>NC_139033.1:1754393-2954393 GCF_964662115.1 Mustela nivalis | reverse complement strand
TTTATAGTTTTCTGAGTATAGATTCTGTGTCTCTTTGGTTAGGTTTATTCCTAGGTATCTTATGGTTTTGGATGCAATTGTAAATGGGATTGACTCCTTAATATCTCTTTCTTCTGTCTTGCTGTTGGTGTAGAGGAATGCAACTGATTTCTGTGCATTGATTTTATATCCTGACACTTTACTGAATTCCTGTATAAGTTCTAGCAATTTTGGAGTGGAGTCTTTTGGGTTTTCCACATATAGTATCATATCATCTGCGAAGAGTGATAATTTGACTTCTTCTTTGCCGATTTGGATGCCTTTAATTTCCTTTTGTTGTATGATTGCTGAGGCTAGGACCTCTAGTACTATGTTGAATAGCAGTGGTGACAATGGACATCCATGCCGTGTTCCTGACCTTAGCGGAAAAGCTTTCAGTTTTTCTCCATTGAGAATGATATTTGCGGTGGGTTTTTCATAGACGGCTTTGATGATATTGAGGTATGTGCCCTCTATCCCTACACTTTGAAGAGTTTTGATCAGGAAGGGATGCTGTACTTTGTCAAATGCTTTTTCAGCATCTATTGAGAGTATCATATGGTTCTTGTTCTTTCTTTTATTGATGTGTTGTATCACATTGACTGATTTGCGGATGTTGAACCAACCTTGCAGCCCTGGAATAAATCCCACTTGGTCATGGTGAATAATCTTTTTAATGTACTGTTGAATCCTATTGGCTAGTATTTTGTTGAGTATTTTCGCATCTGTGTTCATCAAGGATATCGGTCTATAGCTCTCTTTTTTGGTGGGATCCTTGCCTGGTTTTGGGATCAAGGTGATGCTGGCCTCATAAAATGAGGTTGGAAGTTTTCCTTCCATTTCTATTTTTTGGAACAGTTTCAGGAGTATAGGAATTAGTTCTTCTTTAAATGTTTGGTAGAATTCCCCCGGGAAGCCGTCTGGCCCTGGGCTTTTGTTTGTTTGGAGATTTTTAATGACTGTTTCAATCTCCTTACTGGTTATGGGTCTGTTGAGGCTTTCTATTTCTTCCTGGTTCAGTTGTGGTAGTTTATATGTTTCTAGGAATGCATCCATTTCTCCCAGATTGTCAAATTTATTGGCGTAGAGTTGCTCATAGTATGTTCTTATAATAGTTTGTATTTCTTTGGTGTTAGTTGTGATCTCTCCTCTTTCTTTTTTTTAAATTTATTTATTTATTTATTTATTTATTTATTTAAATTTTTTATTTTTTATATACATATATTTTTATCCCCAGGGGTACAGGTCTGTGAATCACCAGGTTTACACACTTCACAGCACTCACCAAATCACATACCCTCCCCAATGTCCATAATCCAACCCCCCTCTCCCAAACCCCCTCCCCCCAGCAACCCTCAGTTTGTTTTGTGAGATTAAGAGTCACTTATGGTTTGTCTCCCTCCCAATCCCATCTTGTTTCATTTATTCTTCTTCTACCCACTTAAGCCTCCATGTTGCATCACCACTTCCTCATATCAGGGAGATCATATGATAGTTGTCTTTCTCTGCTTGACTTATTTCACTAAGCATGATACGCTCTAGTTCCATCCATGTTGTTGCAAATGGCAAGATTTCATTTCTTTTGATGGCTGTATAGTATTCCATTGTGTATATATACCACATCTTCTTGATCCATTCATCTGTTGATGGACATCTAGGTTCTTTCCATAGTTTGGCTATTGTGGACATAGCTGCTATAAACATTCGGGTGCACATGCCCCTTTGGTTCACTACATTTGTATCTTTAGGGTAAATACCCAATAGGGCAATTGCTGGGTCATAGGGCGGTTCTATTTTCAACATTTTGAGGAACCTCCATGCTGTTTTCCAGAGTGGCTGCACCAGCTTGCATTCCCACCAACAGTGTAGGAGGGTTCCCCTTTCTCCGCATCCTCAGCAGCATCTGTCATTTCCTGACTTGTTGATTTTAGCCATTCTGACTGGTGTGAGGTGATATCTCATTGTGGTTTTGATTTGTATTTCCCTGATGCCGAGTGATATGGAGCACTTTTTCATGTGTCTGTTCGCCATCTGGATGTCTTCTTTGCAGAAATGTCTGTTCATGTCCTCTGCCCATTTCTTGATTGGATTATTTGTTCTTTGGGTGTTGAGTTTGCTAAGTTCTTTATAGATTCTGGACACTAGTCCTTTATCTGATATGTTGTTTGCAAATATCTTCTCCCATTCTGTCAGTTGTCTTTTGATTTTGTTAACTGTTTCCTTTGCTGTGCAAAAGCTTTTGATCTTGATGAAATCCCAATAGTTCATTTTTGCCCTTGCTTCCCTTGCCTTTTGCGTTGTTCCTAGGAAGATGTTGCTGCGGCTGAGGTCGAAGAGGTTGCTGCCCGTGTTCTCCTCAAGGATTTTGATGGATTCCTTTCGTACATTGAGGTCCTTCATCCATTTTGAGTCTATTTTTGTGTGTGGTGTAAGGAAATGGTCCAATTTCATTTTTCTGCATGTGGCTGTCCAATTTTCCCAGCACCATTTATTGAAGAGGTTGTCTTTTTTCCATTGGACATTCTTTCCTGCTTTGTCAAAGATTAGTTGACCATAGATTTGAGGGTCTATTTCTGGGCTCTCTATTCTGTTCCATTGATCTATGTGTCTGTTTTTGTGCCAGTACCATGCTGTCTTGATGATGACAGCTTTGTAATAGAGCTTGAAGTCCGGAATTGTGATGCCACCAACGTTGGCTTTCTTTTTCAATATCCCTTTGGCTATTCGAGGTCTTTTCTGGTTCCATATAAATTTTAGCATTATTTGTTCCATTTCTTTGAAAAAGATGGATGGTACTTTGATAGGAATTGCTTTAAATGTGTAGATTGCTTTAGGTAGCATAGACATTTTCACAATATTTATTCTTCCAATCCAGGAGCATGAAACATTTTTCCATTTCTTTGTGTCTTCCTCCATTTCTTTCATGAGTACTTTATAGTTTTCTGAGTATAGATTCTGTGTCTCTTTGGTTAGGTTTATTCCTAGGTATCTTATGGTTTTGGATGCAATTGTAAATGGGATTGACTCCTTAATATCTCTTTCTTCTGTCTTGCTGTTGGTGTAGAGGAATGCAACTGATTTCTGTGCATTGATTTTATATCCTGACACTTTACTGAATTCCTGTATAAGTTCTAGCAATTTTGGAGTGGAGTCTTTTGGGTTTTCCACATATAGTATCATATCATCTGCGAAGAGTGATAATTTGACTTCTTCTTTGCCGATTTGGATGCCTTTAATTTCCTTTTGTTGTCTGATTGCTGAGGCTAGGACCTCTAGTACTATGTTGAATAGCAGTGGTGATAATGGACATCCATGCCGTGTTCCTGACCTTAGCGGAAAAGCTTTCAGTTTTTCTCCATTGAGAATGATATTTGCGGTGGGTTTTTCATAGACGGCTTTGATGATATTGAGGTATGTGCCCTCTATCCCTACACTTTGAAGAGTTTTGATCAGGAAGGGATGCTGTACTTTGTCAAATGCTTTTTCAGCATCTATTGAGAGTATCATATGGTTCTTGTTCTTTCTTTTATTGATGTGTTGTATCACATTGACTGATTTGCGGATGTTGAACCAACCTTGCAGCCCTGGAATAAATCCCACTTGGTCATGGTGAATAATCTTTTTAATGTACTGTTGAATCCTATTGGCTAGTATTTTGTTGAGTATTTTCGCATCTGTGTTCATCAAGGATATCGGTCTATAGCTCTCTTTTTTGGTGGGATCCTTGCCTGGTTTTGGGATCAAGGTGATGCTGGCCTCATAAAATGAGGTTGGAAGTTTTCCTTCCATTTCTATTTTTTGGAACAGTTTCAGGAGTATAGGAATTAGTTCTTCTTTAAATGTTTGGTAGAATTCCCCCGGGAAGCCGTCTGGCCCTGGGCTTTTGTTTGTTTGGAGATTTTTAATGACTGTTTCAATCTCCTTACTGGTTATGGGTCTGTTGAGGCTTTCTATTTCTTCCTGGTTCAGTTGTGGTAGTTTATATGTTTCTAGGAATGCATCCATTTCTCCCAGATTGTCAAATTTATTGGCGTAGAGTTGCTCATAGTATGTTCTTATAATAGTTTGTATTTCTTTGGTGTTAGTTGTGATCTCTCCTCTTTCTTTTTTTTAAATTTATTTATTTATTTATTTATTTATTTATTTAAATTTTTTATTTTTTATATACATATATTTTTATCCCCAGGGGTACAGGTCTGTGAATCACCAGGTTTACACACTTCACAGCACTCACCAAATCACATACCCTCCCCAATGTCCATAATCCAACCCCCCTCTCCCAAAACCCCCTCCCCCCAGCAACCCTCAGTTTGTTTTGTGAGATTAAGAGTCACTTATGGTTTGTCTCCCTCCCAATCACATCTTGTTTCATTTATTCTTCTTCTACCCACTTAAGCCTCCATGTTGCATCACCACTTCCTCATATCAGGGAGATCATATGATAGTTGTCTTTCTCTGCTTGACTTATTTCACTAAGCATGATACGCTCTAGTTCCATCCATGTTGTTGCAAATGGCAAGATTTCATTTCTTTTGATGGCTGTATAGTATTCCATTGTGTATATATACCACATCTTCTTGATCCATTCATCTGTTGATGGACATCTAGGTTCTTTCCATAGTTTGGCTATTGTGGACATAGCTGCTATAAACATTCGGGTGCACATGCCCCTTTGGTTCACTACATTTGTATCTTTAGGGTAAATACCCAATAGGGCAATTGCTGGGTCATAGGGCGGTTCTATTTTCAACATTTTGAGGAACCTCCATGCTGTTTTCCAGAGTGGCTGCACCAGCTTGCATTCCCACCAACAGTGTAGGAGGGTTCCCCTTTCTCCGCATCCTCAGCAGCATCTGTCATTTCCTGACTTGTTGATTTTAGCCATTCTGACTGGTGTGAGGTGATATCTCATTGTGGTTTTGATTTGTATTTCCCTGATGCCGAGTGATATGGAGCACTTTTTCATGTGTCTGTTCGCCATCTGGATGTCTTCTTTGCAGAAATGTCTGTTCATGTCCTCTGCCCATTTCTTGATTGGATTATTTGTTCTTTGGGTGTTGAGTTTGCTAAGTTCTTTATAGATTCTGGACACTAGTCCTTTATCTGATATGTTGTTTGCAAATATCTTCTCCCATTCTGTCAGTTGTCTTTTGATTTTGTTAACTGTTTCCTTTGCTGTGCAAAAGCTTTTGATCTTGATGAAATCCCAATAGTTCATTTTTGCCCTTGCTTCCCTTGCCTTTTGCGTTGTTCCTAGGAAGATGTTGCTGCGGCTGAGGTCGAAGAGGTTGCTGCCCGTGTTCTCCTCAAGGATTTTGATGGATTCCTTTCGTACATTGAGGTCCTTCATCCATTTTGAGTCTATTTTTGTGTGTGGTGTAAGGAAATGGTCCAATTTCATTTTTCTGCATGTGGCTGTCCAATTTTCCCAGCACCATTTATTGAAGAGGTTGTCTTTTTTCCATTGGACATTCTTTCCTGCTTTGTCAAAGATTAGTTGACCATAGATTTGAGGGTCTATTTCTGGGCTCTCTATTCTGTTCCATTGATCTATGTGTCTGTTTTTGTGCCAGTACCATGCTGTCTTGATGATGACAGCTTTGTAATAGAGCTTGAAGTCCGGAATTGTGATGCCACCAACGTTGGCTTTCTTTTTCAATATCCCTTTGGCTATTCGAGGTCTTTTCTGGTTCCATATAAATTTTAGCATTATTTGTTCCATTTCTTTGAAAAAGATGGATGGTACTTTGATAGGAATTGCTTTAAATGTGTAGATTGCTTTAGGTAGCATAGACATTTTCACAATATTTATTCTTCCAATCCAGGAGCATGAAACATTTTTCCATTTCTTTGTGTCTTCCTCCATTTCTTTCATGAGTACTTTATAGTTTTCTGAGTATAGATTCTGTGTCTCTTTGGTTAGGTTTATTCCTAGGTATCTTATGGTTTTGGATGCAATTGTAAATGGGATTGACTCCTTAATATCTCTTTCTTCTGTCTTGCTGTTGGTGTAGAGGAATGCAACTGATTTCTGTGCATTGATTTTATATCCTGACACTTTACTGAATTCCTGTATAAGTTCTAGCAATTTTGGAGTGGAGTCTTTTGGGTTTTCCACATATAGTATCATATCATCTGCGAAGAGTGATAATTTGACTTCTTCTTTGCCGATTTGGATGCCTTTAATTTCCTTTTGTTGTCTGATTGCTGAGGCTAGGACCTCTAGTACTATGTTGAATAGCAGTGGTGATAATGGACATCCATGCCGTGTTCCTGACCTTAGCGGAAAAGCTTTCAGTTTTTCTCCATTGAGAATGATATTTGCGGTGGGTTTTTCATAGACGGCTTTGATGATATTGAGGTATGTGCCCTCTATCCCTACACTTTGAAGAGTTTTGATCAGGAAGGGATGCTGTACTTTGTCAAATGCTTTTTCAGCATCTATTGAGAGTATCATATGGTTCTTGTTCTTTCTTTTATTGATGTGTTGTATCACATTGACTGATTTGCGGATGTTGAACCAACCTTGCAGCCCTGGAATAAATCCCACTTGGTCATGGTGAATAATCTTTTTAATGTACTGTTGAATCCTATTGGCTAGTATTTTGTTGAGTATTTTCGCATCTGTGTTCATCAAGGATATCGGTCTATAGCTCTCTTTTTTGGTGGGATCCTTGCCTGGTTTTGGGATCAAGGTGATGCTGGCCTCATAAAATGAGTTTGGAAGTTTTCCTTCCATTTCTATTTTTTGGAACAGTTTCAGGAGTATAGGAATTAGTTCTTCTTTAAATGTTTGGTAGAATTCCCCCGGGAAGCCGTCTGGCCCTGGGCTTTTGTTTGTTTGGAGATTTTTAATGACTGTTTCAATCTCCTTACTGGTTATGGGTCTGTTGAGGCTTTCTATTTCTTCCTGGTTCAGTTGTGGTAGTTTATATGTTTCTAGGAATGCATCCATTTCTCCCAGATTGTCAAATTTATTGGCGTAGAGTTGCTCATAGTATGTTCTTATAATAGTTTGTATTTCTTTGGTGTTAGTTGTGATCTCTCCTCTTTCTTTTTTTTAAATTTATTTATTTATTTATTTATTTATTTATTTAAATTTTTTATTTTTTATATACATATATTTTTATCCCCAGGGGTACAGGTCTGTGAATCACCAGGTTTACACACTTCACAGCACTCACCAAATCACATACCCTCCCCAATGTCCATAATCCAACCCCCCTCTCCCAAACCCCCTTTCCCCAGCAACCCTCAGTTTGTTTTGTGAGATTAAGAGTCACTTATGGTTTGTCTCCCTCCCAATCACATCTTGTTTCATTTATTCTTCTTCTACCCACTTAAGCCTCCATGTTGCATCACCACTTCCTCATATCAGGGAGATCATATGATAGTTGTCTTTCTCTGCTTGACTTATTTCACTAAGCATGATACGCTCTAGTTCCATCCATGTTGTTGCAAATGGCAAGATTTCATTTCTTTTGATGGCTGTATAGTATTCCATTGTGTATATATACCACATCTTCTTGATCCATTCATCTGTTGATGGACATCTAGGTTCTTTCCATAGTTTGGCTATTGTGGACATAGCTGCTATAAACATTCGGGTGCACATGCCCCTTTGGTTCACTACATTTGTATCTTTAGGGTAAATACCCAATAGGGCAATTGCTGGGTCATAGGGCGGTTCTATTTTCAACATTTTGAGGAACCTCCATGCTGTTTTCCAGAGTGGCTGCACCAGCTTGCATTCCCACCAACAGTGTAGGAGGGTTCCCCTTTCTCCGCATCCTCAGCAGCATCTGTCATTTCCTGACTTGTTGATTTTAGCCATTCTGACTGGTGTGAGGTGATATCTCATTGTGGTTTTGATTTGTATTTCCCTGATGCCGAGTGATATGGAGCACTTTTTCATGTGTCTGTTCGCCATCTGGATGTCTTCTTTGCAGAAATGTCTGTTCATGTCCTCTGCCCATTTCTTGATTGGATTATTTGTTCTTTGGGTGTTGAGTTTGCTAAGTTCTTTATAGATTCTGGACACTAGTCCTTTATCTGATATGTTGTTTGCAAATATCTTCTCCCATTCTGTCAGTTGTCTTTTGATTTTGTTAACTGTTTCCTTTGCTGTGCAAAAGCTTTTGATCTTGATGAAATCCCAATAGTTCATTTTTGCCCTTGCTTCCCTTGCCTTTTGCGTTGTTCCTAGGAAGATGTTGCTGCGGCTGAGGTCGAAGAGGTTGCTGCCCGTGTTCTCCTCAAGGATTTTGATGGATTCCTTTCGTACATTGAGGTCCTTCATCCATTTTGAGTCTATTTTTGTGTGTGGTGTAAGGAAATGGTCCAATTTCATTTTTCTGCATGTGGCTGTCCAATTTTCCCAGCACCATTTATTGAAGAGGTTGTCTTTTTTCCATTGGACATTCTTTCCTGCTTTGTCAAAGATTAGTTGACCATAGATTTGAGGGTCTATTTCTGGGCTCTCTATTCTGTTCCATTGATCTATGTGTCTGTTTTTGTGCCAGTACCATGCTGTCTTGATGATGACAGCTTTGTAATAGAGCTTGAAGTCCGGAATTGTGATGCCACCAACGTTGGCTTTCTTTTTCAATATCCCTTTGGCTATTCGAGGTCTTTTCTGGTTCCATATAAATTTTAGCATTATTTGTTCCATTTCTTTGAAAAAGATGGATGGTACTTTGATAGGAATTGCTTTAAATGTGTAGATTGCTTTAGGTAGCATAGACATTTTCACAATATTTATTCTTCCAATCCAGGAGCATGAAACATTTTTCCATTTCTTTGTGTCTTCCTCCATTTCTTTCATGAGTACTTTATAGTTTTCTGAGTATAGATTCTGTGTCTCTTTGGTTAGGTTTATTCCTAGGTATCTTATGGTTTTGGATGCAATTGTAAATGGGATTGACTCCTTAATATCTCTTTCTTCTGTCTTGCTGTTGGTGTAGAGGAATGCAACTGATTTCTGTGCATTGATTTTATATCCTGACACTTTACTGAATTCCTGTATAAGTTCTAGCAATTTTGGAGTGGAGTCTTTTGGGTTTTCCACATATAGTATCATATCATCTGCGAAGAGTGATAATTTGACTTCTTCTTTGCCGATTTGGATGCCTTTAATTTCCTTTTGTTGTCTGATTGCTGAGGCTAGGACCTCTAGTACTATGTTGAATAGCAGTGGTGATAATGGACATCCATGCCGTGTTCCTGACCTTAGCGGAAAAGCTTTCAGTTTTTCTCCATTGAGAATGATATTTGCGGTGGGTTTTTCATAGACGGCTTTGATGATATTGAGGTATGTGCCCTCTATCCCTACACTTTGAAGAGTTTTGATCAGGAAGGGATGCTGTACTTTGTCAAATGCTTTTTCAGCATCTATTGAGAGTATCATATGGTTCTTGTTCTTTCTTTTATTGATGTGTTGTATCACATTGACTGATTTGCGGATGTTGAACCAACCTTGCAGCCCTGGAATAAATCCCACTTGGTCATGGTGAATAATCTTTTTAATGTACTGTTGAATCCTATTGGCTAGTATTTTGTTGAGTATTTTCGCATCTGTGTTCATCAAGGATATCGGTCTATAGCTCTCTTTTTTGGTGGGATCCTTGCCTGGTTTTGGGATCAAGGTGATGCTGGCCTCATAAAATGAGTTTGGAAGTTTTCCTTCCATTTCTATTTTTTGGAACAGTTTCAGGAGTATAGGAATTAGTTCTTCTTTAAATGTTTGGTAGAATTCCCCCGGGAAGCCGTCTGGCCCTGGGCTTTTGTTTGTTTGGAGATTTTTAATGACTGTTTCAATCTCCTTACTGGTTATGGGTCTGTTGAGGCTTTCTATTTCTTCCTGGTTCAGTTGTGGTAGTTTATATGTTTCTAGGAATGCATCCATTTCTCCCAGATTGTCAAATTTATTGGCGTAGAGTTGCTCATAGTATGTTCTTATAATAGTTTGTATTTCTTTGGTGTTAGTTGTGATCTCTCCTCTTTCTTTTTTTTAAATTTATTTATTTATTTATTTATTTATTTATTTAAATTTTTTATTTTTTATATACATATATTTTTATCCCCAGGGGTACAGGTCTGTGAATCACCAGGTTTACACACTTCACAGCACTCACCAAATCACATACCCTCCCCAATGTCCATAATCCAACCCCCCTCTCCCAAACCCCCTTTCCCCAGCAACCCTCAGTTTGTTTTGTGAGATTAAGAGTCACTTATGGTTTGTCTCCCTCCCAATCACATCTTGTTTCATTTATTCTTCTTCTACCCACTTAAGCCTCCATGTTGCATCACCACTTCCTCATATCAGGGAGATCATATGATAGTTGTCTTTCTCTGCTTGACTTATTTCACTAAGCATGATACGCTCTAGTTCCATCCATGTTGTTGCAAATGGCAAGATTTCATTTCTTTTGATGGCTGTATAGTATTCCATTGTGTATATATACCACATCTTCTTGATCCATTCATCTGTTGATGGACATCTAGGTTCTTTCCATAGTTTGGCTATTGTGGACATAGCTGCTATAAACATTCGGGTGCACATGCCCCTTTGGTTCACTACATTTGTATCTTTAGGGTAAATACCCAATAGGGCAATTGCTGGGTCATAGGGCGGTTCTATTTTCAACATTTTGAGGAACCTCCATGCTGTTTTCCAGAGTGGCTGCACCAGCTTGCATTCCCACCAACAGTGTAGGAGGGTTCCCCTTTCTCCGCATCCTCAGCAGCATCTGTCATTTCCTGACTTGTTGATTTTAGCCATTCTGACTGGTGTGAGGTGATATCTCATTGTGGTTTTGATTTGTATTTCCCTGATGCCGAGTGATATGGAGCACTTTTTCATGTGTCTGTTCGCCATCTGGATGTCTTCTTTGCAGAAATGTCTGTTCATGTCCTCTGCCCATTTCTTGATTGGATTATTTGTTCTTTGGGTGTTGAGTTTGCTAAGTTCTTTATAGATTCTGGACACTAGTCCTTTATCTGATATGTTGTTTGCAAATATCTTCTCCCATTCTGTCAGTTGTCTTTTGATTTTGTTAACTGTTTCCTTTGCTGTGCAAAAGCTTTTGATCTTGATGAAATCCCAATAGTTCATTTTTGCCCTTGCTTCCCTTGCCTTTTGCGTTGTTCCTAGGAAGATGTTGCTGCGGCTGAGGTCGAAGAGGTTGCTGCCCGTGTTCTCCTCAAGGATTTTGATGGATTCCTTTCGTACATTGAGGTCCTTCATCCATTTTGAGTCTATTTTTGTGTGTGGTGTAAGGAAATGGTCCAATTTCATTTTTCTGCATGTGGCTGTCCAATTTTCCCAGCACCATTTATTGAAGAGGTTGTCTTTTTTCCATTGGACATTCTTTCCTGCTTTGTCAAAGATTAGTTGACCATAGATTTGAGGGTCTATTTCTGGGCTCTCTATTCTGTTCCATTGATCTATGTGTCTGTTTTTGTGCCAGTACCATGCTGTCTTGATGATGACAGCTTTGTAATAGAGCTTGAAGTCCGGAATTGTGATGCCACCAACGTTGGCTTTCTTTTTCAATATCCCTTTGGCTATTCGAGGTCTTTTCTGGTTCCATATAAATTTTAGCATTATTTGTTCCATTTCTTTGAAAAAGATGGATGGTACTTTGATAGGAATTGCTTTAAATGTGTAGATTGCTTTAGGTAGCATAGACATTTTCACAATATTTATTCTTCCAATCCAGGAGCATGAAACATTTTTCCATTTCTTTGTGTCTTCCTCCATTTCTTTCATGAGTACTTTATAGTTTTCTGAGTATAGATTCTGTGTCTCTTTGGTTAGGTTTATTCCTAGGTATCTTATGGTTTTGGATGCAATTGTAAATGGGATTGACTCCTTAATATCTCTTTCTTCTGTCTTGCTGTTGGTGTAGAGGAATGCAACTGATTTCTGTGCATTGATTTTATATCCTGACACTTTACTGAATTCCTGTATAAGTTCTAGCAATTTTGGAGTGGAGTCTTTTGGGTTTTCCACATATAGTATCATATCATCTGCGAAGAGTGATAATTTGACTTCTTCTTTGCCGATTTGGATGCCTTTAATTTCCTTTTGTTGTCTGATTGCTGAGGCTAGGACCTCTAGTACTATGTTGAATAGCAGTGGTGACAATGGACATCCATGCCGTGTTCCTGACCTTAGCGGAAAAGCTTTCAGTTTTTCTCCATTGAGAATGATATTTGCGGTGGGTTTTTCATAGACGGCTTTGATGATATTGAGGTATGTGCCCTCTATCCCTACACTTTGAAGAGTTTTGATCAGGAAGGGATGCTGTACTTTGTCAAATGCTTTTTCAGCATCTATTGAGAGTATCATATGGTTCTTGTTCTTTCTTTTATTGATGTGTTGTATCACATTGACTGATTTGCGGATGTTGAACCAACCTTGCAGCCCTGGAATAAATCCCACTTGGTCATGGTGAATAATCTTTTTAATGTACTGTTGAATCCTATTGGCTAGTATTTTGTTGAGTATTTTCGCATCTGTGTTCATCAAGGATATCGGTCTATAGCTCTCTTTTTTGGTGGGATCCTTGCCTGGTTTTGGGATCAAGGTGATGCTGGCCTCATAAAATGAGTTTGGAAGTTTTCCTTCCATTTCTATTTTTTGGAACAGTTTCAGGAGTATAGGAATTAGTTCTTCTTTAAATGTTTGGTAGAATTCCCCCGGGAAGCCGTCTGGCCCTGGGCTTTTGTTTGTTTGGAGATTTTTAATGACTGTTTCAATCTCCTTACTGGTTATGGGTCTGTTGAGGCTTTCTATTTCTTCCTGGTTCAGTTGTGGTAGTTTATATGTTTCTAGGAATGCATCCATTTCTCCCAGATTGTCAAATTTATTGGCGTAGAGTTGCTCATAGTATGTTCTTATAATAGTTTGTATTTCTTTGGTGTTAGTTGTGATCTCTCCTCTTTCTTTTTTTTAAATTTATTTATTTATTTATTTATTTATTTAAATTTTTTATTTTTTATATACATATATTTTTATCCCCAGGGGTACAGGTCTGTGAATCACCAGGTTTACACACTTCACAGCACTCACCAAATCACATACCCTCCCCAATGTCCATAATCCAACCCCCCTCTCCCAAACCCCCTCCCCCCAGCAACCCTCAGTTTGTTTTGTGAGATTAAGAGTCACTTATGGTTTGTCTCCCTCCCAATCCCATCTTGTTTCATTTATTCTTCTTCTACCCACTTAAGCCTCCATGTTGCATCACCACTTCCTCATATCAGGGAGATCATATGATAGTTGTCTTTCTCTGCTTGACTTATTTCACTAAGCATGATACGCTCTAGTTCCATCCATGTTGTTGCAAATGGCAAGATTTCATTTCTTTTGATGGCTGTATAGTATTCCATTGTGTATATATACCACATCTTCTTGATCCATTCATCTGTTGATGGACATCTAGGTTCTTTCCATAGTTTGGCTATTGTGGACATAGCTGCTATAAACATTCGGGTGCACGTGCCCCTTTGGTTCACTACATTTGTATCTTTAGGGTAAATACCCAATAGGGCAATTGCTGGGTCATAGGGCAGTTCTATTTTCAACATTTTGAGGAACCTCCATGCTGTTTTCCAGAGTGGCTGCACCAGCTTGCATTCCCACCAACAGTGTAGGAGGGTTCCCCTTTCTCCGCATCCTCAGCAGCATCTGTCATTTCCTGACTTGTTGATTTTAGCCATTCTGACTGGTGTGAGGTGATATCTCATTGTGGTTTTGATTTGTATTTCCCTGATGCCGAGTGATATGGAGCACTTTTTCATGTGTCTGTTCGCCATCTGGATGTCTTCTTTGCAGAAATGTCTGTTCATGTCCTCTGCCCATTTCTTGATTGGATTATTTGTTCTTTGGGTGTTGAGTTTGCTAAGTTCTTTATAGATTCTGGACACTAGTCCTTTATCTGATATGTTGTTTGCAAATATCTTCTCCCATTCTGTCAGTTGTCTTTTGATTTTGTTAACTGTTTCCTTTGCTGTGCAAAAGCTTTTGATCTTGATGAAATCCCAATAGTTCATTTTTGCCCTTGCTTCCCTTGCCTTTTGCGTTGTTCCTAGGAAGATGTTGCTGCGGCTGAGGTCGAAGAGGTTGCTGCCCGTGTTCTCCTCAAGGATTTTGATGGATTCCTTTCGTACATTGAGGTCCTTCATCCATTTTGAGTCTATTTTTGTGTGTGGTGTAAGGAAATGGTCCAATTTCATTTTTCTGCATGTGGCTGTCCAATTTTCCCAGCACCATTTATTGAAGAGGTTGTCTTTTTTCCATTGGACATTCTTTCCTGCTTTGTCAAAGATTAGTTGACCATAGATTTGAGGGTCTATTTCTGGGCTCTCTATTCTGTTCCATTGATCTATGTGTCTGTTTTTGTGCCAGTACCATGCTGTCTTGATGATGACAGCTTTGTAATAGAGCTTGAAGTCCGGAATTGTGATGCCACCAACGTTGGCTTTCTTTTTCAATATCCCTTTGGCTATTCGAGGTCTTTTCTGGTTCCATATAAATTTTAGCATTATTTGTTCCATTTCTTTGAAAAAGATGGATGGTACTTTGATAGGAATTGCTTTAAATGTGTAGATTGCTTTAGGTAGCATAGACATTTTCACAATATTTATTCTTCCAATCCAGGAGCATGAAACATTTTTCCATTTCTTTGTGTCTTCCTCCATTTCTTTCATGAGTACTTTATAGTTTTCTGAGTATAGATTCTGTGTCTCCTTGGTTAGGTTTATTCCTAGGTATCTTATGGTTTTGGATGCAATTGTAAATGGGATTGACTCCTTAATATCTCTTTCTTCTGTCTTGCTGTTGGTGTAGAGGAATGCAACTGATTTCTGTGCATTGATTTTATATCCTGACACTTTACTGAATTCCTGTATAAGTTCTAGCAATTTTGGAGTGGAGTCTTTTGGGTTTTCCACATATAGTATCATATCATCTGCGAAGAGTGATAATTTGACTTCTTCTTTGCCGATTTGGATGCCTTTAATTTCCTTTTGTTGTCTGATTGCTGAGGCTAGGACCTCTAGTACTATGTTGAATAGCAGTGGTGATAATGGACATCCATGCCGTGTTCCTGACCTTAGCGGAAAAGCTTTCAGTTTTTCTCCATTGAGAATGACATTTGCGGTGGGTTTTTCATAGACGGCTTTGATGATATTGAGGTATGTGCCCTCTATCCCTACACTTTCAAGAGTTTTGATCAGGAAGGGATGCTGTACTTTGTCAAATGCTTTTTCAGCATCTATTGAGAGTATCATATGGTTCTTGTTCTTTCTTTTATTGATGTGTTGTATCACATTGACTGATTTGCGGATGTTGAACCAACCTTGCAGCCCTGGAATAAATCCCACTTGGTCATGGTGAATAATCTTTTTAATGTACTGTTGAATCCTATTGGCTAGTATTTTGTTGAGTATTTTCGCATCTGTGTTCATCAAGGATATCGGTCTATAGCTCTCTTTTTTGGTGGGATCCTTGCCTGGTTTTGGGATCAAGGTGATGCTGGCCTCATAAAATGAGGTTGGAAGTTTTCCTTCCATTTCTATTTTTTGGAACAGTTTCAGGAGTATAGGAATTAGTTCTTCTTTAAATGTTTGGTAGAATTCCCCCGGGAAGCCGTCTGGCCCTGGGCTTTTGTTTGTTTGGAGATTTTTAATGACTGTTTCAATCTCCTTACTGGTTATGGGTCTGTTGAGGCTTTCTATTTCTTCCTGGTTCAGTTGTGGTAGTTTATATGTTTCTAGGAATGCATCCATTTCTCCCAGATTGTCAAATTTATTGGCGTAGAGTTGCTCATAGTATGTTCTTATAATAGTTTGTATTTCTTTGGTGTTAGTTGTGATCTCTCCTCTTTCTTTTTTTTAAAATTTATTTATTTATTTATTTATTTATTTAAATTTTTTATTTTTTATATACATATATTTTTATCCCCAGGGGTACAGGTCTGTGAATCACCAGGTTTACACACTTCACAGCACTCACCAAATCACATACCCTCCCCAATGTCCATAATCCAACCCCCCTCTCCCAAACCCCCTCCCCCCAGCAACCCTCAGTTTGTTTTGTGAGATTAAGAGTCACTTATGGTTTGTCTCCCTCCCAATCCCATCTTGTTTCATTTATTCTTCTTCTACCCACTTAAGCCTCCATGTTGCATCACCACTTCCTCATATCAGGGAGATCATATGATAGTTGTCTTTCTCTGCTTGACTTATTTCACTAAGCATGATACGCTCTAGTTCCATCCATGTTGTTGCAAATGGCAAGATTTCATTTCTTTTGATGGCTGTATAGTATTCCATTGTGTATATATACCACATCTTCTTGATCCATTCATCTGTTGATGGACATCTAGGTTCTTTCCATAGTTTGGCTATTGTGGACATAGCTGCTATAAACATTCGGGTGCACGTGCCCCTTTGGTTCACTACATTTGTATCTTTAGGGTAAATACCCAATAGGGCAATTGCTGGGTCATAGGGCAGTTCTATTTTCAACATTTTGAGGAACCTCCATGCTGTTTTCCAGAGTGGCTGCACCAGCTTGCATTCCCACCAACAGTGTAGGAGGGTTCCCCTTTCTCCGCATCCTCAGCAGCATCTGTCATTTCCTGACTTGTTGATTTTAGCCATTCTGACTGGTGTGAGGTGATATCTCATTGTGGTTTTGATTTGTATTTCCCTGATGCCGAGTGATATGGAGCACTTTTTCATGTGTCTGTTCGCCATCTGGATGTCTTCTTTGCAGAAATGTCTGTTCATGTCCTCTGCCCATTTCTTGATTGGATTATTTGTTCTTTGGGTGTTGAGTTTGCTAAGTTCTTTATAGATTCTGGACACTAGTCCTTTATCTGATATGTTGTTTGCAAATATCTTCTCCCATTCTGTCAGTTGTCTTTTGATTTTGTTAACTGTTTCCTTTGCTGTGCAAAAGCTTTTGATCTTGATGAAATCCCAATAGTTCATTTTTGCCCTTGCTTCCCTTGCCTTTTGCGTTGTTCCTAGGAAGATGTTGCTGCGGCTGAGGTCGAAGAGGTTGCTGCCCGTGTTCTCCTCAAGGATTTTGATGGATTCCTTTCGTACATTGAGGTCCTTCATCCATTTTGAGTCTATTTTTGTGTGTGGTGTAAGGAAATGGTCCAATTTCATTTTTCTGCATGTGGCTGTCCAATTTTCCCAGCACCATTTATTGAAGAGGTTGTCTTTTTTCCATTGGACATTCTTTCCTGCTTTGTCAAAGATTAGTTGACCATAGATTTGAGGGTCTATTTCTGGGCTCTCTATTCTGTTCCATTGATCTATGTGTCTGTTTTTGTGCCAGTACCATGCTGTCTTGATGATGACAGCTTTGTAATAGAGCTTGAAGTCCGGAATTGTGATGCCACCAACGTTGGCTTTCTTTTTCAATATCCCTTTGGCTATTCGAGGTCTTTTCTGGTTCCATATAAATTTTAGCATTATTTGTTCCATTTCTTTGAAAAAGATGGATGGTACTTTGATAGGAATTGCTTTAAATGTGTAGATTGCTTTAGGTAGCATAGACATTTTCACAATATTTATTCTTCCAATCCAGGAGCATGAAACATTTTTCCATTTCTTTGTGTCTTCCTCCATTTCTTTCATGAGTACTTTATAGTTTTCTGAGTATAGATTCTGTGTCTCCTTGGTTAGGTTTATTCCTAGGTATCTTATGGTTTTGGATGCAATTGTAAATGGGATTGACTCCTTAATATCTCTTTCTTCTGTCTTGCTGTTGGTGTAGAGGAATGCAACTGATTTCTGTGCATTGATTTTATATCCTGACACTTTACTGAATTCCTGTATAAGTTCTAGCAATTTTGGAGTGGAGTCTTTTGGGTTTTCCACATATAGTATCATATCATCTGCGAAGAGTGATAATTTGACTTCTTCTTTGCCGATTTGGATGCCTTTAATTTCCTTTTGTTGTCTGATTGCTGAGGCTAGGACCTCTAGTACTATGTTGAATAGCAGTGGTGATAATGGACATCCATGCCGTGTTCCTGACCTTAGCGGAAAAGCTTTCAGTTTTTCTCCATTGAGAATGACATTTGCGGTGGGTTTTTCATAGACGGCTTTGATGATATTGAGGTATGTGCCCTCTATCCCTACACTTTGAAGAGTTTTGATCAGGAAGGGATGCTGTACTTTGTCAAATGCTTTTTCAGCATCTATTGAGAGTATCATATGGTTCTTGTTCTTTCTTTTATTGATGTGTTGTATCACATTGACTGATTTGCGGATGTTGAACCAACCTTGCAGCCCTGGAATAAATCCCACTTGGTCATGGTGAATAATCTTTTTAATGTACTGTTGAATCCTATTGGCTAGTATTTTGTTGAGTATTTTCGCATCTGTGTTCATCAAGGATATCGGTCTATAGCTCTCTTTTTTGGTGGGATCCTTGCCTGGTTTTGGGATCAAGGTGATGCTGGCCTCATAAAATGAGGTTGGAAGTTTTCCTTCCATTTCTATTTTTTGGAACAGTTTCAGGAGTATAGGAATTAGTTCTTCTTTAAATGTTTGGTAGAATTCCCCCGGGAAGCCGTCTGGCCCTGGGCTTTTGTTTGTTTGGAGATTTTTAATGACTGTTTCAATCTCCTTACTGGTTATGGGTCTGTTGAGGCTTTCTATTTCTTCCTGGTTCAGTTGTGGTAGTTTATATGTTTCTAGGAATGCATCCATTTCTCCCAGATTGTCAAATTTATTGGCGTAGAGTTGCTCATAGTATGTTCTTATAATAGTTTGTATTTCTTTGGTGTTAGTTGTGATCTCTCCTCTTTCTTTTTTTTAAAATTTATTTATTTATTTATTTATTTATTTAAATTTTTTATTTTTTATATACATATATTTTTATCCCCAGGGGTACAGGTCTGTGAATCACCAGGTTTACACACTTCACAGCACTCACCAAATCACATACCCTCCCCAATGTCCATAATCCAACCCCCCTCTCCCAAACTCCCTCCCCCCAGCAACCCTCAGTTTGTTTTGTGAGATTAAGAGTCACTTATGGTTTGTCTCCCTCCCAATCCCATCTTGTTTCATTTATTCTTCTTCTACCCACTTAAGCCTCCATGTTGCATCACCACTTCCTCATATCAGGGAGATCATATGATAGTTGTCTTTCTCTGCTTGACTTATTTCACTAAGCATGATACGCTCTAGTTCCATCCATGTTGTTGCAAATGGCAAGATTTCATTTCTTTTGATGGCTGTATAGTATTCCATTGTGTATATATACCACATCTTCTTGATCCATTCATCTGTTGATGGACATCTAGGTTCTTTCCATAGTTTGGCTATTGTGGACATAGCTGCTATAAACATTCGGGTGCACGTGCCCCTTTGGTTCACTACATTTGTATCTTTAGGGTAAATACCCAATAGGGCAATTGCTGGGTCATAGGGCAGTTCTATTTTCAACATTTTGAGGAACCTCCATGCTGTTTTCCAGAGTGGCTGCACCAGCTTGCATTCCCACCAACAGTGTAGGAGGGTTCCCCTTTCTCCGCATCCTCAGCAGCATCTGTCATTTCCTGACTTGTTGATTTTAGCCATTCTGACTGGTGTGAGGTGATATCTCATTGTGGTTTTGATTTGTATTTCCCTGATGCCGAGTGATATGGAGCACTTTTTCATGTGTCTGTTCGCCATCTGGATGTCTTCTTTGCAGAAATGTCTGTTCATGTCCTCTGCCCATTTCTTGATTGGATTATTTGTTCTTTGGGTGTTGAGTTTGCTAAGTTCTTTATAGATTCTGGACACTAGTCCTTTATCTGATATGTTGTTTGCAAATATCTTCTCCCATTCTGTCAGTTGTCTTTTGATTTTGTTAACTGTTTCCTTTGCTGTGCAAAAGCTTTTGATCTTGATGAAATCCCAATAGTTCATTTTTGCCCTTGCTTCCCTTGCCTTTTGCGTTGTTCCTAGGAAGATGTTGCTGCGGCTGAGGTCGAAGAGGTTGCTGCCCGTGTTCTCCTCAAGGATTTTGATGGATTCCTTTCGTACATTGAGGTCCTTCATCCATTTTGAGTCTATTTTTGTGTGTGGTGTAAGGAAATGGTCCAATTTCATTTTTCTGCATGTGGCTGTCCAATTTTCCCAGCACCATTTATTGAAGAGGTTGTCTTTTTTCCATTGGACATTCTTTCCTGCTTTGTCAAAGATTAGTTGACCATAGATTTGAGGGTCTATTTCTGGGCTCTCTATTCTGTTCCATTGATCTATGTGTCTGTTTTTGTGCCAGTACCATGCTGTCTTGATGATGACAGCTTTGTAATAGAGCTTGAAGTCCGGAATTGTGATGCCACCAACGTTGGCTTTCTTTTTCAATATCCCTTTGGCTATTCGAGGTCTTTTCTGGTTCCATATAAATTTTAGCATTATTTGTTCCATTTCTTTGAAAAAGATGGATGGTACTTTGATAGGAATTGCTTTAAATGTGTAGATTGCTTTAGGTAGCATAGACATTTTCACAATATTTATTCTTCCAATCCAGGAGCATGAAACATTTTTCCATTTCTTTGTGTCTTCCTCCATTTCTTTCATGAGTACTTTATAGTTTTCTGAGTATAGATTCTGTGTCTCTTTGGTTAGGTTTATTCCTAGGTATCTTATGGTTTTGGATGCAATTGTAAATGGGATTGACTCCTTAATATCTCTTTCTTCTGTCTTGCTGTTGGTGTAGAGGAATGCAACTGATTTCTGTGCATTGATTTTATATCCTGACACTTTACTGAATTCCTGTATAAGTTCTAGCAATTTTGGAGTGGAGTCTTTTGGGTTTTCCACATATAGTATCATATCATCTGCGAAGAGTGATAATTTGACTTCTTCTTTGCCGATTTGGATGCCTTTAATTTCCTTTTGTTGTCTGATTGCTGAGGCTAGGACCTCTAGTACTATGTTGAATAGCAGTGGTGATAATGGACATCCATGCCGTGTTCCTGACCTTAGCGGAAAAGCTTTCAGTTTTTCTCCATTGAGAATGATATTTGCGGTGGGTTTTTCATAGACGGCTTTGATGATATTGAGGTATGTGCCCTCTATCCCTACACTTTGAAGAGTTTTGATCAGGAAGGGATGCTGTACTTTGTCAAATGCTTTTTCAGCATCTATTGAGAGTATCATATGGTTCTTGTTCTTTCTTTTATTGATGTGTTGTATCACATTGACTGATTTGCGGATGTTGAACCAACCTTGCAGCCCTGGAATAAATCCCACTTGGTCATGGTGAATAATCTTTTTAATGTACTGTTGAATCCTATTGGCTAGTATTTTGTTGAGTATTTTCGCATCTGTGTTCATCAAGGATATCGGTCTATAGCTCTCTTTTTTGGTGGGATCCTTGCCTGGTTTTGGGATCAAGGTGATGCTGGCCTCATAAAATGAGGTTGGAAGTTTTCCTTCCATTTCTATTTTTTGGAACAGTTTCAGGAGTATAGGAATTAGTTCTTCTTTAAATGTTTGGTAGAATTCCCCCGGGAAGCCGTCTGGCCCTGGGCTTTTGTTTGTTTGGAGATTTTTAATGACTGTTTCAATCTCCTTACTGGTTATGGGTCTGTTGAGGCTTTCTATTTCTTCCTGGTTCAGTTGTGGTAGTTTATATGTTTCTAGGAATGCATCCATTTCTCCCAGATTGTCAAATTTATTGGCGTAGAGTTGCTCATAGTATGTTCTTATAATAGTTTGTATTTCTTTGGTGTTAGTTGTGATCTCTCCTCTTTCTTTTTTTTAAATTTATTTATTTATTTATTTATTTATTTATGTATTTATTTATTTAAATTTTTTATTTTTTATATACATATATTTTTATCCCCAGGGGTACAGGTCTGTGAATCACCAGGTTTACACACTTCACAGCACTCACCAAATCACATACCCTCCCCAATGTCCATAATCCAACCCCCCTCTCCCAAACCCCCTCCCCCCAGCAACCCTCAGTTTGTTTTGTGAGATTAAGAGTCACTTATGGTTTGTCTCCCTCCCAATCCCATCTTGTTTCATTTATTCTTCTTCTACCCACTTAAGCCTCCATGTTGCATCACCACTTCCTCATATCAGGGAGATCATATGATAGTTGTCTTTCTCTGCTTGACTTATTTCACTAAGCATGATACGCTCTAGTTCCATCCATGTTGTTGCAAATGGCAAGATTTCATTTCTTTTGATGGCTGTATAGTATTCCATTGTGTATATATACCACATCTTCTTGATCCATTCATCTGTTGATGGACATCTAGGTTCTTTCCATAGTTTGGCTATTGTGGACATAGCTGCTATAAACATTCGGGTGCACGTGCCCCTTTGGTTCACTACATTTGTATCTTTAGGGTAAATACCCAATAGGGCAATTGCTGGGTCATAGGGCAGTTCTATTTTCAACATTTTGAGGAACCTCCATGCTGTTTTCCAGAGTGGCTGCACCAGCTTGCATTCCCACCAACAGTGTAGGAGGGTTCCCCTTTCTCCGCATCCTCAGCAGCATCTGTCATTTCCTGACTTGTTGATTTTAGCCATTCTGACTGGTGTGAGGTGATATCTCATTGTGGTTTTGATTTGTATTTCCCTGATGCCGAGTGATATGGAGCACTTTTTCATGTGTCTGTTCGCCATCTGGATGTCTTCTTTGCAGAAATGTCTGTTCATGTCCTCTGCCCATTTCTTGATTGGATTATTTGTTCTTTGGGTGTTGAGTTTGCTAAGTTCTTTATAGATTCTGGACACTAGTCCTTTATCTGATATGTTGTTTGCAAATATCTTCTCCCATTCTGTCAGTTGTCTTTTGATTTTGTTAACTGTTTCCTTTGCTGTGCAAAAGCTTTTGATCTTGACGAAATCCCAATAGTTCATTTTTGCCCTTGCTTCCCTTGCCTTTTGCGTTGTTCCTAGGAAGATGTTGCTGCGGCTGAGGTCGAAGAGGTTGCTGCCCGTGTTCTCCTCAAGGATTTTGATGGATTCCTTTCGTACATTGAGGTCCTTCATCCATTTTGAGTCTATTTTTGTGTGTGGTGTAAGGAAATGGTCCAATTTCATTTTTCTGCATGTGGCTGTCCAATTTTCCCAGCACCATTTATTGAAGAGGTTGTCTTTTTTCCATTGGACATTCTTTCCTGCTTTGTCAAAGATTAGTTGACCATAGATTTGAGGGTCTATTTCTGGGCTCTCTATTCTGTTCCATTGATCTATGTGTCTGTTTTTGTGCCAGTACCATGCTGTCTTGATGATGACAGCTTTGTAATAGAGCTTGAAGTCCGGAATTGTGATGCCACCAACGTTGGCTTTCATTTTCAATATCCCTTTGGCTATTCGAGGTCTTTTCTGGTTCCATATAAATTTTAGCATTATTTGTTCCATTTCTTTGAAAAAGATGGATGGTACTTTGATAGGAATTGCTTTAAATGTGTAGATTGCTTTAGGTAGCATAGACATTTTCACAATATTTATTCTTCCAATCCAGGAGCATGAAACATTTTTCCATTTCTTTGTGTCTTCCTCCATTTCTTTCATGAGTACTTTATAGTTTTCTGAGTATAGATTCTGTGTCTCTTTGGTTAGGTTTATTCCTAGGTATCTTATGGTTTTGGATGCAATTGTAAATGGGATTGACTCCTTAATATCTCTTTCTTCTGTCTTGATGTTGGTGTAGAGGAATGCAACTGATTTCTGTGCATTGATTTTATATCCTGACACTTTACTGAATTCCTGTATAAGTTCTAGCAATTTTGGAGTGGAGTCTTTTGGGTTTTCCACATATAGTATCATATCATCTGCGAAGAGTGATAATTTGACTTCTTCTTTGCCGATTTGGATGCCTTTAATTTCCTTTTGTTGTCTGATTGCTGAGGCTAGGACCTCTAGTACTATGTTGAATATCAGTGGTGATAATGGACATCCATGCCGTGTTCCTGACCTTAGCGGAAAAGCTTTCAGTTTTTCTCCATTGAGAATGATATTTGCGGTGGGTTTTTCATAGACGGCTTTGATGATATTGAGGTATGTGCCCTCTATCCCTACACTTTGAAGAGTTTTGATCAGGAAGGGATGCTGTACTTTGTCAAATGCTTTTTCAGCATCTATTGAGAGTATCATATGGTTCTTGTTCTTTCTTTTATTGATGTGTTGTATCACATTGACTGATTTGCGGATGTTGAACCAACCTTGCAGCCCTGGAATAAATCCCACTTGGTCATGGTGAATAATCTTTTTAATGTACTGTTGAATCCTATTGGCTAGTATTTTGTTGAGTATTTTCGCATCTGTGTTCATCAAGGATATCGGTCTATAGCTCTCTTTTTTGGTGGGATCCTTGCCTGGTTTTGGGATCAAGGTGATGCTGGCCTCCTAAAATGAGTTTGGAAGTTTTCCTTCCATTTCTATTTTTTGGAACAGTTTCAGGAGTATAGGAATTAGTTCTTCTTTAAATGTTTGGTAGAATTCCCCCGGGAAGCCGTCTGGCCCTGGGCTTTTGTTTGTTTGGAGATTTTTAATGACTGTTTCAATCTCCTTACTGGTTATGGGTCTGTTGAGGCTTTCTATTTCTTCCTGGTTCAGTTGTGGTAGTTTATATGTTTCTAGGAATGCATCCATTTCTCCCAGATTGTCAAATTTATTGGCGTAGGGTTGCTCATAGTATGTTCTTATAATAGTTTGTATTTCTTTTGTGTTAGTTGTGATCTCTCCTCTTTCTTTTTTTTAAATTTATTTATTTATTTATTTATTTATTTATTTATTTATTTAAATTTTTTATTTTTTATATACATATATTTTTATCCCCAGGGGTACAGGTCTGTGAATCACCAGGTTTACACACTTCACAGCACTCACCAAATCACATACCCTCCCCAATGTCCATAATCCAACCCCCCTCTCCCAAACCCCCTCCCCCCAGCAACCCTCAGTTTGTTTTGTGAGATTAAGAGTCACTTATGGTTTGTCTCCCTCCCAATCCCATCTTGTTTCATTTATTCTTCTTCTACCCACTTAAGCCTCCATGTTGCATCACCACTTCCTCATATCAGGGAGATCATATGATAGTTGTCTTTCTCTGCTTGACTTATTTCACTAAGCATGATACGCTCTAGTTCCATCCATGTTGTTGCAAATGGCAAGATTTCATTTCTTTTGATGGCTGTATAGTATTCCATTGTGTATATATACCACATCTTCTTGATCCATTCATCTGTTGATGGACATCTAGGTTCTTTCCATAGTTTGGCTATTGTGGACATAGCTGCTATAAACATTCGGGTGCACGTGCCCCTTTGGTTCACTACATTTGTATCTTTAGGGTAAATACCCAATAGGGCAATTGCTGGGTCATAGGGCAGTTCTATTTTCAACATTTTGAGGAACCTCCATGCTGTTTTCCAGAGTGGCTGCACCAGCTTGCATTCCCACCAACAGTGTAGGAGGGTTCCCCTTTCTCCGCATCCTCAGCAGCATCTGTCATTTCCTGACTTGTTGATTTTAGCCATTCTGACTGGTGTGAGGTGATATCTCATTGTGGTTTTGATTTGTATTTCCCTGATGCCGAGTGATATGGAGCACTTTTTCATGTGTCTGTTCGCCATCTGGATGTCTTCTTTGCAGAAATGTCTGTTCATGTCCTCTGCCCATTTCTTGATTGGATTATTTGTTCTTTGGGTGTTGAGTTTGCTAAGTTCTTTATAGATTCTGGACACTAGTCCTTTATCTGATATGTTGTTTGCAAATATCTTCTCCCATTCTGTCAGTTGTCTTTTGATTTTGTTAACTGTTTCCTTTGCTGTGCAAAAGCTTTTGATCTTGACGAAATCCCAATAGTTCATTTTTGCCCTTGCTTCCCTTGCCTTTTGCGTTGTTCCTAGGAAGATGTTGCTGCGGCTGAGGTCGAAGAGGTTGCTGCCCGTGTTCTCCTCAAGGATTTTGATGGATTCCTTTCGTACATTGAGGTCCTTCATCCATTTTGAGTCTATTTTTGTGTGTGGTGTAAGGAAATGGTCCAATTTCATTTTTCTGCATGTGGCTGTCCAATTTTCCCAGCACCATTTATTGAAGAGGTTGTCTTTTTTCCATTGGACATTCTTTCCTGCTTTGTCAAAGATTAGTTGACCATAGATTTGAGGGTCTATTTCTGGGCTCTCTATTCTGTTCCATTGATCTATGTGTCTGTTTTTGTGCCAGTACCATGCTGTCTTGATGATGACAGCTTTGTAATAGAGCTTGAAGTCCGGAATTGTGATGCCACCAACGTTGGCTTTCTTTTTCAATATCCCTTTGGCTATTCGAGGTCTTTTCTGGTTCCATATAAATTTTAGCATTATTTGTTCCATTTCTTTGAAAAAGATGGATGGTACTTTGATAGGAATTGCTTTAAATGTGTAGATTGCTTTAGGTAGCATAGACATTTTCACAATATTTATTCTTCCAATCCAGGAGCATGAAACATTTTTCCATTTCTTTGTGTCTTCCTCCATTTCTTTCATGAGTACTTTATAGTTTTCTGAGTATAGATTCTGTGTCTCTTTGGTTAGGTTTATTCCTAGGTATCTTATGGTTTTGGATGCAATTGTAAATGGGATTGACTCCTTAATATCTCTTTCTTCTGTCTTGCTGTTGGTGTAGAGGAATGCAACTGATTTCTGTGCATTGATTTTATATCCTGACACTTTACTGAATTCCTGTATAAGTTCTAGCAATTTTGGAGTGGAGTCTTTTGGGTTTTCCACATATAGTATCATATCATCTGCGAAGAGTGATAATTTGACTTCTTCTTTGCCGATTTGGATGCCTTTAATTTCCTTTTGTTGTCTGATTGCTGAGGCTAGGACCTCTAGTACTATGTTGAATAGCAGTGGTGATAATGGACATCCATGCCGTGTTCCTGACCTTAGCGGAAAAGCTTTCAGTTTTTCTCCATTGAGAATGATATTTGCGGTGGGTTTTTCATAGACGGCTTTGATGATATTGAGGTATGTGCCCTCTATCCCTACACTTTGAAGAGTTTTGATCAGGAAGGGATGCTGTACTTTGTCAAATGCTTTTTCAGCATCTATTGAGAGTATCATATGGTTCTTGTTCTTTCTTTTATTGATGTGTTGTATCACATTGACTGATTTGCGGATGTTGAACCAACCTTGCAGCCCTGGAATAAATCCCACTTGGTCATGGTGAATAATCTTTTTAATGTACTGTTGAATCCTATTGGCTAGTATTTTGTTGAGTATTTTCGCATCTGTGTTCATCAAGGATATCGGTCTATAGCTCTCTTTTTTGGTGGTATCCTTGCCTGGTTTTGGGATCAAGGTGATGCTGGCCTCATAAAATGAGGTTGGAAGTTTTCCTTCCATTTCTATTTTTTGGAACAGTTTCAGGAGTATAGGAATTAGTTCTTCTTTAAATGTTTGGTAGAATTCCCCCGGGAAGCCGTCTGGCCCTGGGCTTTTGTTTGTTTGGAGATTTTTAATGACTGTTTCAATCTCCTTACTGGTTATGGGTCTGTTGAGGCTTTCTATTTCTTCCTGGTTCAGTTGTGGTAGTTTATATGTTTCTAGGAATGCATCCATTTCTCCCAGATTGTCAAATTTATTGGCGTAGAGTTGCTCATAGTATGTTCTTATAATAGTTTGTATTTCTTTGGTGTTAGTTGTGATCTCTCCTCTTTCTTTTTTTTAAATTTATTTATTTATTTATTTATTTATTTATTTAAATTTTTTATTTTTTATATACATATATTTTTATCCCCAGGGGTACAGGTCTGTGAATCACCAGGTTTACACACTTCACAGCACTCACCAAATCACATACCCTCCCCAATGTCCATAATCCAACCCCCCTCTCCCAAACCCCCTCCCCCCAGCAACCCTCAGTTTGTTTTGTGAGATTAAGAGTCACTTATGGTTTGTCTCCCTCCCAATCCCATCTTGTTTCATTTATTCTTCTTCTACCCACTTAAGCCTCCATGTTGCATCACCACTTCCTCATATCAGGGAGATCATATGATAGTTGTCTTTCTCTGCTTGACTTATTTCACTAAGCATGATACGCTCTAGTTCCATCCATGTTGTTGCAAATGGCAAGATTTCATTTCTTTTGATGGCTGTATAGTATTCCATTGTGTATATATACCACATCTTCTTGATCCATTCATCTGTTGATGGACATCTAGGTTCTTTCCATAGTTTGGCTATTGTGGACATAGCTGCTATAAACATTCGGGTGCACGTGCCCCTTTGGTTCACTACATTTGTATCTTTAGGGTTAATACCCAATAGGGCAATTGCTGGGTCATAGGGCAGTTCTATTTTCAACATTTTGAGGAACCTCCATGCTGTTTTCCAGAGTGGCTGCACCAGCTTGCATTCCCACCAACAGTGTAGGAGGGTTCCCCTTTCTCCGCATCCTCAGCAGCATCTGTCATTTCCTGACTTGTTGATTTTAGCCATTCTGACTGGTGTGAGGTGATATCTCATTGTGGTTTTGATTTGTATTTCCCTGATGCCGAGTGATATGGAGCACTTTTTCATGTGTCTGTTCGCCATCTGGATGTCTTCTTTGCAGAAATGTCTGTTCATGTCCTCTGCCCATTTCTTGATTGGATTATTTGTTCTTTGGGTGTTGAGTTTGCTAAGTTCTTTATAGATTCTGGACACTAGTCCTTTATCTGATATGTTGTTTGCAAATATCTTCTCCCATTCTGTCAGTTGTCTTTTGATTTTGTTAACTGTTTCCTTTGCTGTGCAAAAGCTTTTGATCTTGACGAAATCCCAATAGTTCATTTTTGCCCTTGCTTCCCTTGCCTTTTGCGTTGTTCCTAGGAAGATGTTGCTGCGGCTGAGGTCGAAGAGGTTGCTGCCCGTGTTCTCCTCAAGGATTTTGATGGATTCCTTTCGTACATTGAGGTCCTTCATCCATTTTGAGTCTATTTTTGTGTGTGGTGTAAGGAAATGGTCCAATTTCATTTTTCTGCATGTGGCTGTCCAATTTTCCCAGCACCATTTATTGAAGAGGTTGTCTTTTTTCCATTGGACATTCTTTCCTGCTTTGTCAAAGATTAGTTGACCATAGATTTGAGGGTCTATTTCTGGGCTCTCTATTCTGTTCCATTGATCTATGTGTCTGTTTTTGTGCCAGTACCATGCTGTCTTGATGATGACAGCTTTGTAATAGAGCTTGAAGTCCGGAATTGTGATGCCACCAACGTTGGCTTTCTTTTTCAATATCCCTTTGGCTATTCGAGGTCTTTTCTGGTTCCATATAAATTTTAGCATTATTTGTTCCATTTCTTTGAAAAAGATGGATGGTACTTTGATAGGAATTGCTTTAAATGTGTAGATTGCTTTAGGTAGCATAGACATTTTCACAATATTTATTCTTCCAATCCAGGAGCATGAAACATTTTTCCATTTCTTTGTGTCTTCCTCCATTTCTTTCATGAGTACTTTATAGTTTTCTGAGTATAGATTCTGTGTCTCTTTGGTTAGGTTTATTCCTAGGTATCTTATGGTTTTGGATGCAATTGTAAATGGGATTGACTCCTTAATATCTCTTTCTTCTGTCTTGCTGTTGGTGTAGAGGAATGCAACTGATTTCTGTGCATTGATTTTATATCCTGACACTTTACTGAATTCCTGTATAAGTTCTAGCAATTTTGGAGTGGAGTCTTTTGGGTTTTCCACATATAGTATCATATCATCTGCGAAGAGTGATAATTTGACTTCTTCTTTGCCGATTTGGATGCCTTTAATTTCCTTTTGTTGTCTGATTGCTGAGGCTAGGACCTCTAGTACTATGTTGAATAGCAGTGGTGATAATGGACATCCATGCCGTGTTCCTGACCTTAGCGGAAAAGCTTTCAGTTTTTCTCCATTGAGAATGATATTTGCGGTGGGTTTTTCATAGACGGCTTTGATGATATTGAGGTATGTGCCCTCTATCCCTACACTTTGAAGAGTTTTGATCAGGAAGGGATGCTGTACTTTGTCAAATGCTTTTTCAGCATCTATTGAGAGTATCATATGGTTCTTGTTCTTTCTTTTATTGATGTGTTGTATCACATTGACTGATTTGCGGATGTTGAACCAACCTTGCAGCCCTGGAATAAATCCCACTTGGTCATGGTGAATAATCTTTTTAATGTACTGTTGAATCCTATTGGCTAGTATTTTGTTGAGTATTTTCGCATCTGTGTTCATCAAGGATATCGGTCTATAGCTCTCTTTTTTGGTGGGATCCTTGCCTGGTTTTGGGATCAAGGTGATGCTGGCCTCATAAAATGAGGTTGGAAGTTTTCCTTCCATTTCTATTTTTTGGAACAGTTTCAGGAGTATAGGAATTAGTTCTTCTTTAAATGTTTGGTAGAATTCCCCCGGGAAGCCGTCTGGCCCTGGGCTTTTGTTTGTTTGGAGATTTTTAATGACTGTTTCAATCTCCTTACTGGTTATGGGTCTGTTGAGGCTTTCTATTTCTTCCTGGTTCAGTTGTGGTAGTTTATATGTTTCTAGGAATGCATCCATTTCTCCCAGATTGTCAAATTTATTGGCGTAGAGTTGCTCATAGTATGTTCTTATAATAGTTTGTATTTCTTTGGTGTTAGTTGTGATCTCTCCTCTTTCTTTTTTTTAAATTTATTTATTTATTTATTTATTTATTTATGTATTTATTTATTTAAATTTTTTATTTTTTATATACATATATTTTTATCCCCAGGGGTACAGGTCTGTGAATCACCAGGTTTACACACTTCACAGCACTCACCAAATCACATACCCTCCCCAATGTCCATAATCCAACCCCCCTCTCCCAAACCCCCTCCCCCCAGCAACCCTCAGTTTGTTTTGTGAGATTAAGAGTCACTTATGGTTTGTCTCCCTCCCAATCCCATCTTGTTTCATTTATTCTTCTTCTACCCACTTAAGCCTCCATGTTGCATCACCACTTCCTCATATCAGGGAGATCATATGATAGTTGTCTTTCTCTGCTTGACTTATTTCACTAAGCATGATACGCTCTAGTTCCATCCATGTTGTTGCAAATGGCAAGGTTTCATTTCTTTTGATGGCTGTATAGTATTCCATTGTGTATATATACCACATCTTCTTGATCCATTCATCTGTTGATGGACATCTAGGTTCTTTCCATAGTTTGGCTATTGTGGACATAGCTGCTATAAACATTCGGGTGCACGTGCCCCTTTGGTTCACTACATTTGTATCTTTAGGGTAAATACCCAATAGGGCAATTGCTGGGTCATAGGGCAGTTCTATTTTCAACATTTTGAGGAACCTCCATGCTGTTTTCCAGAGTGGCTGCACCAGCTTGCATTCCCACCAACAGTGTAGGAGGGTTCCCCTTTCTCCGCATCCTCAGCAGCATCTGTCATTTCCTGACTTGTTGATTTTAGCCATTCTGACTGGTGTGAGGTGATATCTCATTGTGGTTTTGATTTGTATTTCCCTGATGCCGAGTGATATGGAGCACTTTTTCATGTGTCTGTTCGCCATCTGGATGTCTTCTTTGCAGAAATGTCTGTTCATGTCCTCTGCCCATTTCTTGATTGGATTATTTGTTCTTTGGGTGTTGAGTTTGCTAAGTTCTTTATAGATTCTGGACACTAGTCCTTTATCTGATATGTTGTTTGCAAATATCTTCTCCCATTCTGTCAGTTGTCTTTTGATTTTGTTAACTGTTTCCTTTGCTGTGCAAAAGCTTTTGATCTTGACGAAATCCCAATAGTTCATTTTTGCCCTTGCTTCCCTTGCCTTTTGCGTTGTTCCTAGGAAGATGTTGCTGCGGCTGAGGTCGAAGAGGTTGCTGCCCGTGTTCTCCTCAAGGATTTTGATGGATTCCTTTCGTACATTGAGGTCCTTCATCCATTTTGAGTCTATTTTTGTGTGTGGTGTAAGGAAATGGTCCAATTTCATTTTTCTGCATGTGGCTGTCCAATTTTCCCAGCACCATTTATTGAAGAGGTTGTCTTTTTTCCATTGGACATTCTTTCCTGCTTTGTCAAAGATTAGTTGACCATAGATTTGAGGGTCTATTTCTGGGCTCTCTATTCTGTTCCATTGATCTATGTGTCTGTTTTTGTGCCAGTACCATGCTGTCTTGATGATGACAGCTTTGTAATAGAGCTTGAAGTCCGGAATTGTGATGCCACCAACGTTGGCTTTCTTTTTCAATATCCCTTTGGCTATTCGAGGTCTTTTCTGGTTCCATATAAATTTTAGCATTATTTGTTCCATTTCTTTGAAAAAGATGGATGGTACTTTGATAGGAATTGCTTTAAATGTGTAGATTGCTTTAGGTAGCATAGACATTTTCACAATATTTATTCTTCCAATCCAGGAGCATGAAACATTTTTCCATTTCTTTGTGTCTTCCTCCATTTCTTTCATGAGTACTTTATAGTTTTCTGAGTATAGATTCTGTGTCTCTTTGGTTAGGTTTATTCCTAGGTATCTTATGGTTTTGGATGCAATTGTAAATGGGATTGACTCCTTAATATCTCTTTCTTCTGTCTTGCTGTTGGTGTAGAGGAATGCAACTGATTTCTGTGCATTGATTTTATATCCTGACACTTTACTGAATTCCTGTATAAGTTCTAGCAATTTTGGAGTGGAGTCTTTTGGGTTTTCCACATATAGTATCATATCATCTGCGAAGAGTGATAATTTGACTTCTTCTTTGCCGATTTGGATGCCTTTAATTTCCTTTTGTTGTCTGATTGCTGAGGCTAGGACCTCTAGTACTATGTTGAATAGCAGTGGTGATAATGGACATCCATGCCGTGTTCCTGACCTTAGCGGAAAAGCTTTCAGTTTTTCTCCATTGAGAATGATATTTGCGGTGGGTTTTTCATAGACGGCTTTGATGATATTGAGGTATGTGCCCTCTATCCCTACACTTTGAAGAGTTTTGATCAGGAAGGGATGCTGTACTTTGTCAAATGCTTTTTCAGCATCTATTGAGAGTATCATATGGTTCTTGTTCTTTCTTTTATTGATGTGTTGTATCACATTGACTGATTTGCGGATGTTGAACCAACCTTGCAGCCCTGGAATAAATCCCACTTGGTCATGGTGAATAATCTTTTTAATGTACTGTTGAATCCTATTGGCTAGTATTTTGTTGAGTATTTTCGCATCTGTGTTCATCAAGGATATCGGTCTATAGCTCTCTTTTTTGGTGGGATCCTTGCCTGGTTTTGGGATCAAGGTGATGCTTGCCTCCTAAAATGAGTTTGGAAGTTTTCCTTCCATTTCTATTTTTTGGAACAGTTTCAGGAGTATAGGAATTAGTTCTTCTTTAAATGTTTGGTAGAATTCCCCCGGGAAGCCGTCTGGCCCTGGGCTTTTGTTTGTTTGGAGATTTTTAATGACTGTTTCAATCTCCTTACTGGTTATGGGTCTGTTGAGGCTTTCTATTTCTTCCTGGTTCAGTTGTGGTAGTTTATATGTTTCTAGGAATGCATCCATTTCTCCCAGATTGTCAAATTTATTGGCGTAGAGTTGCTCATAGTATGTTCTTATAATAGTTTGTATTTCTTTGGTGTTAGTTGTGATCTCTCCTCTTTCTTTTTTTTAAATTTATTTATTTATTTATTTATTTATTTATGTATTTATTTATTTAAATTTTTTATTTTTTATATACATATATTTTTATCCCCAGGGGTACAGGTCTGTGAATCACCAGGTTTACACACTTCACAGCACTCACCAAATCACATACCCTCCCCAATGTCCATAATCCAACCCCCCTCTCCCAAACCCCCTCCCCCCAGCAACCCTCAGTTTGTTTTGTGAGATTAAGAGTCACTTATGGTTTGTCTCCCTCCCAATCCCATCTTGTTTCATTTATTCTTCTTCTACCCACTTAAGCCTCCATGTTGCATCACCACTTCCTCATATCAGGGAGATCATATGATAGTTGTCTTTCTCTGCTTGACTTATTTCACTAAGCATGATACGCTCTAGTTCCATCCATGTTGTTGCAAATGGCAAGATTTCATTTCTTTTGATGGCTGTATAGTATTCCATTGTGTATATATACCACATCTTCTTGATCCATTCATCTGTTGATGGACATCTAGGTTCTTTCCATAGTTTGGCTATTGTGGACATAGCTGCTATAAACATTCGGGTGCACGTGCCCCTTTGGTTCACTACATTTGTATCTTTAGGGTAAATACCCAATAGGGCAATTGCTGGGTCATAGGGCAGTTCTATTTTCAACATTTTGAGGAACCTCCATGCTGTTTTCCAGAGTGGCTGCACCAGCTTGCATTCCCACCAACAGTGTAGGAGGGTTCCCCTTTCTCCGCATCCTCAGCAGCATCTGTCATTTCCTGACTTGTTGATTTTAGCCATTCTGACTGGTGTGAGGTGATATCTCATTGTGGTTTTGATTTGTATTTCCCTGATGCCGAGTGATATGGAGCACTTTTTCATGTGTCTGTTCGCCATCTGGATGTCTTCTTTGCAGAAATGTCTGTTCATGTCCTCTGCCCATTTCTTGATTGGATTATTTGTTCTTTGGGTGTTGAGTTTGCTAAGTTCTTTATAGATTCTGGACACTAGTCCTTTATCTGATATGTTGTTTGCAAATATCTTCTCCCATTCTGTCAGTTGTCTTTTGATTTTGTTAACTGTTTCCTTTGCTGTGCAAAAGCTTTTGATCTTGACGAAATCCCAATAGTTCATTTTTGCCCTTGCTTCCCTTGCCTTTTGCGTTGTTCCTAGGAAGATGTTGCTGCGGCTGAGGTCGAAGAGGTTGCTGCCCGTGTTCTCCTCAAGGATTTTGATGGATTCCTTTCGTACATTGAGGTCCTTCATCCATTTTGAGTCTATTTTTGTGTGTGGTGTAAGGAAATGGTCCAATTTCATTTTTCTGCATGTGGCTGTCCAATTTTCCCAGCACCATTTATTGAAGAGGTTGTCTTTTTTCCATTGGACATTCTTTCCTGCTTTGTCAAAGATTAGTTGACCATAGATTTGAGGGTCTATTTCTGGGCTCTCTATTCTGTTCCATTGATCTATGTGTCTGTTTTTGTGCCAGTACCATGCTGTCTTGATGATGACAGCTTTGTAATAGAGCTTGAAGTCCGGAATTGTGATGCCACCAACGTTGGCTTTCTTTTTCAATATCCCTTTGGCTATTCGAGGTCTTTTCTGGTTCCATATAAATTTTAGCATTATTTGTTCCATTTCTTTGAAAAAGATGGATGGTACTTTGATAGGAATTGCTTTAAATGTGTAGATTGCTTTAGGTAGCATAGACATTTTCACAATATTTATTCTTCCAATCCAGGAGCATGAAACATTTTTCCATTTCTTTGTGTCTTCCTCCATTTCTTTCATGAGTACTTTATAGTTTTCTGAGTATAGATTCTGTGTCTCTTTGGTTAGGTTTATTCCTAGGTATCTTATGGTTTTGGATGCAATTGTAAATGGGATTGACTCCTTAATATCTCTTTCTTCTGTCTTGCTGTTGGTGTAGAGGAATGCAACTGATTTCTGTGCATTGATTTTATATCCTGACACTTTACTGAATTCCTGTATAAGTTCTAGCAATTTTGGAGTGGAGTCTTTTGGGTTTTCCACATATAGTATCATATCATCTGCGAAGAGTGATAATTTGACTTCTTCTTTGCCGATTTGGATGCCTTTAATTTCCTTTTGTTGTCTGATTGCTGAGGCTAGGACCTCTAGTACTATGTTGAATAGCAGTGGTGATAATGGACATCCATGCCGTGTTCCTGACCTTAGCGGAAAAGCTTTCAGTTTTTCTCCATTGAGAATGATATTTGCGGTGGGTTTTTCATAGACGGCTTTGATGATATTGAGGTATGTGCCCTCTATCCCTACACTTTGAAGAGTTTTGATCAGGAAGGGATGCTGTACTTTGTCAAATGCTTTTTCAGCATCTATTGAGAGTATCATATGGTTCTTGTTCTTTCTTTTATTGATGTGTTGTATCACATTGACTGATTTGCGGATGTTGAACCAACCTTGCAGCCCTGGAATAAATCCCACTTGGTCATGGTGAATAATCTTTTTAATGTACTGTTGAATCCTATTGGCTAGTATTTTGTTGAGTATTTTCGCATCTGTGTTCATCAAGGATATCGGTCTATAGCTCTCTTTTTTGGTGGGATCCTTGCCTGGTTTTGGGATCAAGGTGATGCTGGCCTCATAAAATGAGTTTGGAAGTTTTCCTTCCATTTCTATTTTTTGGAACAGTTTCAGGAGTATAGGAATTAGTTCTTCTTTAAATGTTTGGTAGAATTCCCCCGGGAAGCCGTCTGGCCCTGGGCTTTTGTTTGTTTGGAGATTTTTAATGACTGTTTCAATCTCCTTACTGGTTATGGGTCTGTTGAGGCTTTCTATTTCTTCCTGGCTCAGTTGTGGTAGTTTATATGTTTCTAGGAATGCATCCATTTCTCCCAGATTGTCAAATTTATTGGCGTAGAGTTGCTCATAGTATGTTCTTATAATAGTTTGTATTTCTTTGGTGTTAGTTGTGATCTCTCCTCTTTCTTTTTTTTAAATTTATTTATTTATTTATTTATTTATTTATTTATTTAAATTTTTTATTTTTTATATACATATATTTTTATCCCCAGGGGTACAGGTCTGTGAATCACCAGGTTTACACACTTCACAGCACTCACCAAATCACATACCCTCCCCAATGTCCATAATCCAACCCCCCTCTCCCAAACCCCCTCCCCCCAGCAACCCTCAGTTTGTTTTGTGAGATTAAGAGTCACTTATGGTTTGTCTCCCTCCCAATCCCATCTTGTTTCATTTATTCTTCTTCTACCCACTTAAGCCTCCATGTTGCATCACCACTTCCTCATATCAGGGAGATCATATGATAGTTGTCTTTCTCTGCTTGACTTATTTCACTAAGCATGATACGCTCTAGTTCCATCCATGTTGTTGCAAATGGCAAGATTTCATTTCTTTTGATGGCTGTATAGTATTCCATTGTGTATATATACCACATCTTCTTGATCCATTCATCTGTTGATGGACATCTAGGTTCTTTCCATAGTTTGGCTATTGTGGACATAGCTGCTATAAACATTCGGGTGCACGTGCCCCTTTGGTTCACTACATTTGTATCTTTAGGGTAAATACCCAATAGGGCAATTGCTGGGTCATAGGGCAGTTCTATTTTCAACATTTTGAGGAACCTCCATGCTGTTTTCCAGAGTGGCTGCACCAGCTTGCATTCCCACCAACAGTGTAGGAGGGTTCCCCTTTCTCCGCATCCTCAGCAGCATCTGTCATTTCCTGACTTGTTGATTTTAGCCATTCTGACTGGTGTGAGGTGATATCTCATTGTGGTTTTGATTTGTATTTCCCTGATGCCGAGTGATATGGAGCACTTTTTCATGTGTCTGTTCGCCATCTGGATGTCTTCTTTGCAGAAATGTCTGTTCATGTCCTCTGCCCATTTCTTGATTGGATTATTTGTTCTTTGGGTGTTGAGTTTGCTAAGTTCTTTATAGATTCTGGACACTAGTCCTTTATCTGATATGTTGTTTGCAAATATCTTCTCCCATTCTGTCAGTTGTCTTTTGATTTTGTTAACTGTTTCCTTTGCTGTGCAAAAGCTTTTGATCTTGACGAAATCCCAATAGTTCATTTTTGCCCTTGCTTCCCTTGCCTTTTGCGTTGTTCCTAGGAAGATGTTGCTGCGGCTGAGGTCGAAGAGGTTGCTGCCCGTGTTCTCCTCAAGGATTTTGATGGATTCCTTTCGTACATTGAGGTCCTTCATCCATTTTGAGTCTATTTTTGTGTGTGGTGTAAGGAAATGGTCCAATTTCATTTTTCTGCATGTGGCTGTCCAATTTTCCCAGCACCATTTATTGAAGAGGTTGTCTTTTTTCCATTGGACATTCTTTCCTGCTTTGTCAAAGATTAGTTGACCATAGATTTGAGGGTCTATTTCTGGGCTCTCTATTCTGTTCCATTGATCTATGTGTCTGTTTTTGTGCCAGTACCATGCTGTCTTGATGATGACAGCTTTGTAATAGAGCTTGAAGTCCGGAATTGTGATGCCACCAACGTTGGCTTTCTTTTTCAATATCCCTTTGGCTATTCGAGGTCTTTTCTGGTTCCATATAAATTTTAGCATTATTTGTTCCATTTCTTTGAAAAAGATGGATGGTACTTTGATAGGAATTGCTTTAAATGTGTAGATTGCTTTAGGTAGCATAGACATTTTCACAATATTTATTCTTCCAATCCAGGAGCATGAAACATTTTTCCATTTCTTTGTGTCTTCCTCCATTTCTTTCATGAGTACTTTATAGTTTTCTGAGTATAGATTCTGTGTCTCTTTGGTTAGGTTTATTCCTAGGTATCTTATGGTTTTGGATGCAATTGTAAATGGGATTGACTCCTTAATATCTCTTTCTTCTGTCTTGCTGTTGGTGTAGAGGAATGCAACTGATTTCTGTGCATTGATTTTATATCCTGACACTTTACTGAATTCCTGTATAAGTTCTAGCAATTTTGGAGTGGAGTCTTTTGGGTTTTCCACATATAGTATCATATCATCTGCGAAGAGTGATAATTTGACTTCTTCTTTGCCGATTTGGATGCCTTTAATTTCCTTTTGTTGTCTGATTGCTGAGGCTAGGACCTCTAGTACTATGTTGAATAGCAGTGGTGATAATGGACATCCATGCCGTGTTCCTGACCTTAGCGGAAAAGCTTTCAGTTTTTCTCCATTGAGAATGATATTTGCGGTGGGTTTTTCATAGACGGCTTTGATGATATTGAGGTATGTGCCCTCTATCCCTACACTTTGAAGAGTTTTGATCAGGAAGGGATGCTGTACTTTGTCAAATGCTTTTTCAGCATCTATTGAGAGTATCATATGGTTCTTGTTCTTTCTTTTATTGATGTGTTGTATCACATTGACTGATTTGCGGATGTTGAACCAACCTTGCAGCCCTGGAATAAATCCCACTTGGTCATGGTGAATAATCTTTTTAATGTACTGTTGAATCCTATTGGCTAGTATTTTGTTGAGTATTTTCGCATCTGTGTTCATCAAGGATATCGGTCTATAGCTCTCTTTTTTGGTGGTATCCTTGCCTGGTTTTGGGATCAAGGTGATGCTGGCCTCATAAAATGAGGTTGGAAGTTTTCCTTCCATTTCTATTTTTTGGAACAGTTTCAGGAGTATAGGAATTAGTTCTTCTTTAAATGTTTGGTAGAATTCCCCCGGGAAGCCGTCTGGCCCTGGGCTTTTGTTTGTTTGGAGATTTTTAATGACTGTTTCAATCTCCTTACTGGTTATGGGTCTGTTGAGGCTTTCTATTTCTTCCTGGTTCAGTTGTGGTAGTTTATATGTTTCTAGGAATGCATCCATTTCTCCCAGATTGTCAAATTTATTGGCGTAGAGTTGCTCATAGTATGTTCTTATAATAGTTTGTATTTCTTTGGTGTTAGTTGTGATCTCTCCTCTTTCTTTTTTTTAAATTTATTTATTTATTTATTTATTTATTTATTTAAATTTTTTATTTTTTATATACATATATTTTTATCCCCAGGGGTACAGGTCTGTGAATCACCAGGTTTACACACTTCACAGCACTCACCAAATCACATACCCTCCCCAATGTCCATAATCCAACCCCCCTCTCCCAAACCCCCTCCCCCCAGCAACCCTCAGTTTGTTTTGTGAGATTAAGAGTCACTTATGGTTTGTCTCCCTCCCAATCCCATCTTGTTTCATTTATTCTTCTTCTACCCACTTAAGCCTCCATGTTGCATCACCACTTCCTCATATCAGGGAGATCATATGATAGTTGTCTTTCTCTGCTTGACTTATTTCACTAAGCATGATACGCTCTAGTTCCATCCATGTTGTTGCAAATGGCAAGATTTCATTTCTTTTGATGGCTGTATAGTATTCCATTGTGTATATATACCACATCTTCTTGATCCATTCATCTGTTGATGGACATCTAGGTTCTTTCCATAGTTTGGCTATTGTGGACATAGCTGCTATAAACATTCGGGTGCACGTGCCCCTTTGGTTCACTACATTTGTATCTTTAGGGTAAATACCCAATAGGGCAATTGCTGGGTCATAGGGCAGTTCTATTTTCAACATTTTGAGGAACCTCCATGCTGTTTTCCAGAGTGGCTGCACCAGCTTGCATTCCCACCAACAGTGTAGGAGGGTTCCCCTTTCTCCGCATCCTCAGCAGCATCTGTCATTTCCTGACTTGTTGATTTTAGCCATTCTGACTGGTGTGAGGTGATATCTCATTGTGGTTTTGATTTGTATTTCCCTGATGCCGAGTGATATGGAGCACTTTTTCATGTGTCTGTTCGCCATCTGGATGTCTTCTTTGCAGAAATGTCTGTTCATGTCCTCTGCCCATTTCTTGATTGGATTATTTGTTCTTTGGGTGTTGAGTTTGCTAAGTTCTTTATAGATTCTGGACACTAGTCCTTTATCTGATATGTTGTTTGCAAATATCTTCTCCCATTCTGTCAGTTGTCTTTTGATTTTGTTAACTGTTTCCTTTGCTGTGCAAAAGCTTTTGATCTTGATGAAATCCCAATAGTTCATTTTTCCCCTTGCTTCCCTTGCCTTTTGCGTTGTTCCTAGGAAGATGTTGCTGCGGCTGAGGTCGAAGAGGTTGCTGCCCGTGTTCTCCTCAAGGATTTTGATGGATTCCTTTCGTACATTGAGGTCCTTCATCCATTTTGAGTCTATTTTTGTGTGTGGTGTAAGGAAATGGTCCAATTTCATTTTTCTGCATGTGGCTGTCCAATTTTCCCAGCACCATTTATTGAAGAGGTTGTCTTTTTTCCATTGGACATTCTTTCCTGCTTTGTCAAAGATTAGTTGACCATAGATTTGAGGGTCTATTTCTGGGCTCTCTATTCTGTTCCATTGATCTATGTGTCTGTTTTTGTGCCAGTACCATGCTGTCTTGATGATGACAGCTTTGTAATAGAGCTTGAAGTCCGGAATTGTGATGCCACCAACGTTGGCTTTCTTTTTCAATATCCCTTTGGCTATTCGAGGTCTTTTCTGGTTCCATATAAATTTTAGCATTATTTGTTCCATTTCTTTGAAAAAGATGGATGGTACTTTGATAGGAATTGCTTTAAATCTGTAGATTGCTTTAGGTAGCATAGACATTTTCACAATATTTATTCTTCCAATCCAGGAGCATGAAACATTTTTCCATTTCTTTGTGTCTTCCTCCATTTCTTTCATGAGTACTTTATAGTTTTCTGAGTATAGATTCTGTGTCTCTTTGGTTAGGTTTATTCCTAGGTATCTTATGGTTTTGGATGCAATTGTAAATGGGATTGACTCCTTAATATCTCTTTCTTCTGTCTTGCTGTTGGTGTAGAGGAATGCAACTGATTTCTGTGCATTGATTTTATATCCTGACACTTTACTGAATTCCTGTATAAGTTCTAGCAATTTTGGAGTGGAGTCTTTTGGGTTTTCCACATATAGTATCATATCATCTGCGAAGAGTGATAATTTGACTTCTTCTTTGCCGATTTGGATGCCTTTAATTTCCTTTTGTTGTCTGATTGCTGAGGCTAGGACCTCTAGTACTATGTTGAATAGCAGTGGTGATAATGGACATCCATGCCGTGTTCCTGACCTTAGCGGAAAAGCTTTCAGTTTTTCTCCATTGAGAATGATATTTGCGGTGGGTTTTTCATAGACGGCTTTGATGATATTGAGGTATGTGCCCTCTATCCCTACACTTTGAAGAGTTTTGATCAGGAAGGGATGCTGTACTTTGTCAAATGCTTTTTCAGCATCTATTGAGAGTATCATATGGTTCTTGTTCTTTCTTTTATTGATGTGTTGTATCACATTGACTGATTTGCGGATGTTGAACCAACCTTGCAGCCCTGGAATAAATCCCACTTGGTCATGGTGAATAATCTTTTTAATGTACTGTTGAATCCTATTGGCTAGTATTTTGTTGAGTATTTTCGCATCTGTGTTCATCAAGGATATCGGTCTATAGCTCTCTTTTTTGGTGGGATCCTTGCCTGGTTTTGGGATCAAGGTGATGCTGGCCTCATAAAATGAGTTTGGAAGTTTTCCTTCCATTTCTATTTTTTGGAACAGTTTCAGGAGTATAGGAATTAGTTCTTCTTTAAATGTTTGGTAGAATTCCCCCGGGAAGCCGTCTGGCCCTGGGCTTTTGTTTGTTTGGAGATTTTTAATGACTGTTTCAATCTCCTTACTGGTTATGGGTCTGTTGAGGCTTTCTATTTCTTCCTGGTTCAGTTGTGGTAGTTTATATGTTTCTAGGAATGCATCCATTTCTCCCAGATTGTCAAATTTATTGGCGTAGAGTTGCTCATAGTATGTTCTTATAATAGTTTGTATTTCTTTGGTGTTAGTTGTGATCTCTCCTCTTTCTTTTTTTTAAATTTATTTATTTATTTATTTATTTATTTATGTATTTATTTATTTAAATTTTTTATTTTTTATATACATATATTTTTATCCCCAGGGGTACAGGTCTGTGAATCACCAGGTTTACACACTTCACAGCACTCACCAAATCACATACCCTCCCCAATGTCCATAATCCAACCCCCCTCTCCCAAACCCCCTCCCCCCAGCAACCCTCAGTTTGTTTTGTGAGATTAAGAGTCACTTATGGTTTGTCTCCCTCCCAATCCCATCTTGTTTCATTTATTCTTCTTCTACCCACTTAAGCCTCCATGTTGCATCACCACTTCCTCATATCAGGGAGATCATATGATAGTTGTCTTTCTCTGCTTGACTTATTTCACTAAGCATGATACGCTCTAGTTCCATCCATGTTGTTGCAAATGGCAAGATTTCATTTCTTTTGATGGCTGTATAGTATTCCATTGTGTATATATACCACATCTTCTTGATCCATTCATCTGTTGATGGACATCTAGGTTCTTTCCATAGTTTGGCTATTGTGGACATAGCTGCTATAAACATTCGGGTGCACGTGCCCCTTTGGTTCACTACATTTGTATCTTTAGGGTAAATACCCAATAGGGCAATTGCTGGGTCATAGGGCAGTTCTATTTTCAACATTTTGAGGAACCTCCATGCTGTTTTCCAGAGTGGCTGCACCAGCTTGCATTCCCACCAACAGTGTAGGAGGGTTCCCCTTTCTCCGCATCCTCAGCAGCATCTGTCATTTCCTGACTTGTTGATTTTAGCCATTCTGACTGGTGTGAGGTGATATCTCATTGTGGTTTTGATTTGTATTTCCCTGATGCCGAGTGATATGGAGCACTTTTTCATGTGTCTGTTCGCCATCTGGATGTCTTCTTTGCAGAAATGTCTGTTCATGTCCTCTGCCCATTTCTTGATTGGATTATTTGTTCTTTGGGTGTTGAGTTTGCTAAGTTCTTTATAGATTCTGGACACTAGTCCTTTATCTGATATGTTGTTTGCAAATATCTTCTCCCATTCTGTCAGTTGTCTTTTGATTTTGTTAACTGTTTCCTTTGCTGTGCAAAAGCTTTTGATCTTGATGAAATCCCAATAGTTCATTTTTGCCCTTGCTTCCCTTGCCTTTTGCGTTGTTCCTAGGAAGATGTTGCTGCGGCTGAGGTCGAAGAGGTTGCTGCCCGTGTTCTCCTCAAGGATTTTGATGGATTCCTTTCGTACATTGAGGTCCTTCATCCATTTTGAGTCTATTTTTGTGTGTGGTGTAAGGAAATGGTCCAATTTCATTTTTCTGCATGTGGCTGTCCAATTTTCCCAGCACCATTTATTGAAGAGGTTGTCTTTTTTCCATTGGACATTCTTTCCTGCTTTGTCAAAGATTAGTTGACCATAGATTTGAGGGTCTATTTCTGGGCTCTCTATTCTGTTCCATTGATCTATGTGTCTGTTTTTGTGCCAGTACCATGCTGTCTTGATGATGACAGCTTTGTAATAGAGCTTGAAGTCCGGAATTGTGATGCCACCAACGTTGGCTTTCTTTTTCAATATCCCTTTGGCTATTCGAGGTCTTTTCTGGTTCCATATAAATTTTAGCATTATTTGTTCCATTTCTTTGAAAAAGATGGATGGTACTTTGATAGGAATTGCTTTAAATGTGTAGATTGCTTTAGGTAGCATAGACATTTTCACAATATTTATTCTTCCAATCCAGGAGCATGAAACATTTTTCCATTTCTTTGTGTCTTCCTCCATTTCTTTCATGAGTACTTTATAGTTTTCTGAGTATAGATTCTGTGTCTCTTTGGTTAGGTTTATTCCTAGGTATCTTATGGTTTTGGATGCAATTGTAAATGGGATTGACTCCTTAATATCTCTTTCTTCTGTCTTGCTGTTGGTGTAGAGGAATGCAACTGATTTCTGTGCATTGATTTTATATCCTGACACTTTACTGAATTCCTGTATAAGTTCTAGCAATTTTGGAGTGGAGTCTTTTGGGTTTTCCACATATAGTATCATATCATCTGCGAAGAGTGATAATTTGACTTCTTCTTTGCCGATTTGGATGCCTTTAATTTCCTTTTGTTGTCTGATTGCTGAGGCTAGGACCTCTAGTACTATGTTGAATAGCAGTGGTGATAATGGACATCCATGCCGTGTTCCTGACCTTAGCGGAAAAGCTTTCAGTTTTTCTCCATTGAGAATGATATTTGCAGTGGGTTTTTCATAGACGGCTTTGATGATATTGAGGTATGTGCCCTCTATCCCTACACTTTGAAGAGTTTTGATCAGGAAGGGATGCTGTACTTTGTCAAATGCTTTTTCAGCATCTATTGAGAGTATCATATGGTTCTTGTTCTTTCTTTTATTGATGTGTTGTATCACATTGACTGATTTGCGGATGTTGAACCAACCTTGCAGCCCTGGAATAAATCCCACTTGGTCATGGTGAATAATCTTTTTAATGTACTGTTGAATCCTATTGGCTAGTATTTTGTTGAGTATTTTCGCATCTGTGTTCATCAAGGATATCGGTCTATAGCTCTCTTTTTTGGTGGGATCCTTGCCTGGTTTTGGGATCAAGGTGATGCTTGCCTCATAAAATGAGTTTGGAAGTTTTCCTTCCATTTCTATTTTTTGGAACAGTTTCAGGAGTATAGGAATTAGTTCTTCTTTAAATGTTTGGTAGAATTCCCCCGGGAAGCCGTCTGGCCCTGGGCTTTTGTTTGTTTGGAGATTTTTAATGACTGTTTCAATCTCCTTACTGGTTATGGGTCTGTTGAGGCTTTCTATTTCTTCCTGGTTCAGTTGTGGTAGTTTATATGTTTCTAGGAATGCATCCATTTCTCCCAGATTGTCAAATTTATTGGCGTAGGGTTGCTCATAGTATGTTCTTATAATAGTTTGTATTTCTTTGGTGTTAGTTGTGATCTCTCCTCTTTCTTTTTTTTAAATTTATTTATTTATTTATTTATTTATTTATTTATTTAAATTTTTTATTTTTTATATACATATATTTTTATCCCCAGGGGTACAGGTCTGTGAATCACCAGGTTTACACACTTCACAGCACTCACCAAATCACATACCCTCCCCAATGTCCATAATCCAACCCCCCTCTCCCAAACCCCCTCCCCCCAGCAACCCTCAGTTTGTTTTGTGAGATTAAGAGTCACTTATGGTTTGTCTCCCTCCCAATCCCATCTTGTTTCATTTATTCTTCTTCTACCCACTTAAGCCTCCATGTTGCATCACCACTTCCTCATATCAGGGAGATCATATGATAGTTGTCTTTCTCTGCTTGACTTATTTCACTAAGCATGATACGCTCTAGTTCCATCCATGTTGTTGCAAATGGCAAGATTTCATTTCTTTTGATGGCTGTATAGTATTCCATTGTGTATATATACCACATCTTCTTGATCCATTCATCTGTTGATGGACATCTAGGTTCTTTCCATAGTTTGGCTATTGTGGACATAGCTGCTATAAACATTCGGGTGCACGTGCCCCTTTGGTTCACTACATTTGTATCTTTAGGGTAAATACCCAATAGGGCAATTGCTGGGTCATAGGGCAGTTCTATTTTCAACATTTTGAGGAACCTCCATGCTGTTTTCCAGAGTGGCTGCACCAGCTTGCATTCCCACCAACAGTGTAGGAGGGTTCCCCTTTCTCCGCATCCTCAGCAGCATCTGTCATTTCCTGACTTGTTGATTTTAGCCATTCTGACTGGTGTGAGGTGATATCTCATTGTGGTTTTGATTTGTATTTCCCTGATGCCGAGTGATATGGAGCACTTTTTCATGTGTCTGTTCGCCATCTGGATGTCTTCTTTGCAGAAATGTCTGTTCATGTCCTCTGCCCATTTCTTGATTGGATTATTTGTTCTTTGGGTGTTGAGTTTGCTAAGTTCTTTATAGATTCTGGACACTAGTCCTTTATCTGATATGTTGTTTGCAAATATCTTCTCCCATTCTGTCAGTTGTCTTTTGATTTTGTTAACTGTTTCCTTTGCTGTGCAAAAGCTTTTGATCTTGATGAAATCCCAATAGTTCATTTTTGCCCTTGCTTCCCTTGCCTTTTGCGTTGTTCCTAGGAAGATGTTGCTGCGGCTGAGGTCGAAGAGGTTGCTGCCCGTGTTCTCCTCAAGGATTTTGATGGATTCCTTTCGTACATTGAGGTCCTTCATCCATTTTGAGTCTATTTTTGTGTGTGGTGTAAGGAAATGGTCCAATTTCATTTTTCTGCATGTGGCTGTCCAATTTTCCCAGCACCATTTATTGAAGAGGTTGTCTTTTTTCCATTGGACATTCTTTCCTGCTTTGTCAAAGATTAGTTGACCATAGATTTGAGGGTCTATTTCTGGGCTCTCTATTCTGTTCCATTGATCTATGTGTCTGTTTTTGTGCCAGTACCATGCTGTCTTGATGATGACAGCTTTGTAATAGAGCTTGAAGTCCGGAATTGTGATGCCACCAACGTTGGCTTTCTTTTTCAATATCCCTTTGGCTATTCGAGGTCTTTTCTGGTTCCATATAAATTTTAGCATTATTTGTTCCATTTCTTTGAAAAAGATGGATGGTACTTTGATAGGAATTGCTTTAAATGTGTAGATTGCTTTAGGTAGCATAGACATTTTCACAATATTTATTCTTCCAATCCAGGAGCATGAAACATTTTTCCATTTCTTTGTGTCTTCCTCCATTTCTTTCATGAGTACTTTATAGTTTTCTGAGTATAGATTCTGTGTCTCTTTGGTTAGGTTTATTCCTAGGTATCTTATGGTTTTGGATGCAATTGTAAATGGGATTGACTCCTTAATATCTCTTTCTTCTGTCTTGCTGTTGGTGTAGAGGAATGCAACTGATTTCTGTGCATTGATTTTATATCCTGACACTTTACTGAATTCCTGTATAAGTTCTAGCAATTTTGGAGTGGAGTCTTTTGGGTTTTCCACATATAGTATCATATCATCTGCGAAGAGTGATAATTTGACTTCTTCTTTGCCGATTTGGATGCCTTTAATTTCCTTTTGTTGTCTGATTGCTGAGGCTAGGACCTCTAGTACTATGTTGAATAGCAGTGGTGACAATGGACATCCATGCCGTGTTCCTGACCTTAGCGGAAAAGCTTTCAGTTTTTCTCCATTGAGAATGATATTTGCGGTGGGTTTTTCATAGACGGCTTTGATGATATTGAGGTATGTGCCCTCTATCCCTACACTTTGAAGAGTTTTGATCAGGAAGGGATGCTGTACTTTGTCAAATGCTTTTTCAGCATCTATTGAGAGTATCATATGGTTCTTGTTCTTTCTTTTATTGATGTGTTGTATCACATTGACTGATTTGCGGATGTTGAACCAACCTTGCAGCCCTGGAATAAATCCCACTTGGTCATGGTGAATAATCTTTTTAATGTACTGTTGAATCCTATTGGCTAGTATTTTGTTGAGTATTTTCGCATCTGTGTTCATCAAGGATATCGGTCTATAGCTCTCTTTTTTGGTGGGATCCTTGCCTGGTTTTGGGATCAAGGTGATGCTGGCCTCATAAAATGAGTTTGGAAGTTTTCCTTCCATTTCTATTTTTTGGAACAGTTTCAGGAGTATAGGAATTAGTTCTTCTTTAAATGTTTGGTAGAATTCCCCCGGGAAGCCGTCTGGCCCTGGGCTTTTGTTTGTTTGGAGATTTTTAATGACTGTTTCAATCTCCTTACTGGTTATGGGTCTGTTGAGGCTTTCTATTTCTTCCTGGTTCAGTTGTGGTAGTTTATATGTTTCTAGGAATGCATCCATTTCTCCCAGATTGTCAAATTTATTGGCGTAGAGTTGCTCATAGTATGTTCTTATAATAGTTTGTATTTCTTTGGTGTTAGTTGTGATCTCTCCTCTTTCTTTTTTTTAAATTTATTTATTTATTTATTTATTTATTTATGTATTTATTTATTTAAATTTTTTATTTTTTATATACATATATTTTTATCCCCAGGGGTACAGGTCTGTGAATCACCAGGTTTACACACTTCACAGCACTCACCAAATCACATACCCTCCCCAATGTCCATAATCCAACCCCCCTCTCCCAAACCCCCTCCCCCCAGCAACCCTCAGTTTGTTTTGTGAGATTAAGAGTCACTTATGGTTTGTCTCCCTCCCAATCCCATCTTGTTTCATTTATTCTTCTTCTACCCACTTAAGCCTCCATGTTGCATCACCACTTCCTCATATCAGGGAGATCATATGATAGTTGTCTTTCTCTGCTTGACTTATTTCACTAAGCATGATACGCTCTAGTTCCATCCATGTTGTTGCAAATGGCAAGATTTCATTTCTTTTGATGGCTGTATAGTATTCCATTGTGTATATATACCACATCTTCTTGATCCATTCATCTGTTGATGGACATCTAGGTTCTTTCCATAGTTTGGCTATTGTGGACATAGCTGCTATAAACATTCGGGTGCACGTGCCCCTTTGGTTCACTACATTTGTATCTTTAGGGTAAATACCCAATAGGGCAATTGCTGGGTCATAGGGCAGTTCTATTTTCAACATTTTGAGGAACCTCCATGCTGTTTTCCAGAGTGGCTGCACCAGCTTGCATTCCCACCAACAGTGTAGGAGGGTTCCCCTTTCTCCGCATCCTCAGCAGCATCTGTCATTTCCTGACTTGTTGATTTTAGCCATTCTGACTGGTGTGAGGTGATATCTCATTGTGGTTTTGATTTGTATTTCCCTGATGCCGAGTGATATGGAGCACTTTTTCATGTGTCTGTTCGCCATCTGGATGTCTTCTTTGCAGAAATGTCTGTTCATGTCCTCTGCCCATTTCTTGATTGGATTATTTGTTCTTTGGGTGTTGAGTTTGCTAAGTTCTTTATAGATTCTGGACACTAGTCCTTTATCTGATATGTTGTTTGCAAATATCTTCTCCCATTCTGTCAGTTGTCTTTTGATTTTGTTAACTGTTTCCTTTGCTGTGCAAAAGCTTTTGATCTTGATGAAATCCCAATAGTTCATTTTTGCCCTTGCTTCCCTTGCCTTTTGCGTTGTTCCTAGGAAGATGTTGCTGCGGCTGAGGTCGAAGAGGTTGCTGCCCGTGTTCTCCTCAAGGATTTTGATGGATTCCTTTCGTACATTGAGGTCCTTCATCCATTTTGAGTCTATTTTTGTGTGTGGTGTAAGGAAATGGTCCAATTTCATTTTTCTGCATGTGGCTGTCCAATTTTCCCAGCACCATTTATTGAAGAGGTTGTCTTTTTTCCATTGGACATTCTTTCCTGCTTTGTCAAAGATTAGTTGACCATAGATTTGAGGGTCTATTTCTGGGCTCTCTATTCTGTTCCATTGATCTATGTGTCTGTTTTTGTGCCAGTACCATGCTGTCTTGATGATGACAGCTTTGTAATAGAGCTTGAAGTCCGGAATTGTGATGCCACCAACGTTGGCTTTCTTTTTCAATATCCCTTTGGCTATTCGAGGTCTTTTCTGGTTCCATATAAATTTTAGCATTATTTGTTCCATTTCTTTGAAAAAGATGGATGGTACTTTGATAGGAATTGCTTTAAATGTGTAGATTGCTTTAGGTAGCATAGACATTTTCACAATATTTATTCTTCCAATCCAGGAGCATGAAACATTTTTCCATTTCTTTGTGTCTTCCTCCATTTCTTTCATGAGTACTTTATAGTTTTCTGAGTATAGATTCTGTGTCTCTTTGGTTAGGTTTATTCCTAGGTATCTTATGGTTTTGGATGCAATTGTAAATGGGATTGACTCCTTAATATCTCTTTCTTCTGTCTTGCTGTTGGTGTAGAGGAATGCAACTGATTTCTGTGCATTGATTTTATATCCTGACACTTTACTGAATTCCTGTATAAGTTCTAGCAATTTTGGAGTGGAGTCTTTTGGGTTTTCCACATATAGTATCATATCATCTGCGAAGAGTGATAATTTGACTTCTTCTTTGCCGATTTGGATGCCTTTAATTTCCTTTTGTTGTCTGATTGCTGAGGCTAGGACCTCTAGTACTATGTTGAATAGCAGTGGTGATAATGGACATCCATGCCGTGTTCCTGACCTTAGCGGAAAAGCTTTCAGTTTTTCTCCATTGAGAATGATATTTGCGGTGGGTTTTTCATAGACGGCTTTGATGATATTGAGGTATGTGCCCTCTATCCCTACACTTTGAAGAGTTTTGATCAGGAAGGGATGCTGTACTTTGTCAAATGCTTTTTCAGCATCTATTGAGAGTATCATATGGTTCTTGTTCTTTCTTTTATTGATGTGTTGTATCACATTGACTGATTTGCGGATGTTGAACCAACCTTGCAGCCCTGGAATAAATCCCACTTGGTCATGGTGAATAATCTTTTTAATGTACTGTTGAATCCTATTGGCTAGTATTTTGTTGAGTATTTTCGCATCTGTGTTCATCAAGGATATCGGTCTATAGCTCTCTTTTTTGGTGGGATCCTTGCCTGGTTTTGGGATCAAGGTGATGCTGGCCTCATAAAATGAGTTTGGAAGTTTTCCTTCCATTTCTATTTTTTGGAACAGTTTCAGGAGTATAGGAATTAGTTCTTCTTTAAATGTTTGGTAGAATTCCCCCGGGAAGCCGTCTGGCCCTGGGCTTTTGTTTGTTTGGAGATTTTTAATGACTGTTTCAATCTCCTTACTGGTTATGGGTCTGTTGAGGCTTTCTATTTCTTCCTGGTTCAGTTGTGGTAGTTTATATGTTTCTAGGAATGCATCCATTTCTCCCAGATTGTCAAATTTATTGGTGTAGAGTTGCTCATAGTATGTTCTTATAATAGTTTGTATTTCTTTGGTGTTAGTTGTGATCTCTCCTCTTTCTTTTTTTTAAATTTATTTATTTATTTATTTAAATTTTTTATTTTTTATATACATATATTTTTATCCCCAGGGGTACAGGTCTGTGAATCACCAGGTTTACACACTTCACAGCACTCACCAAATCACATACCCTCCCCAATGTCCATAATCCAACCCCCCTCTCCCAAACCCCCTCCCCCCAGCAACCCTCAGTTTGTTTTGTGAGATTAAGAGTCACTTATGGTTTGTCTCCCTCCCAATCCCATCTTGTTTCATTTATTCTTCTTCTACCCACTTAAGCCTCCATGTTGCATCACCACTTCCTCATATCAGGGAGATCATATGATAGTTGTCTTTCTCTGCTTGACTTATTTCACTAAGCATGATACGCTCTAGTTCCATCCATGTTGTTGCAAATGGCAAGATTTCATTTCTTTTGATGGCTGTATAGTATTCCATTGTGTATATATACCACATCTTCTTGATCCATTCATCTGTTGATGGACATCTAGGTTCTTTCCATAGTTTGGCTATTGTGGACATAGCTGCTATAAACATTCGGGTGCACGTGCCCCTTTGGTTCACTACATTTGTATCTTTAGGGTAAATACCCAATAGGGCAATTGCTGGGTCATAGGGCAGTTCTATTTTCAACATTTTGAGGAACCTCCATGCTGTTTTCCAGAGTGGCTGCACCAGCTTGCATTCCCACCAACAGTGTAGGAGGGTTCCCCTTTCTCCGCATCCTCAGCAGCATCTGTCATTTCCTGACTTGTTGATTTTAGCCATTCTGACTGGTGTGAGGTGATATCTCATTGTGGTTTTGATTTGTATTTCCCTGATGCCGAGTGATATGGAGCACTTTTTCATGTGTCTGTTCGCCATCTGGATGTCTTCTTTGCAGAAATGTCTGTTCATGTCCTCTGCCCATTTCTTGATTGGATTATTTGTTCTTTGGGTGTTGAGTTTGCTAAGTTCTTTATAGATTCTGGACACTAGTCCTTTATCTGATATGTTGTTTGCAAATATCTTCTCCCATTCTGTCAGTTGTCTTTTGATTTTGTTAACTGTTTCCTTTGCTGTGCAAAAGCTTTTGATCTTGATGAAATCCCAATAGTTCATTTTTGCCCTTGCTTCCCTTGCCTTTTGCGTTGTTCCTAGGAAGATGTTGCTGCGGCTGAGGTCGAAGAGGTTGCTGCCCGTGTTCTCCTCAAGGATTTTGATGGATTCCTTTCGTACATTGAGGTCCTTCATCCATTTTGAGTCTATTTTTGTGTGTGGTGTAAGGAAATGGTCCAATTTCATTTTTCTGCATGTGGCTGTCCAATTTTCCCAGCACCATTTATTGAAGAGGTTGTCTTTTTTCCATTGGACATTCTTTCCTGCTTTGTCAAAGATTAGTTGACCATAGATTTGAGGGTCTATTTCTGGGCTCTCTATTCTGTTCCATTGATCTATGTGTCTGTTTTTGTGCCAGTACCATGCTGTCTTGATGATGACAGCTTTGTAATAGAGCTTGAAGTCCGGAATTGTGATGCCACCAACGTTGGCTTTCTTTTTCAATATCCCTTTGGCTATTCGAGGTCTTTTCTGGTTCCATATAAATTTTAGCATTATTTGTTCCATTTCTTTGAAAAAGATGGATGGTACTTTGATAGGAATTGCTTTAAATGTGTAGATTGCTTTAGGTAGCATAGACATTTTCACAATATTTATTCTTCCAATCCAGGAGCATGAAACATTTTTCCATTTCTTTGTGTCTTCCTCCATTTCTTTCATGAGTACTTTATAGTTTTCTGAGTATAGATTCTGTGTCTCTTTGGTTAGGTTTATTCCTAGGTATCTTATGGTTTTGGATGCAATTGTAAATGGGATTGACTCCTTAATATCTCTTTCTTCTGTCTTGCTGTTGGTGTAGAGGAATGCAACTGATTTCTGTGCATTGATTTTATATCCTGACACTTTACTGAATTCCTGTATAAGTTCTAGCAATTTTGGAGTGGAGTCTTTTGGGTTTTCCACATATAGTATCATATCATCTGCGAAGAGTGATAATTTGACTTCTTCTTTGCCGATTTGGATGCCTTTAATTTCCTTTTGTTGTCTGATTGCTGAGGCTAGGACCTCTAGTACTATGTTGAATAGCAGTGGTGATAATGGACATCCATGCCGTGTTCCTGACCTTAGCGGAAAAGCTTTCAGTTTTTCTCCATTGAGAATGATATTTGCGGTGGGTTTTTCATAGACGGCTTTGATGATATTGAGGTATGTGCCCTCTATCCCTACACTTTGAAGAGTTTTGATCAGGAAGGGATGCTGTACTTTGTCAAATGCTTTTTCAGCATCTATTGAGAGTATCATATGGTTCTTGTTCTTTCTTTTATTGATGTGTTGTATCACATTGACTGATTTGCGGATGTTGAACCAACCTTGCAGCCCTGGAATAAATCCCACTTGGTCATGGTGAATAATCTTTTTAATGTACTGTTGAATCCTATTGGCTAGTATTTTGTTGAGTATTTTCGCATCTGTGTTCATCAAGGATATCGGTCTATAGCTCTCTTTTTTGGTGGGATCCTTGCCTGGTTTTGGGATCAAGGTGATGCTGGCCTCATAAAATGAGTTTGGAAGTTTTCCTTCCATTTCTATTTTTTGGAACAGTTTCAGGAGTATAGGAATTAGTTCTTCTTTAAATGTTTGGTAGAATTCCCCCGGGAAGCCGTCTGGCCCTGGGCTTTTGTTTGTTTGGAGATTTTTAATGACTGTTTCAATCTCCTTACTGGTTATGGGTCTGTTGAGGCTTTCTATTTCTTCCTGGTTCAGTTGTGGTAGTTTATATGTTTCTAGGAATGCATCCATTTCTCCCAGATTGTCAAATTTATTGGCGTAGAGTTGCTCATAGTATGTTCTTATAATAGTTTGTATTTCTTTGGTGTTAGTTGTGATCTCTCCTCTTTCTTTTTTTTAAATTTATTTATTTATTTATTTATTTATTTATTTATTTAAATTTTTTATTTTTTATATACATATATTTTTATCCCCAGGGGTACAGGTCTGTGAATCACCAGGTTTACACACTTCACAGCACTCACCAAATCACATACCCTCCCCAATGTCCATAATCCAACCCCCCTCTCCCAAACCCCCTCCCCCCAGCAACCCTCAGTTTGTTTTGTGAGATTAAGAGTCACTTATGGTTTGTCTCCCTCCCAATCCCATCTTGTTTCATTTATTCTTCTTCTACCCACTTAAGCCTCCATGTTGCATCACCACTTCCTCATATCAGGGAGATCATATGATAGTTGTCTTTCTCTGCTTGACTTATTTCACTAAGCATGATACGCTCTAGTTCCATCCATGTTGTTGCAAATGGCAAGATTTCATTTCTTTTGATGGCTGTATAGTATTCCATTGTGTATATATACCACATCTTCTTGATCCATTCATCTGTTGATGGACATCTAGGTTCTTTCCATAGTTTGGCTATTGTGGACATAGCTGCTATAAACATTCGGGTGCACGTGCCCCTTTGGTTCACTACATTTGTATCTTTAGGGTAAATACCCAATAGGGCAATTGCTGGGTCATAGGGCAGTTCTATTTTCAACATTTTGAGGAACCTCCATGCTGTTTTCCAGAGTGGCTGCACCAGCTTGCATTCCCACCAACAGTGTAGGAGGGTTCCCCTTTCTCCGCATCCTCAGCAGCATCTGTCATTTCCTGACTTGTTGATTTTAGCCATTCTGACTGGTGTGAGGTGATATCTCATTGTGGTTTTGATTTGTATTTCCCTGATGCCGAGTGATATGGAGCACTTTTTCATGTGTCTGTTCGCCATCTGGATGTCTTCTTTGCAGAAATGTCTGTTCATGTCCTCTGCCCATTTCTTGATTGGATTATTTGTTCTTTGGGTGTTGAGTTTGCTAAGTTCTTTATAGATTCTGGACACTAGTCCTTTATCTGATATGTTGTTTGCAAATATCTTCTCCCATTCTGTCAGTTGTCTTTTGATTTTGTTAACTGTTTCCTTTGCTGTGCAAAAGCTTTTGATCTTGATGAAATCCCAATAGTTCATTTTTGCCCTTGCTTCCCTTGCCTTTTGCGTTGTTCCTAGGAAGATGTTGCTGCGGCTGAGGTCGAAGAGGTTGCTGCCCGTGTTCTCCTCAAGGATTTTGATGGATTCCTTTCGTACATTGAGGTCCTTCATCCATTTTGAGTCTATTTTTGTGTGTGGTGTAAGGAAATGGTCCAATTTCATTTTTCTGCATGTGGCTGTCCAATTTTCCCAGCACCATTTATTGAAGAGGTTGTCTTTTTTCCATTGGACATTCTTTCCTGCTTTGTCAAAGATTAGTTGACCATAGATTTGAGGGTCTATTTCTGGGCTCTCTATTCTGTTCCATTGATCTATGTGTCTGTTTTTGTGCCAGTACCATGCTGTCTTGATGATGACAGCTTTGTAATAGAGCTTGAAGTCCGGAATTGTGATGCCACCAACGTTGGCTTTCTTTTTCAATATCCCTTTGGCTATTCGAGGTCTTTTCTGGTTCCATATAAATTTTAGCATTATTTGTTCCATTTCTTTGAAAAAGATGGATGGTACTTTGATAGGAATTGCTTTAAATGTGTAGATTGCTTTAGGTAGCATAGACATTTTCACAATATTTATTCTTCCAATCCAGGAGCATGAAACATTTTTCCATTTCTTTGTGTCTTCCTCCATTTCTTTCATGAGTACTTTATAGTTTTCTGAGTATAGATTCTGTGTCTCTTTGGTTAGGTTTATTCCTAGGTATCTTATGGTTTTGGATGCAATTGTAAATGGGATTGACTCCTTAATATCTCTTTCTTCTGTCTTGCTGTTGGTGTAGAGGAATGCAACTGATTTCTGTGCATTGATTTTATATCCTGACACTTTACTGAATTCCTGTATAAGTTCTAGCAATTTTGGAGTGGAGTCTTTTGGGTTTTCCACATATAGTATCATATCATCTGCGAAGAGTGATAATTTGACTTCTTCTTTGCCGATTTGGATGCCTTTAATTTCCTTTTGTTGTCTGATTGCTGAGGCTAGGACCTCTAGTACTATGTTGAATAGCAGTGGTGACAATGGACATCCATGCCGTGTTCCTGACCTTAGCGGAAAAGCTTTCAGTTTTTCTCCATTGAGAATGATATTTGCGGTGGGTTTTTCATAGACGGCTTTGATGATATTGAGGTATGTGCCCTCTATCCCTACACTTTGAAGAGTTTTGATCAGGAAGGGATGCTGTACTTTGTCAAATGCTTTTTCAGCATCTATTGAGAGTATCATATGGTTCTTGTTCTTTCTTTTATTGATGTGTTGTATCACATTGACTGATTTGCGGATGTTGAACCAACCTTGCAGCCCTGGAATAAATCCCACTTGGTCATGGTGAATAATCTTTTTAATGTACTGTTGAATCCTATTGGCTAGTATTTTGTTGAGTATTTTCGCATCTGTGTTCATCAAGGATATCGGTCTATAGCTCTCTTTTTTGGTGGGATCCTTGCCTGGTTTTGGGATCAAGGTGATGCTGGCCTCATAAAATGAGTTTGGAAGTTTTCCTTCCATTTCTATTTTTTGGAACAGTTTCAGGAGTATAGGAATTAGTTCTTCTTTAAATGTTTGGTAGAATTCCCCCGGGAAGCCGTCTGGCCCTGGGCTTTTGTTTGTTTGGAGATTTTTAATGACTGTTTCAATCTCCTTACTGGTTATGGGTCTGTTGAGGCTTTCTATTTCTTCCTGGTTCAGTTGTGGTAGTTTATATGTTTCTAGGAATGCATCCATTTCTCCCAGATTGTCAAATTTATTGGCGTAGAGTTGCTCATAGTATGTTCTTATAATAGTTTGTATTTCTTTGGTGTTAGTTGTGATCTCTCCTCTTTCTTTTTTTTAAAATTTATTTATTTATTTATTTATTTATTTAAATTTTTTATTTTTTATATACATATATTTTTATCCCCAGGGGTACAGGTCTGTGAATCACCAGGTTTACACACTTCACAGCACTCACCAAATCACATACCCTCCCCAATGTCCATAATCCAACCCCCCTCTCCCAAACCCCCTCCCCCCAGCAACCCTCAGTTTGTTTTGTGAGATTAAGAGTCACTTATGGTTTGTCTCCCTCCCAATCCCATCTTGTTTCATTTATTCTTCTTCTACCCACTTAAGCCTCCATGTTGCATCACCACTTCCTCATATCAGGGAGATCATATGATAGTTGTCTTTCTCTGCTTGACTTATTTCACTAAGCATGATACGCTCTAGTTCCATCCATGTTGTTGCAAATGGCAAGATTTCATTTCTTTTGATGGCTGTATAGTATTCCATTGTGTATAGATACCACATCTTCTTGATCCATTCATCTGTTGATGGACATCTAGGTTCTTTCCATAGTTTGGCTATTGTGGACATAGCTGCTATAAACATTCGGGTGCACGTGCCCCTTTGGTTCACTACATTTGTATCTTTAGGGTAAATACCCAATAGGGCAATTGCTGGGTCATAGGGCAGTTCTATTTTCAACATTTTGAGGAACCTCCATGCTGTTTTCCAGAGTGGCTGCACCAGCTTGCATTCCCACCAACAGTGTAGGAGGGTTCCCCTTTCTCCGCATCCTCAGCAGCATCTGTCATTTCCTGACTTGTTGATTTTAGCCATTCTGACTGGTGTGAGGTGATATCTCATTGTGGTTTTGATTTGTATTTCCCTGATGCCGAGTGATATGGAGCACTTTTTCATGTGTCTGTTCGCCATCTGGATGTCTTCTTTGCAGAAATGTCTGTTCATGTCCTCTGCCCATTTCTTGATTGGATTATTTGTTCTTTGGGTGTTGAGTTTGCTAAGTTCTTTATAGATTCTGGACACTAGTCCTTTATCTGATATGTTGTTTGCAAATATCTTCTCCCATTCTGTCAGTTGTCTTTTGATTTTGTTAACTGTTTCCTTTGCTGTGCAAAAGCTTTTGATCTTGATGAAATCCCAATAGTTCATTTTTGCCCTTGCTTCCCTTGCCTTTTGCGTTGTTCCTAGGAAGATGTTGCTGCGGCTGAGGTCGAAGAGGTTGCTGCCCGTGTTCTCCTCAAGGATTTTGATGGATTCCTTTCGTACATTGAGGTCCTTCATCCATTTTGAGTCTATTTTTGTGTGTGGTGTAAGGAAATGGTCCAATTTCATTTTTCTGCATGTGGCTGTCCAATTTTCCCAGCACCATTTATTGAAGAGGTTGTCTTTTTTCCATTGGACATTCTTTCCTGCTTTGTCGAAGATTAGTTGACCATAGATTTGAGGGTCTATTTCTGGGCTCTCTATTCTGTTCCATTGATCTATGTGTCTGTTTTTGTGCCAGTACCATGCTGTCTTGATGATGACAGCTTTGTAATAGAGCTTGAAGTCCGGAATTGTGATGCCACCAACGTTGGCTTTCTTTTTCAATATCCCTTTGGCTATTCGAGGTCTTTTCTGGTTCCATATAAATTTTAGCATTATTTGTTCCATTTCTTTGAAAAAGATGGATGGTACTTTGATAGGAATTGCTTTAAATGTGTAGATTGCTTTAGGTAGCATAGACATTTTCACAATATTTATTCTTCCAATCCAGGAGCATGAAACATTTTTCCATTTCTTTGTGTCTTCCTCCATTTCTTTCATGAGTACTTTATAGTTTTCTGAGTATAGATTCTGTGTCTCTTTGGTTAGGTTTATTCCTAGGTATCTTATGGTTTTGGATGCAATTGTAAATGGGATTGACTCCTTAATATCTCTTTCTTCTGTCTTGCTGTTGGTGTAGAGGAATGCAACTGATTTCTGTGCATTGATTTTATATCCTGACACTTTACTGAATTCCTGTATAAGTTCTAGCAATTTTGGAGTGGAGTCTTTTGGGTTTTCCACATATAGTATCATATCATCTGCGAAGAGTGATAATTTGACTTCTTCTTTGCCGATTTGGATGCCTTTAATTTCCTTTTGTTGTCTGATTGCTGAGGCTAGGACCTCTAGTACTATGTTGAATAGCAGTGGTGATAATGGACATCCATGCCGTGTTCCTGACCTTAGCGGAAAAGCTTTCAGTTTTTCTCCATTGAGAATGATATTTGCGGTGGGTTTTTCATAGACGGCTTTGATGATATTGAGGTATGTGCCCTCTATCCCTACACTTTGAAGAGTTTTGATCAGGAAGGGATGCTGTACTTTGTCAAATGCTTTTTCAGCATCTATTGAGAGTATCATATGGTTCTTGTTCTTTCTTTTATTGATGTGTTGTATCACATTGACTGATTTGCGGATGTTGAACCAACCTTGCAGCCCTGGAATAAATCCCACTTGGTCATGGTGAATAATCTTTTTAATGTACTGTTGAATCCTATTGGCTAGTATTTTGTTGAGTATTTTCGCATCTGTGTTCATCAAGGATATCGGTCTATAGCTCTCTTTTTTGGTGGGATCCTTGCCTGGTTTTGGGATCAAGGTGATGCTGGCCTCATAAAATGAGTTTGGAAGTTTTCCTTCCATTTCTATTTTTTGGAACAGTTTCAGGAGTATAGGAATTAGTTCTTCTTTAAATGTTTGGTAGAATTCCCCCGGGAAGCCGTCTGGCCCTGGGCTTTTGTTTGTTTGGAGATTTTTAATGACTGTTTCAATCTCCTTACTGGTTATGGGTCTGTTGAGGCTTTCTATTTCTTCCTGGTTCAGTTGTGGTAGTTTATATGTTTCTAGGAATGCATCCATTTCTCCCAGATTGTCAAATTTATTGGCGTAGAGTTGCTCATAGTATGTTCTTATAATAGTTTGTATTTCTTTGGTGTTAGTTGTGATCTCTCCTCTTTCTTTTTTTAAAAATTTATTTATTTATTTATTTATTTATTTATTTATTTAAATTTTTTATTTTTTATATACATATATTTTTATCCCCAGGGGTACAGGTCTGTGAATCACCAGGTTTACACACTTCACAGCACTCACCAAATCACATACCCTCCCCAATGTCCATAATCCAACCCCCCTCTCCCAAACCCCCTCCCCCCAGCAACCCTCAGTTTGTTTTGTGAGATTAAGAGTCACTTATGGTTTGTCTCCCTCCCAATCCCATCTTGTTTCATTTATTCTTCTTCTACCCACTTAAGCCTCCATGTTGCATCACCACTTCCTCATATCAGGGAGATCATATGATAGTTGTCTTTCTCTGCTTGACTTATTTCACTAAGCATGATACGCTCTAGTTCCATCCATGTTGTTGCAAATGGCAAGATTTCATTTCTTTTGATGGCTGTATAGTATTCCATTGTGTATATATACCACATCTTCTTGATCCATTCATCTGTTGATGGACATCTAGGTTCTTTCCATAGTTTGGCTATTGTGGACATAGCTGCTATAAACATTCGGGTGCACGTGCCCCTTTGGTCCACTACATTTGTATCTTTAGGGTAAATACCCAATAGGGCAATTGCTGGGTCATAGGGCAGTTCTATTTTCAACATTTTGAGGAACCTCCATGCTGTTTTCCAGAGTGGCTGCACCAGCTTGCATTCCCACCAACAGTGTAGGAGGGTTCCCCTTTCTCCGCATCCTCAGCAGCATCTGTCATTTCCTGACTTGTTGATTTTAGCCATTCTGACTGGTGTGAGGTGATATCTCATTGTGGTTTTGATTTGTATTTCCCTGATGCCGAGTGATATGGAGCACTTTTTCATGTGTCTGTTCGCCATCTGGATGTCTTCTTTGCAGAAATGTCTGTTCATGTCCTCTGCCCATTTCTTGATTGGATTATTTGTTCTTTGGGTGTTGAGTTTGCTAAGTTCTTTATAGATTCTGGACACTAGTCCTTTATCTGATATGTTGTTTGCAAATATCTTCTCCCATTCTGTCAGTTGTCTTTTGATTTTGTTAACTGTTTCCTTTGCTGTGCAAAAGCTTTTGATCTTGATGAAATCCCAATAGTTCATTTTTGCCCTTGCTTCCCTTGCCTTTTGCGTTGTTCCTAGGAAGATGTTGCTGCGGCTGAGGTCGAAGAGGTTGCTGCCCGTGTTCTCCTCAAGGATTTTGATGGATTCCTTTCGTACATTGAGGTCCTTCATCCATTTTGAGTCTATTTTTGTGTGTGGTGTAAGGAAATGGTCCAATTTCATTTTTCTGCATGTGGCTGTCCAATTTTCCCAGCACCATTTATTGAAGAGATTGTCTTTTTTCCATTGGACATTCTTTCCTGCTTTGTCAAAGATTAGTTGACCATAGATTTGAGGGTCTATTTCTGGGCTCTCTATTCTGTTCCATTGATCTATGTGTCTGTTTTTGTGCCAGTACCATGCTGTCTTGATGATGACAGCTTTGTAATAGAGCTTGAAGTCCGGAATTGTGATGCCACCAACGTTGGCTTTCTTTTTCAATATCCCTTTGGCTATTCGAGGTCTTTTCTGGTTCCATATAAATTTTAGCATTATTTGTTCCATTTCTTTGAAAAAGATGGATGGTACTTTGATAGGAATTGCTTTAAATGTGTAGATTGCTTTAGGTAGCATAGACATTTTCACAATATTTATTCTTCCAATCCAGGAGCATGAAACATTTTTCCATTTCTTTGTGTCTTCCTCCATTTCTTTCATGAGTACTTTATAGTTTTCTGAGTATAGATTCTGTGTCTCTTTGGTTAGGTTTATTCCTACGTATCTTATGGTTTTGGATGCAATTGTAAATGGGATTGACTCCTTAATATCTCTTTCTTCTGTCTTGCTGTTGGTGTAGAGGAATGCAACTGATTTCTGTGCATTGATTTTATATCCTGACACTTTACTGAATTCCTGTATAAGTTCTAGCAATTTTGGAGTGGAGTCTTTTGGGTTTTCCACATATAGTATCATATCATCTGCGAAGAGTGATAATTTGACTTCTTCTTTGCCGATTTGGATGCCTTTAATTTCCTTTTGTTGTCTGATTGCTGAGGCTAGGACCTCTAGTACTATGTTGAATAGCAGTGGTGATAATGGACATCCATGCCGTGTTCCTGACCTTAGCGGAAAAGCTTTCAGTTTTTCTCCATTGAGAATGATATTTGCGGTGGGTTTTTCATAGACGGCTTTGATGATATTGAGGTATGTGCCCTCTATCCCTACACTTTGAAGAGTTTTGATCAGGAAGGGATGCTGTACTTTGTCAAATGCTTTTTCAGCATCTATTGAGAGTATCATATGGTTCTTGTTCTTTCTTTTATTGATGTGTTGTATCACATTGACTGATTTGCGGATGTTGAACCAACCTTGCAGCCCTGGAATAAATCCCACTTGGTCATGGTGAATAATCTTTTTAATGTACTGTTGAATCCTATTGGCTAGTATTTTGTTGAGTATTTTCGCATCTGTGTTCATCAAGGATATCGGTCTATAGCTCTCTTTTTTGGTGGGATCCTTGCCTGGTTTTGGGATCAAGGTGATGCTGGCCTCATAAAATGAGTTTGGAAGTTTTCCTTCCATTTCTATTTTTTGGAACAGTTTCAGGAGTATAGGAATTAGTTCTTCTTTAAATGTTTGGTAGAATTCCCCCGGGAAGCCGTCTGGCCCTGGGCTTTTGTTTGTTTGGAGATTTTTAATGACTGTTTCAATCTCCTTACTGGTTATGGGTCTGTTGAGGCTTTCTATTTCTTCCTGGTTCAGTTGTGGTAGTTTATATGTTTCTAGGAATGCATCCATTTCTCCCAGATTGTCAAATTTATTGGCGTAGAGTTGCTCATAGTATGTTCTTATAATAGTTTGTATTTCTTTGGTGTTAGTTGTGATCTCTCCTCTTTCTTTTTTTTAAATTTATTTATTTATTTATTTATTTATTTATTTATTTAAATTTTTTATTTTTTATATACATATATTTTTATCCCCAGGGGTACAGGTCTGTGAATCACCAGGTTTACACACTTCACAGCACTCACCAAATCACATACCCTCCCCAATGTCCATAATCCAACCCCCCTCTCCCAAACCCCCTCCCCCCAGCAACCCTCAGTTTGTTTTGTGAGATTAAGAGTCACTTATGGTTTGTCTCCCTCCCAATCCCATCTTGTTTCATTTATTCTTCTTCTACCCACTTAAGCCTCCATGTTGCATCACCACTTCCTCATATCAGGGAGATCATATGATAGTTGTCTTTCTCTGCTTGACTTATTTCACTAAGCATGATACGCTCTAGTTCCATCCATGTTGTTGCAAATGGCAAGATTTCATTTCTTTTGATGGCTGTATAGTATTCCATTGTGTATATATACCACATCTTCTTGATCCATTCATCTGTTGATGGACATCTAGGTTCTTTCCATAGTTTGGCTATTGTGGACATAGCTGCTATAAACATTCGGGTGCACGTGCCCCTTTGGTTCACTACATTTGTATCTTTAGGGTAAATACCCAATAGGGCAATTGCTGGGTCATAGGGCAGTTCTATTTTCAACATTTTGAGGAACCTCCATGCTGTTTTCCAGAGTGGCTGCACCAGCTTGCATTCCCACCAACAGTGTAGGAGGGTTCCCCTTTCTCCGCATCCTCAGCAGCATCTGTCATTTCCTGACTTGTTGATTTTAGCCATTCTGACTGGTGTGAGGTGATATCTCATTGTGGTTTTGATTTGTATTTCCCTGATGCCGAGTGATATGGAGCACTTTTTCATGTGTCTGTTCGCCATCTGGATGTCTTCTTTGCAGAAATGTCTGTTCATGTCCTCTGCCCATTTCTTGATTGGATTATTTGTTCTTTGGGTGTTGAGTTTGCTAAGTTCTTTATAGATTCTGGACACTAGTCCTTTATCTGATATGTTGTTTGCAAATATCTTCTCCCATTCTGTCAGTTGTCTTTTGATTTTGTTAACTGTTTCCTTTGCTGTGCAAAAGCTTTTGATCTTGATGAAATCCCAATAGTTCATTTTTGCCCTTGCTTCCCTTGCCTTTTGCGTTGTTCCTAGGAAGATGTTGCTGCGGCTGAGGTCGAAGAGGTTGCTGCCCGTGTTCTCCTCAAGGATTTTGATGGATTCCTTTCGTACATTGAGGTCCTTCATCCATTTTGAGTCTATTTTTGTGTGTGGTGTAAGGAAATGGTCCAATTTCATTTTTCTGCATGTGGCTGTCCAATTTTCCCAGCACCATTTATTGAAGAGGTTGTCTTTTTTCCATTGGACATTCTTTCCTGCTTTGTCGAAGATTAGTTGACCATAGATTTGAGGGTCTATTTCTGGGCTCTCTATTCTGTTCCATTGATCTATGTGTCTGTTTTTGTGCCAGTACCATGCTGTCTTGATGATGACAGCTTTGTAATAGAGCTTGAAGTCCGGAATTGTGATGCCACCAACGTTGGCTTTCTTTTTCAATATCCCTTTGGCTATTCGAGGTCTTTTCTGGTTCCATATAAATTTTAGCATTATTTGTTCCATTTCTTTGAAAAAGATGGATGGTACTTTGATAGGAATTGCTTTAAATGTGTAGATTGCTTTAGGTAGCATAGACATTTTCACAATATTTATTCTTCCAATCCAGGAGCATGAAACATTTTTCCATTTCTTTGTGTCTTCCTCCATTTCTTTCATGAGTACTTTATAGTTTTCTGAGTATAGATTCTGTGTCTCTTTGGTTAGGTTTATTCCTAGGTATCTTATGGTTTTGGATGCAATTGTAAATGGGATTGACTCCTTAATATCTCTTTCTTCTGTCTTGCTGTTGGTGTAGAGGAATGCAACTGATTTCTGTGCATTGATTTTATATCCTGACACTTTACTGAATTCCTGTATAAGTTCTAGCAATTTTGGAGTGGAGACTTTTGGGTTTTCCACATATAGTATCATATCATCTGCGAAGAGTGATAATTTGACTTCTTCTTTGCCGATTTGGATGCCTTTAATTTCCTTTTGTTGTCTGATTGCTGAGGCTAGGACCTCTAGTACTATGTTGAATAGCAGTGGTGATAATGGACATCCATGCCGTGTTCCTGACCTTAGCGGAAAAGCTTTCAGTTTTTCTCCATTGAGAATGATATTTGCGGTGGGTTTTTCATAGACGGCTTTGATGATATTGAGGTATGTGCCCTCTATCCCTACACTTTGAAGAGTTTTGATCAGGAAGGGATGCTGTACTTTGTCAAATGCTTTTTCAGCATCTATTGAGAGTATCATATGGTTCTTGTTCTTTCTTTTATTGATGTGTTGTATCACATTGACTGATTTGCGGATGTTGAACCAACCTTGCAGCCCTGGAATAAATCCCACTTGGTCATGGTGAATAATCTTTTTAATGTACTGTTGAATCCTATTGGCTAGTATTTTGTTGAGTATTTTCGCATCTGTGTTCATCAAGGATATCGGTCTATAGCTCTCTTTTTTGGTGGGATCCTTGCCTGGTTTTGGGATCAAGGTGATGCTGGCCTCATAAAATGAGTTTGGAAGTTTTCCTTCCATTTCTATTTTTTGGAACAGTTTCAGGAGTATAGGAATTAGTTCTTCTTTAAATGTTTGGTAGAATTCCCCCGGGAAGCCGTCTGGCCCTGGGCTTTTGTTTGTTTGGAGATTTTTAATGACTGTTTCAATCTCCTTACTGGTTATGGGTCTGTTGAGGCTTTCTATTTCTTCCTGGTTCAGTTGTGGTAGTTTATATGTTTCTAGGAATGCATCCATTTCTCCCAGATTGTCAAATTTATTGGCGTAGAGTTGCTCATAGTATGTTCTTATAATAGTTTGTATTTCTTTGGTGTTAGTTGTGATCTCTCCTCTTTCTTTTTTTTAAAATTTATTTATTTATTTATTTATTTATTTATTTATTTAAATTTTTTATTTTTTATATACATATATTTTTATCCCCAGGGGTACAGGTCTGTGAATCACCAGGTTTACACACTTCACAGCACTCACCAAATCACATACCCTCCCCAATGTCCATAATCCAACCCCCCTCTCCCAAACCCCCTCCCCCCAGCAACCCTCAGTTTGTTTTGTGAGATTAAGAGTCACTTATGGTTTGTCTCCCTCCCAATCCCATCTTGTTTCATTTATTCTTCTTCTACCCACTTAAGCCTCCATGTTGCATCACCACTTCCTCATATCAGGGAGATCATATGATAGTTGTCTTTCTCTGCTTGACTTATTTCACTAAGCATGATACGCTCTAGTTCCATCCATGTTGTTGCAAATGGCAAGATTTCATTTCTTTTGATGGCTGTATAGTATTCCATTGTGTATATATACCACATCTTCTTGATCCATTCATCTGTTGATGGACATCTAGGTTCTTTCCATAGTTTGTCTATTGTGGACATAGCTGCTATAAACATTCGGGTGCACGTGCCCCTTTGGTCCACTACATTTGTATCTTTAGGGTAAATACCCAATAGGGCAATTGCTGGGTCATAGGGCAGTTCTATTTTCAACATTTTGAGGAACCTCCATGCTGTTTTCCAGAGTGGCTGCACCAGCTTGCATTCCCACCAACAGTGTAGGAGGGTTCCCCTTTCTCCGCATCCTCAGCAGCATCTGTCATTTCCTGACTTGTTGATTTTAGCCATTCTGACTGGTGTGAGGTGATATCTCATTGTGGTTTTGATTTGTATTTCCCTGATGCCGAGTGATATGGAGCACTTTTTCATGTGTCTGTTCGCCATCTGGATGTCTTCTTTGCAGAAATGTCTGTTCATGTCCTCTGCCCATTTCTTGATTGGATTATTTGTTCTTTGGGTGTTGAGTTTGCTAAGTTCTTTATAGATTCTGGACACTAGTCCTTTATCTGATATGTTGTTTGCAAATATCTTCTCCCATTCTGTCAGTTGTCTTTTGATTTTGTTAACTGTTTCCTTTGCTGTGCAAAAGCTTTTGATCTTGATGAAATCCCAATAGTTCATTTTTGCCCTTGCTTCCCTTGCCTTTTGCGTTGTTCCTAGGAAGATGTTGCTGCGGCTGAGGTCGAAGAGGTTGCTGCCCGTGTTCTCCTCAAGGATTTTGATGGATTCCTTTCGTACATTGAGGTCCTTCATCCATTTTGAGTCTATTTTTGTGTGTGGTGTAAGGAAATGGTCCAATTTCATTTTTCTGCATGTGGCTGTCCAATTTTCCCAGCACCATTTATTGAAGAGGTTGTCTTTTTTCCATTGGACATTCTTTCCTGCTTTGTCGAAGATTAGTTGACCATAGATTTGAGGGTCTATTTCTGGGCTCTCTATTCTGTTCCATTGATCTATGTGTCTGTTTTTGTGCCAGTACCATGCTGTCTTGATGATGACAGCTTTGTAATAGAGCTTGAAGTCCGGAATTGTGATGCCACCAACGTTGGCTTTCTTTTTCAATATCCCTTTGGCTATTCGAGGTCTTTTCTGGTTCCATATAAATTTTAGCATTATTTGTTCCATTTCTTTGAAAAAGATGGATGGTACTTTGATAGGAATTGCTTTAAATGTGTAGATTGCTTTAGGTAGCATAGACATTTTCACAATATTTATTCTTCCAATCCAGGAGCATGAAACATTTTTCCATTTCTTTGTGTCTTCCTCCATTTCTTTCATGAGTACTTTATAGTTTTCTGAGTATAGATTCTGTGTCTCTTTGGTTAGGTTTATTCCTAGGTATCTTATGGTTTTGGATGCAATTGTAAATGGGATTGACTCCTTAATATCTCTTTCTTCTGTCTTGCTGTTGGTGTAGAGGAATGCAACTGATTTCTGTGCATTGATTTTATATCCTGACACTTTACTGAATTCCTGTATAAGTTCTAGCAATTTTGGAGTGGAGACTTTTGGGTTTTCCACATATAGTATCATATCATCTGCGAAGAGTGATAATTTGACTTCTTCTTTGCCGATTTGGATGCCTTTAATTTCCTTTTGTTGTCTGATTGCTGAGGCTAGGACCTCTAGTACTATGTTGAATAGCAGTGGTGATAATGGACATCCATGCCGTGTTCCTGACCTTAGCGGAAAAGCTTTCAGTTTTTCTCCATTGAGAATGATATTTGCGGTGGGTTTTTCATAGACGGCTTTGATGATATTGAGGTATGTGCCCTCTATCCCTACACTTTGAAGAGTTTTGATCAGGAAGGGATGCTGTACTTTGTCAAATGCTTTTTCAGCATCTATTGAGAGTATCATATGGTTCTTGTTCTTTCTTTTATTGATGTGTTGTATCACATTGACTGATTTGCGGATGTTGAACCAACCTTGCAGCCCTGGAATAAATCCCACTTGGTCATGGTGAATAATCTTTTTAATGTACTGTTGAATCCTATTGGCTAGTATTTTGTTGAGTATTTTCGCATCTGTGTTCATCAAGGATATCGGTCTATAGCTCTCTTTTTTGGTGGGATCCTTGCCTGGTTTTGGGATCAAGGTGATGCTGGCCTCATAAAATGAGTTTGGAAGTTTTCCTTCCATTTCTATTTTTTGGAACAGTTTCAGGAGTATAGGAATTAGTTCTTCTTTAAATGTTTGGTAGAATTCCCCCGGGAAGCCGTCTGGCCCTGGGCTTTTGTTTGTTTGGAGATTTTTAATGACTGTTTCAATCTCCTTACTGGTTATGGGTCTGTTGAGGCTTTCTATTTCTTCCTGGTTCAGTTGTGGTAGTTTATATGTTTCTAGGAATGCATCCATTTCTCCCAGATTGTCAAATTTATTGGCGTAGAGTTGCTCATAGTATGTTCTTATAATAGTTTGTATTTCTTTGGTGTTAGTTGTGATCTCTCCTCTTTCTTTTTTTTAAATTTATTTATTTATTTATATATTTATTTATTTATTTAAATTTTTTATTTTTTATATACATATATTTTTATCCCCAGGGGTACAGGTCTGTGAATCACCAGGTTTACACACTTCACAGCACTCACCAAATCACATACCCTCCCCAATGTCCATAATCCAACCCCCCTCTCCCAAACCCCCTCCCCCCAGCAACCCTCAGTTTGTTTTGTGAGATTAAGAGTCACTTATGGTTTGTCTCCCTCCCAATCCCATCTTGTTTCATTTATTCTTCTTCTACCCACTTAAGCCTCCATGTTGCATCACCACTTCCTCATATCAGGGAGATCATATGATAGTTGTCTTTCTCTGCTTGACTTATTTCACTAAGCATGATACGCTCTAGTTCCATCCATGTTGTTGCAAATGGCAAGATTTCATTTCTTTTGATGGCTGTATAGTATTCCATTGTGTATATATACCACATCTTCTTGATCCATTCATCTGTTGATGGACATCTAGGTTCTTTCCATAGTTTGGCTATTGTGGACATAGCTGCTATAAACATTCGGGTGCACGTGCCCCTTTGGTTCACTACATTTGTATCTTTAGGGTAAATACCCAATAGGGCAATTGCTGGGTCATAGGGCAGTTCTATTTTCAACATTTTGAGGAACCTCCATGCTGTTTTCCAGAGTGGCTGCACCAGCTTGCATTCCCACCAACAGTGTAGGAGGGTTCCCCTTTCTCCGCATCCTCAGCAGCATCTGTCATTTCCTGACTTGTTGATTTTAGCCATTCTGACTGGTGTGAGGTGATATCTCATTGTGGTTTTGATTTGTATTTCCCTGATGCCGAGTGATATGGAGCACTTTTTCATGTGTCTGTTCGCCATCTGGATGTCTTCTTTGCAGAAATGTCTGTTCATGTCCTCTGCCCATTTCTTGATTGGATTATTTGTTCTTTGGGTGTTGAGTTTGCTAAGTTCTTTATAGATTCTGGACACTAGTCCTTTATCTGATATGTTGTTTGCAAATATCTTCTCCCATTCTGTCAGTTGTCTTTTGATTTTGTTAACTGTTTCCTTTGCTGTGCAAAAGCTTTTGATCTTGATGAAATCCCAATAGTTCATTTTTGCCCTTGCTTCCCTTGCCTTTTGCGTTGTTCCTAGGAAGATGTTGCTGCGGCTGAGGTCGAAGAGGTTGCTGCCCGTGTTCTCCTCAAGGATTTTGATGGATTCCTTTCGTACATTGAGGTCCTTCATCCATTTTGAGTCTATTTTTGTGTGTGGTGTAAGGAAATGGTCCAATTTCATTTTTCTGCATGTGGCTGTCCAATTTTCCCAGCACCATTTATTGAAGAGGTTGTCTTTTTTCCATTGGACATTCTTTCCTGCTTTGTCGAAGATTAGTTGACCATAGATTTGAGGGTCTATTTCTGGGCTCTCTATTCTGTTCCATTGATCTATGTGTCTGTTTTTGTGCCAGTACCATGCTGTCTTGATGATGACAGCTTTGTAATAGAGCTTGAAGTCCGGAATTGTGATGCCACCAACGTTGGCTTTCTTTTTCAATATCCCTTTGGCTATTCGAGGTCTTTTCTGGTTCCATATAAATTTTAGCATTATTTGTTCCATTTCTTTGAAAAAGATGGATGGTACTTTGATAGGAATTGCTTTAAATGTGTAGATTGCTTTAGGTAGCATAGACATTTTCACAATATTTATTCTTCCAATCCAGGAGCATGAAACATTTTTCCATTTCTTTGTGTCTTCCTCCATTTCTTTCATGAGTACTTTATAGTTTTCTGAGTATAGATTCTGTGTCTCTTTGGTTAGGTTTATTCCTAGGTATCTTATGGTTTTGGATGCAATTGTAAATGGGATTGACTCCTTAATATCTCTTTCTTCTGTCTTGCTGTTGGTGTAGAGGAATGCAACTGATTTCTGTGCATTGATTTTATATCCTGACACTTTACTGAATTCCTGTATAAGTTCTAGCAATTTTGGAGTGGAGTCTTTTGGGTTTTCCACATATAGTATCATATCATCTGCGAAGAGTGATAATTTGACTTCTTCTTTGCCGATTTGGATGCCTTTAATTTCCTTTTGTTGTCTGATTGCTGAGGCTAGGACCTCTAGTACTATGTTGAATAGCAGTGGTGATAATGGACATCCATGCCGTGTTCCTGACCTTAGCGGAAAAGCTTTCAGTTTTTCTCCATTGAGAATGATATTTGCGGTGGGTTTTTCATAGACGGCTTTGATGATATTGAGGTATGTGCCCTCTATCCCTACACTTTGAAGAGTTTTGATCAGGAAGGGATGCTGTACTTTGTCAAATGCTTTTTCAGCATCTATTGAGAGTATCATATGGTTCTTGTTCTTTCTTTTATTGATGTGTTGTATCACATTGACTGATTTGCGGATGTTGAACCAACCTTGCAGCCCTGGAATAAATCCCACTTGGTCATGGTGAATAATCTTTTTAATGTACTGTTGAATCCTATTGGCTAGTATTTTGTTGAGTATTTTCGCATCTGTGTTCATCAAGGATATCGGTCTATAGCTCTCTTTTTTGGTGGGATCCTTGCCTGGTTTTGGGATCAAGGTGATGCTGGCCTCATAAAATGAGTTTGGAAGTTTTCCTTCCATTTCTATTTTTTGGAACAGTTTCAGGAGTATAGGAATTAGTTCTTCTTTAAATGTTTGGTAGAATTCCCCCGGGAAGCCGTCTGGCCCTGGGCTTTTGTTTGTTTGGAGATTTTTAATGACTGTTTCAATCTCCTTACTGGTTATGGGTCTGTTGAGGCTTTCTATTTCTTCCTGGTTCAGTTGTGGTAGTTTATATGTTTCTAGGAATGCATCCATTTCTCCCAGATTGTCAAATTTATTGGCGTAGAGTTGCTCATAGTATGTTCTTATAATAGTTTGTATTTCTTTGGTGTTAGTTGTGATCTCTCCTCTTTCTTTTTTTTAAATTTATTTATTTAGTTATTTATTTATTTATTTATTTATTTAAATTTTTTATTTTTTATATACATATATTTTTATCCCCAGGGGTACAGGTCTGTGAATCACCAGGTTTACACACTTCACAGCACTCACCAAATCACATACCCTCCCCAATGTCCATAATCCAACCCCCCTCTCCCAAACCCCCTCCCCCCAGCAACCCTCAGTTTGTTTTGTGAGATTAAGAGTCACTTATGGTTTGTCTCCCTCCCAATCCCATCTTGTTTCATTTATTCTTCTTCTACCCACTTAAGCCTCCATGTTGCATCACCACTTCCTCATATCAGGGAGATCATATGATAGTTGTCTTTCTCTGCTTGACTTATTTCACTAAGCATGATACGCTCTAGTTCCATCCATGTTGTTGCAAATGGCAAGATTTCATTTCTTTTGATGGCTGTATAGTATTCCATTGTGTATATATACCACATCTTCTTGATCCATTCATCTGTTGATGGACATCTAGGTTCTTTCCATAGTTTGGCTATTGTGGACATAGCTGCTATAAACATTCGGGTGCACGTGCCCCTTTGGTTCACTACATTTGTATCTTTAGGGTAAATACCCAATAGGGCAATTGCTGGGTCATAGGGCAGTTCTATTTTCAACATTTTGAGGAACCTCCATGCTGTTTTCCAGAGTGGCTGCACCAGCTTGCATTCCCACCAACAGTGTAGGAGGGTTCCCCTTTCTCCGCATCCTCAGCAGCATCTGTCATTTCCTGACTTGTTGATTTTAGCCATTCTGACTGGTGTGAGGTGATATCTCATTGTGGTTTTGATTTGTATTTCCCTGATGCCGAGTGATATGGAGCACTTTTTCATGTGTCTGTTCGCCATCTGGATGTCTTCTTTGCAGAAATGTCTGTTCATGTCCTCTGCCCATTTCTTGATTGGATTATTTGTTCTTTGGGTGTTGAGTTTGCTAAGTTCTTTATAGATTCTGGACACTAGTCCTTTATCTGATATGTTGTTTGCAAATATCTTCTCCCATTCTGTCAGTTGTCTTTTGATTTTGTTAACTGTTTCCTTTGCTGTGCAAAAGCTTTTGATCTTGACGAAATCCCAATAGTTCATTTTTGCCCTTGCTTCCCTTGCCTTTTGCGTTGTTCCTAGGAAGATGTTGCTGCGGCTGAGGTCGAAGAGGTTGCTGCCCGTGTTCTCCTCAAGGATTTTGATGGATTCCTTTCGTACATTGAGGTCCTTCATCCATTTTGAGTCTATTTTTGTGTGTGGTGTAAGGAAATGGTCCAATTTCATTTTTCTGCATGTGGCTGTCCAATTTTCCCAGCACCATTTATTGAAGAGGTTGTCTTTTTTCCATTGGACATTCTTTCCTGCTTTGTCAAAGATTAGTTGACCATAGATTTGAGGGTCTATTTCTGGGCTCTCTATTCTGTTCCATTGATCTATGTGTCTGTTTTTGTGCCAGTACCATGCTGTCTTGATGATGACAGCTTTGTAATAGAGCTTGAAGTCCGGAATTGTGATGCCACCAACGTTGGCTTTCTTTTTCAATATCCCTTTGGCTATTCGAGGTCTTTTCTGGTTCCATATAAATTTTAGCATTATTTGTTCCATTTCTTTGAAAAAGATGGATGGTACTTTGATAGGAATTGCTTTAAATGTGTAGATTGCTTTAGGTAGCATAGACATTTTCACAATATTTATTCTTCCAATCCAGGAGCATGAAACATTTTTCCATTTCTTTGTGTCTTCCTCCATTTCTTTCATGAGTACTTTATAGTTTTCTGAGTATAGATTCTGTGTCTCTTTGGTTAGGTTTATTCCTAGGTATCTTATGGTTTTGGATGCAATTGTAAATGGGATTGACTCCTTAATATCTCTTTCTTCTGTCTTGCTGTTGGTGTAGAGGAATGCAACTGATTTCTGTGCATTGATTTTATATCCTGACACTTTACTGAATTCCTGTATAAGTTCTAGCAATTTTGGAGTGGAGTCTTTTGGGTTTTCCACATATAGTATCATATCATCTGCGAAGAGTGATAATTTGACTTCTTCTTTGCCGATTTGGATGCCTTTAATTTCCTTTTGTTGTCTGATTGCTGAGGCTAGGACCTCTAGTACTATGTTGAATAGCAGTGGTGATAATGGACATCCATGCCGTGTTCCTGACCTTAGCGGAAAAGCTTTCAGTTTTTCTCCATTGAGAATGATATTTGCGGTGGGTTTTTCATAGACGGCTTTGATGATATTGAGGTATGTGCCCTCTATCCCTACACTTTGAAGAGTTTTGATCAGGAAGGGATGCTGTACTTTGTCAAATGCTTTTTCAGCATCTATTGAGAGTATCATATGGTTCTTGTTCTTTCTTTTATTGATGTGTTGTATCAACATTGACTGATTTGCGGATGTTGAACCAACCTTGCAGCCCTGGAATAAATCCCACTTGGTCATGGTGAATAATCTTTTTAATGTACTGTTGAATCCTATTGGCTAGTATTTTGTTGAGTATTTTCGCATCTGTGTTCATCAAGGATATCGGTCTATAGCTCTCTTTTTTGGTGGGATCCTTGCCTGGTTTTGGGATCAAGGTGATGCTGGCCTCATAAAATGAGTTTGGAAGTTTTCCTTCCATTTCTATTTTTTGGAACAGTTTCAGGAGTATAGGAATTAGTTCTTCTTTAAATGTTTGGTAGAATTCCCCCGGGAAGCCGTCTGGCCCTGGGCTTTTGTTTGTTTGGAGATTTTTAATGACTGTTTCAATCTCCTTACTGGTTATGGGTCTGTTGAGGCTTTCTATTTCTTCCTGGTTCAGTTGTGGTAGTTTATATGTTTCTAGGAATGCATCCATTTCTCCCAGATTGTCAAATTTATTGGCGTAGAGTTGCTCATAGTATGTTCTTATAATAGTTTGTATTTCTTTGGTGTTAGTTGTGATCTCTCCTCTTTCTTTTTTTTAAATTTATTTATTTATTTATTTATTTATTTAAATTTTTTATTTTTTATATACATATATTTTTATCCCCAGGGGTACAGGTCTGTGAATCACCAGGTTTACACACTTCACAGCACTCACCAAATCACATACCCTCCCCAATGTCCATAATCCAACCCCCCTCTCCCAAACCCCCTCCCCCCAGCAACCCTCAGTTTGTTTTGTGAGATTAAGAGTCACTTATGGTTTGTCTCCCTCCCAATCCCATCTTGTTTCATTTATTCTTCTTCTACCCACTTAAGCCTCCATGTTGCATCACCACTTCCTCATATCAGGGAGATCATATGATAGTTGTCTTTCTCTGCTTGACTTATTTCACTAAGCATGATACGCTCTAGTTCCATCCATGTTGTTGCAAATGGCAAGATTTCATTTCTTTTGATGGCTGTATAGTATTCCATTGTGTATATATACCACATCTTCTTGATCCATTCATCTGTTGATGGACATCTAGGTTCTTTCCATAGTTTGGCTATTGTGGACATAGCTGCTATAAACATTCGGGTGCACGTGCCCCTTTGGTTCACTACATTTGTATCTTTAGGGTAAATACCCAATAGGGCAATTGCTGGGTCATAGGGCAGTTCTATTTTCAACATTTTGAGGAACCTCCATGCTGTTTTCCAGAGTGGCTGCACCAGCTTGCATTCCCACCAACAGTGTAGGAGGGTTCCCCTTTCTCCGCATCCTCAGCAGCATCTGTCATTTCCTGACTTGTTGATTTTAGCCATTCTGACTGGTGTGAGGTGATATCTCATTGTGGTTTTGATTTGTATTTCCCTGATGCCGAGTGATATGGAGCACTTTTTCATGTGTCTGTTCGCCATCTGGATGTCTTCTTTGCAGAAATGTCTGTTCATGTCCTCTGCCCATTTCTTGATTGGATTATTTGTTCTTTGGGTGTTGAGTTTGCTAAGTTCTTTATAGATTCTGGACACTAGTCCTTTATCTGATATGTTGTTTGCAAATATCTTCTCCCATTCTGTCAGTTGTCTTTTGATTTTGTTAACTGTTTCCTTTGCTGTGCAAAAGCTTTTGATCTTGATGAAATCCCAATAGTTCATTTTTGCCCTTGCTTCCCTTGCCTTTTGCGTTGTTCCTAGGAAGATGTTGCTGCGGCTGAGGTCGAAGAGGTTGCTGCCCGTGTTCTCCTCAAGGATTTTGATGGATTCCTTTCGTACATTGAGGTCCTTCATCCATTTTGAGTCTATTTTTGTGTGTGGTGTAAGGAAATGGTCCAATTTCATTTTTCTGCATGTGGCTGTCCAATTTTCCCAGCACCATTTATTGAAGAGGTTGTCTTTTTTCCATTGGACATTCTTTCCTGCTTTGTCAAAGATTAGTTGACCATAGATTTGAGGGTCTATTTCTGGGCTCTCTATTCTGTTCCATTGATCTATGTGTCTGTTTTTGTGCCAGTACCATGCTGTCTTGATGATGACAGCTTTGTAATAGAGCTTGAAGTCCGGAATTGTGATGCCACCAACGTTGGCTTTCTTTTTCAATATCCCTTTGGCTATTCGAGGTCTTTTCTGGTTCCATATAAATTTTAGCATTATTTGTTCCATTTCTTTGAAAAAGATGGATGGTACTTTGATAGGAATTGCTTTAAATGTGTAGATTGCTTTAGGTAGCATAGACATTTTCACAATATTTATTCTTCCAATCCAGGAGCATGAAACATTTTTCCATTTCTTTGTGTCTTCCTCCATTTCTTTCATGAGTACTTTATAGTTTTCTGAGTATAGATTCTGTGTCTCTTTGGTTAGGTTTATTCCTAGGTATCTTATGGTTTTGGATGCAATTGTAAATGGGATTGACTCCTTAATATCTCTTTCTTCTGTCTTGCTGTTGGTGTAGAGGAATGCAACTGATTTCTGTGCATTGATTTTATATCCTGACACTTTACTGAATTCCTGTATAAGTTCTAGCAATTTTGGAGTGGAGTCTTTTGGGTTTTCCACATATAGTATCATATCATCTGCGAAGAGTGATAATTTGACTTCTTCTTTGCCGATTTGGATGCCTTTAATTTCCTTTTGTTGTCTGATTGCTGAGGCTAGGACCTCTAGTACTATGTTGAATAGCAGTGGTGATAATGGACATCCATGCCGTGTTCCTGACCTTAGCGGAAAAACTTTCAGTTTTTCTCCATTGAGAATGATATTTGCAGTGGGTTTTTCATAGACGGCTTTGATGATATTGAGGTATGTGCCCTCTATCCCTACACTTTGAAGAGTTTTGATCAGGAAGGGATGCTGTACTTTGTCAAATGCTTTTTCAGCATCTATTGAGAGTATCATATGGTTCTTGTTCTTTCTTTTATTGATGTGTTGTATCACATTGACTGATTTGCGGATGTTGAACCAACCTTGCAGCCCTGGAATAAATCCCACTTGGTCATGGTGAATAATCTTTTTAATGTACTGTTGAATCCTATTGGCTAGTATTTTGTTGAGTATTTTCGCATCTGTGTTCATCAAGGATATCGGTCTATAGCTCTCTTTTTTGGTGGGATCCTTGCCTGGTTTTGGGATCAAGGTGATGCTGGCCTCATAAAATGAGTTTGGAAGTTTTCCTTCCATTTCTATTTTTTGGAACAGTTTCAGGAGTATAGGAATTAGTTCTTCTTTAAATGTTTGGTAGAATTCCCCCGGGAAGCCGTCTGGCCCTGGGCTTTTGTTTGTTTGGAGATTTTTAATGACTGTTTCAATCTCCTTACTGGTTATGGGTCTGTTGAGGCTTTCTATTTCTTCCTGGTTCAGTTGTGGTAGTTTATATGTTTCTAGGAATGCATCCATTTCTCCCAGATTGTCAAATTTATTGGCGTAGAGTTGCTCATAGTATGTTCTTATAATAGTTTGTATTTCTTTGGTGTTAGTTGTGATCTCTCCTCTTTCTTTTTTTTAAATTTATTTATTTATTTATTTATTTATTTAAATTTTTTATTTTTTATATACATATATTTTTATCCCCAGGGGTACAGGTCTGTGAATCACCAGGTTTACACACTTCACAGCACTCACCAAATCACATACCCTCCCCAATGTCCATAATCCAACCCCCCTCTCCCAAACCCCCTCCCCCCAGCAACCCTCAGTTTGTTTTGTGAGATTAAGAGTCACTTATGGTTTGTCTCCCTCCCAATCCCATCTTGTTTCATTTATTCTTCTTCTACCCACTTAAGCCTCCATGTTGCATCACCACTTCCTCATATCAGGGAGATCATATGATAGTTGTCTTTCTCTGCTTGACTTATTTCACTAAGCATGATACGCTCTAGTTCCATCCATGTTGTTGCAAATGGCAAGGTTTCATTTCTTTTGATGGCTGTATAGTATTCCATTGTGTATATATACCACATCTTCTTGATCCATTCATCTGTTGATGGACATCTAGGTTCTTTCCATAGTTTGGCTATTGTGGACATAGCTGCTATAAACATTCGGGTGCACGTGCCCCTTTGGTTCACTACATTTGTATCTTTAGGGTAAATACCCAATAGGGCAATTGCTGGGTCATAGGGCAGTTCTATTTTCAACATTTTGAGGAACCTCCATGCTGTTTTCCAGAGTGGCTGCACCAGCTTGCATTCCCACCAACAGTGTAGGAGGGTTCCCCTTTCTCCGCATCCTCAGCAGCATCTGTCATTTCCTGACTTGTTGATTTTAGCCATTCTGACTGGTGTGAGGTGATATCTCATTGTGGTTTTGATTTGTATTTCCCTGATGCCGAGTGATATGGAGCACTTTTTCATGTGTCTGTTCGCCATCTGGATGTCTTCTTTGCAGAAATGTCTGTTCATGTCCTCTGCCCATTTCTTGATTGGATTATTTGTTCTTTGGGTGTTGAGTTTGCTAAGTTCTTTATAGATTCTGGACACTAGTCCTTTATCTGATATGTTGTTTGCAAATATCTTCTCCCATTCTGTCAGTTGTCTTTTGATTTTGTTAACTGTTTCCTTTGCTGTGCAAAAGCTTTTGATCTTGATGAAATCCCAATAGTTCATTTTTGCCCTTGCTTCCCTTGCCTTTTGCGTTGTTCCTAGGAAGATGTTGCTGCGGCTGAGGTCGAAGAGGTTGCTGCCCGTGTTCTCCTCAAGGATTTTGATGGATTCCTTTCGTACATTGAGGTCCTTCATCCATTTTGAGTCTATTTTTGTGTGTGGTGTAAGGAAATGGTCCAATTTCATTTTTCTGCATGTGGCTGTCCAATTTTCCCAGCACCATTTATTGAAGAGGTTGTCTTTTTTCCATTGGACATTCTTTCCTGCTTTGTCAAAGATTAGTTGACCATAGATTTGAGGGTCTATTTCTGGGCTCTCTATTCTGTTCCATTGATCTATGTGTCTGTTTTTGTGCCAGTACCATGCTGTCTTGATGATGACAGCTTTGTAATAGAGCTTGAAGTCCGGAATTGTGATGCCACCAACGTTGGCTTTCTTTTTCAATATCCCTTTGGCTATTCGAGGTCTTTTCTGGTTCCATATAAATTTTAGCATTATTTGTTCCATTTCTTTGAAAAAGATGGATGGTACTTTGATAGGAATTGCTTTAAATGTGTAGATTGCTTTAGGTAGCATAGACATTTTCACAATATTTATTCTTCCAATCCAGGAGCATGAAACATTTTTCCATTTCTTTGTGTCTTCCTCCATTTCTTTCATGAGTACTTTATAGTTTTCTGAGTATAGATTCTGTGTCTCTTTGGTTAGGTTTATTCCTAGGTATCTTATGGTTTTGGATGCAATTGTAAATGGGATTGACTCCTTAATATCTCTTTCTTCTGTCTTGCTGTTGGTGTAGAGGAATGCAACTGATTTCTGTGCATTGATTTTATATCCTGACACTTTACTGAATTCCTGTATAAGTTCTAGCAATTTTGGAGTGGAGTCTTTTGGGTTTTCCACATATAGTATCATATCATCTGCGAAGAGTGATAATTTGACTTCTTCTTTGCCGATTTGGATGCCTTTAATTTCCTTTTGTTGTCTGATTGCTGAGGCTAGGACCTCTAGTACTATGTTGAATAGCAGTGGTGATAATGGACATCCATGCCGTGTTCCTGACCTTAGCGGAAAAGCTTTCAGTTTTTCTCCATTGAGAATGATATTTGCGGTGGGTTTTTCATAGACGGCTTTGATGATATTGAGGTATGTGCCCTCTATCCCTACACTTTGAAGAGTTTTGATCAGGAAGGGATGCTGTACTTTGTCAAATGCTTTTTCAGCATCTATTGAGAGTATCATATGGTTCTTGTTCTTTCTTTTATTGATGTGTTGTATCACATTGACTGATTTGCGGATGTTGAACCAACCTTGCAGCCCTGGAATAAATCCCACTTGGTCATGGTGAATAATCTTTTTAATGTACTGTTGAATCCTATTGGCTAGTATTTTGTTGAGTATTTTCGCATCTGTGTTCATCAAGGATATCGGTCTATAGCTCTCTTTTTTGGTGGGATCCTTGCCTGGTTTTGGGATCAAGGTGATGCTGGCCTCATAAAATGAGTTTGGAAGTTTTCCTTCCATTTCTATTTTTTGGAACAGTTTCAGGAGTATAGGAATTAGTTCTTCTTTAAATGTTTGGTAGAATTCCCCCGGGAAGCCGTCTGGCCCTGGGCTTTTGTTTGTTTGGAGATTTTTAATGACTGTTTCAATCTCCTTACTGGTTATGGGTCTGTTGAGGCTTTCTATTTCTTCCTGGTTCAGTTGTGGTAGTTTATATGTTTCTAGGAATGCATCCATTTCTCCCAGATTGTCAAATTTATTGGCGTAGAGTTGCTCATAGTATGTTCTTATAATAGTTTGTATTTCTTTGGTGTTAGTTGTGATCTCTCCTCTTTCTTTTTTTTAAATTTATTTATTTATTTATTTATTTATTTAAATTTTTTATTTTTTATATACATATATTTTTATCCCCAGGGGTACAGGTCTGTGAATCACCAGGTTTACACACTTCACAGCACTCACCAAATCACATACCCTCCCCAATGTCCATAATCCAACCCCCCTCTCCCAAACCCCCTCCCCCCAGCAACCCTCAGTTTGTTTTGTGAGATTAAGAGTCACTTATGGTTTGTCTCCCTCCCAATCCCATCTTGTTTCATTTATTCTTCTTCTACCCACTTAAGCCTCCATGTTGCATCACCACTTCCTCATATCAGGGAGATCATATGATAGTTGTCTTTCTCTGCTTGACTTATTTCACTAAGCATGATACGCTCTAGTTCCATCCATGTTGTTGCAAATGGCAAGGTTTCATTTCTTTTGATGGCTGTATAGTATTCCATTGTGTATATATACCACATCTTCTTGATCCATTCATCTGTTGATGGACATCTAGGTTCTTTCCATAGTTTGGCTATTGTGGACATAGCTGCTATAAACATTCGGGTGCACGTGCCCCTTTGGTTCACTACATTTGTATCTTTAGGGTAAATACCCAATAGGGCAATTGCTGGGTCATAGGGCAGTTCTATTTTCAACATTTTGAGGAACCTCCATGCTGTTTTCCAGAGTGGCTGCACCAGCTTGCATTCCCACCAACAGTGTAGGAGGGTTCCCCTTTCTCCGCATCCTCAGCAGCATCTGTCATTTCCTGACTTGTTGATTTTAGCCATTCTGACTGGTGTGAGGTGATATCTCATTGTGGTTTTGATTTGTATTTCCCTGATGCCGAGTGATATGGAGCACTTTTTCATGTGTCTGTTCGCCATCTGGATGTCTTCTTTGCAGAAATGTCTGTTCATGTCCTCTGCCCATTTCTTGATTGGATTATTTGTTCTTTGGGTGTTGAGTTTGCTAAGTTCTTTATAGATTCTGGACACTAGTCCTTTATCTGATATGTTGTTTGCAAATATCTTCTCCCATTCTGTCAGTTGTCTTTTGATTTTGTTAACTGTTTCCTTTGCTGTGCAAAAGCTTTTGATCTTGATGAAATCCCAATAGTTCATTTTTGCCCTTGCTTCCCTTGCCTTTTGCGTTGTTCCTAGGAAGATGTTGCTGCGGCTGAGGTCGAAGAGGTTGCTGCCCGTGTTCTCCTCAAGGATTTTGATGGATTCCTTTCGTACATTGAGGTCCTTCATCCATTTTGAGTCTATTTTTGTGTGTGGTGTAAGGAAATGGTCCAATTTCATTTTTCTGCATGTGGCTGTCCAATTTTCCCAGCACCATTTATTGAAGAGGTTGTCTTTTTTCCATTGGACATTCTTTCCTGCTTTGTCAAAGATTAGTTGACCATAGATTTGAGGGTCTATTTCTGGGCTCTCTATTCTGTTCCATTGATCTATGTGTCTGTTTTTGTGCCAGTACCATGCTGTCTTGATGATGACAGCTTTGTAATAGAGCTTGAAGTCCGGAATTGTGATGCCACCAACGTTGGCTTTCTTTTTCAATATCCCTTTGGCTATTCGAGGTCTTTTCTGGTTCCATATAAATTTTAGCATTATTTGTTCCATTTCTTTGAAAAAGATGGATGGTACTTTGATAGGAATTGCTTTAAATGTGTAGATTGCTTTAGGTAGCATAGACATTTTCACAATATTTATTCTTCCAATCCAGGAGCATGAAACATTTTTCCATTTCTTTGTGTCTTCCTCCATTTCTTTCATGAGTACTTTATAGTTTTCTGAGTATAGATTCTGTGTCTCTTTGGTTAGGTTTATTCCTAGGTATCTTATGGTTTTGGATGCAATTGTAAATGGGATTGACTCCTTAATATCTCTTTCTTCTGTCTTGCTGTTGGTGTAGAGGAATGCAACTGATTTCTGTGCATTGATTTTATATCCTGACACTTTACTGAATTCCTGTATAAGTTCTAGCAATTTTGGAGTGGAGTCTTTTGGGTTTTCCACATATAGTATCATATCATCTGCGAAGAGTGATAATTTGACTTCTTCTTTGCCGATTTGGATGCCTTTAATTTCCTTTTGTTGTCTGATTGCTGAGGCTAGGACCTCTAGTACTATGTTGAATAGCAGTGGTGATAATGGACATCCATGCCGTGTTCCTGACCTTAGCGGAAAAGCTTTCAGTTTTTCTCCATTGAGAATGACATTTGCGGTGGGTTTTTCATAGACGGCTTTGATGATATTGAGGTATGTGCCCTCTATCCCTACACTTTGAAGAGTTTTGATCAGGAAGGGATGCTGTACTTTGTCAAATGCTTTTTCAGCATCTATTGAGAGTATCATATGGTTCTTGTTCTTTCTTTTATTGATGTGTTGTATCACATTGACTGATTTGCGGATGTTGAACCAACCTTGCAGCCCTGGAATAAATCCCACTTGGTCATGGTGAATAATCTTTTTAATGTACTGTTGAATCCTATTGGCTAGTATTTTGTTGAGTATTTTCGCATCTGTGTTCATCAAGGATATCGGTCTATAGCTCTCTTTTTTGGTGGGATCCTTGCCTGGTTTTGGGATCAAGGTGATGCTGGCCTCATAAAATGAGTTTGGAAGTTTTCCTTCCATTTCTATTTTTTGGAACAGTTTCAGGAGTATAGGAATTAGTTCTTCTTTAAATGTTTGGTAGAATTCCCCCGGGAAGCCGTCTGGCCCTGGGCTTTTGTTTGTTTGGAGATTTTTAATGACTGTTTCAATCTCCTTACTGGTTATGGGTCTGTTGAGGCTTTCTATTTCTTCCTGGTTCAGTTGTGGTAGTTTATATGTTTCTAGGAATGCATCCATTTCTCCCAGATTGTCAAATTTATTGGCGTAGAGTTGCTCATAGTATGTTCTTATAATAGTTTGTATTTCTTTGGTGTTAGTTGTGATCTCTCCTCTTTCTTTTTTTTAAATTTATTTATTTATTTATTTATTTATTTAAATTTTTTATTTTTTATATACATATATTTTTATCCCCAGGGGTACAGGTCTGTGAATCACCAGGTTTACACACTTCACAGCACTCACCAAATCACATACCCTCCCCAATGTCCATAATCCAACCCCCCTCTCCCAAACCCCCTCCCCCCAGCAACCCTCAGTTTGTTTTGTGAGATTAAGAGTCACTTATGGTTTGTCTCCCTCCCAATCCCATCTTGTTTCATTTATTCTTCTTCTACCCACTTAAGCCTCCATGTTGCATCACCACTTCCTCATATCAGGGAGATCATATGATAGTTGTCTTTCTCTGCTTGACTTATTTCACTAAGCATGATACGCTCTAGTTCCATCCATGTTGTTGCAAATGGCAAGGTTTCATTTCTTTTGATGGCTGTATAGTATTCCATTGTGTATATATACCACATCTTCTTGATCCATTCATCTGTTGATGGACATCTAGGTTCTTTCCATAGTTTGGCTATTGTGGACATAGCTGCTATAAACATTCGGGTGCACGTGCCCCTTTGGTTCACTACATTTGTATCTTTAGGGTAAATACCCAATAGGGCAATTGCTGGGTCATAGGGCAGTTCTATTTTCAACATTTTGAGGAACCTCCATGCTGTTTTCCAGAGTGGCTGCACCAGCTTGCATTCCCACCAACAGTGTAGGAGGGTTCCCCTTTCTCCGCATCCTCAGCAGCATCTGTCATTTCCTGACTTGTTGATTTTAGCCATTCTGACTGGTGTGAGGTGATATCTCATTGTGGTTTTGATTTGTATTTCCCTGATGCCGAGTGATATGGAGCACTTTTTCATGTGTCTGTTCGCCATCTGGATGTCTTCTTTGCAGAAATGTCTGTTCATGTCCTCTGCCCATTTCTTGATTGGATTATTTGTTCTTTGGGTGTTGAGTTTGCTAAGTTCTTTATAGATTCTGGACACTAGTCCTTTATCTGATATGTTGTTTGCAAATATCTTCTCCCATTCTGTCAGTTGTCTTTTGATTTTGTTAACTGTTTCCTTTGCTGTGCAAAAGCTTTTGATCTTGATGAAATCCCAATAGTTCATTTTTCCCCTTGCTTCCCTTGCCTTTTGCGTTGTTCCTAGGAAGATGTTGCTGCGGCTGAGGTCGAAGAGGTTGCTGCCCGTGTTCTCCTCAAGGATTTTGATGGATTCCTTTCGTACATTGAGGTCCTTCATCCATTTTGAGTCTATTTTTGTGTGTGGTGTAAGGAAATGGTCCAATTTCATTTTTCTGCATGTGGCTGTCCAATTTTCCCAGCACCATTTATTGAAGAGGTTGTCTTTTTTCCATTGGACATTCTTTCCTGCTTTGTCAAAGATTAGTTGACCATAGATTTGAGGGTCTATTTCTGGGCTCTCTATTCTGTTCCATTGATCTATGTGTCTGTTTTTGTGCCAGTACCATGCTGTCTTGATGATGACAGCTTTGTAATAGAGCTTGAAGTCCGGAATTGTGATGCCACCAACGTTGGCTTTCTTTTTCAATATCCCTTTGGCTATTCGAGGTCTTTTCTGGTTCCATATAAATTTTAGCATTATTTGTTCCATTTCTTTGAAAAAGATGGATGGTACTTTGATAGGAATTGCTTTAAATGTGTAGATTGCTTTAGGTAGCATAGACATTTTCACAATATTTATTCTTCCAATCCAGGAGCATGAAACATTTTTCCATTTCTTTGTGTCTTCCTCCATTTCTTTCATGAGTACTTTATAGTTTTCTGAGTATAGATTCTGTGTCTCTTTGGTTAGGTTTATTCCTAGGTATCTTATGGTTTTGGATGCAATTGTAAATGGGATTGACTCCTTAATATCTCTTTCTTCTGTCTTGCTGTTGGTGTAGAGGAATGCAACTGATTTCTGTGCATTGATTTTATATCCTGACACTTTACTGAATTCCTGTATAAGTTCTAGCAATTTTGGAGTGGAGTCTTTTGGGTTTTCCACATATAGAATCATATCATCTGCGAAGAGTGATAATTTGACTTCTTCTTTGCCGATTTGGATGCCTTTAATTTCCTTTTGTTGTCTGATTGCTGAGGCTAGGACCTCTAGTACTATGTTGAATAGCAGTGGTGATAATGGACATCCATGCCGTGTTCCTGACCTTAGCGGAAAAGCTTTCAGTTTTTCTCCATTGAGAATGACATTTGCGGTGGGTTTTTCATAGACGGCTTTGATGATATTGAGGTATGTGCCCTCTATCCCTACACTTTGAAGAGTTTTGATCAGGAAGGGATGCTGTACTTTGTCAAATGCTTTTTCAGCATCTATTGAGAGTATCATATGGTTCTTGTTCTTTCTTTTATTGATGTGTTGTATCACATTGACTGATTTGCGGATGTTGAACCAACCTTGCAGCCCTGGAATAAATCCCACTTGGTCATGGTGAATAATCTTTTTAATGTACTGTTGAATCCTATTGGCTAGTATTTTGTTGAGTATTTTCGCATCTGTGTTCATCAAGGATATCGGTCTATAGCTCTCTTTTTTGGTGGGATCCTTGCCTGGTTTTGGGATCAAGGTGATGCTGGCCTCATAAAATGAGTTTGGAAGTTTTCCTTCCATTTCTATTTTTTGGAACAGTTTCAGGAGTATAGGAATTAGTTCTTCTTTAAATGTTTGGTAGAATTCCCCCGGGAAGCCGTCTGGCCCTGGGCTTTTGTTTGTTTGGAGATTTTTAATGACTGTTTCAATCTCCTTACTGGTTATGGGTCTGTTGAGGCTTTCTATTTCTTCCTGGTTCAGTTGTGGTAGTTTATATGTTTCTAGGAATGCATCCATTTCTCCCAGATTGTCAAATTTATTGGCGTAGAGTTGCTCATAGTATGTTCTTATAATAGTTTGTATTTCTTTGGTGTTAGTTGTGATCTCTCCTCTTTCTTTTTTTTAAATTTATTTATTTATTTATTTATTTATTTAAATTTTTTATTTTTTATATACATATATTTTTATCCCCAGGGGTACAGGTCTGTGAATCACCAGGTTTACACACTTCACAGCACTCACCAAATCACATACCCTCCCCAATGTCCATAATCCAACCCCCCTCTCCCAAACCCCCTCCCCCCAGCAACCCTCAGTTTGTTTTGTGAGATTAAGAGTCACTTATGGTTTGTCTCCCTCCCAATCCCATCTTGTTTCATTTATTCTTCTTCTACCCACTTAAGCCTCCATGTTGCATCACCACTTCCTCATATCAGGGAGATCATATGATAGTTGTCTTTCTCTGCTTGACTTATTTCACTAAGCATGATACGCTCTAGTTCCATCCATGTTGTTGCAAATGGCAAGGTTTCATTTCTTTTGATGGCTGTATAGTATTCCATTGTGTATATATACCACATCTTCTTGATCCATTCATCTGTTGATGGACATCTAGGTTCTTTCCATAGTTTGGCTATTGTGGACATAGCTGCTATAAACATTCGGGTGCACGTGCCCCTTTGGTTCACTACATTTGTATCTTTAGGGTAAATACCCAATAGGGCAATTGCTGGGTCATAGGGCAGTTCTATTTTCAACATTTTGAGGAACCTCCATGCTGTTTTCCAGAGTGGCTGCACCAGCTTGCATTCCCACCAACAGTGTAGGAGGGTTCCCCTTTCTCCGCATCCTCAGCAGCATCTGTCATTTCCTGACTTGTTGATTTTAGCCATTCTGACTGGTGTGAGGTGATATCTCATTGTGGTTTTGATTTGTATTTCCCTGATGCCGAGTGATATGGAGCACTTTTTCATGTGTCTGTTCGCCATCTGGATGTCTTCTTTGCAGAAATGTCTGTTCATGTCCTCTGCCCATTTCTTGATTGGATTATTTGTTCTTTGGGTGTTGAGTTTGCTAAGTTCTTTATAGATTCTGGACACTAGTCCTTTATCTGATATGTTGTTTGCAAATATCTTCTCCCATTCTGTCAGTTGTCTTTTGATTTTGTTAACTGTTTCCTTTGCTGTGCAAAAGCTTTTGATCTTGATGAAATCCCAATAGTTCATTTTTGCCCTTGCTTCCCTTGCCTTTTGCGTTGTTCCTAGGAAGATGTTGCTGCGGCTGAGGTCGAAGAGGTTGCTGCCCGTGTTCTCCTCAAGGATTTTGATGGATTCCTTTCGTACATTGAGGTCCTTCATCCATTTTGAGTCTATTTTTGTGTGTGGTGTAAGGAAATGGTCCAATTTCATTTTTCTGCATGTGGCTGTCCAATTTTCCCAGCACCATTTATTGAAGAGGTTGTCTTTTTTCCATTGGACATTCTTTCCTGCTTTGTCAAAGATTAGTTGACCATAGATTTGAGGGTCTATTTCTGGGCTCTCTATTCTGTTCCATTGATCTATGTGTCTGTTTTTGTGCCAGTACCATGCTGTCTTGATGATGACAGCTTTGTAATAGAGCTTGAAGTCCGGAATTGTGATGCCACCAACGTTGGCTTTCTTTTTCAATATCCCTTTGGCTATTCGAGGTCTTTTCTGGTTCCATATAAATTTTAGCATTATTTGTTCCATTTCTTTGAAAAAGATGGATGGTACTTTGATAGGAATTGCTTTAAATGTGTAGATTGCTTTAGGTAGCATAGACATTTTCACAATATTTATTCTTCCAATCCAGGAGCATGAAACATTTTTCCATTTCTTTGTGTCTTCCTCCATTTCTTTCATGAGTACTTTATAGTTTTCTGAGTATAGATTCTGTGTCTCTTTGGTTAGGTTTATTCCTAGGTATCTTATGGTTTTGGATGCAATTGTAAATGGGATTGACTCCTTAATATCTCTTTCTTCTGTCTTGCTGTTGGTGTAGAGGAATGCAACTGATTTCTGTGCATTGATTTTATATCCTGACACTTTACTGAATTCCTGTATAAGTTCTAGCAATTTTGGAGTGGAGTCTTTTGGGTTTTCCACATATAGTATCATATCATCTGCGAAGAGTGATAATTTGACTTCTTCTTTGCCGATTTGGATGCCTTTAATTTCCTTTTGTTGTCTGATTGCTGAGGCTAGGACCTCTAGTACTATGTTGAATAGCAGTGGTGATAATGGACATCCATGCCGTGTTCCTGACCTTAGCGGAAAAGCTTTCAGTTTTTCTCCATTGAGAATGACATTTGCGGTGGGTTTTTCATAGACGGCTTTGATGATATTGAGGTATGTGCCCTCTATCCCTACACTTTGAAGAGTTTTGATCAGGAAGGGATGCTGTACTTTGTCAAATGCTTTTTCAGCATCTATTGAGAGTATCATATGGTTCTTGTTCTTTCTTTTATTGATGTGTTGTATCACATTGACTGATTTGCGGATGTTGAACCAACCTTGCAGCCCTGGAATAAATCCCACTTGGTCATGGTGAATAATCTTTTTAATGTACTGTTGAATCCTATTGGCTAGTATTTTGTTGAGTATTTTCGCATCTGTGTTCATCAAGGATATCGGTCTATAGCTCTCTTTTTTGGTGGGATCCTTGCCTGGTTTTGGGATCAAGGTGATGCTGGCCTCATAAAATGAGTTTGGAAGTTTTCCTTCCATTTCTATTTTTTGGAACAGTTTCAGGAGTATAGGAATTAGTTCTTCTTTAAATGTTTGGTAGAATTCCCCCGGGAAGCCGTCTGGCCCTGGGCTTTTGTTTGTTTGGAGATTTTTAATGACTGTTTCAATCTCCTTACTGGTTATGGGTCTGTTGAGGCTTTCTATTTCTTCCTGGTTCAGTTGTGGTAGTTTATATGTTTCTAGGAATGCATCCATTTCTCCCAGATTGTCAAATTTATTGGCGTAGAGTTGCTCATAGTATGTTCTTATAATAGTTTGTATTTCTTTGGTGTTAGTTGTGATCTCTCCTCTTTCTTTTTTTTAAATTTATTTATTTATTTATTTATTTATTTAAATTTTTTATTTTTTATATACATATATTTTTATCCCCAGGGGTACAGGTCTGTGAATCACCAGGTTTACACACTTCACAGCACTCACCAAATCACATACCCTCCCCAATGTCCATAATCCAACCCCCCTCTCCCAAACCCCCTCCCCCCAGCAACCCTCAGTTTGTTTTGTGAGATTAAGAGTCACTTATGGTTTGTCTCCCTCCCAATCCCATCTTGTTTCATTTATTCTTCTTCTACCCACTTAAGCCTCCATGTTGCATCACCACTTCCTCATATCAGGGAGATCATATGATAGTTGTCTTTCTCTGCTTGACTTATTTCACTAAGCATGATACGCTCTAGTTCCATCCATGTTGTTGCAAATGGCAAGGTTTCATTTCTTTTGATGGCTGTATAGTATTCCATTGTGTATATATACCACATCTTCTTGATCCATTCATCTGTTGATGGACATCTAGGTTCTTTCCATAGTTTGGCTATTGTGGACATAGCTGCTATAAACATTCGGGTGCACGTGCCCCTTTGGTTCACTACATTTGTATCTTTAGGGTAAATACCCAATAGGGCAATTGCTGGGTCATAGGGCAGTTCTATTTTCAACATTTTGAGGAACCTCCATGCTGTTTTCCAGAGTGGCTGCACCAGCTTGCATTCCCACCAACAGTGTAGGAGGGTTCCCCTTTCTCCGCATCCTCAGCAGCATCTGTCATTTCCTGACTTGTTGATTTTAGCCATTCTGACTGGTGTGAGGTGATATCTCATTGTGGTTTTGATTTGTATTTCCCTGATGCCGAGTGATATGGAGCACTTTTTCATGTGTCTGTTCGCCATCTGGATGTCTTCTTTGCAGAAATGTCTGTTCATGTCCTCTGCCCATTTCTTGATTGGATTATTTGTTCTTTGGGTGTTGAGTTTGCTAAGTTCTTTATAGATTCTGGACACTAGTCCTTTATCTGATATGTTGTTTGCAAATATCTTCTCCCATTCTGTCAGTTGTCTTTTGATTTTGTTAACTGTTTCCTTTGCTGTGCAAAAGCTTTTGATCTTGATGAAATCCCAATAGTTCATTTTTGCCCTTGCTTCCCTTGCCTTTTGCGTTGTTCCTAGGAAGATGTTGCTGCGGCTGAGGTCGAAGAGGTTGCTGCCCGTGTTCTCCTCAAGGATTTTGATGGATTCCTTTCGTACATTGAGGTCCTTCATCCATTTTGAGTCTATTTTTGTGTGTGGTGTAAGGAAATGGTCCAATTTCATTTTTCTGCATGTGGCTGTCCAATTTTCCCAGCACCATTTATTGAAGAGGTTGTCTTTTTTCCATTGGACATTCTTTCCTGCTTTGTCAAAGATTAGTTGACCATAGATTTGAGGGTCTATTTCTGGGCTCTCTATTCTGTTCCATTGATCTATGTGTCTGTTTTTGTGCCAGTACCATGCTGTCTTGATGATGACAGCTTTGTAATAGAGCTTGAAGTCCGGAATTGTGATGCCACCAACGTTGGCTTTCTTTTTCAATATCCCTTTGGCTATTCGAGGTCTTTTCTGGTTCCATATAAATTTTAGCATTATTTGTTCCATTTCTTTGAAAAAGATGGATGGTACTTTGATAGGAATTGCTTTAAATGTGTAGATTGCTTTAGGTAGCATAGACATTTTCACAATATTTATTCTTCCAATCCAGGAGCATGAAACATTTTTCCATTTCTTTGTGTCTTCCTCCATTTCTTTCATGAGTACTTTATAGTTTTCTGAGTATAGATTCTGTGTCTCTTTGGTTAGGTTTATTCCTAGGTATCTTATGGTTTTGGATGCAATTGTAAATGGGATTGACTCCTTAATATCTCTTTCTTCTGTCTTGCTGTTGGTGTAGAGGAATGCAACTGATTTCTGTGCATTGATTTTATATCCTGACACTTTACTGAATTCCTGTATAAGTTCTAGCAATTTTGGAGTGGAGTCTTTTGGGTTTTCCACATATAGTATCATATCATCTGCGAAGAGTGATAATTTGACTTCTTCTTTGCCGATTTGGATGCCTTTAATTTCCTTTTGTTGTCTGATTGCTGAGGCTAGGACCTCTAGTACTATGTTGAATAGCAGTGGTGATAATGGACATCCATGCCGTGTTCCTGACCTTAGCGGAAAAGCTTTCAGTTTTTCTCCATTGAGAATGACATTTGCGGTGGGTTTTTCATAGACGGCTTTGATGATATTGAGGTATGTGCCCTCTATCCCTACACTTTGAAGAGTTTTGATCAGGAAGGGATGCTGTACTTTGTCAAATGCTTTTTCAGCATCTATTGAGAGTATCATATGGTTCTTGTTCTTTCTTTTATTGATGTGTTGTATCACATTGACTGATTTGCGGATGTTGAACCAACCTTGCAGCCCTGGAATAAATCCCACTTGGTCATGGTGAATAATCTTTTTAATGTACTGTTGAATCCTATTGGCTAGTATTTTGTTGAGTATTTTCGCATCTGTGTTCATCAAGGATATCGGTCTATAGCTCTCTTTTTTGGTGGGATCCTTGCCTGGTTTTGGGATCAAGGTGATGCTGGCCTCATAAAATGAGTTTGGAAGTTTTCCTTCCATTTCTATTTTTTGGAACAGTTTCAGGAGTATAGGAATTAGTTCTTCTTTAAATGTTTGGTAGAATTCCCCCGGGAAGCCATCTGGCCCTGGGCTTTTGTTTGTTTGGAGATTTTTAATGACTGTTTCAATCTCCTTACTGGTTATGGGTCTGTTGAGGCTTTCTATTTCTTCCTGGTTCAGTTGTGGTAGTTTATATGTTTCTAGGAATGCATCCATTTCTCCCAGATTGTCAAATTTATTGGCGTAGAGTTGCTCATAGTATGTTCTTATAATAGTTTGTATTTCTTTGGTGTTAGTTGTGATCTCTCCTCTTTCTTTTTTTTAAATTTATTTATTTATTTATTTATTTATTTAAATTTTTTATTTTTTATATACATATATTTTTATCCCCAGGGGTACAGGTCTGTGAATCACCAGGTTTACACACTTCACAGCACTCACCAAATCACATACCCTCCCCAATGTCCATAATCCAACCCCCCTCTCCCAAACCCCCTCCCCCAAGCAACCCTCAGTTTGTTTTGTGAGATTAAGAGTCACTTATGGTTTGTCTCCCTCCCAATCCCATCTTGTTTCATTTATTCTTCTTCTACCCACTTAAGCCTCCATGTTGCATCACCACTTCCTCATATCAGGGAGATCATATGATAGTTGTCTTTCTCTGCTTGACTTATTTCACTAAGCATGATACGCTCTAGTTCCATCCATGTTGTTGCAAATGGCAAGGTTTCATTTCTTTTGATGGCTGTATAGTATTCCATTGTGTATATATACCACATCTTCTTGATCCATTCATCTGTTGATGGACATCTAGGTTCTTTCCATAGTTTGGCTATTGTGGACATAGCTGCTATAAACATTCGGGTGCACGTGCCCCTTTGGTTCACTACATTTGTATCTTTAGGGTAAATACCCAATAGGGCAATTGCTGGGTCATAGGGCAGTTCTATTTTCAACATTTTGAGGAACCTCCATGCTGTTTTCCAGAGTGGCTGCACCAGCTTGCATTCCCACCAACAGTGTAGGAGGGTTCCCCTTTCTCCGCATCCTCAGCAGCATCTGTCATTTCCTGACTTGTTGATTTTAGCCATTCTGACTGGTGTGAGGTGATATCTCATTGTGGTTTTGATTTGTATTTCCCTGATGCCGAGTGATATGGAGCACTTTTTCATGTGTCTGTTCGCCATCTGGATGTCTTCTTTGCAGAAATGTCTGTTCATGTCCTCTGCCCATTTCTTGATTGGATTATTTGTTCTTTGGGTGTTGAGTTTGCTAAGTTCTTTATAGATTCTGGACACTAGTCCTTTATCTGATATGTTGTTTGCAAATATCTTCTCCCATTCTGTCAGTTGTCTTTTGATTTTGTTAACTGTTTCCTTTGCTGTGCAAAAGCTTTTGATCTTGATGAAATCCCAATAGTTCATTTTTGCCCTTGCTTCCCTTGCCTTTTGCGTTGTTCCTAGGAAGATGTTGCTGCGGCTGAGGTCGAAGAGGTTGCTGCCCGTGTTCTCCTCAAGGATTTTGATGGATTCCTTTCGTACATTGAGGTCCTTCATCCATTTTGAGTCTATTTTTGTGTGTGGTGTAAGGAAATGGTCCAATTTCATTTTTCTGCATGTGGCTGTCCAATTTTCCCAGCACCATTTATTGAAGAGGTTGTCTTTTTTCCATTGGACATTCTTTCCTGCTTTGTCAAAGATTAGTTGACCATAGATTTGAGGGTCTATTTCTGGGCTCTCTATTCTGTTCCATTGATCTATGTGTCTGTTTTTGTGCCAGTACCATGCTGTCTTGATGATGACAGCTTTGTAATAGAGCTTGAAGTCCGGAATTGTGATGCCACCAACGTTGGCTTTCTTTTTCAATATCCCTTTGGCTATTCGAGGTCTTTTCTGGTTCCATATAAATTTTAGCATTATTTGTTCCATTTCTTTGAAAAAGATGGATGGTACTTTGATAGGAATTGCTTTAAATGTGTAGATTGCTTTAGGTAGCATAGACATTTTCACAATATTTATTCTTCCAATCCAGGAGCATGAAACATTTTTCCATTTCTTTGTGTCTTCCTCCATTTCTTTCATGAGTACTTTATAGTTTTCTGAGTATAGATTCTGTGTCTCTTTGGTTAGGTTTATTCCTAGGTATCTTATGGTTTTGGATGCAATTGTAAATGGGATTGACTCCTTAATATCTCTTTCTTCTGTCTTGCTGTTGGTGTAGAGGAATGCAACTGATTTCTGTGCATTGATTTTATATCCTGACACTTTACTGAATTCCTGTATAAGTTCTAGCAATTTTGGAGTGGAGTCTTTTGGGTTTTCCACATATAGTATCATATCATCTGCGAAGAGTGATAATTTGACTTCTTCTTTGCCGATTTGGATGCCTTTAATTTCCTTTTGTTGTCTGATTGCTGAGGCTAGGACCTCTAGTACTATGTTGAATAGCAGTGGTGATAATGGACATCCATGCCGTGTTCCTGACCTTAGCGGAAAAGCTTTCAGTTTTTCTCCATTGAGAATGACATTTGCGGTGGGTTTTTCATAGACGGCTTTGATGATATTGAGGTATGTGCCCTCTATCCCTACACTTTGAAGAGTTTTGATCAGGAAGGGATGCTGTACTTTGTCAAATGCTTTTTCAGCATCTATTGAGAGTATCATATGGTTCTTGTTCTTTCTTTTATTGATGTGTTGTATCACATTGACTGATTTGCGGATGTTGAACCAACCTTGCAGCCCTGGAATAAATCCCACTTGGTCATGGTGAATAATCTTTTTAATGTACTGTTGAATCCTATTGGCTAGTATTTTGTTGAGTATTTTCGCATCTGTGTTCATCAAGGATATCGGTCTATAGCTCTCTTTTTTGGTGGGATCCTTGCCTGGTTTTGGGATCAAGGTGATGCTGGCCTCATAAAATGAGTTTGGAAGTTTTCCTTCCATTTCTATTTTTTGGAACAGTTTCAGGAGTATAGGAATTAGTTCTTCTTTAAATGTTTGGTAGAATTCCCCCGGGAAGCCATCTGGCCCTGGGCTTTTGTTTGTTTGGAGATTTTTAATGACTGTTTCAATCTCCTTACTGGTTATGGGTCTGTTGAGGCTTTCTATTTCTTCCTGGTTCAGTTGTGGTAGTTTATATGTTTCTAGGAATGCATCCATTTCTCCCAGATTGTCAAATTTATTGGCGTAGAGTTGCTCATAGTATGTTCTTATAATAGTTTGTATTTCTTTGGTGTTAGTTGTGATCTCTCCTCTTTCTTTTTTTTAAATTTATTTATTTATTTATTTATTTATTTAAATTTTTTATTTTTTATATACATATATTTTTATCCCCAGGGGTACAGGTCTGTGAATCACCAGGTTTACACACTTCACAGCACTCACCATATCACATACCCTCCCCAATGTCCATAATCCAACCCCCCTCTCCCAAACCCCCTCCCCCAAGCAACCCTCAGTTTGTTTTGTGAGATTAAGAGTCACTTATGGTTTGTCTCCCTCCCAATCCCATCTTGTTTCATTTATTCTTCTTCTACCCACTTAAGCCTCCATGTTGCATCACCACTTCCTCATATCAGGGAGATCATATGATAGTTGTCTTTCTCTGCTTGACTTATTTCACTAAGCATGATACGCTCTAGTTCCATCCATGTTGTTGCAAATGGCAAGGTTTCATTTCTTTTGATGGCTGTATAGTATTCCATTGTGTATATATACCACATCTTCTTGATCCATTCATCTGTTGATGGACATCTAGGTTCTTTCCATAGTTTGGCTATTGTGGACATAGCTGCTATAAACATTCGGGTGCACGTGCCCCTTTGGTTCACTACATTTGTATCTTTAGGGTAAATACCCAATAGGGCAATTGCTGGGTCATAGGGCAGTTCTATTTTCAACATTTTGAGGAACCTCCATGCTGTTTTCCAGAGTGGCTGCACCAGCTTGCATTCCCACCAACAGTGTAGGAGGGTTCCCCTTTCTCCGCATCCTCAGCAGCATCTGTCATTTCCTGACTTGTTGATTTTAGCCATTCTGACTGGTGTGAGGTGATATCTCATTGTGGTTTTGATTTGTATTTCCCTGATGCCGAGTGATATGGAGCACTTTTTCATGTGTCTGTTCGCCATCTGGATGTCTTCTTTGCAGAAATGTCTGTTCATGTCCTCTGCCCATTTCTTGATTGGATTATTTGTTCTTTGGGTGTTGAGTTTGCTAAGTTCTTTATAGATTCTGGACACTAGTCCTTTATCTGATATGTTGTTTGCAAATATCTTCTCCCATTCTGTCAGTTGTCTTTTGATTTTGTTAACTGTTTCCTTTGCTGTGCAAAAGCTTTTGATCTTGATGAAATCCCAATAGTTCATTTTTGCCCTTGCTTCCCTTGCCTTTTGCGTTGTTCCTAGGAAGATGTTGCTGCGGCTGAGGTCGAAGAGGTTGCTGCCCGTGTTCTCCTCAAGGATTTTGATGGATTCCTTTCGTACATTGAGGTCCTTCATCCATTTTGAGTCTATTTTTGTGTGTGGTGTAAGGAAATGGTCCAATTTCATTTTTCTGCATGTGGCTGTCCAATTTTCCCAGCACCATTTATTGAAGAGGTTGTCTTTTTTCCATTGGACATTCTTTCCTGCTTTGTCAAAGATTAGTTGACCATAGATTTGAGGGTCTATTTCTGGGCTCTCTATTCTGTTCCATTGATCTATGTGTCTGTTTTTGTGCCAGTACCATGCTGTCTTGATGATGACAGCTTTGTAATAGAGCTTGAAGTCCGGAATTGTGATGCCACCAACGTTGGCTTTCTTTTTCAATATCCCTTTGGCTATTCGAGGTCTTTTCTGGTTCCATATAAATTTTAGCATTATTTGTTCCATTTCTTTGAAAAAGATGGATGGTACTTTGATAGGAATTGCTTTAAATGTGTAGATTGCTTTAGGTAGCATAGACATTTTCACAATATTTATTCTTCCAATCCAGGAGCATGAAACATTTTTCCATTTCTTTGTGTCTTCCTCCATTTCTTTCATGAGTACTTTATAGTTTTCTGAGTATAGATTCTGTGTCTCTTTGGTTAGGTTTATTCCTAGGTATCTTATGGTTTTGGATGCAATTGTAAATGGGATTGACTCCTTAATATCTCTTTCTTCTGTCTTGCTGTTGGTGTAGAGGAATGCAACTGATTTCTGTGCATTGATTTTATATCCTGACACTTTACTGAATTCCTGTATAAGTTCTAGCAATTTTGGAGTGGAGTCTTTTGGGTTTTCCACATATAGTATCATATCATCTGCGAAGAGTGATAATTTGACTTCTTCTTTGCCGATTTGGATGCCTTTAATTTCCTTTTGTTGTCTGATTGCTGAGGCTAGGACCTCTAGTACTATGTTGAATAGCAGTGGTGATAATGGACATCCATGCCGTGTTCCTGACCTTAGCGGAAAAGCTTTCAGTTTTTCTCCATTGAGAATGATATTTGCAGTGGGTTTTTCATAGACGGCTTTGATGATATTGAGGTATGTGCCCTCTATCCCTACACTTTGAAGAGTTTTGATCAGGAAGGGATGCTGTACTTTGTCAAATGCTTTTTCAGCATCTATTGAGAGTATCATATGGTTCTTGTTCTTTCTTTTATTGATGTGTTGTATCACATTGACTGATTTGCGGATATTGAACCAACCTTGCAGCCCTGGAGTAAATCCCACTTGGTCATGGTGAATAATCTTTTTAATGTACTGTTGAATCCTATTGGCTAGTATTTTGTTGAGTATTTTCGCATCTGTGTTCATCAAGGATATCGGTCTATAGCTCTCTTTTTTGGTGGGATCCTTGCCTGGTTTTGGGATCAAGGTGATGCTGGCCTCATAAAATGAGTTTGGAAGTTTTCCTTCCATTTCTATTTTTTGGAACAGTTTCAGGAGTATAGGAATTAGTTCTTCTTTAAATGTTTGGTAGAATTCCCCCGGGAAGCCGTCTGGCCCTGGGCTTTTGTTTGTTTGGAGATTTTTAATGACTGTTTCAATCTCCTTACTGGTTATGGGTCTGTTGAGGCTTTCTATTTCTTCCTGGTTCAGTTGTGGTAGTTTATATGTTTCTAGGAATGCATCCATTTCTCCCAGATTGTCAAATTTATTGGCGTAGAGTTGCTCATAGTATGTTCTTATAATAGTTTGTATTTCTTTGGTGTTAGTTGTGATCTCTCCTCTTTCTTTTTTTTAAATTTATTTATTTATTTATTTAAATTTTTTATTTTTTATATACATATATTTTTATCCCCAGGGGTACAGGTCTGTGAATCACCAGGTTTACACACTTCACAGCACTCACCAAATCACATACCCTCCCCAATGTCCATAATCCAACCCCCCTCTCCCAAACCCCCTCCCCCCAGCAACCCTCAGTTTGTTTTGTGAGATTAAGAGTCACTTATGGTTTGTCTCCCTCCCAATCACATCTTGTTTCATTTATTCTTCTTCTACCCACTTAAGCCTCCATGTTGCATCACCACTTCCTCATATCAGGGAGATCATATGATAGTTGTCTTTCTCTGCTTGACTTATTTCACTAAGCATGATACGCTCTAGTTCCATCCATGTTGTTGCAAATGGCAAGATTTCATTTCTTTTGATGGCTGTATAGTATTCCATTGTGTATATATACCACATCTTCTTGATCCATTCATCTGTTGATGGACATCTAGGTTCTTTCCATAGTTTGGCTATTGTGGACATAGCTGCTATAAACATTCGGGTGCACGTGCCCCTTTGGTTCACTACATTTGTATCTTTAGGGTAAATACCCAATAGGGCAATTGCTGGGTCATAGGGCAGTTTTATTTTCAACATTTTGAGGAACCTCCATGCTGTTTTCCAGAGTGGCTGCACCAGCTTGCATTCCCACCAACAGTGTAGGAGGGTTCCCCTTTCTCCGCATCCTCAGCAGCATCTGTCATTTCCTGACTTGTTGATTTTAGCCATTCTGACTGGTGTGAGGTGATATCTCATTGTGGTTTTGATTTGTATTTCCCTGATGCCGAGTGATATGGAGCACTTTTTCATGTGTCTGTTCGCCATCTGGATGTCTTCTTTGCAGAAATGTCTGTTCATGTCCTCTGCCCATTTCTTGATTGGATTATTTGTTCTTTGGGTGTTGAGTTTGCTAAGTTCTTTATAGATTCTGGACACTAGTCCTTTATCTGATATGTTGTTTGCAAATATCTTCTCCCATTCTGTCAGTTGTCTTTTGATTTTGTTAACTGTTTCCTTTGCTGTGCAAAAGCTTTTGATCTTGATGAAATCCCAATAGTTCATTTTTGCCCTTGCTTCCCTTGCCTTTTGCGTTGTTCCTAGGAAGATGTTGCTGCGGCTGAGGTCGAAGAGGTTGCTGCCCGTGTTCTCCTCAAGGATTTTGATGGATTCCTTTCGTACATTGAGGTCCTTCATCCATTTTGAGTCTATTTTTGTGTGTGGTGTAAGGAAATGGTCCAATTTCATTTTTCTGCATGTGGCTGTCCAATTTTCCCAGCACCATTTATTGAAGAGGTTGTCTTTTTTCCATTGGACATTCTTTCCTGCTTTGTCGAAGATTAGTTGACCATAGATTTGAGGGTCTATTTCTGGGCTCTCTATTCTGTTCCATTGATCTATGTGTCTGTTTTTGTGCCAGTACCATGCTGTCTTGATGATGACAGCTTTGTAATAGAGCTTGAAGTCCGGAATTGTGATGCCACCAACGTTGGCTTTCTTTTTCAATATCCCTTTGGCTATTCGAGGTCTTTTCTGGTTCCATATAAATTTTAGCATTATTTGTTCCATTTCTTTGAAAAAGATGGATGGTACTTTGATAGGAATTGCTTTAAATGTGTAGATTGCTTTAGGTAGCATAGACATTTTCACAATATTTATTCTTCCAATCCAGGAGCATGAAACATTTTTCCATTTCTTTGTGTCTTCCTCCATTTCTTTCATGAGTACTTTATAGTTTTCTGAGTATAGATTCTGTGTCTCTTTGGTTAGGTTTATTCCTAGGTATCTTATGGTTTTGGATGCAATTGTAAATGGGATTGACTCCTTAATATCTCTTTCTTCTGTCTTGCTGTTGGTGTAGAGGAATGCAACTGATTTCTGTGCATTGATTTTATATCCTGACACTTTACTGAATTCCTGTATAAGTTCTAGCAATTTTGGAGTGGAGTCTTTTGGGTTTTCCACATATAGTATCATATCATCTGCGAAGAGTGATAATTTGACTTCTTCTTTGCCGATTTGGATGCCTTTAATTTCCTTTTGTTGTCTGATTGCTGAGGCTAGGACCTCTAGTACTATGTTGAATAGCAGTGGTGATAATGGACATCCATGCCGTGTTCCTGACCTTAGCGGAAAAGCTTTCAGTTTTTCTCCATTGAGAATGACATTTGCGGTGGGTTTTTCATAGACGGCTTTGATGATATTGAGGTATGTGCCCTCTATCCCTACACTTTGAAGAGTTTTGATCAGGAAGGGATGCTGTACTTTGTCAAATGCTTTTTCAGCATCTATTGAGAGTATCATATGGTTCTTGTTCTTTCTTTTATTGATGTGTTGTATCACATTGACTGATTTGCGGATGTTGAACCAACCTTGCAGCCCTGGAATAAATCCCACTTGGTCATGGTGAATAATCTTTTTAATGTACTGTTGAATCCTATTGGCTAGTATTTTGTTGAGTATTTTCGCATCTGTGTTCATCAAGGATATCGGTCTATAGCTCTCTTTTTTGGTGGGATCCTTGCCTGGTTTTGGGATCAAGGTGATGCTGGCCTCATAAAATGAGTTTGGAAGTTTTCCTTCCATTTCTATTTTTTGGAACAGTTTCAGGAGTATAGGAATTAGTTCTTCTTTAAATGTTTGGTAGAATTCCCCCGGGAAGCCGTCTGGCCCTGGGCTTTTGTTTGTTTGGAGATTTTTAATGACTGTTTCAATCTCCTTACTGGTTATGGGTCTGTTGAGGCTTTCTATTTCTTCCTGGTTCAGTTGTGGTAGTTTATATGTTTCTAGGAATGCATCCATTTCTCCCAGATTGTCAAATTTATTGGCGTAGAGTTGCTCATAGTATGTTCTTATAATAGTTTGTATTTCTTTGGTGTTAGTTGTGATCTCTCCTCTTTCTTTTTTTTAAATTTATTTATTTATTTATTTAAATTTTTTATTTTTTATATACATATATTTTTATCCCCAGGGGTACAGGTCTGTGAATCACCAGGTTTACACACTTCACAGCACTCACCAAATCACATACCCTCCCCAATGTCCATAATCCAACCCCCCTCTCCCAAACCCCCTCCCCCCAGCAACCCTCAGTTTGTTTTGTGAGATTAAGAGTCACTTATGGTTTGTCTCCCTCCCAATCCCATCTTGTTTCATTTATTCTTCTTCTACCCACTTAAGCCTCCATGTTGCATCACCACTTCCTCATATCAGGGAGATCATATGATAGTTGTCTTTCTCTGCTTGACTTATTTCACTAAGCATGATACGCTCTAGTTCCATCCATGTTGTTGCAAATGGCAAGATTTCATTTCTTTTGATGGCTGTATAGTATTCCATTGTGTATATATACCACATCTTCTTGATCCATTCATCTGTTGATGGACATCTAGGTTCTTTCCATAGTTTGGCTATTGTGGACATAGCTGCTATAAACATTCGGGTGCACGTGCCCCTTTGGTTCACTACATTTGTATCTTTAGGGTAAATACCCAATAGGGCAATTGCTGGGTCATAGGGCAGTTCTATTTTCAACATTTTGAGGAACCTCCATGCTGTTTTCCAGAGTGGCTGCACCAGCTTGCATTCCCACCAACAGTGTAGGAGGGTTCCCCTTTCTCCGCATCCTCAGCAGCATCTGTCATTTCCTGACTTGTTGATTTTAGCCATTCTGACTGGTGTGAGGTGATATCTCATTGTGGTTTTGATTTGTATTTCCCTGATGCCGAGTGATATGGAGCACTTTTTCATGTGTCTGTTCGCCATCTGGATGTCTTCTTTGCAGAAATGTCTGTTCATGTCCTCTGCCCATTTCTTGATTGGATTATTTGTTCTTTGGGTGTTGAGTTTGCTAAGTTCTTTATAGATTCTGGACACTAGTCCTTTATCTGATATGTTGTTTGCAAATATCTTCTCCCATTCTGTCAGTTGTCTTTTGATTTTGTTAACTGTTTCCTTTGCTGTGCAAAAGCTTTTGATCTTGATGAAATCCCAATAGTTCATTTTTGCCCTTGCTTCCCTTGCCTTTTGCGTTGTTCCTAGGAAGATGTTGCTGCGGCTGAGGTCGAAGAGGTTGCTGCCCGTGTTCTCCTCAAGGATTTTGATGGATTCCTTTCGTACATTGAGGTCCTTCATCCATTTTGAGTCTATTTTTGTGTGTGGTGTAAGGAAATGGTCCAATTTCATTTTTCTGCATGTGGCTGTCCAATTTTCCCAGCACCATTTATTGAAGAGGTTGTCTTTTTTCCATTGGACATTCTTTCCTGCTTTGTCAAAGATTAGTTGACCATAGATTTGAGGGTCTATTTCTGGGCTCTCTATTCTGTTCCATTGATCTATGTGTCTGTTTTTGTGCCAGTACCATGCTGTCTTGATGATGACAGCTTTGTAATAGAGCTTGAAGTCCGGAATTGTGATGCCACCAACGTTGGCTTTCTTTTTCAATATCCCTTTGGCTATTCGAGGTCTTTTCTGGTTCCATATAAATTTTAGCATTATTTGTTCCATTTCTTTGAAAAAGATGGATGGTACTTTGATAGGAATTGCTTTAAATGTGTAGATTGCTTTAGGTAGCATAGACATTTTCACAATATTTATTCTTCCAATCCAGGAGCATGAAACATTTTTCCATTTCTTTGTGTCTTCCTCCATTTCTTTCATGAGTACTTTATAGTTTTCTGAGTATAGATTCTGTGTCTCTTTGGTTAGGTTTATTCCTAGGTATCTTATGGTTTTGGATGCAATTGTAAATGGGATTGACTCCTTAATATCTCTTTCTTCTGTCTTGCTGTTGGTGTAGAGGAATGCAACTGATTTCTGTGCATTGATTTTATATCCTGACACTTTACTGAATTCCTGTATAAGTTCTAGCAATTTTGGAGTGGAGTCTTTTGGGTTTTCCACATATAGTATCATATCATCTGCGAAGAGTGATAATTTGACTTCTTCTTTGCCGATTTGGATGCCTTTAATTTCCTTTTGTTGTCTGATTGCTGAGGTTAGGACCTCTAGTACTATGTTGAATAGCAGTGGTGATAATGGACATCCATGCCGTGTTCCTGACCTTAGCGGAAAAGCTTTCAGTTTTTCTCCATTGAGAATGATATTTGCGGTGGGTTTTTCATAGACGGCTTTGATGATATTGAGGTATGTGCCCTCTATCCCTACACTTTGAAGAGTTTTGATCAGGAAGGGATGCTGTACTTTGTCAAATGCTTTTTCAGCATCTATTGAGAGTATCATATGGTTCTTGTTCTTTCTTTTATTGATGTGTTGTATCACATTGACTGATTTGCGGATGTTGAACCAACCTTGCAGCCCTGGAATTAATCCCACTTGGTCATGGTGAATAATCTTTTTAATGTACTGTTGAATCCTATTGGCTAGTATTTTGTTGAGTATTTTCGCATCTGTGTTCATCAAGGATATCGGTCTATAGCTCTCTTTTTTGGTGGGATCCTTGCCTGGTTTTGGGATCAAGGTGATGCTGGCCTCATAAAATGAGTTTGGAAGTTTTCCTTCCATTTCTATTTTTTGGAACAGTTTCAGGAGTATAGGAATTAGTTCTTCTTTAAATGTTTGGTAGAATTCCCCCGGGAAGCCGTCTGGCCCTGGGCTTTTGTTTGTTTGGAGATTTTTAATGACTGTTTCAATCTCCTTACTGGTTATGGGTCTGTTGAGGCTTTCTATTTCTTCCTGGTTCAGTTGTGGTAGTTTATATGTTTCTAGGAATGCATCCATTTCTCCCAGATTGTCAAATTTATTGGCGTAGAGTTGCTCATAGTATGTTCTTATAATAGTTTGTATTTCTTTGGTGTTAGTTGTGATCTCTCCTCTTTCTTTTTTTTAATTTATTTATTTATTTATTTATTTATTTAGATTTTTTATTTTTTATATACATATATTTTTATCCCCAGGGGTACAGGTCTGTGAATCACCAGGTTTACACACTTCACAGCACTCACCAAATCACATACCCTCCCCAATGTCCATAATCCAACCCCCCTCTCCCAAACCCCCTCCCCCCAGCAACCCTCAGTTTGTTTTGTGAGATTAAGAGTCACTTATGGTTTGTCTCCCTCCCAATCCCATCTTGTTTCATTTATTCTTCTTCTACCCACTTAAGCCTCCATGTTGCATCACCACTTCCTCATATCAGGGAGATCATATGATAGTTGTCTTTCTCTGCTTGACTTATTTCACTAAGCATGATACGCTCTAGTTCCATCCATGTTGTTGCAAATGGCAAGATTTCATTTCTTTTGATGGCTGTATAGTATTCCATTGTGTATATATACCACATCTTCTTGATCCATTCATCTGTTGATGGACATCTAGGTTCTTTCCATAGTTTGGCTATTGTGGACATAGCTGCTATAAACATTCGGGTGCACGTGCCCCTTTGGTTCACTACATTTGTATCTTTAGGGTAAATACCCAATAGGGCAATTGCTGGGTCATAGGGCAGTTCTATTTTCAACATTTTGAGGAACCTCCATGCTGTTTTCCAGAGTGGCTGCACCAGCTTGCATTCCCACCAACAGTGTAGGAGGGTTCCCCTTTCTCCGCATCCTCAGCAGCATCTGTCATTTCCTGACTTGTTGATTTTAGCCATTCTGACTGGTGTGAGGTGATATCTCATTGTGGTTTTGATTTGTATTTCCCTGATGCCGAGTGATATGGAGCACTTTTTCATGTGTCTGTTCGCCATCTGGATGTCTTCTTTGCAGAAATGTCTGTTCATGTCCTCTGCCCATTTCTTGATTGGATTATTTGTTCTTTGGGTGTTGAGTTTGCTAAGTTCTTTATAGATTCTGGACACTAGTCCTTTATCTGATATGTTGTTTGCAAATATCTTCTCCCATTCTGTCAGTTGTCTTTTGATTTTGTTAACTGTTTCCTTTGCTGTGCAAAAGCTTTTGATCTTGATGAAATCCCAATAGTTCATTTTTGCCCTTGCTTCCCTTGCCTTTTGCGTTGTTCCTAGGAAGATGTTGCTGCGGCTGAGGTCGAAGAGGTTGCTGCCCGTGTTCTCCTCAAGGATTTTGATGGATTCCTTTCGTACATTGAGGTCCTTCATCCATTTTGAGTCTATTTTTGTGTGTGGTGTAAGGAAATGGTCCAATTTCATTTTGCTGCATGTGGCTGTCCAATTTTCCCAGCACCATTTATTGAAGAGGTTGTCTTTTTTCCATTGGACATTCTTTCCTGCTTTGTCAAAGATAAGTTGACCATAGATTTGAGGGTCTATTTCTGGGCTCTCTATTCTGTTCCATTGATCTATGTGTCTGTTTTTGTGCCAGTACCATTCTGTCTTGATGATGACAGCTTTGTAATAGAGCTTGAAGTCCGGAATTGTGATGCCACCAACGTTGGCTTTCTTTTTCAATATCCCTTTGGCTATTCGAGGTCTTTTCTGGTTCCATATAAATTTTAGCATTATTTGTTCCATTTCTTTGAAAAAGATGGATGGTACTTTGATAGGAATTGCTTTAAATGTGTAGATTGCTTTAGGTAGCATAGACATTTTCACAATATTTATTCTTCCAATCCAGGAGCATGAAACATTTTTCCATTTCTTTGTGTCTTCCTCCATTTCTTTCATGAGTACTTTATAGTTTTCTGAGTATAGATTCTGTGTCTCTTTGGTTAGGTTTATTCCTAGGTATCTTATGGTTTTGGATGCAATTGTAAATGGGATTGACTCCTTAATATCTCTTTCTTCTGTCTTGCTGTTGGTGTAGAGGAATGCAACTGATTTCTGTGCATTGATTTTATATCCTGACACTTTACTGAATTCCTGTATAAGTTCTAGCAATTTTGGAGTGGAGTCTTTTGGGTTTTCCACATATAGTATCATATCATCTGCGAAGAGTGATAATTTGACTTCTTCTTTGCCGATTTGGATGCCTTTAATTTCCTTTTGTTGTCTGATTGCTGAGGCTAGGACCTCTAGTACTATGTTGAATAGCAGTGGTGATAATGGACATCCATGCCGTGTTCCTGACCTTAGCGGAAAAGCTTTCAGTTTTTCTCCATTGAGAATGATATTTGCGGTGGGTTTTTCATAGACGGCTTTGATGATATTGAGGTATGTGCCCTCTATCCCTACACTTTGAAGAGTTTTGATCAGGAAGGGATGCTGTACTTTGTCAAATGCTTTTTCAGCATCTATTGAGAGTATCATATGGTTCTTGTTCTTTCTTTTATTGATGTGTTGTATCACATTGACTGATTTGCGGATGTTGAACCAACCTTGCAGCCCTGGAATTAATCCCACTTGGTCATGGTGAATAATCTTTTTAATGTACTGTTGAATCCTATTGGCTAGTATTTTGTTGAGTATTTTCGCATCTGTGTTCATCAAGGATATCGGTCTATAGCTCTCTTTTTTGGTGGGATCCTTGCCTGGTTTTGGGATCAAGGTGATGCTGGCCTCATAAAATGAGTTTGGAAGTTTTCCTTCCATTTCTATTTTTTGGAACAGTTTCAGGAGTATAGGAATTAGTTCTTCTTTAAATGTTTGGTAGAATTCCCCCGGGAAGCCGTCTGGCCCTGGGCTTTTGTTTGTTTGGAGATTTTTAATGACTGTTTCAATCTCCTTACTGGTTATGGGTCTGTTGAGGCTTTCTATTTCTTCCTGGTTCAGTTGTGGTAGTTTATATGTTTCTAGGAATGCATCCATTTCTCCCAGATTGTCAAATTTATTGGCGTAGAGTTGCTCATAGTATGTTCTTATAATAGTTTGTATTTCTTTGGTGTTAGTTGTGATCTCTCCTCTTTCTTTTTTTTAATTAATTTATTTATTTATTTATTTATTTATTTAAATTTTTTATTTTTTATATACATATATTTTTATCCCCAGGGGTACAGGTCTGTGAATCACCAGGTTTACACACTTCACAGCACTCACCAAATCACATACCCTCCCCAATGTCCATAATCCAACCCCCCTCTCCCAAACCCCCTCCCCCCAGCAACCCTCAGTTTGTTTTGTGAGATTAAGAGTCACTTATGGTTTGTCTCCCTCCCAATCCCATCTTGTTTCATTTATTCTTCTTCTACCCACTTAAGCCTCCATGTTGCATCACCACTTCCTCATATCAGGGAGATCATATGATAGTTGTCTTTCTCTGCTTGACTTATTTCACTAAGCATTTTACGCTCTAGTTCCATCCATGTTGTTGCAAATGGCAAGATTTCATTTCTTTTGATGGCTGTATAGTATTCCATTGTGTATATATACCACATCTTCTTGATCCATTCATCTGTTGATGGACATCTAGGTTCTTTCCATAGTTTGGCTATTGTGGACATAGCTGCTATAAACATTCGGGTGCACGTGCCCCTTTGGTTCACTACATTTGTATCTTTAGGGTAAATACCCAATAGGGCAATTGCTGGGTCATAGGGCAGTTCTATTTTCAACATTTTGAGGAACCTCCATGCTGTTTTCCAGAGTGGCTGCACCAGCTTGCATTCCCACCAACAGTGTAGGAGGGTTCCCCTTTCTCCGCATCCTCAGCAGCATCTGTCATTTCCTGACTTGTTGATTTTAGCCATTCTGACTGGTGTGAGGTGATATCTCATTGTGGTTTTGATTTGTATTTCCCTGATGCCGAGTGATATGGAGCACTTTTTCATGTGTCTGTTCGCCATCTGGATGTCTTCTTTGCAGAAATGTCTGTTCATGTCCTCTGCCCATTTCTTGATTGGATTATTTGTTCTTTGGGTGTTGAGTTTGCTAAGTTCTTTATAGATTCTGGACACTAGTCCTTTATCTGATATGTTGTTTGCAAATATCTTCTCCCATTCTGTCAGTTGTCTTTTGATTTTGTTAACTGTTTCCTTTGCTGTGCAAAAGCTTTTGATCTTGATGAAATCCCAATAGTTCATTTTTGCCCTTGCTTCCCTTGCCTTTTGCGTTGTTCCTAGGAAGATGTTGCTGCGGCTGAGGTCGAAGAGGTTGCTGCCCGTGTTCTCCTCAAGGATTTTGATGGATTCCTTTCGTACATTGAGGTCCTTCATCCATTTTGAGTCTATTTTTGTGTGTGGTGTAAGGAAATGGTCCAATTTCATTTTTCTGCATGTGGCTGTCCAATTTTCCCAGCACCATTTATTGAAGAGGTTGTCTTTTTTCCATTGGACATTCTTTCCTGCTTTGTCAAAGATTAGTTGACCATAGATTTGAGGGTCTATTTCTGGGCTCTCTATTCTGTTCCATTGATCTATGTGTCTGTTTTTGTGCCAGTACCATGCTGTCTTGATGATGACAGCTTTGTAATAGAGCTTGAAGTCCGGAATTGTGATGCCACCAACGTTGGCTTTCTTTTTCAATATCCCTTTGGCTATTCGAGGTCTTTTCTGGTTCCATATAAATTTTAGCATTATTTGTTCCATTTCTTTGAAAAAGATGGATGGTACTTTGATAGGAATTGCTTTAAATGTGTAGATTGCTTTAGGTAGCATAGACATTTTCACAATATTTATTCTTCCAATCCAGGAGCATGAAACATTTTTCCATTTCTTTGTGTCTTCCTCCATTTCTTTCATGAGTACTTTATAGTTTTCTGAGTATAGATTCTGTGTCTCTTTGGTTAGGTTTATTCCTAGGTATCTTATGGTTTTGGATGCAATTGTAAATGGGATTGACTCCTTAATATCTCTTTCTTCTGTCTTGCTGTTGGTGTAGAGGAATGCAACTGATTTCTGTGCATTGATTTTATATCCTGACACTTTACTGAATTCCTGTATAAGTTCTAGCAATTTTGGAGTGGAGTCTTTTGGGTTTTCCACATATAGTATCATATCATCTGCGAAGAGTGATAATTTGACTTCTTCTTTGCCGATTTGGATGCCTTTAATTTCCTTTTGTTGTCTGATTGCTGAGGCTAGGACCTCTAGTACTATGTTGAATAGCAGTGGTGATAATGGACATCCATGCCGTGTTCCTGACCTTAGCGGAAAAGCTTTCAGTTTTTCTCCATTGAGAATGACATTTGCGGTGGGTTTTTCATAGACGGCTTTGATGATATTGAGGTATGTGCCCTCTATCCCTACACTTTGAAGAGTTTTGATCAGGAAGGGATGCTGTACTTTGTCAAATGCTTTTTCAGCATCTATTGAGAGTATCATATGGTTCTTGTTCTTTCTTTTATTGATGTGTTGTATCACATTGACTGATTTGCGGATGTTGAACCAACCTTGCAGCCCTGGAATAAATCCCACTTGGTCATGGTGAATAATCTTTTTAATGTACTGTTGAATCCTATTGGCTAGTATTTTGTTGAGTATTTTCGCATCTGTGTTCATCAAGGATATCGGTCTATAGCTCTCTTTTTTGGTGGGATCCTTGCCTGGTTTTGGGATCAAGGTGATGCTGGCCTCATAAAATGAGTTTGGAAGTTTTCCTTCCATTTCTATTTTTTGGAACAGTTTCAGGAGTATAGGAATTAGTTCTTCTTTAAATGTTTGGTAGAATTCCCCCGGGAAGCCGTCTGGCCCTGGGCTTTTGTTTGTTTGGAGATTTTTAATGACTGTTTCAATCTCCTTACTGGTTATGGGTCTGTTGAGGCTTTCTATTTCTTCCTGGTTCAGTTGTGGTAGTTTATATGTTTCTAGGAATGCATCCATTTCTCCCAGATTGTCAAATTTATTGGCGTAGAGTTGCTCATAGTATGTTCTTATAATAGTTTGTATTTCTTTGGTGTTAGTTGTGATCTCTCCTCTTTCTTTTTTTTAAATTTATTTATTTATTTATTTATTTATTTATTTAAATTTTTTATTTTTTATATACATATATTTTTATCCCCAGGGGTACAGGTCTGTGAATCACCAGGTTTACACACTTCACAGCACTCACCAAATCACATACCCTCCCCAATGTCCATAATCCAACCCCCCTCTCCCAAACCCCCTCCCCCCAGCAACCCTCAGTTTGTTTTGTGAGATTAAGAGTCACTTATGGTTTGTCTCCCTCCCAATCCCATCTTGTTTCATTTATTCTTCTTCTACCCACTTAAGCCTCCATGTTGCATCACCACTTCCTCATATCAGGGAGATCATATGATAGTTGTCTTTCTCTGCTTGACTTATTTCACTAAGCATGATACGCTCTAGTTCCATCCATGTTGTTGCAAATGGCAAGATTTCATTTCTTTTGATGGCTGTATAGTATTCCATTGTGTATATATACCACATCTTCTTGATCCATTCATCTGTTGATGGACATCTAGGTTCTTTCCATAGTTTGGCTATTGTGGACATAGCTGCTATAAACATTCGGGTGCACGTGCCCCTTTGGTTCACTACATTTGTATCTTTAGGGTAAATACCCAATAGGGCAATTGCTGGGTCATAGGGCAGTTCTATTTTCAACATTTTGAGGAACCTCCATGCTGTTTTCCAGAGTGGCTGCACCAGCTTGCATTCCCACCAACAGTGTAGGAGGGTTCCCCTTTCTCCGCATCCTCAGCAGCATCTGTCATTTCCTGACTTGTTGATTTTAGCCATTCTGACTGGTGTGAGGTGATATCTCATTGTGGTTTTGATTTGTATTTCCCTGATGCCGAGTGATATGGAGCACTTTTTCATGTGTCTGTTCGCCATCTGGATGTCTTCTTTGCAGAAATGTCTGTTCATGTCCTCTGCCCATTTCTTGATTGGATTATTTGTTCTTTGGGTGTTGAGTTTGCTAAGTTCTTTATAGATTCTGGACACTAGTCCTTTATCTGATATGTTGTTTGCAAATATCTTCTCCCATTCTGTCAGTTGTCTTTTGATTTTGTTAACTGTTTCCTTTGCTGTGCAAAAGCTTTTGATCTTGATGAAATCCCAATAGTTCATTTTTGCCCTTGCTTCCCTTGCCTTTTGCGTTGTTCCTAGGAAGATGTTGCTGCGGCTGAGGTCGAAGAGGTTGCTGCCCGTGTTCTCCTCAAGGATTTTGATGGATTCCTTTCGTACATTGAGGTCCTTCATCCATTTTGAGTCTATTTTTGTGTGTGGTGTAAGGAAATGGTCCAATTTCATTTTTCTGCATGTGGCTGTCCAATTTTCCCAGCACCATTTATTGAAGAGGTTGTCTTTTTTCCATTGGACATTCTTTCCTGCTTTGTCAAAGATTAGTTGACCATAGATTTGAGGGTCTATTTCTGGGCTCTCTATTCTGTTCCATTGATCTATGTGTCTGTTTTTGTGCCAGTACCATGCTGTCTTGATGATGACAGCTTTGTAATAGAGCTTGAAGTCCGGAATTGTGATGCCACCAACGTTGGCTTTCTTTTTCAATATCCCTTTGGCTATTCGAGGTCTTTTCTGGTTCCATATAAATTTTAGCATTATTTGTTCCATTTCTTTGAAAAAGATGGATGGTACTTTGATAGGAATTGCTTTAAATGTGTAGATTGCTTTAGGTAGCATAGACATTTTCACAATATTTATTCTTCCAATCCAGGAGCATGAAACATTTTTCCATTTCTTTGTGTCTTCCTCCATTTCTTTCATGAGTACTTTATAGTTTTCTGAGTATAGATTCTGTGTCTCTTTGGTTAGGTTTATTCCTAGGTATCTTATGGTTTTGGATGCAATTGTAAATGGGATTGACTCCTTAATATCTCTTTCTTCTGTCTTGCTGTTGGTGTAGAGGAATGCAACTGATTTCTGTGCATTGATTTTATATCCTGACACTTTACTGAATTCCTGTATAAGTTCTAGCAATTTTGGAGTGGAGTCTTTTGGGTTTTCCACATATAGTATCATATCATCTGCGAAGAGTGATAATTTGACTTCTTCTTTGCCGATTTGGATGCCTTTAATTTCCGTTTGTTGTCTGATTGCTGAGGCTAGGACCTCTAGTACTATGTTGAATAGCAGTGGTGATAATGGACATCCATGCCGTGTTCCTGACCTTAGCGGAAAAGCTTTCAGTTTTTCTCCATTGAGAATGACATTTGCGGTGGGTTTTTCATAGACGGCTTTGATGATATTGAGGTATGTGCCCTCTATCCCTACACTTTGAAGAGTTTTGATCAGGAAGGGATGCTGTACTTTGTCAAATGCTTTTTCAGCATCTATTGAGAGTATCATATGGTTCTTGTTCTTTCTTTTATTGATGTGTTGTATCACATTGACTGATTTGCGGATGTTGAACCAACCTTGCAGCCCTGGAATAAATCCCACTTGGTCATGGTGAATAATCTTTTTAATGTACTGTTGAATCCTATTGGCTAGTATTTTGTTGAGTATTTTCGCATCTGTGTTCATCAAGGATATCGGTCTATAGCTCTCTTTTTTGGTGGGATCCTTGCCTGGTTTTGGGATCAAGGTGATGCTGGCCTCATAAAATGAGTTTGGAAGTTTTCCTTCCATTTCTATTTTTTGGAACAGTTTCAGGAGTATAGGAATTAGTTCTTCTTTAAATGTTTGGTAGAATTCCCCCGGGAAGCCGTCTGGCCCTGGGCTTTTTTTTGTTTGGAGATTTTTAATGACTGTTTCAATCTCCTTACTGGTTATGGGTCTGTTGAGGCTTTCTATTTCTTCCTGGTTCAGTTGTGGTAGTTTATATGTTTCTAGGAATGCATCCATTTCTCCCAGATTGTCAAATTTATTGGCGTAGAGTTGCTCATAGTATGTTCTTATAATAGTTTGTATTTCTTTGGTGTTAGTTGTGATCTCTCCTCTTTCTTTTTTTTAAATTTATTTATTTATTTATTTATTTATTTATTTAAATTTTTTATTTTTTATATACATATATTTTTATCCCCAGGGGGTACAGGTCTGTGAATCACCAGGTTTACACACTTCACAGCACTCACCAAATCACATACCCTCCCCAATGTCCATAATCCAACCCCCCTCTCCCAAACCCCCTCCCCCCAGCAACCCTCAGTTTGTTTTGTGAGATTAAGAGTCACTTATGGTTTGTCTCCCTCCCAATCCCATCTTGTTTCATTTATTCTTCTTCTACCCACTTAAGCCTCCATGTTGCATCACCACTTCCTCATATCAGGGAGATCATATGATAGTTGTCTTTCTCTGCTTGACTTATTTCACTAAGCATGATACGCTCTAGTTCCATCCATGTTGTTGCAAATGGCAAGATTTCATTTCTTTTGATGGCTGTATAGTATTCCATTGTGTATATATACCACATCTTCTTGATCCATTCATCTGTTGATGGACATCTAGGTTCTTTCCATAGTTTGGCTATTGTGGACATAGCTGCTATAAACATTCGGGTGCACGTGCCCCTTTGGTTCACTACATTTGTATCTTTAGGGTAAATACCCAATAGGGCAATTGCTGGGTCATAGGGCAGTTCTATTTTCAACATTTTGAGGAACCTCCATGCTCTTTTCCAGAGTGGCTGCACCAGCTTGCATTCCCACCAACAGTGTAGGAGGGTTCCCCTTTCTCCGCATCCTCAGCAGCATCTGTCATTTCCTGACTTGTTGATTTTAGCCATTCTGACTGGTGTGAGGTGATATCTCATTGTGGTTTTGATTTGTATTTCCCTGATGCCGAGTGATATGGAGCACTTTTTCATGTGTCTGTTCGCCATCTGGATGTCTTCTTTGCAGAAATGTCTGTTCATGTCCTCTGCCCATTTCTTGATTGGATTATTTGTTCTTTGGGTGTTGAGTTTGCTAAGTTCTTTATAGATTCTGGACACTAGTCCTTTATCTGATATGTTGTTTGCAAATATCTTCTCCCATTCTGTCAGTTGTCTTTTGATTTTGTTAACTGTTTCCTTTGCTGTGCAAAAGCTTTTGATCTTGATGAAATCCCAATAGTTCATTTTTGCCCTTGCTTCCCTTGCCTTTTGCGTTGTTCCTAGGAAGATGTTGCTGCGGCTGAGGTCGAAGAGGTTGCTGCCCGTGTTCTCCTCAAGGATTTTGATGGATTCCTTTCGTACATTGAGGTCCTTCATCCATTTTGAGTCTATTTTTGTGTGTGGTGTAAGGAAATGGTCCAATTTCATTTTTCTGCATGTGGCTGTCCAATTTTCCCAGCACCATTTATTGAAGAGGTTGTCTTTTTTCCATTGGACATTCTTTCCTGCTTTGTCAAAGATTAGTTGACCATAGATTTGAGGGTCTATTTCTGGGCTCTCTATTCTGTTCCATTGATCTATGTGTCTGTTTTTGTGCCAGTACCATGCTGTCTTGATGATGACAGCTTTGTAATAGAGCTTGAAGTCCGGAATTGTGATGCCACCAACGTTGGCTTTCTTTTTCAATATCCCTTTGGCTATTCGAGGTCTTTTCTGGTTCCATATAAATTTTAGCATTATTTGTTCCATTTCTTTGAAAAAGATGGATGGTACTTTGATAGGAATTGCTTTAAATGTGTAGATTGCTTTAGGTAGCATAGACATTTTCACAATATTTATTCTTCCAATCCAGGAGCATGAAACATTTTTCCATTTCTTTGTGTCTTCCTCCATTTCTTTCATGAGTACTTTATAGTTTTCTGAGTATAGATTCTGTGTCTCCTTGGTTAGGTTTATTCCTAGGTATCTTATGGTTTTGGATGCAATTGTAAATGGGATTGACTCCTTAATATCTCTTTCTTCTGTCTTGCTGTTGGTGTAGAGGAATGCAACTGATTTCTGTGCATTGATTTTATATCCTGACACTTTACTGAATTCCTGTATAAGTTCTAGCAATTTTGGAGTGGAGTCTTTTGGGTTTTCCACATATAGTATCATATCATCTGCGAAGAGTGATAATTTGACTTCTTCTTTGCCGATTTGGATGCCTTTAATTTCCTTTTGTTGTCTGATTGCTGAGGCTAGGACCTCTAGTACTATGTTGAATAGCAGTGGTGACAATGGACATCCATGCCGTGTTCCTGACCTTAGCGGAAAAGCTTTCAGTTTTTCTCCATTGAGAATGATATTTGCGGTGGGTTTTTCATAGACGGCTTTGATGATATTGAGGTATGTGCCCTCTATCCCTACACTTTGAAGAGTTTTGATCAGGAAGGGATGCTGTACTTTGTCAAATGCTTTTTCAGCATCTATTGAGAGTATCATATGGTTCTTGTTCTTTCTTTTATTGATGTGTTGTATCACATTGACTGATTTGCGGATGTTGAACCAACCTTGCAGCCCTGGAATAAATCCCACTTGGTCATGGTGAATAATCTTTTTAATGTACTGTTGAATCCTATTGGCTAGTATTTTGTTGAGTATTTTCGCATCTGTGTTCATCAAGGATATCGGTCTATAGCTCTCTTTTTTGGTGGGATCCTTGCCTGGTTTTGGGATCAAGGTGATGCTGGCCTCATAAAATGAGGTTGGAAGTTTTCCTTCCATTTCTATTTTTTGGAACAGTTTCAGGAGTATAGGAATTAGTTCTTCTTTAAATGTTTGGTAGAATTCCCCCGGGAAGCCGTCTGGCCCTGGGCTTTTGTTTGTTTGGAGATTTTTAATGACTGTTTCAATCTCCTTACTGGTTATGGGTCTGTTGAGGCTTTCTATTTCTTCCTGGTTCAGTTGTGGTAGTTTATATGTTTCTAGGAATGCATCCATTTCTCCCAGATTGTCAAATTTATTGGCGTAGAGTTGCTCATAGTATGTTCTTATAATAGTTTGTATTTCTTTGGTGTTAGTTGTGATCTCTCCTCTTTCTTTTTTTTAAATTTATTTATTTATTTATTTATTTATTTATTTAAATTTTTTATTTTTTATATACATATATTTTTATCCCCAGGGGTACAGGTCTGTGAATCACCAGGTTTACACACTTCACAGCACTCACCAAATCACATACCCTCCCCAATGTCCATAATCCAACCCCCCTCTCCCAAACCCCCTCCCCCCAGCAACCCTCAGTTTGTTTTGTGAGATTAAGAGTCACTTATGGTTTGTCTCCCTCCCAATCCCATCTTGTTTCATTTATTCTTCTTCTACCCACTTAAGCCTCCATGTTGCATCACCACTTCCTCATATCAGGGAGATCATATGATAGTTGTCTTTCTCTGCTTGACTTATTTCACTAAGCATGATACGCTCTAGTTCCATCCATGTTGTTGCAAATGGCAAGGTTTCATTTCTTTTGATGGCTGTATAGTATTCCATTGTGTATATATACCACATCTTCTTGATCCATTCATCTGTTGATGGACATCTAGGTTCTTTCCATAGTTTGGCTATTGTGGACATAGCTGCTATAAACATTCGGGTGCACGTGCCCCTTTGGTTCACTACATTTGTATCTTTAGGGTAAATACCCAATAGGGCAATTGCTGGGTCATAGGGCAGTTCTATTTTCAACATTTTGAGGAACCTCCATGCTGTTTTCCAGAGTGGCTGCACCAGCTTGCATTCCCACCAACAGTGTAGGAGGGTTCCCCTTTCTCCGCATCCTCAGCAGCATCTGTCATTTCCTGACTTGTTGATTTTAGCCATTCTGACTGGTGTGAGGTGATATCTCATTGTGGTTTTGATTTGTATTTCCCTGATGCCGAGTGATATGGAGCACTTTTTCATGTGTCTGTTCGCCATCTGGATGTCTTCTTTGCAGAAATGTCTGTTCATGTCCTCTGCCCATTTCTTGATTGGATTATTTGTTCTTTGGGTGTTGAGTTTGCTAAGTTCTTTATAGATTCTGGACACTAGTCCTTTATCTGATATGTTGTTTGCAAATATCTTCTCCCATTCTGTCAGTTGTCTTTTGATTTTGTTAACTGTTTCCTTTGCTGTGCAAAAGCTTTTGATCTTGATGAAATCCCAATAGTTCATTTTTGCCCTTGCTTCCCTTGCCTTTTGCGTTGTTCCTAGGAAGATGTTGCTGCGGCTGAGGTCGAAGAGGTTGCTGCCCGTGTTCTCCTCAAGGATTTTGATGGATTCCTTTCGTACATTGAGGTCCTTCATCCATTTTGAGTCTATTTTTGTGTGTGGTGTAAGGAAATGGTCCAATTTCATTTTTCTGCATGTGGCTGTCCAATTTTCCCAGCACCATTTATTGAAGAGGTTGTCTTTTTTCCATTGGACATTCTTTCCTGCTTTGTCAAAGATTAGTTGACCATAGATTTGAGGGTCTATTTCTGGGCTCTCTATTCTGTTCCATTGATCTATGTGTCTGTTTTTGTGCCAGTACCATGCTGTCTTGATGATGACAGCTTTGTAATAGAGCTTGAAGTCCGGAATTGTGATGCCACCAACGTTGGCTTTCTTTTTCAATATCCCTTTGGCTATTCGAGGTCTTTTCTGGTTCCATATAAATTTTAGCATTATTTGTTCCATTTCTTTGAAAAAGATGGATGGTACTTTGATAGGAATTGCTTTAAATGTGTAGATTGCTTTAGGTAGCATAGACATTTTCACAATATTTATTCTTCCAATCCAGGAGCATGAAACATTTTTCCATTTCTTTGTGTCTTCCTCCATTTCTTTCATGAGTACTTTATAGTTTTCTGAGTATAGATTCTGTGTCTCCTTGGTTAGGTTTATTCCTAGGTATCTTATGGTTTTGGATGCAATTGTAAATGGGATTGACTCCTTAATATCTCTTTCTTCTGTCTTGCTGTTGGTGTAGAGGAATGCAACTGATTTCTGTGCATTGATTTTATATCCTGACACTTTACTGAATTCCTGTATAAGTTCTAGCAATTTTGGAGTGGAGTCTTTTGGGTTTTCCACATATAGTATCATATCATCTGCGAAGAGTGATAATTTGACTTCTTCTTTGCCGATTTGGATGCCTTTAATTTCCTTTTGTTGTCTGATTGCTGAGGCTAGGACCTCTAGTACTATGTTGAATAGCAGTGGTGACAATGGACATCCATGCCGTGTTCCTGACCTTAGCGGAAAAGCTTTCAGTTTTTCTCCATTGAGAATGATATTTGCGGTGGGTTTTTCATAGACGGCTTTGATGATATTGAGGTATGTGCCCTCTATCCCTACACTTTGAAGAGTTTTGATCAGGAAGGGATGCTGTACTTTGTCAAATGCTTTTTCAGCATCTATTGAGAGTATCATATGGTTCTTGTTCTTTCTTTTATTGATGTGTTGTATCACATTGACTGATTTGCGGATGTTGAACCAACCTTGCAGCCCTGGAATAAATCCCACTTGGTCATGGTGAATAATCTTTTTAATGTACTGTTGAATCCTATTGGCTAGTATTTTGTTGAGTATTTTCGCATCTGTGTTCATCAAGGATATCGGTCTATAGCTCTCTTTTTTGGTGGGATCCTTGCCTGGTTTTGGGATCAAGGTGATGCTGGCCTCATAAAATGAGTTTGGAAGTTTTCCTTCCATTTCTATTTTTTGGAACAGTTTCAGGAGTATAGGAATTAGTTCTTCTTTAAATGTTTGGTAGAATTCCCCCGGGAAGCCGTCTGGCCCTGGGCTTTTGTTTGTTTGGAGATTTTTAATGACTGTTTCAATCTCCTTACTGGTTATGGGTCTGTTGAGGCTTTCTATTTCTTCCTGGTTCAGTTGTGGTAGTTTATATGTTTCTAGGAATGCATCCATTTCTCCCAGATTGTCAAATTTATTGGCGTAGAGTTGCTCATAGTATGTTCTTATAATAGTTTGTATTTCTTTGGTGTTAGTTGTGATCTCTCCTCTTTCTTTTTTTTAAATTTATTTATTTATTTATTTATTTATTTATTTATTTATTTATTTATTTAAATTTTTTATTTTTTATATACATATATTTTTATCCCCAGGGGTACAGGTCTGTGAATCACCAGGTTTACACACTTCACAGCACTCACCAAATCACATACCCTCCCCAATGTCCATAATCCAACCCCCCTCTCCCAAACCCCCTCCCCCCAGCAACCCTCAGTTTGTTTTGTGAGATTAAGAGTCACTTATGGTTTGTCTCCCTCCCAATCCCATCTTGTTTCATTTATTCTTCTTCTACCCACTTAAGCCTCCATGTTGCATCACCACTTCCTCATATCAGGGAGATCATATGATAGTTGTCTTTCTCTGCTTGACTTATTTCACTAAGCATGATACGCTCTAGTTCCATCCATGTTGTTGCAAATGGCAAGATTTCATTTCTTTTGATGGCTGTATAGTATTCCATTGTGTATATATACCACATCTTCTTGATCCATTCATCTGTTGATGGACATCTAGGTTCTTTCCATAGTTTGGCTATTGTGGACATAGCTGCTATAAACATTCGGGTGCACGTGCCCCTTTGGTTCACTACATTTGTATCTTTAGGGTAAATACCCAATAGGGCAATTGCTGGGTCATAGGGCAGTTCTATTTTCAACATTTTGAGGAACCTCCATGCTCTTTTCCAGAGTGGCTGCACCAGCTTGCATTCCCACCAACAGTGTAGGAGGGTTCCCCTTTCTCCGCATCCTCAGCAGCATCTGTCATTTCCTGACTTGTTGATTTTAGCCATTCTGACTGGTGTGAGGTGATATCTCATTGTGGTTTTGATTTGTATTTCCCTGATGCCGAGTGATATGGAGCACTTTTTCATGTGTCTGTTCGCCATCTGGATGTCTTCTTTGCAGAAATGTCTGTTCATGTCCTCTGCCCATTTCTTGATTGGATTATTTGTTCTTTGGGTGTTGAGTTTGCTAAGTTCTTTATAGATTCTGGACACTAGTCCTTTATCTGATATGTTGTTTGCAAATATCTTCTCCCATTCTGTCAGTTGTCTTTTGATTTTGTTAACTGTTTCCTTTGCTGTGCAAAAGCTTTTGATCTTGATGAAATCCCAATAGTTCATTTTTGCCCTTGCTTCCCTTGCCTTTTGCGTTGTTCCTAGGAAGATGTTGCTGCGGCTGAGGTCGAAGAGGTTGCTGCCCGTGTTCTCCTCAAGGATTTTGATGGATTCCTTTCGTACATTGAGGTCCTTCATCCATTTTGAGTCTATTTTTGTGTGTGGTGTAAGGAAATGGTCCAATTTCATTTTTCTGCATGTGGCTGTCCAATTTTCCCAGCACCATTTATTGAAGAGGTTGTCTTTTTTCCATTGGACATTCTTTCCTGCTTTGTCAAAGATTAGTTGACCATAGATTTGAGGGTCTATTTCTGGGCTCTCTATTCTGTTCCATTGATCTATGTGTCTGTTTTTGTGCCAGTACCATGCTGTCTTGATGATGACAGCTTTGTAATAGAGCTTGAAGTCCGGAATTGTGATGCCACCAACGTTGGCTTTCTTTTTCAATATCCCTTTGGCTATTCGAGGTCTTTTCTGGTTCCATATAAATTTTAGCATTATTTGTTCCATTTCTTTGAAAAAGATGGATGGTACTTTGATAGGAATTGCTTTAAATGTGTAGATTGCTTTAGGTAGCATAGACATTTTCACAATATTTATTCTTCCAATCCAGGAGCATGAAACATTTTTCCATTTCTTTGTGTCTTCCTCCATTTCTTTCATGAGTACTTTATAGTTTTCTGAGTATAGATTCTGTGTCTCCTTGGTTAGGTTTATTCCTAGGTATCTTATGGTTTTGGATGCAATTGTAAATGGGATTGACTCCTTAATATCTCTTTCTTCTGTCTTGCTGTTGGTGTAGAGGAATGCAACTGATTTCTGTGCATTGATTTTATATCCTGACACTTTACTGAATTCCTGTATAAGTTCTAGCAATTTTGGAGTGGAGTCTTTTGGGTTTTCCACATATAGTATCATATCATCTGCGAAGAGTGATAATTTGACTTCTTCTTTGCCGATTTGGATGCCTTTAATTTCCTTTTGTTGTATGATTGCTGAGGCTAGGACCTCTAGTACTATGTTGAATAGCAGTGGTGACAATGGACATCCATGCCGTGTTCCTGACCTTAGCGGAAAAGCTTTCAGTTTTTCTCCATTGAGAATGATATTTGCGGTGGGTTTTTCATAGACGGCTTTGATGATATTGAGGTATGTGCCCTCTATCCCTACACTTTGAAGAGTTTTGATCAGGAAGGGATGCTGTACTTTGTCAAATGCTTTTTCAGCATCTATTGAGAGTATCATATGGTTCTTGTTCTTTCTTTTATTGATGTGTTGTATCACATTGACTGATTTGCGGATGTTGAACCAACCTTGCAGCCCTGGAATAAATCCCACTTGGTCATGGTGAATAATCTTTTTAATGTACTGTTGAATCCTATTGGCTAGTATTTTGTTGAGTATTTTCGCATCTGTGTTCATCAAGGATATCGGTCTATAGCTCTCTTTTTTGGTGGGATCCTTGCCTGGTTTTGGGATCAAGGTGATGCTGGCCTCATAAAATGAGTTTGGAAGTTTTCCTTCCATTTCTATTTTTTGGAACAGTTTCAGGAGTATAGGAATTAGTTCTTCTTTAAATGTTTGGTAGAATTCCCCCGGGAAGCCGTCTGGCCCTGGGCTTTTGTTTGTTTGGAGATTTTTAATGACTGTTTCAATCTCCTTACTGGTTATGGGTCTGTTGAGGCTTTCTATTTCTTCCTGGTTCAGTTGTGGTAGTTTATATGTTTCTAGGAATGCATCCATTTCTCCCAGATTGTCAAATTTATTGGCGTAGAGTTGCTCATAGTATGTTCTTATAATAGTTTGTATTTCTTTGGTGTTAGTTGTGATCTCTCCTCTTTCTTTTTTTTAAATTTATTTATTTATTTATTTATTTATTTATTTATTTATTTATTTAAATTTTTTATTTTTTATATACATATATTTTTATCCCCAGGGGTACAGGTCTGTGAATCACCAGGTTTACACACTTCACAGCACTCACCAAATCACATACCCTCCCCAATGTCCATAATCCAACCCCCCTCTCCCAAACCCCCTCCCCCCAGCAACCCTCAGTTTGTTTTGTGAGATTAAGAGTCACTTATGGTTTGTCTCCCTCCCAATCCCATCTTGTTTCATTTATTCTTCTTCTACCCACTTAAGCCTCCATGTTGCATCACCACTTCCTCATATCAGGGAGATCATATGATAGTTGTCTTTCTCTGCTTGACTTATTTCACTAAGCATGATACGCTCTAGTTCCATCCATGTTGTTGCAAATGGCAAGATTTCATTTCTTTTGATGGCTGTATAGTATTCCATTGTGTATATATACCACATCTTCTTGATCCATTCATCTGTTGATGGACATCTAGGTTCTTTCCATAGTTTGGCTATTGTGGACATAGCTGCTATAAACATTCGGGTGCACGTGCCCCTTTGGTTCACTACATTTGTATCTTTAGGGTAAATACCCAATAGGGCAATTGCTGGGTCATAGGGCAGTTCTATTTTCAACATTTTGAGGAACCTCCATGCTGTTTTCCAGAGTGGCTGCACCAGCTTGCATTCCCACCAACAGTGTAGGAGGGTTCCCCTTTCTCCGCATCCTCAGCAGCATCTGTCATTTCCTGACTTGTTGATTTTAGCCATTCTGACTGGTGTGAGGTGATATCTCATTGTGGTTTTGATTTGTATTTCCCTGATGCCGAGTGATATGGAGCACTTTTTCATGTGTCTGTTCGCCATCTGGATGTCTTCTTTGCAGAAATGTCTGTTCATGTCCTCTGCCCATTTCTTGATTGGATTATTTGTTCTTTGGGTGTTGAGTTTGCTAAGTTCTTTATAGATTCTGGACACTAGTCCTTTATCTGATATGTTGTTTGCAAATATCTTCTCCCATTCTGTCAGTTGTCTTTTGATTTTGTTAACTGTTTCCTTTGCTGTGCAAAAGCTTTTGATCTTGATGAAATCCCAATAGTTCATTTTTGCCCTTGCTTCCCTTGCCTTTTGCGTTGTTCCTAGGAAGATGTTGCTGCGGCTGAGGTCGAAGAGGTTGCTGCCCGTGTTCTCCTCAAGGATTTTGATGGATTCCTTTCGTACATTGAGGTCCTTCATCCATTTTGAGTCTATTTTTGTGTGTGGTGTAAGGAAATGGTCCAATTTCATTTTTCTGCATGTGGCTGTCCAATTTTCCCAGCACCATTTATTGAAGAGGTTGTCTTTTTTCCATTGGACATTCTTTCCTGCTTTGTCAAAGATTAGTTGACCATAGATTTGAGGGTCTATTTCTGGGCTCTCTATTCTGTTCCATTGATCTATGTGTCTGTTTTTGTGCCAGTACCATGCTGTCTTGATGATGACAGCTTTGTAATAGAGCTTGAAGTCCGGAATTGTGATGCCACCAACGTTGGCTTTCTTTTTCAATATCCCTTTGGCTATTCGAGGTCTTTTCTGGTTCCATATAAATTTTAGCATTATTTGTTCCATTTCTTTGAAAAAGATGGATGGTACTTTGATAGGAATTGCTTTAAATGTGTAGATTGCTTTAGGTAGCATAGACATTTTCACAATATTTATTCTTCCAATCCAGGAGCATGAAACATTTTTCCATTTCTTTGTGTCTTCCTCCATTTCTTTCATGAGTACTTTATAGTTTTCTGAGTATAGATTCTGTGTCTCCTTGGTTAGGTTTATTCCTAGGTATCTTATGGTTTTGGATGCAATTGTAAATGGGATTGACTCCTTAATATCTCTTTCTTCTGTCTTGCTGTTGGTGTAGAGGAATGCAACTGATTTCTGTGCATTGATTTTATATCCTGACACTTTACTGAATTCCTGTATAAGTTCTAGCAATTTTGGAGTGGAGTCTTTTGGGTTTTCCACATATAGTATCATATCATCTGCGAAGAGTGATAATTTGACTTCTTCTTTGCCGATTTGGATGCCTTTAATTTCCTTTTGTTGTATGATTGCTGAGGCTAGGACCTCTAGTACTATGTTGAATAGCAGTGGTGACAATGGACATCCATGCCGTGTTCCTGACCTTAGCGGAAAAGCTTTCAGTTTTTCTCCATTGAGAATGATATTTGCGGTGGGTTTTTCATAGACGGCTTTGATGATATTGAGGTATGTGCCCTCTATCCCTACACTTTGAAGAGTTTTGATCAGGAAGGGATGCTGTACTTTGTCAAATGCTTTTTCAGCATCTATTGAGAGTATCATATGGTTCTTGTTCTTTCTTTTATTGATGTGTTGTATCACATTGACTGATTTGCGGATGTTGAACCAACCTTGCAGCCCTGGAATAAATCCCACTTGGTCATGGTGAATAATCTTTTTAATGTACTGTTGAATCCTATTGGCTAGTATTTTGTTGAGTATTTTCGCATCTGTGTTCATCAAGGATATCGGTCTATAGCTCTCTTTTTTGGTGGGATCCTTGCCTGGTTTTGGGATCAAGGTGATGCTGGCCTCATAAAATGAGTTTGGAAGTTTTCCTTCCATTTCTATTTTTTGGAACAGTTTCAGGAGTATAGGAATTAGTTCTTCTTTAAATGTTTGGTAGAATTCCCCCGGGAAGCCGTCTGGCCCTGGGCTTTTGTTTGTTTGGAGATTTTTAATGACTGTTTCAATCTCCTTACTGGTTATGGGTCTGTTGAGGCTTTCTATTTCTTCCTGGTTCAGTTGTGGTAGTTTATATGTTTCTAGGAATGCATCCATTTCTCCCAGATTGTCAAATTTATTGGCGTAGAGTTGCTCATAGTATGTTCTTATAATAGTTTGTATTTCTTTGGTGTTAGTTGTGATCTCTCCTCTTTCTTTTTTTTAAATTTATTTATTTATTTATTTATTTATTTATTTATTTATTTATTTAAATTTTTTATTTTTTATATACATATATTTTTATCCCCAGGGGTACAGGTCTGTGAATCACCAGGTTTACACACTTCACAGCACTCACCAAATCACATACCCTCCCCAATGTCCATAATCCAACACCCCTCTCCCAAACCCCCTCCCCCCAGCAACCCTCAGTTTGTTTTGTGAGATTAAGAGTCACTTATGGTTTGTCTCCCTCCCAATCCCATCTTGTTTCATTTATTCTTCTTCTACCCACTTAAGCCTCCATGTTGCATCACCACTTCCTCATATCAGGGAGATCATATGATAGTTGTCTTTCTCTGCTTGACTTATTTCACTAAGCATGATACGCTCTAGTTCCATCCATGTTGTTGCAAATGGCAAGATTTCATTTCTTTTGATGGCTGTATAGTATTCCATTGTGTATATATACCACATCTTCTTGATCCATTCATCTGTTGATGGACATCTAGGTTCTTTCCATAGTTTGGCTATTGTGGACATAGCTGCTATAAACATTCGGGTGCACGTGCCCCTTTGGTTCACTACATTTGTATCTTTAGGGTAAATACCCAATAGGGCAATTGCTGGGTCATAGGGCAGTTCTATTTTCAACATTTTGAGGAACCTCCATGCTGTTTTCCAGAGTGGCTGCACCAGCTTGCATTCCCACCAACAGTGTAGGAGGGTTCCCCTTTCTCCGCATCCTCAGCAGCATCTGTCATTTCCTGACTTGTTGATTTTAGCCATTCTGACTGGTGTGAGGTGATATCTCATTGTGGTTTTGATTTGTATTTCCCTGATGCCGAGTGATATGGAGCACTTTTTCATGTGTCTGTTCGCCATCTGGATGTCTTCTTTGCAGAAATGTCTGTTCATGTCCTCTGCCCATTTCTTGATTGGATTATTTGTTCTTTGGGTGTTGAGTTTGCTAAGTTCTTTATAGATTCTGGACACTAGTCCTTTATCTGATATGTTGTTTGCAAATATCTTCTCCCATTCTGTCAGTTGTCTTTTGATTTTGTTAACTGTTTCCTTTGCTGTGCAAAAGCTTTTGATCTTGATGAAATCCCAATAGTTCATTTTTGCCCTTGCTTCCCTTGCCTTTTGCGTTGTTCCTAGGAAGATGTTGCTGCGGCTGAGGTCGAAGAGGTTGCTGCCCGTGTTCTCCTCAAGGATTTTGATGGATTCCTTTCGTACATTGAGGTCCTTCATCCATTTTGAGTCTATTTTTGTGTGTGGTGTAAGGAAATGGTCCAATTTCATTTTTCTGCATGTGGCTGTCCAATTTTCCCAGCACCATTTATTGAAGAGGTTGTCTTTTTTCCATTGGACATTCTTTCCTGCTTTGTCAAAGATTAGTTGACCATAGATTTGAGGGTCTATTTCTGGGCTCTCTATTCTGTTCCATTGATCTATGTGTCTGTTTTTGTGCCAGTACCATGCTGTCTTGATGATGACAGCTTTGTAATAGAGCTTGAAGTCCGGAATTGTGATGCCACCAACGTTGGCTTTCTTTTTCAATATCCCTTTGGCTATTCGAGGTCTTTTCTGGTTCCATATAAATTTTAGCATTATTTGTTCCATTTCTTTGAAAAAGATGGATGGTACTTTGATAGGAATTGCTTTAAATGTGTAGATTGCTTTAGGTAGCATAGACATTTTCACAATATTTATTCTTCCAATCCAGGAGCATGAAACATTTTTCCATTTCTTTGTGTCTTCCTCCATTTCTTTCATGAGTACTTTATAGTTTTCTGAGTATAGATTCTGTGTCTCTTTGGTTAGGTTTATTCCTAGGTATCTTATGGTTTTGGATGCAATTGTAAATGGGATTGACTCCTTAATATCTCTTTCTTCTGTCTTGCTGTTGGTGTAGAGGAATGCAACTGATTTCTGTGCATTGATTTTATATCCTGACACTTTACTGAATTCCTGTATAAGTTCTAGCAATTTTGGAGTGGAGTCTTTTGGGTTTTCCACATATAGTATCATATCATCTGCGAAGAGTGATAATTTGACTTCTTCTTTGCCGATTTGGATGCCTTTAATTTCCTTTTGTTGTATGATTGCTGAGGCTAGGACCTCTAGTACTATGTTGAATAGCAGTGGTGACAATGGACATCCATGCCGTGTTCCTGACCTTAGCGGAAAAGCTTTCAGTTTTTCTCCATTGAGAATGATATTTGCGGTGGGTTTTTCATAGACGGCTTTGATGATATTGAGGTATGTGCCCTCTATCCCTACACTTTGAAGAGTTTTGATCAGGAAGGGATGCTGTACTTTGTCAAATGCTTTTTCAGCATCTATTGAGAGTATCATATGGTTCTTGTTCTTTCTTTTATTGATGTGTTGTATCACATTGACTGATTTGCGGATGTTGAACCAACCTTGCAGCCCTGGAATAAATCCCACTTGGTCATGGTGAATAATCTTTTTAATGTACTGTTGAATCCTATTGGCTAGTATTTTGTTGAGTATTTTCGCATCTGTGTTCATCAAGGATATCGGTCTATAGCTCTCTTTTTTGGTGGGATCCTTGCCTGGTTTTGGGATCAAGGTGATGCTGGCCTCATAAAATGAGTTTGGAAGTTTTCCTTCCATTTCTATTTTTTGGAACAGTTTCAGGAGTATAGGAATTAGTTCTTCTTTAAATGTTTGGTAGAATTCCCCCGGGAAGCCGTCTGGCCCTGGGCTTTTGTTTGTTTGGAGATTTTTAATGACTGTTTCAATCTCCTTACTGGTTATGGGTCTGTTGAGGCTTTCTATTTCTTCCTGGTTCAGTTGTGGTAGTTTATATGTTTCTAGGAATGCATCCATTTCTCCCAGATTGTCAAATTTATTGGCGTAGAGTTGCTCATAGTATGTTCTTATAATAGTTTGTATTTCTTTGGTGTTAGTTGTGATCTCTCCTCTTTCTTTTTTTTAAATTTATTTATTTATTTATTTATTTATTTATTTATTTATTTAAATTTTTTATTTTTTATATACATATATTTTTATCCCCAGGGGTACAGGTCTGTGAATCACCAGGTTTACACACTTCACAGCACTCACCAAATCACATACCCTCCCCAATGTCCATAATCCAACCCCCCTCTCCCAAACCCCCTCCCCCCAGCAACCCTCAGTTTGTTTTGTGAGATTAAGAGTCACTTATGGTTTGTCTCCCTCCCAATCCCATCTTGTTTCATTTATTCTTCTTCTACCCACTTAAGCCTCCATGTTGCATCACCACTTCCTCATATCAGGGAGATCATATGATAGTTGTCTTTCTCTGCTTGACTTATTTCACTAAGCATGATACGCTCTAGTCCCATCCATGTTGTTGCAAATGGCAAGATTTCATTTCTTTTGATGGCTTTATAGTATTCCATTGTGTATATATACCACATCTTCTTGATCCATTCATCTGTTGATGGACATCTAGGTTCTTTCCATAGTTTGGCTATTGTGGACATAGCTGCTATAAACATTCGGGTGCACGTGCCCCTTTGGTTCACTACATTTGTATCTTTAGGGTAAATACCCAATAGGGCAATTGCTGGGTCATAGGGCAGTTTTATTTTCAACATTTTGAGGAACCTCCATGCTGTTTTCCAGAGTGGCTGCACCAGCTTGCATTCCCACCAACAGTGTAGGAGGGTTCCCCTTTCTCCGCATCCTCAGCAGCATCTGTCATTTCCTGACTTGTTGATTTTAGCCATTCTGACTGGTGTGAGGTGATATCTCATTGTGGTTTTGATTTGTATTTCCCTGATGCCGAGTGATATGGAGCACTTTTTCATGTGTCTGTTCGCCATCTGGATGTCTTCTTTGCAGAAATGTCTGTTCATGTCCTCTGCCCATTTCTTGATTGGATTATTTGTTCTTTGGGTGTTGAGTTTGCTAAGTTCTTTATAGATTCTGGACACTAGTCCTTTATCTGATATGTTGTTTGCAAATATCTTCTCCCATTCTGTCAGTTGTCTTTTGATTTTGTTAACTGTTTCCTTTGCTGTGCAAAAGCTTTTGATCTTGATGAAATCCCAATAGTTCATTTTTGCCCTTGCTTCCCTTGCCTTTTGCGTTGTTCCTAGGAAGATGTTGCTGCGGCTGAGGTCGAAGAGGTTGCTGCCCGTGTTCTCCTCAAGGATTTTGATGGATTCCTTTCGTACATTGAGGTCCTTCATCCATTTTGAGTCTATTTTTGTGTGTGGTGTAAGGAAATGGTCCAATTTCATTTTTCTGCATGTGGCTGTCCAATTTTCCCAGCACCATTTATTGAAGAGGTTGTCTTTTTTCCATTGGACATTCTTTCCTGCTTTGTCAAAGATTAGTTGACCATAGATTTGAGGGTCTATTTCTGGGCTCTCTATTCTGTTCCATTGATCTATGTGTCTGTTTTTGTGCCAGTACCATGCTGTCTTGATGATGACAGCTTTGTAATAGAGCTTGAAGTCCGGAATTGTGATGCCACCAACGTTGGCTTTCTTTTTCAATATCCCTTTGGCTATTCGAGGTCTTTTCTGGTTCCATATAAATTTTAGCATTATTTGTTCCATTTCTTTGAAAAAGATGGATGGTACTTTGATAGGAATTGCTTTAAATGTGTAGATTGCTTTAGGTAGCATAGACATTTTCACAATATTTATTCTTCCAATCCAGGAGCATGAAACATTTTTCCATTTCTTTGTGTCTTCCTCCATTTCTTTCATGAGTACTTTATAGTTTTCTGAGTATAGATTCTGTGTCTCCTTGGTTAGGTTTATTCCTAGGTATCTTATGGTTTTGGATGCAATTGTAAATGGGATTGACTCCTTAATATCTCTTTCTTCTGTCTTGCTGTTGGTGTAGAGGAATGCAACTGATTTCTGTGCATTGATTTTATATCCTGACACTTTACTGAATTCCTGTATAAGTTCTAGCAATTTTGGAGTGGAGTCTTTTGGGTTTTCCACATATAGTATCATATCATCTGCGAAGAGTGATAATTTGACTTCTTCTTTGCCGATTTGGATGCCTTTAATTTCCTTTTGTTGTATGATTGCTGAGGCTAGGACCTCTAGTACTATGTTGAATAGCAGTGGTGACAATGGACATCCATGCCGTGTTCCTGACCTTAGCGGAAAAGCTTTCAGTTTTTCTCCATTGAGAATGATATTTGCGGTGGGTTTTTCATAGACGGCTTTGATGATATTGAGGTATGTGCCCTCTATCCCTACACTTTGAAGAGTTTTGATCAGGAAGGGATGCTGTACTTTGTCAAATGCTTTTTCAGCATCTATTGAGAGTATCATATGGTTCTTGTTCTTTCTTTTATTGATGTGTTGTATCACATTGACTGATTTGCGGATGTTGAACCAACCTTGCAGCCCTGGAATAAATCCCACTTGGTCATGGTGAATAATCTTTTTAATGTACTGTTGAATCCTATTGGCTAGTATTTTGTTGAGTATTTTCGCATCTGTGTTCATCAAGGATATCGGTCTATAGCTCTCTTTTTTGGTGGGATCCTTGCCTGGTTTTGGGATCAAGGTGATGCTGGCCTCATAAAATGAGTTTGGAAGTTTTCCTTCCATTTCTATTTTTTGGAACAGTTTCAGGAGTATAGGAATTAGTTCTTCTTTAAATGTTTGGTAGAATTCCCCCGGGAAGCCGTCTGGCCCTGGGCTTTTGTTTGTTTGGAGATTTTTAATGACTGTTTCAATCTCCTTACTGGTTATGGGTCTGTTGAGGCTTTCTATTTCTTCCTGGTTCAGTTGTGGTAGTTTATATGTTTCTAGGAATGCATCCATTTCTCCCAGATTGTCAAATTTATTGGCGTAGAGTTGCTCATAGTATGTTCTTATAATAGTTTGTATTTCTTTGGTGTTAGTTGTGATCTCTCCTCTTTCTTTTTTTTAAATTTATTTATTTATTTATTTATTTATTTATTTATTTATTTAAATTTTTTATTTTTTATATACATATATTTTTATCCCCAGGGGTACAGGTCTGTGAATCACCAGGTTTACACACTTCACAGCACTCACCAAATCACATACCCTCCCCAATGTCCATAATCCAACCCCCCTCTCCCAAACCCCCTCCCCCCAGCAACCCTCAGTTTGTTTTGTGAGATTAAGAGTCACTTATGGTTTGTCTCCCTCCCAATCCCATCTTGTTTCATTTATTCTTCTTCTACCCACTTAAGCCTCCATGTTGCATCACCACTTCCTCATATCAGGGAGATCATATGATAGTTGTCTTTCTCTGCTTGACTTATTTCACTAAGCATGATACGCTCTAGTCCCATCCATGTTGTTGCAAATGGCAAGATTTCATTTCTTTTGATGGCTGTATAGTATTCCATTGTGTATATATACCACATCTTCTTGATCCATTCATCTGTTGATGGACATCTAGGTTCTTTCCATAGTTTGGCTATTGTGGACATAGCTGCTATAAACATTCGGGTGCACGTGCCCCTTTGGTTCACTACATTTGTATCTTTAGGGTAAATACCCAATAGGGCAATTGCTGGGTCATAGGGCAGTTTTATTTTCAACATTTTGAGGAACCTCCATGCTGTTTTCCAGAGTGGCTGCACCAGCTTGCATTCCCACCAACAGTGTAGGAGGGTTCCCCTTTCTCCGCATCCTCAGCAGCATCTGTCATTTCCTGACTTGTTGATTTTAGCCATTCTGACTGGTGTGAGGTGATATCTCATTGTGGTTTTGATTTGTATTTCCCTGATGCCGAGTGATATGGAGCACTTTTTCATGTGTCTGTTCGCCATCTGGATGTCTTCTTTGCAGAAATGTCTGTTCATGTCCTCTGCCCATTTCTTGATTGGATTATTTGTTCTTTGGGTGTTGAGTTTGCTAAGTTCTTTATAGATTCTGGACACTAGTCCTTTATCTGATATGTTGTTTGCAAATATCTTCTCCCATTCTGTCAGTTGTCTTTTGATTTTGTTAACTGTTTCCTTTGCTGTGCAAAAGCTTTTGATCTTGATGAAATCCCAATAGTTCATTTTTGCCCTTGCTTCCCTTGCCTTTTGCGTTGTTCCTAGGAAGATGTTGCTGCGGCTGAGGTCGAAGAGGTTGCTGCCCGTGTTCTCCTCAAGGATTTTGATGGATTCCTTTCGTACATTGAGGTCCTTCATCCATTTTGAGTCTATTTTTGTGTGTGGTGTAAGGAAATGGTCCAATTTCATTTTTCTGCATGTGGCTGTCCAATTTTCCCAGCACCATTTATTGAAGAGGTTGTCTTTTTTCCATTGGACATTCTTTCCTGCTTTGTCAAAGATTAGTTGACCATAGATTTGAGGGTCTATTTCTGGGCTCTCTATTCTGTTCCATTGATCTATGTGTCTGTTTTTGTGCCAGTACCATGCTGTCTTGATGATGACAGCTTTGTAATAGAGCTTGAAGTCCGGAATTGTGATGCCACCAACGTTGGCTTTCTTTTTCAATATCCCTTTGGCTATTCGAGGTCTTTTCTGGTTCCATATAAATTTTAGCATTATTTGTTCCATTTCTTTGAAAAAGATGGATGGTACTTTGATAGGAATTGCTTTAAATGTGTAGATTGCTTTAGGTAGCATAGACATTTTCACAATATTTATTCTTCCAATCCAGGAGCATGAAACATTTTTCCATTTCTTTGTGTCTTCCTCCATTTCTTTCATGAGTACTTTATAGTTTTCTGAGTATAGATTCTGTGTCTCCTTGGTTAGGTTTATTCCTAGGTATCTTATGGTTTTGGATGCAATTGTAAATGGGATTGACTCCTTAATATCTCTTTCTTCTGTCTTGCTGTTGGTGTAGAGGAATGCAACTGATTTCTGTGCATTGATTTTATATCCTGACACTTTACTGAATTCCTGTATAAGTTCTAGCAATTTTGGAGTGGAGTCTTTTGGGTTTTCCACATATAGTATCATATCATCTGCGAAGAGTGATAATTTGACTTCTTCTTTGCCGATTTGGATGCCTTTAATTTCCTTTTGTTGTCTGATTGCTGAGGCTAGGACCTCTAGTACTATGTTGAATAGCAGTGGTGATAATGGACATCCATGCCGTGTTCCTGACCTTAGCGGAAAAGCTTTCAGTTTTTCTCCATTGAGAATGACATTTGCGGTGGGTTTTTCATAGACGGCTTTGATGATATTGAGGTATGTGCCCTCTATCCCTACACTTTGAAGAGTTTTGATCAGGAAGGGATGCTGTACTTTGTCAAATGCTTTTTCAGCATCTATTGAGAGTATCATATGGTTCTTGTTCTTTCTTTTATTGATGTGTTGTATCACATTGACTGATTTGCGGATGTTGAACCAACCTTGCAGCCCTGGAATAAATCCCACTTGGTCATGGTGAATAATCTTTTTAATGTACTGTTGAATCCTATTGGCTAGTATTTTGTTGAGTATTTTCGCATCTGTGTTCATCAAGGATATCGGTCTATAGCTCTCTTTTTTGGTGGGATCCTTGCCTGGTTTTGGGATCAAGGTGATGCTGGCCTCATAAAATGAGTTTGGAAGTTTTCCTTCCATTTCTATTTTTTGGAACAGTTTCAGGAGTATAGGAATTAGTTCTTCTTTAAATGTTTGGTAGAATTCCCCCGGGAAGCCGTCTGGCCCTGGGCTTTTGTTTGTTTGGAGATTTTTAATGACTGTTTCAATCTCCTTACTGGTTATGGGTCTGTTGAGGCTTTCTATTTCTTCCTGGTTCAGTTGTGGTAGTTTATATGTTTCTAGGAATGCATCCATTTCTCCCAGATTGTCAAATTTATTGGCGTAGAGTTGCTCATAGTATGTTCTTATAATAGTTTGTATTTCTTTGGTGTTAGTTGTAATCTCTCCTCTTTCTTTTTTTTAAATTTATTTATTTATTTATTTATTTATTTATTTAAATTTTTTATTTTTTATATACATATATTTTTATCCCCAGGGGTACAGGTCTGTGAATCACCAGGTTTACACACTTCACAGCACTCACCAAATCACATACCCTCCCCAATGTCCATAATCCAACCCCCCTCTGCCAAACCCCCTCCCCCCAGCAACCCTCAGTTTGTTTTGTGAGATTAAGAGTCACTTATGGTTTGTCTCCCTCCCAATCCCATCTTGTTTCATTTATTCTTCTTCTACCCACTTAAGCCTCCATGTTGCATCACCACTTCCTCATATCAGGGAGATCATATGATAGTTGTCTTTCTCTGCTTGACTTATTTCACTAAGCATGATACGCTCTAGTTCCATCCATGTTGTTGCAAATGGCAAGATTTCATTTCTTTTGATGGCTGTATAGTATTCCATTGTGTATATATACCACATCTTCTTGATCCATTCATCTGTTGATGGACATCTAGGTTCTTTCCATAGTTTGGCTATTGTGGACATAGCTGCTATAAACATTCGGGTGCACGTGCCCCTTTGGTTCACTACATTTGTATCTTTAGGGTAAATACCCAATAGGGCAATTGCTGGGTCATAGGGCAGTTCTATTTTCAACATTTTGAGGAACCTCCATGCTGTTTTCCAGAGTGGCTGCACCAGCTTGCATTCCCACCAACAGTGTAGGAGGGTTCCCCTTTCTCCGCATCCTCAGCAGCATCTGTCATTTCCTGACTTGTTGATTTTAGCCATTCTGACTGGTGTGAGGTGATATCTCATTGTGGTTTTGATTTGTATTTCCCTGATGCCGAGTGATATGGAGCACTTTTTCATGTGTCTGTTCGCCATCTGGATGTCTTCTTTGCAGAAATGTCTGTTCATGTCCTCTGCCCATTTCTTGATTGGATTATTTGTTCTTTGGGTGTTGAGTTTGCTAAGTTCTTTATAGATTCTGGACACTAGTCCTTTATCTGATATGTTGTTTGCAAATATCTTCTCCCATTCTGTCAGTTGTCTTTTGATTTTGTTAACTGTTTCCTTTGCTGTGCAAAAGCTTTTGATCTTGATGAAATCCCAATAGTTCATTTTTGCCCTTGCTTCCCTTGCCTTTTGCGTTGTTCCTAGGAAGATGTTGCTGCGGCTGAGGTCGAAGAGGTTGCTGCCCGTGTTCTCCTCAAGGATTTTGATGGATTCCTTTCGTACATTGAGGTCCTTCATCCATTTTGAGTCTATTTTTGTGTGTGGTGTAAGGAAATGGTCCAATTTCATTTTTCTGCATGTGGCTGTCCAATTTTCCCAGCACCATTTATTGAAGAGGTTGTCTTTTTTCCATTGGACATTCTTTCCTGCTTTGTCAAAGATTAGTTGACCATAGATTTGAGGGTCTATTTCTGGGCTCTCTATTCTGTTCCATTGATCTATGTGTCTGTTTTTGTGCCAGTACCATGCTGTCTTGATGATGACAGCTTTGTAATAGAGCTTGAAGTCCGGAATTGTGATGCCACCAACGTTGGCTTTCTTTTTCAATATCCCTTTGGCTATTCGAGGTCTTTTCTGGTTCCATATAAATTTTAGCATTATTTGTTCCATTTCTTTGAAAAAGATGGATGGTACTTTGATAGGAATTGCTTTAAATGTGTAGATTGCTTTAGGTAGCATAGACATTTTCACAATATTTATTCTTCCAATCCAGGAGCATGAAACATTTTTCCATTTCTTTGTGTCTTCCTCCATTTCTTTCATGAGTACTTTATAGTTTTCTGAGTATAGATTCTGTGTCTCTTTGGTTAGGTTTATTCCTAGGTATCTTATGGTTTTGGATGCAATTGTAAATGGGATTGACTCCTTAATATCTCTTTCTTCTGTCTTGCTGTTGGTGTAGAGGAATGCAACTGATTTCTGTGCATTGATTTTATATCCTGACACTTTACTGAATTCCTGTATAAGTTCTAGCAATTTTGGAGTGGAGTCTTTTGGGTTTTCCACATATAGTATCATATCATCTGCGAAGAGTGATAATTTGACTTCTTCTTTGCCGATTTGGATGCCTTTAATTTCCTTTTGTTGTATGATTGCTGAGGCTAGGACCTCTAGTACTATGTTGAATAGCAGTGGTGACAATGGACATCCATGCCGTGTTCCTGACCTTAGCGGAAAAGCTTTCAGTTTTTCTCCATTGAGAATGATATTTGCGGTGGGTTTTTCATAGACGGCTTTGATGATATTGAGGTATGTGCCCTCTATCCCTACACTTTGAAGAGTTTTGATCAGGAAGGGATGCTGTACTTTGTCAAATGCTTTTTCAGCATCTATTGAGAGTATCATATGGTTCTTGTTCTTTCTTTTATTGATGTGTTGTATCACATTGACTGATTTGCGGATGTTGAACCAACCTTGCAGCCCTGGAATAAATCCCACTTGGTCATGGTGAATAATCTTTTTAATGTACTGTTGAATCCTATTGGCTAGTATTTTGTTGAGTATTTTCGCATCTGTGTTCATCAAGGATATCGGTCTATAGCTCTCTTTTTTGGTGGGATCCTTGCCTGGTTTTGGGATCAAGGTGATGCTGGCCTCATAAAATGAGGTTGGAAGTTTTCCTTCCATTTCTATTTTTTGGAACAGTTTCAGGAGTATAGGAATTAGTTCTTCTTTAAATGTTTGGTAGAATTCCCCCGGGAAGCCGTCTGGCCCTGGGCTTTTGTTTGTTTGGAGATTTTTAATGACTGTTTCAATCTCCTTACTGGTTATGGGTCTGTTGAGGCTTTCTATTTCTTCCTGGTTCAGTTGTGGTAGTTTATATGTTTCTAGGAATGCATCCATTTCTCCCAGATTGTCAAATTTATTGGCGTAGAGTTGCTCATAGTATGTTCTTATAATAGTTTGTATTTCTTTGGTGTTAGTTGTGATCTCTCCTCTTTCTTTTTTTTAAATTTATTTATTTATTTATTTATTTATTTATTTAAATTTTTTATTTTTTATATACATATATTTTTATCCCCAGGGGTACAGGTCTGTGAATCACCAGGTTTACACACTTCACAGCACTCACCAAATCACATACCCTCCCCAATGTCCATAATCCAACCCCCCTCTCCCAAACCCCCTCCCCCCAGCAACCCTCAGTTTGTTTTGTGAGATTAAGAGTCACTTATGGTTTGTCTCCCTCCCAATCCCATCTTGTTTCATTTATTCTTCTTCTACCCACTTAAGCCTCCATGTTGCATCACCACTTCCTCATATCAGGGAGATCATATGATAGTTGTCTTTCTCTGCTTGACTTATTTCACTAAGCATGATACGCTCTAGTTCCATCCATGTTGTTGCAAATGGCAAGATTTCATTTCTTTTGATGGCTGTATAGTATTCCATTGTGTATATATACCACATCTTCTTGATCCATTCATCTGTTGATGGACATCTAGGTTCTTTCCATAGTTTGGCTATTGTGGACATAGCTGCTATAAACATTCGGGTGCACATGCCCCTTTGGTTCACTACATTTGTATCTTTAGGGTAAATACCCAATAGGGCAATTGCTGGGTCATAGGGCGGTTCTATTTTCAACATTTTGAGGAACCTCCATGCTGTTTTCCAGAGTGGCTGCACCAGCTTGCATTCCCACCAACAGTGTAGGAGGGTTCCCCTTTCTCCGCATCCTCAGCAGCATCTGTCATTTCCTGACTTGTTGATTTTAGCCATTCTGACTGGTGTGAGGTGATATCTCATTGTGGTTTTGATTTGTATTTCCCTGATGCCGAGTGATATGGAGCACTTTTTCATGTGTCTGTTCGCCATCTGGATGTCTTCTTTGCAGAAATGTCTGTTCATGTCCTCTGCCCATTTCTTGATTGGATTATTTGTTCTTTGGGTGTTGAGTTTGCTAAGTTCTTTATAGATTCTGGACACTAGTCCTTTATCTGATATGTTGTTTGCAAATATCTTCTCCCATTCTGTCAGTTGTCTTTTGATTTTGTTAACTGTTTCCTTTGCTGTGCAAAAGCTTTTGATCTTGATGAAATCCCAATAGTTCATTTTTGCCCTTGCTTCCCTTGCCTTTTGCGTTGTTCCTAGGAAGATGTTGCTGCGGCTGAGGTCGAAGAGGTTGCTGCCCGTGTTCTCCTCAAGGATTTTGATGGATTCCTTTCGTACATTGAGGTCCTTCATCCATTTTGAGTCTATTTTTGTGTGTGGTGTAAGGAAATGGTCCAATTTCATTTTTCTGCATGTGGCTGTCCAATTTTCCCAGCACCATTTATTGAAGAGGTTGTCTTTTTTCCATTGGACATTCTTTCCTGCTTTGTCAAAGATTAGTTGACCATAGATTTGAGGGTCTATTTCTGGGCTCTCTATTCTGTTCCATTGATCTATGTGTCTGTTTTTGTGCCAGTACCATGCTGTCTTGATGATGACAGCTTTGTAATAGAGCTTGAAGTCCGGAATTGTGATGCCACCAACGTTGGCTTTCTTTTTCAATATCCCTTTGGCTATTCGAGGTCTTTTCTGGTTCCATATAAATTTTAGCATTATTTGTTCCATTTCTTTGAAAAAGATGGATGGTACTTTGATAGGAATTGCTTTAAATGTGTAGATTGCTTTAGGTAGCATAGACATTTTCACAATATTTATTCTTCCAATCCAGGAGCATGAAACATTTTTCCATTTCTTTGTGTCTTCCTCCATTTCTTTCATGAGTACTTTATAGTTTTCTGAGTATAGATTCTGTGTCTCTTTGGTTAGGTTTATTCCTAGGTATCTTATGGTTTTGGATGCAATTGTAAATGGGATTGACTCCTTAATATCTCTTTCTTCTGTCTTGCTGTTGGTGTAGAGGAATGCAACTGATTTCTGTGCATTGATTTTATATCCTGACACTTTACTGAATTCCTGTATAAGTTCTAGCAATTTTGGAGTGGAGTCTTTTGGGTTTTCCACATATAGTATCATATCATCTGCGAAGAGTGATAATTTGACTTCTTCTTTGCCGATTTGGATGCCTTTAATTTCCTTTTGTTGTCTGATTGCTGAGGCTAGGACCTCTAGTACTATGTTGAATAGCAGTGGTGATAATGGACATCCATGCCGTGTTCCTGACCTTAGCGGAAAAGCTTTCAGTTTTTCTCCATTGAGAATGATATTTGCGGTGGGTTTTTCATAGACGGCTTTGATGATATTGAGGTATGTGCCCTCTATCCCTACACTTTGAAGAGTTTTGATCAGGAAGGGATGCTGTACTTTGTCAAATGCTTTTTCAGCATCTATTGAGAGTATCATATGGTTCTTGTTCTTTCTTTTATTGATGTGTTGTATCACATTGACTGATTTGCGGATGTTGAACCAACCTTGCAGCCCTGGAATAAATCCCACTTGGTCATGGTGAATAATCTTTTTAATGTACTGTTGAATCCTATTGGCTAGTATTTTGTTGAGTATTTTCGCATCTGTGTTCATCAAGGATATCGGTCTATAGCTCTCTTTTTTGGTGGGATCCTTGCCTGGTTTTGGGATCAAGGTGATGCTGGCCTCATAAAATGAGGTTGGAAGTTTTCCTTCCATTTCTATTTTTTGGAACAGTTTCAGGAGTATAGGAATTAGTTCTTCTTTAAATGTTTGGTAGAATTCCCCCGGGAAGCCGTCTGGCCCTGGGCTTTTGTTTGTTTGGAGATTTTTAATGACTGTTTCAATCTCCTTACTGGTTATGGGTCTGTTGAGGCTTTCTATTTCTTCCTGGTTCAGTTGTGGTAGTTTATATGTTTCTAGGAATGCATCCATTTCTCCCAGATTGTCAAATTTATTGGCGTAGAGTTGCTCATAGTATGTTCTTATAATAGTTTGTATTTCTTTGGTGTTAGTTGTGATCTCTCCTCTTTCTTTTTTTTAAATTTATTTATTTATTTATTTATTTATTTATTTAAATTTTTTATTTTTTATATACATATATTTTTATCCCCAGGGGTACAGGTCTGTGAATCACCAGGTTTACACACTTCACAGCACTCACCAAATCACATACCCTCCCCAATGTCCATAATCCAACCCCCCTCTCCCAAAACCCCCTCCCCCCAGCAACCCTCAGTTTGTTTTGTGAGATTAAGAGTCACTTATGGTTTGTCTCCCTCCCAATCACATCTTGTTTCATTTATTCTTCTTCTACCCACTTAAGCCTCCATGTTGCATCACCACTTCCTCATATCAGGGAGATCATATGATAGTTGTCTTTCTCTGCTTGACTTATTTCACTAAGCATGATACGCTCTAGTTCCATCCATGTTGTTGCAAATGGCAAGATTTCATTTCTTTTGATGGCTGTATAGTATTCCATTGTGTATATATACCACATCTTCTTGATCCATTCATCTGTTGATGGACATCTAGGTTCTTTCCATAGTTTGGCTATTGTGGACATAGCTGCTATAAACATTCGGGTGCACATGCCCCTTTGGTTCACTACATTTGTATCTTTAGGGTAAATACCCAATAGGGCAATTGCTGGGTCATAGGGCGGTTCTATTTTCAACATTTTGAGGAACCTCCATGCTGTTTTCCAGAGTGGCTGCACCAGCTTGCATTCCCACCAACAGTGTAGGAGGGTTCCCCTTTCTCCGCATCCTCAGCAGCATCTGTCATTTCCTGACTTGTTGATTTTAGCCATTCTGACTGGTGTGAGGTGATATCTCATTGTGGTTTTGATTTGTATTTCCCTGATGCCGAGTGATATGGAGCACTTTTTCATGTGTCTGTTCGCCATCTGGATGTCTTCTTTGCAGAAATGTCTGTTCATGTCCTCTGCCCATTTCTTGATTGGATTATTTGTTCTTTGGGTGTTGAGTTTGCTAAGTTCTTTATAGATTCTGGACACTAGTCCTTTATCTGATATGTTGTTTGCAAATATCTTCTCCCATTCTGTCAGTTGTCTTTTGATTTTGTTAACTGTTTCCTTTGCTGTGCAAAAGCTTTTGATCTTGATGAAATCCCAATAGTTCATTTTTGCCCTTGCTTCCCTTGCCTTTTGCGTTGTTCCTAGGAAGATGTTGCTGCGGCTGAGGTCGAAGAGGTTGCTGCCCGTGTTCTCCTCAAGGATTTTGATGGATTCCTTTCGTACATTGAGGTCCTTCATCCATTTTGAGTCTATTTTTGTGTGTGGTGTAAGGAAATGGTCCAATTTCATTTTTCTGCATGTGGCTGTCCAATTTTCCCAGCACCATTTATTGAAGAGGTTGTCTTTTTTCCATTGGACATTCTTTCCTGCTTTGTCAAAGATTAGTTGACCATAGATTTGAGGGTCTATTTCTGGGCTCTCTATTCTGTTCCATTGATCTATGTGTCTGTTTTTGTGCCAGTACCATGCTGTCTTGATGATGACAGCTTTGTAATAGAGCTTGAAGTCCGGAATTGTGATGCCACCAACGTTGGCTTTCTTTTTCAATATCCCTTTGGCTATTCGAGGTCTTTTCTGGTTCCATATAAATTTTAGCATTATTTGTTCCATTTCTTTGAAAAAGATGGATGGTACTTTGATAGGAATTGCTTTAAATGTGTAGATTGCTTTAGGTAGCATAGACATTTTCACAATATTTATTCTTCCAATCCAGGAGCATGAAACATTTTTCCATTTCTTTGTGTCTTCCTCCATTTCTTTCATGAGTACTTTATAGTTTTCTGAGTATAGATTCTGTGTCTCTTTGGTTAGGTTTATTCCTAGGTATCTTATGGTTTTGGATGCAATTGTAAATGGGATTGACTCCTTAATATCTCTTTCTTCTGTCTTGCTGTTGGTGTAGAGGAATGCAACTGATTTCTGTGCATTGATTTTATATCCTGACACTTTACTGAATTCCTGTATAAGTTCTAGCAATTTTGGAGTGGAGTCTTTTGGGTTTTCCACATATAGTATCATATCATCTGCGAAGAGTGATAATTTGACTTCTTCTTTGCCGATTTGGATGCCTTTAATTTCCTTTTGTTGTCTGATTGCTGAGGCTAGGACCTCTAGTACTATGTTGAATAGCAGTGGTGATAATGGACATCCATGCCGTGTTCCTGACCTTAGCGGAAAAGCTTTCAGTTTTTCTCCATTGAGAATGATATTTGCGGTGGGTTTTTCATAGACGGCTTTGATGATATTGAGGTATGTGCCCTCTATCCCTACACTTTGAAGAGTTTTGATCAGGAAGGGATGCTGTACTTTGTCAAATGCTTTTTCAGCATCTATTGAGAGTATCATATGGTTCTTGTTCTTTCTTTTATTGATGTGTTGTATCACATTGACTGATTTGCGGATGTTGAACCAACCTTGCAGCCCTGGAATAAATCCCACTTGGTCATGGTGAATAATCTTTTTAATGTACTGTTGAATCCTATTGGCTAGTATTTTGTTGAGTATTTTCGCATCTGTGTTCATCAAGGATATCGGTCTATAGCTCTCTTTTTTGGTGGGATCCTTGCCTGGTTTTGGGATCAAGGTGATGCTGGCCTCATAAAATGAGTTTGGAAGTTTTCCTTCCATTTCTATTTTTTGGAACAGTTTCAGGAGTATAGGAATTAGTTCTTCTTTAAATGTTTGGTAGAATTCCCCCGGGAAGCCGTCTGGCCCTGGGCTTTTGTTTGTTTGGAGATTTTTAATGACTGTTTCAATCTCCTTACTGGTTATGGGTCTGTTGAGGCTTTCTATTTCTTCCTGGTTCAGTTGTGGTAGTTTATATGTTTCTAGGAATGCATCCATTTCTCCCAGATTGTCAAATTTATTGGCGTAGAGTTGCTCATAGTATGTTCTTATAATAGTTTGTATTTCTTTGGTGTTAGTTGTGATCTCTCCTCTTTCTTTTTTTTAAATTTATTTATTTATTTATTTATTTATTTATTTAAATTTTTTATTTTTTATATACATATATTTTTATCCCCAGGGGTACAGGTCTGTGAATCACCAGGTTTACACACTTCACAGCACTCACCAAATCACATACCCTCCCCAATGTCCATAATCCAACCCCCCTCTCCCAAACCCCCTTTCCCCAGCAACCCTCAGTTTGTTTTGTGAGATTAAGAGTCACTTATGGTTTGTCTCCCTCCCAATCACATCTTGTTTCATTTATTCTTCTTCTACCCACTTAAGCCTCCATGTTGCATCACCACTTCCTCATATCAGGGAGATCATATGATAGTTGTCTTTCTCTGCTTGACTTATTTCACTAAGCATGATACGCTCTAGTTCCATCCATGTTGTTGCAAATGGCAAGATTTCATTTCTTTTGATGGCTGTATAGTATTCCATTGTGTATATATACCACATCTTCTTGATCCATTCATCTGTTGATGGACATCTAGGTTCTTTCCATAGTTTGGCTATTGTGGACATAGCTGCTATAAACATTCGGGTGCACATGCCCCTTTGGTTCACTACATTTGTATCTTTAGGGTAAATACCCAATAGGGCAATTGCTGGGTCATAGGGCGGTTCTATTTTCAACATTTTGAGGAACCTCCATGCTGTTTTCCAGAGTGGCTGCACCAGCTTGCATTCCCACCAACAGTGTAGGAGGGTTCCCCTTTCTCCGCATCCTCAGCAGCATCTGTCATTTCCTGACTTGTTGATTTTAGCCATTCTGACTGGTGTGAGGTGATATCTCATTGTGGTTTTGATTTGTATTTCCCTGATGCCGAGTGATATGGAGCACTTTTTCATGTGTCTGTTCGCCATCTGGATGTCTTCTTTGCAGAAATGTCTGTTCATGTCCTCTGCCCATTTCTTGATTGGATTATTTGTTCTTTGGGTGTTGAGTTTGCTAAGTTCTTTATAGATTCTGGACACTAGTCCTTTATCTGATATGTTGTTTGCAAATATCTTCTCCCATTCTGTCAGTTGTCTTTTGATTTTGTTAACTGTTTCCTTTGCTGTGCAAAAGCTTTTGATCTTGATGAAATCCCAATAGTTCATTTTTGCCCTTGCTTCCCTTGCCTTTTGCGTTGTTCCTAGGAAGATGTTGCTGCGGCTGAGGTCGAAGAGGTTGCTGCCCGTGTTCTCCTCAAGGATTTTGATGGATTCCTTTCGTACATTGAGGTCCTTCATCCATTTTGAGTCTATTTTTGTGTGTGGTGTAAGGAAATGGTCCAATTTCATTTTTCTGCATGTGGCTGTCCAATTTTCCCAGCACCATTTATTGAAGAGGTTGTCTTTTTTCCATTGGACATTCTTTCCTGCTTTGTCAAAGATTAGTTGACCATAGATTTGAGGGTCTATTTCTGGGCTCTCTATTCTGTTCCATTGATCTATGTGTCTGTTTTTGTGCCAGTACCATGCTGTCTTGATGATGACAGCTTTGTAATAGAGCTTGAAGTCCGGAATTGTGATGCCACCAACGTTGGCTTTCTTTTTCAATATCCCTTTGGCTATTCGAGGTCTTTTCTGGTTCCATATAAATTTTAGCATTATTTGTTCCATTTCTTTGAAAAAGATGGATGGTACTTTGATAGGAATTGCTTTAAATGTGTAGATTGCTTTAGGTAGCATAGACATTTTCACAATATTTATTCTTCCAATCCAGGAGCATGAAACATTTTTCCATTTCTTTGTGTCTTCCTCCATTTCTTTCATGAGTACTTTATAGTTTTCTGAGTATAGATTCTGTGTCTCTTTGGTTAGGTTTATTCCTAGGTATCTTATGGTTTTGGATGCAATTGTAAATGGGATTGACTCCTTAATATCTCTTTCTTCTGTCTTGCTGTTGGTGTAGAGGAATGCAACTGATTTCTGTGCATTGATTTTATATCCTGACACTTTACTGAATTCCTGTATAAGTTCTAGCAATTTTGGAGTGGAGTCTTTTGGGTTTTCCACATATAGTATCATATCATCTGCGAAGAGTGATAATTTGACTTCTTCTTTGCCGATTTGGATGCCTTTAATTTCCTTTTGTTGTCTGATTGCTGAGGCTAGGACCTCTAGTACTATGTTGAATAGCAGTGGTGATAATGGACATCCATGCCGTGTTCCTGACCTTAGCGGAAAAGCTTTCAGTTTTTCTCCATTGAGAATGATATTTGCGGTGGGTTTTTCATAGACGGCTTTGATGATATTGAGGTATGTGCCCTCTATCCCTACACTTTGAAGAGTTTTGATCAGGAAGGGATGCTGTACTTTGTCAAATGCTTTTTCAGCATCTATTGAGAGTATCATATGGTTCTTGTTCTTTCTTTTATTGATGTGTTGTATCACATTGACTGATTTGCGGATGTTGAACCAACCTTGCAGCCCTGGAATAAATCCCACTTGGTCATGGTGAATAATCTTTTTAATGTACTGTTGAATCCTATTGGCTAGTATTTTGTTGAGTATTTTCGCATCTGTGTTCATCAAGGATATCGGTCTATAGCTCTCTTTTTTGGTGGGATCCTTGCCTGGTTTTGGGATCAAGGTGATGCTGGCCTCATAAAATGAGTTTGGAAGTTTTCCTTCCATTTCTATTTTTTGGAACAGTTTCAGGAGTATAGGAATTAGTTCTTCTTTAAATGTTTGGTAGAATTCCCCCGGGAAGCCGTCTGGCCCTGGGCTTTTGTTTGTTTGGAGATTTTTAATGACTGTTTCAATCTCCTTACTGGTTATGGGTCTGTTGAGGCTTTCTATTTCTTCCTGGTTCAGTTGTGGTAGTTTATATGTTTCTAGGAATGCATCCATTTCTCCCAGATTGTCAAATTTATTGGCGTAGAGTTGCTCATAGTATGTTCTTATAATAGTTTGTATTTCTTTGGTGTTAGTTGTGATCTCTCCTCTTTCTTTTTTTTAAATTTATTTATTTATTTATTTATTTATTTATTTAAATTTTTTATTTTTTATATACATATATTTTTATCCCCAGGGGTACAGGTCTGTGAATCACCAGGTTTACACACTTCACAGCACTCACCAAATCACATACCCTCCCCAATGTCCATAATCCAACCCCCCTCTCCCAAACCCCCTTTCCCCAGCAACCCTCAGTTTGTTTTGTGAGATTAAGAGTCACTTATGGTTTGTCTCCCTCCCAATCACATCTTGTTTCATTTATTCTTCTTCTACCCACTTAAGCCTCCATGTTGCATCACCACTTCCTCATATCAGGGAGATCATATGATAGTTGTCTTTCTCTGCTTGACTTATTTCACTAAGCATGATACGCTCTAGTTCCATCCATGTTGTTGCAAATGGCAAGATTTCATTTCTTTTGATGGCTGTATAGTATTCCATTGTGTATATATACCACATCTTCTTGATCCATTCATCTGTTGATGGACATCTAGGTTCTTTCCATAGTTTGGCTATTGTGGACATAGCTGCTATAAACATTCGGGTGCACATGCCCCTTTGGTTCACTACATTTGTATCTTTAGGGTAAATACCCAATAGGGCAATTGCTGGGTCATAGGGCGGTTCTATTTTCAACATTTTGAGGAACCTCCATGCTGTTTTCCAGAGTGGCTGCACCAGCTTGCATTCCCACCAACAGTGTAGGAGGGTTCCCCTTTCTCCGCATCCTCAGCAGCATCTGTCATTTCCTGACTTGTTGATTTTAGCCATTCTGACTGGTGTGAGGTGATATCTCATTGTGGTTTTGATTTGTATTTCCCTGATGCCGAGTGATATGGAGCACTTTTTCATGTGTCTGTTCGCCATCTGGATGTCTTCTTTGCAGAAATGTCTGTTCATGTCCTCTGCCCATTTCTTGATTGGATTATTTGTTCTTTGGGTGTTGAGTTTGCTAAGTTCTTTATAGATTCTGGACACTAGTCCTTTATCTGATATGTTGTTTGCAAATATCTTCTCCCATTCTGTCAGTTGTCTTTTGATTTTGTTAACTGTTTCCTTTGCTGTGCAAAAGCTTTTGATCTTGATGAAATCCCAATAGTTCATTTTTGCCCTTGCTTCCCTTGCCTTTTGCGTTGTTCCTAGGAAGATGTTGCTGCGGCTGAGGTCGAAGAGGTTGCTGCCCGTGTTCTCCTCAAGGATTTTGATGGATTCCTTTCGTACATTGAGGTCCTTCATCCATTTTGAGTCTATTTTTGTGTGTGGTGTAAGGAAATGGTCCAATTTCATTTTTCTGCATGTGGCTGTCCAATTTTCCCAGCACCATTTATTGAAGAGGTTGTCTTTTTTCCATTGGACATTCTTTCCTGCTTTGTCAAAGATTAGTTGACCATAGATTTGAGGGTCTATTTCTGGGCTCTCTATTCTGTTCCATTGATCTATGTGTCTGTTTTTGTGCCAGTACCATGCTGTCTTGATGATGACAGCTTTGTAATAGAGCTTGAAGTCCGGAATTGTGATGCCACCAACGTTGGCTTTCTTTTTCAATATCCCTTTGGCTATTCGAGGTCTTTTCTGGTTCCATATAAATTTTAGCATTATTTGTTCCATTTCTTTGAAAAAGATGGATGGTACTTTGATAGGAATTGCTTTAAATGTGTAGATTGCTTTAGGTAGCATAGACATTTTCACAATATTTATTCTTCCAATCCAGGAGCATGAAACATTTTTCCATTTCTTTGTGTCTTCCTCCATTTCTTTCATGAGTACTTTATAGTTTTCTGAGTATAGATTCTGTGTCTCTTTGGTTAGGTTTATTCCTAGGTATCTTATGGTTTTGGATGCAATTGTAAATGGGATTGACTCCTTAATATCTCTTTCTTCTGTCTTGCTGTTGGTGTAGAGGAATGCAACTGATTTCTGTGCATTGATTTTATATCCTGACACTTTACTGAATTCCTGTATAAGTTCTAGCAATTTTGGAGTGGAGTCTTTTGGGTTTTCCACATATAGTATCATATCATCTGCGAAGAGTGATAATTTGACTTCTTCTTTGCCGATTTGGATGCCTTTAATTTCCTTTTGTTGTCTGATTGCTGAGGCTAGGACCTCTAGTACTATGTTGAATAGCAGTGGTGACAATGGACATCCATGCCGTGTTCCTGACCTTAGCGGAAAAGCTTTCAGTTTTTCTCCATTGAGAATGATATTTGCGGTGGGTTTTTCATAGACGGCTTTGATGATATTGAGGTATGTGCCCTCTATCCCTACACTTTGAAGAGTTTTGATCAGGAAGGGATGCTGTACTTTGTCAAATGCTTTTTCAGCATCTATTGAGAGTATCATATGGTTCTTGTTCTTTCTTTTATTGATGTGTTGTATCACATTGACTGATTTGCGGATGTTGAACCAACCTTGCAGCCCTGGAATAAATCCCACTTGGTCATGGTGAATAATCTTTTTAATGTACTGTTGAATCCTATTGGCTAGTATTTTGTTGAGTATTTTCGCATCTGTGTTCATCAAGGATATCGGTCTATAGCTCTCTTTTTTGGTGGGATCCTTGCCTGGTTTTGGGATCAAGGTGATGCTGGCCTCATAAAATGAGTTTGGAAGTTTTCCTTCCATTTCTATTTTTTGGAACAGTTTCAGGAGTATAGGAATTAGTTCTTCTTTAAATGTTTGGTAGAATTCCCCCGGGAAGCCGTCTGGCCCTGGGCTTTTGTTTGTTTGGAGATTTTTAATGACTGTTTCAATCTCCTTACTGGTTATGGGTCTGTTGAGGCTTTCTATTTCTTCCTGGTTCAGTTGTGGTAGTTTATATGTTTCTAGGAATGCATCCATTTCTCCCAGATTGTCAAATTTATTGGCGTAGAGTTGCTCATAGTATGTTCTTATAATAGTTTGTATTTCTTTGGTGTTAGTTGTGATCTCTCCTCTTTCTTTTTTTTAAATTTATTTATTTATTTATTTATTTATTTAAATTTTTTATTTTTTATATACATATATTTTTATCCCCAGGGGTACAGGTCTGTGAATCACCAGGTTTACACACTTCACAGCACTCACCAAATCACATACCCTCCCCAATGTCCATAATCCAACCCCCCTCTCCCAAACCCCCTCCCCCCAGCAACCCTCAGTTTGTTTTGTGAGATTAAGAGTCACTTATGGTTTGTCTCCCTCCCAATCCCATCTTGTTTCATTTATTCTTCTTCTACCCACTTAAGCCTCCATGTTGCATCACCACTTCCTCATATCAGGGAGATCATATGATAGTTGTCTTTCTCTGCTTGACTTATTTCACTAAGCATGATACGCTCTAGTTCCATCCATGTTGTTGCAAATGGCAAGATTTCATTTCTTTTGATGGCTGTATAGTATTCCATTGTGTATATATACCACATCTTCTTGATCCATTCATCTGTTGATGGACATCTAGGTTCTTTCCATAGTTTGGCTATTGTGGACATAGCTGCTATAAACATTCGGGTGCACGTGCCCCTTTGGTTCACTACATTTGTATCTTTAGGGTAAATACCCAATAGGGCAATTGCTGGGTCATAGGGCAGTTCTATTTTCAACATTTTGAGGAACCTCCATGCTGTTTTCCAGAGTGGCTGCACCAGCTTGCATTCCCACCAACAGTGTAGGAGGGTTCCCCTTTCTCCGCATCCTCAGCAGCATCTGTCATTTCCTGACTTGTTGATTTTAGCCATTCTGACTGGTGTGAGGTGATATCTCATTGTGGTTTTGATTTGTATTTCCCTGATGCCGAGTGATATGGAGCACTTTTTCATGTGTCTGTTCGCCATCTGGATGTCTTCTTTGCAGAAATGTCTGTTCATGTCCTCTGCCCATTTCTTGATTGGATTATTTGTTCTTTGGGTGTTGAGTTTGCTAAGTTCTTTATAGATTCTGGACACTAGTCCTTTATCTGATATGTTGTTTGCAAATATCTTCTCCCATTCTGTCAGTTGTCTTTTGATTTTGTTAACTGTTTCCTTTGCTGTGCAAAAGCTTTTGATCTTGATGAAATCCCAATAGTTCATTTTTGCCCTTGCTTCCCTTGCCTTTTGCGTTGTTCCTAGGAAGATGTTGCTGCGGCTGAGGTCGAAGAGGTTGCTGCCCGTGTTCTCCTCAAGGATTTTGATGGATTCCTTTCGTACATTGAGGTCCTTCATCCATTTTGAGTCTATTTTTGTGTGTGGTGTAAGGAAATGGTCCAATTTCATTTTTCTGCATGTGGCTGTCCAATTTTCCCAGCACCATTTATTGAAGAGGTTGTCTTTTTTCCATTGGACATTCTTTCCTGCTTTGTCAAAGATTAGTTGACCATAGATTTGAGGGTCTATTTCTGGGCTCTCTATTCTGTTCCATTGATCTATGTGTCTGTTTTTGTGCCAGTACCATGCTGTCTTGATGATGACAGCTTTGTAATAGAGCTTGAAGTCCGGAATTGTGATGCCACCAACGTTGGCTTTCTTTTTCAATATCCCTTTGGCTATTCGAGGTCTTTTCTGGTTCCATATAAATTTTAGCATTATTTGTTCCATTTCTTTGAAAAAGATGGATGGTACTTTGATAGGAATTGCTTTAAATGTGTAGATTGCTTTAGGTAGCATAGACATTTTCACAATATTTATTCTTCCAATCCAGGAGCATGAAACATTTTTCCATTTCTTTGTGTCTTCCTCCATTTCTTTCATGAGTACTTTATAGTTTTCTGAGTATAGATTCTGTGTCTCCTTGGTTAGGTTTATTCCTAGGTATCTTATGGTTTTGGATGCAATTGTAAATGGGATTGACTCCTTAATATCTCTTTCTTCTGTCTTGCTGTTGGTGTAGAGGAATGCAACTGATTTCTGTGCATTGATTTTATATCCTGACACTTTACTGAATTCCTGTATAAGTTCTAGCAATTTTGGAGTGGAGTCTTTTGGGTTTTCCACATATAGTATCATATCATCTGCGAAGAGTGATAATTTGACTTCTTCTTTGCCGATTTGGATGCCTTTAATTTCCTTTTGTTGTCTGATTGCTGAGGCTAGGACCTCTAGTACTATGTTGAATAGCAGTGGTGATAATGGACATCCATGCCGTGTTCCTGACCTTAGCGGAAAAGCTTTCAGTTTTTCTCCATTGAGAATGACATTTGCGGTGGGTTTTTCATAGACGGCTTTGATGATATTGAGGTATGTGCCCTCTATCCCTACACTTTCAAGAGTTTTGATCAGGAAGGGATGCTGTACTTTGTCAAATGCTTTTTCAGCATCTATTGAGAGTATCATATGGTTCTTGTTCTTTCTTTTATTGATGTGTTGTATCACATTGACTGATTTGCGGATGTTGAACCAACCTTGCAGCCCTGGAATAAATCCCACTTGGTCATGGTGAATAATCTTTTTAATGTACTGTTGAATCCTATTGGCTAGTATTTTGTTGAGTATTTTCGCATCTGTGTTCATCAAGGATATCGGTCTATAGCTCTCTTTTTTGGTGGGATCCTTGCCTGGTTTTGGGATCAAGGTGATGCTGGCCTCATAAAATGAGGTTGGAAGTTTTCCTTCCATTTCTATTTTTTGGAACAGTTTCAGGAGTATAGGAATTAGTTCTTCTTTAAATGTTTGGTAGAATTCCCCCGGGAAGCCGTCTGGCCCTGGGCTTTTGTTTGTTTGGAGATTTTTAATGACTGTTTCAATCTCCTTACTGGTTATGGGTCTGTTGAGGCTTTCTATTTCTTCCTGGTTCAGTTGTGGTAGTTTATATGTTTCTAGGAATGCATCCATTTCTCCCAGATTGTCAAATTTATTGGCGTAGAGTTGCTCATAGTATGTTCTTATAATAGTTTGTATTTCTTTGGTGTTAGTTGTGATCTCTCCTCTTTCTTTTTTTTAAAATTTATTTATTTATTTATTTATTTATTTAAATTTTTTATTTTTTATATACATATATTTTTATCCCCAGGGGTACAGGTCTGTGAATCACCAGGTTTACACACTTCACAGCACTCACCAAATCACATACCCTCCCCAATGTCCATAATCCAACCCCCCTCTCCCAAACCCCCTCCCCCCAGCAACCCTCAGTTTGTTTTGTGAGATTAAGAGTCACTTATGGTTTGTCTCCCTCCCAATCCCATCTTGTTTCATTTATTCTTCTTCTACCCACTTAAGCCTCCATGTTGCATCACCACTTCCTCATATCAGGGAGATCATATGATAGTTGTCTTTCTCTGCTTGACTTATTTCACTAAGCATGATACGCTCTAGTTCCATCCATGTTGTTGCAAATGGCAAGATTTCATTTCTTTTGATGGCTGTATAGTATTCCATTGTGTATATATACCACATCTTCTTGATCCATTCATCTGTTGATGGACATCTAGGTTCTTTCCATAGTTTGGCTATTGTGGACATAGCTGCTATAAACATTCGGGTGCACGTGCCCCTTTGGTTCACTACATTTGTATCTTTAGGGTAAATACCCAATAGGGCAATTGCTGGGTCATAGGGCAGTTCTATTTTCAACATTTTGAGGAACCTCCATGCTGTTTTCCAGAGTGGCTGCACCAGCTTGCATTCCCACCAACAGTGTAGGAGGGTTCCCCTTTCTCCGCATCCTCAGCAGCATCTGTCATTTCCTGACTTGTTGATTTTAGCCATTCTGACTGGTGTGAGGTGATATCTCATTGTGGTTTTGATTTGTATTTCCCTGATGCCGAGTGATATGGAGCACTTTTTCATGTGTCTGTTCGCCATCTGGATGTCTTCTTTGCAGAAATGTCTGTTCATGTCCTCTGCCCATTTCTTGATTGGATTATTTGTTCTTTGGGTGTTGAGTTTGCTAAGTTCTTTATAGATTCTGGACACTAGTCCTTTATCTGATATGTTGTTTGCAAATATCTTCTCCCATTCTGTCAGTTGTCTTTTGATTTTGTTAACTGTTTCCTTTGCTGTGCAAAAGCTTTTGATCTTGATGAAATCCCAATAGTTCATTTTTGCCCTTGCTTCCCTTGCCTTTTGCGTTGTTCCTAGGAAGATGTTGCTGCGGCTGAGGTCGAAGAGGTTGCTGCCCGTGTTCTCCTCAAGGATTTTGATGGATTCCTTTCGTACATTGAGGTCCTTCATCCATTTTGAGTCTATTTTTGTGTGTGGTGTAAGGAAATGGTCCAATTTCATTTTTCTGCATGTGGCTGTCCAATTTTCCCAGCACCATTTATTGAAGAGGTTGTCTTTTTTCCATTGGACATTCTTTCCTGCTTTGTCAAAGATTAGTTGACCATAGATTTGAGGGTCTATTTCTGGGCTCTCTATTCTGTTCCATTGATCTATGTGTCTGTTTTTGTGCCAGTACCATGCTGTCTTGATGATGACAGCTTTGTAATAGAGCTTGAAGTCCGGAATTGTGATGCCACCAACGTTGGCTTTCTTTTTCAATATCCCTTTGGCTATTCGAGGTCTTTTCTGGTTCCATATAAATTTTAGCATTATTTGTTCCATTTCTTTGAAAAAGATGGATGGTACTTTGATAGGAATTGCTTTAAATGTGTAGATTGCTTTAGGTAGCATAGACATTTTCACAATATTTATTCTTCCAATCCAGGAGCATGAAACATTTTTCCATTTCTTTGTGTCTTCCTCCATTTCTTTCATGAGTACTTTATAGTTTTCTGAGTATAGATTCTGTGTCTCCTTGGTTAGGTTTATTCCTAGGTATCTTATGGTTTTGGATGCAATTGTAAATGGGATTGACTCCTTAATATCTCTTTCTTCTGTCTTGCTGTTGGTGTAGAGGAATGCAACTGATTTCTGTGCATTGATTTTATATCCTGACACTTTACTGAATTCCTGTATAAGTTCTAGCAATTTTGGAGTGGAGTCTTTTGGGTTTTCCACATATAGTATCATATCATCTGCGAAGAGTGATAATTTGACTTCTTCTTTGCCGATTTGGATGCCTTTAATTTCCTTTTGTTGTCTGATTGCTGAGGCTAGGACCTCTAGTACTATGTTGAATAGCAGTGGTGATAATGGACATCCATGCCGTGTTCCTGACCTTAGCGGAAAAGCTTTCAGTTTTTCTCCATTGAGAATGACATTTGCGGTGGGTTTTTCATAGACGGCTTTGATGATATTGAGGTATGTGCCCTCTATCCCTACACTTTGAAGAGTTTTGATCAGGAAGGGATGCTGTACTTTGTCAAATGCTTTTTCAGCATCTATTGAGAGTATCATATGGTTCTTGTTCTTTCTTTTATTGATGTGTTGTATCACATTGACTGATTTGCGGATGTTGAACCAACCTTGCAGCCCTGGAATAAATCCCACTTGGTCATGGTGAATAATCTTTTTAATGTACTGTTGAATCCTATTGGCTAGTATTTTGTTGAGTATTTTCGCATCTGTGTTCATCAAGGATATCGGTCTATAGCTCTCTTTTTTGGTGGGATCCTTGCCTGGTTTTGGGATCAAGGTGATGCTGGCCTCATAAAATGAGGTTGGAAGTTTTCCTTCCATTTCTATTTTTTGGAACAGTTTCAGGAGTATAGGAATTAGTTCTTCTTTAAATGTTTGGTAGAATTCCCCCGGGAAGCCGTCTGGCCCTGGGCTTTTGTTTGTTTGGAGATTTTTAATGACTGTTTCAATCTCCTTACTGGTTATGGGTCTGTTGAGGCTTTCTATTTCTTCCTGGTTCAGTTGTGGTAGTTTATATGTTTCTAGGAATGCATCCATTTCTCCCAGATTGTCAAATTTATTGGCGTAGAGTTGCTCATAGTATGTTCTTATAATAGTTTGTATTTCTTTGGTGTTAGTTGTGATCTCTCCTCTTTCTTTTTTTTAAAATTTATTTATTTATTTATTTATTTATTTAAATTTTTTATTTTTTATATACATATATTTTTATCCCCAGGGGTACAGGTCTGTGAATCACCAGGTTTACACACTTCACAGCACTCACCAAATCACATACCCTCCCCAATGTCCATAATCCAACCCCCCTCTCCCAAACTCCCTCCCCCCAGCAACCCTCAGTTTGTTTTGTGAGATTAAGAGTCACTTATGGTTTGTCTCCCTCCCAATCCCATCTTGTTTCATTTATTCTTCTTCTACCCACTTAAGCCTCCATGTTGCATCACCACTTCCTCATATCAGGGAGATCATATGATAGTTGTCTTTCTCTGCTTGACTTATTTCACTAAGCATGATACGCTCTAGTTCCATCCATGTTGTTGCAAATGGCAAGATTTCATTTCTTTTGATGGCTGTATAGTATTCCATTGTGTATATATACCACATCTTCTTGATCCATTCATCTGTTGATGGACATCTAGGTTCTTTCCATAGTTTGGCTATTGTGGACATAGCTGCTATAAACATTCGGGTGCACGTGCCCCTTTGGTTCACTACATTTGTATCTTTAGGGTAAATACCCAATAGGGCAATTGCTGGGTCATAGGGCAGTTCTATTTTCAACATTTTGAGGAACCTCCATGCTGTTTTCCAGAGTGGCTGCACCAGCTTGCATTCCCACCAACAGTGTAGGAGGGTTCCCCTTTCTCCGCATCCTCAGCAGCATCTGTCATTTCCTGACTTGTTGATTTTAGCCATTCTGACTGGTGTGAGGTGATATCTCATTGTGGTTTTGATTTGTATTTCCCTGATGCCGAGTGATATGGAGCACTTTTTCATGTGTCTGTTCGCCATCTGGATGTCTTCTTTGCAGAAATGTCTGTTCATGTCCTCTGCCCATTTCTTGATTGGATTATTTGTTCTTTGGGTGTTGAGTTTGCTAAGTTCTTTATAGATTCTGGACACTAGTCCTTTATCTGATATGTTGTTTGCAAATATCTTCTCCCATTCTGTCAGTTGTCTTTTGATTTTGTTAACTGTTTCCTTTGCTGTGCAAAAGCTTTTGATCTTGATGAAATCCCAATAGTTCATTTTTGCCCTTGCTTCCCTTGCCTTTTGCGTTGTTCCTAGGAAGATGTTGCTGCGGCTGAGGTCGAAGAGGTTGCTGCCCGTGTTCTCCTCAAGGATTTTGATGGATTCCTTTCGTACATTGAGGTCCTTCATCCATTTTGAGTCTATTTTTGTGTGTGGTGTAAGGAAATGGTCCAATTTCATTTTTCTGCATGTGGCTGTCCAATTTTCCCAGCACCATTTATTGAAGAGGTTGTCTTTTTTCCATTGGACATTCTTTCCTGCTTTGTCAAAGATTAGTTGACCATAGATTTGAGGGTCTATTTCTGGGCTCTCTATTCTGTTCCATTGATCTATGTGTCTGTTTTTGTGCCAGTACCATGCTGTCTTGATGATGACAGCTTTGTAATAGAGCTTGAAGTCCGGAATTGTGATGCCACCAACGTTGGCTTTCTTTTTCAATATCCCTTTGGCTATTCGAGGTCTTTTCTGGTTCCATATAAATTTTAGCATTATTTGTTCCATTTCTTTGAAAAAGATGGATGGTACTTTGATAGGAATTGCTTTAAATGTGTAGATTGCTTTAGGTAGCATAGACATTTTCACAATATTTATTCTTCCAATCCAGGAGCATGAAACATTTTTCCATTTCTTTGTGTCTTCCTCCATTTCTTTCATGAGTACTTTATAGTTTTCTGAGTATAGATTCTGTGTCTCTTTGGTTAGGTTTATTCCTAGGTATCTTATGGTTTTGGATGCAATTGTAAATGGGATTGACTCCTTAATATCTCTTTCTTCTGTCTTGCTGTTGGTGTAGAGGAATGCAACTGATTTCTGTGCATTGATTTTATATCCTGACACTTTACTGAATTCCTGTATAAGTTCTAGCAATTTTGGAGTGGAGTCTTTTGGGTTTTCCACATATAGTATCATATCATCTGCGAAGAGTGATAATTTGACTTCTTCTTTGCCGATTTGGATGCCTTTAATTTCCTTTTGTTGTCTGATTGCTGAGGCTAGGACCTCTAGTACTATGTTGAATAGCAGTGGTGATAATGGACATCCATGCCGTGTTCCTGACCTTAGCGGAAAAGCTTTCAGTTTTTCTCCATTGAGAATGATATTTGCGGTGGGTTTTTCATAGACGGCTTTGATGATATTGAGGTATGTGCCCTCTATCCCTACACTTTGAAGAGTTTTGATCAGGAAGGGATGCTGTACTTTGTCAAATGCTTTTTCAGCATCTATTGAGAGTATCATATGGTTCTTGTTCTTTCTTTTATTGATGTGTTGTATCACATTGACTGATTTGCGGATGTTGAACCAACCTTGCAGCCCTGGAATAAATCCCACTTGGTCATGGTGAATAATCTTTTTAATGTACTGTTGAATCCTATTGGCTAGTATTTTGTTGAGTATTTTCGCATCTGTGTTCATCAAGGATATCGGTCTATAGCTCTCTTTTTTGGTGGGATCCTTGCCTGGTTTTGGGATCAAGGTGATGCTGGCCTCATAAAATGAGGTTGGAAGTTTTCCTTCCATTTCTATTTTTTGGAACAGTTTCAGGAGTATAGGAATTAGTTCTTCTTTAAATGTTTGGTAGAATTCCCCCGGGAAGCCGTCTGGCCCTGGGCTTTTGTTTGTTTGGAGATTTTTAATGACTGTTTCAATCTCCTTACTGGTTATGGGTCTGTTGAGGCTTTCTATTTCTTCCTGGTTCAGTTGTGGTAGTTTATATGTTTCTAGGAATGCATCCATTTCTCCCAGATTGTCAAATTTATTGGCGTAGAGTTGCTCATAGTATGTTCTTATAATAGTTTGTATTTCTTTGGTGTTAGTTGTGATCTCTCCTCTTTCTTTTTTTTAAATTTATTTATTTATTTATTTATTTATTTATGTATTTATTTATTTAAATTTTTTATTTTTTATATACATATATTTTTATCCCCAGGGGTACAGGTCTGTGAATCACCAGGTTTACACACTTCACAGCACTCACCAAATCACATACCCTCCCCAATGTCCATAATCCAACCCCCCTCTCCCAAACCCCCTCCCCCCAGCAACCCTCAGTTTGTTTTGTGAGATTAAGAGTCACTTATGGTTTGTCTCCCTCCCAATCCCATCTTGTTTCATTTATTCTTCTTCTACCCACTTAAGCCTCCATGTTGCATCACCACTTCCTCATATCAGGGAGATCATATGATAGTTGTCTTTCTCTGCTTGACTTATTTCACTAAGCATGATACGCTCTAGTTCCATCCATGTTGTTGCAAATGGCAAGATTTCATTTCTTTTGATGGCTGTATAGTATTCCATTGTGTATATATACCACATCTTCTTGATCCATTCATCTGTTGATGGACATCTAGGTTCTTTCCATAGTTTGGCTATTGTGGACATAGCTGCTATAAACATTCGGGTGCACGTGCCCCTTTGGTTCACTACATTTGTATCTTTAGGGTAAATACCCAATAGGGCAATTGCTGGGTCATAGGGCAGTTCTATTTTCAACATTTTGAGGAACCTCCATGCTGTTTTCCAGAGTGGCTGCACCAGCTTGCATTCCCACCAACAGTGTAGGAGGGTTCCCCTTTCTCCGCATCCTCAGCAGCATCTGTCATTTCCTGACTTGTTGATTTTAGCCATTCTGACTGGTGTGAGGTGATATCTCATTGTGGTTTTGATTTGTATTTCCCTGATGCCGAGTGATATGGAGCACTTTTTCATGTGTCTGTTCGCCATCTGGATGTCTTCTTTGCAGAAATGTCTGTTCATGTCCTCTGCCCATTTCTTGATTGGATTATTTGTTCTTTGGGTGTTGAGTTTGCTAAGTTCTTTATAGATTCTGGACACTAGTCCTTTATCTGATATGTTGTTTGCAAATATCTTCTCCCATTCTGTCAGTTGTCTTTTGATTTTGTTAACTGTTTCCTTTGCTGTGCAAAAGCTTTTGATCTTGACGAAATCCCAATAGTTCATTTTTGCCCTTGCTTCCCTTGCCTTTTGCGTTGTTCCTAGGAAGATGTTGCTGCGGCTGAGGTCGAAGAGGTTGCTGCCCGTGTTCTCCTCAAGGATTTTGATGGATTCCTTTCGTACATTGAGGTCCTTCATCCATTTTGAGTCTATTTTTGTGTGTGGTGTAAGGAAATGGTCCAATTTCATTTTTCTGCATGTGGCTGTCCAATTTTCCCAGCACCATTTATTGAAGAGGTTGTCTTTTTTCCATTGGACATTCTTTCCTGCTTTGTCAAAGATTAGTTGACCATAGATTTGAGGGTCTATTTCTGGGCTCTCTATTCTGTTCCATTGATCTATGTGTCTGTTTTTGTGCCAGTACCATGCTGTCTTGATGATGACAGCTTTGTAATAGAGCTTGAAGTCCGGAATTGTGATGCCACCAACGTTGGCTTTCATTTTCAATATCCCTTTGGCTATTCGAGGTCTTTTCTGGTTCCATATAAATTTTAGCATTATTTGTTCCATTTCTTTGAAAAAGATGGATGGTACTTTGATAGGAATTGCTTTAAATGTGTAGATTGCTTTAGGTAGCATAGACATTTTCACAATATTTATTCTTCCAATCCAGGAGCATGAAACATTTTTCCATTTCTTTGTGTCTTCCTCCATTTCTTTCATGAGTACTTTATAGTTTTCTGAGTATAGATTCTGTGTCTCTTTGGTTAGGTTTATTCCTAGGTATCTTATGGTTTTGGATGCAATTGTAAATGGGATTGACTCCTTAATATCTCTTTCTTCTGTCTTGATGTTGGTGTAGAGGAATGCAACTGATTTCTGTGCATTGATTTTATATCCTGACACTTTACTGAATTCCTGTATAAGTTCTAGCAATTTTGGAGTGGAGTCTTTTGGGTTTTCCACATATAGTATCATATCATCTGCGAAGAGTGATAATTTGACTTCTTCTTTGCCGATTTGGATGCCTTTAATTTCCTTTTGTTGTCTGATTGCTGAGGCTAGGACCTCTAGTACTATGTTGAATATCAGTGGTGATAATGGACATCCATGCCGTGTTCCTGACCTTAGCGGAAAAGCTTTCAGTTTTTCTCCATTGAGAATGATATTTGCGGTGGGTTTTTCATAGACGGCTTTGATGATATTGAGGTATGTGCCCTCTATCCCTACACTTTGAAGAGTTTTGATCAGGAAGGGATGCTGTACTTTGTCAAATGCTTTTTCAGCATCTATTGAGAGTATCATATGGTTCTTGTTCTTTCTTTTATTGATGTGTTGTATCACATTGACTGATTTGCGGATGTTGAACCAACCTTGCAGCCCTGGAATAAATCCCACTTGGTCATGGTGAATAATCTTTTTAATGTACTGTTGAATCCTATTGGCTAGTATTTTGTTGAGTATTTTCGCATCTGTGTTCATCAAGGATATCGGTCTATAGCTCTCTTTTTTGGTGGGATCCTTGCCTGGTTTTGGGATCAAGGTGATGCTGGCCTCCTAAAATGAGTTTGGAAGTTTTCCTTCCATTTCTATTTTTTGGAACAGTTTCAGGAGTATAGGAATTAGTTCTTCTTTAAATGTTTGGTAGAATTCCCCCGGGAAGCCGTCTGGCCCTGGGCTTTTGTTTGTTTGGAGATTTTTAATGACTGTTTCAATCTCCTTACTGGTTATGGGTCTGTTGAGGCTTTCTATTTCTTCCTGGTTCAGTTGTGGTAGTTTATATGTTTCTAGGAATGCATCCATTTCTCCCAGATTGTCAAATTTATTGGCGTAGGGTTGCTCATAGTATGTTCTTATAATAGTTTGTATTTCTTTTGTGTTAGTTGTGATCTCTCCTCTTTCTTTTTTTTAAATTTATTTATTTATTTATTTATTTATTTATTTATTTATTTAAATTTTTTATTTTTTATATACATATATTTTTATCCCCAGGGGTACAGGTCTGTGAATCACCAGGTTTACACACTTCACAGCACTCACCAAATCACATACCCTCCCCAATGTCCATAATCCAACCCCCCTCTCCCAAACCCCCTCCCCCCAGCAACCCTCAGTTTGTTTTGTGAGATTAAGAGTCACTTATGGTTTGTCTCCCTCCCAATCCCATCTTGTTTCATTTATTCTTCTTCTACCCACTTAAGCCTCCATGTTGCATCACCACTTCCTCATATCAGGGAGATCATATGATAGTTGTCTTTCTCTGCTTGACTTATTTCACTAAGCATGATACGCTCTAGTTCCATCCATGTTGTTGCAAATGGCAAGATTTCATTTCTTTTGATGGCTGTATAGTATTCCATTGTGTATATATACCACATCTTCTTGATCCATTCATCTGTTGATGGACATCTAGGTTCTTTCCATAGTTTGGCTATTGTGGACATAGCTGCTATAAACATTCGGGTGCACGTGCCCCTTTGGTTCACTACATTTGTATCTTTAGGGTAAATACCCAATAGGGCAATTGCTGGGTCATAGGGCAGTTCTATTTTCAACATTTTGAGGAACCTCCATGCTGTTTTCCAGAGTGGCTGCACCAGCTTGCATTCCCACCAACAGTGTAGGAGGGTTCCCCTTTCTCCGCATCCTCAGCAGCATCTGTCATTTCCTGACTTGTTGATTTTAGCCATTCTGACTGGTGTGAGGTGATATCTCATTGTGGTTTTGATTTGTATTTCCCTGATGCCGAGTGATATGGAGCACTTTTTCATGTGTCTGTTCGCCATCTGGATGTCTTCTTTGCAGAAATGTCTGTTCATGTCCTCTGCCCATTTCTTGATTGGATTATTTGTTCTTTGGGTGTTGAGTTTGCTAAGTTCTTTATAGATTCTGGACACTAGTCCTTTATCTGATATGTTGTTTGCAAATATCTTCTCCCATTCTGTCAGTTGTCTTTTGATTTTGTTAACTGTTTCCTTTGCTGTGCAAAAGCTTTTGATCTTGACGAAATCCCAATAGTTCATTTTTGCCCTTGCTTCCCTTGCCTTTTGCGTTGTTCCTAGGAAGATGTTGCTGCGGCTGAGGTCGAAGAGGTTGCTGCCCGTGTTCTCCTCAAGGATTTTGATGGATTCCTTTCGTACATTGAGGTCCTTCATCCATTTTGAGTCTATTTTTGTGTGTGGTGTAAGGAAATGGTCCAATTTCATTTTTCTGCATGTGGCTGTCCAATTTTCCCAGCACCATTTATTGAAGAGGTTGTCTTTTTTCCATTGGACATTCTTTCCTGCTTTGTCAAAGATTAGTTGACCATAGATTTGAGGGTCTATTTCTGGGCTCTCTATTCTGTTCCATTGATCTATGTGTCTGTTTTTGTGCCAGTACCATGCTGTCTTGATGATGACAGCTTTGTAATAGAGCTTGAAGTCCGGAATTGTGATGCCACCAACGTTGGCTTTCTTTTTCAATATCCCTTTGGCTATTCGAGGTCTTTTCTGGTTCCATATAAATTTTAGCATTATTTGTTCCATTTCTTTGAAAAAGATGGATGGTACTTTGATAGGAATTGCTTTAAATGTGTAGATTGCTTTAGGTAGCATAGACATTTTCACAATATTTATTCTTCCAATCCAGGAGCATGAAACATTTTTCCATTTCTTTGTGTCTTCCTCCATTTCTTTCATGAGTACTTTATAGTTTTCTGAGTATAGATTCTGTGTCTCTTTGGTTAGGTTTATTCCTAGGTATCTTATGGTTTTGGATGCAATTGTAAATGGGATTGACTCCTTAATATCTCTTTCTTCTGTCTTGCTGTTGGTGTAGAGGAATGCAACTGATTTCTGTGCATTGATTTTATATCCTGACACTTTACTGAATTCCTGTATAAGTTCTAGCAATTTTGGAGTGGAGTCTTTTGGGTTTTCCACATATAGTATCATATCATCTGCGAAGAGTGATAATTTGACTTCTTCTTTGCCGATTTGGATGCCTTTAATTTCCTTTTGTTGTCTGATTGCTGAGGCTAGGACCTCTAGTACTATGTTGAATAGCAGTGGTGATAATGGACATCCATGCCGTGTTCCTGACCTTAGCGGAAAAGCTTTCAGTTTTTCTCCATTGAGAATGATATTTGCGGTGGGTTTTTCATAGACGGCTTTGATGATATTGAGGTATGTGCCCTCTATCCCTACACTTTGAAGAGTTTTGATCAGGAAGGGATGCTGTACTTTGTCAAATGCTTTTTCAGCATCTATTGAGAGTATCATATGGTTCTTGTTCTTTCTTTTATTGATGTGTTGTATCACATTGACTGATTTGCGGATGTTGAACCAACCTTGCAGCCCTGGAATAAATCCCACTTGGTCATGGTGAATAATCTTTTTAATGTACTGTTGAATCCTATTGGCTAGTATTTTGTTGAGTATTTTCGCATCTGTGTTCATCAAGGATATCGGTCTATAGCTCTCTTTTTTGGTGGTATCCTTGCCTGGTTTTGGGATCAAGGTGATGCTGGCCTCATAAAATGAGGTTGGAAGTTTTCCTTCCATTTCTATTTTTTGGAACAGTTTCAGGAGTATAGGAATTAGTTCTTCTTTAAATGTTTGGTAGAATTCCCCCGGGAAGCCGTCTGGCCCTGGGCTTTTGTTTGTTTGGAGATTTTTAATGACTGTTTCAATCTCCTTACTGGTTATGGGTCTGTTGAGGCTTTCTATTTCTTCCTGGTTCAGTTGTGGTAGTTTATATGTTTCTAGGAATGCATCCATTTCTCCCAGATTGTCAAATTTATTGGCGTAGAGTTGCTCATAGTATGTTCTTATAATAGTTTGTATTTCTTTGGTGTTAGTTGTGATCTCTCCTCTTTCTTTTTTTTAAATTTATTTATTTATTTATTTATTTATTTATTTAAATTTTTTATTTTTTATATACATATATTTTTATCCCCAGGGGTACAGGTCTGTGAATCACCAGGTTTACACACTTCACAGCACTCACCAAATCACATACCCTCCCCAATGTCCATAATCCAACCCCCCTCTCCCAAACCCCCTCCCCCCAGCAACCCTCAGTTTGTTTTGTGAGATTAAGAGTCACTTATGGTTTGTCTCCCTCCCAATCCCATCTTGTTTCATTTATTCTTCTTCTACCCACTTAAGCCTCCATGTTGCATCACCACTTCCTCATATCAGGGAGATCATATGATAGTTGTCTTTCTCTGCTTGACTTATTTCACTAAGCATGATACGCTCTAGTTCCATCCATGTTGTTGCAAATGGCAAGATTTCATTTCTTTTGATGGCTGTATAGTATTCCATTGTGTATATATACCACATCTTCTTGATCCATTCATCTGTTGATGGACATCTAGGTTCTTTCCATAGTTTGGCTATTGTGGACATAGCTGCTATAAACATTCGGGTGCACGTGCCCCTTTGGTTCACTACATTTGTATCTTTAGGGTTAATACCCAATAGGGCAATTGCTGGGTCATAGGGCAGTTCTATTTTCAACATTTTGAGGAACCTCCATGCTGTTTTCCAGAGTGGCTGCACCAGCTTGCATTCCCACCAACAGTGTAGGAGGGTTCCCCTTTCTCCGCATCCTCAGCAGCATCTGTCATTTCCTGACTTGTTGATTTTAGCCATTCTGACTGGTGTGAGGTGATATCTCATTGTGGTTTTGATTTGTATTTCCCTGATGCCGAGTGATATGGAGCACTTTTTCATGTGTCTGTTCGCCATCTGGATGTCTTCTTTGCAGAAATGTCTGTTCATGTCCTCTGCCCATTTCTTGATTGGATTATTTGTTCTTTGGGTGTTGAGTTTGCTAAGTTCTTTATAGATTCTGGACACTAGTCCTTTATCTGATATGTTGTTTGCAAATATCTTCTCCCATTCTGTCAGTTGTCTTTTGATTTTGTTAACTGTTTCCTTTGCTGTGCAAAAGCTTTTGATCTTGACGAAATCCCAATAGTTCATTTTTGCCCTTGCTTCCCTTGCCTTTTGCGTTGTTCCTAGGAAGATGTTGCTGCGGCTGAGGTCGAAGAGGTTGCTGCCCGTGTTCTCCTCAAGGATTTTGATGGATTCCTTTCGTACATTGAGGTCCTTCATCCATTTTGAGTCTATTTTTGTGTGTGGTGTAAGGAAATGGTCCAATTTCATTTTTCTGCATGTGGCTGTCCAATTTTCCCAGCACCATTTATTGAAGAGGTTGTCTTTTTTCCATTGGACATTCTTTCCTGCTTTGTCAAAGATTAGTTGACCATAGATTTGAGGGTCTATTTCTGGGCTCTCTATTCTGTTCCATTGATCTATGTGTCTGTTTTTGTGCCAGTACCATGCTGTCTTGATGATGACAGCTTTGTAATAGAGCTTGAAGTCCGGAATTGTGATGCCACCAACGTTGGCTTTCTTTTTCAATATCCCTTTGGCTATTCGAGGTCTTTTCTGGTTCCATATAAATTTTAGCATTATTTGTTCCATTTCTTTGAAAAAGATGGATGGTACTTTGATAGGAATTGCTTTAAATGTGTAGATTGCTTTAGGTAGCATAGACATTTTCACAATATTTATTCTTCCAATCCAGGAGCATGAAACATTTTTCCATTTCTTTGTGTCTTCCTCCATTTCTTTCATGAGTACTTTATAGTTTTCTGAGTATAGATTCTGTGTCTCTTTGGTTAGGTTTATTCCTAGGTATCTTATGGTTTTGGATGCAATTGTAAATGGGATTGACTCCTTAATATCTCTTTCTTCTGTCTTGCTGTTGGTGTAGAGGAATGCAACTGATTTCTGTGCATTGATTTTATATCCTGACACTTTACTGAATTCCTGTATAAGTTCTAGCAATTTTGGAGTGGAGTCTTTTGGGTTTTCCACATATAGTATCATATCATCTGCGAAGAGTGATAATTTGACTTCTTCTTTGCCGATTTGGATGCCTTTAATTTCCTTTTGTTGTCTGATTGCTGAGGCTAGGACCTCTAGTACTATGTTGAATAGCAGTGGTGATAATGGACATCCATGCCGTGTTCCTGACCTTAGCGGAAAAGCTTTCAGTTTTTCTCCATTGAGAATGATATTTGCGGTGGGTTTTTCATAGACGGCTTTGATGATATTGAGGTATGTGCCCTCTATCCCTACACTTTGAAGAGTTTTGATCAGGAAGGGATGCTGTACTTTGTCAAATGCTTTTTCAGCATCTATTGAGAGTATCATATGGTTCTTGTTCTTTCTTTTATTGATGTGTTGTATCACATTGACTGATTTGCGGATGTTGAACCAACCTTGCAGCCCTGGAATAAATCCCACTTGGTCATGGTGAATAATCTTTTTAATGTACTGTTGAATCCTATTGGCTAGTATTTTGTTGAGTATTTTCGCATCTGTGTTCATCAAGGATATCGGTCTATAGCTCTCTTTTTTGGTGGGATCCTTGCCTGGTTTTGGGATCAAGGTGATGCTGGCCTCATAAAATGAGGTTGGAAGTTTTCCTTCCATTTCTATTTTTTGGAACAGTTTCAGGAGTATAGGAATTAGTTCTTCTTTAAATGTTTGGTAGAATTCCCCCGGGAAGCCGTCTGGCCCTGGGCTTTTGTTTGTTTGGAGATTTTTAATGACTGTTTCAATCTCCTTACTGGTTATGGGTCTGTTGAGGCTTTCTATTTCTTCCTGGTTCAGTTGTGGTAGTTTATATGTTTCTAGGAATGCATCCATTTCTCCCAGATTGTCAAATTTATTGGCGTAGAGTTGCTCATAGTATGTTCTTATAATAGTTTGTATTTCTTTGGTGTTAGTTGTGATCTCTCCTCTTTCTTTTTTTTAAATTTATTTATTTATTTATTTATTTATTTATGTATTTATTTATTTAAATTTTTTATTTTTTATATACATATATTTTTATCCCCAGGGGTACAGGTCTGTGAATCACCAGGTTTACACACTTCACAGCACTCACCAAATCACATACCCTCCCCAATGTCCATAATCCAACCCCCCTCTCCCAAACCCCCTCCCCCCAGCAACCCTCAGTTTGTTTTGTGAGATTAAGAGTCACTTATGGTTTGTCTCCCTCCCAATCCCATCTTGTTTCATTTATTCTTCTTCTACCCACTTAAGCCTCCATGTTGCATCACCACTTCCTCATATCAGGGAGATCATATGATAGTTGTCTTTCTCTGCTTGACTTATTTCACTAAGCATGATACGCTCTAGTTCCATCCATGTTGTTGCAAATGGCAAGGTTTCATTTCTTTTGATGGCTGTATAGTATTCCATTGTGTATATATACCACATCTTCTTGATCCATTCATCTGTTGATGGACATCTAGGTTCTTTCCATAGTTTGGCTATTGTGGACATAGCTGCTATAAACATTCGGGTGCACGTGCCCCTTTGGTTCACTACATTTGTATCTTTAGGGTAAATACCCAATAGGGCAATTGCTGGGTCATAGGGCAGTTCTATTTTCAACATTTTGAGGAACCTCCATGCTGTTTTCCAGAGTGGCTGCACCAGCTTGCATTCCCACCAACAGTGTAGGAGGGTTCCCCTTTCTCCGCATCCTCAGCAGCATCTGTCATTTCCTGACTTGTTGATTTTAGCCATTCTGACTGGTGTGAGGTGATATCTCATTGTGGTTTTGATTTGTATTTCCCTGATGCCGAGTGATATGGAGCACTTTTTCATGTGTCTGTTCGCCATCTGGATGTCTTCTTTGCAGAAATGTCTGTTCATGTCCTCTGCCCATTTCTTGATTGGATTATTTGTTCTTTGGGTGTTGAGTTTGCTAAGTTCTTTATAGATTCTGGACACTAGTCCTTTATCTGATATGTTGTTTGCAAATATCTTCTCCCATTCTGTCAGTTGTCTTTTGATTTTGTTAACTGTTTCCTTTGCTGTGCAAAAGCTTTTGATCTTGACGAAATCCCAATAGTTCATTTTTGCCCTTGCTTCCCTTGCCTTTTGCGTTGTTCCTAGGAAGATGTTGCTGCGGCTGAGGTCGAAGAGGTTGCTGCCCGTGTTCTCCTCAAGGATTTTGATGGATTCCTTTCGTACATTGAGGTCCTTCATCCATTTTGAGTCTATTTTTGTGTGTGGTGTAAGGAAATGGTCCAATTTCATTTTTCTGCATGTGGCTGTCCAATTTTCCCAGCACCATTTATTGAAGAGGTTGTCTTTTTTCCATTGGACATTCTTTCCTGCTTTGTCAAAGATTAGTTGACCATAGATTTGAGGGTCTATTTCTGGGCTCTCTATTCTGTTCCATTGATCTATGTGTCTGTTTTTGTGCCAGTACCATGCTGTCTTGATGATGACAGCTTTGTAATAGAGCTTGAAGTCCGGAATTGTGATGCCACCAACGTTGGCTTTCTTTTTCAATATCCCTTTGGCTATTCGAGGTCTTTTCTGGTTCCATATAAATTTTAGCATTATTTGTTCCATTTCTTTGAAAAAGATGGATGGTACTTTGATAGGAATTGCTTTAAATGTGTAGATTGCTTTAGGTAGCATAGACATTTTCACAATATTTATTCTTCCAATCCAGGAGCATGAAACATTTTTCCATTTCTTTGTGTCTTCCTCCATTTCTTTCATGAGTACTTTATAGTTTTCTGAGTATAGATTCTGTGTCTCTTTGGTTAGGTTTATTCCTAGGTATCTTATGGTTTTGGATGCAATTGTAAATGGGATTGACTCCTTAATATCTCTTTCTTCTGTCTTGCTGTTGGTGTAGAGGAATGCAACTGATTTCTGTGCATTGATTTTATATCCTGACACTTTACTGAATTCCTGTATAAGTTCTAGCAATTTTGGAGTGGAGTCTTTTGGGTTTTCCACATATAGTATCATATCATCTGCGAAGAGTGATAATTTGACTTCTTCTTTGCCGATTTGGATGCCTTTAATTTCCTTTTGTTGTCTGATTGCTGAGGCTAGGACCTCTAGTACTATGTTGAATAGCAGTGGTGATAATGGACATCCATGCCGTGTTCCTGACCTTAGCGGAAAAGCTTTCAGTTTTTCTCCATTGAGAATGATATTTGCGGTGGGTTTTTCATAGACGGCTTTGATGATATTGAGGTATGTGCCCTCTATCCCTACACTTTGAAGAGTTTTGATCAGGAAGGGATGCTGTACTTTGTCAAATGCTTTTTCAGCATCTATTGAGAGTATCATATGGTTCTTGTTCTTTCTTTTATTGATGTGTTGTATCACATTGACTGATTTGCGGATGTTGAACCAACCTTGCAGCCCTGGAATAAATCCCACTTGGTCATGGTGAATAATCTTTTTAATGTACTGTTGAATCCTATTGGCTAGTATTTTGTTGAGTATTTTCGCATCTGTGTTCATCAAGGATATCGGTCTATAGCTCTCTTTTTTGGTGGGATCCTTGCCTGGTTTTGGGATCAAGGTGATGCTTGCCTCCTAAAATGAGTTTGGAAGTTTTCCTTCCATTTCTATTTTTTGGAACAGTTTCAGGAGTATAGGAATTAGTTCTTCTTTAAATGTTTGGTAGAATTCCCCCGGGAAGCCGTCTGGCCCTGGGCTTTTGTTTGTTTGGAGATTTTTAATGACTGTTTCAATCTCCTTACTGGTTATGGGTCTGTTGAGGCTTTCTATTTCTTCCTGGTTCAGTTGTGGTAGTTTATATGTTTCTAGGAATGCATCCATTTCTCCCAGATTGTCAAATTTATTGGCGTAGAGTTGCTCATAGTATGTTCTTATAATAGTTTGTATTTCTTTGGTGTTAGTTGTGATCTCTCCTCTTTCTTTTTTTTAAATTTATTTATTTATTTATTTATTTATTTATGTATTTATTTATTTAAATTTTTTATTTTTTATATACATATATTTTTATCCCCAGGGGTACAGGTCTGTGAATCACCAGGTTTACACACTTCACAGCACTCACCAAATCACATACCCTCCCCAATGTCCATAATCCAACCCCCCTCTCCCAAACCCCCTCCCCCCAGCAACCCTCAGTTTGTTTTGTGAGATTAAGAGTCACTTATGGTTTGTCTCCCTCCCAATCCCATCTTGTTTCATTTATTCTTCTTCTACCCACTTAAGCCTCCATGTTGCATCACCACTTCCTCATATCAGGGAGATCATATGATAGTTGTCTTTCTCTGCTTGACTTATTTCACTAAGCATGATACGCTCTAGTTCCATCCATGTTGTTGCAAATGGCAAGATTTCATTTCTTTTGATGGCTGTATAGTATTCCATTGTGTATATATACCACATCTTCTTGATCCATTCATCTGTTGATGGACATCTAGGTTCTTTCCATAGTTTGGCTATTGTGGACATAGCTGCTATAAACATTCGGGTGCACGTGCCCCTTTGGTTCACTACATTTGTATCTTTAGGGTAAATACCCAATAGGGCAATTGCTGGGTCATAGGGCAGTTCTATTTTCAACATTTTGAGGAACCTCCATGCTGTTTTCCAGAGTGGCTGCACCAGCTTGCATTCCCACCAACAGTGTAGGAGGGTTCCCCTTTCTCCGCATCCTCAGCAGCATCTGTCATTTCCTGACTTGTTGATTTTAGCCATTCTGACTGGTGTGAGGTGATATCTCATTGTGGTTTTGATTTGTATTTCCCTGATGCCGAGTGATATGGAGCACTTTTTCATGTGTCTGTTCGCCATCTGGATGTCTTCTTTGCAGAAATGTCTGTTCATGTCCTCTGCCCATTTCTTGATTGGATTATTTGTTCTTTGGGTGTTGAGTTTGCTAAGTTCTTTATAGATTCTGGACACTAGTCCTTTATCTGATATGTTGTTTGCAAATATCTTCTCCCATTCTGTCAGTTGTCTTTTGATTTTGTTAACTGTTTCCTTTGCTGTGCAAAAGCTTTTGATCTTGACGAAATCCCAATAGTTCATTTTTGCCCTTGCTTCCCTTGCCTTTTGCGTTGTTCCTAGGAAGATGTTGCTGCGGCTGAGGTCGAAGAGGTTGCTGCCCGTGTTCTCCTCAAGGATTTTGATGGATTCCTTTCGTACATTGAGGTCCTTCATCCATTTTGAGTCTATTTTTGTGTGTGGTGTAAGGAAATGGTCCAATTTCATTTTTCTGCATGTGGCTGTCCAATTTTCCCAGCACCATTTATTGAAGAGGTTGTCTTTTTTCCATTGGACATTCTTTCCTGCTTTGTCAAAGATTAGTTGACCATAGATTTGAGGGTCTATTTCTGGGCTCTCTATTCTGTTCCATTGATCTATGTGTCTGTTTTTGTGCCAGTACCATGCTGTCTTGATGATGACAGCTTTGTAATAGAGCTTGAAGTCCGGAATTGTGATGCCACCAACGTTGGCTTTCTTTTTCAATATCCCTTTGGCTATTCGAGGTCTTTTCTGGTTCCATATAAATTTTAGCATTATTTGTTCCATTTCTTTGAAAAAGATGGATGGTACTTTGATAGGAATTGCTTTAAATGTGTAGATTGCTTTAGGTAGCATAGACATTTTCACAATATTTATTCTTCCAATCCAGGAGCATGAAACATTTTTCCATTTCTTTGTGTCTTCCTCCATTTCTTTCATGAGTACTTTATAGTTTTCTGAGTATAGATTCTGTGTCTCTTTGGTTAGGTTTATTCCTAGGTATCTTATGGTTTTGGATGCAATTGTAAATGGGATTGACTCCTTAATATCTCTTTCTTCTGTCTTGCTGTTGGTGTAGAGGAATGCAACTGATTTCTGTGCATTGATTTTATATCCTGACACTTTACTGAATTCCTGTATAAGTTCTAGCAATTTTGGAGTGGAGTCTTTTGGGTTTTCCACATATAGTATCATATCATCTGCGAAGAGTGATAATTTGACTTCTTCTTTGCCGATTTGGATGCCTTTAATTTCCTTTTGTTGTCTGATTGCTGAGGCTAGGACCTCTAGTACTATGTTGAATAGCAGTGGTGATAATGGACATCCATGCCGTGTTCCTGACCTTAGCGGAAAAGCTTTCAGTTTTTCTCCATTGAGAATGATATTTGCGGTGGGTTTTTCATAGACGGCTTTGATGATATTGAGGTATGTGCCCTCTATCCCTACACTTTGAAGAGTTTTGATCAGGAAGGGATGCTGTACTTTGTCAAATGCTTTTTCAGCATCTATTGAGAGTATCATATGGTTCTTGTTCTTTCTTTTATTGATGTGTTGTATCACATTGACTGATTTGCGGATGTTGAACCAACCTTGCAGCCCTGGAATAAATCCCACTTGGTCATGGTGAATAATCTTTTTAATGTACTGTTGAATCCTATTGGCTAGTATTTTGTTGAGTATTTTCGCATCTGTGTTCATCAAGGATATCGGTCTATAGCTCTCTTTTTTGGTGGGATCCTTGCCTGGTTTTGGGATCAAGGTGATGCTGGCCTCATAAAATGAGTTTGGAAGTTTTCCTTCCATTTCTATTTTTTGGAACAGTTTCAGGAGTATAGGAATTAGTTCTTCTTTAAATGTTTGGTAGAATTCCCCCGGGAAGCCGTCTGGCCCTGGGCTTTTGTTTGTTTGGAGATTTTTAATGACTGTTTCAATCTCCTTACTGGTTATGGGTCTGTTGAGGCTTTCTATTTCTTCCTGGCTCAGTTGTGGTAGTTTATATGTTTCTAGGAATGCATCCATTTCTCCCAGATTGTCAAATTTATTGGCGTAGAGTTGCTCATAGTATGTTCTTATAATAGTTTGTATTTCTTTGGTGTTAGTTGTGATCTCTCCTCTTTCTTTTTTTTAAATTTATTTATTTATTTATTTATTTATTTATTTATTTAAATTTTTTATTTTTTATATACATATATTTTTATCCCCAGGGGTACAGGTCTGTGAATCACCAGGTTTACACACTTCACAGCACTCACCAAATCACATACCCTCCCCAATGTCCATAATCCAACCCCCCTCTCCCAAACCCCCTCCCCCCAGCAACCCTCAGTTTGTTTTGTGAGATTAAGAGTCACTTATGGTTTGTCTCCCTCCCAATCCCATCTTGTTTCATTTATTCTTCTTCTACCCACTTAAGCCTCCATGTTGCATCACCACTTCCTCATATCAGGGAGATCATATGATAGTTGTCTTTCTCTGCTTGACTTATTTCACTAAGCATGATACGCTCTAGTTCCATCCATGTTGTTGCAAATGGCAAGATTTCATTTCTTTTGATGGCTGTATAGTATTCCATTGTGTATATATACCACATCTTCTTGATCCATTCATCTGTTGATGGACATCTAGGTTCTTTCCATAGTTTGGCTATTGTGGACATAGCTGCTATAAACATTCGGGTGCACGTGCCCCTTTGGTTCACTACATTTGTATCTTTAGGGTAAATACCCAATAGGGCAATTGCTGGGTCATAGGGCAGTTCTATTTTCAACATTTTGAGGAACCTCCATGCTGTTTTCCAGAGTGGCTGCACCAGCTTGCATTCCCACCAACAGTGTAGGAGGGTTCCCCTTTCTCCGCATCCTCAGCAGCATCTGTCATTTCCTGACTTGTTGATTTTAGCCATTCTGACTGGTGTGAGGTGATATCTCATTGTGGTTTTGATTTGTATTTCCCTGATGCCGAGTGATATGGAGCACTTTTTCATGTGTCTGTTCGCCATCTGGATGTCTTCTTTGCAGAAATGTCTGTTCATGTCCTCTGCCCATTTCTTGATTGGATTATTTGTTCTTTGGGTGTTGAGTTTGCTAAGTTCTTTATAGATTCTGGACACTAGTCCTTTATCTGATATGTTGTTTGCAAATATCTTCTCCCATTCTGTCAGTTGTCTTTTGATTTTGTTAACTGTTTCCTTTGCTGTGCAAAAGCTTTTGATCTTGACGAAATCCCAATAGTTCATTTTTGCCCTTGCTTCCCTTGCCTTTTGCGTTGTTCCTAGGAAGATGTTGCTGCGGCTGAGGTCGAAGAGGTTGCTGCCCGTGTTCTCCTCAAGGATTTTGATGGATTCCTTTCGTACATTGAGGTCCTTCATCCATTTTGAGTCTATTTTTGTGTGTGGTGTAAGGAAATGGTCCAATTTCATTTTTCTGCATGTGGCTGTCCAATTTTCCCAGCACCATTTATTGAAGAGGTTGTCTTTTTTCCATTGGACATTCTTTCCTGCTTTGTCAAAGATTAGTTGACCATAGATTTGAGGGTCTATTTCTGGGCTCTCTATTCTGTTCCATTGATCTATGTGTCTGTTTTTGTGCCAGTACCATGCTGTCTTGATGATGACAGCTTTGTAATAGAGCTTGAAGTCCGGAATTGTGATGCCACCAACGTTGGCTTTCTTTTTCAATATCCCTTTGGCTATTCGAGGTCTTTTCTGGTTCCATATAAATTTTAGCATTATTTGTTCCATTTCTTTGAAAAAGATGGATGGTACTTTGATAGGAATTGCTTTAAATGTGTAGATTGCTTTAGGTAGCATAGACATTTTCACAATATTTATTCTTCCAATCCAGGAGCATGAAACATTTTTCCATTTCTTTGTGTCTTCCTCCATTTCTTTCATGAGTACTTTATAGTTTTCTGAGTATAGATTCTGTGTCTCTTTGGTTAGGTTTATTCCTAGGTATCTTATGGTTTTGGATGCAATTGTAAATGGGATTGACTCCTTAATATCTCTTTCTTCTGTCTTGCTGTTGGTGTAGAGGAATGCAACTGATTTCTGTGCATTGATTTTATATCCTGACACTTTACTGAATTCCTGTATAAGTTCTAGCAATTTTGGAGTGGAGTCTTTTGGGTTTTCCACATATAGTATCATATCATCTGCGAAGAGTGATAATTTGACTTCTTCTTTGCCGATTTGGATGCCTTTAATTTCCTTTTGTTGTCTGATTGCTGAGGCTAGGACCTCTAGTACTATGTTGAATAGCAGTGGTGATAATGGACATCCATGCCGTGTTCCTGACCTTAGCGGAAAAGCTTTCAGTTTTTCTCCATTGAGAATGATATTTGCGGTGGGTTTTTCATAGACGGCTTTGATGATATTGAGGTATGTGCCCTCTATCCCTACACTTTGAAGAGTTTTGATCAGGAAGGGATGCTGTACTTTGTCAAATGCTTTTTCAGCATCTATTGAGAGTATCATATGGTTCTTGTTCTTTCTTTTATTGATGTGTTGTATCACATTGACTGATTTGCGGATGTTGAACCAACCTTGCAGCCCTGGAATAAATCCCACTTGGTCATGGTGAATAATCTTTTTAATGTACTGTTGAATCCTATTGGCTAGTATTTTGTTGAGTATTTTCGCATCTGTGTTCATCAAGGATATCGGTCTATAGCTCTCTTTTTTGGTGGTATCCTTGCCTGGTTTTGGGATCAAGGTGATGCTGGCCTCATAAAATGAGGTTGGAAGTTTTCCTTCCATTTCTATTTTTTGGAACAGTTTCAGGAGTATAGGAATTAGTTCTTCTTTAAATGTTTGGTAGAATTCCCCCGGGAAGCCGTCTGGCCCTGGGCTTTTGTTTGTTTGGAGATTTTTAATGACTGTTTCAATCTCCTTACTGGTTATGGGTCTGTTGAGGCTTTCTATTTCTTCCTGGTTCAGTTGTGGTAGTTTATATGTTTCTAGGAATGCATCCATTTCTCCCAGATTGTCAAATTTATTGGCGTAGAGTTGCTCATAGTATGTTCTTATAATAGTTTGTATTTCTTTGGTGTTAGTTGTGATCTCTCCTCTTTCTTTTTTTTAAATTTATTTATTTATTTATTTATTTATTTATTTAAATTTTTTATTTTTTATATACATATATTTTTATCCCCAGGGGTACAGGTCTGTGAATCACCAGGTTTACACACTTCACAGCACTCACCAAATCACATACCCTCCCCAATGTCCATAATCCAACCCCCCTCTCCCAAACCCCCTCCCCCCAGCAACCCTCAGTTTGTTTTGTGAGATTAAGAGTCACTTATGGTTTGTCTCCCTCCCAATCCCATCTTGTTTCATTTATTCTTCTTCTACCCACTTAAGCCTCCATGTTGCATCACCACTTCCTCATATCAGGGAGATCATATGATAGTTGTCTTTCTCTGCTTGACTTATTTCACTAAGCATGATACGCTCTAGTTCCATCCATGTTGTTGCAAATGGCAAGATTTCATTTCTTTTGATGGCTGTATAGTATTCCATTGTGTATATATACCACATCTTCTTGATCCATTCATCTGTTGATGGACATCTAGGTTCTTTCCATAGTTTGGCTATTGTGGACATAGCTGCTATAAACATTCGGGTGCACGTGCCCCTTTGGTTCACTACATTTGTATCTTTAGGGTAAATACCCAATAGGGCAATTGCTGGGTCATAGGGCAGTTCTATTTTCAACATTTTGAGGAACCTCCATGCTGTTTTCCAGAGTGGCTGCACCAGCTTGCATTCCCACCAACAGTGTAGGAGGGTTCCCCTTTCTCCGCATCCTCAGCAGCATCTGTCATTTCCTGACTTGTTGATTTTAGCCATTCTGACTGGTGTGAGGTGATATCTCATTGTGGTTTTGATTTGTATTTCCCTGATGCCGAGTGATATGGAGCACTTTTTCATGTGTCTGTTCGCCATCTGGATGTCTTCTTTGCAGAAATGTCTGTTCATGTCCTCTGCCCATTTCTTGATTGGATTATTTGTTCTTTGGGTGTTGAGTTTGCTAAGTTCTTTATAGATTCTGGACACTAGTCCTTTATCTGATATGTTGTTTGCAAATATCTTCTCCCATTCTGTCAGTTGTCTTTTGATTTTGTTAACTGTTTCCTTTGCTGTGCAAAAGCTTTTGATCTTGATGAAATCCCAATAGTTCATTTTTCCCCTTGCTTCCCTTGCCTTTTGCGTTGTTCCTAGGAAGATGTTGCTGCGGCTGAGGTCGAAGAGGTTGCTGCCCGTGTTCTCCTCAAGGATTTTGATGGATTCCTTTCGTACATTGAGGTCCTTCATCCATTTTGAGTCTATTTTTGTGTGTGGTGTAAGGAAATGGTCCAATTTCATTTTTCTGCATGTGGCTGTCCAATTTTCCCAGCACCATTTATTGAAGAGGTTGTCTTTTTTCCATTGGACATTCTTTCCTGCTTTGTCAAAGATTAGTTGACCATAGATTTGAGGGTCTATTTCTGGGCTCTCTATTCTGTTCCATTGATCTATGTGTCTGTTTTTGTGCCAGTACCATGCTGTCTTGATGATGACAGCTTTGTAATAGAGCTTGAAGTCCGGAATTGTGATGCCACCAACGTTGGCTTTCTTTTTCAATATCCCTTTGGCTATTCGAGGTCTTTTCTGGTTCCATATAAATTTTAGCATTATTTGTTCCATTTCTTTGAAAAAGATGGATGGTACTTTGATAGGAATTGCTTTAAATCTGTAGATTGCTTTAGGTAGCATAGACATTTTCACAATATTTATTCTTCCAATCCAGGAGCATGAAACATTTTTCCATTTCTTTGTGTCTTCCTCCATTTCTTTCATGAGTACTTTATAGTTTTCTGAGTATAGATTCTGTGTCTCTTTGGTTAGGTTTATTCCTAGGTATCTTATGGTTTTGGATGCAATTGTAAATGGGATTGACTCCTTAATATCTCTTTCTTCTGTCTTGCTGTTGGTGTAGAGGAATGCAACTGATTTCTGTGCATTGATTTTATATCCTGACACTTTACTGAATTCCTGTATAAGTTCTAGCAATTTTGGAGTGGAGTCTTTTGGGTTTTCCACATATAGTATCATATCATCTGCGAAGAGTGATAATTTGACTTCTTCTTTGCCGATTTGGATGCCTTTAATTTCCTTTTGTTGTCTGATTGCTGAGGCTAGGACCTCTAGTACTATGTTGAATAGCAGTGGTGATAATGGACATCCATGCCGTGTTCCTGACCTTAGCGGAAAAGCTTTCAGTTTTTCTCCATTGAGAATGATATTTGCGGTGGGTTTTTCATAGACGGCTTTGATGATATTGAGGTATGTGCCCTCTATCCCTACACTTTGAAGAGTTTTGATCAGGAAGGGATGCTGTACTTTGTCAAATGCTTTTTCAGCATCTATTGAGAGTATCATATGGTTCTTGTTCTTTCTTTTATTGATGTGTTGTATCACATTGACTGATTTGCGGATGTTGAACCAACCTTGCAGCCCTGGAATAAATCCCACTTGGTCATGGTGAATAATCTTTTTAATGTACTGTTGAATCCTATTGGCTAGTATTTTGTTGAGTATTTTCGCATCTGTGTTCATCAAGGATATCGGTCTATAGCTCTCTTTTTTGGTGGGATCCTTGCCTGGTTTTGGGATCAAGGTGATGCTGGCCTCATAAAATGAGTTTGGAAGTTTTCCTTCCATTTCTATTTTTTGGAACAGTTTCAGGAGTATAGGAATTAGTTCTTCTTTAAATGTTTGGTAGAATTCCCCCGGGAAGCCGTCTGGCCCTGGGCTTTTGTTTGTTTGGAGATTTTTAATGACTGTTTCAATCTCCTTACTGGTTATGGGTCTGTTGAGGCTTTCTATTTCTTCCTGGTTCAGTTGTGGTAGTTTATATGTTTCTAGGAATGCATCCATTTCTCCCAGATTGTCAAATTTATTGGCGTAGAGTTGCTCATAGTATGTTCTTATAATAGTTTGTATTTCTTTGGTGTTAGTTGTGATCTCTCCTCTTTCTTTTTTTTAAATTTATTTATTTATTTATTTATTTATTTATGTATTTATTTATTTAAATTTTTTATTTTTTATATACATATATTTTTATCCCCAGGGGTACAGGTCTGTGAATCACCAGGTTTACACACTTCACAGCACTCACCAAATCACATACCCTCCCCAATGTCCATAATCCAACCCCCCTCTCCCAAACCCCCTCCCCCCAGCAACCCTCAGTTTGTTTTGTGAGATTAAGAGTCACTTATGGTTTGTCTCCCTCCCAATCCCATCTTGTTTCATTTATTCTTCTTCTACCCACTTAAGCCTCCATGTTGCATCACCACTTCCTCATATCAGGGAGATCATATGATAGTTGTCTTTCTCTGCTTGACTTATTTCACTAAGCATGATACGCTCTAGTTCCATCCATGTTGTTGCAAATGGCAAGATTTCATTTCTTTTGATGGCTGTATAGTATTCCATTGTGTATATATACCACATCTTCTTGATCCATTCATCTGTTGATGGACATCTAGGTTCTTTCCATAGTTTGGCTATTGTGGACATAGCTGCTATAAACATTCGGGTGCACGTGCCCCTTTGGTTCACTACATTTGTATCTTTAGGGTAAATACCCAATAGGGCAATTGCTGGGTCATAGGGCAGTTCTATTTTCAACATTTTGAGGAACCTCCATGCTGTTTTCCAGAGTGGCTGCACCAGCTTGCATTCCCACCAACAGTGTAGGAGGGTTCCCCTTTCTCCGCATCCTCAGCAGCATCTGTCATTTCCTGACTTGTTGATTTTAGCCATTCTGACTGGTGTGAGGTGATATCTCATTGTGGTTTTGATTTGTATTTCCCTGATGCCGAGTGATATGGAGCACTTTTTCATGTGTCTGTTCGCCATCTGGATGTCTTCTTTGCAGAAATGTCTGTTCATGTCCTCTGCCCATTTCTTGATTGGATTATTTGTTCTTTGGGTGTTGAGTTTGCTAAGTTCTTTATAGATTCTGGACACTAGTCCTTTATCTGATATGTTGTTTGCAAATATCTTCTCCCATTCTGTCAGTTGTCTTTTGATTTTGTTAACTGTTTCCTTTGCTGTGCAAAAGCTTTTGATCTTGATGAAATCCCAATAGTTCATTTTTGCCCTTGCTTCCCTTGCCTTTTGCGTTGTTCCTAGGAAGATGTTGCTGCGGCTGAGGTCGAAGAGGTTGCTGCCCGTGTTCTCCTCAAGGATTTTGATGGATTCCTTTCGTACATTGAGGTCCTTCATCCATTTTGAGTCTATTTTTGTGTGTGGTGTAAGGAAATGGTCCAATTTCATTTTTCTGCATGTGGCTGTCCAATTTTCCCAGCACCATTTATTGAAGAGGTTGTCTTTTTTCCATTGGACATTCTTTCCTGCTTTGTCAAAGATTAGTTGACCATAGATTTGAGGGTCTATTTCTGGGCTCTCTATTCTGTTCCATTGATCTATGTGTCTGTTTTTGTGCCAGTACCATGCTGTCTTGATGATGACAGCTTTGTAATAGAGCTTGAAGTCCGGAATTGTGATGCCACCAACGTTGGCTTTCTTTTTCAATATCCCTTTGGCTATTCGAGGTCTTTTCTGGTTCCATATAAATTTTAGCATTATTTGTTCCATTTCTTTGAAAAAGATGGATGGTACTTTGATAGGAATTGCTTTAAATGTGTAGATTGCTTTAGGTAGCATAGACATTTTCACAATATTTATTCTTCCAATCCAGGAGCATGAAACATTTTTCCATTTCTTTGTGTCTTCCTCCATTTCTTTCATGAGTACTTTATAGTTTTCTGAGTATAGATTCTGTGTCTCTTTGGTTAGGTTTATTCCTAGGTATCTTATGGTTTTGGATGCAATTGTAAATGGGATTGACTCCTTAATATCTCTTTCTTCTGTCTTGCTGTTGGTGTAGAGGAATGCAACTGATTTCTGTGCATTGATTTTATATCCTGACACTTTACTGAATTCCTGTATAAGTTCTAGCAATTTTGGAGTGGAGTCTTTTGGGTTTTCCACATATAGTATCATATCATCTGCGAAGAGTGATAATTTGACTTCTTCTTTGCCGATTTGGATGCCTTTAATTTCCTTTTGTTGTCTGATTGCTGAGGCTAGGACCTCTAGTACTATGTTGAATAGCAGTGGTGATAATGGACATCCATGCCGTGTTCCTGACCTTAGCGGAAAAGCTTTCAGTTTTTCTCCATTGAGAATGATATTTGCAGTGGGTTTTTCATAGACGGCTTTGATGATATTGAGGTATGTGCCCTCTATCCCTACACTTTGAAGAGTTTTGATCAGGAAGGGATGCTGTACTTTGTCAAATGCTTTTTCAGCATCTATTGAGAGTATCATATGGTTCTTGTTCTTTCTTTTATTGATGTGTTGTATCACATTGACTGATTTGCGGATGTTGAACCAACCTTGCAGCCCTGGAATAAATCCCACTTGGTCATGGTGAATAATCTTTTTAATGTACTGTTGAATCCTATTGGCTAGTATTTTGTTGAGTATTTTCGCATCTGTGTTCATCAAGGATATCGGTCTATAGCTCTCTTTTTTGGTGGGATCCTTGCCTGGTTTTGGGATCAAGGTGATGCTTGCCTCATAAAATGAGTTTGGAAGTTTTCCTTCCATTTCTATTTTTTGGAACAGTTTCAGGAGTATAGGAATTAGTTCTTCTTTAAATGTTTGGTAGAATTCCCCCGGGAAGCCGTCTGGCCCTGGGCTTTTGTTTGTTTGGAGATTTTTAATGACTGTTTCAATCTCCTTACTGGTTATGGGTCTGTTGAGGCTTTCTATTTCTTCCTGGTTCAGTTGTGGTAGTTTATATGTTTCTAGGAATGCATCCATTTCTCCCAGATTGTCAAATTTATTGGCGTAGGGTTGCTCATAGTATGTTCTTATAATAGTTTGTATTTCTTTGGTGTTAGTTGTGATCTCTCCTCTTTCTTTTTTTTAAATTTATTTATTTATTTATTTATTTATTTATTTATTTAAATTTTTTATTTTTTATATACATATATTTTTATCCCCAGGGGTACAGGTCTGTGAATCACCAGGTTTACACACTTCACAGCACTCACCAAATCACATACCCTCCCCAATGTCCATAATCCAACCCCCCTCTCCCAAACCCCCTCCCCCCAGCAACCCTCAGTTTGTTTTGTGAGATTAAGAGTCACTTATGGTTTGTCTCCCTCCCAATCCCATCTTGTTTCATTTATTCTTCTTCTACCCACTTAAGCCTCCATGTTGCATCACCACTTCCTCATATCAGGGAGATCATATGATAGTTGTCTTTCTCTGCTTGACTTATTTCACTAAGCATGATACGCTCTAGTTCCATCCATGTTGTTGCAAATGGCAAGATTTCATTTCTTTTGATGGCTGTATAGTATTCCATTGTGTATATATACCACATCTTCTTGATCCATTCATCTGTTGATGGACATCTAGGTTCTTTCCATAGTTTGGCTATTGTGGACATAGCTGCTATAAACATTCGGGTGCACGTGCCCCTTTGGTTCACTACATTTGTATCTTTAGGGTAAATACCCAATAGGGCAATTGCTGGGTCATAGGGCAGTTCTATTTTCAACATTTTGAGGAACCTCCATGCTGTTTTCCAGAGTGGCTGCACCAGCTTGCATTCCCACCAACAGTGTAGGAGGGTTCCCCTTTCTCCGCATCCTCAGCAGCATCTGTCATTTCCTGACTTGTTGATTTTAGCCATTCTGACTGGTGTGAGGTGATATCTCATTGTGGTTTTGATTTGTATTTCCCTGATGCCGAGTGATATGGAGCACTTTTTCATGTGTCTGTTCGCCATCTGGATGTCTTCTTTGCAGAAATGTCTGTTCATGTCCTCTGCCCATTTCTTGATTGGATTATTTGTTCTTTGGGTGTTGAGTTTGCTAAGTTCTTTATAGATTCTGGACACTAGTCCTTTATCTGATATGTTGTTTGCAAATATCTTCTCCCATTCTGTCAGTTGTCTTTTGATTTTGTTAACTGTTTCCTTTGCTGTGCAAAAGCTTTTGATCTTGATGAAATCCCAATAGTTCATTTTTGCCCTTGCTTCCCTTGCCTTTTGCGTTGTTCCTAGGAAGATGTTGCTGCGGCTGAGGTCGAAGAGGTTGCTGCCCGTGTTCTCCTCAAGGATTTTGATGGATTCCTTTCGTACATTGAGGTCCTTCATCCATTTTGAGTCTATTTTTGTGTGTGGTGTAAGGAAATGGTCCAATTTCATTTTTCTGCATGTGGCTGTCCAATTTTCCCAGCACCATTTATTGAAGAGGTTGTCTTTTTTCCATTGGACATTCTTTCCTGCTTTGTCAAAGATTAGTTGACCATAGATTTGAGGGTCTATTTCTGGGCTCTCTATTCTGTTCCATTGATCTATGTGTCTGTTTTTGTGCCAGTACCATGCTGTCTTGATGATGACAGCTTTGTAATAGAGCTTGAAGTCCGGAATTGTGATGCCACCAACGTTGGCTTTCTTTTTCAATATCCCTTTGGCTATTCGAGGTCTTTTCTGGTTCCATATAAATTTTAGCATTATTTGTTCCATTTCTTTGAAAAAGATGGATGGTACTTTGATAGGAATTGCTTTAAATGTGTAGATTGCTTTAGGTAGCATAGACATTTTCACAATATTTATTCTTCCAATCCAGGAGCATGAAACATTTTTCCATTTCTTTGTGTCTTCCTCCATTTCTTTCATGAGTACTTTATAGTTTTCTGAGTATAGATTCTGTGTCTCTTTGGTTAGGTTTATTCCTAGGTATCTTATGGTTTTGGATGCAATTGTAAATGGGATTGACTCCTTAATATCTCTTTCTTCTGTCTTGCTGTTGGTGTAGAGGAATGCAACTGATTTCTGTGCATTGATTTTATATCCTGACACTTTACTGAATTCCTGTATAAGTTCTAGCAATTTTGGAGTGGAGTCTTTTGGGTTTTCCACATATAGTATCATATCATCTGCGAAGAGTGATAATTTGACTTCTTCTTTGCCGATTTGGATGCCTTTAATTTCCTTTTGTTGTCTGATTGCTGAGGCTAGGACCTCTAGTACTATGTTGAATAGCAGTGGTGACAATGGACATCCATGCCGTGTTCCTGACCTTAGCGGAAAAGCTTTCAGTTTTTCTCCATTGAGAATGATATTTGCGGTGGGTTTTTCATAGACGGCTTTGATGATATTGAGGTATGTGCCCTCTATCCCTACACTTTGAAGAGTTTTGATCAGGAAGGGATGCTGTACTTTGTCAAATGCTTTTTCAGCATCTATTGAGAGTATCATATGGTTCTTGTTCTTTCTTTTATTGATGTGTTGTATCACATTGACTGATTTGCGGATGTTGAACCAACCTTGCAGCCCTGGAATAAATCCCACTTGGTCATGGTGAATAATCTTTTTAATGTACTGTTGAATCCTATTGGCTAGTATTTTGTTGAGTATTTTCGCATCTGTGTTCATCAAGGATATCGGTCTATAGCTCTCTTTTTTGGTGGGATCCTTGCCTGGTTTTGGGATCAAGGTGATGCTGGCCTCATAAAATGAGTTTGGAAGTTTTCCTTCCATTTCTATTTTTTGGAACAGTTTCAGGAGTATAGGAATTAGTTCTTCTTTAAATGTTTGGTAGAATTCCCCCGGGAAGCCGTCTGGCCCTGGGCTTTTGTTTGTTTGGAGATTTTTAATGACTGTTTCAATCTCCTTACTGGTTATGGGTCTGTTGAGGCTTTCTATTTCTTCCTGGTTCAGTTGTGGTAGTTTATATGTTTCTAGGAATGCATCCATTTCTCCCAGATTGTCAAATTTATTGGCGTAGAGTTGCTCATAGTATGTTCTTATAATAGTTTGTATTTCTTTGGTGTTAGTTGTGATCTCTCCTCTTTCTTTTTTTTAAATTTATTTATTTATTTATTTATTTATTTATGTATTTATTTATTTAAATTTTTTATTTTTTATATACATATATTTTTATCCCCAGGGGTACAGGTCTGTGAATCACCAGGTTTACACACTTCACAGCACTCACCAAATCACATACCCTCCCCAATGTCCATAATCCAACCCCCCTCTCCCAAACCCCCTCCCCCCAGCAACCCTCAGTTTGTTTTGTGAGATTAAGAGTCACTTATGGTTTGTCTCCCTCCCAATCCCATCTTGTTTCATTTATTCTTCTTCTACCCACTTAAGCCTCCATGTTGCATCACCACTTCCTCATATCAGGGAGATCATATGATAGTTGTCTTTCTCTGCTTGACTTATTTCACTAAGCATGATACGCTCTAGTTCCATCCATGTTGTTGCAAATGGCAAGATTTCATTTCTTTTGATGGCTGTATAGTATTCCATTGTGTATATATACCACATCTTCTTGATCCATTCATCTGTTGATGGACATCTAGGTTCTTTCCATAGTTTGGCTATTGTGGACATAGCTGCTATAAACATTCGGGTGCACGTGCCCCTTTGGTTCACTACATTTGTATCTTTAGGGTAAATACCCAATAGGGCAATTGCTGGGTCATAGGGCAGTTCTATTTTCAACATTTTGAGGAACCTCCATGCTGTTTTCCAGAGTGGCTGCACCAGCTTGCATTCCCACCAACAGTGTAGGAGGGTTCCCCTTTCTCCGCATCCTCAGCAGCATCTGTCATTTCCTGACTTGTTGATTTTAGCCATTCTGACTGGTGTGAGGTGATATCTCATTGTGGTTTTGATTTGTATTTCCCTGATGCCGAGTGATATGGAGCACTTTTTCATGTGTCTGTTCGCCATCTGGATGTCTTCTTTGCAGAAATGTCTGTTCATGTCCTCTGCCCATTTCTTGATTGGATTATTTGTTCTTTGGGTGTTGAGTTTGCTAAGTTCTTTATAGATTCTGGACACTAGTCCTTTATCTGATATGTTGTTTGCAAATATCTTCTCCCATTCTGTCAGTTGTCTTTTGATTTTGTTAACTGTTTCCTTTGCTGTGCAAAAGCTTTTGATCTTGATGAAATCCCAATAGTTCATTTTTGCCCTTGCTTCCCTTGCCTTTTGCGTTGTTCCTAGGAAGATGTTGCTGCGGCTGAGGTCGAAGAGGTTGCTGCCCGTGTTCTCCTCAAGGATTTTGATGGATTCCTTTCGTACATTGAGGTCCTTCATCCATTTTGAGTCTATTTTTGTGTGTGGTGTAAGGAAATGGTCCAATTTCATTTTTCTGCATGTGGCTGTCCAATTTTCCCAGCACCATTTATTGAAGAGGTTGTCTTTTTTCCATTGGACATTCTTTCCTGCTTTGTCAAAGATTAGTTGACCATAGATTTGAGGGTCTATTTCTGGGCTCTCTATTCTGTTCCATTGATCTATGTGTCTGTTTTTGTGCCAGTACCATGCTGTCTTGATGATGACAGCTTTGTAATAGAGCTTGAAGTCCGGAATTGTGATGCCACCAACGTTGGCTTTCTTTTTCAATATCCCTTTGGCTATTCGAGGTCTTTTCTGGTTCCATATAAATTTTAGCATTATTTGTTCCATTTCTTTGAAAAAGATGGATGGTACTTTGATAGGAATTGCTTTAAATGTGTAGATTGCTTTAGGTAGCATAGACATTTTCACAATATTTATTCTTCCAATCCAGGAGCATGAAACATTTTTCCATTTCTTTGTGTCTTCCTCCATTTCTTTCATGAGTACTTTATAGTTTTCTGAGTATAGATTCTGTGTCTCTTTGGTTAGGTTTATTCCTAGGTATCTTATGGTTTTGGATGCAATTGTAAATGGGATTGACTCCTTAATATCTCTTTCTTCTGTCTTGCTGTTGGTGTAGAGGAATGCAACTGATTTCTGTGCATTGATTTTATATCCTGACACTTTACTGAATTCCTGTATAAGTTCTAGCAATTTTGGAGTGGAGTCTTTTGGGTTTTCCACATATAGTATCATATCATCTGCGAAGAGTGATAATTTGACTTCTTCTTTGCCGATTTGGATGCCTTTAATTTCCTTTTGTTGTCTGATTGCTGAGGCTAGGACCTCTAGTACTATGTTGAATAGCAGTGGTGATAATGGACATCCATGCCGTGTTCCTGACCTTAGCGGAAAAGCTTTCAGTTTTTCTCCATTGAGAATGATATTTGCGGTGGGTTTTTCATAGACGGCTTTGATGATATTGAGGTATGTGCCCTCTATCCCTACACTTTGAAGAGTTTTGATCAGGAAGGGATGCTGTACTTTGTCAAATGCTTTTTCAGCATCTATTGAGAGTATCATATGGTTCTTGTTCTTTCTTTTATTGATGTGTTGTATCACATTGACTGATTTGCGGATGTTGAACCAACCTTGCAGCCCTGGAATAAATCCCACTTGGTCATGGTGAATAATCTTTTTAATGTACTGTTGAATCCTATTGGCTAGTATTTTGTTGAGTATTTTCGCATCTGTGTTCATCAAGGATATCGGTCTATAGCTCTCTTTTTTGGTGGGATCCTTGCCTGGTTTTGGGATCAAGGTGATGCTGGCCTCATAAAATGAGTTTGGAAGTTTTCCTTCCATTTCTATTTTTTGGAACAGTTTCAGGAGTATAGGAATTAGTTCTTCTTTAAATGTTTGGTAGAATTCCCCCGGGAAGCCGTCTGGCCCTGGGCTTTTGTTTGTTTGGAGATTTTTAATGACTGTTTCAATCTCCTTACTGGTTATGGGTCTGTTGAGGCTTTCTATTTCTTCCTGGTTCAGTTGTGGTAGTTTATATGTTTCTAGGAATGCATCCATTTCTCCCAGATTGTCAAATTTATTGGTGTAGAGTTGCTCATAGTATGTTCTTATAATAGTTTGTATTTCTTTGGTGTTAGTTGTGATCTCTCCTCTTTCTTTTTTTTAAATTTATTTATTTATTTATTTAAATTTTTTATTTTTTATATACATATATTTTTATCCCCAGGGGTACAGGTCTGTGAATCACCAGGTTTACACACTTCACAGCACTCACCAAATCACATACCCTCCCCAATGTCCATAATCCAACCCCCCTCTCCCAAACCCCCTCCCCCCAGCAACCCTCAGTTTGTTTTGTGAGATTAAGAGTCACTTATGGTTTGTCTCCCTCCCAATCCCATCTTGTTTCATTTATTCTTCTTCTACCCACTTAAGCCTCCATGTTGCATCACCACTTCCTCATATCAGGGAGATCATATGATAGTTGTCTTTCTCTGCTTGACTTATTTCACTAAGCATGATACGCTCTAGTTCCATCCATGTTGTTGCAAATGGCAAGATTTCATTTCTTTTGATGGCTGTATAGTATTCCATTGTGTATATATACCACATCTTCTTGATCCATTCATCTGTTGATGGACATCTAGGTTCTTTCCATAGTTTGGCTATTGTGGACATAGCTGCTATAAACATTCGGGTGCACGTGCCCCTTTGGTTCACTACATTTGTATCTTTAGGGTAAATACCCAATAGGGCAATTGCTGGGTCATAGGGCAGTTCTATTTTCAACATTTTGAGGAACCTCCATGCTGTTTTCCAGAGTGGCTGCACCAGCTTGCATTCCCACCAACAGTGTAGGAGGGTTCCCCTTTCTCCGCATCCTCAGCAGCATCTGTCATTTCCTGACTTGTTGATTTTAGCCATTCTGACTGGTGTGAGGTGATATCTCATTGTGGTTTTGATTTGTATTTCCCTGATGCCGAGTGATATGGAGCACTTTTTCATGTGTCTGTTCGCCATCTGGATGTCTTCTTTGCAGAAATGTCTGTTCATGTCCTCTGCCCATTTCTTGATTGGATTATTTGTTCTTTGGGTGTTGAGTTTGCTAAGTTCTTTATAGATTCTGGACACTAGTCCTTTATCTGATATGTTGTTTGCAAATATCTTCTCCCATTCTGTCAGTTGTCTTTTGATTTTGTTAACTGTTTCCTTTGCTGTGCAAAAGCTTTTGATCTTGATGAAATCCCAATAGTTCATTTTTGCCCTTGCTTCCCTTGCCTTTTGCGTTGTTCCTAGGAAGATGTTGCTGCGGCTGAGGTCGAAGAGGTTGCTGCCCGTGTTCTCCTCAAGGATTTTGATGGATTCCTTTCGTACATTGAGGTCCTTCATCCATTTTGAGTCTATTTTTGTGTGTGGTGTAAGGAAATGGTCCAATTTCATTTTTCTGCATGTGGCTGTCCAATTTTCCCAGCACCATTTATTGAAGAGGTTGTCTTTTTTCCATTGGACATTCTTTCCTGCTTTGTCAAAGATTAGTTGACCATAGATTTGAGGGTCTATTTCTGGGCTCTCTATTCTGTTCCATTGATCTATGTGTCTGTTTTTGTGCCAGTACCATGCTGTCTTGATGATGACAGCTTTGTAATAGAGCTTGAAGTCCGGAATTGTGATGCCACCAACGTTGGCTTTCTTTTTCAATATCCCTTTGGCTATTCGAGGTCTTTTCTGGTTCCATATAAATTTTAGCATTATTTGTTCCATTTCTTTGAAAAAGATGGATGGTACTTTGATAGGAATTGCTTTAAATGTGTAGATTGCTTTAGGTAGCATAGACATTTTCACAATATTTATTCTTCCAATCCAGGAGCATGAAACATTTTTCCATTTCTTTGTGTCTTCCTCCATTTCTTTCATGAGTACTTTATAGTTTTCTGAGTATAGATTCTGTGTCTCTTTGGTTAGGTTTATTCCTAGGTATCTTATGGTTTTGGATGCAATTGTAAATGGGATTGACTCCTTAATATCTCTTTCTTCTGTCTTGCTGTTGGTGTAGAGGAATGCAACTGATTTCTGTGCATTGATTTTATATCCTGACACTTTACTGAATTCCTGTATAAGTTCTAGCAATTTTGGAGTGGAGTCTTTTGGGTTTTCCACATATAGTATCATATCATCTGCGAAGAGTGATAATTTGACTTCTTCTTTGCCGATTTGGATGCCTTTAATTTCCTTTTGTTGTCTGATTGCTGAGGCTAGGACCTCTAGTACTATGTTGAATAGCAGTGGTGATAATGGACATCCATGCCGTGTTCCTGACCTTAGCGGAAAAGCTTTCAGTTTTTCTCCATTGAGAATGATATTTGCGGTGGGTTTTTCATAGACGGCTTTGATGATATTGAGGTATGTGCCCTCTATCCCTACACTTTGAAGAGTTTTGATCAGGAAGGGATGCTGTACTTTGTCAAATGCTTTTTCAGCATCTATTGAGAGTATCATATGGTTCTTGTTCTTTCTTTTATTGATGTGTTGTATCACATTGACTGATTTGCGGATGTTGAACCAACCTTGCAGCCCTGGAATAAATCCCACTTGGTCATGGTGAATAATCTTTTTAATGTACTGTTGAATCCTATTGGCTAGTATTTTGTTGAGTATTTTCGCATCTGTGTTCATCAAGGATATCGGTCTATAGCTCTCTTTTTTGGTGGGATCCTTGCCTGGTTTTGGGATCAAGGTGATGCTGGCCTCATAAAATGAGTTTGGAAGTTTTCCTTCCATTTCTATTTTTTGGAACAGTTTCAGGAGTATAGGAATTAGTTCTTCTTTAAATGTTTGGTAGAATTCCCCCGGGAAGCCGTCTGGCCCTGGGCTTTTGTTTGTTTGGAGATTTTTAATGACTGTTTCAATCTCCTTACTGGTTATGGGTCTGTTGAGGCTTTCTATTTCTTCCTGGTTCAGTTGTGGTAGTTTATATGTTTCTAGGAATGCATCCATTTCTCCCAGATTGTCAAATTTATTGGCGTAGAGTTGCTCATAGTATGTTCTTATAATAGTTTGTATTTCTTTGGTGTTAGTTGTGATCTCTCCTCTTTCTTTTTTTTAAATTTATTTATTTATTTATTTATTTATTTATTTATTTAAATTTTTTATTTTTTATATACATATATTTTTATCCCCAGGGGTACAGGTCTGTGAATCACCAGGTTTACACACTTCACAGCACTCACCAAATCACATACCCTCCCCAATGTCCATAATCCAACCCCCCTCTCCCAAACCCCCTCCCCCCAGCAACCCTCAGTTTGTTTTGTGAGATTAAGAGTCACTTATGGTTTGTCTCCCTCCCAATCCCATCTTGTTTCATTTATTCTTCTTCTACCCACTTAAGCCTCCATGTTGCATCACCACTTCCTCATATCAGGGAGATCATATGATAGTTGTCTTTCTCTGCTTGACTTATTTCACTAAGCATGATACGCTCTAGTTCCATCCATGTTGTTGCAAATGGCAAGATTTCATTTCTTTTGATGGCTGTATAGTATTCCATTGTGTATATATACCACATCTTCTTGATCCATTCATCTGTTGATGGACATCTAGGTTCTTTCCATAGTTTGGCTATTGTGGACATAGCTGCTATAAACATTCGGGTGCACGTGCCCCTTTGGTTCACTACATTTGTATCTTTAGGGTAAATACCCAATAGGGCAATTGCTGGGTCATAGGGCAGTTCTATTTTCAACATTTTGAGGAACCTCCATGCTGTTTTCCAGAGTGGCTGCACCAGCTTGCATTCCCACCAACAGTGTAGGAGGGTTCCCCTTTCTCCGCATCCTCAGCAGCATCTGTCATTTCCTGACTTGTTGATTTTAGCCATTCTGACTGGTGTGAGGTGATATCTCATTGTGGTTTTGATTTGTATTTCCCTGATGCCGAGTGATATGGAGCACTTTTTCATGTGTCTGTTCGCCATCTGGATGTCTTCTTTGCAGAAATGTCTGTTCATGTCCTCTGCCCATTTCTTGATTGGATTATTTGTTCTTTGGGTGTTGAGTTTGCTAAGTTCTTTATAGATTCTGGACACTAGTCCTTTATCTGATATGTTGTTTGCAAATATCTTCTCCCATTCTGTCAGTTGTCTTTTGATTTTGTTAACTGTTTCCTTTGCTGTGCAAAAGCTTTTGATCTTGATGAAATCCCAATAGTTCATTTTTGCCCTTGCTTCCCTTGCCTTTTGCGTTGTTCCTAGGAAGATGTTGCTGCGGCTGAGGTCGAAGAGGTTGCTGCCCGTGTTCTCCTCAAGGATTTTGATGGATTCCTTTCGTACATTGAGGTCCTTCATCCATTTTGAGTCTATTTTTGTGTGTGGTGTAAGGAAATGGTCCAATTTCATTTTTCTGCATGTGGCTGTCCAATTTTCCCAGCACCATTTATTGAAGAGGTTGTCTTTTTTCCATTGGACATTCTTTCCTGCTTTGTCAAAGATTAGTTGACCATAGATTTGAGGGTCTATTTCTGGGCTCTCTATTCTGTTCCATTGATCTATGTGTCTGTTTTTGTGCCAGTACCATGCTGTCTTGATGATGACAGCTTTGTAATAGAGCTTGAAGTCCGGAATTGTGATGCCACCAACGTTGGCTTTCTTTTTCAATATCCCTTTGGCTATTCGAGGTCTTTTCTGGTTCCATATAAATTTTAGCATTATTTGTTCCATTTCTTTGAAAAAGATGGATGGTACTTTGATAGGAATTGCTTTAAATGTGTAGATTGCTTTAGGTAGCATAGACATTTTCACAATATTTATTCTTCCAATCCAGGAGCATGAAACATTTTTCCATTTCTTTGTGTCTTCCTCCATTTCTTTCATGAGTACTTTATAGTTTTCTGAGTATAGATTCTGTGTCTCTTTGGTTAGGTTTATTCCTAGGTATCTTATGGTTTTGGATGCAATTGTAAATGGGATTGACTCCTTAATATCTCTTTCTTCTGTCTTGCTGTTGGTGTAGAGGAATGCAACTGATTTCTGTGCATTGATTTTATATCCTGACACTTTACTGAATTCCTGTATAAGTTCTAGCAATTTTGGAGTGGAGTCTTTTGGGTTTTCCACATATAGTATCATATCATCTGCGAAGAGTGATAATTTGACTTCTTCTTTGCCGATTTGGATGCCTTTAATTTCCTTTTGTTGTCTGATTGCTGAGGCTAGGACCTCTAGTACTATGTTGAATAGCAGTGGTGACAATGGACATCCATGCCGTGTTCCTGACCTTAGCGGAAAAGCTTTCAGTTTTTCTCCATTGAGAATGATATTTGCGGTGGGTTTTTCATAGACGGCTTTGATGATATTGAGGTATGTGCCCTCTATCCCTACACTTTGAAGAGTTTTGATCAGGAAGGGATGCTGTACTTTGTCAAATGCTTTTTCAGCATCTATTGAGAGTATCATATGGTTCTTGTTCTTTCTTTTATTGATGTGTTGTATCACATTGACTGATTTGCGGATGTTGAACCAACCTTGCAGCCCTGGAATAAATCCCACTTGGTCATGGTGAATAATCTTTTTAATGTACTGTTGAATCCTATTGGCTAGTATTTTGTTGAGTATTTTCGCATCTGTGTTCATCAAGGATATCGGTCTATAGCTCTCTTTTTTGGTGGGATCCTTGCCTGGTTTTGGGATCAAGGTGATGCTGGCCTCATAAAATGAGTTTGGAAGTTTTCCTTCCATTTCTATTTTTTGGAACAGTTTCAGGAGTATAGGAATTAGTTCTTCTTTAAATGTTTGGTAGAATTCCCCCGGGAAGCCGTCTGGCCCTGGGCTTTTGTTTGTTTGGAGATTTTTAATGACTGTTTCAATCTCCTTACTGGTTATGGGTCTGTTGAGGCTTTCTATTTCTTCCTGGTTCAGTTGTGGTAGTTTATATGTTTCTAGGAATGCATCCATTTCTCCCAGATTGTCAAATTTATTGGCGTAGAGTTGCTCATAGTATGTTCTTATAATAGTTTGTATTTCTTTGGTGTTAGTTGTGATCTCTCCTCTTTCTTTTTTTTAAAATTTATTTATTTATTTATTTATTTATTTAAATTTTTTATTTTTTATATACATATATTTTTATCCCCAGGGGTACAGGTCTGTGAATCACCAGGTTTACACACTTCACAGCACTCACCAAATCACATACCCTCCCCAATGTCCATAATCCAACCCCCCTCTCCCAAACCCCCTCCCCCCAGCAACCCTCAGTTTGTTTTGTGAGATTAAGAGTCACTTATGGTTTGTCTCCCTCCCAATCCCATCTTGTTTCATTTATTCTTCTTCTACCCACTTAAGCCTCCATGTTGCATCACCACTTCCTCATATCAGGGAGATCATATGATAGTTGTCTTTCTCTGCTTGACTTATTTCACTAAGCATGATACGCTCTAGTTCCATCCATGTTGTTGCAAATGGCAAGATTTCATTTCTTTTGATGGCTGTATAGTATTCCATTGTGTATAGATACCACATCTTCTTGATCCATTCATCTGTTGATGGACATCTAGGTTCTTTCCATAGTTTGGCTATTGTGGACATAGCTGCTATAAACATTCGGGTGCACGTGCCCCTTTGGTTCACTACATTTGTATCTTTAGGGTAAATACCCAATAGGGCAATTGCTGGGTCATAGGGCAGTTCTATTTTCAACATTTTGAGGAACCTCCATGCTGTTTTCCAGAGTGGCTGCACCAGCTTGCATTCCCACCAACAGTGTAGGAGGGTTCCCCTTTCTCCGCATCCTCAGCAGCATCTGTCATTTCCTGACTTGTTGATTTTAGCCATTCTGACTGGTGTGAGGTGATATCTCATTGTGGTTTTGATTTGTATTTCCCTGATGCCGAGTGATATGGAGCACTTTTTCATGTGTCTGTTCGCCATCTGGATGTCTTCTTTGCAGAAATGTCTGTTCATGTCCTCTGCCCATTTCTTGATTGGATTATTTGTTCTTTGGGTGTTGAGTTTGCTAAGTTCTTTATAGATTCTGGACACTAGTCCTTTATCTGATATGTTGTTTGCAAATATCTTCTCCCATTCTGTCAGTTGTCTTTTGATTTTGTTAACTGTTTCCTTTGCTGTGCAAAAGCTTTTGATCTTGATGAAATCCCAATAGTTCATTTTTGCCCTTGCTTCCCTTGCCTTTTGCGTTGTTCCTAGGAAGATGTTGCTGCGGCTGAGGTCGAAGAGGTTGCTGCCCGTGTTCTCCTCAAGGATTTTGATGGATTCCTTTCGTACATTGAGGTCCTTCATCCATTTTGAGTCTATTTTTGTGTGTGGTGTAAGGAAATGGTCCAATTTCATTTTTCTGCATGTGGCTGTCCAATTTTCCCAGCACCATTTATTGAAGAGGTTGTCTTTTTTCCATTGGACATTCTTTCCTGCTTTGTCGAAGATTAGTTGACCATAGATTTGAGGGTCTATTTCTGGGCTCTCTATTCTGTTCCATTGATCTATGTGTCTGTTTTTGTGCCAGTACCATGCTGTCTTGATGATGACAGCTTTGTAATAGAGCTTGAAGTCCGGAATTGTGATGCCACCAACGTTGGCTTTCTTTTTCAATATCCCTTTGGCTATTCGAGGTCTTTTCTGGTTCCATATAAATTTTAGCATTATTTGTTCCATTTCTTTGAAAAAGATGGATGGTACTTTGATAGGAATTGCTTTAAATGTGTAGATTGCTTTAGGTAGCATAGACATTTTCACAATATTTATTCTTCCAATCCAGGAGCATGAAACATTTTTCCATTTCTTTGTGTCTTCCTCCATTTCTTTCATGAGTACTTTATAGTTTTCTGAGTATAGATTCTGTGTCTCTTTGGTTAGGTTTATTCCTAGGTATCTTATGGTTTTGGATGCAATTGTAAATGGGATTGACTCCTTAATATCTCTTTCTTCTGTCTTGCTGTTGGTGTAGAGGAATGCAACTGATTTCTGTGCATTGATTTTATATCCTGACACTTTACTGAATTCCTGTATAAGTTCTAGCAATTTTGGAGTGGAGTCTTTTGGGTTTTCCACATATAGTATCATATCATCTGCGAAGAGTGATAATTTGACTTCTTCTTTGCCGATTTGGATGCCTTTAATTTCCTTTTGTTGTCTGATTGCTGAGGCTAGGACCTCTAGTACTATGTTGAATAGCAGTGGTGATAATGGACATCCATGCCGTGTTCCTGACCTTAGCGGAAAAGCTTTCAGTTTTTCTCCATTGAGAATGATATTTGCGGTGGGTTTTTCATAGACGGCTTTGATGATATTGAGGTATGTGCCCTCTATCCCTACACTTTGAAGAGTTTTGATCAGGAAGGGATGCTGTACTTTGTCAAATGCTTTTTCAGCATCTATTGAGAGTATCATATGGTTCTTGTTCTTTCTTTTATTGATGTGTTGTATCACATTGACTGATTTGCGGATGTTGAACCAACCTTGCAGCCCTGGAATAAATCCCACTTGGTCATGGTGAATAATCTTTTTAATGTACTGTTGAATCCTATTGGCTAGTATTTTGTTGAGTATTTTCGCATCTGTGTTCATCAAGGATATCGGTCTATAGCTCTCTTTTTTGGTGGGATCCTTGCCTGGTTTTGGGATCAAGGTGATGCTGGCCTCATAAAATGAGTTTGGAAGTTTTCCTTCCATTTCTATTTTTTGGAACAGTTTCAGGAGTATAGGAATTAGTTCTTCTTTAAATGTTTGGTAGAATTCCCCCGGGAAGCCGTCTGGCCCTGGGCTTTTGTTTGTTTGGAGATTTTTAATGACTGTTTCAATCTCCTTACTGGTTATGGGTCTGTTGAGGCTTTCTATTTCTTCCTGGTTCAGTTGTGGTAGTTTATATGTTTCTAGGAATGCATCCATTTCTCCCAGATTGTCAAATTTATTGGCGTAGAGTTGCTCATAGTATGTTCTTATAATAGTTTGTATTTCTTTGGTGTTAGTTGTGATCTCTCCTCTTTCTTTTTTTAAAAATTTATTTATTTATTTATTTATTTATTTATTTATTTAAATTTTTTATTTTTTATATACATATATTTTTATCCCCAGGGGTACAGGTCTGTGAATCACCAGGTTTACACACTTCACAGCACTCACCAAATCACATACCCTCCCCAATGTCCATAATCCAACCCCCCTCTCCCAAACCCCCTCCCCCCAGCAACCCTCAGTTTGTTTTGTGAGATTAAGAGTCACTTATGGTTTGTCTCCCTCCCAATCCCATCTTGTTTCATTTATTCTTCTTCTACCCACTTAAGCCTCCATGTTGCATCACCACTTCCTCATATCAGGGAGATCATATGATAGTTGTCTTTCTCTGCTTGACTTATTTCACTAAGCATGATACGCTCTAGTTCCATCCATGTTGTTGCAAATGGCAAGATTTCATTTCTTTTGATGGCTGTATAGTATTCCATTGTGTATATATACCACATCTTCTTGATCCATTCATCTGTTGATGGACATCTAGGTTCTTTCCATAGTTTGGCTATTGTGGACATAGCTGCTATAAACATTCGGGTGCACGTGCCCCTTTGGTCCACTACATTTGTATCTTTAGGGTAAATACCCAATAGGGCAATTGCTGGGTCATAGGGCAGTTCTATTTTCAACATTTTGAGGAACCTCCATGCTGTTTTCCAGAGTGGCTGCACCAGCTTGCATTCCCACCAACAGTGTAGGAGGGTTCCCCTTTCTCCGCATCCTCAGCAGCATCTGTCATTTCCTGACTTGTTGATTTTAGCCATTCTGACTGGTGTGAGGTGATATCTCATTGTGGTTTTGATTTGTATTTCCCTGATGCCGAGTGATATGGAGCACTTTTTCATGTGTCTGTTCGCCATCTGGATGTCTTCTTTGCAGAAATGTCTGTTCATGTCCTCTGCCCATTTCTTGATTGGATTATTTGTTCTTTGGGTGTTGAGTTTGCTAAGTTCTTTATAGATTCTGGACACTAGTCCTTTATCTGATATGTTGTTTGCAAATATCTTCTCCCATTCTGTCAGTTGTCTTTTGATTTTGTTAACTGTTTCCTTTGCTGTGCAAAAGCTTTTGATCTTGATGAAATCCCAATAGTTCATTTTTGCCCTTGCTTCCCTTGCCTTTTGCGTTGTTCCTAGGAAGATGTTGCTGCGGCTGAGGTCGAAGAGGTTGCTGCCCGTGTTCTCCTCAAGGATTTTGATGGATTCCTTTCGTACATTGAGGTCCTTCATCCATTTTGAGTCTATTTTTGTGTGTGGTGTAAGGAAATGGTCCAATTTCATTTTTCTGCATGTGGCTGTCCAATTTTCCCAGCACCATTTATTGAAGAGATTGTCTTTTTTCCATTGGACATTCTTTCCTGCTTTGTCAAAGATTAGTTGACCATAGATTTGAGGGTCTATTTCTGGGCTCTCTATTCTGTTCCATTGATCTATGTGTCTGTTTTTGTGCCAGTACCATGCTGTCTTGATGATGACAGCTTTGTAATAGAGCTTGAAGTCCGGAATTGTGATGCCACCAACGTTGGCTTTCTTTTTCAATATCCCTTTGGCTATTCGAGGTCTTTTCTGGTTCCATATAAATTTTAGCATTATTTGTTCCATTTCTTTGAAAAAGATGGATGGTACTTTGATAGGAATTGCTTTAAATGTGTAGATTGCTTTAGGTAGCATAGACATTTTCACAATATTTATTCTTCCAATCCAGGAGCATGAAACATTTTTCCATTTCTTTGTGTCTTCCTCCATTTCTTTCATGAGTACTTTATAGTTTTCTGAGTATAGATTCTGTGTCTCTTTGGTTAGGTTTATTCCTACGTATCTTATGGTTTTGGATGCAATTGTAAATGGGATTGACTCCTTAATATCTCTTTCTTCTGTCTTGCTGTTGGTGTAGAGGAATGCAACTGATTTCTGTGCATTGATTTTATATCCTGACACTTTACTGAATTCCTGTATAAGTTCTAGCAATTTTGGAGTGGAGTCTTTTGGGTTTTCCACATATAGTATCATATCATCTGCGAAGAGTGATAATTTGACTTCTTCTTTGCCGATTTGGATGCCTTTAATTTCCTTTTGTTGTCTGATTGCTGAGGCTAGGACCTCTAGTACTATGTTGAATAGCAGTGGTGATAATGGACATCCATGCCGTGTTCCTGACCTTAGCGGAAAAGCTTTCAGTTTTTCTCCATTGAGAATGATATTTGCGGTGGGTTTTTCATAGACGGCTTTGATGATATTGAGGTATGTGCCCTCTATCCCTACACTTTGAAGAGTTTTGATCAGGAAGGGATGCTGTACTTTGTCAAATGCTTTTTCAGCATCTATTGAGAGTATCATATGGTTCTTGTTCTTTCTTTTATTGATGTGTTGTATCACATTGACTGATTTGCGGATGTTGAACCAACCTTGCAGCCCTGGAATAAATCCCACTTGGTCATGGTGAATAATCTTTTTAATGTACTGTTGAATCCTATTGGCTAGTATTTTGTTGAGTATTTTCGCATCTGTGTTCATCAAGGATATCGGTCTATAGCTCTCTTTTTTGGTGGGATCCTTGCCTGGTTTTGGGATCAAGGTGATGCTGGCCTCATAAAATGAGTTTGGAAGTTTTCCTTCCATTTCTATTTTTTGGAACAGTTTCAGGAGTATAGGAATTAGTTCTTCTTTAAATGTTTGGTAGAATTCCCCCGGGAAGCCGTCTGGCCCTGGGCTTTTGTTTGTTTGGAGATTTTTAATGACTGTTTCAATCTCCTTACTGGTTATGGGTCTGTTGAGGCTTTCTATTTCTTCCTGGTTCAGTTGTGGTAGTTTATATGTTTCTAGGAATGCATCCATTTCTCCCAGATTGTCAAATTTATTGGCGTAGAGTTGCTCATAGTATGTTCTTATAATAGTTTGTATTTCTTTGGTGTTAGTTGTGATCTCTCCTCTTTCTTTTTTTTAAATTTATTTATTTATTTATTTATTTATTTATTTATTTAAATTTTTTATTTTTTATATACATATATTTTTATCCCCAGGGGTACAGGTCTGTGAATCACCAGGTTTACACACTTCACAGCACTCACCAAATCACATACCCTCCCCAATGTCCATAATCCAACCCCCCTCTCCCAAACCCCCTCCCCCCAGCAACCCTCAGTTTGTTTTGTGAGATTAAGAGTCACTTATGGTTTGTCTCCCTCCCAATCCCATCTTGTTTCATTTATTCTTCTTCTACCCACTTAAGCCTCCATGTTGCATCACCACTTCCTCATATCAGGGAGATCATATGATAGTTGTCTTTCTCTGCTTGACTTATTTCACTAAGCATGATACGCTCTAGTTCCATCCATGTTGTTGCAAATGGCAAGATTTCATTTCTTTTGATGGCTGTATAGTATTCCATTGTGTATATATACCACATCTTCTTGATCCATTCATCTGTTGATGGACATCTAGGTTCTTTCCATAGTTTGGCTATTGTGGACATAGCTGCTATAAACATTCGGGTGCACGTGCCCCTTTGGTTCACTACATTTGTATCTTTAGGGTAAATACCCAATAGGGCAATTGCTGGGTCATAGGGCAGTTCTATTTTCAACATTTTGAGGAACCTCCATGCTGTTTTCCAGAGTGGCTGCACCAGCTTGCATTCCCACCAACAGTGTAGGAGGGTTCCCCTTTCTCCGCATCCTCAGCAGCATCTGTCATTTCCTGACTTGTTGATTTTAGCCATTCTGACTGGTGTGAGGTGATATCTCATTGTGGTTTTGATTTGTATTTCCCTGATGCCGAGTGATATGGAGCACTTTTTCATGTGTCTGTTCGCCATCTGGATGTCTTCTTTGCAGAAATGTCTGTTCATGTCCTCTGCCCATTTCTTGATTGGATTATTTGTTCTTTGGGTGTTGAGTTTGCTAAGTTCTTTATAGATTCTGGACACTAGTCCTTTATCTGATATGTTGTTTGCAAATATCTTCTCCCATTCTGTCAGTTGTCTTTTGATTTTGTTAACTGTTTCCTTTGCTGTGCAAAAGCTTTTGATCTTGATGAAATCCCAATAGTTCATTTTTGCCCTTGCTTCCCTTGCCTTTTGCGTTGTTCCTAGGAAGATGTTGCTGCGGCTGAGGTCGAAGAGGTTGCTGCCCGTGTTCTCCTCAAGGATTTTGATGGATTCCTTTCGTACATTGAGGTCCTTCATCCATTTTGAGTCTATTTTTGTGTGTGGTGTAAGGAAATGGTCCAATTTCATTTTTCTGCATGTGGCTGTCCAATTTTCCCAGCACCATTTATTGAAGAGGTTGTCTTTTTTCCATTGGACATTCTTTCCTGCTTTGTCGAAGATTAGTTGACCATAGATTTGAGGGTCTATTTCTGGGCTCTCTATTCTGTTCCATTGATCTATGTGTCTGTTTTTGTGCCAGTACCATGCTGTCTTGATGATGACAGCTTTGTAATAGAGCTTGAAGTCCGGAATTGTGATGCCACCAACGTTGGCTTTCTTTTTCAATATCCCTTTGGCTATTCGAGGTCTTTTCTGGTTCCATATAAATTTTAGCATTATTTGTTCCATTTCTTTGAAAAAGATGGATGGTACTTTGATAGGAATTGCTTTAAATGTGTAGATTGCTTTAGGTAGCATAGACATTTTCACAATATTTATTCTTCCAATCCAGGAGCATGAAACATTTTTCCATTTCTTTGTGTCTTCCTCCATTTCTTTCATGAGTACTTTATAGTTTTCTGAGTATAGATTCTGTGTCTCTTTGGTTAGGTTTATTCCTAGGTATCTTATGGTTTTGGATGCAATTGTAAATGGGATTGACTCCTTAATATCTCTTTCTTCTGTCTTGCTGTTGGTGTAGAGGAATGCAACTGATTTCTGTGCATTGATTTTATATCCTGACACTTTACTGAATTCCTGTATAAGTTCTAGCAATTTTGGAGTGGAGACTTTTGGGTTTTCCACATATAGTATCATATCATCTGCGAAGAGTGATAATTTGACTTCTTCTTTGCCGATTTGGATGCCTTTAATTTCCTTTTGTTGTCTGATTGCTGAGGCTAGGACCTCTAGTACTATGTTGAATAGCAGTGGTGATAATGGACATCCATGCCGTGTTCCTGACCTTAGCGGAAAAGCTTTCAGTTTTTCTCCATTGAGAATGATATTTGCGGTGGGTTTTTCATAGACGGCTTTGATGATATTGAGGTATGTGCCCTCTATCCCTACACTTTGAAGAGTTTTGATCAGGAAGGGATGCTGTACTTTGTCAAATGCTTTTTCAGCATCTATTGAGAGTATCATATGGTTCTTGTTCTTTCTTTTATTGATGTGTTGTATCACATTGACTGATTTGCGGATGTTGAACCAACCTTGCAGCCCTGGAATAAATCCCACTTGGTCATGGTGAATAATCTTTTTAATGTACTGTTGAATCCTATTGGCTAGTATTTTGTTGAGTATTTTCGCATCTGTGTTCATCAAGGATATCGGTCTATAGCTCTCTTTTTTGGTGGGATCCTTGCCTGGTTTTGGGATCAAGGTGATGCTGGCCTCATAAAATGAGTTTGGAAGTTTTCCTTCCATTTCTATTTTTTGGAACAGTTTCAGGAGTATAGGAATTAGTTCTTCTTTAAATGTTTGGTAGAATTCCCCCGGGAAGCCGTCTGGCCCTGGGCTTTTGTTTGTTTGGAGATTTTTAATGACTGTTTCAATCTCCTTACTGGTTATGGGTCTGTTGAGGCTTTCTATTTCTTCCTGGTTCAGTTGTGGTAGTTTATATGTTTCTAGGAATGCATCCATTTCTCCCAGATTGTCAAATTTATTGGCGTAGAGTTGCTCATAGTATGTTCTTATAATAGTTTGTATTTCTTTGGTGTTAGTTGTGATCTCTCCTCTTTCTTTTTTTTAAAATTTATTTATTTATTTATTTATTTATTTATTTATTTAAATTTTTTATTTTTTATATACATATATTTTTATCCCCAGGGGTACAGGTCTGTGAATCACCAGGTTTACACACTTCACAGCACTCACCAAATCACATACCCTCCCCAATGTCCATAATCCAACCCCCCTCTCCCAAACCCCCTCCCCCCAGCAACCCTCAGTTTGTTTTGTGAGATTAAGAGTCACTTATGGTTTGTCTCCCTCCCAATCCCATCTTGTTTCATTTATTCTTCTTCTACCCACTTAAGCCTCCATGTTGCATCACCACTTCCTCATATCAGGGAGATCATATGATAGTTGTCTTTCTCTGCTTGACTTATTTCACTAAGCATGATACGCTCTAGTTCCATCCATGTTGTTGCAAATGGCAAGATTTCATTTCTTTTGATGGCTGTATAGTATTCCATTGTGTATATATACCACATCTTCTTGATCCATTCATCTGTTGATGGACATCTAGGTTCTTTCCATAGTTTGTCTATTGTGGACATAGCTGCTATAAACATTCGGGTGCACGTGCCCCTTTGGTCCACTACATTTGTATCTTTAGGGTAAATACCCAATAGGGCAATTGCTGGGTCATAGGGCAGTTCTATTTTCAACATTTTGAGGAACCTCCATGCTGTTTTCCAGAGTGGCTGCACCAGCTTGCATTCCCACCAACAGTGTAGGAGGGTTCCCCTTTCTCCGCATCCTCAGCAGCATCTGTCATTTCCTGACTTGTTGATTTTAGCCATTCTGACTGGTGTGAGGTGATATCTCATTGTGGTTTTGATTTGTATTTCCCTGATGCCGAGTGATATGGAGCACTTTTTCATGTGTCTGTTCGCCATCTGGATGTCTTCTTTGCAGAAATGTCTGTTCATGTCCTCTGCCCATTTCTTGATTGGATTATTTGTTCTTTGGGTGTTGAGTTTGCTAAGTTCTTTATAGATTCTGGACACTAGTCCTTTATCTGATATGTTGTTTGCAAATATCTTCTCCCATTCTGTCAGTTGTCTTTTGATTTTGTTAACTGTTTCCTTTGCTGTGCAAAAGCTTTTGATCTTGATGAAATCCCAATAGTTCATTTTTGCCCTTGCTTCCCTTGCCTTTTGCGTTGTTCCTAGGAAGATGTTGCTGCGGCTGAGGTCGAAGAGGTTGCTGCCCGTGTTCTCCTCAAGGATTTTGATGGATTCCTTTCGTACATTGAGGTCCTTCATCCATTTTGAGTCTATTTTTGTGTGTGGTGTAAGGAAATGGTCCAATTTCATTTTTCTGCATGTGGCTGTCCAATTTTCCCAGCACCATTTATTGAAGAGGTTGTCTTTTTTCCATTGGACATTCTTTCCTGCTTTGTCGAAGATTAGTTGACCATAGATTTGAGGGTCTATTTCTGGGCTCTCTATTCTGTTCCATTGATCTATGTGTCTGTTTTTGTGCCAGTACCATGCTGTCTTGATGATGACAGCTTTGTAATAGAGCTTGAAGTCCGGAATTGTGATGCCACCAACGTTGGCTTTCTTTTTCAATATCCCTTTGGCTATTCGAGGTCTTTTCTGGTTCCATATAAATTTTAGCATTATTTGTTCCATTTCTTTGAAAAAGATGGATGGTACTTTGATAGGAATTGCTTTAAATGTGTAGATTGCTTTAGGTAGCATAGACATTTTCACAATATTTATTCTTCCAATCCAGGAGCATGAAACATTTTTCCATTTCTTTGTGTCTTCCTCCATTTCTTTCATGAGTACTTTATAGTTTTCTGAGTATAGATTCTGTGTCTCTTTGGTTAGGTTTATTCCTAGGTATCTTATGGTTTTGGATGCAATTGTAAATGGGATTGACTCCTTAATATCTCTTTCTTCTGTCTTGCTGTTGGTGTAGAGGAATGCAACTGATTTCTGTGCATTGATTTTATATCCTGACACTTTACTGAATTCCTGTATAAGTTCTAGCAATTTTGGAGTGGAGACTTTTGGGTTTTCCACATATAGTATCATATCATCTGCGAAGAGTGATAATTTGACTTCTTCTTTGCCGATTTGGATGCCTTTAATTTCCTTTTGTTGTCTGATTGCTGAGGCTAGGACCTCTAGTACTATGTTGAATAGCAGTGGTGATAATGGACATCCATGCCGTGTTCCTGACCTTAGCGGAAAAGCTTTCAGTTTTTCTCCATTGAGAATGATATTTGCGGTGGGTTTTTCATAGACGGCTTTGATGATATTGAGGTATGTGCCCTCTATCCCTACACTTTGAAGAGTTTTGATCAGGAAGGGATGCTGTACTTTGTCAAATGCTTTTTCAGCATCTATTGAGAGTATCATATGGTTCTTGTTCTTTCTTTTATTGATGTGTTGTATCACATTGACTGATTTGCGGATGTTGAACCAACCTTGCAGCCCTGGAATAAATCCCACTTGGTCATGGTGAATAATCTTTTTAATGTACTGTTGAATCCTATTGGCTAGTATTTTGTTGAGTATTTTCGCATCTGTGTTCATCAAGGATATCGGTCTATAGCTCTCTTTTTTGGTGGGATCCTTGCCTGGTTTTGGGATCAAGGTGATGCTGGCCTCATAAAATGAGTTTGGAAGTTTTCCTTCCATTTCTATTTTTTGGAACAGTTTCAGGAGTATAGGAATTAGTTCTTCTTTAAATGTTTGGTAGAATTCCCCCGGGAAGCCGTCTGGCCCTGGGCTTTTGTTTGTTTGGAGATTTTTAATGACTGTTTCAATCTCCTTACTGGTTATGGGTCTGTTGAGGCTTTCTATTTCTTCCTGGTTCAGTTGTGGTAGTTTATATGTTTCTAGGAATGCATCCATTTCTCCCAGATTGTCAAATTTATTGGCGTAGAGTTGCTCATAGTATGTTCTTATAATAGTTTGTATTTCTTTGGTGTTAGTTGTGATCTCTCCTCTTTCTTTTTTTTAAATTTATTTATTTATTTATATATTTATTTATTTATTTAAATTTTTTATTTTTTATATACATATATTTTTATCCCCAGGGGTACAGGTCTGTGAATCACCAGGTTTACACACTTCACAGCACTCACCAAATCACATACCCTCCCCAATGTCCATAATCCAACCCCCCTCTCCCAAACCCCCTCCCCCCAGCAACCCTCAGTTTGTTTTGTGAGATTAAGAGTCACTTATGGTTTGTCTCCCTCCCAATCCCATCTTGTTTCATTTATTCTTCTTCTACCCACTTAAGCCTCCATGTTGCATCACCACTTCCTCATATCAGGGAGATCATATGATAGTTGTCTTTCTCTGCTTGACTTATTTCACTAAGCATGATACGCTCTAGTTCCATCCATGTTGTTGCAAATGGCAAGATTTCATTTCTTTTGATGGCTGTATAGTATTCCATTGTGTATATATACCACATCTTCTTGATCCATTCATCTGTTGATGGACATCTAGGTTCTTTCCATAGTTTGGCTATTGTGGACATAGCTGCTATAAACATTCGGGTGCACGTGCCCCTTTGGTTCACTACATTTGTATCTTTAGGGTAAATACCCAATAGGGCAATTGCTGGGTCATAGGGCAGTTCTATTTTCAACATTTTGAGGAACCTCCATGCTGTTTTCCAGAGTGGCTGCACCAGCTTGCATTCCCACCAACAGTGTAGGAGGGTTCCCCTTTCTCCGCATCCTCAGCAGCATCTGTCATTTCCTGACTTGTTGATTTTAGCCATTCTGACTGGTGTGAGGTGATATCTCATTGTGGTTTTGATTTGTATTTCCCTGATGCCGAGTGATATGGAGCACTTTTTCATGTGTCTGTTCGCCATCTGGATGTCTTCTTTGCAGAAATGTCTGTTCATGTCCTCTGCCCATTTCTTGATTGGATTATTTGTTCTTTGGGTGTTGAGTTTGCTAAGTTCTTTATAGATTCTGGACACTAGTCCTTTATCTGATATGTTGTTTGCAAATATCTTCTCCCATTCTGTCAGTTGTCTTTTGATTTTGTTAACTGTTTCCTTTGCTGTGCAAAAGCTTTTGATCTTGATGAAATCCCAATAGTTCATTTTTGCCCTTGCTTCCCTTGCCTTTTGCGTTGTTCCTAGGAAGATGTTGCTGCGGCTGAGGTCGAAGAGGTTGCTGCCCGTGTTCTCCTCAAGGATTTTGATGGATTCCTTTCGTACATTGAGGTCCTTCATCCATTTTGAGTCTATTTTTGTGTGTGGTGTAAGGAAATGGTCCAATTTCATTTTTCTGCATGTGGCTGTCCAATTTTCCCAGCACCATTTATTGAAGAGGTTGTCTTTTTTCCATTGGACATTCTTTCCTGCTTTGTCGAAGATTAGTTGACCATAGATTTGAGGGTCTATTTCTGGGCTCTCTATTCTGTTCCATTGATCTATGTGTCTGTTTTTGTGCCAGTACCATGCTGTCTTGATGATGACAGCTTTGTAATAGAGCTTGAAGTCCGGAATTGTGATGCCACCAACGTTGGCTTTCTTTTTCAATATCCCTTTGGCTATTCGAGGTCTTTTCTGGTTCCATATAAATTTTAGCATTATTTGTTCCATTTCTTTGAAAAAGATGGATGGTACTTTGATAGGAATTGCTTTAAATGTGTAGATTGCTTTAGGTAGCATAGACATTTTCACAATATTTATTCTTCCAATCCAGGAGCATGAAACATTTTTCCATTTCTTTGTGTCTTCCTCCATTTCTTTCATGAGTACTTTATAGTTTTCTGAGTATAGATTCTGTGTCTCTTTGGTTAGGTTTATTCCTAGGTATCTTATGGTTTTGGATGCAATTGTAAATGGGATTGACTCCTTAATATCTCTTTCTTCTGTCTTGCTGTTGGTGTAGAGGAATGCAACTGATTTCTGTGCATTGATTTTATATCCTGACACTTTACTGAATTCCTGTATAAGTTCTAGCAATTTTGGAGTGGAGTCTTTTGGGTTTTCCACATATAGTATCATATCATCTGCGAAGAGTGATAATTTGACTTCTTCTTTGCCGATTTGGATGCCTTTAATTTCCTTTTGTTGTCTGATTGCTGAGGCTAGGACCTCTAGTACTATGTTGAATAGCAGTGGTGATAATGGACATCCATGCCGTGTTCCTGACCTTAGCGGAAAAGCTTTCAGTTTTTCTCCATTGAGAATGATATTTGCGGTGGGTTTTTCATAGACGGCTTTGATGATATTGAGGTATGTGCCCTCTATCCCTACACTTTGAAGAGTTTTGATCAGGAAGGGATGCTGTACTTTGTCAAATGCTTTTTCAGCATCTATTGAGAGTATCATATGGTTCTTGTTCTTTCTTTTATTGATGTGTTGTATCACATTGACTGATTTGCGGATGTTGAACCAACCTTGCAGCCCTGGAATAAATCCCACTTGGTCATGGTGAATAATCTTTTTAATGTACTGTTGAATCCTATTGGCTAGTATTTTGTTGAGTATTTTCGCATCTGTGTTCATCAAGGATATCGGTCTATAGCTCTCTTTTTTGGTGGGATCCTTGCCTGGTTTTGGGATCAAGGTGATGCTGGCCTCATAAAATGAGTTTGGAAGTTTTCCTTCCATTTCTATTTTTTGGAACAGTTTCAGGAGTATAGGAATTAGTTCTTCTTTAAATGTTTGGTAGAATTCCCCCGGGAAGCCGTCTGGCCCTGGGCTTTTGTTTGTTTGGAGATTTTTAATGACTGTTTCAATCTCCTTACTGGTTATGGGTCTGTTGAGGCTTTCTATTTCTTCCTGGTTCAGTTGTGGTAGTTTATATGTTTCTAGGAATGCATCCATTTCTCCCAGATTGTCAAATTTATTGGCGTAGAGTTGCTCATAGTATGTTCTTATAATAGTTTGTATTTCTTTGGTGTTAGTTGTGATCTCTCCTCTTTCTTTTTTTTAAATTTATTTATTTAGTTATTTATTTATTTATTTATTTATTTAAATTTTTTATTTTTTATATACATATATTTTTATCCCCAGGGGTACAGGTCTGTGAATCACCAGGTTTACACACTTCACAGCACTCACCAAATCACATACCCTCCCCAATGTCCATAATCCAACCCCCCTCTCCCAAACCCCCTCCCCCCAGCAACCCTCAGTTTGTTTTGTGAGATTAAGAGTCACTTATGGTTTGTCTCCCTCCCAATCCCATCTTGTTTCATTTATTCTTCTTCTACCCACTTAAGCCTCCATGTTGCATCACCACTTCCTCATATCAGGGAGATCATATGATAGTTGTCTTTCTCTGCTTGACTTATTTCACTAAGCATGATACGCTCTAGTTCCATCCATGTTGTTGCAAATGGCAAGATTTCATTTCTTTTGATGGCTGTATAGTATTCCATTGTGTATATATACCACATCTTCTTGATCCATTCATCTGTTGATGGACATCTAGGTTCTTTCCATAGTTTGGCTATTGTGGACATAGCTGCTATAAACATTCGGGTGCACGTGCCCCTTTGGTTCACTACATTTGTATCTTTAGGGTAAATACCCAATAGGGCAATTGCTGGGTCATAGGGCAGTTCTATTTTCAACATTTTGAGGAACCTCCATGCTGTTTTCCAGAGTGGCTGCACCAGCTTGCATTCCCACCAACAGTGTAGGAGGGTTCCCCTTTCTCCGCATCCTCAGCAGCATCTGTCATTTCCTGACTTGTTGATTTTAGCCATTCTGACTGGTGTGAGGTGATATCTCATTGTGGTTTTGATTTGTATTTCCCTGATGCCGAGTGATATGGAGCACTTTTTCATGTGTCTGTTCGCCATCTGGATGTCTTCTTTGCAGAAATGTCTGTTCATGTCCTCTGCCCATTTCTTGATTGGATTATTTGTTCTTTGGGTGTTGAGTTTGCTAAGTTCTTTATAGATTCTGGACACTAGTCCTTTATCTGATATGTTGTTTGCAAATATCTTCTCCCATTCTGTCAGTTGTCTTTTGATTTTGTTAACTGTTTCCTTTGCTGTGCAAAAGCTTTTGATCTTGACGAAATCCCAATAGTTCATTTTTGCCCTTGCTTCCCTTGCCTTTTGCGTTGTTCCTAGGAAGATGTTGCTGCGGCTGAGGTCGAAGAGGTTGCTGCCCGTGTTCTCCTCAAGGATTTTGATGGATTCCTTTCGTACATTGAGGTCCTTCATCCATTTTGAGTCTATTTTTGTGTGTGGTGTAAGGAAATGGTCCAATTTCATTTTTCTGCATGTGGCTGTCCAATTTTCCCAGCACCATTTATTGAAGAGGTTGTCTTTTTTCCATTGGACATTCTTTCCTGCTTTGTCAAAGATTAGTTGACCATAGATTTGAGGGTCTATTTCTGGGCTCTCTATTCTGTTCCATTGATCTATGTGTCTGTTTTTGTGCCAGTACCATGCTGTCTTGATGATGACAGCTTTGTAATAGAGCTTGAAGTCCGGAATTGTGATGCCACCAACGTTGGCTTTCTTTTTCAATATCCCTTTGGCTATTCGAGGTCTTTTCTGGTTCCATATAAATTTTAGCATTATTTGTTCCATTTCTTTGAAAAAGATGGATGGTACTTTGATAGGAATTGCTTTAAATGTGTAGATTGCTTTAGGTAGCATAGACATTTTCACAATATTTATTCTTCCAATCCAGGAGCATGAAACATTTTTCCATTTCTTTGTGTCTTCCTCCATTTCTTTCATGAGTACTTTATAGTTTTCTGAGTATAGATTCTGTGTCTCTTTGGTTAGGTTTATTCCTAGGTATCTTATGGTTTTGGATGCAATTGTAAATGGGATTGACTCCTTAATATCTCTTTCTTCTGTCTTGCTGTTGGTGTAGAGGAATGCAACTGATTTCTGTGCATTGATTTTATATCCTGACACTTTACTGAATTCCTGTATAAGTTCTAGCAATTTTGGAGTGGAGTCTTTTGGGTTTTCCACATATAGTATCATATCATCTGCGAAGAGTGATAATTTGACTTCTTCTTTGCCGATTTGGATGCCTTTAATTTCCTTTTGTTGTCTGATTGCTGAGGCTAGGACCTCTAGTACTATGTTGAATAGCAGTGGTGATAATGGACATCCATGCCGTGTTCCTGACCTTAGCGGAAAAGCTTTCAGTTTTTCTCCATTGAGAATGATATTTGCGGTGGGTTTTTCATAGACGGCTTTGATGATATTGAGGTATGTGCCCTCTATCCCTACACTTTGAAGAGTTTTGATCAGGAAGGGATGCTGTACTTTGTCAAATGCTTTTTCAGCATCTATTGAGAGTATCATATGGTTCTTGTTCTTTCTTTTATTGATGTGTTGTATCACATTGACTGATTTGCGGATGTTGAACCAACCTTGCAGCCCTGGAATAAATCCCACTTGGTCATGGTGAATAATCTTTTTAATGTACTGTTGAATCCTATTGGCTAGTATTTTGTTGAGTATTTTCGCATCTGTGTTCATCAAGGATATCGGTCTATAGCTCTCTTTTTTGGTGGGATCCTTGCCTGGTTTTGGGATCAAGGTGATGCTGGCCTCATAAAATGAGTTTGGAAGTTTTCCTTCCATTTCTATTTTTTGGAACAGTTTCAGGAGTATAGGAATTAGTTCTTCTTTAAATGTTTGGTAGAATTCCCCCGGGAAGCCGTCTGGCCCTGGGCTTTTGTTTGTTTGGAGATTTTTAATGACTGTTTCAATCTCCTTACTGGTTATGGGTCTGTTGAGGCTATTTCTTCCTGGTTCAGTTGTGGTAGTTTATATGTTTCTAGGAATGCATCCATTTCTCCCAGATTGTCAAATTTATTGGCGTAGAGTTGCTCATAGTATGTTCTTATAATAGTTTGTATTTCTTTGGTGTTAGTTGTGATCTCTCCTCTTTCTTTTTTTAAAAATTTATTTATTTATTTATTTATTTATTTAAATTTTTTATTTTTTATATACATATATTTTTATCCCCAGGGGTACAGGTCTGTGAATCACCAGGTTTACACACTTCACAGCACTCACCAAATCACATACCCTCCCCAATGTCCATAATCCAACCCCCCTCTCCCAAACCCCCTCCCCCCAGCAACCCTCAGTTTGTTTTGTGAGATTAAGAGTCACTTATGGTTTGTCTCCCTCCCAATCCCATCTTGTTTCATTTATTCTTCTTCTACCCACTTAAGCCTCCATGTTGCATCACCACTTCCTCATATCAGGGAGATCATATGATAGTTGTCTTTCTCTGCTTGACTTATTTCACTAAGCATGATACGCTCTAGTTCCATCCATGTTGTTGCAAATGGCAAGATTTCATTTCTTTTGATGGCTGTATAGTATTCCATTGTGTATATATACCACATCTTCTTGATCCATTCATCTGTTGATGGACATCTAGGTTCTTTCCATAGTTTGGCTATTGTGGACATAGCTGCTATAAACATTCGGGTGCACGTGCCCCTTTGGTTCACTACATTTGTATCTTTAGGGTAAATACCCAATAGGGCAATTGCTGGGTCATAGGGCAGTTCTATTTTCAACATTTTGAGGAACCTCCATGCTGTTTTCCAGAGTGGCTGCACCAGCTTGCATTCCCACCAACAGTGTAGGAGGGTTCCCCTTTCTCCGCATCCTCAGCAGCATCTGTCATTTCCTGACTTGTTGATTTTAGCCATTCTGACTGGTGTGAGGTGATATCTCATTGTGGTTTTGATTTGTATTTCCCTGATGCCGAGTGATATGGAGCACTTTTTCATGTGTCTGTTCGCCATCTGGATGTCTTCTTTGCAGAAATGTCTGTTCATGTCCTCTGCCCATTTCTTGATTGGATTATTTGTTCTTTGGGTGTTGAGTTTGCTAAGTTCTTTATAGATTCTGGACACTAGTCCTTTATCTGATATGTTGTTTGCAAATATCTTCTCCCATTCTGTCAGTTGTCTTTTGATTTTGTTAACTGTTTCCTTTGCTGTGCAAAAGCTTTTGATCTTGATGAAATCCCAATAGTTCATTTTTGCCCTTGCTTCCCTTGCCTTTTGCGTTGTTCCTAGGAAGATGTTGCTGCGGCTGAGGTCGAAGAGGTTGCTGCCCGTGTTCTCCTCAAGGATTTTGATGGATTCCTTTCGTACATTGAGGTCCTTCATCCATTTTGAGTCTATTTTTGTGTGTGGTGTAAGGAAATGGTCCAATTTCATTTTTCTGCATGTGGCTGTCCAATTTTCCCAGCACCATTTATTGAAGAGGTTGTCTTTTTTCCATTGGACATTCTTTCCTGCTTTGTCGAAGATTAGTTGACCATAGATTTGAGGGTCTATTTCTGGGCTCTCTATTCTGTTCCATTGATCTATGTGTCTGTTTTTGTGCCAGTACCATGCTGTCTTGATGATGACAGCTTTGTAATAGAGCTTGAAGTCCGGAATTGTGATGCCACCAACGTTGGCTTTCTTTTTCAATATCCCTTTGGCTATTCGAGGTCTTTTCTGGTTCCATATAAATTTTAGCATTATTTGTTCCATTTCTTTGAAAAAGATGGATGGTACTTTGATAGGAATTGCTTTAAATGTGTAGATTGCTTTAGGTAGCATAGACATTTTCACAATATTTATTCTTCCAATCCAGGAGCATGAAACATTTTTCCATTTCTTTGTGTCTTCCTCCATTTCTTTCATGAGTACTTTATAGTTTTCTGAGTATAGATTCTGTGTCTCTTTGGTTAGGTTTATTCCTACGTATCTTATGGTTTTGGATGCAATTGTAAATGGGATTGACTCCTTAATATCTCTTTCTTCTGTCTTGCTGTTGGTGTAGAGGAATGCAACTGATTTCTGTGCATTGATTTTATATCCTGACACTTTACTGAATTCCTGTATAAGTTCTAGCAATTTTGGAGTGGAGTCTTTTGGGTTTTCCACATATAGTATCATATCATCTGCGAAGAGTGATAATTTGACTTCTTCTTTGCCGATTTGGATGCCTTTAATTTCCTTTTGTTGTCTGATTGCTGAGGCTAGGACCTCTAGTACTATGTTGAATAGCAGTGGTGATAATGGACATCCATGCCGTGTTCCTGACCTTAGCGGAAAAGCTTTCAGTTTTTCTCCATTGAGAATGATATTTGCGGTGGGTTTTTCATAGACGGCTTTGATGATATTGAGGTATGTGCCCTCTATCCCTACACTTTGAAGAGTTTTGATCAGGAAGGGATGCTGTACTTTGTCAAATGCTTTTTCAGCATCTATTGAGAGTATCATATGGTTCTTGTTCTTTCTTTTATTGATGTGTTGTATCACATTGACTGATTTGCGGATGTTGAACCAACCTTGCAGCCCTGGAATAAATCCCACTTGGTCATGGTGAATAATCTTTTTAATGTACTGTTGAATCCTATTGGCTAGTATTTTGTTGAGTATTTTCGCATCTGTGTTCATCAAGGATATCGGTCTATAGCTCTCTTTTTTGGTGGGATCCTTGCCTGGTTTTGGGATCAAGGTGATGCTGGCCTCATAAAATGAGTTTGGAAGTTTTCCTTCCATTTCTATTTTTTGGAACAGTTTCAGGAGTATAGGAATTAGTTCTTCTTTAAATGTTTGGTAGAATTCCCCCGGGAAGCCGTCTGGCCCTGGGCTTTTGTTTGTTTGGAGATTTTTAATGACTGTTTCAATCTCCTTACTGGTTATGGGTCTGTTGAGGCTTTCTATTTCTTCCTGGTTCAGTTGTGGTAGTTTATATGTTTCTAGGAATGCATCCATTTCTCCCAGATTGTCAAATTTATTGGCGTAGAGTTGCTCATAGTATGTTCTTATAATAGTTTGTATTTCTTTGGTGTTAGTTGTGATCTCTCCTCTTTCTTTTTTTTAAAATTTATTTATTTATTTATTTATTTATTTATTTATTTATTTAAATTTTTTATTTTTTATATACATATATTTTTATCCCCAGGGGTACAGGTCTGTGAATCACCAGGTTTACACACTTCACAGCACTCACCAAATCACATACCCTCCCCAATGTCCATAATCCAACCCCCCTCTCCCAAACCCCCTCCCCCCAGCAACCCTCAGTTTGTTTTGTGAGATTAAGAGTCACTTATGGTTTGTCTCCCTCCCAATCCCATCTTGTTTCATTTATTCTTCTTCTACCCACTTAAGCCTCCATGTTGCATCACCACTTCCTCATATCAGGGAGATCATATGATAGTTGTCTTTCTCTGCTTGACTTATTTCACTAAGCATGATACGCTCTAGTTCCATCCATGTTGTTGCAAATGGCAAGATTTCATTTCTTTTGATGGCTGTATAGTATTCCATTGTGTATATATACCACATCTTCTTGATCCATTCATCTGTTGATGGACATCTAGGTTCTTTCCATAGTTTGTCTATTGTGGACATAGCTGCTATAAACATTCGGGTGCACGTGCCCCTTTGGTCCACTACATTTGTATCTTTAGGGTAAATACCCAATAGGGCAATTGCTGGGTCATAGGGCAGTTCTATTTTCAACATTTTGAGGAACCTCCATGCTGTTTTCCAGAGTGGCTGCACCAGCTTGCATTCCCACCAACAGTGTAGGAGGGTTCCCCTTTCTCCGCATCCTCAGCAGCATCTGTCATTTCCTGACTTGTTGATTTTAGCCATTCTGACTGGTGTGAGGTGATATCTCATTGTGGTTTTGATTTGTATTTCCCTGATGCCGAGTGATATGGAGCACTTTTTCATGTGTCTGTTCGCCATCTGGATGTCTTCTTTGCAGAAATGTCTGTTCATGTCCTCTGCCCATTTCTTGATTGGATTATTTGTTCTTTGGGTGTTGAGTTTGCTAAGTTCTTTATAGATTCTGGACACTAGTCCTTTATCTGATATGTTGTTTGCAAATATCTTCTCCCATTCTGTCAGTTGTCTTTTGATTTTGTTAACTGTTTCCTTTGCTGTGCAAAAGCTTTTGATCTTGATGAAATCCCAATAGTTCATTTTTGCCCTTGCTTCCCTTGCCTTTTGCGTTGTTCCTAGGAAGATGTTGCTGCGGCTGAGGTCGAAGAGGTTGCTGCCCGTGTTCTCCTCAAGGATTTTGATGGATTCCTTTCGTACATTGAGGTCCTTCATCCATTTTGAGTCTATTTTTGTGTGTGGTGTAAGGAAATGGTCCAATTTCATTTTTCTGCATGTGGCTGTCCAATTTTCCCAGCACCATTTATTGAAGAGGTTGTCTTTTTTCCATTGGACATTCTTTCCTGCTTTGTCGAAGATTAGTTGATCATAGATTTGAGGGTCTATTTCTGGGCTCTCTATTCTGTTCCATTGATCTATGTGTCTGTTTTTGTGCCAGTACCATGCTGTCTTGATGATGACAGCTTTGTAATAGAGCTTGAAGTCCGGAATTGTGATGCCACCAACGTTGGCTTTCTTTTTCAATATCCCTTTGGCTATTCGAGGTCTTTTCTGGTTCCATATAAATTTTAGCATTATTTGTTCCATTTCTTTGAAAAAGATGGATGGTACTTTGATAGGAATTGCTTTAAATGTGTAGATTGCTTTAGGTAGCATAGACATTTTGACAATATTTATTCTTCCAATCCAGGAGCATGAAACATTTTTCCATTTCTTTGTGTCTTCCTCCATTTCTTTCATGAGTACTTTATAGTTTTCTGAGTATAGATTCTGTGTCTCTTTGGTTAGGTTTATTCCTAGGTATCTTATGGTTTTGGATGCAATTGTAAATGGGATTGACTCCTTAATATCTCTTTCTTCTGTCTTGCTGTTGGTGTAGAGGAATGCAACTGATTTCTGTGCATTGATTTTATATCCTGACACTTTACTGAATTCCTGTATAAGTTCTAGCAATTTTGGAGTGGAGTCTTTTGGGTTTTCCACATATAGTATCATATCATCTGCGAAGAGTGATAATTTGACTTCTTCTTTGCCGATTTGGATGCCTTTAATTTCCTTTTGTTGTCTGATTGCTGAGGCTAGGACCTCTAGTACTATGTTGAATAGCAGTGGTGATAATGGACATCCATGCCGTGTTCCTGACCTTAGCGGAAAAGCTTTCAGTTTTTCTCCATTGAGAATGATATTTGCGGTGGGTTTTTCATAGACGGCTTTGATGATATTGAGGTATGTGCCCTCTATCCCTACACTTTGAAGAGTTTTGATCAGGAAGGGATGCTGTACTTTGTCAAATGCTTTTTCAGCATCTATTGAGAGTATCATATGGTTCTTGTTCTTTCTTTTATTGATGTGTTGTATCACATTGACTGATTTGCGGATGTTGAACCAACCTTGCAGCCCTGGAATAAATCCCACTTGGTCATGGTGAATAATCTTTTTAATGTACTGTTGAATCCTATTGGCTAGTATTTTGTTGAGTATTTTCGCATCTGTGTTCATCAAGGATATCGGTCTATAGCTCTCTTTTTTGGTGGGATCCTTGCCTGGTTTTGGGATCAAGGTGATGCTGGCCTCATAAAATGAGTTTGGAAGTTTTCCTTCCATTTCTATTTTTTGGAACAGTTTCAGGAGTATAGGAATTAGTTCTTCTTTAAATGTTTGGTAGAATTCCCCCGGGAAGCCGTCTGGCCCTGGGCTTTTGTTTGTTTGGAGATTTTTAATGACTGTTTCAATCTCCTTACTGGTTATGGGTCTGTTGAGGCTTTCTATTTCTTCCTGGTTCAGTTGTGGTAGTTTATATGTTTCTAGGAATGCATCCATTTCTCCCAGATTGTCAAATTTATTGGCGTAGAGTTGCTCATAGTATGTTCTTATAATAGTTTGTATTTCTTTGGTGTTAGTTGTGATCTCTCCTCTTTCTTTTTTTTAAATTTATTTATTTATTTATTTATTTATTTATTTATTTAAATTTTTTATTTTTTATATACATATATTTTTATCCCCAGGGGTACAGGTCTGTGAATCACCAGGTTTACACACTTCACAGCACTCACCAAATCACATACCCTCCCCAATGTCCATAATCCAACCCCCCTCTCCCAAACCCCCTCCCCCCAGCAACCCTCAGTTTGTTTTGTGAGATTAAGAGTCACTTATGGTTTGTCTCCCTCCCAATCCCATCTTGTTTCATTTATTCTTCTTCTACCCACTTAAGCCTCCATGTTGCATCACCACTTCCTCATATCAGGGAGATCATATGATAGTTGTCTTTCCCTGCTTGACTTATTTCACTAAGCATGATACGCTCTAGTTCCATCCATGTTGTTGCAAATGGCAAGATTTCATTTCTTTTGATGGCTGTATAGTATTCCATTGTGTATATATACCACATCTTCTTGATCCATTCATCTGTTGATGGACATCTAGGTTCTTTCCATAGTTTGTCTATTGTGGACATAGCTGCTATAAACATTCGGGTGCACGTGCCCCTTTGGTCCACTACATTTGTATCTTTAGGGTAAATACCCAATAGGGCAATTGCTGGGTCATAGGGCAGTTCTATTTTCAACATTTTGAGGAACCTCCATGCTGTTTTCCAGAGTGGCTGCACCAGCTTGCATTCCCACCAACAGTGTAGGAGGGTTCCCCTTTCTCCGCATCCTCAGCAGCATCTGTCATTTCCTGACTTGTTGATTTTAGCCATTCTGACTGGTGTGAGGTGATATCTCATTGTGGTTTTGATTTGTATTTCCCTGATGCCGAGTGATATGGAGCACTTTTTCATGTGTCTGTTCGCCATCTGGATGTCTTCTTTGCAGAAATGTCTGTTCATGTCCTCTGCCCATTTCTTGATTGGATTATTTGTTCTTTGGGTGTTGAGTTTGCTAAGTTCTTTATAGATTCTGGACACTAGTCCTTTATCTGATATGTTGTTTGCAAATATCTTCTCCCATTCTGTCAGTTGTCTTTTGATTTTGTTAACTGTTTCCTTTGCTGTGCAAAAGCTTTTGATCTTGATGAAATCCCAATAGTTCATTTTTGCCCTTGCTTCCCTTGCCTTTTGCGTTGTTCCTAGGAAGATGTTGCTGCGGCTGAGGTCGAAGAGGTTGCTGCCCGTGTTCTCCTCAAGGATTTTGATGGATTCCTTTCGTACATTGAGGTCCTTCATCCATTTTGAGTCTATTTTTGTGTGTGGTGTAAGGAAATGGTCCAATTTCATTTTTCTGCATGTGGCTGTCCAATTTTCCCAGCACCATTTATTGAAGAGGTTGTCTTTTTTCCATTGGACATTCTTTCCTGCTTTGTCAAAGATTAGTTGATCATAGATTTGAGGGTCTATTTCTGGGCTCTCTATTCTGTTCCATTGATCTATGTGTCTGTTTTTGTGCCAGTACCATGCTGTCTTGATGATGACAGCTTTGTAATAGAGCTTGAAGTCCGGAATTGTGATGCCACCAACGTTGGCTTTCTTTTTCAATATCCCTTTGGCTATTCGAGGTCTTTTCTGGTTCCATATAAATTTTAGCATTATTTGTTCCATTTCTTTGAAAAAGATGGATGGTACTTTGATAGGAATTGCTTTAAATGTGTAGATTGCTTTAGGTAGCATAGACATTTTGACAATATTTATTCTTCCAATCCAGGAGCATGAAACATTTTTCCATTTCTTTGTGTCTTCCTCCATTTCTTTCATGAGTACTTTATAGTTTTCTGAGTATAGATTCTGTGTCTCTTTGGTTAGGTTTATTCCTAGGTATCTTATGGTTTTGGATGCAATTGTAAATGGGATTGACTCCTTAATATCTCTTTCTTCTGTCTTGCTGTTGGTGTAGAGGAATGCAACTGATTTCTGTGCATTGATTTTATATCCTGACACTTTACTGAATTCCTGTATAAGTTCTAGCAATTTTGGAGTGGAGACTTTTGGGTTTTCCACATATAGTATCATATCATCTGCGAAGAGTGATAATTTGACTTCTTCTTTGCCGATTTGGATGCCTTTAATTTCCTTTTGTTGTCTGATTGCTGAGGCTAGGACCTCTAGTACTATGTTGAATAGCAGTGGTGATAATGGACATCCATGCCGTGTTCCTGACCTTAGCGGAAAAGCTTTCAGTTTTTCTCCATTGAGAATGATATTTGCGGTGGGTTTTTCATAGACGGCTTTGATGATATTGAGGTATGTGCCCTCTATCCCTACACTTTGAAGAGTTTTGATCAGGAAGGTATGCTGTACTTTGTCAAATGCTTTTTCAGCATCTATTGAGAGTATCATATGGTTCTTGTTCTTTCTTTTATTGATGTGTTGTATCACATTGACTGATTTGCGGATGTTGAACCAACCTTGCAGCCCTGGAATAAATCCCACTTGGTCATGGTGAATAATCTTTTTAATGTACTGTTGAATCCTATTGGCTAGTATTTTGTTGAGTATTTTCGCATCTGTGTTCATCAAGGATATCGGTCTATAGCTCTCTTTTTTGGTGGGATCCTTGCCTGGTTTTGGGATCAAGGTGATGCTGGCCTCATAAAATGAGTTTGGAAGTTTTCCTTCCATTTCTATTTTTTGGAACAGTTTCAGGAGTATAGGAATTAGTTCTTCTTTAAATGTTTGGTAGAATTCCCCCGGGAAGCCGTCTGGCCCTGGGCTTTTGTTTGTTTGGAGATTTTTAATGACTGTTTCAATCTCCTTACTGGTTATGGGTCTGTTGAGGCTTTCTATTTCTTCCTGGTTCAGTTGTGGTAGTTTATATGTTTCTAGGAATGCATCCATTTCTCCCAGATTGTCAAATTTATTGGCGTAGAGTTGCTCATAGTATGTTCTTATAATAGTTTGTATTTCTTTGGTGTTAGTTGTGATCTCTCCTCTTTCTTTTTTTTAAATTTATTTATTTATTTATTTATTTATTTATTTATTTAAATTTTTTATTTTTTATATACATATATTTTTATCCCCAGGGGTACAGGTCTGTGAATCACCAGGTTTACACACTTCACAGCACTCACCAAATCACATACCCTCCCCAATGTCCATAATCCAACCCCCCTCTCCCAAACCCCCTCCCCCCAGCAACCCTCAGTTTGTTTTGTGAGATTAAGAGTCACTTATGGTTTGTCTCCCTCCCAATCCCATCTTGTTTCATTTATTCTTCTTCTACCCACTTAAGCCTCCATGTTGCATCACCACTTCCTCATATCAGGGAGATCATATGATAGTTGTCTTTCCCTGCTTGACTTATTTCACTAAGCATGATACGCTCTAGTTCCATCCATGTTGTTGCAAATGGCAAGATTTCATTTCTTTTGATGGCTGTATAGTATTCCATTGTGTATATATACCACATCTTCTTGATCCATTCATCTGTTGATGGACATCTAGGTTCTTTCCATAGTTTGTCTATTGTGGACATAGCTGCTATAAACATTCGGGTGCACGTGCCCCTTTGGTTCACTACATTTGTATCTTTAGGGTAAATACCCAATAGGGCAATTGCTGGGTCATAGGGCAGTTCTATTTTCAACATTTTGAGGAACCTCCATGCTGTTTTCCAGAGTGGCTGCACCAGCTTGCATTCCCACCAACAGTGTAGGAGGGTTCCCCTTTCTCCGCATCCTCAGCAGCATCTGTCATTTCCTGACTTGTTGATTTTAGCCATTCTGACTGGTGTGAGGTGATATCTCATTGTGGTTTTGATTTGTATTTCCCTGATGCCGAGTGATATGGAGCACTTTTTCATGTGTCTGTTCGCCATCTGGATGTCTTCTTTGCAGAAATGTCTGTTCATGTCCTCTGCCCATTTCTTGATTGGATTATTTGTTCTTTGGGTGTTGAGTTTGCTAAGTTCTTTATAGATTCTGGACACTAGTCCTTTATCTGATATGTTGTTTGCAAATATCTTCTCCCATTCTGTCAGTTGTCTTTTGATTTTGTTAACTGTTTCCTTTGCTGTGCAAAAGCTTTTGATCTTGATGAAATCCCAATAGTTCATTTTTGCCCTTGCTTCCCTTGCCTTTTGCGTTGTTCCTAGGAAGATGTTGCTGCGGCTGAGGTCGAAGAGGTTGCTGCCCGTGTTCTCCTCAAGGATTTTGATGGATTCCTTTCGTACATTGAGGTCCTTCATCCATTTTGAGTCTATTTTTGTGTGTGGTGTAAGGAAATGGTCCAATTTCATTTTTCTGCATGTGGCTGTCCAATTTTCCCAGCACCATTTATTGAAGAGGTTGTCTTTTTTCCATTGGACATTCTTTCCTGCTTTGTCAAAGATTAGTTGACCATAGATTTGAGGGTCTATTTCTGGGCTCTCTATTCTGTTCCATTGATCTATGTGTCTGTTTTTGTGCCAGTACCATGCTGTCTTGATGATGACAGCTTTGTATTAGAGCTTGAAGTCCGGAATTGTGATGCCACCAACGTTGGCTTTCTTTTTCAATATCCCTTTGGCTATTCGAGGTCTTTTCTGGTTCCATATAAATTTTAGCATTATTTGTTCCATTTCTTTGAAAAAGATGGATGGTACTTTGATAGGAATTGCTTTAAATGTGTAGATTGCTTTAGGTAGCATAGACATTTTCACAATATTTATTCTTCCAATCCAGGAGCATGAAACATTTTTCCATTTCTTTGTGTCTTCCTCCATTTCTTTCATGAGTACTTTATAGTTTTCTGAGTATAGATTCTGTGTCTCTTTGGTTAGGTTTATTCCTAGGTATCTTATGGTTTTGGATGCAATTGTAAATGGGATTGACTCCTTAATATCTCTTTCTTCTGTCTTGCTGTTGGTGTAGAGGAATGCAACTGATTTCTGTGCATTGATTTTATATCCTGACACTTTACTGAATTCCTGTATAAGTTCTAGCAATTTTGGAGTGGAGTCTTTTGGGTTTTCCACATATAGTATCATATCATCTGCGAAGAGTGATAATTTGACTTCTTCTTTGCCGATTTGGATGCCTTTAATTTCCTTTTGTTGTCTGATTGCTGAGGCTAGGACCTCTAGTACTATGTTGAATAGCAGTGGTGATAATGGACATCCATGCCGTGTTCCTGACCTTAGCGGAAAAGCTTTCAGTTTTTCTCCATTGAGAATGATATTTGCGGTGGGTTTTTCATAGACGGCTTTGATGATATTGAGGTATGTGCCCTCTATCCCTACACTTTGAAGAGTTTTGATCAGGAAGGGATGCTGTACTTTGTCAAATGCTTTTTCAGCATCTATTGAGAGTATCATATGGTTCTTGTTCTTTCTTTTATTGATGTGTTGTATCACATTGACTGATTTGCGGATGTTGAACCAACCTTGCAGCCCTGGAATAAATCCCACTTGGTCATGGTGAATAATCTTTTTAATGTACTGTTGAATCCTATTGGCTAGTATTTTGTTGAGTATTTTCGCATCTGTGTTCATCAAGGATATCGGTCTATAGCTCTCTTTTTTGGTGGGATCCTTGCCTGGTTTTGGGATCAAGGTGATGCTGGCCTCATAAAATGAGTTTGGAAGTTTTCCTTCCATTTCTATTTTTTGGAACAGTTTCAGGAGTATAGGAATTAGTTCTTCTTTAAATGTTTGGTAGAATTCCCCCGGGAAGCCGTCTGGCCCTGGGCTTTTGTTTGTTTGGAGATTTTTAATGACTGTTTCAATCTCCTTACTGGTTATGGGTCTGTTGAGGCTTTCTATTTCTTCCTGGTTCAGTTGTGGTAGTTTATATGTTTCTAGGAATGCATCCATTTCTCCCAGATTGTCAAATTTATTGGCGTAGAGTTGCTCATAGTATGTTCTTATAATAGTTTGTATTTCTTTGGTGTTAGTTGTGATCTCTCCTCTTTCTTTTTTTTAAAATTTATTTATTTATTTATTTATTTATTTATTTAAATTTTTTATTTTTTATATACATATATTTTTATCCCCAGGGGTACAGGTCTGTGAATCACCAGGTTTACACACTTCACAGCACTCACCAAATCACATACCCTCCCCAATGTCCATAATCCAACCCCCCTCTCCCAAACCCCCTCCCCCCAGCAACCCTCAGTTTGTTTTGTGAGATTAAGAGTCACTTATGGTTTGTCTCCCTCCCAATCCCATCTTGTTTCATTTATTCTTCTTCTACCCACTTAAGCCTCCATGTTGCATCACCACTTCCTCATATCAGGGAGATCATATGATAGTTGTCTTTCTCTGCTTGACTTATTTCACTAAGCATGATACGCTCTAGTTCCATCCATGTTGTTGCAAATGGCAAGATTTCATTTCTTTTGATGGCTGTATAGTATTCCATTGTGTATATATACCACATCTTCTTGATCCATTCATCTGTTGATGGACATCTAGGTTCTTTCCATAGTTTGGCTATTGTGGACATAGCTGCTATAAACATTCGGGTGCACGTGCCCCTTTGGTCCACTACATTTGTATCTTTAGGGTAAATACCCAATAGGGCAATTGCTGGGTCATAGGGCAGTTCTATTTTCAACATTTTGAGGAACCTCCATGCTGTTTTCCAGAGTGGCTGCACCAGCTTGCATTCCCACCAACAGTGTAGGAGGGTTCCCCTTTCTCCGCATCCTCAGCAGCATCTGTCATTTCCTGACTTGTTGATTTTAGCCATTCTGACTGGTGTGAGGTGATATCTCATTGTGGTTTTGATTTGTATTTCCCTGATGCCGAGTGATATGGAGCACTTTTTCATGTGTCTGTTCGCCATCTGGATGTCTTCTTTGCAGAAATGTCTGTTCATGTCCTCTGCCCATTTCTTGATTGGATTATTTGTTCTTTGGGTGTTGAGTTTGCTAAGTTCTTTATAGATTCTGGACACTAGTCCTTTATCTGATATGTTGTTTGCAAATATCTTCTCCCATTCTGTCATTTGTCTTTTGATTTTGTTAACTGTTTCCTTTGCTGTGCAAAAGCTTTTGATCTTGATGAAATCCCAATAGTTCATTTTTGCCCTTGCTTCCCTTGCCTTTTGCGTTGTTCCTAGGAAGATGTTGCTGCGGCTGAGGTCGAAGAGGTTGCTGCCCGTGTTCTCCTCAAGGATTTTGATGGATTCCTTTCGTACATTGAAGTCCTTCATCCATTTTGAGTCTATTTTTGGGTGTGGTGTAAGGAAATGGTCCAATTTCATTTTTCTGCATGTGGCTGTCCAATTTTCCCAGCACCATTTATTGAAGAGGTTGTCTTTTTTCCATTGGACATTCTTTCCTGCTTTGTCAAAGATTAGTTGACCATAGATTTGAGGGTCTATTTCTGGGCTCTCTATTCTGTTCCATTGATCTATGTGTCTGTTTTTGTGCCAGTACCATGCTGTCTTGATGATGACAGCTTTGTAATAGAGCTTGAAGTCCGGAATTGTGATGCCACCAACGTTGGCTTTCTTTTTCAATATCCCTTTGGCTATTCGAGGTCTTTTCTGGTTCCATATAAATTTTAGCATTATTTGTTCCATTTCTTTGAAAAAGATGGATGGTACTTTGATAGGAATTGCTTTAAATGTGTAGATTGCTTTAGGTAGCATAGACATTTTCACAATATTTATTCTTCCAATCCAGGAGCATGAAACATTTTTCCATTTCTTTGTGTCTTCCTCCATTTCTTTCATGAGTACTTTATAGTTTTCTGAGTATAGATTCTGTGTCTCTTTGGTTAGGTTTATTCCTAGGTATCTTATGGTTTTGGATGCAATTGTAAATGGGATTGACTCCTTAATATCTCTTTCTTCTGTCTTGCTGTTGGTGTAGAGGAATGCAACTGATTTCTGTGCATTGATTTTATATCCTGACACTTTACTGAATTCCTGTATAAGTTCTAGCAATTTTGGAGTGGAGACTTTTGGGTTTTCCACATATAGTATCATATCATCTGCGAAGAGTGATAATTTGACTTCTTCTTTGCCGATTTGGATGCCTTTAATTTCCTTTTGTTGTCTGATTGCTGAGGCTAGGACCTCTAGTACTATGTTGAATAGCAGTGGTGATAATGGACATCCATGCCGTGTTCCTGACCTTAGCGGAAAAGCTTTCAGTTTTTCTCCATTGAGAATGATATTTGTGGTGGGTTTTTCATAGACGGCTTTGATGATATTGAGGTATGTGCCCTCTATCCCTACACTTTGAAGTGTTTTGATCAGGAAGGGATGCTGTACTTTGTCAAATGCTTTTTCAGCATCTATTGAGAGTATCATATGGTTCTTGTTCTTTCTTTTATTGATGTGTTGTATCACATTGACTGATTTGCGGATGTTGAACCAACCTTGCAGCCCTGGAATAAATCCCACTTGGTCATGGTGAATAATCTTTTTAATGTACTGTTGAATCCTATTGGCTAGTATTTTGTTGAGTATTTTCGCATCTGTGTTCATCAAGGATATCGGTCTATAGCTCTCTTTTTTGGTGGGATCCTTGCCTGGTTTTGGGATCAAGGTGATGCTGGCCTCATAAAATGAGTTTGGAAGTTTTCCTTCCATTTCTATTTTTTGGAACAGTTTCAGGAGTATAGGAATTAGTTCTTCTTTAAATGTTTGGTAGAATTCCCCCGGGAAGCCGTCTGGCCCTGGGCTTTTGTTTGTTTGGAGATTTTTAATGACTGTTTCAATCTCCTTACTGGTTATGGGTCTGTTGAGGCTTTCTATTTCTTCCTGGTTCAGTTGTGGTAGTTTATATGTTTCTAGGAATGCATCCATTTCTCCCAGATTGTCAAATTTATTGGCGTAGAGTTGCTCATAGTATGTTCTTATAATAGTTTGTATTTCTTTGGTGTTAGTTGTGATCTCTCCTCTTTCTTTTTTTTAAAATTTATTTATTTATTTATTTATTTATTTAGATTTTTTATTTTTTATATACATATATTTTTATCCCCAGGGGTACAGGTCTGTGAATCACCAGGTTTACACACTTCACAGCACTCACCAAATCACATACCCTCCCCAATGTCCATAATCCAACCCCCCTCTCCCAAAACCCCTCCCCCCAGCAACCCTCAGTTTGTTTTGTGAGATTAAGAGTCACTTATGGTTTGTCTCCCTCCCAATCCCATCTTGTTTCATTTATTCTTCTTCTACCCACTTAAGCCTCCATGTTGCATCACCACTTCCTCATATCAGGGAGATCATATGATAGTTGTCTTTCTCTGCTTGACTTATTTCACTAAGCATGATACGCTCTAGTTCCATCCATGTTGTTGCAAATGGCAAGGTTTCATTTCTTTTGATGGCTGTATAGTATTCCATTGTGTATATATACCACATCTTCTTGATCCATTCATCTGTTGATGGACATCTAGGTTCTTTCCATAGTTTGGCTATTGTGGACATAGCTGCTATAAACATTCGGGTGCACGTGCCCCTTTGGTCCACTACATTTGTATCTTTAGGGTAAATACCCAATAGGGCAATTGCTGGGTCATAGGGCAGTTCTATTTTCAACATTTTGAGGAACCTCCATGCTGTTTTCCAGAGTGGCTGCACCAGCTTGCATTCCCACCAACAGTGTAGGAGGGTTCCCCTTTCTCCGCATCCTCAGCAGCATCTGTCATTTCCTGACTTGTTGATTTTAGCCATTCTGACTGGTGTGAGGTGATATCTCATTGTGGTTTTGATTTGTATTTCCCTGATGCCGAGTGATATGGAGCACTTTTTCATGTGTCTGTTCGCCATCTGGATGTCTTCTTTGCAGAAATGTCTGTTCATGTCCTCTGCCCATTTCTTGATTGGATTATTTGTTCTTTGGGTGTTGAGTTTGCTAAGTTCTTTATAGATTCTGGACACTAGTCCTTTATCTGATATGTTGTTTGCAAATATCTTCTCCCATTCTGTCAGTTGTCTTTTGATTTTGTTAACTGTTTCCTTTGCTGTGCAAAAGCTTTTGATCTTGATGAAATCCCAATAGTTCATTTTTGCCCTTGCTTCCCTTGCCTTTTGCGTTGTTCCTAGGAAGATGTTGCTGCGGCTGAGGTCGAAGAGGTTGCTGCCCGTGTTCTCCTCAAGGATTTTGATGGATTCCTTTCGTACATTGAGGTCCTTCATCCATTTTGAGTCTATTTTTGTGTGTGGTGTAAGGAAATGGTCCAATTTCATTTTTCTGCATGTGGCTGTCCAATTTTCCCAGCACCATTTATTGAAGAGGTTGTCTTTTTTCCATTGGACATTCTTTCCTGCTTTGTCAAAGATTAGTTGACCATAGATTTGAGGGTCTATTTCTGGGCTCTCTATTCTGTTCCATTGATCTATGTGTCTGTTTTTGTGCCAGTACCATGCTGTCTTGATGATGACAGCTTTGTAATAGAGCTTGAAGTCCGGAATTGTGATGCCACCAACGTTGGCTTTCTTTTTCAATATCCCTTTGGCTATTCGAGGTCTTTTCTGGTTCCATATAAATTTTAGCATTATTTGTTCCATTTCTTTGAAAAAGATGGATGGTACTTTGATAGGAATTGCTTTAAATGTGTAGATTGCTTTAGGTAGCATAGACATTTTCACAATATTTATTCTTCCAATCCAGGAGCATGAAACATTTTTCCATTTCTTTGTGTCTTCCTCCATTTCTTTCATGAGTACTTTATAGTTTTCTGAGTATAGATTCTGTGTCTCTTTGGTTAGGTTTATTCCTAGGTATCTTATGGTTTTGGATGCAATTGTAAATGGGATTGACTCCTTAATATCTCTTTCTTCTGTCTTGCTGTTGGTGTAGAGGAATGCAACTGATTTCTGTGCATTGATTTTATATCCTGACACTTTACTGAATTCCTGTATAAGTTCTAGCAATTTTGGAGTGGAGTCTTTTGGGTTTTCCACATATAGTATCATATCATCTGCGAAGAGTGATAATTTGACTTCTTCTTTGCCGATTTGGATGCCTTTAATTTCCTTTTGTTGTCTGATTGCTGAGGCTAGGACCTCTAGTACTATGTTGAATAGCAGTGGTGATAATGGACATCCATGCCGTGTTCCTGACCTTAGCGGAAAAGCTTTCAGTTTTTCTCCATTGAGAATGATATTTGCGGTGGGTTTTTCATAGACGGCTTTGATGATATTGAGGTATGTGCCCTCTATCCCTACACTTTGAAGAGTTTTGATCAGGAAGGGATGCTGTACTTTGTCAAATGCTTTTTCAGCATCTATTGAGAGTATCATATGGTTCTTGTTCTTTCTTTTATTGATGTGTTGTATCACATTGACTGATTTGCGGATGTTGAACCAACCTTGCAGCCCTGGAATAAATCCCACTTGGTCATGGTGAATAATCTTTTTAATGTACTGTTGAATCCTATTGGCTAGTATTTTGTTGAGTATTTTCGCATCTGTGTTCATCAAGGATATCGGTCTATAGCTCTCTTTTTTGGTGGGATCCTTGCCTGGTTTTGGGATCAAGGTGATGCTGGCCTCATAAAATGAGTTTGGAAGTTTTCCTTCCATTTCTATTTTTTGGAACAGTTTCAGGAGTATAGGAATTAGTTCTTCTTTAAATGTTTGGTAGAATTCCCCCGGGAAGCCGTCTGGCCCTGGGCTTTTGTTTGTTTGTAGATTTTTAATGACTGTTTCAATCTCCTTACTGGTTATGGGTCTGTTGAGGCTTTCTATTTCTTCCTGGTTCAGTTGTGGTAGTTTATATGTTTCTAGGAATGCATCCATTTCTCCCAGATTGTCAAATTTATTGGCGTAGAGTTGCTCATAGTATGTTCTTATAATAGTTTGTATTTCTTTGGTGTTAGTTGTGATCTCTCCTCTTTCTTTTTTTTAAAATTTATTTATTTATTTATTTATTTATTTATTTATTTAGATTTTTTATTTTTTATATACATATATTTTTATCCCCAGGGGTACAGGTCTGTGAATCACCAGGTTTACACACTTCACAGCACTCACCAAATCACATACCCTCCCCAATGTCCATAATCCAACCCCCCTCTCCCAAACCCCCTCCCCCCAGCAACCCTCAGTTTGTTTTGTGAGATTAAGAGTCACTTATGGTTTGTCTCCCTCCCAATCCCATCTTGTTTCATTTATTCTTCTTCTACCCACTTAAGCCTCCATGTTGCATCACCACTTCCTCATATCAGGGAGATCATATGATAGTTGTCTTTCTCTGCTTGACTTATTTCACTAAGCATGATACGCTCTAGTTCCATCCATGTTGTTGCAAATGGCAAGGTTTCATTTCTTTTGATGGCTGTATAGTATTCCATTGTGTATATATACCACATCTTCTTGATCCATTCATCTGTTGATGGACATCTAGGTTCTTTCCATAGTTTGGCTATTGTGGACATAGCTGCTATAAACATTCGGGTGCACGTGCCCCTTTGGTCCACTACATTTGTATCTTTAGGGTAAATACCCAATAGGGCAATTGCTGGGTCATAGGGCAGTTCTATTTTCAACATTTTGAGGAACCTCCATGCTGTTTTCCAGAGTGGCTGCACCAGCTTGCATTCCCACCAACAGTGTAGGAGGGTTCCCCTTTCTCCGCATCCTCAGCAGCATCTGTCATTTCCTGACTTGTTGATTTTAGCCATTCTGACTGGTGTGAGGTGATATCTCATTGTGGTTTTGATTTGTATTTCCCTGATGCCGAGTGATATGGAGCACTTTTTCATGTGTCTGTTCGCCATCTGGATGTCTTCTTTGCAGAAATGTCTGTTCATGTCCTCTGCCCATTTCTTGATTGGATTATTTGTTCTTTGGGTGTTGAGTTTGCTAAGTTCTTTATAGATTCTGGACACTAGTCCTTTATCTGATATGTTGTTTGCAAATATCTTCTCCCATTCTGTCAGTTGTCTTTTGATTTTGTTAACTGTTTCCTTTGCTGTGCAAAAGCTTTTGATCTTGATGAAATCCCAATAGTTCATTTTTGCCCTTGCTTCCCTTGCCTTTTGCGTTGTTCCTAGGAAGATGTTGCTGCGGCTGAGGTCGAAGAGGTTGCTGCCCGTGTTCTCCTCAAGGATTTTGATGGATTCCTTTCGTACATTGAGGTCCTTCATCCATTTTGAGTCTATTTTTGTGTGTGGTGTAAGGAAATGGTCCAATTTCATTTTTCTGCATGTGGCTGTCCAATTTTCCCAGCACCATTTATTGAAGAGGTTGTCTTTTTTCCATTGGACATTCTTTCCTGCTTTGTCAAAGATTAGTTGACCATAGATTTGAGGGTCTATTTCTGGGCTCTCTATTCTGTTCCATTGATCTATGTGTCTGTTTTTGTGCCAGTACCATGCTGTCTTGATGATGACAGCTTTGTAATAGAGCTTGAAGTCCGGAATTGTGATGCCACCAACGTTGGCTTTCTTTTTCAATATCCCTTTGGCTATTCGAGGTCTTTTCTGGTTCCATATAAATTTTAGCATTATTTGTTCCATTTCTTTGAAAAAGATGGATGGTACTTTGATAGGAATTGCTTTAAATGTGTAGATTGCTTTAGGTAGCATAGACATTTTCACAATATTTATTCTTCCAATCCAGGAGCATGAAACATTTTTCCATTTCTTTGTGTCTTCCTCCATTTCTTTCATGAGTACTTTATAGTTTTCTGAGTATAGATTCTGTGTCTCTTTGGTTAGGTTTATTCCTAGGTATCTTATGGTTTTGGATGCAATTGTAAATGGGATTGACTCCTTAATATCTCTTTCTTCTGTCTTGCTGTTGGTGTAGAGGAATGCAACTGATTTCTGTGCATTGATTTTATATCCTGACACTTTACTGAATTCCTGTATAAGTTCTAGCAATTTTGGAGTGGAGTCTTTTGGGTTTTCCACATATAGTATCATATCATCTGCGAAGAGTGATAATTTGACTTCTTCTTTGCCGATTTGGATGCCTTTAATTTCCTTTTGTTGTCTGATTGCTGAGGCTAGGACCTCTAGTACTATGTTGAATAGCAGTGGTGATAATGGACATCCATGCCGTGTTCCTGACCTTAGCGGAAAAGCTTTCAGTTTTTCTCCATTGAGAATGATATTTGCGGTGGGTTTTTCATAGACGGCTTTGATGATATTGAGGTATGTGCCCTCTATCCCTACACTTTGAAGAGTTTTGATCAGGAAGGGATGCTGTACTTTGTCAAATGCTTTTTCAGCATCTATTGAGAGTATCATATGGTTCTTGTTCTTTCTTTTATTGATGTGTTGTATCACATTGACTGATTTGCGGATGTTGAACCAACCTTGCAGCCCTGGAATAAATCCCACTTGGTCATGGTGAATAATCTTTTTAATGTACTGTTGAATCCTATTGGCTAGTATTTTGTTGAGTATTTTCGCATCTGTGTTCATCAAGGATATCGGTCTATAGCTCTCTTTTTTGGTGGGATCCTTGCCTGGTTTTGGGATCAAGGTGATGCTGGCCTCATAAAATGAGTTTGGAAGTTTTCCTTCCATTTCTATTTTTTGGAACAGTTTCAGGAGTATAGGAATTAGTTCTTCTTTAAATGTTTGGTAGAATTCCCCCGGGAAGCCGTCTGGCCCTGGGCTTTTGTTTGTTTGGAGATTTTTAATGACTGTTTCAATCTCCTTACTGGTTATGGGTCTGTTGAGGCTTTCTATTTCTTCCTGGTTCAGTTGTGGTAGTTTATATGTTTCTAGGAATGCATCCATTTCTCCCAGATTGTCAAATTTATTGGCGTAGAGTTGCTCATAGTATGTTCTTATAATAGTTTGTATTTCTTTGGTGTTAGTTGTGATCTCTCCTCTTTCTTTTTTTTAAATTTATTTATTTATTTATTTATTTATTTATTTAGATTTTTTATTTTTTATATACATATATTTTTATCCCCAGGGGTACAGGTCTGTGAATCACCAGGTTTACACACTTCACAGCACTCACCAAATCACATACCCTCCCCAATGTCCATAATCCAACCCCCCTCTCCCAAACCCCCTCCCCCCAGCAACCCTCAGTTTGTTTTGTGAGATTAAGAGTCACTTATGGTTTGTCTCCCTCCCAATCCCATCTTGTTTCATTTATTCTTCTTCTACCCACTTAAGCCTCCATGTTGCATCACCACTTCCTCATATCAGGGAGATCATATGATAGTTGTCTTTCTCTGCTTGACTTATTTCACTAAGCATGATACGCTCTAGTTCCATCCATGTTGTTGCAAATGGCAAGGTTTCATTTCTTTTGATGGCTGTATAGTATTCCATTGTGTATATATACCACATCTTCTTGATCCATTCATCTGTTGATGGACATCTAGGTTCTTTCCATAGTTTGGCTATTGTGGACATAGCTGCTATAAACATTCGGGTGCACGTGCCCCTTTGGTCCACTACATTTGTATCTTTAGGGTAAATACCCAATAGGGCAATTGCTGGGTCATAGGGCAGTTCTATTTTCAACATTTTGAGGAACCTCCATGCTGTTTTCCAGAGTGGCTGCACCAGCTTGCATTCCCACCAAGAGTGTAGGAGGGTTCCCCTTTCTCCGCATCCTCAGCAGCATCTGTCATTTCCTGACTTGTTGATTTTAGCCATTCTGACTGGTGTGAGGTGATATCTCATTGTGGTTTTGATTTGTATTTCCCTGATGCCGAGTGATATGGAGCACTTTTTCATGTGTCTGTTCGCCATCTGGATGTCTTCTTTGCAGAAATGTCTGTTCATGTCCTCTGCCCATTTCTTGATTGGATTATTTGTTCTTTGGGTGTTGAGTTTGCTAAGTTCTTTATAGATTCTGGACACTAGTCCTTTATCTGATATGTTGTTTGCAAATATCTTCTCCCATTCTGTCAGTTGTCTTTTGATTTTGTTAACTGTTTCCTTTGCTGTGCAAAAGCTTTTGATCTTGATGAAATCCCAATAGTTCATTTTTGCCCTTGCTTCCCTTGCCTTTTGCGTTGTTCCTAGGAAGATGTTGCTGCGGCTGAGGTCGAAGAGGTTGCTGCCCGTGTTCTCCTCAAGGATTTTGATGGATTCCTTTCGTACATTGAGGTCCTTCATCCATTTTGAGTCTATTTTTGTGTGTGGTGTAAGGAAATGGTCCAATTTCATTTTTCTGCATGTGGCTGTCCAATTTTCCCAGCACCATTTATTGAAGAGGTTGTCTTTTTTCCATTGGACATTCTTTCCTGCTTTGTCGAAGATTAGTTGACCATAGATTTGAGGGTCTATTTCTGGGCTCTCTATTCTGTTCCATTGATCTATGTGTCTGTTTTTGTGCCAGTACCATGCTGTCTTGATGATGACAGCTTTGTAATAGAGCTTGAAGTCCGGAATTGTGATGCCACCAACGTTGGCTTTCTTTTTCAATATCCCTTTGGCTATTCGAGGTCTTTTCTGGTTCCATATAAATTTTAGCATTATTTGTTCCATTTCTTTGAAAAAGATGGATGGTACTTTGATAGGAATTGCTTTAAATGTGTAGATTGCTTTAGGTAGCATAGACATTTTCACAATATTTATTCTTCCAATCCAGGAGCATGAAACATTTTTCCATTTCTTTGTGTCTTCCTCCATTTCTTTCATGAGTACTTTATAGTTTTCTGAGTATAGATTCTGTGTCTCTTTGGTTAGGTTTATTCCTAGGTATCTTATGGTTTTGGATGCAATTGTAAATGGGATTGACTCCTTAATATCTCTTTCTTCTGTCTTGCTGTTGGTGTAGAGGAATGCAACTGATTTCTGTGCATTGATTTTATATCCTGACACTTTACTGAATTCCTGTATAAGTTCTAGCAATTTTGGAGTGGAGTCTTTTGGGTTTTCCACATATAGTATCATATCATCTGCGAAGAGTGATAATTTGACTTCTTCTTTGCCGATTTGGATGCCTTTAATTTCCTTTTGTTGTCTGATTGCTGAGGCTAGGACCTCTAGTACTATGTTGAATAGCAGTGGTGATAATGGACATCCATGCCGTGTTCCTGACCTTAGCGGAAAAGCTTTCAGTTTTTCTCCATTGAGAATGATATTTGCAGTGGGTTTTTCATAGACGGCTTTGATGATATTGAGGTATGTGCCCTCTATCCCTACACTTTGAAGAGTTTTGATCAGGAAGGGATGCTGTACTTTGTCAAATGCTTTTTCAGCATCTATTGAGAGTATCATATGGTTCTTGTTCTTTCTTTTATTGATGTGTTGTATCACATTGACTGATTTGCGGATGTTGAACCAACCTTGCAGCCCTGGAATAAATCCCACTTGGTCATGGTGAATAATCTTTTTAATGTACTGTTGAATCCTATTGGCTAGTATTTTGTTGAGTATTTTCGCATCTGTGTTCATCAAGGATATCGGTCTATAGCTCTCTTTTTTGGTGGGATCCTTGCCTGGTTTTGGGATCAAGGTGATGCTGGCCTCATAAAATGAGTTTGGAAGTTTTCCTTCCATTTCTATTTTTTGGAACAGTTTCAGGAGTATAGGAATTAGTTCTTCTTTAAATGTTTGGTAGAATTCCCCCGGGAAGCCGTCTGGCCCTGGGCTTTTGTTTGTTTGGAGATTTTTAATGACTGTTTCAATCTCCTTACTGGTTATGGGTCTGTTGAGGCTTTCTATTTCTTCCTGGTTCAGTTGTGGTAGTTTATATGTTTCTAGGAATGCATCCATTTCTCCCAGATTGTCAAATTTATTGGCGTAGAGTTGCTCATAGTATGTTCTTATAATAGTTTGTATTTCTTTGGTGTTAGTTGTGATCTCTCCTCTTTCTTTTTTTTAAAATTTATTTATTTATTTATTTATTTATTTATTTATTTATTTAGATTTTTTATTTTTTATATACATATATTTTTATCCCCAGGGGTACAGGTCTGTGAATCACCAGGTTTACACACTTCACAGCACTCACCAAATCACATACCCTCCCCAATGTCCATAATCCAACCCCCCTCTCCCAAACCCCCTCCCCCCAGCAACCCTCAGTTTGTTTTGTGAGATTAAGGGTCACTTATGGTTTGTCTCCCTCCCAATCCCATCTTGTTTCATTTATTCTTCTTCTACCCACTTAAGCCTCCATGTTGCATCACCACTTCCTCATATCAGGGAGATCATATGATAGTTGTCTTTCTCTGCTTGACTTATTTCACTAAGCATGATACGCTCTAGTTCCATCCATGTTGTTGCAAATGGCAAGGTTTCATTTCTTTTGATGGCTGTATAGTATTCCATTGTGTATATATACCACATCTTCTTGATCCATTCATCTGTTGATGGACATCTAGGTTCTTTCCATAGTTTGGCTATTGTGGACATAGCTGCTATAAACATTCGGGTGCACGTGCCCCTTTGGTCCACTACATTTGTATCTTTAGGGTAAATACCCAATAGGGCAATTGCTGGGTCATAGGGCAGTTCTATTTTCAACATTTTGAGGAACCTCCATGCTGTTTTCCAGAGTGGCTGCACCAGCTTGCATTCCCACCAACAGTGTAGGAGGGTTCCCCTTTCTCCGCATCCTCAGCAGCATCTGTCATTTCCTGACTTGTTGATTTTAGCCATTCTGACTGGTGTGAGGTGATATCTCATTGTGGTTTTGATTTGTATTTCCCTGATGCCGAGTGATATGGAGCACTTTTTCATGTGTCTGTTCGCCATCTGGATGTCTTCTTTGCAGAAATGTCTGTTCATGTCCTCTGCCCATTTCTTGATTGGATTATTTGTTCTTTGGGTGTTGAGTTTGCTAAGTTCTTTATAGATTCTGGACACTAGTCCTTTATCTGATATGTTGTTTGCAAATATCTTCTCCCATTCTGTCAGTTGTCTTTTGATTTTGTTAACTGTTTCCTTTGCTGTGCAAAAGCTTTTGATCTTGATGAAATCCCAATAGTTCATTTTTGCCCTTGCTTCCCTTGCCTTTTGCGTTGTTCCTAGGAAGATGTTGCTGCGGCTGAGGTCGAAGAGGTTGCTGCCCGTGTTCTCCTCAAGGATTTTGATGGATTCCTTTCGTACATTGAGGTCCTTCATCCATTTTGAGTCTATTTTTGTGTGTGGTGTAAGGAAATGGTCCAATTTCATTTTTCTGCATGTGGCTGTCCAATTTTCCCAGCACCATTTATTGAAGAGGTTGTCTTTTTTCCATTGGACATTCTTTCCTGCTTTGTCGAAGATTAGTTGACCATAGATTTGAGGGTCTATTTCTGGGCTCTCTATTCTGTTCCATTGATCTATGTGTCTGTTTTTGTGCCAGTACCATGCTGTCTTGATGATGACAGCTTTGTAATAGAGCTTGAAGTCCGGAATTGTGATGCCACCAACGTTGGCTTTCTTTTTCAATATCCCTTTGGCTATTCGAGGTCTTTTCTGGTTCCATATAAATTTTAGCATTATTTGTTCCATTTCTTTGAAAAAGATGGATGGTACTTTGATAGGAATTGCTTTAAATGTGTAGATTGCTTTAGGTAGCATAGACATTTTCACAATATTTATTCTTCCAATCCAGGAGCATGAAACATTTTTCCATTTCTTTGTGTCTTCCTCCATTTCTTTCATGAGTACTTTATAGTTTTCTGAGTATAGATTCTGTGTCTCTTTGGTTAGGTTTATTCCTAGGTATCTTATGGTTTTGGATGCAATTGTAAATGGGATTGACTCCTTAATATCTCTTTCTTCTGTCTTGCTGTTGGTGTAGAGGAATGCAACTGATTTCTGTGCATTGATTTTATATCCTGACACTTTACTGAATTCCTGTATAAGTTCTAGCAATTTTGGAGTGGAGTCTTTTGGGTTTTCCACATATAGTATCATATCATCTGCGAAGAGTGATAATTTGACTTCTTCTTTGCCGATTTGGATGCCTTTAATTTCCTTTTGTTGTCTGATTGCTGAGGCTAGGACCTCTAGTACTATGTTGAATAGCAGTGGTGATAATGGACATCCATGCCGTGTTCCTGACCTTAGCGGAAAAGCTTTCAGTTTTTCTCCATTGAGAATGATATTTGCGGTGGGTTTTTCATAGACGGCTTTGATGATATTGAGGTATGTGCCCTCTATCCCTACACTTTGAAGAGTTTTGATCAGGAAGGGATGCTGTACTTTGTCAAATGCTTTTTCAGCATCTATTGAGAGTATCATATGGTTCTTGTTCTTTCTTTTATTGATGTGTTGTATCACATTGACTGATTTGCGGATGTTGAACCAACCTTGCAGCCCTGGAATAAATCCCACTTGGTCATGGTGAATAATCTTTTTAATGTACTGTTGAATCCTATTGGCTAGTATTTTGTTGAGTATTTTCGCATCTGTGTTCATCAAGGATATCGGTCTATAGCTCTCTTTTTTGGTGGGATCCTTGCCTGGTTTTGGGATCAAGGTGATGCTGGCCTCATAAAATGAGTTTGGAAGTTTTCCTTCCATTTCTATTTTTTGGAACAGTTTCAGGAGTATAGGAATTAGTTCTTCTTTAAATGTTTGGTAGAATTCCCCCGGGAAGCCGTCTGGCCCTGGGCTTTTGTTTGTTTGGAGATTTTTAATGACTGTTTCAATCTCCTTACTGGTTATGGGTCTGTTGAGGCTTTCTATTTCTTCCTGGTTCAGTTGTGGTAGTTTATATGTTTCTAGGAATGCATCCATTTCTCCCAGATTGTCAAATTTATTGGCGTAGAGTTGCTCATAGTATGTTCTTATAATAGTTTGTATTTCTTTGGTGTTAGTTGTGATCTCTCCTCTTTCTTTTTTTTAAAATTTATTTATTTATTTATTTATTTATTTATTTATTTAAATTTTTTATTTTTTATATACATATATTTTTATCCCCAGGGGTACAGGTCTGTGAATCACCAGGTTTACACACTTCACAGCACTCACCAAATCACATACCCTCCCCAATGTCCATAATCCAACCCCCCTCTCCCAAACCCCCTCCCCCCAGCAACCCTCAGTTTGTTTTGTGAGATTAAGAGTCACTTATGGTTTGTCTCCCTCCCAATCCCATCTTGTTTCATTTATTCTTCTTCTACCCACTTAAGCCTCCATGTTGCATCACCACTTCCTCATATCAGGGAGATCATATGATAGTTGTCTTTCTCTGCTTGACTTATTTCACTAAGCATGATACGCTCTAGTTCCATCCATGTTGTTGCAAATGGCAAGATTTCATTTCTTTTGATGGCTGTATAGTATTCCATTGTGTATATATACCACATCTTCTTGATCCATTCATCTGTTGATGGACATCTAGGTTCTTTCCATAGTTTGTCTATTGTGGACATAGCTGCTATAAACATTCGGGTGCACGTGCCCCTTTGGTCCACTACATTTGTATCTTTAGGGTAAATACCCAATAGGGCAATTGCTGGGTCATAGGGCAGTTCTATTTTCAACATTTTGAGGAACCTCCATGCTGTTTTCCAGAGTGGCTGCACCAGCTTGCATTCCCACCAACAGTGTAGGAGGGTTCCCCTTTCTCCGCATCCTCAGCAGCATCTGTCATTTCCTGACTTGTTGATTTTAGCCATTCTGACTGGTGTGAGGTGATATCTCATTGTGGTTTTGATTTGTATTTCCCTGATGCCGAGTGATATGGAGCACTTTTTCATGTGTCTGTTCGCCATCTGGATGTCTTCTTTGCAGAAATGTCTGTTCATGTCCTCTGCCCATTTCTTGATTGGATTATTTGTTCTTTGGGTGTTGAGTTTGCTAAGTTCTTTATAGATTCTGGACACTAGTCCTTTATCTGATATGTTGTTTGCAAATATCTTCTCCCATTCTGTCAGTTGTCTTTTGATTTTGTTAACTGTTTCCTTTGCTGTGCAAAAGCTTTTGATCTTGATGAAATCCCAATAGTTCATTTTTGCCCTTGCTTCCCTTGCCTTTTGCGTTGTTCCTAGGAAGATGTTGCTGCGGCTGAGGTCGAAGAGGTTGCTGCCCGTGTTCTCCTCAAGGATTTTGATGGATTCCTTTCGTACATTGAGGTCCTTCATCCATTTTGAGTCTATTTTTGTGTGTGGTGTAAGGAAATGGTCCAATTTCATTTTTCTGCATGTGGCTGTCCAATTTTCCCAGCACCATTTATTGAAGAGGTTGTCTTTTTTCCATTGGACATTCTTTCCTGCTTTGTCGAAGATTAGTTGACCATAGATTTGAGGGTCTATTTCTGGGCTCTCTATTCTGTTCCATTGATCTATGTGTCTGTTTTTGTGCCAGTACCATGCTGTCTTGATGATGACAGCTTTGTAATAGAGCTTGAAGTCCGGAATTGTGATGCCACCAACGTTGGCTTTCTTTTTCAATATCCCTTTGGCTATTCGAGGTCTTTTCTGGTTCCATATAAATTTTAGCATTATTTGTTCCATTTCTTTGAAAAAGATGGATGGTACTTTGATAGGAATTGCTTTAAATGTGTAGATTGCTTTAGGTAGCATAGACATTTTCACAATATTTATTCTTCCAATCCAGGAGCATGAAACATTTTTCCATTTCTTTGTGTCTTCCTCCATTTCTTTCATGAGTACTTTATAGTTTTCTGAGTATAGATTCTGTGTCTCTTTGGTTAGGTTTATTCCTAGGTATCTTATGGTTTTGGATGCAATTGTAAATGGGATTGACTCCTTAATATCTCTTTCTTCTGTCTTGCTGTTGGTGTAGAGGAATGCAACTGATTTCTGTGCATTGATTTTATATCCTGACACTTTACTGAATTCCTGTATAAGTTCTAGCAATTTTGGAGTGGAGTCTTTTGGGTTTTCCACATATAGTATCATATCATCTGCGAAGAGTGATAATTTGACTTCTTCTTTGCCGATTTGGATGCCTTTAATTTCCTTTTGTTGTCTGATTGCTGAGGCTAGGACCTCTAGTACTATGTTGAATAGCAGTGGTGATAATGGACATCCATGCCGTGTTCCTGACCTTAGCGGAAAAGCTTTCAGTTTTTCTCCATTGAGAATGATATTTGCGGTGGGTTTTTCATAGACGGCTTTGATGATATTGAGGTATGTGCCCTCTATCCCTACACTTTGAAGAGTTTTGATCAGGAAGGGATGCTGTACTTTGTCAAATGCTTTTTCAGCATCTATTGAGAGTATCATATGGTTCTTGTTCTTTCTTTTATTGATGTGTTGTATCACATTGACTGATTTGCGGATGTTGAACCAACCTTGCAGCCCTGGAATAAATCCCACTTGGTCATGGTGAATAATCTTTTTAATGTACTGTTGAATCCTATTGGCTAGTATTTTGTTGAGTATTTTCGCATCTGTGTTCATCAAGGATATCGGTCTATAGCTCTCTTTTTTGGTGGGATCCTTGCCTGGTTTTGGGATCAAGGTGATGCTGGCCTCATAAAATGAGTTTGGAAGTTTTCCTTCCATTTCTATTTTTTGGAACAGTTTCAGGAGTATAGGAATTAGTTCTTCTTTAAATGTTTGGTAGAATTCCCCCGGGAAGCCGTCTGGCCCTGGGCTTTTGTTTGTTTGGAGATTTTTAATGACTGTTTCAATCTCCTTACTGGTTATGGGTCTGTTGAGGCTTTCTATTTCTTCCTGGTTCAGTTGTGGTAGTTTATATGTTTCTAGGAATGCATCCATTTCTCCCAGATTGTCAAATTTATTGGCGTAGAGTTGCTCATAGTATGTTCTTATAATAGTTTGTATTTCTTTGGTGTTAGTTGTGATCTCTCCTCTTTCTTTTTTTTAAAATTTATTTATTTATTTATTTATTTATTTATTTATTTAGATTTTTTATTTTTTATATACATATATTTTTATCCCCAGGGGTACAGGTCTGTGAATCACCAGGTTTACACACTTCACAGCACTCACCAAATCACATACCCTCCCCAATGTCCATAATCCAACCCCCCTCTCCCAAACCCCCTCCCCCCAGCAACCCTCAGTTTGTTTTGTGAGATTAAGAGTCACTTATGGTTTGTCTCCCTCCCAATCCCATCTTGTTTCATTTATTCTTCTTCTACCCACTTAAGCCTCCATGTTGCATCACCACTTCCTCATATCAGGGAGATCATATGATAGTTGTCTTTCTCTGCTTGACTTATTTCACTAAGCATGATACGCTCTAGTTCCATCCATGTTGTTGCAAATGGCAAGGTTTCATTTCTTTTGATGGCTGTATAGTATTCCATTGTGTATATATACCACATCTTCTTGATCCATTCATCTGTTGATGGACATCTAGGTTCTTTCCATAGTTTGGCTATTGTGGACATAGCTGCTATAAACATTCGGGTGCACGTGCCCCTTTGGTCCACTACATTTGTATCTTTAGGGTAAATACCCAATAGGGCAATTGCTGGGTCATAGGGCAGTTCTATTTTCAACATTTTGAGGAACCTCCATGCTGTTTTCCAGAGTGGCTGCACCAGCTTGCATTCCCACCAACAGTGTAGGAGGGTTCCCCTTTCTCCGCATCCTCAGCAGCATCTGTCATTTCCTGACTTGTTGATTTTAGCCATTCTGACTGGTGTGAGGTGATATCTCATTGTGGTTTTGATTTGTATTTCCCTGATGCCGAGTGATATGGAGCACTTTTTCATGTGTCTGTTCGCCATCTGGATGTCTTCTTTGCAGAAATGTCTGTTCATGTCCTCTGCCCATTTCTTGATTGGATTATTTGTTCTTTGGGTGTTGAGTTTGCTAAGTTCTTTATAGATTCTGGACACTAGTCCTTTATCTGATATGTTGTTTGCAAATATCTTCTCCCATTCTGTCAGTTGTCTTTTGATTTTGTTAACTGTTTCCTTTGCTGTGCAAAAGCTTTTGATCTTGATGAAATCCCAATAGTTCATTTTTGCCCTTGCTTCCCTTGCCTTTTGCGTTGTTCCTAGGAAGATGTTGCTGCGGCTGAGGTCGAAGAGGTTGCTGCCCGTGTTCTCCTCAAGGATTTTGATGGATTCCTTTCGTACATTGAGGTCCTTCATCCATTTTGAGTCTATTTTTGTGTGTGGTGTAAGGAAATGGTCCAATTTCATTTTTCTGCATGTGGCTGTCCAATTTTCCCAGCACCATTTATTGAAGAGGTTGTCTTTTTTCCATTGGACATTCTTTCCTGCTTTGTCGAAGATTAGTTGACCATAGATTTGAGGGTCTATTTCTGGGCTCTCTATTCTGTTCCATTGATCTATGTGTCTGTTTTTGTGCCAGTACCATGCTGTCTTGATGATGACAGCTTTGTAATAGAGCTTGAAGTCCGGAATTGTGATGCCACCAACGTTGGCTTTCTTTTTCAATATCCCTTTGGCTATTCGAGGTCTTTTCTGGTTCCATATAAATTTTAGCATTATTTGTTCCATTTCTTTGAAAAAGATGGATGGTACTTTGATAGGAATTGCTTTAAATGTGTAGATTGCTTTAGGTAGCATAGACATTTTCACAATATTTATTCTTCCAATCCAGGAGCATGAAACATTTTTCCATTTCTTTGTGTCTTCCTCCATTTCTTTCATGAGTACTTTATAGTTTTCTGAGTATAGATTCTGTGTCTCTTTGGTTAGGTTTATTCCTAGGTATCTTATGGTTTTGGATGCAATTGTAAATGGGATTGACTCCTTAATATCTCTTTCTTCTGTCTTGCTGTTGGTGTAGAGGAATGCAACTGATTTCTGTGCATTGATTTTATATCCTGACACTTTACTGAATTCCTGTATAAGTTCTAGCAATTTTGGAGTGGAGTCTTTTGGGTTTTTCCACATATAGTATCATATCATCTGCGAAGAGTGATAATTTGACTTCTTCTTTGCCGATTTGGATGCCTTTAATTTCCTTTTGTTGTCTGATTGCTGAGGCTAGGACCTCTAGTACTATGTTGAATAGCAGTGGTGATAATGGACATCCATGCCGTGTTCCTGACCTTAGCGGAAAAGCTTTCAGTTTTTCTCCATTGAGAATGATATTTGCGGTGGGTTTTTCATAGACGGCTTTGATGATATTGAGGTATGTGCCCTCTATCCCTACACTTTGAAGAGTTTTGATCAGGAAGGGATGCTGTACTTTGTCAAATGCTTTTTCAGCATCTATTGAGAGTATCATATGGTTCTTGTTCTTTCTTTTATTGATGTGTTGTATCACATTGACTGATTTGCGGATGTTGAACCAACCTTGCAGCCCTGGAATAAATCCCACTTGGTCATGGTGAATAATCTTTTTAATGTACTGTTGAATCCTATTGGCTAGTATTTTGTTGAGTATTTTCGCATCTGTGTTCATCAAGGATATCGGTCTATAGCTCTCTTTTTTGGTGGGATCCTTGCCTGGTTTTGGGATCAAGGTGATGCTGGCCTCATAAAATGAGTTTGGAAGTTTTCCTTCCATTTCTATTTTTTGGAACAGTTTCAGGAGTATAGGAATTAGTTCTTCTTTAAATGTTTGGTAGAATTCCCCCGGGAAGCCGTCTGGCCCTGGGCTTTTGTTTGTTTGGAGATTTTTAATGACTGTTTCAATCTCCTTACTGGTTATGGGTCTGTTGAGGCTTTCTATTTCTTCCTGGTTCAGTTGTGGTAGTTTATATGTTTCTAGGAATGCATCCATTTCTCCCAGATTGTCAAATTTATTGGCGTAGAGTTGCTCATAGTATGTTCTTATAATAGTTTGTATTTCTTTGGTGTTAGTTGTGATCTCTCCTCTTTCTTTTTTTTAAAATTTATTTATTTATTTATTTATTTATTTATTTATTTATTTAAATTTTTTATTTTTTATATACATATATTTTTATCCCCAGGGGTACAGGTATGTGAATCACCAGGTTTACACACTTCACAGCACTCACCAAATCACATACCCTCCCCAATGTCCATAATCCAACCCCCCTCTCCCAAACCCCCTCCCCCCAGCAACCCTCAGTTTGTTTTGTGAGATTAAGAGTCACTTATGGTTTGTCTCCCTCCCAATCCCATCTTGTTTCATTTATTCTTCTTCTACCCACTTAAGCCTCCATGTTGCATCACCACTTCCTCATATCAGGGAGATCATATGATAGTTGTCTTTCTCTGCTTGACTTATTTCACTAAGCATGATACGCTCTAGTTCCATCCATGTTGTTGCAAATGGCAAGGTTTCATTTCTTTTGATGGCTGTATAGTATTCCATTGTGTATATATACCACATCTTCTTGATCCATTCATCTGTTGATGGACATCTAGGTTCTTTCCATAGTTTGGCTATTGTGGACATAGCTGCTATAAACATTCGGGTGCACGTGCCCCTTTGGTCCACTACATTTGTATCTTTAGGGTAAATACCCAATAGGGCAATTGCTGGGTCATAGGGCAGTTCTATTTTCAACATTTTGAGGAACCTCCATGCTGTTTTCCAGAGTGGCTGCACCAGCTTGCATTCCCACCAACAGTGTAGGAGGGTTCCCCTTTCTCCGCATCCTCAGCAGCATCTGTCATTTCCTGACTTGTTGATTTTAGCCATTCTGACTGGTGTGAGGTGATATCTCATTGTGGTTTTGATTTGTATTTCCCTGATGCCGAGTGATATGGAGCACTTTTTCATGTGTCTGTTCGCCATCTGGATGTCTTCTTTGCAGAAATGTCTGTTCATGTCCTCTGCCCATTTCTTGATTGGATTATTTGTTCTTTGGGTGTTGAGTTTGCTAAGTTCTTTATAGATTCTGGACACTAGTCCTTTATCTGATATGTTGTTTGCAAATATCTTCTCCCATTCTGTCAGTTGTCTTTTGATTTTGTTAACTGTTTCCTTTGCTGTGCAAAAGCTTTTGATCTTGATGAAATCCCAATAGTTCATTTTTGCCCTTGCTTCCCTTGCCTTTTGCGTTGTTCCTAGGAAGATGTTGCTGCGGCTGAGGTCGAAGAGGTTGCTGCCCGTGTTCTCCTCAAGGATTTTGATGGATTCCTTTCGTACATTGAGGTCCTTCATCCATTTTGAGTCTATTTTTGTGTGTGGTGTAAGGAAATGGTCCAATTTCATTTTTCTGCATGTGGCTGTCCAATTTTCCCAGCACCATTTATTGAAGAGGTTGTCTTTTTTCCATTGGACATTCTTTCCTGCTTTGTCGAAGATTAGTTGACCATAGATTTGAGGGTCTATTTCTGGGCTCTCTATTCTGTTCCATTGATCTATGTGTCTGTTTTTGTGCCAGTACCATGCTGTCTTGATGATGACAGCTTTGTAATAGAGCTTGAAGTCCGGAATTGTGATGCCACCAACGTTGGCTTTCTTTTTCAATATCCCTTTGGCTATTCGAGGTCTTTTCTGGTTCCATATAAATTTTAGCATTATTTGTTCCATTTCTTTGAAAAAGATGGATGGTACTTTGATAGGAATTGCTTTAAATGTGTAGATTGCTTTAGGTAGCATAGACATTTTCACAATATTTATTCTTCCAATCCAGGAGCATGAAACATTTTTCCATTTCTTTGTGTCTTCCTCCATTTCTTTCATGAGTACTTTATAGTTTTCTGAGTATAGATTCTGTGTCTCTTTGGTTAGGTTTATTCCTAGGTATCTTATGGTTTTGGATGCAATTGTAAATGGGATTGACTCCTTAATATCTCTTTCTTCTGTCTTGCTGTTGGTGTAGAGGAATGCAACTGATTTCTGTGCATTGATTTTATATCCTGACACTTTACTGAATTCCTGTATAAGTTCTAGCAATTTTGGAGTGGAGTCTTTTGGGTTTTCCACATATAGTATCATATCATCTGCGAAGAGTGATAATTTGACTTCTTCTTTGCCGATTTGGATGCCTTTAATTTCCTTTTGTTGTCTGATTGCTGAGGCTAGGACCTCTAGTACTATGTTGAATAGCAGTGGTGATAATGGACATCCATGCCGTGTTCCTGACCTTAGCGGAAAAGCTTTCAGTTTTTCTCCATTGAGAATGATATTTGCGGTGGGTTTTTCATAGACGGCTTTGATGATATTGAGGTATGTGCCCTCTATCCCTACACTTTGAAGAGTTTTGATCAGGAAGGGATGCTGTACTTTGTCAAATGCTTTTTCAGCATCTATTGAGAGTATCATATGGTTCTTGTTCTTTCTTTTATTGATGTGTTGTATCACATTGACTGATTTGCGGATGTTGAACCAACCTTGCAGCCCTGGAATAAATCCCACTTGGTCATGGTGAATAATCTTTTTAATGTACTGTTGAATCCTATTGGCTAGTATTTTGTTGAGTATTTTCGCATCTGTGTTCATCAAGGATATCGGTCTATAGCTCTCTTTTTTGGTGGGATCCTTGCCTGGTTTTGGGATCAAGGTGATGCTGGCCTCATAAAATGAGTTTGGAAGTTTTCCTTCCATTTCTATTTTTTGGAACAGTTTCAGGAGTATAGGAATTAGTTCTTCTTTAAATGTTTGGTAGAATTCCCCCGGGAAGCCGTCTGGCCCTGGGCTTTTGTTTGTTTGGAGATTTTTAATGACTGTTTCAATCTCCTTACTGGTCATGGGTCTGTTGAGGCTTTCTATTTCTTCCTGGTTCAGTTGTGGTAGTTTATATGTTTCTAGGAATGCATCCATTTCTCCCAGATTGTCAAATTTATTGGCGTAGAGTTGCTCATAGTATGTTCTTATAATAGTTTGTATTTCTTTGGTGTTAGTTGTGATCTCTCCTCTTTCTTTTTTTTAAAATTTATTTATTTATTTATTTATTTATTTATTTATTTAGATTTTTTATTTTTTATATACATATATTTTTATCCCCAGGGGTACAGGTCTGTGAATCACCAGGTTTACACACTTCACAGCACTCACCAAATCACATACCCTCCCCAATGTCCATAATCCAACCCCCCTCTCCCAAACCCCCTCCCCCCAGCAACCCTCAGTTTGTTTTGTGAGATTAAGGGTCACTTATGGTTTGTCTCCCTCCCAATCCCATCTTGTTTCATTTATTCTTCTTCTACCCACTTAAGCCTCCATGTTGCATCACCACTTCCTCATATCAGGGAGATCATATGATAGTTGTCTTTCTCTGCTTGACTTATTTCACTAAGCATGATACGCTCTAGTTCCATCCATGTTGTTGCAAATGGCAAGGTTTCATTTCTTTTGATGGCTGTATAGTATTCCATTGTGTATATATACCACATCTTCTTGATCCATTCATCTGTTGATGGACATCTAGGTTCTTTCCATAGTTTGGCTATTGTGGACATAGCTGCTATAAACATTCGGGTGCACGTGCCCCTTTGGTCCACTACATTTGTATCTTTAGGGTAAATACCCAATAGGGCAATTGCTGGGTCATAGGGCAGTTCTATTTTCAACATTTTGAGGAACCTCCATGCTGTTTTCCAGAGTGGCTGCACCAGCTTGCATTCCCACCAACAGTGTAGGAGGGTTCCCCTTTCTCCGCATCCTCAGCAGCATCTGTCATTTCCTGACTTGTTGATTTTAGCCATTCTGACTGGTGTGAGGTGATATCTCATTGTGGTTTTGATTTGTATTTCCCTGATGCCGAGTGATATGGAGCACTTTTTCATGTGTCTGTTCGCCATCTGGATGTCTTCTTTGCAGAAATGTCTGTTCATGTCCTCTGCCCATTTCTTGATTGGATTATTTGTTCTTTGGGTGTTGAGTTTGCTAAGTTCTTTATAGATTCTGGACACTAGTCCTTTATCTGATATGTTGTTTGCAAATATCTTCTCCCATTCTGTCAGTTGTCTTTTGATTTTGTTAACTGTTTCCTTTGCTGTGCAAAAGCTTTTGATCTTGATGAAATCCCAATAGTTCATTTTTGCCCTTGCTTCCCTTGCCTTTTGCGTTGTTCCTAGGAAGATGTTGCTGCGGCTGAGGTCGAAGAGGTTGCTGCCCGTGTTCTCCTCAAGGATTTTGATGGATTCCTTTCGTACATTGAGGTCCTTCATCCATTTTGAGTCTATTTTTGTGTGTGGTGTAAGGAAATGGTCCAATTTCATTTTTCTGCATGTGGCTGTCCAATTTTCCCAGCACCATTTATTGAAGAGGTTGTCTTTTTTCCATTGGACATTCTTTCCTGCTTTGTCAAAGATTAGTTGACCATAGATTTGAGGGTCTATTTCTGGGCTCTCTATTCTGTTCCATTGATCTATGTGTCTGTTTTTGTGCCAGTACCATGCTGTCTTGATGATGACAGCTTTGTAATAGAGCTTGAAGTCCGGAATTGTGATGCCACCAACGTTGGCTTTCTTTTTCAATATCCCTTTGGCTATTCGAGGTCTTTTCTGGTTCCATATAAATTTTAGCATTATTTGTTCCATTTCTTTGAAAAAGATGGATGGTACTTTGATAGGAATTGCTTTAAATGTGTAGATTGCTTTAGGTAGCATAGACATTTTCACAATATTTATTCTTCCAATCCAGGAGCATGAAACATTTTTCCATTTCTTTGTGTCTTCCTCCATTTCTTTCATGAGTACTTTATAGTTTTCTGAGTATAGATTCTGTGTCTCTTTGGTTAGGTTTATTCCTAGGTATCTTATGGTTTTGGATGCAATTGTAAATGGGATTGACTCCTTAATATCTCTTTCTTCTGTCTTGCTGTTGGTGTAGAGGAATGCAACTGATTTCTGTGCATTGATTTTATATCCTGACACTTTACTGAATTCCTGTATAAGTTCTAGCAATTTTGGAGTGGAGTCTTTTGGGTTTTCCACATATAGTATCATATCATCTGCGAAGAGTGATAATTTGACTTCTTCTTTGCCGATTTGGATGCCTTTAATTTCCTTTTGTTGTCTGATTGCTGAGGCTAGGACCTCTAGTACTATGTTGAATAGCAGTGGTGATAATGGACATCCATGCCGTGTTCCTGACCTTAGCGGAAAAGCTTTCAGTTTTTCTCCATTGAGAATGATATTTGCGGTGGGTTTTTCATAGACGGCTTTGATGATATTGAGGTATGTGCCCTCTATCCCTACACTTTGAAGAGTTTTGATCAGGAAGGGATGCTGTACTTTGTCAAATGCTTTTTCAGCATCTATTGAGAGTATCATATGGTTCTTGTTCTTTCTTTTATTGATGTGTTGTATCACATTGACTGATTTGCGGATGTTGAACCAACCTTGCAGCCCTGGAATAAATCCCACTTGGTCATGGTGAATAATCTTTTTAATGTACTGTTGAATCCTATTGGCTAGTATTTTGTTGAGTATTTTCGCATCTGTGTTCATCAAGGATATCGGTCTATAGCTCTCTTTTTTGGTGGGATCCTTGCCTGGTTTTGGGATCAAGGTGATGCTGGCCTCATAAAATGAGTTTGGAAGTTTTCCTTCCATTTCTATTTTTTGGAACAGTTTCAGGAGTATAGGAATTAGTTCTTCTTTAAATGTTTGGTAGAATTCCCCCGGGAAGCCGTCTGGCCCTGGGCTTTTGTTTGTTTGGAGATTTTTAATGACTGTTTCAATCTCCTTACTGGTTATGGGTCTGTTGAGGCTTTCTATTTCTTCCTGGTTCAGTTGTGGTAGTTTATATGTTTCTAGGAATGCATCCATTTCTCCCAGATTGTCAAATTTATTGGCGTAGAGTTGCTCATAGTATGTTCTTATAATAGTTTGTATTTCTTTGGTGTTAGTTGTGATCTCTCCTCTTTCTTTTTTTTAAAATTTATTTATTTATTTATTTATTTATTTATTTATTTATTTATTTAAATTTTTTATTTTTTATATACATATATTTTTATCCCCAGGGGTACAGGTATGTGAATCACCAGGTTTACACACTTCACAGCACTCACCAAATCACATACCCTCCCCAATGTCCATAATCCAACCCCCCTCTCCCAAACCCCCTCCCCCCAGCAACCCTCAGTTTGTTTTGTGAGATTAAGAGTCACTTATGGTTTGTCTCCCTCCCAATCCCATCTTGTTTCATTTATTCTTCTTCTACCCACTTAAGCCTCCATGTTGCATCACCACTTCCTCATATCAGGGAGATCATATGATAGTTGTCTTTCTCTGCTTGACTTATTTCACTAAGCATGATACGCTCTAGTTCCATCCATGTTGTTGCAAATGGCAAGGTTTCATTTCTTTTGATGGCTGTATAGTATTCCATTGTGTATATATACCACATCTTCTTGATCCATTCATCTGTTGATGGACATCTAGGTTCTTTCCATAGTTTGGCTATTGTGGACATAGCTGCTATAAACATTCGGGTGCACGTGCCCCTTTGGTCCACTACATTTGTATCTTTAGGGTAAATACCCAATAGGGCAATTGCTGGGTCATAGGGCAGTTCTATTTTCAACATTTTGAGGAACCTCCATGCTGTTTTCCAGAGTGGCTGCACCAGCTTGCATTCCCACCAACAGTGTAGGAGGGTTCCCCTTTCTCCGCATCCTCAGCAGCATCTGTCATTTCCTGACTTGTTGATTTTAGCCATTCTGACTGGTGTGAGGTGATATCTCATTGTGGTTTTGATTTGTATTTCCCTGATGCCGAGTGATATGGAGCACTTTTTCATGTGTCTGTTCGCCATCTGGATGTCTTCTTTGCAGAAATGTCTGTTCATGTCCTCTGCCCATTTCTTGATTGGATTATTTGTTCTTTGGGTGTTGAGTTTGCTAAGTTCTTTATAGATTCTGGACACTAGTCCTTTATCTGATATGTTGTTTGCAAATATCTTCTCCCATTCTGTCAGTTGTCTTTTGATTTTGTTAACTGTTTCCTTTGCTGTGCAAAAGCTTTTGATCTTGATGAAATCCCAATAGTTCATTTTTGCCCTTGCTTCCCTTGCCTTTTGCGTTGTTCCTAGGAAGATGTTGCTGCGGCTGAGGTCGAAGAGGTTGCTGCCCGTGTTCTCCTCAAGGATTTTGATGGATTCCTTTCGTACATTGAGGTCCTTCATCCATTTTGAGTCTATTTTTGTGTGTGGTGTAAGGAAATGGTCCAATTTCATTTTTCTGCATGTGGCTGTCCAATTTTCCCAGCACCATTTATTGAAGAGGTTGTCTTTTTTCCATTGGACATTCTTTCCTGCTTTGTCGAAGATTAGTTGACCATAGATTTGAGGGTCTATTTCTGGGCTCTCTATTCTGTTCCATTGATCTATGTGTCTGTTTTTGTGCCAGTACCATGCTGTCTTGATGATGACAGCTTTGTAATAGAGCTTGAAGTCCGGAATTGTGATGCCACCAACGTTGGCTTTCTTTTTCAATATCCCTTTGGCTATTCGAGGTCTTTTCTGGTTCCATATAAATTTTAGCATTATTTGTTCCATTTCTTTGAAAAAGATGGATGGTACTTTGATAGGAATTGCTTTAAATGTGTAGATTGCTTTAGGTAGCATAGACATTTTCACAATATTTATTCTTCCAATCCAGGAGCATGAAACATTTTTCCATTTCTTTGTGTCTTCCTCCATTTCTTTCATGAGTACTTTATAGTTTTCTGAGTATAGATTCTGTGTCTCTTTGGTTAGGTTTATTCCTAGGTATCTTATGGTTTTGGATGCAATTGTAAATGGGATTGACTCCTTAATATCTCTTTCTTCTGTCTTGCTGTTGGTGTAGAGGAATGCAACTGATTTCTGTGCATTGATTTTATATCCTGACACTTTACTGAATTCCTGTTTAAGTTCTAGCAATTTTGGAGTGGAGTCTTTTGGGTTTTCCACATATAGTATCATATCATCTGCGAAGAGTGATAATTTGACTTCTTCTTTGCCGATTTGGATGCCTTTAATTTCCTTTTGTTGTCTGATTGCTGAGGCTAGGACCTCTAGTACTATGTTGAATAGCAGTGGTGATAATGGACATCCATGCCGTGTTCCTGACCTTAGCGGAAAAGCTTTCAGTTTTTCTCCATTGAGAATGATATTTGCGGTGGGTTTTTCATAGACGGCTTTGATGATATTGAGGTATGTGCCCTCTATCCCTACACTTTGAAGAGTTTTGATCAGGAAGGGATGCTGTACTTTGTCAAATGCTTTTTCAGCATCTATTGAGAGTATCATATGGTTCTTGTTCTTTCTTTTATTGATGTGTTGTATCACATTGACTGATTTGCGGATGTTGAACCAACCTTGCAGCCCTGGAATAAATCCCACTTGGTCATGGTGAATAATCTTTTTAATGTACTGTTGAATCCTATTGGCTAGTATTTTGTTGAGTATTTTCGCATCTGTGTTCATCAAGGATATCGGTCTATAGCTCTCTTTTTTGGTGGGATCCTTGCCTGGTTTTGGGATCAAGGTGATGCTGGCCTCATAAAATGAGTTTGGAAGTTTTCCTTCCATTTCTATTTTTTGGAACAGTTTCAGGAGTATAGGAATTAGTTCTTCTTTAAATGTTTGGTAGAATTCCCCCGGGAAGCCGTCTGGCCCTGGGCTTTTGTTTGTTTGGAGATTTTTAATGACTGTTTCAATCTCCTTACTGGTTATGGGTCTGTTGAGGCTTTCTATTTCTTCCTGGTTCAGTTGTGGTAGTTTATATGTTTCTAGGAATGCATCCATTTCTCCCAGATTGTCAAATTTATTGGCGTAGAGTTGCTCATAGTATGTTCTTATAATAGTTTGTATTTCTTTGGTGTTAGTTGTGATCTCTCCTCTTTCTTTTTTTTTAAATTTATTTATTTATTTATTTATTTATGTATTTATTTATTTAAATTTTTTATTTTTTATATACATATATTTTTATCCCCAGGGGTACAGGTCTGTGAATCACCAGGTTTACACACTTCACAGCACTCACCAAATCACATACCCTCCCCAATGTCCATAATCCAACCCCCCTCTCCCAAACCCCCTCCCCCCAGCAACCCTCAGTTTGTTTTGTGAGATTAAGAGTCACTTATGGTTTGTCTCCCTCCCAATCCCATCTTGTTTCATTTATTCTTCTTCTACCCACTTAAGCCTCCATGTTGCATCACCACTTCCTCATATCAGGGAGATCATATGATAGTTGTCTTTCTCTGCTTGACTTATTTCACTAAGCATGATACGCTCTAGTTCCATCCATGTTGTTGCAAATGGCAAGATTTCATTTCTTTTGATGGCTGTATAGTATTCCATTGTGTATATATACCACATCTTCTTGATCCATTCATCTGTTGATGGACATCTAGGTTCTTTCCATAGTTTGGCTATTGTGGACATAGCTGCTATAAACATTCGGGTGCACGTGCCCCTTTGGTCCACTACATTTGTATCTTTAGGGTAAATACCCAATAGGGCAATTGCTGGGTCATAGGGCAGTTCTATTTTCAACATTTTGAGGAACCTCCATGCTGTTTTCCAGAGTGGCTGCACCAGCTTGCATTCCCACCAACAGTGTAGGAGGGTTCCCCTTTCTCCGCATCCTCAGCAGCATCTGTCATTTCCTGACTTGTTGATTTTAGCCATTCTGACTGGTGTGAGGTGATATCTCATTGTGGTTTTGATTTGTATTTCCCTGATGCCGAGTGATATGGAGCACTTTTTCATGTGTCTGTTCGCCATCTGGATGTCTTCTTTGCAGAAATGTCTGTTCATGTCCTCTGCCCATTTCTTGATTGGATTATTTGTTCTTTGGGTGTTGAGTTTGCTAAGTTCTTTATAGATTCTGGACACTAGTCCTTTATCTGATATGTTGTTTGCAAATATCTTCTCCCATTCTGTCAGTTGTCTTTTGATTTTGTTAACTGTTTCCTTTGCTGTGCAAAAGCTTTTGATCTTGATGAAATCCCAATAGTTCATTTTTGCCCTTGCTTCCCTTGCCTTTTGCGTTGTTCCTAGGAAGATGTTGCTGCGGCTGAGGTCGAAGAGGTTGCTGCCCGTGTTCTCCTCAAGGATTTTGATGGATTCCTTTCGTACATTGAGGTCCTTCATCCATTTTGAGTCTATTTTTGTGTGTGGTGTAAGGAAATGGTCCAATTTCATTTTTCTGCATGTGGCTGTCCAATTTTCCCAGCACCATTTATTGAAGAGGTTGTCTTTTTTCCATTGGACATTCTTTCCTGCTTTGTCGAAGATTAGTTGACCATAGATTTGAGGGTCTATTTCTGGGCTCTCTATTCTGTTCCATTGATCTATGTGTCTGTTTTTGTGCCAGTACCATGCTGTCTTGATGATGACAGCTTTGTAATAGAGCTTGAAGTCCGGAATTGTGATGCCACCAACGTTGGCTTTCTTTTTCAATATCCCTTTGGCTATTCGAGGTCTTTTCTGGTTCCATATAAATTTTAGCATTATTTGTTCCATTTCTTTGAAAAAGATGGATGGTACTTTGATAGGAATTGCTTTAAATGTGTAGATTGCTTTAGGTAGCATAGACATTTTCACAATATTTATTCTTCCAATCCAGGAGCATGAAACATTTTTCCATTTCTTTGTGTCTTCCTCCATTTCTTTCATGAGTACTTTATAGTTTTCTGAGTATAGATTCTGTGTCTCTTTGGTTAGGTTTATTCCTAGGTATCTTATGGTTTTGGATGCAATTGTAAATGGGATTGACTCCTTAATATCTCTTTCTTCTGTCTTGCTGTTGGTGTAGAGGAATGCAACTGATTTCTGTGCATTGATTTTATATCCTGACACTTTACTGAATTCCTGTATAAGTTCTAGCAATTTTGGAGTGGAGTCTTTTGGGTTTTCCACATATAGTATCATATCATCTGCGAAGAGTGATAATTTGACTTCTTCTTTGCCGATTTGGATGCCTTTAATTTCCTTTTGTTGTCTGATTGCTGAGGCTAGGACCTCTAGTACTATGTTGAATAGCAGTGGTGATAATGGACATCCATGCCGTGTTCCTGACCTTAGCGGAAAAGCTTTCAGTTTTTCTCCATTGAGAATGATATTTGCGGTGGGTTTTTCATAGACGGCTTTGATGATATTGAGGTATGTGCCCTCTATCCCTACACTTTGAAGAGTTTTGATCAGGAAGGGATGCTGTACTTTGTCAAATGCTTTTTCAGCATCTATTGAGAGTATCATATGGTTCTTGTTCTTTCTTTTATTGATGTGTTGTATCACATTGACTGATTTGCGGATGTTGAACCAACCTTGCAGCCCTGGAATAAATCCCACTTGGTCATGGTGAATAATCTTTTTAATGTACTGTTGAATCCTATTGGCTAGTATTTTGTTGAGTATTTTCGCATCTGTGTTCATCAAGGATATCGGTCTATAGCTCTCTTTTTTGGTGGGATCCTTGCCTGGTTTTGGGATCAAGGTGATGCTGGCCTCATAAAATGAGTTTGGAAGTTTTCCTTCCATTTCTATTTTTTGGAACAGTTTCAGGAGTATAGGAATTAGTTCTTCTTTAAATGTTTGGTAGAATTCCCCCGGGAAGCCGTCTGGCCCTGGGCTTTTGTTTGTTTGGAGATTTTTAATGACTGTTTCAATCTCCTTACTGGTTATGGGTCTGTTGAGGCTTTCTATTTCTTCCTGGTTCAGTTGTGGTAGTTTATATGTTTCTAGGAATGCATCCATTTCTCCCAGATTGTCAAATTTATTGGCGTAGAGTTGCTCATAGTATGTTCTTATAATAGTTTGTATTTCTTTGGTGTTAGTTGTGATCTCTCCTCTTTCTTTTTTTTAAAATTTATTTATTTATTTATTTATTTATTTATTTATTTATTTATTTAAATTTTTTATTTTTTATATACATATATTTTTATCCCCAGGGGTACAGGTCTGTGAATCACCAGGTTTACACACTTCACAGCACTCACCAAATCACATACCCTCCCCAATGTCCATAATCCAACCCCCCTCTCCCAAACCCCCTCCCCCCAGCAACCCTCAGTTTGTTTTGTGAGATTAAGAGTCACTTATGGTTTGTCTCCCTCCCAATCCCATCTTGTTTCATTTATTCTTCTTCTACCCACTTAAGCCTCCATGTTGCATCACCACTTCCTCATATCAGGGAGATCATATGATAGTTGTCTTTCTCTGCTTGACTTATTTCACTAAGCATGATACGCTCTAGTTCCATCCATGTTGTTGCAAATGGCAAGGTTTCATTTCTTTTGATGGCTGTATAGTATTCCATTGTGTATATATACCACATCTTCTTGATCCATTCATCTGTTGATGGACATCTAGGTTCTTTCCATAGTTTGGCTATTGTGGACATAGCTGCTATAAACATTCGGGTGCACGTGCCCCTTTGGTCCACTACATTTGTATCTTTAGGGTAAATACCCAATAGGGCAATTGCTGGGTCATAGGGCAGTTCTATTTTCAACATTTTGAGGAACCTCCATGCTGTTTTCCAGAGTGGCTGCACCAGCTTGCATTCCCACCAACAGTGTAGGAGGGTTCCCCTTTCTCCGCATCCTCAGCAGCATCTGTCATTTCCTGACTTGTTGATTTTAGCCATTCTGACTGGTGTGAGGTGATATCTCATTGTGGTTTTGATTTGTATTTCCCTGATGCCGAGTGATATGGAGCACTTTTTCATGTGTCTGTTCGCCATCTGGATGTCTTCTTTGCAGAAATGTCTGTTCATGTCCTCTGCCCATTTCTTGATTGGATTATTTGTTCTTTGGGTGTTGAGTTTGCTAAGTTCTTTATAGATTCTGGACACTAGTCCTTTATCTGATATGTTGTTTGCAAATATCTTCTCCCATTCTGTCAGTTGACTTTTGATTTTGTTAACTGTTTCCTTTGCTGTGCAAAAGCTTTTGATCTTGATGAAATCCCAATAGTTCATTTTTGCCCTTGCTTCCCTTGCCTTTTGCGTTGTTCCTAGGAAGATGTTGCTGCGGCTGAGGTCGAAGAGGTTGCTGCCCGTGTTCTCCTCAAGGATTTTGATGGATTCCTTTCGTACATTGAGGTCCTTCATCCATTTTGAGTCTATTTTTGTGTGTGGTGTAAGGAAATGGTCCAATTTCATTTTTCTGCATGTGGCTGTCCAATTTTCCCAGCACCATTTATTGAAGAGGTTGTCTTTTTTCCATTGGACATTCTTTCCTGCTTTGTCGAAGATTAGTTGACCATAGATTTGAGGGTCTATTTCTGGGCTCTCTATTCTGTTCCATTGATCTATGTGTCTGTTTTTGTGCCAGTACCATGCTGTCTTGATGATGACAGCTTTGTAATAGAGCTTGAAGTCCGGAATTGTGATGCCACCAACGTTGGCTTTCTTTTTCAATATCCCTTTGGCTATTCGAGGTCTTTTCTGGTTCCATATAAATTTTAGCATTATTTGTTCCATTTCTTTGAAAAAGATGGATGGTACTTTGATAGGAATTGCTTTAAATGTGTAGATTGCTTTAGGTAGCATAGACATTTTCACAATATTTATTCTTCCAATCCAGGAGCATGAAACATTTTTCCATTTCTTTGTGTCTTCCTCCATTTCTTTCATGAGTACTTTATAGTTTTCTGAGTATAGATTCTGTGTCTCTTTGGTTAGGTTTATTCCTAGGTATCTTATGGTTTTGGATGCAATTGTAAATGGGATTGACTCCTTAATATCTCTTTCTTCTGTCTTGCTGTTGGTGTAGAGGAATGCAACTGATTTCTGTGCATTGATTTTATATCCTGACACTTTACTGAATTCCTGTATAAGTTCTAGCAATTTTGGAGTGGAGTCTTTTGGGTTTTCCACATATAGTATCATATCATCTGCGAAGAGTGATAATTTGACTTCTTCTTTGCCGATTTGGATGCCTTTAATTTCCTTTTGTTGTCTGATTGCTGAGGCTAGGACCTCTAGTACTATGTTGAATAGCAGTGGTGATAATGGACATCCATGCCGTGTTCCTGACCTTAGCGGAAAAGCTTTCAGTTTTTCTCCATTGAGAATGATATTTGCGGTGGGTTTTTCATAGACGGCTTTGATGATATTGAGGTATGTGCCCTCTATCCCTACACTTTGAAGAGTTTTGATCAGGAAGGGATGCTGTACTTTGTCAAATGCTTTTTCAGCATCTATTGAGAGTATCATATGGTTCTTGTTCTTTCTTTTATTGATGTGTTGTATCACATTGACTGATTTGCGGATGTTGAACCAACCTTGCAGCCCTGGAATAAATCCCACTTGGTCATGGTGAATAATCTTTTTAATGTACTGTTGAATCCTATTGGCTAGTATTTTGTTGAGTATTTTCGCATCTGAGTTCATCAAGGATATCGGTCTATAGCTCTCTTTTTTGGTGGGATCCTTGCCTGGTTTTGGGATCAAGGTGATGCTGGCCTCATAAAATGAGTTTGGAAGTTTTCCTTCCATTTCTATTTTTTGGAACAGTTTCAGGAGTATAGGAATTAGTTCTTCTTTAAATGTTTGGTAGAATTCCCCCGGGAAGCCGTCTGGCCCTGGGCTTTTGTTTGTTTGGAGATTTTTAATGACTGTTTCAATCTCCTTACTGGTTATGGGTCTGTTGAGGCTTTCTATTTCTTCCTGGTTCAGTTGTGGTAGTTTATATGTTTCTAGGAATGCATCCATTTCTCCCAGATTGTCAAATTTATTGGCGTAGAGTTGCTCATAGTATGTTCTTATAATAGTTTGTATTTCTTTGGTGTTAGTTGTGATCTCTCCTCTTTCTTTTTTTTAAAATTTATTTATTTATTTATTTATTTATTTATTTATTTATTTAAATTTTTTATTTTTTATATACATATATTTTTATCCCCAGGGGTACAGGTCTGTGAATCACCAGGTTTACACACTTCACAGCACTCACCAAATCACATACCCTCCCCAATGTCCATAATCCAACCCCCCTCTCCCAAACCCCCTCCCCCCAGCAACCCTCAGTTTGTTTTGTGAGATTAAGAGTCACTTATGGTTTGTCTCCCTCCCAATCCCATCTTGTTTCATTTATTCTTCTTCTACCCACTTAAGCCTCCATGTTGCATCACCACTTCCTCATATCAGGGAGATCATATGATAGTTGTCTTTCTCTGCTTGACTTATTTCACTAAGCATGATACGCTCTAGTTCCATCCATGTTGTTGCAAATGGCAAGGTTTCATTTCTTTTGATGGCTGTATAGTATTCCATTGTGTATATATACCACATCTTCTTGATCCATTCATCTGTTGATGGACATCTAGGTTCTTTCCATAGTTTGGCTATTGTGGACATAGCTGCTATAAACATTCGGGTGCACGTGCCCCTTTGGTCCACTACATTTGTATCTTTAGGGTAAATACCCAATAGGGCAATTGCTGGGTCATAGGGCAGTTCTATTTTCAACATTTTGAGGAACCTCCATGCTGTTTTCCAGAGTGGCTGCACCAGCTTGCATTCCCACCAACAGTGTAGGAGGGTTCCCCTTTCTCCGCATCCTCAGCAGCATCTGTCATTTCCTGACTTGTTGATTTTAGCCATTCTGACTGGTGTGAGGTGATATCTCATTGTGGTTTTGATTTGTATTTCCCTGATGCCGAGTGATATGGAGCACTTTTTCATGTGTCTGTTCGCCATCTGGATGTCTTCTTTGCAGAAATGTCTGTTCATGTCCTCTGCCCATTTCTTGATTGGATTATTTGTTCTTTGGGTGTTGAGTTTGCTAAGTTCTTTATAGATTCTGGACACTAGTCCTTTATCTGATATGTTGTTTGCAAATATCTTCTCCCATTCTGTCAGTTGTCTTTTGATTTTGTTAACTGTTTCCTTTGCTGTGCAAAAGCTTTTGATCTTGATGAAATCCCAATAGTTCATTTTTGCCCTTGCTTCCCTTGCCTTTTGCGTTGTTCCTAGGAAGATGTTGCTGCGGCTGAGGTCGAAGAGGTTGCTGCCCGTGTTCTCCTCAAGGATTTTGATGGATTCCTTTCGTACATTGAGGTCCTTCATCCATTTTGAGTCTATTTTTGTGTGTGGTGTAAGGAAATGGTCCAATTTCATTTTTCTGCATGTGGCTGTCCAATTTTCCCAGCACCATTTATTGAAGAGGTTGTCTTTTTTCCATTGGACATTCTTTCCTGCTTTGTCGAAGATTAGTTGACCATAGATTTGAGGGTCTATTTCTGGGCTCTCTATTCTGTTCCATTGATCTATGTGTCTGTTTTTGTGCCAGTACCATGCTGTCTTGATGATGACAGCTTTGTAATAGAGCTTGAAGTCCGGAATTGTGATGCCACCAACGTTGGCTTTCTTTTTCAATATCCCTTTGGCTATTCGAGGTCTTTTCTGGTTCCATATAAATTTTAGCATTATTTGTTCCATTTCTTTGAAAAAGATGGATGGTACTTTGATAGGAATTGCTTTAAATGTGTAGATTGCTTTAGGTAGCATAGACATTTTCACAATATTTATTCTTCCAATCCAGGAGCATGAAACATTTTTCCATTTCTTTGTGTCTTCCTCCATTTCTTTCATGAGTACTTTATAGTTTTCTGAGTATAGATTCTGTGTCTCTTTGGTTAGGTTTATTCCTAGGTATCTTATGGTTTTGGATGCAATTGTAAATGGGATTGACTCCTTAATATCTCTTTCTTCTGTCTTGCTGTTGGTGTAGAGGAATGCAACTGATTTCTGTGCATTGATTTTATATCCTGACACTTTACTGAATTCCTGTATAAGTTCTAGCAATTTTGGAGTGGAGTCTTTTGGGTTTTCCACATATAGTATCATATCATCTGCGAAGAGTGATAATTTGACTTCTTCTTTGCCGATTTGGATGCCTTTAATTTCCTTTTGTTGTCTGATTGCTGAGGCTAGGACCTCTAGTACTATGTTGAATAGCAGTGGTGATAATGGACATCCATGCCGTGTTCCTGACCTTAGCGGAAAAGCTTTCAGTTTTTCTCCATTGAGAATGATATTTGCGGTGGGTTTTTCATAGACGGCTTTGATGATATTGAGGTATGTGCCCTCTATCCCTACACTTTGAAGAGTTTTGATCAGGAAGGGATGCTGTACTTTGTCAAATGCTTTTTCAGCATCTATTGAGAGTATCATATGGTTCTTGTTCTTTCTTTTATTGATGTGTTGTATCACATTGACTGATTTGCGGATGTTGAACCAACCTTGCAGCCCTGGAATAAATCCCACTTGGTCATGGTGAATAATCTTTTTAATGTACTGTTGAATCCTATTGGCTAGTATTTTGTTGAGTATTTTCGCATCTGAGTTCATCAAGGATATCGGTCTATAGCTCTCTTTTTTGGTGGGATCCTTGCCTGGTTTTGGGATCAAGGTGATGCTGGCCTCATAAAATGAGTTTGGAAGTTTTCCTTCCATTTCTATTTTTTGGAACAGTTTCAGGAGTATAGGAATTAGTTCTTCTTTAAATGTTTGGTAGAATTCCCCCGGGAAGCCGTCTGGCCCTGGGCTTTTGTTTGTTTGGAGATTTTTAATGACTGTTTCAATCTCCTTACTGGTTATGGGTCTGTTGAGGCTTTCTATTTCTTCCTGGTTCAGTTGTGGTAGTTTATATGTTTCTAGGAATGCATCCATTTCTCCCAGATTGTCAAATTTATTGGCGTAGAGTTGCTCATAGTATGTTCTTATAATAGTTTGTATTTCTTTGGTGTTAGTTGTGATCTCTCCTCTTTCTTTTTTTTAAAATTTATTTATTTATTTATTTATTTATTTATTTATTTAAATTTTTTATTTTTTATATACATATATTTTTATCCCCAGGGGTACAGGTCTGTGAATCACCAGGTTTACACACTTCACAGCACTCACCAAATCACATACCCTCCCCAATGTCCATAATCCAACCCCCCTCTCCCAAACCCCCTCCCCCCAGCAACCCTCAGTTTGTTTTGTGAGATTAAGAGTCACTTATGGTTTGTCTCCCTCCCAATCCCATCTTGTTTCATTTATTCTTCTTCTACCCACTTAAGCCTCCATGTTGCATCACCACTTCCTCATATCAGGGAGATCATATGATAGTTGTCTTTCTCTGCTTGACTTATTTCACTAAGCATGATACGCTCTAGTTCCATCCATGTTGTTGCAAATGGCAAGGTTTCATTTCTTTTGATGGCTGTATAGTATTCCATTGTGTATATATACCACATCTTCTTGATCCATTCATCTGTTGATGGACATCTAGGTTCTTTCCATAGTTTGGCTATTGTGGACATAGCTGCTATAAACATTCGGGTGCACGTGCCCCTTTGGTCCACTACATTTGTATCTTTAGGGTAAATACCCAATAGGGCAATTGCTGGGTCATAGGGCAGTTCTATTTTCAACATTTTGAGGAACCTCCATGCTGTTTTCCAGAGTGGCTGCACCAGCTTGCATTCCCACCAACAGTGTAGGAGGGTTCCCCTTTCTCCGCATCCTCAGCAGCATCTGTCATTTCCTGACTTGTTGATTTTAGCCATTCTGGCTGGTGTGAGGTGATATCTCATTGTGGTTTTGATTTGTATTTCCCTGATGCCGAGTGATATGGAGCACTTTTTCATGTGTCTGTTCGCCATCTGGATGTCTTCTTTGCAGAAATGTCTGTTCATGTCCTCTGCCCATTTCTTGATTGGATTATTTGTTCTTTGGGTGTTGAGTTTGCTAAGTTCTTTATAGATTCTGGACACTAGTCCTTTATCTGATATGTTGTTTGCAAATATCTTCTCCCATTCTGTCAGTTGTCTTTTGATTTTGTTAACTGTTTCCTTTGCTGTGCAAAAGCTTTTGATCTTGATGAAATCCCAATAGTTCATTTTTGCCCTTGCTTCCCTTGCCTTTTGCGTTGTTCCTAGGAAGATGTTGCTGCGGCTGAGGTCGAAGAGGTTGCTGCCCGTGTTCTCCTCAAGGATTTTGATGGATTCCTTTCGTACATTGAGGTCCTTCATCCATTTTGAGTCTATTTTTGTGTGTGGTGTAAGGAAATGGTCCAATTTCATTTTTCTGCATGTGGCTGTCCAATTTTCCCAGCACCATTTATTGAAGAGGTTGTCTTTTTTCCATTGGACATTCTTTCCTGCTTTGTCGAAGATTAGTTGACCATAGATTTGAGGGTCTATTTCTGGGCTCTCTATTCTGTTCCATTGATCTATGTGTCTGTTTTTGTGCCAGTACCATGCTGTCTTGATGATGACAGCTTTGTAATAGAGCTTGAAGTCCGGAATTGTGATGCCACCAACGTTGGCTTTCTTTTTCAATATCCCTTTGGCTATTCGAGGTCTTTTCTGGTTCCATATAAATTTTAGCATTATTTGTTCCATTTCTTTGAAAAAGATGGATGGTACTTTGATAGGAATTGCTTTAAATGTGTAGATTGCTTTAGGTAGCATAGACATTTTCACAATATTTATTCTTCCAATCCAGGAGCATGAAACATTTTTCCATTTCTTTGTGTCTTCCTCCATTTCTTTCATGAGTACTTTATAGTTTTCTGAGTATAGATTCTGTGTCTCTTTGGTTAGGTTTATTCCTAGGTATCTTATGGTTTTGGATGCAATTGTAAATGGGATTGACTCCTTAATATCTCTTTCTTCTGTCTTGCTGTTGGTGTAGAGGAATGCAACTGATTTCTGTGCATTGATTTTATATCCTGACACTTTACTGAATTCCTGTATAAGTTCTAGCAATTTTGGAGTGGAGTCTTTTGGGTTTTCCACATATAGTATCATATCATCTGCGAAGAGTGATAATTTGACTTCTTCTTTGCCGATTTGGATGCCTTTAATTTCCTTTTGTTGTCTGATTGCTGAGGCTAGGACCTCTAGTACTATGTTGAATAGCAGTGGTGATAATGGACATCCATGCCGTGTTCCTGACCTTAGCGGAAAAGCTTTCAGTTTTTCTCCATTGAGAATGATATTTGCGGTGGGTTTTTCATAGACGGCTTTGATGATATTGAGGTATGTGCCCTCTATCCCTACACTTTGAAGAGTTTTGATCAGGAAGGGATGCTGTACTTTGTCAAATGCTTTTTCAGCATCTATTGAGAGTATCATATGGTTCTTGTTCTTTCTTTTATTGATGTGTTGTATCACATTGACTGATTTGCGGATGTTGAACCAACCTTGCAGCCCTGGAATAAATCCCACTTGGTCATGGTGAATAATCTTTTTAATGTACTGTTGAATCCTATTGGCTAGTATTTTGTTGAGTATTTTCGCATCTGTGTTCATCAAGGATATCGGTCTATAGCTCTCTTTTTTGGTGGGATCCTTGCCTGGTTTTGGGATCAAGGTGATGCTGGCCTCATAAAATGAGTTTGGAAGTTTTCCTTCCATTTCTATTTTTTGGAACAGTTTCAGGAGTATAGGAATTAGTTCTTCTTTAAATGTTTGGTAGAATTCCCCCGGGAAGCCGTCTGGCCCTGGGCTTTTGTTTGTTTGGAGATTTTTAATGACTGTTTCAATCTCCTTACTGGTTATGGGTCTGTTGAGGCTTTCTATTTCTTCCTGGTTCAGTTGTGGTAGTTTATATGTTTCTAGGAATGCATCCATTTCTCCCAGATTGTCAAATTTATTGGCGTAGAGTTGCTCATAGTATGTTCTTATAATAGTTTGTATTTCTTTGGTGTTAGTTGTGATCTCTCCTCTTTCTTTTTTTTAAATTTATTTATTTATTTATTTATTTATTTATTTAAATTTTTTATTTTTTATATACATATATTTTTATCCCCAGGGGTACAGGTCTGTGAATCACCAGGTTTACACACTTCACAGCACTCACCAAATCACATACCCTCCCCAATGTCCATAATCCAACCCCCCTCTCCCAAACCCCCTCCCCCCAGCAACCCTCAGTTTGTTTTGTGAGATTAAGAGTCACTTATGGTTTGTCTCCCTCCCAATCCCATCTTGTTTCATTTATTCTTCTTCTACCCACTTAAGCCTCCATGTTGCATCACCACTTCCTCATATCAGGGAGATCATATGATAGTTGTCTTTCTCTGCTTGACTTATTTCACTAAGCATGATACGCTCTAGTTCCATCCATGTTGTTGCAAATGGCAAGATTTCATTTCTTTTGATGGCTGTATAGTATTCCATTGTGTATATATACCACATCTTCTTGATCCATTCATCTGTTGATGGACATCTAGGTTCTTTCCATAGTTTGGCTATTGTGGACATAGCTGCTATAAACATTCGGGTGCACGTGCCCCTTTGGTCCACTACATTTGTATCTTTAGGGTAAATACCCAATAGGGCAATTGCTGGGTCATAGGGCAGTTCTATTTTCAACATTTTGAGGAACCTCCATGCTGTTTTCCAGAGTGGCTGCACCAGCTTGCATTCCCACCAACAGTGTAGGAGGGTTCCCCTTTCTCCGCATCCTCAGCAGCATCTGTCATTTCCTGACTTGTTGATTTTAGCCATTCTGGCTGGTGTGAGGTGATATCTCATTGTGGTTTTGATTTGTATTTCCCTGATGCCGAGTGATATGGAGCACTTTTTCATGTGTCTGTTCGCCATCTGGATGTCTTCTTTGCAGAAATGTCTGTTCATGTCCTCTGCCCATTTCTTGATTGGATTATTTGTTCTTTGGGTGTTGAGTTTGCTAAGTTCTTTATAGATTCTGGACACTAGTCCTTTATCTGATATGTTGTTTGCAAATATCTTCTCCCATTCTGTCAGTTGTCTTTTGATTTTGTTAACTGTTTCCTTTGCTGTGCAAAAGCTTTTGATCTTGATGAAATCCCAATAGTTCATTTTTGCCCTTGCTTCCCTTGCCTTTTGCGTTGTTCCTAGGAAGATGTTGCTGCGGCTGAGGTCGAAGAGGTTGCTGCCCGTGTTCTCCTCAAGGATTTTGATGGATTCCTTTCGTACATTGAGGTCCTTCATCCATTTTGAGTCTATTTTTGTGTGTGGTGTAAGGAAATGGTCCAATTTCATTTTTCTGCATGTGGCTGTCCAATTTTCCCAGCACCATTTATTGAAGAGGTTGTCTTTTTTCCATTGGACATTCTTTCCTGCTTTGTCAAAGATTAGTTGACCATAGATTTGAGGGTCTATTTCTGGGCTCTCTATTCTGTTCCATTGATCTATGTGTCTGTTTTTGTGCCAGTACCATGCTGTCTTGATGATGACAGCTTTGTAATAGAGCTTGAAGTCCGGAATTGTGATGCCACCAACGTTGGCTTTCTTTTTCAATATCCCTTTGGCTATTCGAGGTCTTTTCTGGTTCCATATAAATTTTAGCATTATTTGTTCCATTTCTTTGAAAAAGATGGATGGTACTTTGATAGGAATTGCTTTAAATGTGTAGATTGCTTTAGGTAGCATAGACATTTTCACAATATTTATTCTTCCAATCCAGGAGCATGAAACATTTTTCCATTTCTTTGTGTCTTCCTCCATTTCTTTCATGAGTACTTTATAGTTTTCTGAGTATAGATTCTGTGTCTCTTTGGTTAGGTTTATTCCTAGGTATCTTATGGTTTTGGATGCAATTGTAAATGGGATTGACTCCTTAATATCTCTTTCTTCTGTCTTGCTGTTGGTGTAGAGGAATGCAACTGATTTCTGTGCATTGATTTTATATCCTGACACTTTACTGAATTCCTGTATAAGTTCTAGCAATTTTGGAGTGGAGTCTTTTGGGTTTTCCACATATAGTATCATATCATCTGCGAAGAGTGATAATTTGACTTCTTCTTTGCCGATTTGGATGCCTTTAATTTCCTTTTGTTGTCTGATTGCTGAGGCTAGGACCTCTAGTACTATGTTGAATAGCAGTGGTGATAATGGACATCCATGCCGTGTTCCTGACCTTAGCGGAAAAGCTTTCAGTTTTTCTCCATTGAGAATGATATTTGCGGTGGGTTTTTCATAGACGGCTTTGATGATATTGAGGTATGTGCCCTCTATCCCTACACTTTGAAGAGTTTTGATCAGGAAGGGATGCTGTACTTTGTCAAATGCTTTTTCAGCATCTATTGAGAGTATCATATGGTTCTTGTTCTTTCTTTTATTGATGTGTTGTATCACATTGACTGATTTGCGGATGTTGAACCAACCTTGCAGCCCTGGAATAAATCCCACTTGGTCATGGTGAATAATCTTTTTAATGTACTGTTGAATCCTATTGGCTAGTATTTTGTTGAGTATTTTCGCATCTGTGTTCATCAAGGATATCGGTCTATAGCTCTCTTTTTTGGTGGGATCCTTGCCTGGTTTTGGGATCAAGGTGATGCTGGCCTCATAAAATGAGTTTGGAAGTTTTCCTTCCATTTCTATTTTTTGGAACAGTTTCAGGAGTATAGGAATTAGTTCTTCTTTAAATGTTTGGTAGAATTCCCCCGGGAAGCCGTCTGGCCCTGGGCTTTTGTTTGTTTGGAGATTTTTAATGACTGTTTCAATCTCCTTACTGGTTATGGGTCTGTTGAGGCTTTCTATTTCTTCCTGGTTCAGTTGTGGTAGTTTATATGTTTCTAGGAATGCATCCATTTCTCCCAGATTGTCAAATTTATTGGCGTAGAGTTGCTCATAGTATGTTCTTATAATAGTTTGTATTTCTTTGGTGTTAGTTGTGATCTCTCCTCATTCTTTTTTTTAAAATTTATTTATTTATTTATTTATTTATTTATTTATTTATTTAGATTTTTTATTTTTTATATACATATATTTTTATCCCCAGGGGTACAGGTCTGTGAATCACCAGGTTTACACACTTCACAGCACTCACCAAATCACATACCCTCCCCAATGTCCATAATCCAACCCCCCTCTCCCAAACCCCCTCCCCCCAGCAACCCTCAGTTTGTTTTGTGAGATTAAGAGTCACTTATGGTTTGTCTCCCTCCCAATCCCATCTTGTTTCATTTATTCTTCTTCTACCCACTTAAGCCTCCATGTTGCATCACCACTTCCTCATATCAGGGAGATCATATGATAGTTGTCTTTCTCTGCTTGACTTATTTCACTAAGCATGATACGCTCTAGTTCCATCCATGTTGTTGCAAATGGCAAGATTTCATTTCTTTTGATGGCTGTATAGTATTCCATTGTGTATATATACCACATCTTCTTGATCCATTCATCTGTTGATGGACATCTAGGTTCTTTCCATAGTTTGGCTATTGTGGACATAGCTGCTATAAACATTCGGGTGCACGTGCCCCTTTGGTTCACTACATTTGTATCTTTAGGGTAAATACCCAATAGGGCAATTGCTGGGTCATAGGGCAGTTCTATTTTCAACATTTTGAGGAACCTCCATGCTGTTTTCCAGAGTGGCTGCACCAGCTTGCATTCCCACCAACAGTGTAGGAGGGTTCCCCTTTCTCCGCATCCTCAGCAGCATCTGTCATTTCCTGACTTGTTGATTTTAGCCATTCTGACTGGTGTGAGGTGATATCTCATTGTGGTTTTGATTTGTATTTCCCTGATGCCGAGTGATATGGAGCACTTTTTCATGTGTCTGTTCGCCATCTGGATGTCTTCTTTGCAGAAATGTCTGTTCATGTCCTCTGCCCATTTCTTGATTGGATTATTTGTTCTTTGGGTGTTGAGTTTGCTAAGTTCTTTATAGATTCTGGACACTAGTCCTTTATCTGATATGTTGTTTGCAAATATCTTCTCCCATTCTGTCAGTTGTCTTTTGATTTTGTTAACTGTTTCCTTTGCTGTGCAAAAGCTTTTGATCTTGATGAAATCCCAATAGTTCATTTTTGCCCTTGCTTCCCTTGCCTTTTGCGTTGTTCCTAGGAAGATGTTGCTGCGGCTGAGGTCGAAGAGGTTGCTGCCCGTGTTCTCCTCAAGGATTTTGATGGATTCCTTTCGTACATTGAGGTCCTTCATCCATTTTGAGTCTATTTTTGTGTGTGGTGTAAGGAAATGGTCCAATTTCATTTTTCTGCATGTGGCTGTCCAATTTTCCCAGCACCATTTATTGAAGAGGTTGTCTTTTTTCCATTGGACATTCTTTCCTGCTTTGTCAAAGATTAGTTGACCATAGATTTGAGGGTCTATTTCTGGGCTCTCTATTCTGTTCCATTGATCTATGTGTCTGTTTTTGTGCCAGTACCATGCTGTCTTGATGATGACAGCTTTGTAATAGAGCTTGAAGTCCGGAATTGTGATGCCACCAACGTTGGCTTTCTTTTTCAATATCCCTTTGGCTATTCGAGGTCTTTTCTGGTTCCATATAAATTTTAGCATTATTTGTTCCATTTCTTTGAAAAAGATGGATGGTACTTTGATAGGAATTGCTTTAAATGTGTAGATTGCTTTAGGTAGCATAGACATTTTCACAATATTTATTCTTCCAATCCAGGAGCATGAAACATTTTTCCATTTCTTTGTGTCTTCCTCCATTTCTTTCATGAGTACTTTATAGTTTTCTGAGTATAGATTCTGTGTCTCTTTGGTTAGGTTTATTCCTAGGTATCTTATGGTTTTGGATGCAATTGTAAATGGGATTGACTCCTTAATATCTCTTTCTTCTGTCTTGCTGTTGGTGTAGAGGAATGCAACTGATTTCTGTGCATTGATTTTATATCCTGACACTTTACTGAATTCCTGTATAAGTTCTAGCAATTTTGGAGTGGAGTCTTTTGGGTTTTCCACATATAGTATCATATCATCTGCGAAGAGTGATAATTTGACTTCTTCTTTGCCGATTTGGATGCCTTTAATTTCCTTTTGTTGTCTGATTGCTGAGGCTAGGACCTCTAGTACTATGTTGAATAGCAGTGGTGATAATGGACATCCATGCCGTGTTCCTGACCTTAGCGGAAAAGCTTTCAGTTTTTCTCCATTGAGAATGATATTTGCGGTGGGTTTTTCATAGACGGCTTTGATGATATTGAGGTATGTGCCCTCTATCCCTACACTTTGAAGAGTTTTGATCAGGAAGGGATGCTGTACTTTGTCAAATGCTTTTTCAGCATCTATTGAGAGTATCATATGGTTCTTGTTCTTTCTTTTATTGATGTGTTGTATCACATTGACTGATTTGCGGATGTTGAACCAACCTTGCAGCCCTGGAATAAATCCCACTTGGTCATGGTGAATAATCTTTTTAATGTACTGTTGAATCCTATTGGCTAGTATTTTGTTGAGTATTTTCGCATCTGTGTTCATCAAGGATATCGGTCTATAGCTCTCTTTTTTGGTGGGATCCTTGCCTGGTTTTGGGATCAAGGTGATGCTGGCCTCATAAAATGAGTTTGGAAGTTTTCCTTCCATTTCTATTTTTTGGAACAGTTTCAGGAGTATAGGAATTAGTTCTTCTTTAAATGTTTGGTAGAATTCCCCCGGGAAGCCGTCTGGCCCTGGGCTTTTGTTTGTTTGGAGATTTTTAATGACTGTTTCAATCTCCTTACTGGTTATGGGTCTGTTGAGGCTTTCTATTTCTTCCTGGTTCAGTTGTGGTAGTTTATATGTTTCTAGGAATGCATCCATTTCTCCCAGATTGTCAAATTTATTGGCGTAGAGTTGCTCATAGTATGTTCTTATAATAGTTTGTATTTCTTTGGTGTTAGTTGTGATCTCTCCTCTTTCTTTTTTTTAAAATTTATTTATTTATTTATTTATTTATTTATTTATTTAAATTTTTTATTTTTTATATACATATATTTTTATCCCCAGGGGTACAGGTCTGTGAATCACCAGGTTTACACACTTCACAGCACTCACCAAATCACATACCCTCCCCAATGTCCATAATCCAACCCCCCTCTCCCAAACCCCCTCCCCCCAGCAACCCTCAGTTTGTTTTGTGAGATTAAGAGTCACTTATGGTTTGTCTCCCTCCCAATCCCATCTTGTTTCATTTATTCTTCTTCTACCCACTTAAGCCTCCATGTTGCATCACCACTTCCTCATATCAGGGAGATCATATGATAGTTGTCTTTCTCTGCTTGACTTATTTCACTAAGCATGATACGCTCTAGTTCCATCCATGTTGTTGCAAATGGCAAGATTTCATTTCTTTTGATGGCTGTATAGTATTCCATTGTGTATATATACCACATCTTCTTGATCCATTCATCTGTTGATGGACATCTAGGTTCTTTCCATAGTTTGGCTATTGTGGACATAGCTGCTATAAACATTCGGGTGCACGTGCCCCTTTGGTTCACTACATTTGTATCTTTAGGGTAAATACCCAATAGGGCAATTGCTGGGTCATAGGGCAGTTCTATTTTCAACATTTTGAGGAACCTCCATGCTGTTTTCCAGAGTGGCTGCACCAGCTTGCATTCCCACCAACAGTGTAGGAGGGTTCCCCTTTCTCCGCATCCTCAGCAGCATCTGTCATTTCCTGACTTGTTGATTTTAGCCATTCTGGCTGGTGTGAGGTGATATCTCATTGTGGTTTTGATTTGTATTTCCCTGATGCCGAGTGATATGGAGCACTTTTTCATGTGTCTGTTCGCCATCTGGATGTCTTCTTTGCAGAAATGTCTGTTCATGTCCTCTGCCCATTTCTTGATTGGATTATTTGTTCTTTGGGTGTTGAGTTTGCTAAGTTCTTTATAGATTCTGGACACTAGTCCTTTATCTGATATGTTGTTTGCAAATATCTTCTCCCATTCTGTCAGTTGTCTTTTGATTTTGTTAACTGTTTCCTTTGCTGTGCAAAAGCTTTTGATCTTGATGAAATCCCAATAGTTCATTTTTGCCCTTGCTTCCCTTGCCTTTTGCGTTGTTCCTAGGAAGATGTTGCTGCGGCTGAGGTCGAAGAGGTTGCTGCCCGTGTTCTCCTCAAGGATTTTGATGGATTCCTTTCGTACATTGAGGTCCTTCATCCATTTTGAGTCTATTTTTGTGTGTGGTGTAAGGAAATGGTCCAATTTCATTTTTCTGCATGTGGCTGTCCAATTTTCCCAGCACCATTTATTGAAGAGGTTGTCTTTTTTCCATTGGACATTCTTTCCTGCTTTGTCAAAGATTAGTTGACCATAGATTTGAGGGTCTATTTCTGGGCTCTCTATTCTGTTCCATTGATCTATGTGTCTGTTTTTGTGCCAGTACCATGCTGTCTTGATGATGACAGCTTTGTAATAGAGCTTGAAGTCCGGAATTGTGATGCCACCAACGTTGGCTTTCTTTTTCAATATCCCTTTGGCTATTCGAGGTCTTTTCTGGTTCCATATAAATTTTAGCATTATTTGTTCCATTTCTTTGAAAAAGATGGATGGTACTTTGATAGGAATTGCTTTAAATGTGTAGATTGCTTTAGGTAGCATAGACATTTTCACAATATTTATTCTTCCAATCCAGGAGCATGAAACATTTTTCCATTTCTTTGTGTCTTCCTCCATTTCTTTCATGAGTACTTTATAGTTTTCTGAGTATAGATTCTGTGTCTCTTTGGTTAGGTTTATTCCTAGGTATCTTATGGTTTTGGATGCAATTGTAAATGGGATTGACTCCTTAATATCTCTTTCTTCTGTCTTGCTGTTGGTGTAGAGGAATGCAACTGATTTCTGTGCATTGATTTTATATCCTGACACTTTACTGAATTCCTGTATAAGTTCTAGCAATTTTGGAGTGGAGTCTTTTGGGTTTTCCACATATAGTATCATATCATCTGCGAAGAGTGATAATTTGACTTCTTCTTTGCCGATTTGGATGCCTTTAATTTCCTTTTGTTGTCTGATTGCTGAGGCTAGGACCTCTAGTACTATGTTGAATAGCAGTGGTGATAATGGACATCCATGCCGTGTTCCTGACCTTAGCGGAAAAGCTTTCAGTTTTTCTCCATTGAGAATGATATTTGCGGTGGGTTTTTCATAGACGGCTTTGATGATATTGAGGTATGTGCCCTCTATCCCTACACTTTGAAGAGTTTTGATCAGGAAGGGATGCTGTACTTTGTCAAATGCTTTTTCAGCATCTATTGAGAGTATCATATGGTTCTTGTTCTTTCTTTTATTGATGTGTTGTATCACATTGACTGATTTGCGGATGTTGAACCAACCTTGCAGCCCTGGAATAAATCCCACTTGGTCATGGTGAATAATCTTTTTAATGTACTGTTGAATCCTATTGGCTAGTATTTTGTTGAGTATTTTCGCATCTGTGTTCATCAAGGATATCGGTCTATAGCTCTCTTTTTTGGTGGGATCCTTGCCTGGTTTTGGGATCAAGGTGATGCTGGCCTCATAAAATGAGTTTGGAAGTTTTCCTTCCATTTCTATTTTTTGGAACAGTTTCAGGAGTATAGGAATTAGTTCTTCTTTAAATGTTTGGTAGAATTCCCCCGGGAAGCCGTCTGGCCCTGGGCTTTTGTTTGTTTGGAGATTTTTAATGACTGTTTCAATCTCCTTACTGGTTATGGGTCTGTTGAGGCTTTCTATTTCTTCCTGGTTCAGTTGTGGTAGTTTATATGTTTCTAGGAATGCATCCATTTCTCCCAGATTGTCAAATTTATTGGCGTAGAGTTGCTCATAGTATGTTCTTATAATAGTTTGTATTTCTTTGGTGTTAGTTGTGATCTCTCCTCTTTCTTTTTTTTAAAATTTATTTATTTATTTATTTATTTATTTATTTATTTATTTAGATTTTTTATTTTTTATATACATATATTTTTATCCCCAGGGGTACAGGTCTGTGAATCACCAGGTTTACACACTTCACAGCACTCACCAAATCACATACCCTCCCCAATGTCCATAATCCAACCCCCCTCTCCCAAACCCCCTCCCCCCAGCAACCCTCAGTTTGTTTTGTGAGATTAAGAGTCACTTATGGTTTGTCTCCCTCCCAATCCCATCTTGTTTCATTTATTCTTCTTCTACCCACTTAAGCCTCCATGTTGCATCACCACTTCCTCATATCAGGGAGATCATATGATAGTTGTCTTTCTCTGCTTGACTTATTTCACTAAGCATGATACGCTCTAGTTCCATCCATGTTGTTGCAAATGGCAAGATTTCATTTCTTTTGATGGCTGTATAGTATTCCATTGTGTATATATACCACATCTTCTTGATCCATTCATCTGTTGATGGACATCTAGGTTCTTTCCATAGTTTGGCTATTGTGGACATAGCTGCTATAAACATTCGGGTGCACGTGCCCCTTTGGTTCACTACATTTGTATCTTTAGGGTAAATACCCAATAGGGCAATTGCTGGGTCATAGGGCAGTTCTATTTTCAACATTTTGAGGAACCTCCATGCTGTTTTCCAGAGTGGCTGCACCAGCTTGCATTCCCACCAACAGTGTAGGAGGGTTCCCCTTTCTCCGCATCCTCAGCAGCATCTGTCATTTCCTGACTTGTTGATTTTAGCCATTCTGACTGGTGTGAGGTGATATCTCATTGTGGTTTTGATTTGTATTTCCCTGATGCCGAGTGATATGGAGCACTTTTTCATGTGTCTGTTCGCCATCTGGATGTCTTCTTTGCAGAAATGTCTGTTCATGTCCTCTGCCCATTTCTTGATTGGATTATTTGTTCTTTGGGTGTTGAGTTTGCTAAGTTCTTTATAGATTCTGGACACTAGTCCTTTATCTGATATGTTGTTTGCAAATATCTTCTCCCATTCTGTCAGTTGTCTTTTGATTTTGTTAACTGTTTCCTTTGCTGTGCAAAAGCTTTTGATCTTGATGAAATCCCAATAGTTCATTTTTGCCCTTGCTTCCCTTGCCTTTTGCGTTGTTCCTAGGAAGATGTTGCTGCGGCTGAGGTCGAAGAGGTTGCTGCCCGTGTTCTCCTCAAGGATTTTGATGGATTCCTTTCGTACATTGAGGTCCTTCATCCATTTTGAGTCTATTTTTGTGTGTGGTGTAAGGAAATGGTCCAATTTCATTTTTCTGCATGTGGCTGTCCAATTTTCCCAGCACCATTTATTGAAGAGGTTGTCTTTTTTCCATTGGACATTCTTTCCTGCTTTGTCGAAGATTAGTTGACTATAGATTTGAGGGTCTATTTCTGGGCTCTCTATTCTGTTCCATTGATCTATGTGTCTGTTTTTGTGCCAGTACCATGCTGTCTTGATGATGACAGCTTTGTAATCGAGCTTGAAGTCCGGAATTGTGATGCCACCAACGTTGGCTTTCTTTTTCAATATCCCTTTGGCTATTCGAGGTCTTTTCTGGTTCCATATAAATTTTAGCATTATTTGTTCCATTTCTTTGAAAAAGATGGATGGTACTTTGATAGGAATTGCTTTAAATGTGTAGATTGCTTTAGGTAGCATAGACATTTTCACAATATTTATTCTTCCAATCCAGGAGCATGAAACATTTTTCCATTTCTTTGTGTCTTCCTCCATTTCTTTCATGAGTACTTTATAGTTTTCTGAGTATAGATTCTGTGTCTCTTTGGTTAGGTTTATTCCTAGGTATCTTATGGTTTTGGATGCAATTGTAAATGGGATTGACTCCTTAATATCTCTTTCTTCTGTCTTGCTGTTGGTGTAGAGGAATGCAACTGATTTCTGTGCATTGATTTTATATCCTGACACTTTACTGAATTCCTGTATAAGTTCTAGCAATTTTGGAGTGGAGTCTTTTGGGTTTTCCACATATAGTATCATATCATCTGCGAAGAGTGATAATTTGACTTCTTCTTTGCCGATTTGGATGCCTTTAATTTCCTTTTGTTGTCTGATTGCTGAGGCTAGGACCTCTAGTACTATGTTGAATAGCAGTGGTGATAATGGACATCCATGCCGTGTTCCTGACCTTAGCGGAAAAGCTTTCAGTTTTTCTCCATTGAGAATGATATTTGCGGTGGGTTTTTCATAGACGGCTTTGATGATATTGAGGTATGTGCCCTCTATCCCTACACTTTGAAGAGTTTTGATCAGGAAGGGATGCTGTACTTTGTCAAATGCTTTTTCAGCATCTATTGAGAGTATCATATGGTTCTTGTTCTTTCTTTTATTGATGTGTTGTATCACATTGACTGATTTGCGGATGTTGAACCAACCTTGCAGCCCTGGAATAAATCCCACTTGGTCATGGTGAATAATCTTTTTAATGTACTGTTGAATCCTATTGGCTAGTATTTTGTTGAGTATTTTCGCATCTGTGTTCATCAAGGATATCGGTCTATAGCTCTCTTTTTTGGTGGGATCCTTGCCTGGTTTTGGGATCAAGGTGATGCTGGCCTCATAAAATGAGTTTGGAAGTTTTCCTTCCATTTCTATTTTTTGGAACAGTTTCAGGAGTATAGGAATTAGTTCTTCTTTAAATGTTTGGTAGAATTCCCCCGGGAAGCCGTCTGGCCCTGGGCTTTTGTTTGTTTGGAGATTTTTAATGACTGTTTCAATCTCCTTACTGGTTATGGGTCTGTTGAGGCTTTCTATTTCTTCCTGGTTCAGTTGTGGTAGTTTATATGTTTCTAGGAATGCATCCATTTCTCCCAGATTGTCAAATTTATTGGCGTAGAGTTGCTCATAGTATGTTCTTATAATAGTTTGTATTTCTTTGGTGTTAGTTGTGATCTCTCCTCTTTCTTTTTTTTAAATTTATTTATTTATTTATTTATTTATTTATTTATTTAAATTTTTTATTTTTTATATACATATATTTTTATCCCCAGGGGTACAGGTCTGTGAATCACCAGGTTTACACACTTCACAGCACTCACCAAATCACATACCCTCCCCAATGTCCATAATCCAACCCCCCTCTCCCAAACCCCCTCCCCCCAGCAACCCTCAGTTTGTTTTGTGAGATTAAGAGTCACTTATGGTTTGTCTCCCTCCCAATCCCATCTTGTTTCATTTATTCTTCTTCTACCCACTTAAGCCTCCATGTTGCATCACCACTTCCTCATATCAGGGAGATCATATGATAGTTGTCTTTCTCTGCTTGACTTATTTCACTAAGCATGATACGCTCTAGTTCCATCCATGTTGTTGCAAATGGCAAGATTTCATTTCTTTTGATGGCTGTATAGTATTCCATTGTGTATATATACCACATCTTCTTGATCCATTCATCTGTTGATGGACATCTAGGTTCTTTCCATAGTTTGGCTATTGTGGACATAGCTGCTATAAACATTCGGGTGCACGTGCCCCTTTGGTTCACTACATTTGTATCTTTAGGGTAAATACCCAATAGGGCAATTGCTGGGTCATAGGGCAGTTCTATTTTCAACATTTTGAGGAACCTCCATGCTGTTTTCCAGAGTGGCTGCACCAGCTTGCATTCCCACCAACAGTGTAGGAGGGTTCCCCTTTCTCCGCATCCTCAGCAGCATCTGTCATTTCCTGACTTGTTGATTTTAGCCATTCTGACTGGTGTGAGGTGATATCTCATTGTGGTTTTGATTTGTATTTCCCTGATGCCGAGTGATATGGAGCACTTTTTCATGTGTCTGTTCGCCATCTGGATGTCTTCTTTGCAGAAATGTCTGTTCATGTCCTCTGCCCATTTCTTGATTGGATTATTTGTTCTTTGGGTGTTGAGTTTGCTAAGTTCTTTATAGATTCTGGACACTAGTCCTTTATCTGATATGTTGTTTGCAAATATCTTCTCCCATTCTGTCAGTTGTCTTTTGATTTTGTTAACTGTTTCCTTTGCTGTGCAAAAGCTTTTGATCTTGATGAAATCCCAATAGTTCATTTTTGCCCTTGCTTCCCTTGCCTTTTGCGTTGTTCCTAGGAAGATGTTGCTGCGGCTGAGGTCGAAGAGGTTGCTGCCCGTGTTCTCCTCAAGGATTTTGATGGATTCCTTTCGTCCATTGAGGTCCTTCATCCATTTTGAGTCTATTTTTGTGTGTGGTGTAAGGAAATGGTCCAATTTCATTTTTCTGCATGTGGCTGTCCAATTTTCCCAGCACCATTTATTGAAGAGGTTGTCTTTTTTCCATTGGACATTCTTTCCTGCTTTGTCAAAGATTAGTTGACCATAGATTTGAGGGTCTATTTCTGGGCTCTCTATTCTGTTCCATTGATCTATGTGTCTGTTTTTGTGCCAGTACCATGCTGTCTTGATGATGACAGCTTTGTAATAGAGCTTGAAGTCCGGAATTGTGATGCCACCAACGTTGGCTTTCTTTTTCAATATCCCTTTGGCTATTCGAGGTCTTTTCTGGTTCCATATAAATTTTAGCATTATTTGTTCCATTTCTTTGAAAAAGATGGATGGTACTTTGATAGGAATTGCTTTAAATGTGTAGATTGCTTTAGGTAGCATAGACATTTTCACAATATTTATTCTTCCAATCCAGGAGCATGAAACATTTTTCCATTTCTTTGTGTCTTCCTCCATTTCTTTCATGAGTACTTTATAGTTTTCTGAGTATAGATTCTGTGTCTCTTTGGTTAGGTTTATTCCTAGGTATCTTATGGTTTTGGATGCAATTGTAAATGGGATTGACTCCTTAATATCTCTTTCTTCTGTCTTGCTGTTGGTGTAGAGGAATGCAACTGATTTCTGTGCATTGATTTTATATCCTGACACTTTACTGAATTCCTGTATAAGTTCTAGCAATTTTGGAGTGGAGTCTTTTGGGTTTTCCACATATAGTATCATATCATCTGCGAAGAGTGATAATTTGACTTCTTCTTTGCCGATTTGGATGCCTTTAATTTCCTTTTGTTGTCTGATTGCTGAGGCTAGGACCTCTAGTACTATGTTGAATAGCAGTGGTGATAATGGACATCCATGCCGTGTTCCTGACCTTAGCGGAAAAGCTTTCAGTTTTTCTCCATTGAGAATGATATTTGCGGTGGGTTTTTCATAGACGGCTTTGATGATATTGAGGTATGTGCCCTCTATCCCTACACTTTGAAGAGTTTTGATCAGGAAGGGATGCTGTACTTTGTCAAATGCTTTTTCAGCATCTATTGAGAGTATCATATGGTTCTTGTTCTTTCTTTTATTGATGTGTTGTATCACATTGACTGATTTGCGGATGTTGAACCAACCTTGCAGCCCTGGAATAAATCCCACTTGGTCATGGTGAATAATCTTTTTAATGTACTGTTGAATCCTATTGGCTAGTATTTTGTTGAGTATTTTCGCATCTGTGTTCATCAAGGATATCGGTCTATAGCTCTCTTTTTTGGTGGGATCCTTGCCTGGTTTTGGGATCAAGGTGATGCTGGCCTCATAAAATGAGTTTGGAAGTTTTCCTTCCATTTCTATTTTTTGGAACAGTTTCAGGAGTATAGGAATTAGTTCTTCTTTAAATGTTTGGTAGAATTCCCCCGGGAAGCCGTCTGGCCCTGGGCTTTTGTTTGTTTGGAGATTTTTAATGACTGTTTCAATCTCCTTACTGGTTATGGGTCTGTTGAGGCTTTCTATTTCTTCCTGGTTCAGTTGTGGTAGTTTATATGTTTCTAGGAATGCATCCATTTCTCCCAGATTGTCAAATTTATTGGCGTAGAGTTGCTCATAGTATGTTCTTATAATAGTTTGTATTTCTTTGGTGTTAGTTGTGATCTCTCCTCTTTCTTTTTTTTAAATTTATTTATTTATTTATTTATTTATTTATTTATTTAAATTTTTTATTTTTTATATACATATATTTTTATCCCCAGGGGTACAGGTCTGTGAATCACCAGGTTTACACACTTCACAGCACTCACCAAATCACATACCCTCCCCAATGTCCATAATCCAACCCCCCTCTCCCAAACCCCCTCCCCCCAGCAACCCTCAGTTTGTTTTGTGAGATTAAGAGTCACTTATGGTTTGTCTCCCTCCCAATCCCATCTTGTTTCATTTATTCTTCTTCTACCCACTTAAGCCTCCATGTTGCATCACCACTTCCTCATATCAGGGAGATCATATGATAGTTGTCTTTCTCTGCTTGACTTATTTCACTAAGCATGATACGCTCTAGTTCCATCCATGTTGTTGCAAATGGCAAGATTTCATTTCTTTTGATGGCTGTATAGTATTCCATTGTGTATATATACCACATCTTCTTGATCCATTCATCTGTTGATGGACATCTAGGTTCTTTCCATAGTTTGGCTATTGTGGACATAGCTGCTATAAACATTCGGGTGCACGTGCCCCTTTGGTTCACTACATTTGTATCTTTAGGGTAAATACCCAATAGGGCAATTGCTGGGTCATAGGGCAGTTCTATTTTCAACATTTTGAGGAACCTCCATGCTGTTTTCCAGAGTGGCTGCACCAGCTTGCATTCCCACCAACAGTGTAGGAGGGTTCCCCTTTCTCCGCATCCTCAGCAGCATCTGTCATTTCCTGACTTGTTGATTTTAGCCATTCTGACTGGTGTGAGGTGATATCTCATTGTGGTTTTGATTTGTATTTCCCTGATGCCGAGTGATATGGAGCACTTTTTCATGTGTCTGTTCGCCATCTGGATGTCTTCTTTGCAGAAATGTCTGTTCATGTCCTCTGCCCATTTCTTGATTGGATTATTTGTTCTTTGGGTGTTGAGTTTGCTAAGTTCTTTATAGATTCTGGACACTAGTCCTTTATCTGATATGTTGTTTGCAAATATCTTCTCCCATTCTGTCAGTTGTCTTTTGATTTTGTTAACTGTTTCCTTTGCTGTGCAAAAGCTTTTGATCTTGATGAAATCCCAATAGTTCATTTTTGCCCTTGCTTCCCTTGCCTTTTGCGTTGTTCCTAGGAAGATGTTGCTGCGGCTGAGGTCGAAGAGGTTGCTGCCCGTGTTCTCCTCAAGGATTTTGATGGATTCCTTTCGTCCATTGAGGTCCTTCATCCATTTTGAGTCTATTTTTGTGTGTGGTGTAAGGAAATGGTCCAATTTCATTTTTCTGCATGTGGCTGTCCAATTTTCCCAGCACCATTTATTGAAGAGGTTGTCTTTTTTCCATTGGACATTCTTTCCTGCTTTGTCAAAGATTAGTTGACCATAGATTTGAGGGTCTATTTCTGGGCTCTCTATTCTGTTCCATTGATCTATGTGTCTGTTTTTGTGCCAGTACCATGCTGTCTTGATGATGACAGCTTTGTAATAGAGCTTGAAGTCCGGAATTGTGATGCCACCAACGTTGGCTTTCTTTTTCAATATCCCTTTGGCTATTCGAGGTCTTTTCTGGTTCCATATAAATTTTAGCATTATTTGTTCCATTTCTTTGAAAAAGATGGATGGTACTTTGATAGGAATTGCTTTAAATGTGTAGATTGCTTTAGGTAGCATAGACATTTTCACAATATTTATTCTTCCAATCCAGGAGCATGAAACATTTTTCCATTTCTTTGTGTCTTCCTCCATTTCTTTCATGAGTACTTTATAGTTTTCTGAGTATAGATTCTGTGTCTCTTTGGTTAGGTTTATTCCTAGGTATCTTATGGTTTTGGATGCAATTGTAAATGGGATTGACTCCTTAATATCTCTTTCTTCTGTCTTGCTGTTGGTGTAGAGGAATGCAACTGATTTCTGTGCATTGATTTTATATCCTGACATTTTACTGAATTCCTGTATAAGTTCTAGCAATTTTGGAGTGGAGTCTTTTGGGTTTTCCACATATAGTATCATATCATCTGCGAAGAGTGATAATTTGACTTCTTCTTTGCCGATTTGGATGCCTTTAATTTCCTTTTGTTGTCTGATTGCTGAGGCTAGGACCTCTAGTACTATGTTGAATAGCAGTGGTGATAATGGACATCCATGCCGTGTTCCTGACCTTAGCGGAAAAGCTTTCAGTTTTTCTCCATTGAGAATGATATTTGCGGTGGGTTTTTCATAGATGGCTTTGATGATATTGAGGTATGTGCCCTCTATCCCTACACTTTGAAGAGTTTTGATCAGGAAGGGATGCTGTACTTTGTCAAATGCTTTTTCAGCATCTATTGAGAGTATCATATGGTTCTTGTTCTTTCTTTTATTGATGTGTTGTATCACATTGACTGATTTGCGGATGTTGAACCAACCTTGCAGCCCTGGAATAAATCCCACTTGGTCATGGTGAATAATCTTTTTAATGTACTGTTGAATCCTATTGGCTAGTATTTTGTTGAGTATTTTCGCATCTGTGTTCATCAAGGATATCGGTCTATAGCTCTCTTTTTTGGTGGGATCCTTGCCTGGTTTTGGGATCAAGGTGATGCTGGCCTCATAAAATGAGTTTGGAAGTTTTCCTTCCATTTCTATTTTTTGGAACAGTTTCAGGAGTATAGGAATTAGTTCTTCTTTAAATGTTTGGTAGAATTCCCCCGGGAAGCCGTCTGGCCCTGGGCTTTTGTTTGTTTGGAGATTTTTAATGACTGTTTCAATCTCCTTACTGGTTATGGGTCTGTTGAGGCTTTCTATTTCTTCCTGGTTCAGTTGTGGTAGTTTATATGTTTCTAGGAATGCATCCATTTCTCCCAGATTGTCAAATTTATTGGCGTAGAGTTGCTCATAGTATGTTCTTATAATAGTTTGTATTTCTTTGGTGTTAGTTGTGATCTCTCCTCTTTCTTTTTTTTAAAATTTATTTATTTATTTATTTATTTATTTATTTATTTATTTAAATTTTTTATTTTTTATATACATATATTTTTATCCCCAGGGGTACAGGTCTGTGAATCACCAGGTTTACACACTTCACAGCACTCACCAAATCACATACCCTCCCCAATGTCCATAATCCAACCCCCCTCTCCCAAACCCCCTCCCCCCAGCAACCCTCAGTTTGTTTTGTGAGATTAAGAGTCACTTATGGTTTGTCTCCCTCCCAATCCCATCTTGTTTCATTTATTCTTCTTCTACCCACTTAAGCCTCCATGTTGCATCACCACTTCCTCATATCAGGGAGATCATATGATAGTTGTCTTTCTCTGCTTGACTTATTTCACTAAGCATGATACGCTCTAGTTCCATCCATGTTGTTGCAAATGGCAAGATTTCATTTCTTTTGATGGCTGTATAGTATTCCATTGTGTATATATACCACATCTTCTTGATCCATTCATCTGTTGATGGACATCTAGGTTCTTTCCATAGTTTGGCTATTGTGGACATAGCTGCTATAAACATTCGGGTGCACGTGCCCCTTTGGTTCACTACATTTGTATCTTTAGGGTAAATACCCAATAGGGCAATTGCTGGGTCATAGGGCAGTTCTATTTTCAACATTTTGAGGAACCTCCATGCTGTTTTCCAGAGTGGCTGCACCAGCTTGCATTCCCACCAACAGTGTAGGAGGGTTCCCCTTTCTCCGCATCCTCAGCAGCATCTGTCATTTCCTGACTTGTTGATTTTAGCCATTCTGACTGGTGTGAGGTGATATCTCATTGTGGTTTTGATTTGTATTTCCCTGATGCCGAGTGATATGGAGCACTTTTTCATGTGTCTGTTCGCCATCTGGATGTCTTCTTTGCAGAAATGTCTGTTCATGTCCTCTGCCCATTTCTTGATTGGATTATTTGTTCTTTGGGTGTTGAGTTTGCTAAGTTCTTTATAGATTCTGGACACTAGTCCTTTATCTGATATGTTGTTTGCAAATATCTTCTCCCATTCTGTCAGTTGTCTTTTGATTTTGTTAACTGTTTCCTTTGCTGTGCAAAAGCTTTTGATCTTGATGAAATCCCAATAGTTCATTTTTGCCCTTGCTTCCCTTGCCTTTTGCGTTGTTCCTAGGAAGATGTTGCTGCGGCTGAGGTCGAAGAGGTTGCTGCCCGTGTTCTCCTCAAGGATTTTGATGGATTCCTTTCGTCCATTTAGGTCCTTCATCCATTTTGAGTCTATTTTTGTGTGTGGTGTAAGGAAATGGTCCAATTTCATTTTTCTGCATGTGGCTGTCCAATTTTCCCAGCACCATTTATTGAAGAGGTTGTCTTTTTTCCATTGGACATTCTTTCCTGCTTTGTCAAAGATTAGTTGACCATAGATTTGAGGGTCTATTTATGGGCTCTCTATTCTGTTCCATTGATCTATGTGTCTGTTTTTGTGCCAGTACCATGCTGTCTTGATGATGACAGCTTTGTAATAGAGCTTGAAGTCCGGAATTGTGATGCCACCAACGTTGGCTTTCTTTTTCAATATCCCTTTGGCTATTCGAGGTCTTTTCTGGTTCCATATAAATTTTAGCATTATTTGTTCCATTTCTTTGAAAAAGATGGATGGTACTTTGATAGGAATTGCTTTAAATGTGTAGATTGCTTTAGGTAGCATAGACATTTTCACAATATTTATTCTTCCAATCCAGGAGCATGAAACATTTTTCCATTTCTTTGTGTCTTCCTCCATTTCTTTCATGAGTACTTTATAGTTTTCTGAGTATAGATTCTGTGTCTCTTTGGTTAGGTTTATTCCTAGGTATCTTATGGTTTTGGATGCAATTGTAAATGGGATTGACTCCTTAATATCTCTTTCTTCTGTCTTGCTGTTGGTGTAGAGGAATGCAACTGATTTCTGTGCATTGATTTTATATCCTGACACTTTACTGAATTCCTGTATAAGTTCTAGCAATTTTGGAGTGGAGTCTTTTGGGTTTTCCACATATAGTATCATATCATCTGCGAAGAGTGATAATTTGACTTCTTCTTTGCCGATTTGGATGCCTTTAATTTCCTTTTGTTGTCTGATTGCTGAGGCTAGGACCTCTAGTACTATGTTGAATAGCAGTGGTGATAATGGACATCCATGCCGTGTTCCTGACCTTAGCGGAAAAGCTTTCAGTTTTTCTCCATTGAGAATGATATTTGCGGTGGGTTTTTCATAGACGGCTTTGATGATATTGAGGTATGTGCCCTCTATCCCTACACTTTGAAGAGTTTTGATCAGGAAGGGATGCTGTACTTTGTCAAATGCTTTTTCAGCATCTATTGAGAGTATCATATGGTTCTTGTTCTTTCTTTTATTGATGTGTTGTATCACATTGACTGATTTGCGGATGTTGAACCAACCTTGCAGCCCTGGAATAAATCCCACTTGGTCATGGTGAATAATCTTTTTAATGTACTGTTGAATCCTATTGGCTAGTATTTTGTTGAGTATTTTCGCATCTGAGTTCATCAAGGATATCGGTCTATAGCTCTCTTTTTTGGTGGGATCCTTGCCTGGTTTTGGGATCAAGGTGATGCTGGCCTCATAAAATGAGTTTGGAAGTTTTCCTTCCATTTCTATTTTTTGGAACAGTTTCAGGAGTATAGGAATTAGTTCTTCTTTAAATGTTTGGTAGAATTCCCCCGGGAAGCCGTCTGGCCCTGGGCTTTTGTTTGTTTGGAGATTTTTAATGACTGTTTCAATCTCCTTACTGGTTATGGGTCTGTTGAGGCTTTCTATTTCTTCCTGGTTCAGTTGTGGTAGTTTATATGTTTCTAGGAATGCATCCATTTCTCCCAGATTGTCAAATTTATTGGCGTAGAGTTGCTCATAGTATGTTCTTATAATAGTTTGTATTTCTTTGGTGTTAGTTGTGATCTCTCCTCTTTCTTTTTTTTAAAATTTATTTATTTATTTATTTATTTATTTATTTATTTAGATTTTTTATTTTTTATATACATATATTTTTATCCCCAGGGGTACAGGTCTGTGAATCACCAGGTTTACACACTTCACAGCACTCACCAAATCACATACCCTCCCCAATGTCCATAATCCAACCCCCCTCTCCCAAACCCCCTCCCCCCAGCAACCCTCAGTTTGTTTTGTGAGATTAAGAGTCACTTATGGTTTGTCTCCCTCCCAATCCCATCTTGTTTCATTTATTCTTCTTCTACCCACTTAAGCCTCCATGTTGCATCACCACTTCCTCATATCAGGGAGATCATATGATAGTTGTCTTTCTCTGCTTGACTTATTTCACTAAGCATGATACGCTCTAGTTCCATCCATGTTGTTGCAAATGGCAAGATTTCATTTCTTTTGATGGCTGTATAGTATTCCATTGTGTATATATACCACATCTTCTTGATCCATTCATCTGTTGATGGACATCTAGGTTCTTTCCATAGTTTGGCTATTGTGGACATAGCTGCTATAAACATTCGGGTGCACGTGCCCCTTTGGTTCACTACATTTGTATCTTTAGGGTAAATACCCAATAGGGCAATTGCTGGGTCATAGGGCAGTTCTATTTTCAACATTTTGAGGAACCTCCATGCTGTTTTCCAGAGTGGCTGCACCAGCTTGCATTCCCACCAACAGTGTAGGAGGGTTCCCCTTTCTCCGCATCCTCAGCAGCATCTGTCATTTCCTGACTTGTTGATTTTAGCCATTCTGACTGGTGTGAGGTGATATCTCATTGTGGTTTTGATTTGTATTTCCCTGATGCCGAGTGATATGGAGCACTTTTTCATGTGTCTGTTCGCCATCTGGATGTCTTCTTTGCAGAAATGTCTGTTCATGTCCTCTGCCCATTTCTTGATTGGATTATTTGTTCTTTGGGTGTTGAGTTTGCTAAGTTCTTTATAGATTCTGGACACTAGTCCTTTATCTGATATGTTGTTTGCAAATATCTTCTCCCATTCTGTCAGTTGTCTTTTGATTTTGTTAACTGTTTCCTTTGCTGTGCAAAAGCTTTTGATCTTGATGAAATCCCAATAGTTCATTTTTGCCCTTGCTTCCCTTGCCTTTTGCGTTGTTCCTAGGAAGATGTTGCTGCGGCTGAGGTCGAAGAGGTTGCTGCCCGTGTTCTCCTCAAGGATTTTGATGGATTCCTTTCGTACATTGAGGTCCTTCATCCATTTTGAGTCTATTTTTGTGTGTGGTGTAAGGAAATGGTCCAATTTCATTTTTCTGCATGTGGCTGTCCAATTTTCCCAGCACCATTTATTGAAGAGGTTGTCTTTTTTCCATTGGACATTCTTTCCTGCTTTGTCAAAGATTAGTTGACCATAGATTTGAGGGTCTATTTCTGGGCTCTCTATTCTGTTCCATTGATCTATGTGTCTGTTTTTGTGCCAGTACCATGCTGTCTTGATGATGACAGCTTTGTAATAGAGCTTGAAGTCCGGAATTGTGATGCCACCAACGTTGGCTTTCTTTTTCAATATCCCTTTGGCTATTCGAGGTCTTTTCTGGTTCCATATAAATTTTAGCATTATTTGTTCCATTTCTTTGAAAAAGATGGATGGTACTTTGATAGGAATTGCTTTAAATGTGTAGATTGCTTTAGGTAGCATAGACATTTTCACAATATTTATTCTTCCAATCCAGGAGCATGAAACATTTTTCCATTTCTTTGTGTCTTCCTCCATTTCTTTCATGAGTACTTTATAGTTTTCTGAGTATAGATTCTGTGTCTCTTTGGTTAGGTTTATTCCTAGGTATCTTATGGTTTTGGATGCAATTGTAAATGGGATTGACTCCTTAATATCTCTTTCTTCTGTCTTGCTGTTGGTGTAGAGGAATGCAACTGATTTCTGTGCATTGATTTTATATCCTGACACTTTACTGAATTCCTGTATAAGTTCTAGCAATTTTGGAGTGGAGTCTTTTGGGTTTTCCACATATAGTATCATATCATCTGCGAAGAGTGATAATTTGACTTCTTCTTTGCCGATTTGGATGCCTTTAATTTCCTTTTGTTGTCTGATTGCTGAGGCTAGGACCTCTAGTACTATGTTGAATAGCAGTGGTGATAATGGACATCCATGCCGTGTTCCTGACCTTAGCGGAAAAGCTTTCAGTTTTTCTCCATTGAGAATGATATTTGCGGTGGGTTTTTCATAGACGGCTTTGATGATATTGAGGTATGTGCCCTCTATCCCTACACTTTGAAGAGTTTTGATCAGGAAGGGATGCTGTACTTTGTCAAATGCTTTTTCAGCATCTATTGAGAGTATCATATGGTTCTTGTTCTTTCTTTTATTGATGTGTTGTATCACATTGACTGATTTGCGGATGTTGAACCAACCTTGCAGCCCTGGAATAAATCCCACTTGGTCATGGTGAATAATCTTTTTAATGTACTGTTGAATCCTATTGGCTAGTATTTTGTTGAGTATTTTCGCATCTGTGTTCATCAAGGATATCGGTCTATAGCTCTCTTTTTTGGTGGGATCCTTGCCTGGTTTTGGGATCAAGGTGATGCTGGCCTCATAAAATGAGTTTGGAAGTTTTCCTTCCATTTCTATTTTTTGGAACAGTTTCAGGAGTATAGGAATTAGTTCTTCTTTAAATGTTTGGTAGAATTCCCCCGGGAAGCCGTCTGGCCCTGGGCTTTTGTTTGTTTGGAGATTTTTAATGACTGTTTCAATCTCCTTACTGGTTATGGGTCTGTTGAGGCTTTCTATTTCTTCCTGGTTCAGTTGTGGTAGTTTATATGTTTCTAGGAATGCATCCATTTCTCCCAGATTGTCAAATTTATTGGCGTAGAGTTGCTCATAGTATGTTCTTATAATAGTTTGTATTTCTTTGGTGTTAGTTGTGATCTCTCCTCTTTCTTTTTTTTAAAATTTATTTATTTATTTATTTATTTATTTATTTATTTATTTAGATTTTTTATTTTTTATATACATATATTTTTATCCCCAGGGGTACAGGTCTGTGAATCACCAGGTTTACACACTTCACAGCACTCACCAAATCACATACCCTCCCCAATGTCCATAATCCAACCCCCCTCTCCCAAACCCCCTCCCCCCAGCAACCCTCAGTTTGTTTTGTGAGATTAAGACTCACTTATGGTTTGTCTCCCTCCCAATCCCATCTCGTTTCATTTATTCTTCTTCTACCCACTTAAGCCTCCATGTTGCATCACCACTTCCTCATATCAGGGAGATCATATGATAGTTGTCTTTCTCTGCTTGACTTATTTCACTAAGCATGATACGCTCTAGTTCCATCCATGTTGTTGCAAATGGCAAGATTTCATTTCTTTTGATGGCTGTATAGTATTCCATTGTGTATATATACCACATCTTCTTGATCCATTCATCTGTTGATGGACATCTAGGTTCTTTCCATAGTTTGGCTATTGTGGACATAGCTGCTATAAACATTCGGGTGCACGTGCCCCTTTGGTTCACTACATTTGTATCTTTAGGGTAAATACCCAATAGGGCAATTGCTGGGTCATAGGGCAGTTCTATTTTCAACATTTTGAGGAACCTCCATGCTGTTTTCCAGAGTGGCTGCACCAGCTTGCATTCCCACCAACAGTGTAGGAGGGTTCCCCTTTCTCCGCATCCTCAGCAGCATCTGTCATTTCCTGACTTGTTGATTTTAGCCATTCTGACTGGTGTGAGGTGATATCTCATTGTGGTTTTGATTTGTATTTCCCTGATGCCGAGTGATATGGAGCACTTTTTCATGTGTCTGTTCGCCATCTGGATGTCTTCTTTGCAGAAATGTCTGTTCATGTCCTCTGCCCATTTCTTGATTGGATTATTTGTTCTTTGGGTGTTGAGTTTGCTAAGTTCTTTATAGATTCTGGACACTAGTCCTTTATCTGATATGTTGTTTGCAAATATCTTCTCCCATTCTGTCAGTTGTCTTTTGATTTTGTTAACTGTTTCCTTTGCTGTGCAAAAGCTTTTGATCTTGATGAAATCCCAATAGTTCATTTTTGCCCTTGCTTCCCTTGCCTTTTGCGTTGTTCCTAGGAAGATGTTGCTGCGGCTGAGGTCGAAGAGGTTGCTGCCCGTGTTCTCCTCAAGGATTTTGATGGATTCCTTTCGTCCATTGAGGTCCTTCATCCATTTTGAGTCTATTTTTGTGTGTGGTGTAAGGAAATGGTCCAATTTCATTTTTCTGCATGTGGCTGTCCAATTTTCCCAGCACCATTTATTGAAGAGGTTGTCTTTTTTCCATTGGACATTCTTTCCTGCTTTGTCAAAGATTAGTTGACCATAGATTTGAGGGTCTATTTCTGGGCTCTCTATTCTGTTCCATTGATCTATGTGTCTGTTTTTGTGCCAGTACCATGCTGTCTTGATGATGACAGCTTTGTAATAGAGCTTGAAGTCCGGAATTGTGATGCCACCAACGTTGGCTTTCTTTTTCAATATCCCTTTGGCTATTCGAGGTCTTTTCTGGTTCCATATAAATTTTAGCATTATTTGTTCCATTTCTTTGAAAAAGATGGATGGTACTTTGATAGGAATTGCTTTAAATGTGTAGATTGCTTTAGGTAGCATAGACATTTTCACAATATTTATTCTTCCAATCCAGGAGCATGAAACATTTTTCCATTTCTTTGTGTCTTCCTCCATTTCTTTCATGAGTACTTTATAGTTTTCTGAGTATAGATTCTGTGTCTCTTTGGTTAGGTTTATTCCTAGGTATCTTATGGTTTTGGATGCAATTGTAAATGGGATTGACTCCTTAATATCTCTTTCTTCTGTCTTGCTGTTGGTGTAGAGGAATGCAACTGATTTCTGTGCATTGATTTTATATCCTGACACTTTACTGAATTCCTGTATAAGTTCTAGCAATTTTGGAGTGGAGTCTTTTGGGTTTTCCACATATAGTATCATATCATCTGCGAAGAGTGATAATTTGACTTCTTCTTTGCCGATTTGGATGCCTTTAATTTCCTTTTGTTGTCTGATTGCTGAGGCTAGGACCTCTAGTACTATGTTGAATAGCAGTGGTGATAATGGACATCCATGCCGTGTTCCTGACCTTAGCGGAAAAGCTTTCAGTTTTTCTCCATTGAGAATGATATTTGCGGTGGGTTTTTCATAGACGGCTTTGATGATATTGAGGTATGTGCCCTCTATCCCTACACTTTGAAGAGTTTTGATCAGGAAGGGATGCTGTACTTTGTCAAATGCTTTTTCAGCATCTATTGAGAGTATCATATGGTTCTTGTTCTTTCTTTTATTGATGTGTTGTATCACATTGACTGATTTGCGGATGTTGAACCAACCTTGCAGCCCTGGAATAAATCCCACTTGGTCATGGTGAATAATCTTTTTAATGTACTGTTGAATCCTATTGGCTAGTATTTTGTTGAGTATTTTCGCATCTGAGTTCATCAAGGATATCGGTCTATAGCTCTCTTTTTTGGTGGGATCCTTGCCTGGTTTTGGGATCAAGGTGATGCTGGCCTCATAAAATGAGTTTGGAAGTTTTCCTTCCATTTCTATTTTTTGGAACAGTTTCAGGAGTATAGGAATTAGTTCTTCTTTAAATGTTTGGTAGAATTCCCCCGGGAAGCCGTCTGGCCCTGGGCTTTTGTTTGTTTGGAGATTTTTAATGACTGTTTCAATCTCCTTACTGGTTATGGGTCTGTTGAGGCTTTCTATTTCTTCCTGGTTCAGTTGTGGTAGTTTATATGTTTCTAGGAATGCATCCATTTCTCCCAGATTGTCAAATTTATTGGCGTAGAGTTGCTCATAGTATGTTCTTATAATAGTTTGTATTTCTTTGGTGTTAGTTGTGATCTCTCCTCTTTCTTTTTTTTAAAATTTATTTATTTATTTATTTATTTATTTATTTAGATTTTTTATTTTTTATATACATATATTTTTATCCCCAGGGGTACAGGTCTGTGAATCACCAGGTTTACACACTTCACAGCACTCACCAAATCACATACCCTCCCCAATGTCCATAATCCAACCCCCCTCTCCCAAACCCCCTTCCCCCAGCAACCCTCAGTTTGTTTTGTGAGATTAAGAGTCACTTATGGTTTGTCTCCCTCCCAATCCCATCTTGTTTCATTTATTCTTCTTCTACCCACTTAAGCCTCCATGTTGCATCACCACTTCCTCATATCAGGGAGATCATATGATAGTTGTCTTTCTCTGCTTGACTTATTTCACTAAGCATGATACGCTCTAGTTCCATCCATGTTGTTGCAAATGGCAAGATTTCATTTCTTTTGATGGCTGTATAGTATTCCATTGTGTATATATACCACATCTTCTTGATCCATTCATCTGTTAATGGACATCTAGGTTCTTTCCATAGTTTGGCTATTGTGGACATAGCTGCTATAAACATTCGGGTGCACGTGCCCCTTTGGTTCACTACATTTGTATCTTTAGGGTAAATACCCAATAGGGCAATTGCTGGGTCATAGGGCAGTTCTATTTTCAACATTTTGAGGAACCTCCATGCTGTTTTCCAGAGTGGCTGCACCAGCTTGCATTCCCACCAACAGTGTAGGAGGGTTCCCCTTTCTCCGCATCCTCAGCAGCATCTGTCATTTCCTGACTTGTTGATTTTAGCCATTCTGACTGGTGTGAGGTGATATCTCATTGTGGTTTTGATTTGTATTTCCCTGATGCCGAGTGATATGGAGCACTTTTTCATGTGTCTGTTCGCCATCTGGATGTCTTCTTTGCAGAAATGTCTGTTCATGTCCTCTGCCCATTTCTTGATTGGATTATTTGTTCTTTGGGTGTTGAGTTTGCTAAGTTCTTTATAGATTCTGGACACTAGTCCTTTATCTGATATGTTGTTTGCAAATATCTTCTCCCATTCTGTCAGTTGTCTTTTGATTTTGTTAACTGTTTCCTTTGCTGTGCAAAAGCTTTTGATCTTGATGAAATCCCAATAGTTCATTTTTGCCCTTGCTTCCCTTGCCTTTTGCGTTGTTCCTAGGAAGATGTTGCTGCGGCTGAGGTCGAAGAGGTTGCTGCCCGTGTTCTCCTCAAGGATTTTGATGGATTCCTTTCGTCCATTGAGGTCCTTCATCCATTTTGAGTCTATTTTTGTGTGTGGTGTAAGGAAATGGTCCAATTTCATTTTTCTGCATGTGGCTGTCCAATTTTCCCAGCACCATTTATTGAAGAGGTTGTCTTTTTTCCATTGGACATTCTTTCCTGCTTTGTCAAAGATTAGTTGACCATAGATTTGAGGGTCTATTTCTGGGCTCTCTATTCTGTTCCATTGATCTATGTGTCTGTTTTTGTGCCAGTACCATGCTGTCTTGATGATGACAGCTTTGTAATAGAGCTTGAAGTCCGGAATTGTGATGCCACCAACGTTGGCTTTCTTTTTCAATATCCCTTTGGCTATTCGAGGTCTTTTCTGGTTCCATATAAATTTTAGCATTATTTGTTCCATTTCTTTGAAAAAGATGGATGGTACTTTGATAGGAATTGCTTTAAATGTGTAGATTGCTTTAGGTAGCATAGACATTTTCACAATATTTATTCTTCCAATCCAGGAGCATGAAACATTTTTCCATTTCTTTGTGTCTTCCTCCATTTCTTTCATGAGTACTTTATAGTTTTCTGAGTATAGATTCTGTGTCTCTTTGGTTAGGTTTATTCCTAGGTATCTTATGGTTTTGGATGCAATTGTAAATGGGATTGACTCCTTAATATCTCTTTCTTCTGTCTTGCTGTTGGTGTAGAGGAATGCAACTGATTTCTGTGCATTGATTTTATATCCTGACACTTTACTGAATTCCTGTATAAGTTCTAGCAATTTTGGAGTGGAGTCTTTTGGGTTTTCCACATATAGTATCATATCATCTGCGAAGAGTGATAATTTGACTTCTTCTTTGCCGATTTGGATGCCTTTAATTTCCTTTTGTTGTCTGATTGCTGAGGCTAGGACCTCTAGTACTATGTTGAATAGCAGTGGTGATAATGGACATCCATGCCGTGTTCCTGACCTTAGCGGAAAAGCTTTCAGTTTTTCTCCATTGAGAATGATATTTGCGGTGGGTTTTTCATAGACGGCTTTGATGATATTGAGGTATGTGCCCTCTATCCCTACACTTTGAAGAGTTTTGATCAGGAAGGGATGCTGTACTTTGTCAAATGCTTTTTCAGCATCTATTGAGAGTATCATATGGTTCTTGTTCTTTCTTTTATTGATGTGTTGTATCACATTGACTGATTTGCGGATGTTGAACCAACCTTGCAGCCCTGGAATAAATCCCACTTGGTCATGGTGAATAATCTTTTTAATGTACTGTTGAATCCTATTGGCTAGTATTTTGTTGAGTATTTTCGCATCTGAGTTCATCAAGGATATCGGTCTATAGCTCTCTTTTTTGGTGGGATCCTTGCCTGGTTTTGGGATCAAGGTGATGCTGGCCTCATAAAATGAGTTTGGAAGTTTTCCTTCCATTTCTATTTTTTGGAACAGTTTCAGGAGTATAGGAATTAGTTCTTCTTTAAATGTTTGGTAGAATTCCCCCGGGAAGCCGTCTGGCCCTGGGCTTTTGTTTGTTTGGAGATTTTTAATGACTGTTTCAATCTCCTTACTGGTTATGGGTCTGTTGAGGCTTTCTATTTCTTCCTGGTTCAGTTGTGGTAGTTTATATGTTTCTAGGAATGCATCCATTTCTCCCAGATTGTCAAATTTATTGGCGTAGAGTTGCTCATAGTATGTTCTTATAATAGTTTGTATTTCTTTGGTGTTAGTTGTGATCTCTCCTCTTTCTTTTTTTTAAAATTTATTTATTTATTTATTTATTTATTTATTTAGATTTTTTATTTTTTATATACATATATTTTTATCCCCAGGGGTACAGGTCTGTGAATCACCAGGTTTACACACTTCACAGCACTCACCAAATCACATACCCTCCCCAATGTCCATAATCCAACCCCCCTCTCCCAAACCCCCTTCCCCCAGCAACCCTCAGTTTGTTTTGTGAGATTAAGAGTCACTTATGGTTTGTCTCCCTCCCAATCCCATCTTGTTTCATTTATTCTTCTTCTACCCACTTAAGCCTCCATGTTGCATCACCACTTCCTCATATCAGGGAGATCATATGATAGTTGTCTTTCTCTGCTTGACTTATTTCACTAAGCATGATACGCTCTAGTTCCATCCATGTTGTTGCAAATGGCAAGATTTCATTTCTTTTGATGGCTGTATAGTATTCCATTGTGTATATATACCACATCTTCTTGATCCATTCATCTGTTAATGGACATCTAGGTTCTTTCCATAGTTTGGCTATTGTGGACATAGCTGCTATAAACATTCGGGTGCACGTGCCCCTTTGGTTCACTACATTTGTATCTTTAGGGTAAATACCCAATAGGGCAATTGCTGGGTCATAGGGCAGTTCTATTTTCAACATTTTGAGGAACCTCCATGCTGTTTTCCAGAGTGGCTGCACCAGCTTGCATTCCCACCAACAGTGTAGGAGGGTTCCCCTTTCTCCGCATCCTCAGCAGCATCTGTCATTTCCTGACTTGTTGATTTTAGCCATTCTGACTGGTGTGAGGTGATATCTCATTGTGGTTTTGATTTGTATTTCCCTGATGCCGAGTGATATGGAGCACTTTTTCATGTGTCTGTTCGCCATCTGGATGTCTTCTTTGCAGAAATGTCTGTTCATGTCCTCTGCCCATTTCTTGATTGGATTATTTGTTCTTTGGGTGTTGAGTTTGCTAAGTTCTTTATAGATTCTGGACACTAGTCCTTTATCTGATATGTTGTTTGCAAATATCTTCTCCCATTCTGTCAGTTGTCTTTTGATTTTGTTAACTGTTTCCTTTGCTGTGCAAAAGCTTTTGATCTTGATGAAATCCCAATAGTTCATTTTTGCCCTTGCTTCCCTTGCCTTTTGCGTTGTTCCTAGGAAGATGTTGCTGCGGCTGAGGTCGAAGAGGTTGCTGCCCGTGTTCTCCTCAAGGATTTTGATGGATTCCTTTCGTACATTGAGGTCCTTCATCCATTTTGAGTCTATTTTTGTGTGTGGTGTAAGGAAATGGTCCAATTTCATTTTTCTGCATGTGGCTGTCCAATTTTCCCAGCACCATTTATTGAAGAGGTTGTCTTTTTTCCATTGGACATTCTTTCCTGCTTTGTCAAAGATTAGTTGACCATAGATTTGAGGGTCTATTTCTGGGCTCTCTATTCTGTTCCATTGATCTATGTGTCTGTTTTTGTGCCAGTACCATGCTGTCTTGATGATGACAGCTTTGTAATAGAGCTTGAAGTCCGGAATTGTGATGCCACCAACGTTGGCTTTCTTTTTCAATATCCCTTTGGCTATTCGAGGTCTTTTCTGGTTCCATATAAATTTTAGCATTATTTGTTCCATTTCTTTGAAAAAGATGGATGGTACTTTGATAGGAATTGCTTTAAATGTGTAGATTGCTTTAGGTAGCATAGACATTTTCACAATATTTATTCTTCCAATCCAGGAGCATGAAACATTTTTCCATTTCTTTGTGTCTTCCTCCATTTCTTTCATGAGTACTTTATAGTTTTCTGAGTATAGATTCTGTGTCTCTTTGGTTAGGTTTATTCCTAGGTATCTTATGGTTTTGGATGCAATTGTAAATGGGATTGACTCCTTAATATCTCTTTCTTCTGTCTTGCTGTTGGTGTAGAGGAATGCAACTGATTTCTGTGCATTGATTTTATATCCTGACACTTTACTGAATTCCTGTATAAGTTCTAGCAATTTTGGAGTGGAGTCTTTTGGGTTTTCCACATATAGTATCATATCATCTGCGAAGAGTGATAATTTGACTTCTTCTTTGCCGATTTGGATGCCTTTAATTTCCTTTTGTTGTCTGATTGCTGAGGCTAGGACCTCTAGTACTATGTTGAATAGCAGTGGTGATAATGGACATCCATGCCGTGTTCCTGACCTTAGCGGAAAAGCTTTCAGTTTTTCTCCATTGAGAATGATATTTGCGGTGGGTTTTTCATAGACGGCTTTGATGATATTGAGGTATGTGCCCTCTATCCCTACACTTTGAAGAGTTTTGATCAGGAAGGGATGCTGTACTTTGTCAAATGCTTTTTCAGCATCTATTGAGAGTATCATATGGTTCTTGTTCTTTCTTTTATTGATGTGTTGTATCACATTGACTGATTTGCGGATGTTGAACCAACCTTGCAGCCCTGGAATAAATCCCACTTGGTCATGGTGAATAATCTTTTTAATGTACTGTTGAATCCTATTGGCTAGTATTTTGTTGAGTATTTTCGCATCTGTGTTCATCAAGGATATCGGTCTATAGCTCTCTTTTTTGGTGGGATCCTTGCCTGGTTTTGGGATCAAGGTGATGCTGGCCTCATAAAATGAGTTTGGAAGTTTTCCTTCCATTTCTATTTTTTGGAACAGTTTCAGGAGTATAGGAATTAGTTCTTCTTTAAATGTTTGGTAGAATTCCCCCGGGAAGCCGTCTGGCCCTGGGCTTTTGTTTGTTTGGAGATTTTTAATGACTGTTTCAATCTCCTTACTGGTTATGGGTCTGTTGAGGCTTTCTATTTCTTCCTGGTTCAGTTGTGGTAGTTTATATGTTTCTAGGAATGCATCCATTTCTCCCAGATTGTCAAATTTATTGGCGTAGAGTTGCTCATAGTATGTTCTTATAATAGTTTGTATTTCTTTGGTGTTAGTTGTGATCTCTCCTCTTTCTTTTTTTTAAAATTTATTTATTTATTTATTTATTTATTTATTTAAATTTTTTATTTTTTATATACATATATTTTTATCCCCAGGGGTACAGGTCTGTGAATCACCAGGTTTACACACTTCACAGCACTCACCAAATCACATACCCTCCCCAATGTCCATAATCCAACCCCCCTCTCCCAAACCCCCTCCCCCCAGCAACCCTCAGTTTGTTTTGTGAGATTAAGAGTCACTTATGGTTTGTCTCCCTCCCAATCCCATCTTGTTTCATTTATTCTTCTTCTACCCACTTAAGCCTCCATGTTGCATCACCACTTCCTCATATCAGGGAGATCATATGATAGTTGTCTTTCTCTGCTTGACTTATTTCACTAAGCATGATACGCTCTAGTTCCATCCATGTTGTTGCAAATGGCAAGATTTCATTTCTTTTGATGGCTGTATAGTATTCCATTGTGTATATATACCACATCTTCTTGATCCATTCATCTGTTGATGGACATCTAGGTTCTTTCCATAGTTTGGCTATTGTGGACATAGCTGCTATAAACATTCGGGTGCACGTGCCCCTTTGGTTCACTACATTTGTATCTTTAGGGTAAATACCCAATAGGGCAATTGCTGGGTCATAGGGCAGTTCTATTTTCAACATTTTGAGGAACCTCCATGCTGTTTTCCAGAGTGGCTGCACCAGCTTGCATTCCCACCAACAGTGTAGGAGGGTTCCCCTTTCTCCGCATCCTCAGCAGCATCTGTCATTTCCTGACTTGTTGATTTTAGCCATTCTGACTGGTGTGAGGTGATATCTCATTGTGGTTTTGATTTGTATTTCCCTGATGCCGAGTGATATGGAGCACTTTTTCATGTGTCTGTTCGCCATCTGGATGTCTTCTTTGCAGAAATGTCTGTTCATGTCCTCTGCCCATTTCTTGATTGGATTATTTGTTCTTTGGGTGTTGAGTTTGCTAAGTTCTTTATAGATTCTGGACACTAGTCCTTTATCTGATATGTTGTTTGCAAATATCTTCTCCCATTCTGTCAGTTGTCTTTTGATTTTGTTAACTGTTTCCTTTGCTGTGCAAAAGCTTTTGATCTTGATGAAATCCCAATAGTTCATTTTTGCCCTTGCTTCCCTTGCCTTTTGCGTTGTTCCTAGGAAGATGTTGCTGCGGCTGAGGTCGAAGAGGTTGCTGCCCGTGTTCTCCTCAAGGATTTTGATGGATTCCTTTCGTACATTGAGGTCCTTCATCCATTTTGAGTCTATTTTTGTGTGTGGTGTAAGGAAATGGTCCAATTTCATTTTTCTGCATGTGGCTGTCCAATTTTCCCAGCACCATTTATTGAAGAGGTTGTCTTTTTTCCATTGGACATTCTTTCCTGCTTTGTCAAAGATTAGTTGACCATAGATTTGAGGGTCTATTTCTGGGCTCTCTATTCTGTTCCATTGATCTATGTGTCTGTTTTTGTGCCAGTACCATGCTGTCTTGATGATGACAGCTTTGTAATAGAGCTTGAAGTCCGGAATTGTGATGCCACCAACGTTGGCTTTCTTTTTCAATATCCCTTTGGCTATTCGAGGTCTTTTCTGGTTCCATATAAATTTTAGCATTATTTGTTCCATTTCTTTGAAAAAGATGGATGGTACTTTGATAGGAATTGCTTTAAATGTGTAGATTGCTTTAGGTAGCATAGACATTTTCACAATATTTATTCTTCCAATCCAGGAGCATGAAACATTTTTCCATTTCTTTGTGTCTTCCTCCATTTCTTTCATGAGTACTTTATAGTTTTCTGAGTATAGATTCTGTGTCTCTTTGGTTAGGTTTATTCCTAGGTATCTTATGGTTTTGGATGCAATTGTAAATGGGATTGACTCCTTAATATCTCTTTCTTCTGTCTTGCTGTTGGTGTAGAGGAATGCAACTGATTTCTGTGCATTGATTTTATATCCTGACACTTTACTGAATTCCTGTATAAGTTCTAGCAATTTTGGAGTGGAGTCTTTTGGGTTTTCCACATATAGTATCATATCATCTGCGAAGAGTGATAATTTGACTTCTTCTTTGCCGATTTGGATGCCTTTAATTTCCTTTTGTTGTCTGATTGCTGAGGCTAGGACCTCTAGTACTATGTTGAATAGCAGTGGTGATAATGGACATCCATGCCGTGTTCCTGACCTTAGCGGAAAAGCTTTCAGTTTTTCTCCATTGAGAATGATATTTGCGGTGGGTTTTTCATAGACGGCTTTGATGATATTGAGGTATGTGCCCTCTATCCCTACACTTTGAAGAGTTTTGATCAGGAAGGGATGCTGTACTTTGTCAAATGCTTTTTCAGCATCTATTGAGAGTATCATATGGTTCTTGTTCTTTCTTTTATTGATGTGTTGTATCACATTGACTGATTTGCGGATGTTGAACCAACCTTGCAGCCCTGGAATAAATCCCACTTGGTCATGGTGAATAATCTTTTTAATGTACTGTTGAATCCTATTGGCTAGTATTTTGTTGAGTATTTTCGCATCTGTGTTCATCAAGGATATCGGTCTATAGCTCTCTTTTTTGGTGGGATCCTTGCCTGGTTTTGGGATCAAGGTGATGCTGGCCTCATAAAATGAGTTTGGAAGTTTTCCTTCCATTTCTATTTTTTGGAACAGTTTCAGGAGTATAGGAATTAGTTCTTCTTTAAATGTTTGGTAGAATTCCCCTGGGAAGCCGTCTGGCCCTGGGCTTTTGTTTGTTTGGAGATTTTTAATGACTGTTTCAATCTCCTTACTGGTTATGGGTCTGTTGAGGCTTTCTATTTCTTCCTGGTTCAGTTGTGGTAGTTTATATGTTTCTAGGAATGCATCCATTTCTCCCAGATTGTCAAATTTATTGGCGTAGAGTTGCTCATAGTATGTTCTTATAATAGTTTGTATTTCTTTGGTGTTAGTTGTGATCTCTCCTCTTTCTTTTTTTTAAATTTATTTATTTATTTATTTATTTATTTATTTAGATTTTTTATTTTTTATATACATATATTTTTATCCCCAGGGGTACAGGTCTGTGAATCACCAGGTTTACACACTTCACAGCACTCACCAAATCACATACCCTCCCCAATGTCCATAATCCAACCCCCCTCTCCCAAACCCCCTCCCCCCAGCAACCCTCAGTTTGTTTTGTGAGATTAAGAGTCACTTATGGTTTGTCTCCCTCCCAATCCCATCTTGTTTCATTTATTCTTCTTCTACCCACTTAAGCCTCCATGTTGCATCACCACTTCCTCATATCAGGGAGATCATATGATAGTTGTCTTTCTCTGCTTGACTTATTTCACTAAGCATGATACGCTCTAGTTCCATCCATGTTGTTGCAAATGGCAAGATTTCATTTCTTTTGATGGCTGTATAGTATTCCATTGTGTATATATACCACATCTTCTTGATCCATTCATCTGTTGATGGACATCTAGGTTCTTTCCATAGTTTGGCTATTGTGGACATAGCTGCTATAAACATTCGGGTGCACGTGCCCCTTTGGTTCACTACATTTGTATCTTTAGGGTAAATACCCAATAGGGCAATTGCTGGGTCATAGGGCAGTTCTATTTTCAACATTTTGAGGAACCTCCATGCTGTTTTCCAGAGTGGCTGCACCAGCTTGCATTCCCACCAACAGTGTAGGAGGGTTCCCCTTTCTCCGCATCCTCAGCAGCATCTGTCATTTCCTGACTTGTTGATTTTAGCCATTCTGACTGGTGTGAGGTGATATCTCATTGTGGTTTTGATTTGTATTTCCCTGATGCCGAGTGATATGGAGCACTTTTTCATGTGTCTGTTCGCCATCTGGATGTCTTCTTTGCAGAAATGTCTGTTCATGTCCTCTGCCCATTTCTTGATTGGATTATTTGTTCTTTGGGTGTTGAGTTTGCTAAGTTCTTTATAGATTCTGGACACTAGTCCTTTATCTGATATGTTGTTTGCAAATATCTTCTCCCATTCTGTCAGTTGTCTTTTGATTTTGTTAACTGTTTCCTTTGCTGTGCAAAAGCTTTTGATCTTGATGAAATCCCAATAGTTCATTTTTGCCCTTGCTTCCCTTGCCTTTTGCGTTGTTCCTAGGAAGATGTTGCTGCGGCTGAGGTCGAAGAGGTTGCTGCCCGTGTTCTCCTCAAGGATTTTGATGGATTCCTTTCGTCCATTGAGGTCCTTCATCCATTTTGAGTCTATTTTTGTGTGTGGTGTAAGGAAATGGTCCAATTTCATTTTTCTGCATGTGGCTGTCCAATTTTCCCAGCACCATTTATTGAAGAGGTTGTCTTTTTTCCATTGGACATTCTTTCCTGCTTTGTCAAAGATTAGTTGACCATAGATTTGAGGGTCTATTTCTGGGCTCTCTATTCTGTTCCATTGATCTATGTGTCTGTTTTTGTGCCAGTACCATGCTGTCTTGATGATGACAGCTTTGTAATAGAGCTTGAAGTCCGGAATTGTGATGCCACCAACGTTGGCTTTCTTTTTCAATATCCCTTTGGCTATTCGAGGTCTTTTCTGGTTCCATATAAATTTTAGCATTATTTGTTCCATTTCTTTGAAAAAGATGGATGGTACTTTGATAGGAATTGCTTTAAATGTGTAGATTGCTTTAGGTAGCATAGACATTTTCACAATATTTATTCTTCCAATCCAGGAGCATGAAACATTTTTCCATTTCTTTGTGTCTTCCTCCATTTCTTTCATGAGTACTTTATAGTTTTCTGAGTATAGATTCTGTGTCTCTTTGGTTAGGTTTATTCCTAGGTATCTTATGGTTTTGGATGCAATTGTAAATGGGATTGACTCCTTAATATCTCTTTCTTCTGTCTTGCTGTTGGTGTAGAGGAATGCAACTGATTTCTGTGCATTGATTTTATATCCTGACACTTTACTGAATTCCTGTATAAGTTCTAGCAATTTTGGAGTGGAGTCTTTTGGGTTTTCCACATATAGTATCATATCATCTGCGAAGAGTGATAATTTGACTTCTTCTTTGCCGATTTGGATGCCTTTAATTTCCTTTTGTTGTCTGATTGCTGAGGCTAGGACCTCTAGTACTATGTTGAATAGCAGTGGTGATAATGGACATCCATGCCGTGTTCCTGACCTTAGCGGAAAAGCTTTCAGTTTTTCTCCATTGAGAATGATATTTGCGGTGGGTTTTTCATAGACGGCTTTGATGATATTGAGGTATGTGCCCTCTATCCCTACACTTTGAAGAGTTTTGATCAGGAAGGGATGCTGTACTTTGTCAAATGCTTTTTCAGCATCTATTGAGAGTATCATATGGTTCTTGTTCTTTCTTTTATTGATGTGTTGTATCACATTGACTGATTTGCGGATGTTGAACCAACCTTGCAGCCCTGGAATAAATCCCACTTGGTCATGGTGAATAATCTTTTTAATGTACTGTTGAATCCTATTGGCTAGTATTTTGTTGAGTATTTTCGCATCTGTGTTCATCAAGGATATCGGTCTATAGCTCTCTTTTTTGGTGGGATCCTTGCCTGGTTTTGGGATCAAGGTGATGCTGGCCTCATAAAATGAGTTTGGAAGTTTTCCTTCCATTTCTATTTTTTGGAACAGTTTCAGGAGTATAGGAATTAGTTCTTCTTTAAATGTTTGGTAGAATTCCCCCGGGAAGCCGTCTGGCCCTGGGCTTTTGTTTGTTTGGAGATTTTTAATGACTGTTTCAATCTCCTTACTGGTTATGGGTCTGTTGAGGCTTTCTATTTCTTCCTGGTTCAGTTGTGGTAGTTTATATGTTTCTAGGAATGCATCCATTTCTCCCAGATTGTCAAATTTATTGGCGTAGAGTTGCTCATAGTATGTTCTTATAATAGTTTGTATTTCTTTGGTGTTAGTTGTGATCTCTCCTCTTTCTTTTTTTTAAAATTTATTTATTTATTTATTTATTTATTTATTTAAATTTTTTATTTTTTATATACATATATTTTTATCCCCAGGGGTACAGGTCTGTGAATCACCAGGTTTACACACTTCACAGCACTCACCAAATCACATACCCTCCCCAATGTCCATAATCCAACCCCCCTCTCCCAAACCCCCTCCCCCCAGCAACCCTCAGTTTGTTTTGTGAGATTAAGAGTCACTTATGGTTTGTCTCCCTCCCAATCCCATCTTGTTTCATTTATTCTTCTTCTACCCACTTAAGCCTCCATGTTGCATCACCACTTCCTCATATCAGGGAGATCATATGATAGTTGTCTTTCTCTGCTTGACTTATTTCACTAAGCATGATACGCTCTAGTTCCATCCATGTTGTTGCAAATGGCAAGATTTCATTTCTTTTGATGGCTGTATAGTATTCCATTGTGTATATATACCACATCTTCTTGATCCATTCATCTGTTGATGGACATCTAGGTTCTTTCCATAGTTTGGCTATTGTGGACATAGCTGCTATAAACATTCGGGTGCACGTGCCCCTTTGGTTCACTACATTTGTATCTTTAGGGTAAATACCCAATAGGGCAATTGCTGGGTCATAGGGCAGTTCTATTTTCAACATTTTGAGGAACCTCCATGCTGTTTTCCAGAGTGGCTGCACCAGCTTGCATTCCCACCAACAGTGTAGGAGGGTTCCCCTTTCTCCGCATCCTCAGCAGCATCTGTCATTTCCTGACTTGTTGATTTTAGCCATTCTGACTGGTGTGAGGTGATATCTCATTGTGGTTTTGATTTGTATTTCCCTGATGCCGAGTGATATGGAGCACTTTTTCATGTGTCTGTTCGCCATCTGGATGTCTTCTTTGCAGAAATGTCTGTTCATGTCCTCTGCCCATTTCTTGATTGGATTATTTGTTCTTTGGGTGTTGAGTTTGCTAAGTTCTTTATAGATTCTGGACACTAGTCCTTTATCTGATATGTTGTTTGCAAATATCTTCTCCCATTCTGTCAGTTGTCTTTTGATTTTGTTAACTGTTTCCTTTGCTGTGCAAAAGCTTTTGATCTTGATGAAATCCCAATAGTTCATTTTTGCCCTTGCTTCCCTTGCCTTTTGCGTTGTTCCTAGGAAGATGTTGCTGCGGCTGAGGTCGAAGAGGTTGCTGCCCGTGTTCTCCTCAAGGATTTTGATGGATTCCTTTCGTCCATTGAGGTCCTTCATCCATTTTGAGTCTATTTTTGTGTGTGGTGTAAGGAAATGGTCCAATTTCATTTTTCTGCATGTGGCTGTCCAATTTTCCCAGCACCATTTATTGAAGAGGTTGTCTTTTTTCCATTGGACATTCTTTCCTGCTTTGTCAAAGATTAGTTGACCATAGATTTGAGGGTCTATTTCTGGGCTCTCTATTCTGTTCCATTGATCTATGTGTCTGTTTTTGTGCCAGTACCATGCTGTCTTGATGATGACAGCTTTGTAATCGAGCTTGAAGTCCGGAATTGTGATGCCACCAACGTTGGCTTTCTTTTTCAATATCCCTTTGGCTATTCGAGGTCTTTTCTGGTTCCATATAAATTTTAGCATTATTTGTTCCATTTCTTTGAAAAAGATGGATGGTACTTTGATAGGAATTGCTTTAAATGTGTAGATTGCTTTAGGTAGCATAGACATTTTCACAATATTTATTCTTCCAATCCAGGAGCATGAAACATTTTTCCATTTCTTTGTGTCTTCCTCCATTTCTTTCATGAGTACTTTATAGTTTTCTGAGTATAGATTCTGTGTCTCTTTGGTTAGGTTTATTCCTAGGTATCTTATGGTTTTGGATGCAATTGTAAATGGGATTGACTCCTTAATATCTCTTTCTTCTGTCTTGCTGTTGGTGTAGAGGAATGCAACTGATTTCTGTGCATTGATTTTATATCCTGACACTTTACTGAATTCCTGTATAAGTTCTAGCAATTTTGGAGTGGAGTCTTTTGGGTTTTCCACATATAGTATCATATCATCTGCGAAGAGTGATAATTTGACTTCTTCTTTGCCGATTTGGATGCCTTTAATTTCCTTTTGTTGTCTGATTGCTGAGGCTAGGACCTCTAGTACTATGTTGAATAGCAGTGGTGATAATGGACATCCATGCCGTGTTCCTGACCTTAGCGGAAAAGCTTTCAGTTTTTCTCCATTGAGAATGATATTTGCGGTGGGTTTTTCATAGACGGCTTTGATGATATTGAGGTATGTGCCCTCTATCCCTACACTTTGAAGAGTTTTGATCAGGAAGGGATGCTGTACTTTGTCAAATGCTTTTTCAGCATCTATTGAGAGTATCATATGGTTCTTGTTCTTTCTTTTATTGATGTGTTGTATCACATTGACTGATTTGCGGATGTTGAACCAACCTTGCAGCCCTGGAATAAATCCCACTTGGTCATGGTGAATAATCTTTTTAATGTACTGTTGAATCCTATTGGCTAGTATTTTGTTGAGTATTTTCGCATCTGTGTTCATCAAGGATATCGGTCTATAGCTCTCTTTTTTGGTGGGATCCTTGCCTGGTTTTGGGATCAAGGTGATGCTGGCCTCATAAAATGAGTTTGGAAGTTTTCCTTCCATTTCTATTTTTTGGAACAGTTTCAGGAGTATAGGAATTAGTTCTTCTTTAAATGTTTGGTAGAATTCCCCCGGGAAGCCGTCTGGCCCTGGGCTTTTGTTTGTTTGGAGATTTTTAATGACTGTTTCAATCTCCTTACTGGTTATGGGTCTGTTGAGGCTTTCTATTTCTTCCTGGTTCAGTTGTGGTAGTTTATATGTTTCTAGGAATGCATCCATTTCTCCCAGATTGTCAAATTTATTGGCGTAGAGTTGCTCATAGTATGTTCTTATAATAGTTTGTATTTCTTTGGTGTTAGTTGTGATCTCTCCTCTTTCTTTTTTTTAAAATTTATTTATTTATTTATTTATTTATTTATTTATTTAAATTTTTTATTTTTTATATACATATATTTTTATCCCCAGGGGTACAGGTCTGTGAATCACCAGGTTTACACACTTCACAGCACTCACCAAATCACATACCCTCCCCAATGTCCATAATCCAACCCCCCTCTCCCAAACCCCCTCCCCCCAGCAACCCTCAGTTTGTTTTGTGAGATTAAGAGTCACTTATGGTTTGTCTCCCTCCCAATCCCATCTTGTTTCATTTATTCTTCTTCTACCCACTTAAGCCTCCATGTTGCATCACCACTTCCTCATATCAGGGAGATCATATGATAGTTGTCTTTCTCTGCTTGACTTATTTCACTAAGCATGATACGCTCTAGTTCCATCCATGTTGTTGCAAATGGCAAGATTTCATTTCTTTTGATGGCTGTATAGTATTCCATTGTGTATATATACCACATCTTCTTGATCCATTCATCTGTTGATGGACATCTAGGTTCTTTCCATAGTTTGGCTATTGTGGACATAGCTGCTATAAACATTCGGGTGCACGTGCCCCTTTGGTTCACTACATTTGTATCTTTAGGGTAAATACCCAATAGGGCAATTGCTGGGTCATAGGGCAGTTCTATTTTCAACATTTTGAGGAACCTCCATGCTGTTTTCCAGAGTGGCTGCACCAGCTTGCATTCCCACCAACAGTGTAGGAGGGTTCCCCTTTCTCCGCATCCTCAGCAGCATCTGTCATTTCCTGACTTGTTGATTTTAGCCATTCTGACTGGTGTGAGGTGATATCTCATTGTGGTTTTGATTTGTATTTCCCTGATGCCGAGTGATATGGAGCACTTTTTCATGTGTCTGTTCGCCATCTGGATGTCTTCTTTGCAGAAATGTCTGTTCATGTCCTCTGCCCATTTCTTGATTGGATTATTTGTTCTTTGGGTGTTGAGTTTGCTAAGTTCTTTATAGATTCTGGACACTAGTCCTTTATCTGATATGTTGTTTGCAAATATCTTCTCCCATTCTGTCAGTTGTCTTTTGATTTTGTTAACTGTTTCCTTTGCTGTGCAAAAGCTTTTGATCTTGATGAAATCCCAATAGTTCATTTTTGCCCTTGCTTCCCTTGCCTTTTGCGTTGTTCCTAGGAAGATGTTGCTGCGGCTGAGGTCGAAGAGGTTGCTGCCCGTGTTCTCCTCAAGGATTTTGATGGATTCCTTTCGTCCATTGAGGTCCTTCATCCATTTTGAGTCTATTTTTGTGTGTGGTGTAAGGAAATGGTCCAATTTCATTTTTCTGCATGTGGCTGTCCAATTTTCCCAGCACCATTTATTGAAGAGGTTGTCTTTTTTCCATTGGACATTCTTTCCTGCTTTGTCAAAGATTAGTTGACCATAGATTTGAGGGTCTATTTCTGGGCTCTCTATTCTGTTCCATTGATCTATGTGTCTGTTTTTGTGCCAGTACCATGCTGTCTTGATGATGACAGCTTTGTAATCGAGCTTGAAGTCCGGAATTGTGATGCCACCAACGTTGGCTTTCTTTTTCAATATCCCTTTGGCTATTCGAGGTCTTTTCTGGTTCCATATAAATTTTAGCATTATTTGTTCCATTTCTTTGAAAAAGATGGATGGTACTTTGATAGGAATTGCTTTAAATGTGTAGATTGCTTTAGGTAGCATAGACATTTTCACAATATTTATTCTTCCAATCCAGGAGCATGAAACATTTTTCCATTTCTTTGTGTCTTCCTCCATTTCTTTCATGAGTACTTTATAGTTTTCTGAGTATAGATTCTGTGTCTCTTTGGTTAGGTTTATTCCTAGGTATCTTATGGTTTTGGATGCAATTGTAAATGGGATTGACTCCTTAATATCTCTTTCTTCTGTCTTGCTGTTGGTGTAGAGGAATGCAACTGATTTCTGTGCATTGATTTTATATCCTGACACTTTACTGAATTCCTGTATAAGTTCTAGCAATTTTGGAGTGGAGTCTTTTGGGTTTTCCACATATAGTATCATATCATCTGCGAAGAGTGATAATTTGACTTCTTCTTTGCCGATTTGGATGCCTTTAATTTCCTTTTGTTGTCTGATTGCTGAGGCTAGGACCTCTAGTACTATGTTGAATAGCAGTGGTGATAATGGACATCCATGCCGTGTTCCTGACCTTAGCGGAAAAGCTTTCAGTTTTTCTCCATTGAGAATGATATTTGCGGTGGGTTTTTCATAGACGGCTTTGATGATATTGAGGTATGTGCCCTCTATCCCTACACTTTGAAGAGTTTTGATCAGGAAGGGATGCTGTACTTTGTCAAATGCTTTTTCAGCATCTATTGAGAGTATCATATGGTTCTTGTTCTTTCTTTTATTGATGTGTTGTATCACATTGACTGATTTGCGGATGTTGAACCAACCTTGCAGCCCTGGAATAAATCCCACTTGGTCATGGTGAATAATCTTTTTAATGTACTGTTGAATCCTATTGGCTAGTATTTTGTTGAGTATTTTCGCATCTGTGTTCATCAAGGATATCGGTCTATAGCTCTCTTTTTTGGTGGGATCCTTGCCTGGTTTTGGGATCAAGGTGATGCTGGCCTCATAAAATGAGTTTGGAAGTTTTCCTTCCATTTCTATTTTTTGGAACAGTTTCAGGAGTATAGGAATTAGTTCTTCTTTAAATGTTTGGTAGAATTCCCCCGGGAAGCCGTCTGGCCCTGGGCTTTTGTTTGTTTGGAGATTTTTAATGACTGTTTCAATCTCCTTACTGGTTATGGGTCTGTTGAGGCTTTCTATTTCTTCCTGGTTCAGTTGTGGTAGTTTATATGTTTCTAGGAATGCATCCATTTCTCCCAGATTGTCAAATTTATTGGCGTAGAGTTGCTCATAGTATGTTCTTATAATAGTTTGTATTTCTTTGGTGTTAGTTGTGATCTCTCCTCTTTCTTTTTTTTAAAATTTATTTATTTATTTATTTATTTATTTATTTATTTAAATTTTTTATTTTTTATATACATATATTTTTATCCCCAGGGGTACAGGTCTGTGAATCACCAGGTTTACACACTTCACAGCACTCACCAAATCACATACCCTCCCCAATGTCCATAATCCAACCCCCCTCTCCCAAACCCCCTCCCCCCAGCAACCCTCAGTTTGTTTTGTGAGATTAAGAGTCACTTATGGTTTGTCTCCCTCCCAATCCCATCTTGTTTCATTTATTCTTCTTCTACCCACTTAAGCCTCCATGTTGCATCACCACTTCCTCATATCAGGGAGATCATATGATAGTTGTCTTTCTCTGCTTGACTTATTTCACTAAGCATGATACGCTCTAGTTCCATCCATGTTGTTGCAAATGGCAAGATTTCATTTCTTTTGATGGCTGTATAGTATTCCATTGTGTATATATACCACATCTTCTTGATCCATTCATCTGTTGATGGACATCTAGGTTCTTTCCATAGTTTGGCTATTGTGGACATAGCTGCTATAAACATTCGGGTGCACGTGCCCCTTTGGTTCACTACATTTGTATCTTTAGGGTAAATACCCAATAGGGCAATTGCTGGGTCATAGGGCAGTTCTATTTTCAACATTTTGAGGAACCTCCATGCTGTTTTCCAGAGTGGCTGCACCAGCTTGCATTCCCACCAACAGTGTAGGAGGGTTCCCCTTTCTCCGCATCCTCAGCAGCATCTGTCATTTCCTGACTTGTTGATTTTAGCCATTCTGACTGGTGTGAGGTGATATCTCATTGTGGTTTTGATTTGTATTTCCCTGATGCCGAGTGATATGGAGCACTTTTTCATGTGTCTGTTCGCCATCTGGATGTCTTCTTTGCAGAAATGTCTGTTCATGTCCTCTGCCCATTTCTTGATTGGATTATTTGTTCTTTGGGTGTTGAGTTTGCTAAGTTCTTTATAGATTCTGGACACTAGTCCTTTATCTGATATGTTGTTTGCAAATATCTTCTCCCATTCTGTCAGTTGTCTTTTGATTTTGTTAACTGTTTCCTTTGCTGTGCAAAAGCTTTTGATCTTGATGAAATCCCAATAGTTCATTTTTGCCCTTGCTTCCCTTGCCTTTTGCGTTGTTCCTAGGAAGATGTTGCTGCGGCTGAGGTCGAAGAGGTTGCTGCCCGTGTTCTCCTCAAGGATTTTGATGGATTCCTTTCGTCCATTGAGGTCCTTCATCCATTTTGAGTCTATTTTTGTGTGTGGTGTAAGGAAATGGTCCAATTTCATTTTTCTGCATGTGGCTGTCCAATTTTCCCAGCACCATTTATTGAAGAGGTTGTCTTTTTTCCATTGGACATTCTTTCCTGCTTTGTCAAAGATTAGTTGACCATAGATTTGAGGGTCTATTTCTGGGCTCTCTATTCTGTTCCATTGATCTATGTGTCTGTTTTTGTGCCAGTACCATGCTGTCTTGATGATGACAGCTTTGTAATCGAGCTTGAAGTCCGGAATTGTGATGCCACCAACGTTGGCTTTCTTTTTCAATATCCCTTTGGCTATTCGAGGTCTTTTCTGGTTCCATATAAATTTTAGCATTATTTGTTCCATTTCTTTGAAAAAGATGGATGGTACTTTGATAGGAATTGCTTTAAATGTGTAGATTGCTTTAGGTAGCATAGACATTTTCACAATATTTATTCTTCCAATCCAGGAGCATGAAACATTTTTCCATTTCTTTGTGTCTTCCTCCATTTCTTTCATGAGTACTTTATAGTTTTCTGAGTATAGATTCTGTGTCTCTTTGGTTAGGTTTATTCCTAGGTATCTTATGGTTTTGGATGCAATTGTAAATGGGATTGACTCCTTAATATCTCTTTCTTCTGTCTTGCTGTTGGTGTAGAGGAATGCAACTGATTTCTGTGCATTGATTTTATATCCTGACACTTTACTGAATTCCTGTATAAGTTCTAGCAATTTTGGAGTGGAGTCTTTTGGGTTTTCCACATATAGTATCATATCATCTGCGAAGAGTGATAATTTGACTTCTTCTTTGCCGATTTGGATGCCTTTAATTTCCTTTTGTTGTCTGATTGCTGAGGCTAGGACCTCTAGTACTATGTTGAATAGCAGTGGTGATAATGGACATCCATGCCGTGTTCCTGACCTTAGCGGAAAAGCTTTCAGTTTTTCTCCATTGAGAATGATATTTGCGGTGGGTTTTTCATAGACGGCTTTGATGATATTGAGGTATGTGCCCTCTATCCCTACACTTTGAAGAGTTTTGATCAGGAAGGGATGCTGTACTTTGTCAAATGCTTTTTCAGCATCTATTGAGAGTATCATATGGTTCTTGTTCTTTCTTTTATTGATGTGTTGTATCACATTGACTGATTTGCGGATGTTGAACCAACCTTGCAGCCCTGGAATAAATCCCACTTGGTCATGGTGAATAATCTTTTTAATGTACTGTTGAATCCTATTGGCTAGTATTTTGTTGAGTATTTTCGCATCTGTGTTCATCAAGGATATCGGTCTATAGCTCTCTTTTTTGGTGGGATCCTTGCCTGGTTTTGGGATCAAGGTGATGCTGGCCTCATAAAATGAGTTTGGAAGTTTTCCTTCCATTTCTATTTTTTGGAACAGTTTCAGGAGTATAGGAATTAGTTCTTCTTTAAATGTTTGGTAGAATTCCCCCGGGAAGCCGTCTGGCCCTGGGCTTTTGTTTGTTTGGAGATTTTTAATGACTGTTTCAATCTCCTTACTGGTTATGGGTCTGTTGAGGCTTTCTATTTCTTCCTGGTTCAGTTGTGGTAGTTTATATGTTTCTAGGAATGCATCCATTTCTCCCAGATTGTCAAATTTATTGGCGTAGAGTTGCTCATAGTATGTTCTTATAATAGTTTGTATTTCTTTGGTGTTAGTTGTGATCTCTCCTCTTTCTTTTTTTTAAAATTTATTTATTTATTTATTTATTTATTTATTTATTTAAATTTTTTATTTTTTATATACATATATTTTTATCCCCAGGGGTACAGGTCTGTGAATCACCAGGTTTACACACTTCACAGCACTCACCAAATCACATACCCTCCCCAATGTCCATAATCCAACCCCCCTCTCCCAAACCCCCTCCCCCCAGCAACCCTCAGTTTGTTTTGTGAGATTAAGAGTCACTTATGGTTTGTCTCCCTCCCAATCCCATCTTGTTTCATTTATTCTTCTTCTACCCACTTAAGCCTCCATGTTGCATCACCACTTCCTCATATCAGGGAGATCATATGATAGTTGTCTTTCTCTGCTTGACTTATTTCACTAAGCATGATACGCTCTAGTTCCATCCATGTTGTTGCAAATGGCAAGATTTCATTTCTTTTGATGGCTGTATAGTATTCCATTGTGTATATATACCACATCTTCTTGATCCATTCATCTGTTGATGGACATCTAGGTTCTTTCCATAGTTTGGCTATTGTGGACATAGCTGCTATAAACATTCGGGTGCACGTGCCCCTTTGGTTCACTACATTTGTATCTTTAGGGTAAATACCCAATAGGGCAATTGCTGGGTCATAGGGCAGTTCTATTTTCAACATTTTGAGGAACCTCCATGCTGTTTTCCAGAGTGGCTGCACCAGCTTGCATTCCCACCAACAGTGTAGGAGGGTTCCCCTTTCTCCGCATCCTCAGCAGCATCTGTCATTTCCTGACTTGTTGATTTTAGCCATTCTGACTGGTGTGAGGTGATATCTCATTGTGGTTTTGATTTGTATTTCCCTGATGCCGAGTGATATGGAGCACTTTTTCATGTGTCTGTTCGCCATCTGGATGTCTTCTTTGCAGAAATGTCTGTTCATGTCCTCTGCCCATTTCTTGATTGGATTATTTGTTCTTTGGGTGTTGAGTTTGCTAAGTTCTTTATAGATTCTGGACACTAGTCCTTTATCTGATATGTTGTTTGCAAATATCTTCTCCCATTCTGTCAGTTGTCTTTTGATTTTGTTAACTGTTTCCTTTGCTGTGCAAAAGCTTTTGATCTTGATGAAATCCCAATAGTTCATTTTTGCCCTTGCTTCCCTTGCCTTTTGCGTTGTTCCTAGGAAGATGTTGCTGCGGCTGAGGTCGAAGAGGTTGCTGCCCGTGTTCTCCTCAAGGATTTTGATGGATTCCTTTCGTCCATTGAGGTCCTTCATCCATTTTGAGTCTATTTTTGTGTGTGGTGTAAGGAAATGGTCCAATTTCATTTTTCTGCATGTGGCTGTCCAATTTTCCCAGCACCATTTATTGAAGAGGTTGTCTTTTTTCCATTGGACATTCTTTCCTGCTTTGTCAAAGATTAGTTGACCATAGATTTGAGGGTCTATTTCTGGGCTCTCTATTCTGTTCCATTGATCTATGTGTCTGTTTTTGTGCCAGTACCATGCTGTCTTGATGATGACAGCTTTGTAATCGAGCTTGAAGTCCGGAATTGTGATGCCACCAACGTTGGCTTTCTTTTTCAATATCCCTTTGGCTATTCGAGGTCTTTTCTGGTTCCATATAAATTTTAGCATTATTTGTTCCATTTCTTTGAAAAAGATGGATGGTACTTTGATAGGAATTGCTTTAAATGTGTAGATTGCTTTAGGTAGCATAGACATTTTCACAATATTTATTCTTCCAATCCAGGAGCATGAAACATTTTTCCATTTCTTTGTGTCTTCCTCCATTTCTTTCATGAGTACTTTATAGTTTTCTGAGTATAGATTCTGTGTCTCTTTGGTTAGGTTTATTCCTAGGTATCTTATGGTTTTGGATGCAATTGTAAATGGGATTGACTCCTTAATATCTCTTTCTTCTGTCTTGCTGTTGGTGTAGAGGAATGCAACTGATTTCTGTGCATTGATTTTATATCCTGACACTTTACTGAATTCCTGTATAAGTTCTAGCAATTTTGGAGTGGAGTCTTTTGGGTTTTCCACATATAGTATCATATCATCTGCGAAGAGTGATAATTTGACTTCTTCTTTGCCGATTTGGATGCCTTTAATTTCCTTTTGTTGTCTGATTGCTGAGGCTAGGACCTCTAGTACTATGTTGAATAGCAGTGGTGATAATGGACATCCATGCCGTGTTCCTGACCTTAGCGGAAAAGCTTTCAGTTTTTCTCCATTGAGAATGATATTTGCGGTGGGTTTTTCATAGACGGCTTTGATGATATTGAGGTATGTGCCCTCTATCCCTACACTTTGAAGAGTTTTGATCAGGAAGGGATGCTGTACTTTGTCAAATGCTTTTTCAGCATCTATTGAGAGTATCATATGGTTCTTGTTCTTTCTTTTATTGATGTGTTGTATCACATTGACTGATTTGCGGATGTTGAACCAACCTTGCAGCCCTGGAATAAATCCCACTTGGTCATGGTGAATAATCTTTTTAATGTACTGTTGAATCCTATTGGCTAGTATTTTGTTGAGTATTTTCGCATCTGTGTTCATCAAGGATATCGGTCTATAGCTCTCTTTTTTGGTGGGATCCTTGCCTGGTTTTGGGATCAAGGTGATGCTGGCCTCATAAAATGAGTTTGGAAGTTTTCCTTCCATTTCTATTTTTTGGAACAGTTTCAGGAGTATAGGAATTAGTTCTTCTTTAAATGTTTGGTAGAATTCCCCCGGGAAGCCGTCTGGCCCTGGGCTTTTGTTTGTTTGGAGATTTTTAATGACTGTTTCAATCTCCTTACTGGTTATGGGTCTGTTGAGGCTTTCTATTTCTTCCTGGTTCAGTTGTGGTAGTTTATATGTTTCTAGGAATGCATCCATTTCTCCCAGATTGTCAAATTTATTGGCGTAGAGTTGCTCATAGTATGTTCTTATAATAGTTTGTATTTCTTTGGTGTTAGTTGTGATCTCTCCTCTTTCTTTTTTTTAAAATTTATTTATTTATTTATTTATTTATTTATTTATTTAAATTTTTTATTTTTTATATACATATATTTTTATCCCCAGGGGTACAGGTCTGTGAATCACCAGGTTTACACACTTCACAGCACTCACCAAATCACATACCCTCCCCAATGTCCATAATCCAACCCCCCTCTCCCAAACCCCCTCCCCCCAGCAACCCTCAGTTTGTTTTGTGAGATTAAGAGTCACTTATGGTTTGTCTCCCTCCCAATCCCATCTTGTTTCATTTATTCTTCTTCTACCCACTTAAGCCTCCATGTTGCATCACCACTTCCTCATATCAGGGAGATCATATGATAGTTGTCTTTCTCTGCTTGACTTATTTCACTAAGCATGATACGCTCTAGTTCCATCCATGTTGTTGCAAATGGCAAGATTTCATTTCTTTTGATGGCTGTATAGTATTCCATTGTGTATATATACCACATCTTCTTGATCCATTCATCTGTTGATGGACATCTAGGTTCTTTCCATAGTTTGGCTATTGTGGACATAGCTGCTATAAACATTCGGGTGCACGTGCCCCTTTGGTTCACTACATTTGTATCTTTAGGGTAAATACCCAATAGGGCAATTGCTGGGTCATAGGGCAGTTCTATTTTCAACATTTTGAGGAACCTCCATGCTGTTTTCCAGAGTGGCTGCACCAGCTTGCATTCCCACCAACAGTGTAGGAGGGTTCCCCTTTCTCCGCATCCTCAGCAGCATCTGTCATTTCCTGACTTGTTGATTTTAGCCATTCTGACTGGTGTGAGGTGATATCTCATTGTGGTTTTGATTTGTATTTCCCTGATGCCGAGTGATATGGAGCACTTTTTCATGTGTCTGTTCGCCATCTGGATGTCTTCTTTGCAGAAATGTCTGTTCATGTCCTCTGCCCATTTCTTGATTGGATTATTTGTTCTTTGGGTGTTGAGTTTGCTAAGTTCTTTATAGATTCTGGACACTAGTCCTTTATCTGATATGTTGTTTGCAAATATCTTCTCCCATTCTGTCAGTTGTCTTTTGATTTTGTTAACTGTTTCCTTTGCTGTGCAAAAGCTTTTGATCTTGATGAAATCCCAATAGTTCATTTTTGCCCTTGCTTCCCTTGCCTTTTGCGTTGTTCCTAGGAAGATGTTGCTGCGGCTGAGGTCGAAGAGGTTGCTGCCCGTGTTCTCCTCAAGGATTTTGATGGATTCCTTTCGTCCATTGAGGTCCTTCATCCATTTTGAGTCTATTTTTGTGTGTGGTGTAAGGAAATGGTCCAATTTCATTTTTCTGCATGTGGCTGTCCAATTTTCCCAGCACCATTTATTGAAGAGGTTGTCTTTTTTCCATTGGACATTCTTTCCTGCTTTGTCAAAGATTAGTTGACCATAGATTTGAGGGTCTATTTCTGGGCTCTCTATTCTGTTCCATTGATCTATGTGTCTGTTTTTGTGCCAGTACCATGCTGTCTTGATGATGACAGCTTTGTAATCGAGCTTGAAGTCCGGAATTGTGATGCCACCAACGTTGGCTTTCTTTTTCAATATCCCTTTGGCTATTCGAGGTCTTTTCTGGTTCCATATAAATTTTAGCATTATTTGTTCCATTTCTTTGAAAAAGATGGATGGTACTTTGATAGGAATTGCTTTAAATGTGTAGATTGCTTTAGGTAGCATAGACATTTTCACAATATTTATTCTTCCAATCCAGGAGCATGAAACATTTTTCCATTTCTTTGTGTCTTCCTCCATTTCTTTCATGAGTACTTTATAGTTTTCTGAGTATAGATTCTGTGTCTCTTTGGTTAGGTTTATTCCTAGGTATCTTATGGTTTTGGATGCAATTGTAAATGGGATTGACTCCTTAATATCTCTTTCTTCTGTCTTGCTGTTGGTGTAGAGGAATGCAACTGATTTCTGTGCATTGATTTTATATCCTGACACTTTACTGAATTCCTGTATAAGTTCTAGCAATTTTGGAGTGGAGTCTTTTGGGTTTTCCACATATAGTATCATATCATCTGCGAAGAGTGATAATTTGACTTCTTCTTTGCCGATTTGGATGCCTTTAATTTCCTTTTGTTGTCTGATTGCTGAGGCTAGGACCTCTAGTACTATGTTGAATAGCAGTGGTGATAATGGACATCCATGCCGTGTTCCTGACCTTAGCGGAAAAGCTTTCAGTTTTTCTCCATTGAGAATGATATTTGCGGTGGGTTTTTCATAGACGGCTTTGATGATATTGAGGTATGTGCCCTCTATCCCTACACTTTGAAGAGTTTTGATCAGGAAGGGATGCTGTACTTTGTCAAATGCTTTTTCAGCATCTATTGAGAGTATCATATGGTTCTTGTTCTTTCTTTTATTGATGTGTTGTATCACATTGACTGATTTGCGGATGTTGAACCAACCTTGCAGCCCTGGAATAAATCCCACTTGGTCATGGTGAATAATCTTTTTAATGTACTGTTGAATCCTATTGGCTAGTATTTTGTTGAGTATTTTCGCATCTGTGTTCATCAAGGATATCGGTCTATAGCTCTCTTTTTTGGTGGGATCCTTGCCTGGTTTTGGGATCAAGGTGATGCTGGCCTCATAAAATGAGTTTGGAAGTTTTCCTTCCATTTCTATTTTTTGGAACAGTTTCAGGAGTATAGGAATTAGTTCTTCTTTAAATGTTTGGTAGAATTCCCCCGGGAAGCCGTCTGGCCCTGGGCTTTTGTTTGTTTGGAGATTTTTAATGACTGTTTCAATCTCCTTACTGGTTATGGGTCTGTTGAGGCTTTCTATTTCTTCCTGGTTCAGTTGTGGTAGTTTATATGTTTCTAGGAATGCATCCATTTCTCCCAGATTGTCAAATTTATTGGCGTAGAGTTGCTCATAGTATGTTCTTATAATAGTTTGTATTTCTTTGGTGTTAGTTGTGATCTCTCCTCTTTCTTTTTTTTAAATTTATTTATTTATTTATTTAAATTTTTTATTTTTTATATACATGTATTTTTATCCCCAGGGGTACAGGTCTGTGAATCACCAGGTTTACACACTTCACAGCACTCACCAAATCACATACCCTCCCCAATGTCCATAATCCAACCCCCCTCTCCCAAACCCCCTCCCCCCAGCAACCCTCAGTTTGTTTTGTGAGATTAAGAGTCACTTATGGTTTGTCTCCCTCCCAATCCCATCTTGTTTCATTTATTCTTCTTCTACCCACTTAAGCCTCCATGTTGCATCACCACTTCCTCATATCAGGGAGATCATATGATAGTTGTCTTTCTCTGCTTGACTTATTTCACTAAGCATGATACGCTCTAGTTCCATCCATGTTGTTGCAAATGGCAAGATTTCATTTCTTTTGATGGCTGTATAGTATTCCATTGTGTATATATACCACATCTTCTTGATCCATTCATCTGTTGATGGACATCTAGGTTCTTTCCATAGTTTGGCTATTGTGGACATAGCTGCTATAAACATTCGGGTGCACGTGCCCCTTTGGTTCACTACATTTGTATCTTTAGGGTAAATACCCAATAGGGCAATTGCTGGGTCATAGGGCAGTTCTATTTTCAACATTTTGAGGAACCTCCATGCTGTTTTCCAGAGTGGCTGCACCAGCTTGCATTCCCACCAACAGTGTAGGAGGGTTCCCCTTTCTCCGCATCCTCAGCAGCATCTGTCATTTCCTGACTTGTTGATTTTAGCCATTCTGACTGGTGTGAGGTGATATCTCATTGTGGTTTTGATTTGTATTTCCCTGATGCCGAGTGATATGGAGCACTTTTTCATGTGTCTGTTCGCCATCTGGATGTCTTCTTTGCAGAAATGTCTGTTCATGTCCTCTGCCCATTTCTTGATTGGATTATTTGTTCTTTGGGTGTTGAGTTTGCTAAGTTCTTTATAGATTCTGGACACTAGTCCTTTATCTGATATGTTGTTTGCAAATATCTTCTCCCATTCTGTCAGTTGTCTTTTGATTTTGTTAACTGTTTCCTTTGCTGTGCAAAAGCTTTTGATCTTGATGAAATCCCAATAGTTCATTTTTGCCCTTGCTTCCCTTGCCTTTTGCGTTGTTCCTAGGAAGATGTTGCTGCGGCTGAGGTCGAAGAGGTTGCTGCCCGTGTTCTCCTCAAGGATTTTGATGGATTCCTTTCGTACATTGAGGTCCTTCATCCATTTTGAGTCTATTTTTGTGTGTGGTGTAAGGAAATGGTCCAATTTCATTTTTCTGCATGTGGCTGTCCAATTTTCCCAGCACCATTTATTGAAGAGGTTGTCTTTTTTCCATTGGACATTCTTTCCTGCTTTGTCGAAGATTAGTTGACCATAGATTTGAGGGTCTATTTCTGGGCTCTCTATTCTGTTCCATTGATCTATGTGTCTGTTTTTGTGCCAGTACCATGCTGTCTTGATGATGACAGCTTTGTAATCGAGCTTGAAGTCCGGAATTGTGATGCCACCAACGTTGGCTTTCTTTTTCAATATCCCTTTGGCTATTCGAGGTCTTTTCTGGTTCCATATAAATTTTAGCATTATTTGTTCCATTTCTTTGAAAAAGATGGATGGTACTTTGATAGGAATTGCTTTAAATGTGTAGATTGCTTTAGGTAGCATAGACATTTTCACAATATTTATTCTTCCAATCCAGGAGCATGAAACATTTTTCCATTTCTTTGTGTCTTCCTCCATTTCTTTCATGAGTACTTTATAGTTTTCTGAGTATAGATTCTGTGTCTCTTTGGTTAGGTTTATTCCTAGGTATCTTATGGTTTTGGATGCAATTGTAAATGGGATTGACTCCTTAATATCTCTTTCTTCTGTCTTGCTGTTGGTGTAGAGGAATGCAACTGATTTCTGTGCATTGATTTTATATCCTGACACTTTACTGAATTCCTGTATAAGTTCTAGCAATTGTGGAGTGGAGTCTTTTGGGTTTTCCACATATAGTATCATATCATCTGCGAAGAGTGATAATTTGACTTCTTCTTTGCCGATTTGGATGCCTTTAATTTCCTTTTGTTGTCTGATTGCTGAGGCTAGGACCTCTAGTACTATGTTGAATAGCAGTGGTGATAATGGACATCCATGCCGTGTTCCTGACCTTAGCGGAAAAGCTTTCAGTTTTTCTCCATTGAGAATGATATTTGCGGTGGGTTTTTCATAGACGGCTTTGATGATATTGAGGTATGTGCCCTCTATCCCTACACTTTGAAGAGTTTTGATCAGGAAGGGATGCTGTACTTTGTCAAATGCTTTTTCAGCATCTATTGAGAGTATCATATGGTTCTTGTTCTTTCTTTTATTGATGTGTTGTATCACATTGACTGATTTGCGGATGTTGAACCAACCTTGCAGCCCTGGAATAAATCCCACTTGGTCATGGTGAATAATCTTTTTAATGTACTGTTGAATCCTATTGGCTAGTATTTTGTTGAGTATTTTCGCATCTGTGTTCATCAAGGATATCGGTCTATAGCTCTCTTTTTTGGTGGGATCCTTGCCTGGTTTTGGGATCAAGGTGATGCTGGCCTCATAAAATGAGTTTGGAAGTTTTCCTTCCATTTCTATTTTTTGGAACAGTTTCAGGAGTATAGGAATTAGTTCTTCTTTAAATGTTTGGTAGAATTCCCCCGGGAAGCCGTCTGGCCCTGGGCTTTTGTTTGTTTGGAGATTTTTAATGACTGTTTCAATCTCCTTACTGGTTATGGGTCTGTTGAGGCTTTCTATTTCTTCCTGGTTCAGTTGTGGTAGTTTATATGTTTCTAGGAATGCATCCATTTCTCCCAGATTGTCAAATTTATTGGCGTAGAGTTGCTCATAGTATGTTCTTATAATAGTTTGTATTTCTTTGGTGTTAGTTGTGATCTCTCCTCTTTCTTTTTTTTTAAATTTATTTATTTATTTATTTATTTATTTAAATTTTTTATTTTTTATATACATATATTTTTATCCCCAGGGGTACAGGTCTGTGAATCACCAGGTTTACACACTTCACAGCACTCACCAAATCACATACCCTCCCCAATGTCCATAATCCAACCCCCCTCTCCCAAACCCCCTCCCCCCAGCAACCCTCAGTTTGTTTTGTGAGATTAAGAGTCACTTATGGTTTGTCTCCCTCCCAATCCCATCTTGTTTCATTTATTCTTCTTCTACCCACTTAAGCCTCCATGTTGCATCACCACTTCCTCATATCAGGGAGATCATATGATAGTTGTCTTTCTCTGCTTGACTTATTTCACTAAGCATGATACGCTCTAGTTCCATCCATGTTGTTGCAAATGGCAAGATTTCATTTCTTTTGATGGCTGTATAGTATTCCATTGTGTATATATACCACATCTTCTTGATCCATTCATCTGTTGATGGACATCTAGGTTCTTTCCATAGTTTGGCTATTGTGGACATAGCTGCTATAAACATTCGGGTGCACGTGCCCCTTTGGTTCACTACATTTGTATCTTTAGGGTAAATACCCAATAGGGCAATTGCTGGGTCATAGGGCAGTTCTATTTTCAACATTTTGAGGAACCTCCATGCTGTTTTCCAGAGTGGCTGCACCAGCTTGCATTCCCACCAACAGTGTAGGAGGGTTCCCCTTTCTCCGCATCCTCAGCAGCATCTGTCATTTCCTGACTTGTTGATTTTAGCCATTCTGACTGGTGTGAGGTGATATCTCATTGTGGTTTTGATTTGTATTTCCCTGATGCCGAGTGATATGGAGCACTTTTTCATGTGTCTGTTCGCCATCTGGATGTCTTCTTTGCAGAAATGTCTGTTCATGTCCTCTGCCCATTTCTTGATTGGATTATTTGTTCTTTGGGTGTTGAGTTTGCTAAGTTCTTTATAGATTCTGGACACTAGTCCTTTATCTGATATGTTGTTTGCAAATATCTTCTCCCATTCTGTCAGTTGTCTTTTGATTTTGTTAACTGTTTCCTTTGCTGTGCAAAAGCTTTTGATCTTGATGAAATCCCAATAGTTCATTTTTGCCCTTGCTTCCCTTGCCTTTTGCGTTGTTCCTAGGAAGATGTTGCTGCGGCTGAGGTCGAAGAGGTTGCTGCCCGTGTTCTCCTCAAGGATTTTGATGGATTCCTTTCGTACATTGAGGTCCTTCATCCATTTTGAGTCTATTTTTGTGTGTGGTGTAAGGAAATGGTCCAATTTCATTTTTCTGCATGTGGCTGTCCAATTTTCCCAGCACCATTTATTGAAGAGGTTGTCTTTTTTCCATTGGACATTCTTTCCTGCTTTGTCAAAGATTAGTTGACCATAGATTTGAGGGTCTATTTCTGGGCTCTCTATTCTGTTCCATTGATCTATGTGTCTGTTTTTGTGCCAGTACCATGCTGTCTTGATGATGACAGCTTTGTAATAGAGCTTGAAGTCCGGAATTGTGATGCCACCAACGTTGGCTTTCTTTTTCAATATCCCTTTGGCTATTCGAGGTCTTTTCTGGTTCCATATAAATTTTAGCATTATTTGTTCCATTTCTTTGAAAAAGATGGATGGTACTTTGATAGGAATTGCTTTAAATGTGTAGATTGCTTTAGGTAGCATAGACATTTTCACAATATTTATTCTTCCAATCCAGGAGCATGAAACATTTTTCCATTTCTTTGTGTCTTCCTCCATTTCTTTCATGAGTACTTTATAGTTTTCTGAGTATAGATTCTGTGTCTCTTTGGTTAGGTTTATTCCTAGGTATCTTATGGTTTTGGATGCAATTGTAAATGGAATTGACTCCTTAATATCTCTTTCTTCTGTCTTGCTGTTGGTGTAGAGGAATGCAACTGATTTCTGTGCATTGATTTTATATCCTGACACTTTACTGAATTCCTGTATAAGTTCTAGCAATTTTGGAGTGGAGTCTTTTGGGTTTTCCACATATAGTATCATATCATCTGCGAAGAGTGATAATTTGACTTCTTCTTTGCCGATTTGGATGCCTTTAATTTCCTTTTGTTGTCTGATTGCTGAGGCTAGGACCTCTAGTACTATGTTGAATAGCAGTGGTGATAATGGACATCCATGCCGTGTTCCTGACCTTAGCGGAAAAGCTTTCAGTTTTTCTCCATTGAGAATGATATTTGCAGTGGGTTTTTCATAGACGGCTTTGATGATATTGAGGTATGTGCCCTCTATCCCTACACTTTGAAGAGTTTTGATCAGGAAGGGATGCTGTACTTTGTCAAATGCTTTTTCAGCATCTATTGAGAGTATCATATGGTTCTTGTTCTTTCTTTTATTGATGTGTTGTATCACATTGACTGATTTGCGGATGTTGAACCAACCTTGCAGCCCTGGAATAAATCCCACTTGGTCATGGTGAATAATCTTTTTAATGTACTGTTGAATCCTATTGGCTAGTATATTGTTGAGTATTTTCGCATCTGTGTTCATCAAGGATATCGGTCTATAGCTCTCTTTTTTGGTGGGATCCTTGCCTGGTTTTGGGATCAAGGTGATGCTGGCCTCATAAAATGAGTTTGGAAGTTTTCCTTCCATTTCTATTTTTTGGAACAGTTTCAGGAGTATAGGAATTAGTTCTTCTTTAAATGTTTGGTAGAATTCCCCCGGGAAGCCGTCTGGCCCTGGGCTTTTGTTTGTTTGGAGATTTTTAATGACTGTTTCAATCTCCTTACTGGTTATGGGTCTGTTGAGGCTTTCTATTTCTTCCTGGTTCAGTTATGGTAGTTTATATGTTTCTAGGAATGCATCCATTTCTCCCAGATTGTCAAATTTATTGGCGTAGAGTTGCTCATAGTATGTTCTTATAATAGTTTGTATTTCTTTGGTGTTAGTTGTGATCTCTCCTCTTTCTTTTTTTTAAAATTTATTTATTTATTTATTTATTTATTTATTTATTTATTTATTTAAATTTTTTATTTTTTATATACATATATTTTTATCCCCAGGGGTACAGGTCTGTGAATCACCAGGTTTACACACTTCACAGCACTCACCAAATCACATACCCTCCCCAATGTCCATAATCCAACCCCCCTCTCCCAAACCCCCTCCCCCCAGCAACCCTCAGTTTGTTTTGTGAGATTAAGAGTCACTTATGGTTTGTCTCCCTCCCAATCCCATCTTGTTTCATTTATTCTTCTTCTACCCACTTAAGCCTCCATGTTGCATCACCACTTCCTCATATCAGGGAGATCATATGATAGTTGTCTTTCTCTGCTTGACTTATTTCACTAAGCATGATACGCTCTAGTTCCATCCATGTTGTTGCAAATGGCAAGATTTCATTTCTTTTGATGGCTGTATAGTATTCCATTGTGTATATATACCACATCTTCTTGATCCATTCATCTGTTGATGGACATCTAGGTTCTTTCCATAGTTTGGCTATTGTGGACATAGCTGCTATAAACATTCGGGTGCACGTGCCCCTTTGGTTCACTACATTTGTATCTTTAGGGTAAATACCCAATAGGGCAATTGCTGGGTCATAGGGCAGTTCTATTTTCAACATTTTGAGGAACCTCCATGCTGTTTTCCAGAGTGGCTGCACCAGCTTGCATTCCCACCAACAGTGTAGGAGGGTTCCCCTTTCTCCGCATCCTCAGCAGCATCTGTCATTTCCTGACTTGTTGATTTTAGCCATTCTGACTGGTGTGAGGTGATATCTCATTGTGGTTTTGATTTGTATTTCCCTGATGCCGAGTGATATGGAGCACTTTTTCATGTGTCTGTTCGCCATCTGGATGTCTTCTTTGCAGAAATGTCTGTTCATGTCCTCTGCCCATTTCTTGATTGGATTATTTGTTCTTTGGGTGTTGAGTTTGCTAAGTTCTTTATAGATTCTGGACACTAGTCCTTTATCTGATATGTTGTTTGCAAATATCTTCTCCCATTCTGTCAGTTGTCTTTTGATTTTGTTAACTGTTTCCTTTGCTGTGCAAAAGCTTTTGATCTTGATGAAATCCCAATAGTTCATTTTTGCCCTTGCTTCCCTTGCCTTTTGCGTTGTTCCTAGGAAGATGTTGCTGCGGCTGAGGTCGAAGAGGTTGCTGCCCGTGTTCTCCTCAAGGATTTTGATGGATTCCTTTCGTCCATTGAGGTCCTTCATCCATTTTGAGTCTATTTTTGTGTGTGGTGTAAGGAAATGGTCCAATTTCATTTTTCTGCATGTGGCTGTCCAATTTTCCCAGCACCATTTATTGAAGAGGTTGTCTTTTTTCCATTGGACATTCTTTCCTGCTTTGTCAAAGATTAGTTGACCATAGATTTGAGGGTCTATTTCTGGGCTCTCTATTCTGTTCCATTGATCTATGTGTCTGTTTTTGTGCCAGTACCATGCTGTCTTGATGATGACAGCTTTGTAATAGAGCTTGAAGTCCGGAATTGTGATGCCACCAACGTTGGCTTTCTTTTTCAATATCCCTTTGGCTATTCGAGGTCTTTTCTGGTTCCATATAAATTTTAGCATTATTTGTTCCATTTCTTTGAAAAAGATGGATGGTACTTTGATAGGAATTGCTTTAAATGTGTAGATTGCTTTAGGTAGCATAGACATTTTCACAATATTTATTCTTCCAATCCAGGAGCATGAAACATTTTTCCATTTCTTTGTGTCTTCCTCCATTTCTTTCATGAGTACTTTATAGTTTTCTGAGTATAGATTCTGTGTCTCTTTGGTTAGGTTTATTCCTAGGTATCTTATGGTTTTGGATGCAATTGTAAATGGGATTGACTCCTTAATATCTCTTTCTTCTGTCTTGCTGTTGGTGTAGAGGAATGCAACTGATTTCTGTGCATTGATTTTATATCCTGACACTTTACTGAATTCCTGTATAAGTTCTAGCAATTTTGGAGTGGAGTCTTTTGGGTTTTCCACATATAGTATCATATCATCTGCGAAGAGTGATAATTTGACTTCTTCTTTGCCGATTTGGATGCCTTTAATTTCCTTTTGTTGTCTGATTGCTGAGGCTAGGACCTCTAGTACTATGTTGAATAGCAGTGGTGATAATGGACATCCATGCCGTGTTCCTGACCTTAGCGGAAAAGCTTTCAGTTTTTCTCCATTGAGAATGATATTTGCGGTGGGTTTTTCATAGACGGCTTTGATGATATTGAGGTATGTGCCCTCTATCCCTACACTTTGAAGAGTTTTGATCAGGAAGGGATGCTGTACTTTGTCAAATGCTTTTTCAGCATCTATTGAGAGTATCATATGGTTCTTGTTCTTTCTTTTATTGATGTGTTGTATCACATTGACTGATTTGCGGATGTTGAACCAACCTTGCAGCCCTGGAATAAATCCCACTTGGTCATGGTGAATAATCTTTTTAATGTACTGTTGAATCCTATTGGCTAGTATATTGTTGAGTATTTTCGCATCTGTGTTCATCAAGGATATCGGTCTATAGCTCTCTTTTTTGGTGGGATCCTTGCCTGGTTTTGGGATCAAGGTGATGCTGGCCTCATAAAATGAGTTTGGAAGTTTTCCTTCCATTTCTATTTTTTGGAACAGTTTCAGGAGTATAGGAATTAGTTCTTCTTTAAATGTTTGGTAGAATTCCCCCGGGAAGCCGTCTGGCCCTGGGCTTTTGTTTGTTTGGAGATTTTTAATGACTGTTTCAATCTCCTTACTGGTTATGGGTCTGTTGAGGCTTTCTATTTCTTCCTGGTTCAGTTGTGGTAGTTTATATGTTTCTAGGAATGCATCCATTTCTCCCAGGTTGTCAAATTTATTGGCGTAGAGTTGCTCATAGTATGTTCTTATAATAGTTTGTATTTCTTTGGTGTTAGTTGTGATCTCTCCTCTTTCTTTTTTTTAAAATTTATTTATTTATTTATTTATTTATTTATTTATTTAAATTTTTTATTTTTTATATACATATATTTTTATCCCCAGGGGTACAGGTCTGTGAATCACCAGGTTTACACACTTCACAGCACTCACCAAATCACATACCCTCCCCAATGTCCATAATCCAACCCCCCTCTCCCAAACCCCCTCCCCCCAGCAACCCTCAGTTTGTTTTGTGAGATTAAGAGTCACTTATGGTTTGTCTCCCTCCCAATCCCATCTTGTTTCATTTATTCTTCTTCTACCCACTTAAGCCTCCATGTTGCATCACCACTTCCTCATATCAGGGAGATCATATGATAGTTGTCTTTCTCTGCTTGACTTATTTCACTAAGCATGATACGCTCTAGTTCCATCCATGTTGTTGCAAATGGCAAGATTTCATTTCTTTTGATGGCTGTATAGTATTCCATTGTGTATATATACCACATCTTCTTGATCCATTCATCTGTTGATGGACATCTAGGTTCTTTCCATAGTTTGGCTATTGTGGACATAGCTGCTATAAACATTCGGGTGCACGTGCCCCTTTGGTTCACTACATTTGTATCTTTAGGGTAAATACCCAATAGGGCAATTGCTGGGTCATAGGGCAGTTCTATTTTCAACATTTTGAGGAACCTCCATGCTGTTTTCCAGAGTGGCTGCACCAGCTTGCATTCCCACCAACAGTGTAGGAGGGTTCCCCTTTCTCCGCATCCTCAGCAGCATCTGTCATTTCCTGACTTGTTGATTTTAGCCATTCTGACTGGTGTGAGGTGATATCTCATTGTGGTTTTGATTTGTATTTCCCTGATGCCGAGTGATATGGAGCACTTTTTCATGTGTCTGTTCGCCATCTGGATGTCTTCTTTGCAGAAATGTCTGTTCATGTCCTCTGCCCATTTCTTGATTGGATTATTTGTTCTTTGGGTGTTGAGTTTGCTAAGTTCTTTATAGATTCTGGACACTAGTCCTTTATCTGATATGTTGTTTGCAAATATCTTCTCCCATTCTGTCAGTTGTCTTTTGATTTTGTTAACTGTTTCCTTTGCTGTGCAAAAGCTTTTGATCTTGATGAAATCCCAATAGTTCATTTTTGCCCTTGCTTCCCTTGCCTTTTGCGTTGTTCCTAGGAAGATGTTGCTGCGGCTGAGGTCGAAGAGGTTGCTGCCCGTGTTCTCCTCAAGGATTTTGATGGATTCCTTTCGTACATTGAGGTCCTTCATCCATTTTGAGTCTATTTTTGTGTGTGGTGTAAGGAAATGGTCCAATTTCATTTTTCTGCATGTGGCTGTCCAATTTTCCCAGCACCATTTATTGAAGAGGTTGTCTTTTTTCCATTGGACATTCTTTCCTGCTTTGTCAAAGATTAGTTGACCATAGATTTGAGGGTCTATTTCTGGGCTCTCTATTCTGTTCCATTGATCTATGTGTCTGTTTTTGTGCCAGTACCATGCTGTCTTGATGATGACAGCTTTGTAATAGAGCTTGAAGTCCGGAATTGTGATGCCACCAACGTTGGCTTTCTTTTTCAATATCCCTTTGGCTATTCGAGGTCTTTTCTGGTTCCATATAAATTTTAGCATTATTTGTTCCATTTCTTTGAAAAAGATGGATGGTACTTTGATAGGAATTGCTTTAAATGTGTAGATTGCTTTAGGTAGCATAGACATTTTCACAATATTTATTCTTCCAATCCAGGAGCATGAAACATTTTTCCATTTCTTTGTGTCTTCCTCCATTTCTTTCATGAGTACTTTATAGTTTTCTGAGTATAGATTCTGTGTCTCTTTGGTTAGGTTTATTCCTAGGTATCTTATGGTTTTGGATGCAATTGTAAATGGGATTGACTCCTTAATATCTCTTTCTTCTGTCTTGCTGTTGGTGTAGAGGAATGCAACTGATTTCTGTGCATTGATTTTATATCCTGACACTTTACTGAATTCCTGTATAAGTTCTAGCAATTTTGGAGTGGAGTCTTTTGGGTTTTCCACATATAGTATCATATCATCTGCGAAGAGTGATAATTTGACTTCTTCTTTGCCGATTTGGATGCCTTTAATTTCCTTTTGTTGTCTGATTGCTGAGGCTAGGACCTCTAGTACTATGTTGAATAGCAGTGGTGATAATGGACATCCATGCCGTGTTCCTGACCTTAGCGGAAAAGCTTTCAGTTTTTCTCCATTGAGAATGATATTTGCGGTGGGTTTTTCATAGACGGCTTTGATGATATTGAGGTATGTGCCCTCTATCCCTACACTTTGAAGAGTTTTGATCAGGAAGGGATGCTGTACTTTGTCAAATGCTTTTTCAGCATCTATTGAGAGTATCATATGGTTCTTGTTCTTTCTTTTATTGATGTGTTGTATCACATTGACTGATTTGCGGATGTTGAACCAACCTTGCAGCCCTGGAATAAATCCCACTTGGTCATGGTGAATAATCTTTTTAATGTACTGTTGAATCCTATTGGCTAGTATATTGTTGAGTATTTTCGCATCTGTGTTCATCAAGGATATCGGTCTATAGCTCTCTTTTTTGGTGGGATCCTTGCCTGGTTTTGGGATCAAGGTGATGCTGGCCTCATAAAATGAGTTTGGAAGTTTTCCTTCCATTTCTATTTTTTGGAACAGTTTCAGGAGTATAGGAATTAGTTCTTCTTTAAATGTTTGGTAGAATTCCCCCGGGAAGCCGTCTGGCCCTGGGCTTTTGTTTGTTTGGAGATTTTTAATGACTGTTTCAATCTCCTTACTGGTTATGGGTCTGTTGAGGCTTTCTATTTCTTCCTGGTTCAGTTGTGGTAGTTTATATGTTTCTAGGAATGCATCCATTTCTCCCAGATTGTCAAATTTATTGGCGTAGAGTTGCTCATAGTATGTTCTTATAATAGTTTGTATTTCTTTGGTGTTAGTTGTGATCTCTCCTCTTTCTTTTTTTTTAAATTTATTTATTTATTTATTTATTTATTTATTTATTTATTTAAATTTTTTATTTTTTATATACATATATTTTTATCCCCAGGGGTACAGGTCTGTGAATCACCAGGTTTACACACTTCACAGCACTCACCAAATCACATACCCTCCCCAATGTCCATAATCCAACCCCCCTCTCCCAAACCCCCTCCCCCCAGCAACCCTCAGTTTGTTTTGTGAGATTAAGAGTCACTTATGGTTTGTCTCCCTCCCAATCCCATCTTGTTTCATTTATTCTTCTTCTACCCACTTAAGCCTCCATGTTGCATCACCACTTCCTCATATCAGGGAGATCATATGATAGTTGTCTTTCTCTGCTTGACTTATTTCACTAAGCATGATACGCTCTAGTTCCATCCATGTTGTTGCAAATGGCAAGATTTCATTTCTTTTGATGGCTGTATAGTATTCCATTGTGTATATATACCACATCTTCTTGATCCATTCATCTGTTGATGGACATCTAGGTTCTTTCCATAGTTTGGCTATTGTGGACATAGCTGCTATAAACATTCGGGTGCACGTGCCCCTTTGGTTCACTACATTTGTATCTTTAGGGTAAATACCCAATAGGGCAATTGCTGGGTCATAGGGCAGTTCTATTTTCAACATTTTGAGGAACCTCCATGCTGTTTTCCAGAGTGGCTGCACCAGCTTGCATTCCCACCAACAGTGTAGGAGGGTTCCCCTTTCTCCGCATCCTCAGCAGCATCTGTCATTTCCTGACTTGTTGATTTTAGCCATTCTGACTGGTGTGAGGTGATATCTCATTGTGGTTTTGATTTGTATTTCCCTGATGCCGAGTGATATGGAGCACTTTTTCATGTGTCTGTTCGCCATCTGGATGTCTTCTTTGCAGAAATGTCTGTTCATGTCCTCTGCCCATTTCTTGATTGGATTATTTGTTCTTTGGGTGTTGAGTTTGCTAAGTTCTTTATAGATTCTGGACACTAGTCCTTTATCTGATATGTTGTTTGCAAATATCTTCTCCCATTCTGTCAGTTGTCTTTTGATTTTGTTAACTGTTTCCTTTGCTGTGCAAAAGCTTTTGATCTTGATGAAATCCCAATAGTTCATTTTTGCCCTTGCTTCCCTTGCCTTTTGCGTTGTTCCTAGGAAGATGTTGCTGCGGCTGAGGTCGAAGAGGTTGCTGCCCGTGTTCTCCTCAAGGATTTTGATGGATTCCTTTCGTACATTGAGGTCCTTCATCCATTTTGAGTCTATTTTTGTGTGTGGTGTAAGGAAATGGTCCAATTTCATTTTTCTGCATGTGGCTGTCCAATTTTCCCAGCACCATTTATTGAAGAGGTTGTCTTTTTTCCATTGGACATTCTTTCCTGCTTTGTCGAAGATTAGTTGACCATAGATTTGAGGGTCTATTTCTGGGCTCTCTATTCTGTTCCATTGATCTATGTGTCTGTTTTTGTGCCAGTACCATGCTGTCTTGATGATGACAGCTTTGTAATAGAGCTTGAAGTCCGGAATTGTGATGCCACCAACGTTGGCTTTCTTTTTCAATATCCCTCTGGCTATTCGAGGTCTTTTCTGGTTCCATATAAATTTTAGCATTATTTGTTCCATTTCTTTGAAAAAGATGGATGGTACTTTGATAGGAATTGCTTTAAATGTGTAGATTGCTTTAGGTAGCATAGACATTTTCACAATATTTATTCTTCCAATCCAGGAGCATGAAACATTTTTCCATTTCTTTGTGTCTTCCTCCATTTCTTTCATGAGTACTTTATAGTTTTCTGAGTATAGATTCTGTGTCTCTTTGGTTAGGTTTATTCCTAGGTATCTTATGGTTTTGGATGCAATTGTAAATGGGATTGACTCCTTAATATCTCTTTCTTCTGTCTTGCTGTTGGTGTAGAGGAATGCAACTGATTTCTGTGCATTGATTTTATATCCTGACACTTTACTGAATTCCTGTATAAGTTCTAGCAATTTTGGAGTGGAGTCTTTTGGGTTTTCCACATATAGTATCATATCATCTGCGAAGAGTGATAATTTGACTTCTTCTTTGCCGATTTGGATGCCTTTAATTTCCTTTTGTTGTCTGATTGCTGAGGCTAGGACCTCTAGTACTATGTTGAATAGCAGTGGTGATAATGGACATCCATGCCGTGTTCCTGACCTTAGCGGAAAAGCTTTCAGTTTTTCTCCATTGAGAATGATATTTGCGGTGGGTTTTTCATAGACGGCTTTGATGATATTGAGGTATGTGCCCTCTATCCCTACACTTTGAAGAGTTTTGATCAGGAAGGGATGCTGTACTTTGTCAAATGCTTTTTCAGCATCTATTGAGAGTATCATATGGTTCTTGTTCTTTCTTTTATTGATGTGTTGTATCACATTGACTGATTTGCGGATGTTGATCCAACCTTGCAGCCCTGGAATAAATCCCACTTGGTCATGGTGAATAATCTTTTTAATGTACTGTTGAATCCTATTGGCTAGTATTTTGTTGAGTATTTTCGCATCTGTGTTCATCAAGGATATCGGTCTATAGCTCTCTTTTTTGGTGGGATCCTTGCCTGGTTTTGGGATCAAGGTGATGCTGGCCTCATAAAATGAGTTTGGAAGTTTTCCTTCCATTTCTATTTTTTGGAACAGTTTCAGGAGTATAGGAATTAGTTCTTCTTTAAATGTTTGGTAGAATTCCCCCGGGAAGCCGTCTGGCCCTGGGCTTTTGTTTGTTTGGAGATTTTTAATGACTGTTTCAATCTCCTTACTGGTTATGGGTCTGTTGAGGCTTTCTATTTCTTCCTGGTTCAGTTGTGGTAGTTTATATGTTTCTAGGAATGCATCCATTTCTCCCAGATTGTCAAATTTATTGGCGTAGAGTTGCTCATAGTATGTTCTTATAATAGTTTGTATTTCTTTGGTGTTAGTTGTGATCTCTCCTCTTTCTTTTTTTTTAAATTTATTTATTTATTTATTTATTTATTTATTTATTTAAATTTTTTATTTTTTATATACATATATTTTTATCCCCAGGGGTACAGGTCTGTGAATCACCAGGTTTACACACTTCACAGCACTCACCAAATCACATACCCTCCCCAATGTCCATAATCCAACCCCCCTCTCCCAAACCCCCTCCCCCCAGCAACCCTCAGTTTGTTTTGTGAGATTAAGAGTCACTTATGGTTTGTCTCCCTCCCAATCCCATCTTGTTTCATTTATTCTTCTTCTACCCACTTAAGCCTCCATGTTGCATCACCACTTCCTCATATCAGGGAGATCATATGATAGTTGTCTTTCTCTGCTTGACTTATTTCACTAAGCATGATACGCTCTAGTTCCATCCATGTTGTTGCAAATGGCAAGATTTCATTTCTTTTGATGGCTGTATAGTATTCCATTGTGTATATATACCACATCTTCTTGATCCATTCATCTGTTGATGGACATCTAGGTTCTTTCCATAGTTTGGCTATTGTGGACATAGCTGCTATAAACATTCGGGTGCACGTGCCCCTTTGGTTCACTACATTTGTATCTTTAGGGTAAATACCCAATAGGGCAATTGCTGGGTCATAGGGCAGTTCTATTTTCAACATTTTGAGGAACCTCCATGCTGTTTTCCAGAGTGGCTGCACCAGCTTGCATTCCCACCAACAGTGTAGGAGGGTTCCCCTTTCTCCGCATCCTCAGCAGCATCTGTCATTTCCTGACTTGTTGATTTTAGCCATTCTGACTGGTGTGAGGTGATATCTCATTGTGGTTTTGATTTGTATTTCCCTGATGCCGAGTGATATGGAGCACTTTTTCATGTGTCTGTTCGCCATCTGGATGTCTTCTTTGCAGAAATGTCTGTTCATGTCCTCTGCCCATTTCTTGATTGGATTATTTGTTCTTTGGGTGTTGAGTTTGCTAAGTTCTTTATAGATTCTGGACACTAGTCCTTTATCTGATATGTTGTTTGCAAATATCTTCTCCCATTCTGTCAGTTGTCTTTTGATTTTGTTAACTGTTTCCTTTGCTGTGCAAAAGCTTTTGATCTTGATGAAATCCCAATAGTTCATTTTTGCCCTTGCTTCCCTTGCCTTTTGCGTTGTTCCTAGGAAGATGTTGCTGCGGCTGAGGTCGAAGAGGTTGCTGCCCGTGTTCTCCTCAAGGATTTTGATGGATTCCTTTCGTACATTGAGGTCCTTCATCCATTTTGAGTCTATTTTTGTGTGTGGTGTAAGGAAATGGTCCAATTTCATTTTTCTGCATGTGGCTGTCCAATTTTCCCAGCACCATTTATTGAAGAGGTTGTCTTTTTTCCATTGGACATTCTTTCCTGCTTTGTCGAAGATTAGTTGACCATAGATTTGAGGGTCTATTTCTGGGCTCTCTATTCTGTTCCATTGATCTATGTGTCTGTTTTTGTGCCAGTACCATGCTGTCTTGATGATGACAGCTTTGTAATCGAGCTTGAAGTCCGGAATTGTGATGCCACCAACGTTGGCTTTCTTTTTCAATATCCCTTTGGCTATTCGAGGTCTTTTCTGGTTCCATATAAATTTTAGCATTATTTGTTCCATTTCTTTGAAAAAGATGGATGGTACTTTGATAGGAATTGCTTTAAATGTGTAGATTGCTTTAGGTAGCATAGACATTTTCACAATATTTATTCTTCCAATCCAGGAGCATGAAACATTTTTCCATTTCTTTGTGTCTTCCTCCATTTCTTTCATGAGTACTTTATAGTTTTCTGAGTATAGATTCTGTGTCTCTTTGGTTAGGTTTATTCCTAGGTATCTTATGGTTTTGGATGCAATTGTAAATGGGATTGACTCCTTAATATCTCTTTCTTCTGTCTTGCTGTTGGTGTAGAGGAATGCAACTGATTTCTGTGCATTGATTTTATATCCTGACACTTTACTGAATTCCTGTATAAGTTCTAGCAATTTTGGAGTGGAGTCTTTTGGGTTTTCCACATATAGTATCATATCATCTGCGAAGAGTGATAATTTGACTTCTTCTTTGCCGATTTGGATGCCTTTAATTTCCTTTTGTTGTCTGATTGCTGAGGCTAGGACCTCTAGTACTATGTTGAATAGCAGTGGTGATAATGGACATCCATGCCGTGTTCCTGACCTTAGCGGAAAAGCTTTCAGTTTTTCTCCATTGAGAATGATATTTGCGGTGGGTTTTTCATAGACGGCTTTGATGATATTGAGGTATGTGCCCTCTATCCCTACACTTTGAAGAGTTTTGATCAGGAAGGGATGCTGTACTTTGTCAAATGCTTTTTCAGCATCTATTGAGAGTATCATATGGTTCTTGTTCTTTCTTTTATTGATGTGTTGTATCACATTGACTGATTTGCGGATGTTGAACCAACCTTGCAGCCCTGGAATAAATCCCACTTGGTCATGGTGAATAATCTTTTTAATGTACTGTTGAATCCTATTGGCTAGTATTTTGTTGAGTATTTTCGCATCTGTGTTCATCAAGGATATAGGTCTATAGCTCTCTTTTTTGGTGGGATCCTTGCCTGGTTTTGGGATCAAGGTGATGCTGGCCTCATAAAATGAGTTTGGAAGTTTTCCTTCCATTTCTATTTTTTGGAACAGTTTCAGGAGTATAGGAATTAGTTCTTCTTTAAATGTTTGGTAGAATTCCCCCGGGAAGCCGTCTGGCCCTGGGCTTTTGTTTGTTTGGAGATTTTTAATGACTGTTTCAATCTCCTTACTGGTTATGGGTCTGTTGAGGCTTTCTATTTCTTCCTGGTTCAGTTGTGGTAGTTTATATGTTTCTAGGAATGCATCCATTTCTCCCAGATGGTCAAATTTATTGGCGTAGAGTTGCTCATAGTATGTTCTTATAATAGTTTGTATTTCTTTGGTGTTAGTTGTGATCTCTCCTCTTTCTTTTTTTTAAAATTTATTTATTTATTTATTTATTTATTTATTTATTTAAATTTTTTATTTTTTATATACATATATTTTTATCCCCAGGGGTACAGGTCTGTGAATCACCAGGTTTACACACTTCACAGCACTCACCAAATCACATACCCTCCCCAATGTCCATAATCCAACCCCCCTCTCCCAAACCCCCTCCCCCCAGCAACCCTCAGTTTGTTTTGTGAGATTAAGAGTCACTTATGGTTTGTCTCCCTCCCAATCCCATCTTGTTTCATTTATTCTTCTTCTACCCACTTAAGCCTCCATGTTGCATCACCACTTCCTCATATCAGGGAGATCATATGATAGTTGTCTTTCTCTGCTTGACTTATTTCACTAAGCATGATACGCTCTAGTTCCATCCATGTTGTTGCAAATGGCAAGATTTCATTTCTTTTGATGGCTGTATAGTATTCCATTGTGTATAGATACCACATCTTCTTGATCCATTCATCTGTTGATGGACATCTAGGTTCTTTCCATAGTTTGGCTATTGTGGACATAGCTGCTATAAACATTCGGGTGCACGTGCCCCTTTGGTTCACTACATTTGTATCTTTAGGGTAAATACCCAATAGGGCAATTGCTGGGTCATAGGGCAGTTCTATTTTCAACATTTTGAGGAACCTCCATGCTGTTTTCCAGAGTGGCTGCACCAGCTTGCATTCCCACCAACAGTGTAGGAGGGTTCCCCTTTCTCCGCATCCTCAGCAGCATCTGTCATTTCCTGACTTGTTGATTTTAGCCATTCTGACTGGTGTGAGGTGATATCTCATTGTGGTTTTGATTTGTATTTCCCTGATGCCGAGTGATATGGAGCACTTTTTCATGTGTCTGTTCGCCATCTGGATGTCTTCTTTGCAGAAATGTCTGTTCATGTCCTCTGCCCATTTCTTGATTGGATTATTTGTTCTTTGGGTGTTGAGTTTGCTAAGTTCTTTATAGATTCTGGACACTAGTCCTTTATCTGATATGTTGTTTGCAAATATCTTCTCCCATTCTGTCAGTTGTCTTTTGATTTTGTTAACTGTTTCCTTTGCTGTGCAAAAGCTTTTGATCTTGATGAAATCCCAATAGTTCATTTTTGCCCTTGCTTCCCTTGCCTTTTGCGTTGTTCCTAGGAAGATGTTGCTGCGGCTGAGGTCGAAGAGGTTGCTGCCCGTGTTCTCCTCAAGGATTTTGATGGATTCCTTTCGTACATTGAGGTCCTTCATCCATTTTGAGTCTATTTTTGTGTGTGGTGTAAGGAAATGGTCCAATTTCATTTTTCTGCATGTGGCTGTCCAATTTTCCCAGCACCATTTATTGAAGAGGTTGTCTTTTTTCCATTGGACATTCTTTCCTGCTTTGTCGAAGATTAGTTGACCATAGATTTGAGGGTCTATTTCTGGGCTCTCTATTCTGTTCCATTGATCTATGTGTCTGTTTTTGTGCCAGTACCATGCTGTCTTGATGATGACAGCTTTGTAATCGAGCTTGAAGTCCGGAATTGTGATGCCACCAACGTTGGCTTTCTTTTTCAATATCCCTTTGGCTATTCGAGGTCTTTTCTGGTTCCATATAAATTTTAGCATTATTTGTTCCATTTCTTTGAAAAAGATGGATGGTACTTTGATAGGAATTGCTTTAAATGTGTAGATTGCTTTAGGTAGCATAGACATTTTCACAATATTTATTCTTCCAATCCAGGAGCATGAAACATTTTTCCATTTCTTTGTGTCTTCCTCCATTTCTTTCATGAGTACTTTATAGTTTTCTGAGTATAGATTCTGTGTCTCTTTGGTTAGGTTTATTCCTAGGTATCTTATGGTTTTGGATGCAATTGTAAATGGGATTGACTCCTTAATATCTCTTTCTTCTGTCTTGCTGTTGGTGTAGAGGAATGCAACTGATTTCTGTGCATTGATTTTATATCCTGACACTTTACTGAATTCCTGTATAAGTTCTAGCAATTTTGGAGTGGAGTCTTTTGGGTTTTCCACATATAGTATCATATCATCTGCGAAGAGTGATAATTTGACTTCTTCTTTGCCGATTTGGATGCCTTTAATTTCCTTTTGTTGTCTGATTGCTGAGGCTAGGACCTCTAGTACTATGTTGAATAGCAGTGGTGATAATGGACATCCATGCCGTGTTCCTGACCTTAGCGGAAAAGCTTTCAGTTTTTCTCCATTGAGAATGATATTTGCGGTGGGTTTTTCATAGACGGCTTTGATGATATTGAGGTATGTGCCCTCTATCCCTACACTTTGAAGAGTTTTGATCAGGAAGGGATGCTGTACTTTGTCAAATGCTTTTTCAGCATCTATTGAGAGTATCATATGGTTCTTGTTCTTTCTTTTATTGATGTGTTGTATCACATTGACTGATTTGCGGATGTTGAACCAACCTTGCAGCCCTGGAATAAATCCCACTTGGTCATGGTGAATAATCTTTTTAATGTACTGTTGAATCCTATTGGCTAGTATTTTGTTGAGTATTTTCGCATCTGTGTTCATCAAGGATATCGGTCTATAGCTCTCTTTTTTGGTGGGATCCTTGCCTGGTTTTGGGATCAAGGTGATGCTGGCCTCATAAAATGAGTTTGGAAGTTTTCCTTCCATTTCTATTTTTTGGAACAGTTTCAGGAGTATAGGAATTAGTTCTTCTTTAAATGTTTGGTAGAATTCCCCCGGGAAGCCGTCTGGCCCTGGGCTTTTGTTTGTTTGGAGATTTTTAATGACTGTTTCAATCTCCTTACTGGTTATGGGTCTGTTGAGGCTTTCTATTTCTTCCTGGTTCAGTTGTGGTAGTTTATATGTTTCTAGGAATGCATCCATTTCTCCCAGATTGTCAAATTTATTGGCGTAGAGTTGCTCATAGTATGTTCTTATAATAGTTTGTATTTCTTTGGTGTTAGTTGTGATCTCTCCTCTTTTTTTTTTTTAAAATTTATTTATTTATTTATTTATTTATTTATTTATTTATTTATTTAAATTTTTTATTTTTTATATACATATATTTTTATCCCCAGGGGTACAGGTCTGTGAATCACCAGGTTTACACACTTCACAGCACTCACCAAATCACATACCCTCCCCAATGTCCATAATCCAACCCCCCTCTCCCAAACCCCCTCCCCCCAGCAACCCTCAGTTTGTTTTGTGAGATTAAGAGTCACTTATGGTTTGTCTCCCTCCCAATCCCATCTTGTTTCATTTATTCTTCTTCTACCCACTTAAGCCTCCATGTTGCATCACCACTTCCTCATATCAGGGAGATCATATGATAGTTGTCTTTCTCTGCTTGACTTATTTCACTAAGCATGATACGCTCTAGTTCCATCCATGTTGTTGCAAATGGCAAGATTTCATTTCTTTTGATGGCTGTATAGTATTCCATTGTGTATATATACCACATCTTCTTGATCCATTCATCTGTTGATGGACATCTAGGTTCTTTCCATAGTTTGGCTATTGTGGACATAGCTGCTATAAACATTCGGGTGCACGTGCCCCTTTGGTTCACTACATTTGTATCTTTAGGGTAAATACCCAATAGGGCAATTGCTGGGTCATAGGGCAGTTCTATTTTCAACATTTTGAGGAACCTCCATGCTGTTTTCCAGAGTGGCTGCACCAGCTTGCATTCCCACCAACAGTGTAGGAGGGTTCCCCTTTCTCCGCATCCTCAGCAGCATCTGTCATTTCCTGACTTGTTGATTTTAGCCATTCTGACTGGTGTGAGGTGATATCTCATTGTGGTTTTGATTTGTATTTCCCTGATGCCGAGTGATATGGAGCACTTTTTCATGTGTCTGTTCGCCATCTGGATGTCTTCTTTGCAGAAATGTCTGTTCATGTCCTCTGCCCATTTCTTGATTGGATTATTTGTTCTTTGGGTGTTGAGTTTGCTAAGTTCTTTATAGATTCTGGACACTAGTCCTTTATCTGATATGTTGTTTGCAAATATCTTCTCCCATTCTGTCAGTTGTCTTTTGATTTTGTTAACTGTTTCCTTTGCTGTGCAAAAGCTTTTGATCTTGATGAAATCCCAATAGTTCATTTTTGCCCTTGCTTCCCTTGCCTTTTGCGTTGTTCCTAGGAAGATGTTGCTGCGGCTGAGGTCGAAGAGGTTGCTGCCCGTGTTCTCCTCAAGGATTTTGATGGATTCCTTTCGTACATTGAGGTCCTTCATCCATTTTGAGTCTATTTTTGTGTGTGGTGTAAGGAAATGGTCCAATTTCATTTTTCTGCATGTGGCTGTCCAATTTTCCCAGCACCATTTATTGAAGAGGTTGTCTTTTTTCCATTGGACATTCTTTCCTGCTTTGTCGAAGATTAGTTGACCATAGATTTGAGGGTCTATTTCTGGGCTCTCTATTCTGTTCCATTGATCTATGTGTCTGTTTTTGTGCCAGTACCATGCTGTCTTGATGATGACAGCTTTGTAATCGAGCTTGAAGTCCGGAATTGTGATGCCACCAACGTTGGCTTTCTTTTTCAATATCCCTTTGGCTATTCGAGGTCTTTTCTGGTTCCATATAAATTTTAGCATTATTTGTTCCATTTCTTTGAAAAAGATGGATGGTACTTTGATAGGAATTGCTTTAAATGTGTAGATTGCTTTAGGTAGCATAGACATTTTCACAATATTTATTCTTCCAATCCAGGAGCATGAAACATTTTTCCATTTCTTTGTGTCTTCCTCCATTTCTTTCATGAGTACTTTATAGTTTTCTGAGTATAGATTCTGTGTCTCTTTGGTTAGGTTTATTCCTAGGTATCTTATGGTTTTGGATGCAATTGTAAATGGGATTGACTCCTTAATATCTCTTTCTTCTGTCTTGCTGTTGGTGTAGAGGAATGCAACTGATTTCTGTGCATTGATTTTATATCCTGACACTTTACTGAATTCCTGTATAAGTTCTAGCAATTTTGGAGTGGAGTCTTTTGGGTTTTCCACATATAGTATCATATCATCTGCGAAGAGTGATAATTTGACTTCTTCTTTGCCGATTTGGATGCCTTTAATTTCCTTTTGTTGTCTGATTGCTGAGGCTAGGACCTCTAGTACTATGTTGAATAGCAGTGGTGATAATGGACATCCATGCCGTGTTCCTGACCTTAGCGGAAAAGCTTTCAGTTTTTCTCCATTGAGAATGATATTTGCGGTGGGTTTTTCATAGACGGCTTTGATGATATTGAGGTATGTGCCCTCTATCCCTACACTTTGAAGAGTTTTGATCAGGAAGGGATGCTGTACTTTGTCAAATGCTTTTTCAGCATCTATTGAGAGTATCATATGGTTCTTGTTCTTTCTTTTATTGATGTGTTGTATCACATTGACTGATTTGCGGATGTTGAACCAACCTTGCAGCCCTGGAATAAATCCCACTTGGTCATGGTGAATAATCTTTTTAATGTACTGTTGAATCCTATTGGCTAGTATTTTGTTGAGTATTTTCGCATCTGTGTTCATCAAGGATATAGGTCTATAGCTCTCTTTTTTGGTGGGATCCTTGCCTGGTTTTGGGATCAAGGTGATGCTGGCCTCATAAAATGAGTTTGGAAGTTTTCCTTCCATTTCTATTTTTTGGAACAGTTTCAGGAGTATAGGAATTAGTTCTTCTTTAAATGTTTGGTAGAATTCCCCCGGGAAGCCGTCTGGCCCTGGGCTTTTGTTTGTTTGGAGATTTTTAATGACTGTTTCAATCTCCTTACTGGTTATGGGTCTGTTGAGGCTTTCTATTTCTTCCTGGTTCAGTTGTGGTAGTTTATATGTTTCTAGGAATGCATCCATTTCTCCCAGATTGTCAAATTTATTGGCGTAGAGTTGCTCATAGTATGTTCTTATAATAGTTTGTATTTCTTTGGTGTTAGTTGTGATCTCTCCTCTTTCTTTTTTTTTAAATTTATTTATTTATTTATTTATTTATTTATTTATTTAAATTTTTTATTTTTTATATACATATATTTTTATCCCCAGGGGTACAGGTCTGTGAATCACCAGGTTTACACACTTCACAGCACTCACCAAATCACATACCCTCCCCAATGTCCATAATCCAACCCCCCTCTCCCAAACCCCCTCCCCCCAGCAACCCTCAGTTTGTTTTGTGAGATTAAGAGTCACTTATGGTTTGTCTCCCTCCCAATCCCATCTTGTTTCATTTATTCTTCTTCTACCCACTTAAGCCTCCATGTTGCATCACCACTTCCTCATATCAGGGAGATCATATGATAGTTGTCTTTCTCTGCTTGACTTATTTCACTAAGCATGATACGCTCTAGTTCCATCCATGTTGTTGCAAATGGCAAGATTTCATTTCTTTTGATGGCTGTATAGTATTCCATTGTGTATAGATACCACATCTTCTTGATCCATTCATCTGTTGATGGACATCTAGGTTCTTTCCATAGTTTGGCTATTGTGGACATAGCTGCTATAAACATTCGGGTGCACGTGCCCCTTTGGTTCACTACATTTGTATCTTTAGGGTAAATACCCAATAGGGCAATTGCTGGGTCATAGGGCAGTTCTATTTTCAACATTTTGAGGAACCTCCATGCTGTTTTCCAGAGTGGCTGCACCAGCTTGCATTCCCACCAACAGTGTAGGAGGGTTCCCCTTTCTCCGCATCCTCAGCAGCATCTGTCATTTCCTGACTTGTTGATTTTAGCCATTCTGACTGGTGTGAGGTGATATCTCATTGTGGTTTTGATTTGTATTTCCCTGATGCCGAGTGATATGGAGCACTTTTTCATGTGTCTGTTCGCCATCTGGATGTCTTCTTTGCAGAAATGTCTGTTCATGTCCTCTGCCCATTTCTTGATTGGATTATTTGTTCTTTGGGTGTTGAGTTTGCTAAGTTCTTTATAGATTCTGGACACTAGTCCTTTATCTGATATGTTGTTTGCAAATATCTTCTCCCATTCTGTCAGTTGTCTTTTGATTTTGTTAACTGTTTCCTTTGCTGTGCAAAAGCTTTTGATCTTGATGAAATCCCAATAGTTCATTTTTGCCCTTGCTTCCCTTGCCTTTTGCGTTGTTCCTAGGAAGATGTTGCTGCGGCTGAGGTCGAAGAGGTTGCTGCCCGTGTTCTCCTCAAGGATTTTGATGGATTCCTTTCGTCCATTGAGGTCCTTCATCCATTTTGAGTCTATTTTTGTGTGTGGTGTAAGGAAATGGTCCAATTTCATTTTTCTGCATGTGGCTGTCCAATTTTCCCAGCACCATTTATTGAAGAGGTTGTCTTTTTTCCATTGGACATTCTTTCCTGCTTTGTCAAAGATTAGTTGACCATAGATTTGAGGGTCTATTTCTGGGCTCTCTATTCTGTTCCATTGATCTATGTGTCTGTTTTTGTGCCAGTACCATGCTGTCTTGATGATGACAGCTTTGTAATAGAGCTTGAAGTCCGGAATTGTGATGCCACCAACGTTGGCTTTCTTTTTCAATATCCCTTTGGCTATTCGAGGTCTTTTCTGGTTCCATATAAATTTTAGCATTATTTGTTCCATTTCTTTGAAAAAGATGGATGGTACTTTGATAGGAATTGCTTTAAATGTGTAGATTGCTTTAGGTAGCATAGACATTTTCACAATATTTATTCTTCCAATCCAGGAGCATGAAACATTTTTCCATTTCTTTGTGTCTTCCTCCATTTCTTTCATGAGTACTTTATAGTTTTCTGAGTATAGATTCTGTGTCTCTTTGGTTAGGTTTATTCCTAGGTATCTTATGGTTTTGGATGCAATTGTAAATGGGATTGACTCCTTAATATCTCTTTCTTCTGTCTTGCTGTTGGTGTAGAGGAATGCAACTGATTTCTGTGCATTGATTTTATATCCTGACACTTTACTGAATTCCTGTATAAGTTCTAGCAATTTTGGAGTGGAGTCTTTTGGGTTTTCCACATATAGTATCATATCATCTGCGAAGAGTGATAATTTGACTTCTTCTTTGCCGATTTGGATGCCTTTAATTTCCTTTTGTTGTCTGATTGCTGAGGCTAGGACCTCTAGTACTATGTTGAATAGCAGTGGTGATAATGGACATCCATGCCGTGTTCCTGACCTTAGCGGAAAAGCTTTCAGTTTTTCTCCATTGAGAATGATATTTGCGGTGGGTTTTTCATAGACGGCTTTGATGATATTGAGGTATGTGCCCTCTATCCCTACACTTTGAAGAGTTTTGATCAGGAAGGGATGCTGTACTTTGTCAAATGCTTTTTCAGCATCTATTGAGAGTATCATATGGTTCTTGTTCTTTCTTTTATTGATGTGTTGTATCACATTGACTGATTTGCGGATGTTGAACCAACCTTGCAGCCCTGGAATAAATCCCACTTGGTCATGGTGAATAATCTTTTTAATGTACTGTTGAATCCTATTGGCTAGTATTTTGTTGAGTATTTTCGCATCTGTGTTCATCAAGGATATCGGTCTATAGCTCTCTTTTTTGGTGGGATCCTTGCCTGGTTTTGGGATCAAGGTGATGCTGGCCTCATAAAATGAGTTTGGAAGTTTTCCTTCCATTTCTATTTTTTGGAACAGTTTCAGGAGTATAGGAATTAGTTCTTCTTTAAATGTTTGGTAGAATTCCCCCGGGAAGCCGTCTGGCCCTGGGCTTTTGTTTGTTTGGAGATTTTTAATGACTGTTTCAATCTCCTTACTGGTTATGGGTCTGTTGAGGCTTTCTATTTCTTCCTGGTTCAGTTGTGGTAGTTTATATGTTTCTAGGAATGCATCCATTTCTCCCAGATGGTCAAATTTATTGGCGTAGAGTTGCTCATAGTATGTTCTTATAATAGTTTGTATTTCTTTGGTGTTAGTTGTGATCTCTCCTCTTTCTTTTTTTTAAAATTTATTTATTTATTTATTTATTTATTTATTTATTTAAATTTTTTATTTTTTATATACATATATTTTTATCCCCAGGGGTACAGGTCTGTGAATCACCAGGTTTACACACTTCACAGCACTCACCAAATCACATACCCTCCCCAATGTCCATAATCCAACCCCCCTCTCCCAAACCCCCTCCCCCCAGCAACCCTCAGTTTGTTTTGTGAGATTAAGAGTCACTTATGGTTTGTCTCCCTCCCAATCCCATCTTGTTTCATTTATTCTTCTTCTACCCACTTAAGCCTCCATGTTGCATCACCACTTCCTCATATCAGGGAGATCATATGATAGTTGTCTTTCTCTGCTTGACTTATTTCACTAAGCATGATACGCTCTAGTTCCATCCATGTTGTTGCAAATGGCAAGATTTCATTTCTTTTGATGGCTGTATAGTATTCCATTGTGTATATATACCACATCTTCTTGATCCATTCATCTGTTGATGGACATCTAGGTTCTTTCCATAGTTTGGCTATTGTGGACATAGCTGCTATAAACATTTGGGTGCACGTGCCCCTTTGGTTCACTACATTTGTATCTTTAGGGTAAATACCCAATAGGGCAATTGCTGGGTCATAGGGCAGTTCTATTTTCAACATTTTGAGGAACCTCCATGCTGTTTTCCAGAGTGGCTGCACCAGCTTGCATTCCCACCAACAGTGTAGGAGGGTTCCCCTTTCTCCGCATCCTCAGCAGCATCTGTCATTTCCTGACTTGTTGATTTTAGCCATTCTGACTGGTGTGAGGTGATATCTCATTGTGGTTTTGATTTGTATTTCCCTGATGCCGAGTGATATGGAGCACTTTTTCATGTGTCTGTTCGCCATCTGGATGTCTTCTTTGCAGAAATGTCTGTTCATGTCCTCTGCCCATTTCTTGATTGGATTATTTGTTCTTTGGGTGTTGAGTTTGCTAAGTTCTTTATAGATTCTGGACACTAGTCCTTTATCTGATATGTTGTTTGCAAATATCTTCTCCCATTCTGTCAGTTGTCTTTTGATTTTGTTAACTGTTTCCTTTGCTGTGCAAAAGCTTTTGATCTTGATGAAATCCCAATAGTTCATTTTTGCCCTTGCTTCCCTTGCCTTTTGCGTTGTTCCTAGGAAGATGTTGCTGCGGCTGAGGTCGAAGAGGTTGCTGCCCGTGTTCTCCTCAAGGATTTTGATGGATTCCTTTCGTACATTGAGGTCCTTCATCCATTTTGAGTCTATTTTTGTGTGTGGTGTAAGGAAATGGTCCAATTTCATTTTTCTGCATGTGGCTGTCCAATTTTCCCAGCACCATTTATTGAAGAGGTTGTCTTTTTTCCATTGGACATTCTTTCCTGCTTTGTCGAAGATTAGTTGACCATAGATTTGAGGGTCTATTTCTGGGCTCTCTATTCTGTTCCATTGATCTATGTGTCTGTTTTTGTGCCAGTACCATGCTGTCTTGATGATGACAGCTTTGTAATAGAGCTTGAAGTCCGGAATTGTGATGCCACCAACGTTGGCTTTCTTTTTCAATATCCCTCTGGCTATTCGAGGTCTTTTCTGGTTCCATATAAATTTTAGCATTATTTGTTCCATTTCTTTGAAAAAGATGGATGGTACTTTGATAGGAATTGCTTTAAATGTGTAGATTGCTTTAGGTAGCATAGACATTTTCACAATATTTATTCTTCCAATCCAGGAGCATGAAACATTTTTCCATTTCTTTGTGTCTTCCTCCATTTCTTTCATGAGTACTTTATAGTTTTCTGAGTATAGATTCTGTGTCTCTTTGGTTAGGTTTATTCCTAGGTATCTTATGGTTTTGGATGCAATTGTAAATGGGATTGACTCCTTAATATCTCTTTCTTCTGTCTTGCTGTTGGTGTAGAGGAATGCAACTGATTTCTGTGCATTGATTTTATATCCTGACACTTTACTGAATTCCTGTATAAGTTCTAGCAATTTTGGAGTGGAGTCTTTTGGGTTTTCCACATATAGTATCATATCATCTGCGAAGAGTGATAATTTGACTTCTTCTTTGCCGATTTGGATGCCTTTAATTTCCTTTTGTTGTCTGATTGCTGAGGCTAGGACCTCTAGTACTATGTTGAATAGCAGTGGTGATAATGGACATCCATGCCGTGTTCCTGACCTTAGCGGAAAAGCTTTCAGTTTTTCTCCATTGAGAATGATATTTGCGGTGGGTTTTTCATAGACGGCTTTGATGATATTGAGGTATGTGCCCTCTATCCCTACACTTTGAAGAGTTTTGATCAGGAAGGGATGCTGTACTTTGTCAAATGCTTTTTCAGCATCTATTGAGAGTATCATATGGTTCTTGTTCTTTCTTTTATTGATGTGTTGTATCACATTGACTGATTTGCGGATGTTGAACCAACCTTGCAGCCCTGGAATAAATCCCACTTGGTCATGGTGAATAATCTTTTTAATGTACTGTTGAATCCTATTGGCTAGTATTTTGTTGAGTATTTTCGCATCTGTGTTCATCAAGGATATCGGTCTATAGCTCTCTTTTTTGGTGGGATCCTTGCCTGGTTTTGGGATCAAGGTGATGCTGGCCTCATAAAATGAGTTTGGAAGTTTTCCTTCCATTTCTATTTTTTGGAACAGTTTCAGGAGTATAGGAATTAGTTCTTCTTTAAATGTTTGGTAGAATTCCCCCGGGAAGCCGTCTGGCCCTGGGCTTTTGTTTGTTTGGAGATTTTTAATGACTGTTTCAATCTCCTTACTGGTTATGGGTCTGTTGAGGCTTTCTATTTCTTCCTGGTTCAGTTGTGGTAGTTTATATGTTTCTAGGAATGCATCCATTTCTCCCAGATTGTCAAATTTATTGGCGTAGAGTTGCTCATAGTATGTTCTTATAATAGTTTGTATTTCTTTGGTGTTAGTTGTGATCTCTCCTCTTTCTTTCTTTTTAAATTTATTTATTTATTTATTTATTTATTTATTTATTTATTTAAATTTTTTATTTTTTATATACATATATTTTTATCCCCAGGGGTACAGGTCTGTGAATCACCAGGTTTACACACTTCACAGCACTCACCAAATCACATACCCTCCCCAATGTCCATAATCCAACCCCCCTCTCCCAAACCCCCTCCCCCCAGCAACCCTCAGTTTGTTTTGTGAGATTAAGAGTCACTTATGGTTTGTCTCCCTCCCAATCCCATCTTGTTTCATTTATTCTTCTTCTACCCACTTAAGCCTCCATGTTGCATCACCACTTCCTCATATCAGGGAGATCATATGATAGTTGTCTTTCTCTGCTTGACTTATTTCACTAAGCATGATACGCTCTAGTTCCATCCATGTTGTTGCAAATGGCAAGATTTCATTTCTTTTGATGGCTGTATAGTATTCCATTGTGTATATATACCACATCTTCTTGATCCATTCATCTGTTGATGGACATCTAGGTTCTTTCCATAGTTTGGCTATTGTGGACATAGCTGCTATAAACATTCGGGTGCACGTGCCCCTTTGGTTCACTACATTTGTATCTTTAGGGTAAATACCCAATAGGGCAATTGCTGGGTCATAGGGCAGTTCTATTTTCAACATTTTGAGGAACCTCCATGCTGTTTTCCAGAGTGGCTGCACCAGCTTGCATTCCCACCAACAGTGTAGGAGGGTTCCCCTTTCTCCGCATCCTCAGCAGCATCTGTCATTTCCTGACTTGTTGATTTTAGCCATTCTGACTGGTGTGAGGTGATATCTCATTGTGGTTTTGATTTGTATTTCCCTGATGCCGAGTGATATGGAGCACTTTTTCATGTGTCTGTTCGCCATCTGGATGTCTTCTTTGCAGAAATGTCTGTTCATGTCCTCTGCCCATTTCTTGATTGGATTATTTGTTCTTTGGGTGTTGAGTTTGCTAAGTTCTTTATAGATTCTGGACACTAGTCCTTTATCTGATATGTTGTTTGCAAATATCTTCTCCCATTCTGTCAGTTGTCTTTTGATTTTGTTAACTGTTTCCTTTGCTGTGCAAAAGCTTTTGATCTTGATGAAATCCCAATAGTTCATTTTTGCCCTTGCTTCCCTTGCCTTTTGCGTTGTTCCTAGGAAGATGTTGCTGCGGCTGAGGTCGAAGAGGTTGCTGCCCGTGTTCTCCTCAAGGATTTTGATGGATTCCTTTCGTACATTGAGGTCCTTCATCCATTTTGAGTCTATTTTTGTGTGTGGTGTAAGGAAATGGTCCAATTTCATTTTTCTGCATGTGGCTGTCCAATTTTCCCAGCACCATTTATTGAAGAGGTTGTCTTTTTTCCATTGGACATTCTTTCCTGCTTTGTCGAAGATTAGTTGACCATAGATTTGAGGGTCTATTTCTGGGCTCTCTATTCTGTTCCATTGATCTATGTGTCTGTTTTTGTGCCAGTACCATGCTGTCTTGATGATGACAGCTTTGTAATAGAGCTTGAAGTCCGGAATTGTGATGCCACCAACGTTGGCTTTCTTTTTCAATATCCCTTTGGCTATTCGAGGTCTTTTCTGGTTCCATATAAATTTTAGCATTATTTGTTCCATTTCTTTGAAAAAGATGGATGGTACTTTGATAGGAATTGCTTTAAATGTGTAGATTGCTTTAGGTAGCATAGACATTTTCACAATATTTATTCTTCCAATCCAGGAGCATGAAACATTTTTCCATTTCTTTGTGTCTTCCTCCATTTCTTTCATGAGTACTTTATAGTTTTCTGAGTATAGATTCTGTGTCTCTTTGGTTAGGTTTATTCCTAGGTATCTTATGGTTTTGGATGCAATTGTAAATGGGATTGACTCCTTAATATCTCTTTCTTCTGTCTTGCTGTTGGTGTAGAGGAATGCAACTGATTTCTGTGCATTGATTTTATATCCTGACACTTTACTGAATTCCTGTATAAGTTCTAGCAATTTTGGAGTGGAGTCTTTTGGGTTTTCCACATATAGTATCATATCATCTGCGAAGAGTGATAATTTGACTTCTTCTTTGCCGATTTGGATGCCTTTAATTTCCTTTTGTTGTCTGATTGCTGAGGCTAGGACCTCTAGTACTATGTTGAATAGCAGTGGTGATAATGGACATCCATGCCGTGTTCCTGACCTTAGCGGAAAAGCTTTCAGTTTTTCTCCATTGAGAATGATATTTGCGGTGGGTTTTTCATAGACGGCTTTGATGATATTGAGGTATGTGCCCTCTATCCCTACACTTTGAAGAGTTTTGATCAGGAAGGGATGCTGTACTTTGTCAAATGCTTTTTCAGCATCTATTGAGAGTATCATATGGTTCTTGTTCTTTCTTTTATTGATGTGTTGTATCACATTGACTGATTTGCGGATGTTGAACCAACCTTGCAGCCCTGGAATAAATCCCACTTGGTCATGGTGAATAATCTTTTTAATGTACTGTTGAATCCTATTGGCTAGTATTTTGTTGAGTATTTTCGCATCTGTGTTCATCAAGGATATCGGTCTATAGCTCTCTTTTTTGGTGGGATCCTTGCCTGGTTTTGGGATCAAGGTGATGCTGGCCTCATAAAATGAGTTTGGAAGTTTTCCTTCCATTTCTATTTTTTGGAACAGTTTCAGGAGTATAGGAATTAGTTCTTCTTTAAATGTTTGGTAGAATTCCCCCGGGAAGCCGTCTGGCCCTGGGCTTTTGTTTGTTTGGAGATTTTTAATGACTGTTTCAATCTCCTTACTGGTTATGGGTCTGTTGAGGCTTTCTATTTCTTCCTGGTTCAGTTGTGGTAGTTTATATGTTTCTAGGAATGCATCCATTTCTCCCAGATTGTCAAATTTATTGGCGTAGAGTTGCTCATAGTATGTTCTTATAATAGTTTGTATTTCTTTGGTGTTAGTTGTGATCTCTCCTCTTTCTTTTTTTTAAAATTTATTTATTTATTTATTTATTTATTTATTTAAATTTTTTATTTTTTATATACATATATTTTTATCCCCAGGGGTACAGGTCTGTGAATCACCAGGTTTACACACTTCACAGCACTCACCAAATCACATACCCTCCCCAATGTCCATAATCCAACCCCCCTCTCCCAAACCCTCTCCCCCCAGCAACCCTCAGTTTGTTTTGTGAGATTAAGAGTCACTTATGGTTTGTCTCCCTCCCAATCCCATCTTGTTTCATTTATTCTTCTTCTACCCACTTAAGCCTCCATGTTGCATCACCACTTCCTCATATCAGGGAGATCATATGATAGTTGTCTTTCTCTGCTTGACTTATTTCACTAAGCATGATACGCTCTAGTTCCATCCATGTTGTTGCAAATGGCAAGATTTCATTTCTTTTGATGGCTGTATAGTATTCCATTGTGTATATATACCACATCTTCTTGATCCATTCATCTGTTGATGGACATCTAGGTTCTTTCCATAGTTTGGCTATTGTGGACATAGCTGCTATAAACATTCGGGTGCACGTGCCCCTTTGGTTCACTACATTTGTATCTTTAGGGTAAATACCCAATAGGGCAATTGCTGGGTCATAGGGCAGTTCTATTTTCAACATTTTGAGGAACCTCCATGCTGTTTTCCAGAGTGGCTGCACCAGCTTGCATTCCCACCAACAGTGTAGGAGGGTTCCCCTTTCTCCGCATCCTCAGCAGCATCTGTCATTTCCTGACTTGTTGATTTTAGCCATTCTGACTGGTGTGAGGTGATATCTCATTGTGGTTTTGATTTGTATTTCCCTGATGCCGAGTGATATGGAGCACTTTTTCATGTGTCTGTTCGCCATCTGGATGTCTTCTTTGCAGAAATGTCTGTTCATGTCCTCTGCCCATTTCTTGATTGGATTATTTGTTCTTTGGGTGTTGAGTTTGCTAAGTTCTTTATAGATTCTGGACACTAGTCCTTTATCTGATATGTTGTTTGCAAATATCTTCTCCCATTCTGTCAGTTGTCTTTTGATTTTGTTAACTGTTTCCTTTGCTGTGCAAAAGCTTTTGATCTTGATGAAATCCCAATAGTTCATTTTTGCCCTTGCTTCCCTTGCCTTTTGCGTTGTTCCTAGGAAGATGTTGCTGCGGCTGAGGTCGAAGAGGTTGCTGCCCGTGTTCTCCTCAAGGATTTTGATGGATTCCTTTCGTACATTGAGGTCCTTCATCCATTTTGAGTCTATTTTTGTGTGTGGTGTAAGGAAATGGTCCAATTTCATTTTTCTGCATGTGGCTGTCCAATTTTCCCAGCACCATTTATTGAAGAGGTTGTCTTTTTTCCATTGGACATTCTTTCCTGCTTTGTCGAAGATTAGTTGACCATAGATTTGAGGGTCTATTTCTGGGCTCTCTATTCTGTTCCATTGATCTATGTGTCTGTTTTTGTGCCAGTACCATGCTGTCTTGATGATGACAGCTTTGTAATCGAGCTTGAAGTCCGGAATTGTGATGCCACCAACGTTGGCTTTCTTTTTCAATATCCCTTTGGCTATTCGAGGTCTTTTCTGGTTCCATATAAATTTTAGCATTATTTGTTCCATTTCTTTGAAAAAGATGGATGGTACTTTGATAGGAATTGCTTTAAATGTGTAGATTGCTTTAGGTAGCATAGACATTTTCACAATATTTATTCTTCCAATCCAGGAGCATGAAACATTTTTCCATTTCTTTGTGTCTTCCTCCATTTCTTTCATGAGTACTTTATAGTTTTCTGAGTATAGATTCTGTGTCTCTTTGGTTAGGTTTATTCCTAGGTATCTTATGGTTTTGGATGCAATTGTAAATGGGATTGACTCCTTAATATCTCTTTCTTCTGTCTTGCTGTTGGTGTAGAGGAATGCAACTGATTTCTGTGCATTGATTTTATATCCTGACACTTTACTGAATTCCTGTATAAGTTCTAGCAATTTTGGAGTGGAGTCTTTTGGGTTTTCCACATATAGTATCATATCATCTGCGAAGAGTGATAATTTGACTTCTTCTTTGCCGATTTGGATGCCTTTAATTTCCTTTTGTTGTCTGATTGCTGAGGCTAGGACCTCTAGTACTATGTTGAATAGCAGTGGTGATAATGGACATCCATGCCGTGTTCCTGACCTTAGCGGAAAAGCTTTCAGTTTTTCTCCATTGAGAATGATATTTGCGGTGGGTTTTTCATAGACGGCTTTGATGATATTGAGGTATGTGCCCTCTATCCCTACACTTTGAAGAGTTTTGATCAGGAAGGGATGCTGTACTTTGTCAAATGCTTTTTCAGCATCTATTGAGAGTATCATATGGTTCTTGTTCTTTCTTTTATTGATGTGTTGTATCACATTGACTGATTTGCGGATGTTGAACCAACCTTGCAGCCCTGGAATAAATCCCACTTGGTCATGGTGAATAATCTTTTTAATGTACTGTTGAATCCTATTGGCTAGTATTTTGTTGAGTATTTTCGCATCTGTGTTCATCAAGGATATCGGTCTATAGCTCTCTTTTTTGGTGGGATCCTTGCCTGGTTTTGGGATCAAGGTGATGCTGGCCTCATAAAATGAGTTTGGAAGTTTTCCTTCCATTTCTATTTTTTGGAACAGTTTCAGGAGTATAGGAATTAGTTCTTCTTTAAATGTTTGGTAGAATTCCCCCGGGAAGCCGTCTGGCCCTGGGCTTTTGTTTGTTTGGAGATTTTTAATGACTGTTTCAATCTCCTTACTGGTTATGGGTCTGTTGAGGCTTTCTATTTCTTCCTGGTTCAGTTGTGGTAGTTTATATGTTTCTAGGAATGCATCCATTTCTCCCAGATTGTCAAATTTATTGGCGTAGAGTTGCTCATAGTATGTTCTTATAATAGTTTGTATTTCTTTGGTGTTAGTTGTGATCTCTCCTCTTTCTTTTTTTTAAAATTTATTTATTTATTTATTTATTTATTTATTTAAATTTTTTATTTTTTATATACATATATTTTTATCCCCAGGGGTACAGGTCTGTGAATCACCAGGTTTACACACTTCACAGCACTCACCAAATCACATACCCTCCCCAATGTCCATAATCCAACCCCCCTCTCCCAAACCCCCTCCCCCCAGCAACCCTCAGTTTGTTTTGTGAGATTAAGAGTCACTTATGGTTTGTCTCCCTCCCAATCCCATCTTGTTTCATTTATTCTTCTTCTACCCACTTAAGCCTCCATGTTGCATCACCACTTCCTCATATCAGGGAGATCATATGATAGTTGTCTTTCTCTGCTTGACTTATTTCACTAAGCATGATACGCTCTAGTTCCATCCATGTTGTTGCAAATGGCAAGATTTCATTTCTTTTGATGGCTGTATAGTATTCCATTGTGTATATATACCACATCTTCTTGATCCATTCATCTGTTGATGGACATCTAGGTTCTTTCCATAGTTTGGCTATTGTGGACATAGCTGCTATAAACATTCGGGTGCACGTGCCCCTTTGGTTCACTACATTTGTATCTTTAGGGTAAATACCCAATAGGGCAATTGCTGGGTCATAGGGCAGTTCTATTTTCAACATTTTGAGGAACCTCCATGCTGTTTTCCAGAGTGGCTGCACCAGCTTGCATTCCCACCAACAGTGTAGGAGGGTTCCCCTTTCTCCGCATCCTCAGCAGCATCTGTCATTTCCTGACTTGTTGATTTTAGCCATTCTGACTGGTGTGAGGTGATATCTCATTGTGGTTTTGATTTGTATTTCTCTGATGCCGAGTGATATGGAGCACTTTTTCATGTGTCTGTTCGCCATCTGGATGTCTTCTTTGCAGAAATGTCTGTTCATGTCCTCTGCCCATTTCTTGATTGGATTATTTGTTCTTTGGGTGTTGAGTTTGCTAAGTTCTTTATAGATTCTGGACACTAGTCCTTTATCTGATATGTTGTTTGCAAATATCTTCTCCCATTCTGTCAGTTGTCTTTTGATTTTGTTAACTGTTTCCTTTGCTGTGCAAAAGCTTTTGATCTTGATGAAATCCCAATAGTTCATTTTTGCCCTTGCTTCCCTTGCCTTTTGCGTTGTTCCTAGGAAGATGTTGCTGCGGCTGAGGTCGAAGAGGTTGCTGCCCGTGTTCTCCTCAAGGATTTTGATGGATTCCTTTCGTACATTGAGGTCCTTCATCCATTTTGAGTCTATTTTTGTGTGTGGTGTAAGGAAATGGTCCAATTTCATTTTTCTGCATGTGGCTGTCCAATTTTCCCAGCACCATTTATTGAAGAGGTTGTCTTTTTTCCATTGGACATTCTTTCCTGCTTTGTCGAAGATTAGTTGACCATAGATTTGAGGGTCTATTTCTGGGCTCTCTATTCTGTTCCATTGATCTATGTGTCTGTTTTTGTGCCAGTACCATGCTGTCTTGATGATGACAGCTTTGTAATAGAGCTTGAAGTCCGGAATTGTGATGCCACCAACGTTGGCTTTCTTTTTCAATATCCCTTTGGCTATTCGAGGTCTTTTCTGGTTCCATATAAATTTTAGCATTATTTGTTCCATTTCTTTGAAAAAGATGGATGGTACTTTGATAGGAATTGCTTTAAATGTGTAGATTGCTTTAGGTAGCATAGACATTTTCACAATATTTATTCTTCCAATCCAGGAGCATGAAACATTTTTCCATTTCTTTGTGTCTTCCTCCATTTCTTTCATGAGTACTTTATAGTTTTCTGAGTATAGATTCTGTGTCTCTTTGGTTAGGTTTATTCCTAGGTATCTTATGGTTTTGGATGCAATTGTAAATGGGATTGACTCCTTAATATCTCTTTCTTCTGTCTTGCTGTTGGTGTAGAGGAATGCAACTGATTTCTGTGCATTGATTTTATATCCTGACACTTTACTGAATTCCTGTATAAGTTCTAGCAATTTTGGAGTGGAGTCTTTTGGGTTTTCCACATATAGTATCATATCATCTGCGAAGAGTGATAATTTGACTTCTTCTTTGCCGATTTGGATGCCTTTAATTTCCTTTTGTTGTCTGATTGCTGAGGCTAGGACCTCTAGTACTATGTTGAATAGCAGTGGTGATAATGGACATCCATGCCGTGTTCCTGACCTTAGCGGAAAAGCTTTCAGTTTTTCTCCATTGAGAATGATATTTGCGGTGGGTTTTTCATAGACGGCTTTGATGATATTGAGGTATGTGCCCTCTATCCCTACACTTTGAAGAGTTTTGATCAGGAAGGGATGCTGTACTTTGTCAAATGCTTTTTCAGCATCTATTGAGAGTATCATATGGTTCTTGTTCTTTCTTTTATTGATGTGTTGTATCACATTGACTGATTTGCGGATGTTGAACCAACCTTGCAGCCCTGGAATAAATCCCACTTGGTCATGGTGAATAATCTTTTTAATGTACTGTTGAATCCTATTGGCTAGTATTTTGTTGAGTATTTTCGCATCTGTGTTCATCAAGGATATCGGTCTATAGCTCTCTTTTTTGGTGGGATCCTTGCCTGGTTTTGGGATCAAGGTGATGCTGGCCTCATAAAATGAGTTTGGAAGTTTTCCTTCCATTTCTATTTTTTGGAACAGTTTCAGGAGTATAGGAATTAGTTCTTCTTTAAATGTTTGGTAGAATTCCCCCGGGAAGCCGTCTGGCCCTGGGCTTTTGTTTGTTTGGAGATTTTTAATGACTGTTTCAATCTCCTTACTGGTTATGGGTCTGTTGAGGCTTTCTATTTCTTCCTGGTTCAGTTGTGGTAGTTTATATGTTTCTAGGAATGCATCCATTTCTCCCAGATTGTCAAATTTATTGGCGTAGAGTTGCTCATAGTATGTTCTTATAATAGTTTGTATTTCTTTGGTGTTAGTTGTGATCTCTCCTCTTTCTTTTTTTTTAAATTTATTTATTTATTTATTTATTTATTTATTTATTTATTTAAATTTTTTATTTTTTATATACATATATTTTTATCCCCAGGGGTACAGGTCTGTGAATCACCAGGTTTACACACTTCACAGCTCTCACCAAATCACATACCCTCCTCAATGTCCATAATCCAACCCCCCTCTCCCAAACCCCCTCCCCCCAGCAACCCTCAGTTTGTTTTGTGAGATTAAGAGTCACTTATGGTTTGTCTCCCTCCCAATCCCATCTTGTTTCATTTATTCTTCTTCTACCCACTTAAGCCTCCATGTTGCATCACCACTTCCTCATATCAGGGAGATCATATGATAGTTGTCTTTCTCTGCTTGACTTATTTCACTAAGCATGATACGCTCTAGTTCCATCCATGTTGTTGCAAATGGCAAGATTTCATTTCTTTTGATGGCTGTATAGTATTCCATTGTGTATATATACCACATCTTCTTGATCCATTCATCTGTTGATGGACATCTAGGTTCTTTCCATAGTTTGGCTATTGTGGACATAGCTGCTATAAACATTCGGGTGCACGTGCCCCTTTGGTTCACTACATTTGTATCTTTAGGGTAAATACCCAATAGGGCAATTGCTGGGTCATAGGGCAGTTCTATTTTCAACATTTTGAGGAACCTCCATGCTGTTTTCCAGAGTGGCTGCACCAGCTTGCATTCCCACCAACAGTGTAGGAGGGTTCCCCTTTCTCCGCATCCTCAGCAGCATCTGTCATTTCCTGACTTGTTGATTTTAGCCATTCTGACTGGTGTGAGGTGATATCTCATTGTGGTTTTGATTTGTATTTCCCTGATGCCGAGTGATATGGAGCACTTTTTCATGTGTCTGTTCGCCATCTGGATGTCTTCTTTGCAGAAATGTCTGTTCATGTCCTCTGCCCATTTCTTGATTGGATTATTTGTTCTTTGGGTGTTGAGTTTGCTAAGTTCTTTATAGATTCTGGACACTAGTCCTTTATCTGATATGTTGTTTGCAAATATCTTCTCCCATTCTGTCAGTTGTCTTTTGATTTTGTTAACTGTTTCCTTTGCTGTGCAAAAGCTTTTGATCTTGATGAAATCCCAATAGTTCATTTTTGCCCTTGCTTCCCTTGCCTTTTGTGTTGTTCCTAGGAAGATGTTGCTGCGGCTGAGGTCGAAGAGGTTGCTGCCCGTGTTCTCCTCAAGGATTTTGATGGATTCCTTTCGTACATTGAGGTCCTTCATCCATTTTGAGTCTATTTTTGTGTGTGGTGTAAGGAAATGGTCCAATTTCATTTTTCTGCATGTGGCTGTCCAATTTTCCCAGCACCATTTATTGAAGAGGTTGTCTTTTTTCCATTGGACATTCTTTCCTGCTTTGTCGAAGATTAGTTGACCATAGATTTGAGGGTCTATTTCTGGGCTCTCTATTCTGTTCCATTGATCTATGTGTCTGTTTTTGTGCCAGTACCATGCTGTCTTGATGATGACAGCTTTGTAATAGAGCTTGAAGTCCGGAATTGTGATGCCACCAACGTTGGCTTTCTTTTTCAATATCCCTTTGGCTATTCGAGGTCTTTTCTGGTTCCATATAAATTTTAGCATTATTTGTTCCATTTCTTTGAAAAAGATGGATGGTACTTTGATAGGAATTGCTTTAAGTGTGTAGATTGCTTTAGGTAGCATAGACATTTTCACAATATTTATTCTTCCAATCCAGGAGCATGAAACATTTTTCCATTTCTTTGTGTCTTCCTCCATTTCTTTCATGAGTACTTTATAGTTTTCTGAGTATAGATTCTGTGTCTCTTTGGTTAGGTTTATTCCTAGGTATCTTATGGTTTTGGATGCAATTGTAAATGGGATTGACTCCTTAATATCTCTTTCTTCTGTCTTGCTGTTGGTGTAGAGGAATGCAACTGATTTCTGTGCATTGATTTTATATCCTGACACTTTACTGAATTCCTGTATAAGTTCTAGCAATTTTGGAGTGGAGTCTTTTGGGTTTTCCACATATAGTATCATATCATCTGCGAAGAGTGATAATTTGACTTCTTCTTTGCCGATTTGGATGCCTTTAATTTCCTTTTGTTGTCTGATTGCTGAGGCTAGGACCTCTAGTACTATGTTGAATAGCAGTGGTGATAATGGACATCCATGCCGTGTTCCTGACCTTAGCGGAAAAGCTTTCAGTTTTTCTCCATTGAGAATGATATTTGCGGTGGGTTTTTCATAGACGGCTTTGATGATATTGAGGTATGTGCCCTCTATCCCTACACTTTGAAGAGTTTTGATCAGGAAGGGATGCTGTACTTTGTCAAATGCTTTTTCAGCATCTATTGAGAGTATCATATGGTTCTTGTTCTTTCTTTTATTGATGTGTTGTATCACATTGACTGATTTGCGGATGTTGAACCAACCTTGCAGCCCTGGAATAAATCCCACTTGGTCATGGTGAATAATCTTTTTAATGTACTGTTGAATCCTATTGGCTAGTATTTTGTTGAGTATTTTCGCATCTGTGTTCATCAAGGATATCGGTCTATAGCTCTCTTTTTTGGTGGGATCCTTGCCTGGTTTTGGGATCAAGGTGATGCTGGCCTCATAAAATGAGTTTGGAAGTTTTCCTTCCATTTCTATTTTTTGGAACAGTTTCAGGAGTATAGGAATTAGTTCTTCTTTAAATGTTTGGTAGAATTCCCCCGGGAAGCCGTCTGGCCCTGGGCTTTTGTTTGTTTGGAGATTTTTAATGACTGTTTCAATCTCCTTACTGGTTATGGGTCTGTTGAGGCTTTCTATTTCTTCCTGGTTCAGTTGTGGTAGTTTATATGTTTCTAGGAATGCATCCATTTCTCCCAGATTGTCAAATTTATTGGCGTAGAGTTGCTCATAGTATGTTCTTATAATAGTTTGTATTTCTTTGGTGTTAGTTGTGATCTCTCCTCTTTCTTTTTTTTAAAATTTATTTATTTATTTATTTATTTATTTATTTATTTATTTAAATTTTTTATTTTTTATATACATATATTTTTATCCCCAGGGGTACAGGTCTGTGAATCACCAGGTTTACACACTTCACAGCACTCACCAAATCACATACCCTCCCCAATGTCCATAATCCAACCCCCCTCTCCCAAACCCCCTCCCCCCAGCAACCCTCAGTTTGTTTTGTGAGATTAAGAGTCACTTATGGTTTGTCTCCCTCCCAATCCCATCTTGTTTCATTTATTCTTCTTCTACCCACTTAAGCCTCCATGTTGCATCACCACTTCCTCATATCAGGGAGATCATATGATAGTTGTCTTTCTCTGCTTGACTTATTTCACTAAGCATGATACGCTCTAGTTCCATCCATGTTGTTGCAAATGGCAAGATTTCATTTCTTTTGATGGCTGTATAGTATTCCATTGTGTATATATACCACATCTTCTTGATCCATTCATCTGTTAATGGACATCTAGGTTCTTTCCATAGTTTGGCTATTGTGGACATAGCTGCTATAAACATTCGGGTGCACGTGCCCCTTTGGTTCACTACATTTGTATCTTTAGGGTAAATACCCAATAGGGCAATTGCTGGGTCATAGGGCAGTTCTATTTTCAACATTTTGAGGAACCTCCATGCTGTTTTCCAGAGTGGCTGCACCAGCTTGCATTCCCACCAAGAGTGTAGGAGGGTTCCCCTTTCTCCGCATCCTCAGCAGCATCTGTCATTTCCTGACTTGTTGATTTTAGCCATTCTGACTGGTGTGAGGTGATATCTCATTGTGGTTTTGATTTGTATTTCCCTGATGCCGAGTGATATGGAGCACTTTTTCATGTGTCTGTTCGCCATCTGGATGTCTTCTTTGCAGAAATGTCTGTTCATGTCCTCTGCCCATTTCTTGATTGGATTATTTGTTCTTTGGGTGTTGAGTTTGCTAAGTTCTTTATAGATTCTGGACACTAGTCCTTTATCTGATATGTTGTTTGCAAATATCTTCTCCCATTCTGTCAGTTGTCTTTTGATTTTGTTAACTGTTTCCTTTGCTGTGCAAAAGCTTTTGATCTTGATGAAATCCCAATAGTTCATTTTTGCCCTTGCTTCCCTTGCCTTTTGCGTTGTTCCTAGGAAGATGTTGCTGCGGCTGAGGTCGAAGAGGTTGCTGCCCGTGTTCTCCTCAAGGATTTTGATGGATTCCTTTCGTACATTGAGGTCCTTCATCCATTTTGAGTCTATTTTTGTGTGTGGTGTAAGGAAATGGTCCAATTTCATTTTTCTGCATGTGGCTGTCCAATTTTCCCAGCACCATTTATTGAAGAGGTTGTCTTTTTTCCATTGGACATTCTTTCCTGCTTTGTCGAAGATTAGTTGACCATAGATTTGAGGGTCTATTTCTGGGCTCTCTATTCTGTTCCATTGATCTATGTGTCTGTTTTTGTGCCAGTACCATGCTGTCTTGATGATGACAGCTTTGTAATCGAGCTTGAAGTCCGGAATTGTGATGCCACCAACGTTGGCTTTCTTTTTCAATATCCCTTTGGCTATTCGAGGTCTTTTCTGGTTCCATATAAATTTTAGCATTATTTGTTCCATTTCTTTGAAAAAGATGGATGGTACTTTGATAGGAATTGCTTTAAGTGTGTAGATTGCTTTAGGTAGCATAGACATTTTCACAATATTTATTCTTCCAATCCAGGAGCATGAAACATTTTTCCATTTCTTTGTGTCTTCCTCCATTTCTTTCATGAGTACTTTATAGTTTTCTGAGTATAGATTCTGTGTCTCTTTGGTTAGGTTTATTCCTAGGTATCTTATGGTTTTGGATGCAATTGTAAATGGGATTGACTCCTTAATATCTCTTTCTTCTGTCTTGCTGTTGGTGTAGAGGAATGCAACTGATTTCTGTGCATTGATTTTATATCCTGACACTTTACTGAATTCCTGTATAAGTTCTAGCAATTTTGGAGTGGAGTCTTTTGGGTTTTCCACATATAGTATCATATCATCTGCGAAGAGTGATAATTTGACTTCTTCTTTGCCGATTTGGATGCCTTTAATTTCCTTTTGTTGTCTGATTGCTGAGGCTAGGACCTCTAGTACTATGTTGAATAGCAGTGGTGATAATGGACATCCATGCCGTGTTCCTGACCTTAGCGGAAAAGCTTTCAGTTTTTCTCCATTGAGAATGATATTTGCGGTGGGTTTTTCATAGACGGCTTTGATGATATTGAGGTATGTGCCCTCTATCCCTACACTTTGAAGAGTTTTGATCAGGAAGGGATGCTGTACTTTGTCAAATGCTTTTTCAGCATCTATTGAGAGTATCATATGGTTCTTGTTCTTTCTTTTATTGATGTGTTGTATCACATTGACTGATTTGCGGATGTTGAACCAACCTTGCAGCCCTGGAATAAATCCCACTTGGTCATGGTGAATAATCTTTTTAATGTACTGTTGAATCCTATTGGCTAGTATTTTGTTGAGTATTTTCGCATCTGTGTTCATCAAGGATATCGGTCTATAGCTCTCTTTTTTGGTGGGATCCTTGCCTGGTTTTGGGATCAAGGTGATGCTGGCCTCATAAAATGAGTTTGGAAGTTTTCCTTCCATTTCTATTTTTTGGAACAGTTTCAGGAGTATAGGAATTAGTTCTTCTTTAAATGTTTGGTAGAATTCCCCCGGGAAGCCGTCTGGCCCTGGGCTTTTGTTTGTTTGGAGATTTTTAATGACTGTTTCAATCTCCTTACTGGTTATGGGTCTGTTGAGGCTTTCTATTTCTTCCTGGTTCAGTTGTGGTAGTTTATATGTTTCTAGGAATGCATCCATTTCTCCCAGATTGTCAAATTTATTGGCGTAGAGTTGCTCATAGTATGTTCTTATAATATTTTGTATTTCTTTGGTGTTAGTTGTGATCTCTCCTCTTTCTTTTTTTTTAAATTTATTTATTTATTTATTTATTTATTTATTTATTTATTTAAATTCTTTATTTTTTATATACATATATTTTTATCCCCAGGGGTACAGGTCTGTGAATCACCAGGTTTACACACTTCACAGCACTCACCAAATCACATACCCTCCCCAATGTCCATAATCCAACCCCCCTCTCCCAAACCCCCTCCCCCCAGCAACCCTCAGTTTGTTTTGTGAGATTAAGAGTCACTTATGGTTTGTCTCCCTCCCAATCCCATCTTGTTTCATTTATTCTTCTTCTACCCACTTAAGCCTCCATGTTGCATCACCACTTCCTCATATCAGGGAGATCATATGATAGTTGTCTTTCTCTGCTTGACTTATTTCACTAAGCATGATACGCTCTAGTTCCATCCATGTTGTTGCAAATGGCAAGATTTCATTTCTTTTGATGGCTGTATAGTATTCCATTGTGTATATATACCACATCTTCTTGATCCATTCAACTGTTGATGGACATCTAGGTTCTTTCCATAGTTTGGCTATTGTGGACATAGCTGCTATAAACATTCGGGTGCACGTGCCCCTTTGGTTCACTACATTTGTATCTTTAGGGTAAATACCCAATAGGGCAATTGCTGGGTCATAGGGCAGTTCTATTTTCAACATTTTGAGGAACCTCCATGCTGTTTTCCAGAGTGGCTGCACCAGCTTGCATTCCCACCAACAGTGTAGGAGGGTTCCCCTTTCTCCGCATCCTCAGCAGCATCTGTCATTTCCTGACTTGTTGATTTTAGCCTTTCTGGCTGGTGTGAGGTGATATCTCATTGTGGTTTTGATTTGTATTTCCCTGATGCCGAGTGATATGGAGCACTTTTTCATGTGTCTGTTCGCCATCTGGATGTCTTCTTTGCAGAAATGTCTGTTCATGTCCTCTGCCCATTTCTTGATTGGATTATTTGTTCTTTGGGTGTTGAGTTTGCTAAGTTCTTTATAGATTCTGGACACTAGTCCTTTATCTGATATGTTGTTTGCAAATATCTTCTCCCATTCTGTCAGTTGTCTTTTGATTTTGTTAACTGTTTCCTTTGCTGTGCAAAAGCTTTTGATCTTGATGAAATCCCAATAGTTCATTTTTGCCCTTGCTTCCCTTGCCTTTTGCGTTGTTCCTAGGAAGATGTTGCTGCGGCTGAGGTCGAAGAGGTTGCTGCCCGTGTTCTCCTCAAGGATTTTGATGGATTCCTTTCGTACATTGAGGTCCTTCATCCATTTTGAGTCTATTTTTGTGTGTGGTGTAAGGAAATGGTCCAATTTCATTTTTCTGCATGTGGCTGTCCAATTTTCCCAGCACCATTTATTGAAGAGGTTGTCTTTTTTCCATTGGACATTCTTTCCTGCTTTGTCGAAGATTAGTTGACCATAGATTTGAGGGTCTATTTCTGGGCTCTCTATTCTGTTCCATTGATCTATGTGTCTGTTTTTGTGCCAGTACCATGCTGTCTTGATGATGACAGCTTTGTAATAGAGCTTGAAGTCCGGAATTGTGATGCCACCAACGTTGGCTTTCTTTTTCAATATCCCTTTGGCTATTCGAGGTCTTTTCTGGTTCCATATAAATTTTAGCATTATTTGTTCCATTTCTTTGAAAAAGATGGATGGTACTTTGATAGGAATTGCTTTAAGTGTGTAGATTGCTTTAGGTAGCATAGACATTTTCACAATATTTATTCTTCCAATCCAGGAGCATGAAACATTTTTCCATTTCTTTGTGTCTTCCTCCATTTCTTTCATGAGTACTTTATAGTTTTCTGAGTATAGATTCTGTGTCTCTTTGGTTAGGTTTATTCCTAGGTATCTTATGGTTTTGGATGCAATTGTAAATGGGATTGACTCCTTAATATCTCTTTCTTCTGTCTTGCTGTTGGTGTAGAGGAATGCAACTGATTTCTGTGCATTGATTTTATATCCTGACACTTTACTGAATTCCTGTATAAGTTCTAGCAATTTTGGAGTGGAGTCTTTTGGGTTTTCCACATATAGTATCATATCATCTGCGAAGAGTGATAATTTGACTTCTTCTTTGCCGATTTGGATGCCTTTAATTTCCTTTTGTTGTCTGATTGCTGAGGCTAGGACCTCTAGTACTATGTTGAATAGCAGTGGTGATAATGGACATCCATGCCGTGTTCCTGACCTTAGCGGAAAAGCTTTCAGTTTTTCTCCATTGAGAATGATATTTGCGGTGGGTTTTTCATAGACGGCTTTGATGATATTGAGGTATGTGCCCTCTATCCCTACACTTTGAAGAGTTTTGATCAGGAAGGGATGCTGTACTTTGTCAAATGCTTTTTCAGCATCTATTGAGAGTATCATATGGTTCTTGTTCTTTCTTTTATTGATGTGTTGTATCACATTGACTGATTTGCGGATGTTGAACCAACCTTGCAGCCCTGGAATAAATCCCACTTGGTCATGGTGAATAATCTTTTTAATGTACTGTTGAATCCTATTGGCTAGTATTTTGTTGAGTATTTTCGCATCTGTGTTCATCAAGGATATCGGTCTATAGCTCTCTTTTTTGGTGGGATCCTTGCCTGGTTTTGGGATCAAGGTGATGCTGGCCTCATAAAATGAGTTTGGAAGTTTTCCTTCCATTTCTATTTTTTGGAACAGTTTCAGGAGTATAGGAATTAGTTCTTCTTTAAATGTTTGGTAGAATTCCCCCGGGAAGCCGTCTGGCCCTGGGCTTTTGTTTGTTTGGAGATTTTTAATGACTGTTTCAATCTCCTTACTGGTTATGGGTCTGTTGAGGCTTTCTATTTCTTCCTGGTTCAGTTGTGGTAGTTTATATGTTTCTAGGAATGCATCCATTTCTCCCAGATTGTCAAATTTATTGGCGTAGAGTTGCTCATAGTATGTTCTTATAATAGTTTGTATTTCTTTGGTGTTAGTTGTGATCTCTCCTCTTTCTTTTTTTTAAAATTTATTTATTTATTTATTTATTTATTTATTTATTTATTTATTTAAATTTTTTATTTTTTATATACATATATTTTTATCCCCAGGGGTACAGGTCTGTGAATCACCAGGTTTACACACTTCACAGCACTCACCAAATCACATACCCTCCCCAATGTCCATAATCCAACCCCCCTCTCCCAAACCCCCTCCCCCCAGCAACCCTCAGTTTGTTTTGTGAGATTAAGAGTCACTTATGGTTTGTCTCCCTCCCAATCCCATCTTGTTTCATTTATTCTTCTTCTACCCACTTAAGCCTCCATGTTGCATCACCACTTCCTCATATCAGGGAGATCATATGATAGTTGTCTTTCTCTGCTTGACTTATTTCACTAAGCATGATACGCTCTAGTTCCATCCATGTTGTTGCAAATGGCAAGATTTCATTTCTTTTGATGGCTGTATAGTATTCCATTGTGTATATATACCACATCTTCTTGATCCATTCATCTGTTAATGGACATCTAGGTTCTTTCCATAGTTTGGCTATTGTGGACATAGCTGCTATAAACATTCGGGTGCACGTGCCCCTTTGGTTCACTACATTTGTATCTTTAGGGTAAATACCCAATAGGGCAATTGCTGGGTCATAGGGCAGTTCTATTTTCAACATTTTGAGGAACCTCCATGCTGTTTTCCAGAGTGGCTGCACCAGCTTGCATTCCCACCAAGAGTGTAGGAGGGTTCCCCTTTCTCCGCATCCTCAGCAGCATCTGTCATTTCCTGACTTGTTGATTTTAGCCATTCTGACTGGTGTGAGGTGATATCTCATTGTGGTTTTGATTTGTATTTCCCTGATGCCGAGTGATATGGAGCACTTTTTCATGTGTCTGTTCGCCATCTGGATGTCTTCTTTGCAGAAATGTCTGTTCATGTCCTCTGCCCATTTCTTGATTGGATTATTTGTTCTTTGGGTGTTGAGTTTGCTAAGTTCTTTATAGATTCTGGACACTAGTCCTTTATCTGATATGTTGTTTGCAAATATCTTCTCCCATTCTGTCAGTTGTCTTTTGATTTTGTTAACTGTTTCCTTTGCTGTGCAAAAGCTTTTGATCTTGATGAAATCCCAATAGTTCATTTTTGCCCTTGCTTCCCTTGCCTTTTGCGTTGTTCCTAGGAAGATGTTGCTGCGGCTGAGGTCGAAGAGGTTGCTGCCCGTGTTCTCCTCAAGGATTTTGATGGATTCCTTTCGTACATTGAGGTCCTTCATCCATTTTGAGTCTATTTTTGTGTGTGGTGTAAGGAAATGGTCCAATTTCATTTTTCTGCATGTGGCTGTCCAATTTTCCCAGCACCATTTATTGAAGAGGTTGTCTTTTTTCCATTGGACATTCTTTCCTGCTTTGTCGAAGATTAGTTGACCATAGATTTGAGGGTCTATTTCTGGGCTCTCTATTCTGTTCCATTGATCTATGTGTCTGTTTTTGTGCCAGTACCATGCTGTCTTGATGATGACAGCTTTGTAATCGAGCTTGAAGTCCGGAATTGTGATGCCACCAACGTTGGCTTTCTTTTTCAATATCCCTTTGGCTATTCGAGGTCTTTTCTGGTTCCATATAAATTTTAGCATTATTTGTTCCATTTCTTTGAAAAAGATGGATGGTACTTTGATAGGAATTGCTTTAAATGTGTAGATTGCTTTAGGTAGCATAGACATTTTCACAATATTTATTCTTCCAATCCAGGAGCATGAAACATTTTTCCATTTCTTTGTGTCTTCCTCCATTTCTTTCATGAGTACTTTATAGTTTTCTGAGTATAGATTCTGTGTCTCTTTGGTTAGGTTTATTCCTAGGTATCTTATGGTTTTGGATGCAATTGTAAATGGGATTGACTCCTTAATATCTCTTTCTTCTGTCTTGCTGTTGGTGTAGAGGAATGCAACTGATTTCTGTGCATTGATTTTATATCCTGACACTTTACTGAATTCCTGTATAAGTTCTAGCAATTTTGGAGTGGAGTCTTTTGGGTTTTCCACATATAGTATCATATCATCTGCGAAGAGTGATAATTTGACTTCTTCTTTGCCGATTTGGATGCCTTTAATTTCCTTTTGTTGTCTGATTGCTGAGGCTAGGACCTCTAGTACTATGTTGAATAGCAGTGGTGATAATGGACATCCATGCCGTGTTCCTGACCTTAGCGGAAAAGCTTTCAGTTTTTCTCCATTGAGAATGATATTTGCGGTGGGTTTTTCATAGACGGCTTTGATGATATTGAGGTATGTGCCCTCTATCCCTACACTTTGAAGAGTTTTGATCAGGAAGGGATGCTGTACTTTGTCAAATGCTTTTTCAGCATCTATTGAGAGTATCATATGGTTCTTGTTCTTTCTTTTATTGATGTGTTGTATCACATTGACTGATTTGCGGATGTTGAACCAACCTTGCAGCCCTGGAATAAATCCCACTTGGTCATGGTGAATAATCTTTTTAATGTACTGTTGAATCCTATTGGCTAGTATTTTGTTGAGTATTTTCGCATCTGTGTTCATCAAGGATATCGGTCTATAGCTCTCTTTTTTGGTGGGATCCTTGCCTGGTTTTGGGATCAAGGTGATGCTGGCCTCATAAAATGAGTTTGGAAGTTTTCCTTCCATTTCTATTTTTTGGAACAGTTTCAGGAGTATAGGAATTAGTTCTTCTTTAAATGTTTGGTAGAATTCCCCCGGGAAGCCGTCTGGCCCTGGGCTTTTGTTTGTTTGGAGATTTTTAATGACTGTTTCAATCTCCTTACTGGTTATGGGTCTGTTGAGGCTTTCTATTTCTTCCTGGTTCAGTTGTGGTAGTTTATATGTTTCTAGGAATGCATCCATTTCTCCCAGATTGTCAAATTTATTGGCGTAGAGTTGCTCATAGTATGTTCTTATAATATTTTGTATTTCTTTGGTGTTAGTTGTGATCTCTCCTCTTTCTTTTTTTTTAAATTTATTTATTTATTTATTTATTTATTTATTTATTTATTTATTTAAATTCTTTATTTTTTATATACATATATTTTTATCCCCAGGGGTACAGGTCTGTGAATCACCAGGTTTACACACTTCACAGCACTCACCAAATCACATACCCTCCCCAATGTCCATAATCCAACCCCCCTCTCCCAAACCCCCTCCCCCCAGCAACCCTCAGTTTGTTTTGTGAGATTAAGAGTCACTTATGGTTTGTCTCCCTCCCAATCCCATCTTGTTTCATTTATTCTTCTTCTACCCACTTAAGCCTCCATGTTGCATCACCACTTCCTCATATCAGGGAGATCATATGATAGTTGTCTTTCTCTGCTTGACTTATTTCACTAAGCATGATACGCTCTAGTTCCATCCATGTTGTTGCAAATGGCAAGATTTCATTTCTTTTGATGGCTGTATAGTATTCCATTGTGTATATATACCACATCTTCTTGATCCATTCAACTGTTGATGGACATCTAGGTTCTTTCCATAGTTTGGCTATTGTGGACATAGCTGCTATAAACATTCGGGTGCACGTGCCCCTTTGGTTCACTACATTTGTATCTTTAGGGTAAATACCCAATAGGGCAATTGCTGGGTCATAGGGCAGTTCTATTTTCAACATTTTGAGGAACCTCCATGCTGTTTTCCAGAGTGGCTGCACCAGCTTGCATTCCCACCAACAGTGTAGGAGGGTTCCCCTTTCTCCGCATCCTCAGCAGCATCTGTCATTTCCTGACTTGTTGATTTTAGCCTTTCTGGCTGGTGTGAGGTGATATCTCATTGTGGTTTTGATTTGTATTTCCCTGATGCCGAGTGATATGGAGCACTTTTTCATGTGTCTGTTCGCCATCTGGATGTCTTCTTTGCAGAAATGTCTGTTCATGTCCTCTGCCCATTTCTTGATTGGATTATTTGTTCTTTGGGTGTTGAGTTTGCTAAGTTCTTTATAGATTCTGGACACTAGTCCTTTATCTGATATGTTGTTTGCAAATATCTTCTCCCATTCTGTCAGTTGTCTTTTGATTTTGTTAACTGTTTCCTTTGCTGTGCAAAAGCTTTTGATCTTGATGAAATCCCAATAGTTCATTTTTGCCCTTGCTTCCCTTGCCTTTTGCGTTGTTCCTAGGAAGATGTTGCTGCGGCTGAGGTCGAAGAGGTTGCTGCCCGTGTTCTCCTCAAGGATTTTGATGGATACCTTTCGTACATTGAGGTCCTTCATCCATTTTGAGTCTATTTTTGTGTGTGGTGTAAGGAAATGGTCCAATTTCATTTTTCTGCATGTGGCTGTCCAATTTTCCCAGCACCATTTATTGAAGAGGTTGTCTTTTTTCCATTGGACATTCTTTCCTGCTTTGTCGAAGATTAGTTGACCATAGATTTGAGGGTCTATTTCTGGGCTCTCTATTCTGTTCCATTGATCTATGTGTCTGTTTTTGTGCCAGTACCATGCTGTCTTGATGATGACAGCTTTGTAATAGAGCTTGAAGTCCGGAATTGTGATGCCACCAACGTTGGCTTTCTTTTTCAATATCCCTTTGGCTATTCGAGGTCTTTTCTGGTTCCATATAAATTTTAGCATTATTTGTTCCATTTCTTTGAAAAAGATGGATGGTACTTTGATAGGAATTGCTTTAAATGTGTAGATTGCTTTAGGTAGCATAGACATTTTCACAATATTTATTCTTCCAATCCAGGAGCATGAAACATTTTTCCATTTCTTTGTGTCTTCCTCCATTTCTTTCATGAGTACTTTATAGTTTCCTGAGTATAGATTCTGTGTCTCTTTGGTTAGGTTTATTCCTAGGTATCTTATGGTTTTGGATGCAATTGTAAATGGGATTGACTCCTTAATATCTCTTTCTTCTGTCTTGCTGTTGGTGTAGAGGAATGCAACTGATTTCTGTGCATTGATTTTATATCCTGACACTTTACTGAATTCCTGTATAAGTTCTAGCAATTTTGGAGTGGAGTCTTTTGGGTTTTCCACATATAGTATCATATCATCTGCGAAGAGTGATAATTTGACTTCTTCTTTGCCGATTTGGATGCCTTTAATTTCCTTTTGTTGTCTGATTGCTGAGGCTAGGACCTCTAGTACTATGTTGAATAGCAGTGGTGATAATGGACATCCATGCCGTGTTCCTGACCTTAGCGGAAAAGCTTTCAGTTTTTCTCCATTGAGAATGATATTTGCGGTGGGTTTTTCATAGACGGCTTTGATGATATTGAGGTATGTGCCCTCTATCCCTACACTTTGAAGAGTTTTGATCAGGAAGGGATGCTGTACTTTGTCAAATGCTTTTTCAGCATCTATTGAGAGTATCATATGGTTCTTGTTCTTTCTTTTATTGATGTGTTGTATCACATTGACTGATTTGCGGATGTTGAACCAACCTTGCAGCCCTGGAATAAATCCCACTTGGTCATGGTGAATAATCTTTTTAATGTACTGTTGAATCCTATTGGCTAGTATTTTGTTGAGTATTTTCGCATCTGTGTTCATCAAGGATATCGGTCTATAGCTCTCTTTTTTGGTGGGATCCTTGCCTGGTTTTGGGATCAAAGTGATGCTGGCCTCATAAAATGAGTTTGGAAGTTTTCCTTCCATTTCTATTTTTTGGAACAGTTTCAGGAGTATAGGAATTACTTCTTCTTTAAATGTTTGGTAGAATTCCCCCGGGAAGCCGTCTGGCCCTGGGCTTTTGTTTGTTTGGAGATTTTTAATGACTGTTTCAATCTCCTTACTGGTTATGGGTCTGTTGAGGCTTTCTATTTCTTCCTGGTTCAGTTGTGGTAGTTTATATGTTTCTAGGAATGCATCCATTTCTCCCAGATTGTCAAATTTATTGGCGTAGAGTTGCTCATAGTATGTTCTTATAATAGTTTGTATTTCTTTGGTGTTAGTTGTGATCTCTCCTCTTTCTTTTTTTTTAAATTTATTTATTTATTTATTTATTTATTTATTTATTTAGATTTTTTATTTTTTATATACATATATTTTTATCCCCAGGGGTACAGGTCTGTGAATCACCAGGTTTACACACTTCACAGCACTCACCAAATCACATACCCTCCCCAATGTCCATAATCCAACCCCCCTCTCCCAAACCCCCTCCCCCCAGCAACCCTCAGTTTGTTTTGTGAGATTAAGATTCACTTATGGTTTGTCTCCCTCCCAATCCCATCTTGTTTCATTTATTCTTCTTCTACCCACTTAAGCCTCCATGTTGCATCACCACTTCCTCATATCAGGGAGATCATATGATAGTTGTCTTTCTCTGCTTGACTTATTTCACTAAGCATGATACGCTCTAGTTCCATCCATGTTGTTGCAAATGGCAAGATTTCATTTCTTTTGATGGCTGTATAGTATTCCATTGTGTATATATACCACATCTTCTTGATCCATTCATCTGTTGATGGACATCTAGGTTCTTTCCATAGTTTGGCTATTGTGGACATAGCTGCTATAAACATTCGGGTGCACGTGCCCCTTTGGTTCACTACATTTGTATCTTTAGGGTAAATACCCAATAGGGCAATTGCTGGGTCATAGGGCAGTTCTATTTTCAACATTTTGAGGAACCTCCATGCTGTTTTCCAGAGTGGCTGCACCAGCTTGCATTCCCACCAACAGTGTAGGAGGGTTCCCCTTTCTCCGCATCCTCAGCAGCATCTGTCATTTCCTGACTTGTTGATTTTAGCCATTCTGGCTGGTGTGAGGTGATATCTCATTGTGGTTTTGATTTGTATTTCCCTGATGCCGAGTGATATGGAGCACTTTTTCATGTGTCTGTTCGCCATCTGGATGTCTTCTTTGCAGAAATGTCTGTTCATGTCCTCTGCCCATTTCTTGATTGGATTATTTGTTCTTTGGGTGTTGAGTTTGCTAAGTTCTTTATAGATTCTGGACACTAGTCCTTTATCTGATATGTTGTTTGCAAATATCTTCTCCCATTCTGTCAGTTGTCTTTTGATTTTGTTAACTGTTTCCTTTGCTGTGCAAAAGCTTTTGATCTTGATGAAATCCCAATAGTTCATTTTTGCCCTTGCTTCCCTTGCCTTTTGCGTTGTTCCTAGGAAGATGTTGCTGCGGCTGAGGTCGAAGAGGTTGCTGCCCGTGTTCTCCTCAAGGATTTTGATGGATTCCTTTCGTCCATTGAGGTCCTTCATCCATTTTGAGTCTATTTTTGTGTGTGGTGTAAGGAAATGGTCCAATTTCATTTTTCTGCATGTGGCTGTCCAATTTTCCCAGCACCATTTATTGAAGAGGTTGTCTTTTTTCCATTGGACATTCTTTCCTGCTTTGTCGAAGATTAGTTGACCATAGATTTGAGGGTCTATTTCTGGGCTCTCTATTCTGTTCCATTGATCTATGTGTCTGTTTTTGTGCCAGTACCATGCTGTCTTGATGATGACAGCTTTGTAATCGAGCTTGAAGTCCGGAATTGTGATGCCACCAACGTTGGCTTTCTTTTTCAATATCCCTTTGGCTATTCGAGGTCTTTTCTGGTTCCATATAAATTTTAGCATTATTTGTTCCATTTCTTTGAAAAAGATGGATGGTACTTTGATAGGAATTGCTTTAAATGTGTAGATTGCTTTAGGTAGCATAGACATTTTCACAATATTTATTCTTCCAATCCAGGAGCATGAAACATTTTTCCATTTTTTTGTGTCTTCCTCCATTTCTTTCATGAGTACTTTATAGTTTTCTGAGTATAGATTCTGTGTCTCTTTGGTTAGGTTTATTCCTAGGTATCTTATGGTTTTGGATGCAATTGTAAATGGGATTGACTCCTTAATATCTCTTTCTTCTGTCTTGCTGTTGGTGTAGAGGAATGCAACTGATTTCTGTGCATTGATTTTATATCCTGACACTTTACTGAATTCCTGTATAAGTTCTAGCAATTTTGGAGTGGAGTCTTTTGGGTTTTCCACATATAGTATCATATCATCTGCGAAGAGTGATAATTTGACTTCTTCTTTGCCGATTTGGATGCCTTTAATTTCCTTTTGTTGTCTGATTGCTGAGGCTAGGACCTCTAGTACTATGTTGAATAGCAGTGGTGATAATGGACATCCATGCCGTGTTCCTGACCTTAGCGGAAAAGCTTTCAGTTTTTCTCCATTGAGAATGATATTTGCGGTGGGTTTTTCATAGACGGCTTTGATGATATTGAGGTATGTGCCCTCTATCCCTACACTTTGAAGAGTTTTGATCAGGAAGGGATGCTGTACTTTGTCAAATGCTTTTTCAGCATCTATTGAGAGTATCATATGGTTCTTGTTCTTTCTTTTATTGATGTGTTGTATCACATTGACTGATTTGCGGATGTTGAACCAACCTTGCAGCCCTGGAATAAATCCCACTTGGTCATGGTGAATAATCTTTTTAATGTACTGTTGAATCCTATTGGCTAGTATTTTGTTGAGTATTTTCGCATCTGTGTTCATCAAGGATATCGGTCTATAGCTCTCTTTTTTGGTGGGATCCTTGCCTGGTTTTGGGATCAAGGTGATGCTGGCCTCATAAAATGAGTTTGGAAGTTTTCCTTCCATTTCTATTTTTTGGAACAGTTTCAGGAGTATAGGAATTAGTTCTTCTTTAAATGTTTGGTAGAATTCCCCCGGGAAGCCGTCTGGCCCTGGGCTTTTGTTTGTTTGGAGATTTTTAATGACTGTTTCAATCTCCTTACTGGTTATGGGTCGGTTGAGGCTTTCTATTTCTTCCTGGTTCAGTTGTGGTAGTTTATATGTTTCTAGGAATGCATCCATTTCTCCCAGATTGTCAAATTTATTGGCTTAGAGTTGCTCATAGTATGTTCTTATAATAGTTTGTATTTCTTTGGTGTTAGTTGTGATCTCTCCTCTTTCTTTTTTTTTAAATTTATTTATTTATTTATTTATTTATTTATTTATTTAAATTTTTTATTTTTTATATACATATATTTTTATCCCCAGGGGTACAGGTCTGTGAATCACCAGGTTTACACACTTCACAGCACTCACCAAATCACATACCCTCCCCAATGTCCATAATCCAACCCCCCTCTCCCAAACCCCCTCCCCCCAGCAACCCTCAGTTTGTTTTGTGAGATTAAGAGTCACTTATGGTTTGTCTCCCTCCCAATCCCATCTTGTTTCATTTATTCTTCTTCTACCCACTTAAGCCTCCATGTTGCATCACCACTTCCTCATATCAGGGAGATCATATGATAGTTGTCTTTCTCTGCTTGACTTATTTCACTAAGCATGATACGCTCTAGTTCCATCCATGTTGTTACAAATGGCAAGATTTCATTTCTTTTGATGGCTGTATAGTATTCCATTGTGTATATATACCACATCTTCTTGATCCATTCATCTGTTGATGGACATCTAGGTTCTTTCCATAGTTTGGCTATTGTGGACATAGCTGCTATAAACATTCGGGTGCACGTGCCCCTTTGGTTCACTACATTTGTATCTTTAGGGTAAATACCCAATAGGGCAATTGCTGGGTCATAGGGCAGTTCTATTTTCAACATTTTGAGGAACCTCCATGCTGTTTTCCAGAGTGGCTGCACCAGCTTGCATTCCCACCAACAGTGTAGGAGGGTTCCCCTTTACCGCATCCTCAGCAGCATCTGTCATTTCCTGACTTGTTGATTTTAGCCATTCTGGCTGGTGTGAGGTGATATCTCATTGTGGTTTTGATTTGTATTTCCCTGATGCCGAGTGATATGGAGCACTTTTTCATGTGTCTGTTCGCCATCTGGATGTCTTCTTTGCAGAAATGTCTGTTCATGTCCTCTGCCCATTTCTTGATTGGATTATTTGTTCTTTGGGTGTTGAGTTTGCTAAGTTCTTTATAGATTCTGGACACTAGTCCTTTATCTGATATGTTGTTTGCAAATATCTTCTCCCATTCTGTCAGTTGTCTTTTGATTTTGTTAACTGTTTCCTTTGCTGTGCAAAAGCTTTTGATCTTGATGAAATCCCAATAGTTCATTTTTGCCCTTGCTTCCCTTGCCTTTTGCGTTGTTCCTAGGAAGATGTTGCTGCGGCTGAGGTCGAAGAGGTTGCTGCCCGTGTTCTCCTCAAGGATTTTGATGGATTCCTTTCGTCCATTGAGGTCCTTCATCCATTTTGAGTCTATTTTTGTGTGTGGTGTAAGGAAATGGTCCAATTTCATTTTTCTGCATGTGGCTGTCCAATTTTCCCAGCACCATTTATTGAAGAGGTTGTCTTTTTTCCATTGGACATTCTTTCCTGCTTTGTCGAAGATTAGTTGACCATAGATTTGAGGGTCTATTTCTGGGCTCTCTATTCTGTTCCATTGATCTATGTGTCTGTTTTTGTGCCAGTACCATGCTGTCTTGATGATGACAGCTTTGTAATCGAGCTTGAAGTCCGGAATTGTGATGCCACCAACGTTGGCTTTCTTTTTCAATATCCCTTTGGCTATTCGAGGTCTTTTCTGGTTCCATATAAATTTTAGCATTATTTGTTCCATTTCTTTGAAAAAGATGGATGGTACTTTGATAGGAATTGCTTTAAATGTGTAGATTGCTTTAGGTAGCATAGACATTTTCACAATATTTATTCTTCCAATCCAGGAGCATGAAACATTTTTCCATTTCTTTGTGTCTTCCTCCATTTCTTTCATGAGTACTTTATAGTTTTCTGAGTATAGATTCTGTGTCTCTTTGGTTAGGTTTATTCCTAGGTATCTTATGGTTTTGGATGCAATTGTAAATGGGATTGACTCCTTAATATCTCTTTCTTCTGTCTTGCTGTTGGTGTAGAGGAATGCAACTGATTTCTGTGCATTGATTTTATATCCTGACACTTTACTGAATTCCTGTATAAGTTCTAGCAATTTTGGAGTGGAGTCTTTTGGGTTTTCCACATATAGTATCATATCATCTGCGAAGAGTGATAATTTGACTTCTTCTTTGCCGATTTGGATGCCTTTAATTTCCTTTTGTTGTCTGATTGCTGAGGCTAGGACCTCTAGTACTATGTTGAATAGCAGTGGTGATAATGGACATCCATGCCGTGTTCCTGACCTTAGCGGAAAAGCTTTCAGTTTTTCTCCATTGAGAATGATATTTGCGGTGGGTTTTTCATAGACGGCTTTGATGATATTGAGGTATGTGCCCTCTATCCCTACACTTTGAAGAGTTTTGATCAGGAAGGGATGCTGTACTTTGTCAAATGCTTTTTCAGCATCTATTGAGAGTATCATATGGTTCTTGTTCTTTCTTTTATTGATGTGTTGTATCACATTGACTGATTTGCGGATGTTGAACCAACCTTGCAGCCCTGGAATAAATCCCACTTGGTCATGGTGAATAATCTTTTTAATGTACTGTTGAATCCTATTGGCTAGTATTTTGTTGAGTATTTTCGCATCTGTGTTCATCAAGGATATCGGTCTATAGCTCTCTTTTTTGGTGGGATCCTTGCCTGGTTTTGGGATCAAGGTGATGCTGGCCTCATAAAATGAGTTTGGAAGTTTTCCTTCCATTTCTATTTTTTGGAACAGTTTCAGGAGTATAGGAATTAGTTCTTCTTTAAATGTTTGGTAGAATTCCCCCGGGAAGCCGTCTGGCCCTGGGCTTTTGTTTGTTTGGAGATTTTTAATGACTGTTTCAATCTCCTTACTGGTTATGGGTCTGTTGAGGCTTTCTATTTCTTCCTGGTTCAGTTGTGGTAGTTTATATGTTTCTAGGAATGCATCCATTTCTCCCAGATTGTCAAATTTATTGGCGTAGAGTTGCTCATAGTATGTTCTTATAATAGTTTGTATTTCTTTGGTGTTAGTTGTGATCTCTCCTCTTTCTTTTTTTTAAAATTTATTTATTTATTTATTTATTTATTTATTTAGATTTTTTATTTTTTATATACATATATTTTTATCCCCAGGGGTACAGGTCTGTGAATCACCAGGTTTACACACTTCACAGCACTCACCAAATCACATACCCTCCCCAATGTCCATAATCCAACCCCCCTCTCCCAAACCCCCTCCCCCCAGCAACCCTCAGTTTGTTTTGTGAGATTAAGAGTCACTTATGGTTTGTCTCCCTCCCAATCCCATCTTGTTTCATTTATTCTTCTTCTACCCACTTAAGCCTCCATGTTGCATCACCACTTCCTCATATCAGGGAGATCATATGATAGTTGTCTTTCTCTGCTTGACTTATTTCACTAAGCATGATACGCTCTAGTTCCATCCATGTTGTTGCAAATGGCAAGATTTCATTTCTTTTGATGGCTGTATAGTATTCCATTGTGTATATATACCACATCTTCTTGATCCATTCATCTGTTGATGGACATCTAGGTTCTTTCCATAGTTTGGCTATTGTGGACATAGCTGCTATAAACATTCGGGTGCACGTGCCCCTTTGGTTCACTACATTTGTATCTTTAGGGTAAATACCCAATAGGGCAATTGCTGGGTCATAGGGCAGTTCTATTTTCAACATTTTGAGGAACCTCCATGCTGTTTTCCAGAGTGGCTGCACCAGCTTGCATTCCCACCAACAGTGTAGGAGGGTTCCCCTTTCTCCGCATCCTCAGCAGCATCTGTCATTTCCTGACTTGTTGATTTTAGCCATTCTGGCTGGTGTGAGGTGATATCTCATTGTGGTTTTGATTTGTATTTCCCTGATGCCGAGTGATATGGAGCACTTTTTCATGTGTCTGTTCGCCATCTGGATGTCTTCTTTGCAGAAATGTCTGTTCATGTCCTCTGCCCATTTCTTGATTGGATTATTTGTTCTTTGGGTGTTGAGTTTGCTAAGTTCTTTATAGATTCTGGACACTAGTCCTTTATCTGATATGTTGTTTGCAAATATCTTCTCCCATTCTGTCAGTTGTCTTTTGATTTTGTTAACTGTTTCCTTTGCTGTGCAAAAGCTTTTGATCTTGATGAAATCCCAATAGTTCATTTTTGCCCTTGCTTCCCTTGCCTTTTGCGTTGTTCCTAGGAAGATGTTGCTGCGGCTGAGGTCGAAGAGGTTGCTGCCCGTGTTCTCCTCAAGGATTTTGATGGATTCCTTTCGTACATTGAGGTCCTTCATCCATTTTGAGTCTATTTTTGTGTGTGGTGTAAGGAAATGGTCCAATTTCATTTTTCTGCATGTGGCTGTCCAATTTTCCCAGCACCATTTATTGAAGAGGTTGTCTTTTTTCCATTGGACATTCTTTCCTGCTTTGTCAAAGATTAGTTGACCATAGATTTGAGGGTCTATTTCTGGGCTCTCTATTCTGTTCCATTGATCTATGTGTCTGTTTTTGTGCCAGTACCATGCTGTCTTGATGATGACAGCTTTGTAATAGAGCTTGAAGTCCGGAATTGTGATGCCACCAACGTTGGCTTTCTTTTTCAATATCCCTTTGGCTATTCGAGGTCTTTTCTGGTTCCATATAAATTTTAGCATTATTTGTTCCATTTCTTTGAAAAAGATGGATGGTACTTTGATAGGAATTGCTTTAAATGTGTAGATTGCTTTAGGTAGCATAGACATTTTCACAATATTTATTCTTCCAATCCAGGAGCATGAAACATTTTTCCATTTCTTTGTGTCTTCCTCCATTTCTTTCATGAGTACTTTATAGTTTTCTGAGTATAGATTCTGTGTCTCTTTGGTTAGGTTTATTCCTAGGTATCTTATGGTTTTGGATGCAATTGTAAATGGGATTGACTCCTTAATATCTCTTTCTTCTGTCTTGCTGTTGGTGTAGAGGAATGCAACTGATTTCTGTGCATTGATTTTATATCCTGACACTTTACTGAATTCCTGTATAAGTTCTAGCAATTTTGGAGTGGAGTCTTTTGGGTTTTCCACATATAGTATCATATCATCTGCGAAGAGTGATAATTTGACTTCTTCTTTGCCGATTTGGATGCCTTTAATTTCCTTTTGTTGTCTGATTGCTGAGGCTAGGACCTCTAGTACTATGTTGAATAGCAGTGGTGATAATGGACATCCATGCCGTGTTCCTGACCTTAGCGGAAAAGCTTTCAGTTTTTCTCCATTGAGAATGATATTTGCGGTGGGTTTTTCATAGACGGCTTTGATGATATTGAGGTATGTGCCCTCTATCCCTACACTTTGAAGAGTTTTGATCAGGAAGGGATGCTGTACTTTGTCAAATGCTTTTTCAGCATCTATTGAGAGTATCATATGGTTCTTGTTCTTTCTTTTATTGATGTGTTGTATCACATTGACTGATTTGCGGATGTTGAACCAACCTTGCAGCCCTGGAATAAATCCCACTTGGTCATGGTGAATAATCTTTTTAATGTACTGTTGAATCCTATTGGCTAGTATTTTGTTGAGTATTTTCGCATCTGTGTTCATCAAGGATATCGGTCTATAGCTCTCTTTTTTGGTGGGATCCTTGCCTGGTTTTGGGATCAAGGTGATGCTGGCCTCATAAAATGAGTTTGGAAGTTTTCCTTCCATTTCTATTTTTTGGAACAGTTTCAGGAGTATAGGAATTAGTTCTTCTTTAAATGTTTGGTAGAATTCCCCCGGGAAGCCGTCTGGCCCTGGGCTTTTGTTTGTTTGGAGATTTTTAATGACTGTTTCAATCTCCTTACTGGTTATGGGTCTGTTGAGGCTTTCTATTTCTTCCTGGTTCAGTTGTGGTAGTTTATATGTTTCTAGGAATGCATCCATTTCTCCCAGATTGTCAAATTTATTGGCGTAGAGTTGCTCATAGTATGTTCTTATAATAGTTTGTATTTCTTTGGTGTTAGTTGTGATCTCTCCTCTTTCTTTTTTTTAAAATTTATTTATTTATTTATTTATTTATTTATTTAGATTTTTTATTTTTATATACATATGTTTTTATCCCCAGGGGTACAGGTCTGTGAATCACCAGGTTTACACACTTCACAGCACTCACCAAATCACATACCCTCCCCAATGTCCATAATCCAACCCCCCTCTCCCAAACCCCGTCCCCCCAGCAACCCTCAGTTTGTTTTGTGAGATTAAGAGTCACTTATGGTTTGTCTCCCTCCCAATCCCATCTTGTTTCATTTATTCTTCTTCTACCCACTTAAGCCTCCATGTTGCATCACCACTTCCTCATATCAGGGAGATCATATGATAGTTGTCTTTCTCTGCTTGACTTATTTCACTAAGCATGATACGCTCTAGTTCCATCCATGTTGTTGCAAATGGCAAGATTTCATTTCTTTTGATGGCTGTATAGTATTCCATTGTGTATATATACCACATCTTCTTGATCCATTCATCTGTTGATGGACATCTAGGTTCTTTCCATAGTTTGGCTATTGTGGACATAGCTGCTATAAACATTCGGGTGCACGTGCCCCTTTGGTTCACTACATTTGTATCTTTAGGGTAAATACCCAATAGGGCAATTGCTGGGTCATAGGGCAGTTCTATTTTCAACATTTTGAGGAACCTCCATGCTGTTTTCCAGAGTGGCTGCACCAGCTTGCATTCCCACCAACAGTGTAGGAGGGTTCCCCTTTCTCCGCATCCTCAGCAGCATCTGTCATTTCCTGACTTGTTGATTTTAGCCATTCTGGCTGGTGTGAGGTGATATCTCATTGTGGTTTTGATTTGTATTTCCCTGATGCCGAGTGATATGGAGCACTTTTTCATGTGTCTGTTCGCCATCTGGATGTCTTCTTTGCAGAAATGTCTGTTCATGTCCTCTGCCCATTTCTTGATTGGATTATTTGTTCTTTGGGTGTTGAGTTTGCTAAGTTCTTTATAGATTCTGGACACTAGTCCTTTATCTGATATGTTGTTTGCAAATATCTTCTCCCATTCTGTCAGTTGTCTTTTGATTTTGTTAACTGTTTCCTTTGCTGTGCAAAAGCTTTTGATCTTGATGAAATCCCAATAGTTCATTTTTGCCCTTGCTTCCCTTGCCTTTTGCGTTGTTCCTAGGAAGATGTTGCTGCGGCTGAGGTCGAAGAGGTTGCTGCCCGTGTTCTCCTCAAGGATTTTGATGGATTCCTTTCGTACATTGAGGTCCTTCATCCATTTTGAGTCTATTTTTGTGTGTGGTGTAAGGAAATGGTCCAATTTCATTTTTCTGCATGTGGCTGTCCAATTTTCCCAGCACCATTTATTGAAGAGGTTGTCTTTTTTCCATTGGACATTCTTTCCTGCTTTGTCAAAGATTAGTTGACCATAGATTTGAGGGTCTATTTCTGGGCTCTCTATTCTGTTTCATTGATCTATGTGTCTGTTTTTGTGCCAGTACCATGCTGTCTTGATGATGACAGCTTTGTAATAGAGCTTGAAGTCCGGAATTGTGATGCCACCAACGTTGGCTTTCTTTTTCAATATCCCTTTGGCTATTCGAGGTCTTTTCTGGTTCCATATAAATTTTAGCATTATTTGTTCCATTTCTTTGAAAAAGATGGATGGTACTTTGATAGGAATTGCTTTAAATGTGTAGATTGCTTTAGGTAGCATAGACATTTTCACAATATTTATTCTTCCAATCCAGGAGCATGAAACATTTTTCCATTTCTTTGTGTCTTCCTCCATTTCTTTCATGAGTACTTTATAGTTTTCTGAGTATAGATTCTGTGTCTCTTTGGTTAGGTTTATTCCTAGGTATCTTATGGTTTTGGATGCAATTGTAAATGGGATTGACTCCTTAATATCTCTTTCTTCTGTCTTGCTGTTGGTGTAGAGGAATGCAACTGATTTCTGTGCATTGATTTTATATCCTGACACTTTACTGAATTCCTGTATAAGTTCTAGCAATTTTGGAGTGGAGTCTTTTGGGTTTTCCACATATAGTATCATATCATCTGCGAAGAGTGATAATTTGACTTCTTCTTTGCCGATTTGGATGCCTTTAATTTCCTTTTGTTGTCTGATTGCTGAGGCTAGGACCTCTAGTACTATGTTGAATAGCAGTGGTGATAATGGACATCCATGCCGTGTTCCTGACCTTAGCGGAAAAGCTTTCAGTTTTTCTCCATTGAGAATGATATTTGCGGTGGGTTTTTCATAGACGGCTTTGATGATATTGAGGTATGTGCCCTCTATCCCTACACTTTGAAGAGTTTTGATCAGGAAGGGATGCTGTACTTTGTCAAATGCTTTTTCAGCATCTATTGAGAGTATCATATGGTTCTTGTTCTTTCTTTTATTGATGTGTTGTATCACATTGACTGATTTGCGGATGTTGAACCAACCTTGCAGCCCTGGAATAAATCCCACTTGGTCATGGTGAATAATCTTTTTAATGTACTGTTGAATCCTATTGGCTAGTATTTTGTTGAGTATTTTCGCATCTGTGTTCATCAAGGATATCGGTCTATAGCTCTCTTTTTTGGTGGGATCCTTGCCTGGTTTTGGGATCAAGGTGATGCTGGCCTCATAAAATGAGTTTGGAAGTTTTCCTTCCATTTCTATTTTTTGGAACAGTTTCAGGAGTATAGGAATTAGTTCTTCTTTAAATGTTTGGTAGAATTCCCCCGGGAAGCCGTCTGGCCCTGGGCTTTTGTTTGTTTGGAGATTTTTAATGACTGTTTCAATCTCCTTACTGGTTATGGGTCTGTTGAGGCTTTCTATTTCTTCCTGGTTCAGTTGTGGTAGTTTATATGTTTCTAGGAATGCATCCATTTCTCCCAGATTGTCAAATTTATTGGCGTAGAGTTGCTCATAGTATGTTCTTATAATAGTTTGTATTTCTTTGGTGTTAGTTGTGATCTCTCCTCTTTCTTTTTTTTTAAATTTATTTATTTATTTATTTATTTATTTAAATTTTTTATTTTTTATATACATATATTTTTATCCCCAGGGGTACAGGTCTGTGAATCACCAGGTTTACACACTTCACAGCACTCATCAAATCACATACCCTCCCCAATGTCCATAATCCAACCCCACTCTCCCAAACCCCGTCCCCCCAGCAACCCTCAGTTTGTTTTGTGAGATTAAGAGTCACTTATGGTTTGTCTCCCTCCCAATCCCATCTTGTTTCATTTATTCTTCTTCTACCCACTTAAGCCTCCATGTTGCATCACCACTTCCTCATATCAGGGAGATCATATGATAGTTGTCTTTCTCTGCTTGACTTATTTCACTAAGCATGATACGCTCTAGTTCCATCCATGTTGTTGCAAATGGCAAGATTTCATTTCTTTTGATGGCTGTATAGTATTCCATTGTGTATATATACCACATCTTCTTGATCCATTCATCTGTTGATGGACATCTAGGTTCTTTCCATAGTTTGGCTATTGTGGACATAGCTGCTATAAACATTCGGGTGCACGTGCCCCTTTGGTTCACTACATTTGTATCTTTAGGGTAAATACCCAATAGGGCAATTGCTGGGTCATAGGGCAGTTCTATTTTCAACATTTTGAGGAACCTCCATGCTGTTTTCCAGAGTGGCTGCACCAGCTTGCATTCCCACCAACAGTGTAGGAGGGTTCCCCTTTCTCCGCATCCTCAGCAGCATCTGTCATTTCCTGACTTGTTGATTTTAGCCATTCTGGCTGGTGTGAGGTGATATCTCATTGTGGTTTTGATTTGTATTTCCCTGATGCCGAGTGATATGGAGCACTTTTTCATGTGTCTGTTCGCCATCTGGATGTCTTCTTTGCAGAAATGTCTGTTCATGTCCTCTGCCCATTTCTTGATTGGATTATTTGTTCTTTGGGTGTTGAGTTTGCTAAGTTCTTTATAGATTCTGGACACTAGTCCTTTATCTGATATGTTGTTTGCAAATATCTTCTCCCATTCTGTCAGTTGTCTTTTGATTTTGTTAACTGTTTCCTTTGCTGTGCAAAAGCTTTTGATCTTGATGAAATCCCAATAGTTCATTTTTGCCCTTGCTTCCCTTGCCTTTTGCGTTGTTCCTAGGAAGATGTTGCTGCGGCTGAGGTCGAAGAGGTTGCTGCCCGTGTTCTCCTCAAGGATTTTGATGGATTCCTTTCGTACATTGAGGTCCTTCATCCATTTTGAGTCTATTTTTGTGTGTGGTGTAAGGAAATGGTCCAATTTCATTTTTCTGCATGTGGCTGTCCAATTTTCCCAGCACCATTTATTGAAGAGGTTGTCTTTTTTCCATTGGACATTCTTTCCTGCTTTGTCAAAGATTAGTTGACCATAGATTTGAGGGTCTATTTCTGGGCTCTCTATTCTGTTTCATTGATCTATGTGTCTGTTTTTGTGCCAGTACCATGCTGTCTTGATGATGACAGCTTTGTAATAGAGCTTGAAGTCCGGAATTGTGATGCCACCAACGTTGGCTTTCTTTTTCAATATCCCTTTGGCTATTCGAGGTCTTTTCTGGTTCCATATAAATTTTAGCATTATTTGTTCCATTTCTTTGAAAAAGATGGATGGTACTTTGATAGGAATTGCTTTAAATGTGTAGATTGCTTTAGGTAGCATAGACATTTTCACAATATTTATTCTTCCAATCCAGGAGCATGAAACATTTTTCCATTTCTTTGTGTCTTCCTCCATTTCTTTCATGAGTACTTTATAGTTTTCTGAGTATAGATTCTGTGTCTCTTTGGTTAGGTTTATTCCTAGGTATCTTATGGTTTTGGATGCAATTGTAAATGGGATTGACTCCTTAATATCTCTTTCTTCTGTCTTGCTGTTGGTGTAGAGGAATGCAACTGATTTCTGTGCATTGATTTTATATCCTGACACTTTACTGAATTCCTGTATAAGTTCTAGCAATTGTGGAGTGGAGTCTTTTGGGTTTTCCACATATAGTATCATATCATCTGCGAAGAGTGATAATTTGACTTCTTCTTTGCCGATTTGGATGCCTTTAATTTCCTTTTGTTGTCTGATTGCTGAGGCTAGGACCTCTAGTACTATGTTGAATAGCAGTGGTGATAATGGACATCCATGCCGTGTTCCTGACCTTAGCGGAAAAGCTTTCAGTTTTTCTCCATTGAGAATGATATTTGCGGTGGGTTTTTCATAGACGGCTTTGATGATATTGAGGTATGTGCCCTCTATCCCTACACTTTGAAGAGTTTTGATCAGGAAGGGATGCTGTACTTTGTCAAATGCTTTTTCAGCATCTATTGAGAGTATCATATGGTTCTTGTTCTTTCTTTTATTGATGTGTTGTATCACATTGACTGATTTGCGGATGTTGAACCAACCTTGCAGCCCTGGAATAAATCCCACTTGGTCATGGTGAATAATCTTTTTAATGTACTGTTGAATCCTATTGGCTAGTATTTTGTTGAGTATTTTCGCATCTGTGTTCATCAAGGATATCGGTCTATAGCTCTCTTTTTTGGTGGGATCCTTGCCTGGTTTTGGGATCAAGGTGATGCTGGCCTCATAAAATGAGTTTGGAAGTTTTCCTTCCATTTCTATTTTTTGGAACAGTTTCAGGAGTATAGGAATTACTTCTTCTTTAAATGTTTGGTAGAATTCCCCCGGGAAGCCGTCTGGCCCTGGGCTTTTGTTTGTTTGGAGATTTTTAATGACTGTTTCAATCTCCTTACTGGTTATGGGTCTGTTGAGGCTTTCTATTTCTTCCTGGTTCAGTTGTGGTAGTTTATATGTTTCTAGGAATGCATCCATTTCTCCCAGATTGTCAAATTTATTGGCGTAGAGTTGCTCATAGTATGTTCTTATAATAGTTTGTATTTCTTTGGTGTTAGTTGTGATCTCTCCTCTTTCTTTTTTTTAAAATTTATTTATTTATTTATTTATTTATTTATTTAAATTTTTTATTTTTTATATACATATATTTTTATCCCCAGGGGTACAGGTCTGTGAATCACCAGGTTTACACACTTCACAGCACTCACCAAATCACATACCCTCCCCAATGTCCATAATCCAACCCCACTCTCCCAAACCCCCTCCCCCCAGCAACCCTCAGTTTGTTTTGTGAGATTAAGAGTCACTTATGGTTTGTCTCCCTCCCAATCCCATCTTGTTTCATTTATTCTTCTTCTACCCACTTAAGCCTCCATGTTGCATCACCACTTCCTCATATCAGGGAGATCATATGATAGTTGTCTTTCTCTGCTTGACTTATTTCACTAAGCATGATACGCTCTAGTTCCATCCATGTTGTTGCAAATGGCAAGATTTCATTTCTTTTGATGGCTGTATAGTATTCCATTGTGTATATATACCACATCTTCTTGATCCATTCATCTGTTGATGGACATCTAGGTTCTTTCCATAGTTTGGCTATTGTGGACATAGCTGCTATAAACATTCGGGTGCACGTGCCCCTTTGGTTCACTACATTTGTATCTTTAGGGTAAATACCCAATAGGGCAATTGCTGGGTCATAGGGCAGTTCTATTTTCAACATTTTGAGGAACCTCCATGCTGTTTTCCAGAGTGGCTGCACCAGCTTGCATTCCCACCAACAGTGTAGGAGGGTTCCCCTTTCTCCGCATCCTCAGCAGCATCTGTCATTTCCTGACTTGTTGATTTTAGCCATTCTGACTGGTGTGAGGTGATATCTCATTGTGGTTTTGATTTGTATTTCCCTGATGCCGAGTGATATGGAGCACTTTTTCATGTGTCTGTTCGCCATCTGGATGTCTTCTTTGCAGAAATGTCTGTTCATGTCCTCTGCCCATTTCTTGATTGGATTATTTGTTCTTTGGGTGTTGAGTTTGCTAAGTTCTTTATAGATTCTGGACACTAGTCCTTTATCTGATATGTTGTTTGCAAATATCTTCTCCCATTCTGTCAGTTGTCTTTTGATTTTGTTAACTGTTTCCTTTGCTGTGCAAAAGCTTTTGATCTTGATGAAATCCCAATAGTTCATTTTTGCCCTTGCTTCCCTTGCCTTTTGCGTTGTTCCTAGGAAGATGTTGCTGCGGCTGAGGTCGAAGAGGTTGCTGCCCGTGTTCTCCTCAAGGATTTTGATGGATTCCTTTCGTACATTGAGGTCCTTCATCCATTTTGAGTCTATTTTTGTGTGTGGTGTAAGGAAATGGTCCAATTTCATTTTTCTGCATGTGGCTGTCCAATTTTCCCAGCACCATTTATTGAAGAGGTTGTCTTTTTTCCATTGGACATTCTTTCCTGCTTTGTCAAAGATTAGTTGACCATAGATTTGAGGGTCTATTTCTGGGCTCTCTATTCTGTTCCATTGATCTATGTGTCTGTTTTTGTGCCAGTACCATGCTGTCTTGATGATGACAGCTTTGTAATCGAGCTTGAAGTCCGGAATTGTGATGCCACCAACGTTGGCTTTCTTTTTCAATATCCCTTTGGCTATTCGAGGTCTTTTCTGGTTCCATATAAATTTTAGCATTATTTGTTCCATTTCTTTGAAAAAGATGGATGGTACTTTGATAGGAATTGCTTTAAATGTGTAGATTGCTTTAGGTAGCATAGACATTTTCACAATATTTATTCTTCCAATCCAGGAGCATGAAACATTTTTCCATTTCTTTGTGTCTTCCTCCATTTCTTTCATGAGTACTTTATAGTTTTCTGAGTATAGATTCTGTGTCTCTTTGGTTAGGTTTATTCCTAGGTATCTTATGGTTTTGGATGCAATTGTAAATGGGATTGACTCCTTAATATCTCTTTCTTCTGTCTTGCTGTTGGTGTAGAGGAATGCAACTGATTTCTGTGCATTGATTTTATATCCTGACACTTTACTGAATTCCTGTATAAGTTCTAGCAATTTTGGAGTGGAGTCTTTTGGGTTTTCCACATATAGTATCATATCATCTGCGAAGAGTGATAATTTGACTTCTTCTTTGCCGATTTGGATGCCTTTAATTTCCTTTTGTTGTCTGATTGCTGAGGCTAGGACCTCTAGTACTATGTTGAATAGCAGTGGTGATAATGGACATCCATGCCGTGTTCCTGACCTTAGCGGAAAAGCTTTCAGTTTTTCTCCATTGAGAATGATATTTGCGGTGGGTTTTTCATAGACGGCTTTGATGATATTGAGGTATGTGCCCTCTATCCCTACACTTTGAAGAGTTTTGATCAGGAAGGGATGCTGTACTTTGTCAAATGCTTTTTCAGCATCTATTGAGAGTATCATATGGTTCTTGTTCTTTCTTTTATTGATGTGTTGTATCACATTGACTGATTTGCGGATGTTGAACCAACCTTGCAGCCCTGGAATAAATCCCACTTGGTCATGGTGAATAATCTTTTTAATGTACTGTTGAATCCTATTGGCTAGTATTTTGTTGAGTATTTTCGCATCTGTGTTCATCAAGGATATCGGTCTATAGCTCTCTTTTTTGGTGGGATCCTTGCCTGGTTTTGGGATCAAGGTGATGCTGGCCTCATAAAATGAGTTTGGAAGTTTTCCTTCCATTTCTATTTTTTGGAACAGTTTCAGGAGTATAGGAATTAGTTCTTCTTTAAATGTTTGGTAGAATTCCCCCGGGAAGCCGTCTGGCCCTGGGCTTTTGTTTGTTTGGAGATTTTTAATGACTGTTTCAATCTCCTTACTGGTTATGGGTCTGTTGAGGCTTTCTATTTCTTCCTGGTTCAGTTGTGGTAGTTTATATGTTTCTAGGAATGCATCCATTTCTCCCAGATTGTCAAATTTATTGGCGTAGAGTTGCTCATAGTATGTTCTTATAATAGTTTGTATTTCTTTGGTGTTAGTTGTGATCTCTCCTCTTTCTTTTTTTTTAAATTTATTTATTTATTTATTTATTTATTTATTTATTTATTTAGATTTTTTATTTTTTATATACATATATTTTTATCCCCAGGGGTACAGGTCTGTGAATCACCAGGTTTACACACTTCACAGCACTCACCAAATCACATACCCTCCCCAATGTCCATAATCCAACCCCCCTCTCCCAAACCCCCTCCCCCCAGCAACCCTCAGTTTGTTTTGTGAGATTAAGATTCACTTATGGTTTGTCTCCCTCCCAATCCCATCTTGTTTCATTTATTCTTCTTCTACCCACTTAAGCCTCCATGTTGCATCACCACTTCCTCATATCAGGGAGATCATATGATAGTTGTCTTTCTCTGCTTGACTTATTTCACTAAGCATGATACGCTCTAGTTCCATCCATGTTGTTGCAAATGGCAAGATTTCATTTCTTTTGATGGCTGTATAGTATTCCATTGTGTATATATACCACATCTTCTTGATCCATTCATCTGTTGATGGACATCTAGGTTCTTTCCATAGTTTGGCTATTGTGGACATAGCTGCTATAAACATTCGGGTGCACGTGCCCCTTTGGTTCACTACATTTGTATCTTTAGGGTAAATACCCAATAGGGCAATTGCTGGGTCATAGGGCAGTTCTATTTTCAACATTTTGAGGAACCTCCATGCTGTTTTCCAGAGTGGCTGCACCAGCTTGCATTCCCACCAACAGTGTAGGAGGGTTCCCCTTTCTCCGCATCCTCAGCAGCATCTGTCATTTCCTGACTTGTTGATTTTAGCCATTCTGGCTGGTGTGAGGTGATATCTCATTGTGGTTTTGATTTGTATTTCCCTGATGCCGAGTGATATGGAGCACTTTTTCATGTGTCTGTTCGCCATCTGGATGTCTTCTTTGCAGAAATGTCTGTTCATGTCCTCTGCCCATTTCTTGATTGGATTATTTGTTCTTTGGGTGTTGAGTTTGCTAAGTTCTTTATAGATTCTGGACACTAGTCCTTTATCTGATATGTTGTTTGCAAATATCTTCTCCCATTCTGTCAGTTGTCTTTTGATTTTGTTAACTGTTTCCTTTGCTGTGCAAAAGCTTTTGATCTTGATGAAATCCCAATAGTTCATTTTTGCCCTTGCTTCCCTTGCCTTTTGCGTTGTTCCTAGGATGATGTTGCTGCGGCTGAGGTCGAAGAGGTTGCTGCCCGTGTTCTCCTCAAGGATTTTGATGGATTCCTTTCGTACATTGAGGTCCTTCATCCATTTTGAGTCTATTTTTGTGTGTGGTGTAAGGAAATGGTCCAATTTCATTTTTCTGCATGTGGCTGTCCAATTTTCCCAGCACCATTTATTGAAGAGGTTGTCTTTTTTCCATTGGACATTCTTTCCTGCTTTGTCAAAGATTAGTTGACCATAGATTTGAGGGTCTATTTCTGGGCTCTCTATTCTGTTCCATTGATCTATGTGTCTGTTTTTGTGCCAGTACCATGCTGTCTTGATGATGACAGCTTTGTAATAGAGCTTGAAGTCCGGAATTGTGATGCCACCAACGTTGGCTTTCTTTTTCAATATCCCTTTGGCTATTCGAGGTCTTTTCTGGTTCCATATAAATTTTAGCATTATTTGTTCCATTTCTTTGAAAAAGATGGATGGTACTTTGATAGGAATTGCTTTAAATGTGTAGATTGCTTTAGGTAGCATAGACATTTTCACAATATTTATTCTTCCAATCCAGGAGCATGAAACATTTTTCCATTTCTTTGTGTCTTCCTCCATTTCTTTCATGAGTACTTTATAGTTTTCTGAGTATAGATTCTGTGTCTCTTTGGTTAGGTTTATTCCTAGGTATCTTATGGTTTTGGATGCAATTGTAAATGGGATTGACTCCTTAATATCTCTTTCTTCTGTCTTGCTGTTGGTGTAGAGGAATGCAACTGATTTCTGTGCATTGATTTTATATCCTGACACTTTACTGAATTCCTGTATAAGTTCTAGCAATTTTGGAGTGGAGTCTTTTGGGTTTTCCACATATAGTATCATATCATCTGCGAAGAGTGATAATTTGACTTCTTCTTTGCCGATTTGGATGCCTTTAATTTCCTTTTGTTGTCTGATTGCTGAGGCTAGGACCTCTAGTACTATGTTGAATAGCAGTGGTGATAATGAACATCCATGCCGTGTTCCTGACCTTAGCGGAAAAGCTTTCAGTTTTTCTCCATTGAGAATGATATTTGCGGTGGGTTTTTCATAGACGGCTTTGATGATATTGAGGTATGTGCCCTCTATCCCTACACTTTGAAGAGTTTTGATCAGGAAGGGATGCTGTACTTTGTCAAATGCTTTTTCAGCATCTATTGAGAGTATCATATGGTTCTTGTTCTTTCTTTTATTGATGTGTTGTATCACATTGACTGATTTGCGGATGTTGAACCAACCTTGCAGCCCTGGAATAAATCCCACTTGGTCATGGTGAATAATCTTTTTAATGTACTGTTGAATCCTATTGGCTAGTATTTTGTTGAGTATTTTCGCATCTGTGTTCATCAAGGATATCGGTCTATAGCTCTCTTTTTTGGTGGGATCCTTGCCTGGTTTTGGGATCAAGGTGATGCTGGCCTCATAAAATGAGTTTGGAAGTTTTCCTTCCATTTCTATTTTTTGGAACAGTTTCAGGAGTATAGGAATTAGTTCTTCTTTAAATGTTTGGTAGAATTCCCCCGGGAAGCCGTCTGGCCCTGGGCTTTTGTTTGTTTGGAGATTTTTAATGACTGTTTCAATCTCCTTACTGGTTATGGGTCTGTTGAGGCTTTCTATTTCTTCCTGGTTCAGTTGTGGTAGTTTATATGTTTCTAGGAATGCATCCATTTCTCCCAGATTGTCAAATTTATTGGCGTAGAGTTGCTCATAGTATGTTCTTATAATAGTTTGTATTTCTTTGGTGTTAGTTGTGATCTCTCCTCTTTCTTTTTTTTTAAATTTATTTATTTATTTATTTATTTATTTAAATTTTTTATTTTTTATATACATATATTTTTATCCCCAGGGGTACAGGTCTGTGAATCACCAGGTTTACACACTTCACAGCACTCACCAAATCACATACCCTCCCCAATGTCCATAATCCAACCCCCCTCTCCCAAACCCCCTCCCCCCAGCAACCCTCAGTTTGTTTTGTGAGATTAAGAGTCACTTATGGTTTGTCTCCCTCCCAATCCCATCTTGTTTCATTTATTCTTCTTCTACCCACTTAAGCCTCCATGTTGCATCACCACTTCCTCATATCAGGGAGATCATATGATAGTTGTCTTTCTCTGCTTGACTTATTTCACTAAGCATGATACGCTCTAGTTCCATCCATGTTGTTGCAAATGGCAAGATTTCATTTCTTTTGATGGCTGTATAGTATTCCATTGTGTATATATACCACATCTTCTTGATCCATTCATCTGTTGATGGACATCTAGGTTCTTTCCATAGTTTGGCTATTGTGGACATAGCTGCTATAAACATTCGGGTGCACGTGCCCCTTTGGTCCACTACATTTGTATCTTTAGGGTAAATACCCAATAGGGCAATTGCTGGGTCATAGGGCAGTTCTATTTTCAACATTTTGAGGAACCTCCATGCTGTTTTCCAGAGTGGCTGCACCAGCTTGCATTCCCACCAACAGTGTAGGAGGGTTCCCCTTTCTCCGCATCCTCAGCAGCATCTGTCATTTCCTGACTTGTTGATTTTAGCCATTCTGACTGGTGTGAGGTGATATCTCATTGTGGTTTTGATTTGTATTTCCCTGATGCCGAGTGATATGGAGCACTTTTTCATGTGTCTGTTCGCCATCTGGATGTCTTCTTTGCAGAAATGTCTGTTCATGTCCTCTGCCCATTTCTTGATTGGATTATTTGTTCTTTGGGTGTTGAGTTTGCTAAGTTCTTTATAGATTCTGGACACTAGTCCTTTATCTGATATGTTGTTTGCAAATATCTTCTCCCATTCTGTCAGTTGTCTTTTGATTTTGTTAACTGTTTCCTTTGCTGTGCAAAAGCTTTTGATCTTGATGAAATCCCAATAGTTCATTTTTGCCCTTGCTTCCCTTGCCTTTTGCGTTGTTCCTAGGAAGATGTTGCTGCGGCTGAGGTCGAAGAGGTTGCTGCCCGTGTTCTCCTCAAGGATTTTGATGGATTCCTTTCGTACATTGAGGTCCTTCATCCATTTTGAGTCTATTTTTGTGTGTGGTGTAAGGAAATGGTCCAATTTCATTTTTCTGCATGTGGCTGTCCAATTTTCCCAGCACCATTTATTGAAGAGGTTGTCTTTTTTCCATTGGACATTCTTTCCTGCTTTGTCGAAGATTAGTTGACCATAGATTTGAGGGTCTATTTCTGGGCTCTCTATTCTGTTCCATTGATCTATGTGTCTGTTTTTGTGCCAGTACCATGCTGTCTTGATGATGACAGCTTTGTAATAGAGCTTGAAGTCCGGAATTGTGATGCCACCAACGTTGGCTTTCTTTTTCAATATCCCTTTGGCTATTCGAGGTCTTTTCTGGTTCCATATAAACTTTAGCATTATTTGTTCCATTTCTTTGAAAAAGATGGATGGTACTTTGATAGGAATTGCTTTAAATGTGTAGATTGTTTTAGGTAGCATAGACATTTTCACAATATTTATTCTTCCAATCCAGGAGCATGAAACATTTTTCCATTTCTTTGTGTCTTCCTCCATTTCTTTCATGAGTACTTTATAGTTTTCTGAGTATAGATTCTGTGTCTCTTTGGTTAGGTTTATTCCTAGGTATCTTATGGTTTTGGATGCAATTGTAAATGGGATTGACTCCTTAATATCTCTTTCTTCTGTCTTGCTGTTGGTGTAGAGGAATGCAACTGATTTCTGTGCATTGATTTTATATCCTGACACTTTACTGAATTCCTGTATAAGTTCTAGCAATTTTGGAGTGGAGTCTTTTGGGTTTTCCACATATAGTATCATATCATCTGCGAAGAGTGATAATTTGACTTCTTCTTTGCCGATTTGGATGCCTTTAATTTCCTTTTGTTGTCTGATTGCTGAGGCTAGGACCTCTAGTACTATGTTGAATAGCAGTGGTGACAATGGACATCCATGCCGTGTTCCTGACCTTAGCGGAAAAGCTTTCAGTTTTTCTCCATTGAGAATGATATTTGCGGTGGGTTTTTCATAGACGGCTTTGATGATATTGAGGTATGTGCCCTCTATCCCTACACTTTGAAGAGTTTTGATCAGGAAGGGATGCTGTACTTTGTCAAATGCTTTTTCAGCATCTATTGAGAGTATCATATGGTTCTTGTTCTTTCTTTTATTGATGTGTTGTATCACATTGACTGATTTGCGGATGTTGAACCAACCTTGCAGCCCTGGAATAAATCCCACTTGGTCATGGTGAATAATCTTTTTAATGTACTGTTGAATCCTATTGGCTAGTATTTTGTTGAGTATTTTCGCATCTGTGTTCATCAAGGATATCGGTCTATAGCTCTCTTTTTTGGTGGGATCCTTGCCTGGTTTTGGGATCAAGGTGATGCTGGCCTCATAAAATGAGTTTGGAAATTTTCCTTCCATTTCTATTTTTTGGAACAGTTTCAGGAGTATAGGAATTACTTCTTCTTTAAATGTTTGGTAGAATTCCCCCGGGAAGCCGTCTGGCCCTGGGCTTTTGTTTGTTTGGAGATTTTTAATGACTGTTTCAATCTCCTTACTGGTTATGGGTCTGTTGAGGCTTTCTATTTCTTCCTGGTTCAGTTGTGGTAGTTTATATGTTTCTAGGAATGCATCCATTTCTCCCAGATTGTCAAATTTATTGGCGTAGAGTTGCTCATAGTATGTTCTTATAATAGTTTGTATTTCTTTGGTGTTAGTTGTGATCTCTCCTCTTTCTTTTTTTTTAAATTTATTTATTTATTTATTTATTTATTTATTTAGATTTTTTATTTTTTATATACATATATTTTTATCCCCAGGGGTACAGGTCTGTGAATCACCAGGTTTACACACTTCACAGCACTCACCAAATCACATACCCTCCCCAATGTCCATAATCCAACCCCCCTCTCCCAAACCCCCTCCCCCCAGCAACCCTCAGTTTGTTTTGTGAGATTAAGAGTCACTTATGGTTTGTCTCCCTCCCAATCCCATCTTGTTTCATTTATTCTTCTTCTACCCACTTAAGCCTCCATGTTGCATCACCACTTCCTCATATCAGGGAGATCATATGATAGTTGTCTTTCTCTGCTTGACTTATTTCACTAAGCATGATACGCTCTAGTTCCATCCATGTTGTTGCAAATGGCAAGATTTCATTTCTTTTGATGGCTGTATAGTATTCCATTGTGTATATATACCACATCTTCTTGATCCATTCATCTGTTGATGGACATCTAGGTTCTTTCCATAGTTTGGCTATTGTGGACATAGCTGCTATAAACATTCGGGTGCACGTGCCCCTTTGGTTCACTACATTTGTATCTTTAGGGTAAATACCCAATAGGGCAATTGCTGGGTCATAGGGCAGTTCTATTTTCAACATTTTGAGGAACCTCCATGCTGTTTTCCAGAGTGGCTGCACCAGCTTGCATTCCCACCAACAGTGTAGGAGGGTTCCCCTTTCTCCGCATCCTCAGCAGCATCTGTCATTTCCTGACTTGTTGATTTTAGCCATTCTGGCTGGTGTGAGGTGATATCTCATTGTGGTTTTGATTTGTATTTCCCTGATGCCGAGTGATATGGAGCACTTTTTCATGTGTCTGTTCGCCATCTGGATGTCTTCTTTGCAGAAATGTCTGTTCATGTCCTCTGCCCATTTCTTGATTGGATTATTTGTTCTTTGGGTGTTGAGTTTGCTAAGTTCTTTATAGATTCTGGACACTAGTCCTTTATCTGATATGTTGTTTGCAAATATCTTCTCCCATTCTGTCAGTTGTCTTTTGATTTTGTTAACTGTTTCCTTTGCTGTGCAAAAGCTTTTGATCTTGATGAAATCCCAATAGTTCATTTTTGCCCTTGCTTCCCTTGCCTTTTGCGTTGTTCCTAGGAAGATGTTGCTGCGGCTGAGGTCGAAGAGGTTGCTGCCCGTGTTCTCCTCAAGGATTTTGATGGATTCCTTTCGTACATTGAGGTCCTTCATCCATTTTGAGTCTATTTTTGTGTGTGGTGTAAGGAAATGGTCCAATTTCATTTTTCTGCATGTGGCTGTCCAATTTTCCCAGCACCATTTATTGAAGAGGTTGTCTTTTTTCCATTGGACATTCTTTCCTGCTTTGTCAAAGATTAGTTGACCATAGATTTGAGGGTCTATTTCTGGGCTCTCTATTCTGTTCCATTGATCTATGTGTCTGTTTTTGTGCCAGTACCATGCTGTCTTGATGATGACAGCTTTGTAATAGAGCTTGAAGTCCGGAATTGTGATGCCACCAACGTTGGCTTTCTTTTTCAATATCCCTTTGGCTATTCGAGGTCTTTTCTGGTTCCATATAAATTTTAGCATTATTTGTTCCATTTCTTTGAAAAAGATGGATGGTACTTTGATAGGAATTGCTTTAAATGTGTAGATTGCTTTAGGTAGCATAGACATTTTCACAATATTTATTCTTCCAATCCAGGAGCATGAAACATTTTTCCATTTCTTTGTGTCTTCCTCCTTTTCTTTCATGAGTACTTTATAGTTTTCTGAGTATAGATTCTGTGTCTCTTTGGTTAGGTTTATTCCTAGGTATCTTATGGTTTTGGATGCAATTGTAAATGGGATTGACTCCTTAATATCTCTTTCTTCTGTCTTGCTGTTGGTGTAGAGGAATGCAACTGATTTCTGTGCATTGATTTTATATCCTGACACTTTACTGAATTCCTGTATAAGTTCTAGCAATTTTGGAGTGGAGTCTTTTGGGTTTTCCACATATAGTATCATATCATCTGCGAAGAGTGATAATTTGACTTCTTCTTTGCCGATTTGGATGCCTTTAATTTCCATTTGTTGTCTGATTGCTGAGGCTAGGACCTCTAGTACTTTGTTGAATAGCAGTGGTGATAATGGACATCCATGCCATGTTCCTGACCTTAGCGGAAAAGCTTTCAGTTTTTCTCCATTGAGAATGATATTTGCGGTGGGTTTTTCATAGACGGCTTTGATGATATTGAGGTATGTGCCCTCTATCCCTACACTTTGAAGAGTTTTGATCAGGAAGGGATGCTGTACTTTGTCAAATGCTTTTTCAGCATCTATTGAGAGTATCATATGGTTCTTGTTCTTTCTTTTATTGATGTGTTGTATCACATTGACTGATTTGCGGATGTTGAACCAACCTTGCAGCCCTGGAATAAATCCCACTTGGTCATGGTGAATAATCTTTTTAATGTACTGTTGAATCCTATTGGCTAGTATTTTGTTGAGTATTTTCGCATCTGTGTTCATCAAGGATATCGGTCTATAGCTCTCTTTTTTGGTGGGATCCTTGCCTGGTTTTGGGATCAAGGTGATGCTGGCCTCATAAAATGAGTTTGGAAGTTTTCCTTCCATTTCTATTTTTTGGAACAGTTTCAGGAGTATAGGAATTAGTTCTTCTTTAAATGTTTGGTAGAATTCCCCCGGGAAGCCGTCTGGCCCTGGGCTTTTGTTTGTTTGGAGATTTTTAATGACTGTTTCAATCTCCTTACTGGTTATGGGTCTGTTGAGGCTTTCTATTTCTTCCTGGTTCAGTTGTGGTAGTTTATATGTTTCTAGGAATGCATCCATTTCTCCCAGATTGTCAAATTTATTGGCGTAGAGTTGCTCATAGTATGTTCTTATAATAGTTTGTATTTCTTTGGTGTTAGTTGTGATCTCTCCTCTTTCTTTTTTTTTAAATTTATTTATTTATTTATTTATTTATTTATTTAAATTTTTTATTTTTTATATACATATATTTTTATCCCCAGGGGTACTGGTCTGTGAATCACCAGGTTTACACACTTCACAGCACTCACCAAATCACATACCCTCCCCAATGTCCATAATCCAACCCCCCTCTCCCAAACCCCCTCCCCCCAGCAACCCTCAGTTTGTTTTGTGAGATTAAGAGTCACTTATGGTTTGTCTCCCTCCCAATCCCATCTTGTTTCATTTATTCTTCTTCTACCCACTTAAGCCTCCATGTTGCATCACCACTTCCTCATATCAGGGAGATCATATGATAGTTGTCTTTCTCTGCTTGACTTATTTCACTAAGCATGATACGCTCTAGTTCCATCCATGTTGTTGCAAATGGCAAGATTTCATTTCTTTTGATGGCTGTATAGTATTCCATTGTGTATATATACCACATCTTCTTGATCCATTCATCTGTTGATGGACATCTAGGTTCTTTCCATAGTTTGGCTATTGTGGACATAGCTGCTATAAACATTCGGGTGCACGTGCCCCTTTGGTTCACTACATTTGTATCTTTAGGGTAAATACCCAATAGGGCAATTGCTGGGTCATAGGGCAGTTCTATTTTCAACATTTTGAGGAACCTCCATGCTGTTTTCCAGAGTGGCTGCACCAGCTTGCATTCCCACCAACAGTGTAGGAGGGTTCCCCTTTCTCCGCATCCTCAGCAGCATCTGTCATTTCCTGACTTGTTGATTTTAGCCATTCTGGCTGGTGTGAGGTGATATCTCATTGTGGTTTTGATTTGTATTTCCCTGATGCCGAGTGATATGGAGCACTTTTTCATGTGTCTGTTCGCCATCTGGATGTCTTCTTTGCAGAAATGTCTGTTCATGTCCTCTGCCCATTTCTTGATTGGATTATTTGTTCTTTGGGTGTTGAGTTTGCTAAGTTCTTTATAGATTCTGGACACTAGTCCTTTATCTGATATGTTGTTTGCAAATATCTTCTCCCATTCTGTCAGTTGTCTTTTGATTTTTTTAACTGTTTCCTTTGCTGTGCAAAAGCTTTTGATCTTGATGAAATCCCAATAGTTCATTTTTGCCCTTGCTTCCCTTGCCTTTTGCGTTGTTCCTAGGAAGATGTTGCTGCGGCTGAGGTCGAAGAGGTTGCTGCCTGTGTTCTCCTCAAGGATTTTGATGGATTCCTTTCGTACATTGAGGTCCTTCATTCATTTTGAGTCTATTTTTGTGTGTGGTGTAAGGAAATGGTCCAATTTCATTTTTCTGCATGTGGCTGTCCAATTTTCCCAGCACCATTTATTGAAGAGGTTGTCTTTTTTCCATTGGACATTCTTTCCTGCTTTGTCGAAGATTAGTTGACCATAGATTTGAGGGTCTATTTCTGGGCTCTCTATTCTGTTCCATTGATCTATGTGTCTGTTTTTGTGCCAGTACCATGCTGTCTTGATGATGACAGCTTTGTAATAGAGCTTGAAGTCCGGAATTGTGATGCCACCAACGTTGGCTTTCTTTTTCAATATCCCTTTGGCTATTCGAGGTCTTTTCTGGTTCCATATAAATTTTAGCATTATTTGTTCCATTTCTTTGAAAAAGATGGATGGTACTTTGATAGGAATTGCTTTAAATGTGTAGATTGCTTTAGGTAGCATAGACATTTTCACAATATTTATTCTTCCAATCCAGGAGCATGAAACATTTTTCCATTTCTTTGTGTCTTCCTCCTTTTCTTTCATGAGTACTTTATAGTTTTCTGAGTATAGATTCTGTGTCTCTTTGGTTAGGTTTATTCCTAGGTATCTTATGGTTTTGGATGCAATTGTAAATGGGATTGACTCCTTAATATCTCTTTCTTCTGTCTTGCTGTTGGTGTAGAGGAATGCAACTGATTTCTGTGCATTGATTTTATATCCTGACACTTTACTGAATTCCTGTATAAGTTCTAGCAATTTTGGAGTGGAGTCTTTTGGGTTTTCCACATATAGTATCATATCATCTGCGAAGAGTGATAATTTGACTTCTTCTTTGCCGATTTGGATGCCTTTAATTTCCTTTTGTTGTCTGATTGCTGAGGCTAGGACCTCTAGTACTATGTAGAATAGCAGTGGTGATAATGGACATCCATGCCGTGTTCCTGACCTTAGCGGAAAAGCTTTCAGTTTTTCTCCATTGAGAATGATATTTGCGGTGGGTTTTTCATAGACGGCTTTGATGATATTGAGGTATGTGCCCTCTATCCCTACACTTTGAAGAGTTTTGATCAGGAAGGGATGCTGTACTTTGTCAAATGCTTTTTCAGCATCTATTGAGAGTATCATATGGTTCTTGTTCTTTCTTTTATTGATGTGTTGTATCACATTGACTGATTTGCGGATGTTGAACCAACCTTGCAGCCCTGGAATAAATCCCACTTGGTCATGGTGAATAATCTTTTTAATGTACTGTTGAATCCTATTGGCTAGTATTTTGTTGAGTATTTTCGCATCTGTGTTCATCAAGGATATCGGTCTATAGCTCTCTTTTTTGGTGGGATCCTTGCCTGGTTTTGGGATCAAGGTGATGCTGGCCTCATAAAATGAGTTTGGAAGTTTTCCTTCCATTTCTATTTTTTGGAACAGTTTCAGGAGTATAGGAATTAGTTCTTCTTTAAATGTTTGGTAGAATTCCCCCGGGAAGCCGTCTGGCCCTGGGCTTTTGTTTGTTTGGAGATTTTTAATGACTGTTTCAATCTCCTTACTGGTTATGGGTCTGTTGAGGCTTTCTATTTCTTCCTGGTTCAGTTGTGGTAGTTTATATGTTTCTAGGAATGCATCCATTTCTCCCAGATTGTCAAATTTATTGGCGTAGAGTTGCTCATAGTATGTTCTTATAATAGTTTGTATTTCTTTGGTGTTAGTTGTGATCTCTCCTCTTTCTTTTTTTTTAAATTTATTTATTTATTTATTTATTTATTTAAATTTTTTATTTTTTATATACATATATTTTTATCCCCAGGGGTACAGGTCTGTGAATCACCAGGTTTACACACTTCACAGCACTCACCAAATCACATACCCTCCCCAATGTCCATAATCCAACCCCCCTCTCCCAAACCCCCTCCCCCCAGCAACCCTCAGTTTGTTTTGTGAGATTAAGAGTCACTTATGGTTTGTCTCCCTCCCAATCCCATCTTGTTTCATTTATTCTTCTTCTACCCACTTAAGCCTCCATGTTGCATCACCACTTCCTCATATCAGGGAGATCATATGATAGTTGTCTTTCTCTGCTTGACTTATTTCACTAAGCATGATACGCTCTAGTTCCATCCATGTTGTTGCAAATGGCAAGATTTCATTTCTTTTGATGGCTGTATAGTATTCCATTGTGTATATATACCACATCTTCTTGATCCATTCATCTGTTGATGGACATCTAGGTTCTTTCCATAGTTTGGCTATTGTGGACATAGCTGCTATAAACATTCGGGTGCACGTGCCCCTTTGGTTCACTACATTTGTATCTTTAGGGTAAATACCCAATAGGGCAATTGCTGGGTCATAGGGCAGTTCTATTTTCAACATTTTGAGGAACCTCCATGCTGTTTTCCAGAGTGGCTGCACCAGCTTGCATTCCCACCAACAGTGTAGGAGGGTTCCCCTTTCTCCGCATCCTCAGCAGCATCTGTCATTTCCTGACTTGTTGATTTTAGCCATTCTGACTGGTGTGAGGTGATATCTCATTGTGGTTTTGATTTGTATTTCCCTGATGCCGAGTGATATGGAGCACTTTTTCATGTGTCTGTTCGCCATCTGGATGTCTTCTTTGCAGAAATGTCTGTTCATGTCCTCTGCCCATTTCTTGATTGGATTATTTGTTCTTTGGGTGTTGAGTTTGCTAAGTTCTTTATAGATTCTGGACACTAGTCCTTTATCTGATATGTTGTTTGCAAATATCTTCTCCCATTCTGTCAGTTGTCTTTTGATTTTGTTAACTGTTTCCTTTGCTGTGCAAAAGCTTTTGATCTTGATGAAATCCCAATAGTTCATTTTTGCCCTTGCTTCCCTTGCCTTTTGCGTTGTTCCTAGGAAGATGTTGCTGCGGCTGAGGTCGAAGAGGTTGCTGCCCGTGTTCTCCTCAAGGATTTTGATGGATTCCTTTCGTACATTGAGGTCCTTCATCCATTTTGAGTCTATTTTTGTGTGTGGTGTAAGGAAATGGTCCAATTTCATTTTTCTGCATGTGGCTGTCCAATTTTCCCAGCACCATTTATTGAAGAGGTTGTCTTTTTTCCATTGGACATTCTTTCCTGCTTTGTCGAAGATTAGTTGACCATAGATTTGAGGGTCTATTTCTGGGCTCTCTATTCTGTTCCATTGATCTATGTGTCTGTTTTTGTGCCAGTACCATGCTGTCTTGATGATGACAGCTTTGTAATAGAGCTTGAAGTCCGGAATTGTGATGCCACCAACGTTGGCTTTCTTTTTCAATATCCCTTTGGCTATTCGAGGTCTTTTCTGGTTCCATATAAATTTTAGCATTATTTGTTCCATTTCTTTGAAAAAGATGGATGGTACTTTGATAGGAATTGCTTTAAATGTGTAGATTGCTTTAGGTAGCATAGACATTTTCACAATATTTATTCTTCCAATCCAGGAGCATGAAACATTTTTCCATTTCTTTGTGTCTTCCTCCATTTCTTTCATGAGTACTTTATAGTTTTCTGAGTATAGATTCTGTGTCTCTTTGGTTAGGTTTATTCCTAGGTATCTTATGGTTTTGGATGCAATTGTAAATGGGATTGACTCCTTAATATCTCTTTCTTCTGTCTTGCTGTTGGTGTAGAGGAATGCAACTGATTTCTGTGCATTGATTTTATATCCTGACACTTTACTGAATTCCTGTATAAGTTCTAGCAATTTTGGAGTGGAGTCTTTTGGGTTTTCCACATATAGTATCATATCATCTGCGAAGAGTGATAATTTGACTTCTTCTTTGCCGATTTGGATGCCTTTAATTTCCTTTTGTTGTCTGATTGCTGAGGCTAGGACCTCTAGTACTATGTTGAATAGCAGTGGTGATAATGGACATCCATGCCGTGTTCCTGACCTTAGCGGAAAAGCTTTCAGTTTTTCTCCATTGAGAATGATATTTGCGGTGGGTTTTTCATAGACGGCTTTGATGATATTGAGGTATGTGCCCTCTATCCCTACACTTTGAAGAGTTTTGATCAGGAAGGGATGCTGTACTTTGTCAAATGCTTTTTCAGCATCTATTGAGAGTATCATATGGTTCTTGTTCTTTCTTTTATTGATGTGTTGTATCACATTGACTGATTTGCGGATGTTGAACCAACCTTGCAGCCCTGGAATAAATCCCACTTGGTCATGGTGAATAATCTTTTTAATGTACTGTTGAATCCTATTGGCTAGTATTTTGTTGAGTATTTTCGCATCTGTGTTCATCAAGGATATCGGTCTATAGCTCTCTTTTTTGGTGGGATCCTTGCCTGGTTTTGGGATCAAGGTGATGCTGGCCTCATAAAATGAGTTTGGAAGTTTTCCTTCCATTTCTATTTTTTGGAACAGTTTCAGGAGTATAGGAATTAGTTCTTCTTTAAATGTTTGGTAGAATTCCCCCGGGAAGCCGTCTGGCCCTGGGCTTTTGTTTGTTTGGAGATTTTTAATGACTGTTTCAATCTCCTTACTGGTTATGGGTCTGTTGAGGCTTTCTATTTCTTCCTGGTTCAGTTGTGGTAGTTTATATGTTTCTAGGAATGCATCCATTTCTCCCAGATTGTCAAATTTATTGGCGTAGAGTTGCTCATAGTATGTTCTTATAATAGTTTGTATTTCTTTGGTGTTAGTTGTGATCTCTCCTCTTTCTTTTTTTTAAAATTTATTTATTTATTTATTTATTTATTTATTTAGATTTTTTATTTTTATATACATATGTTTTTATCCCCAGGGGTACAGGTCTGTGAATCACCAGGTTTACACACTTCACAGCACTCACCAAATCACATACCCTCCCCAATGTCCATAATCCAACCCCCCTCTCCCAAACCCCGTCCCCCCAGCAACCCTCAGTTTGTTTTGTGAGATTAAGAGTCACTTATGGTTTGTCTCCCTCCCAATCCCATCTTGTTTCATTTATTCTTCTTCTACCCACTTAAGCCTCCATGTTGCATCACCACTTCCTCATATCAGGGAGATCATATGATAGTTGTCTTTCTCTGCTTGACTTATTTCACTAAGCATGATACGCTCTAGTTCCATCCATGTTGTTGCAAATGGCAAGATTTCATTTCTTTTGATGGCTGTATAGTATTCCATTGTGTATATATACCACATCTTCTTGATCCATTCATCTGTTGATGGACATCTAGGTTCTTTCCATAGTTTGGCTATTGTGGACATAGCTGCTATAAACATTCGGGTGCACGTGCCCCTTTGGTTCACTACATTTGTATCTTTAGGGTAAATACCCAATAGGGCAATTGCTGGGTCATAGGGCAGTTCTATTTTCAACATTTTGAGGAACCTCCATGCTGTTTTCCAGAGTGGCTGCACCAGCTTGCATTCCCACCAACAGTGTAGGAGGGTTCCCCTTTCTCCGCATCCTCAGCAGCATCTGTCATTTCCTGACTTGTTGATTTTAGCCATTCTGGCTGGTGTGAGGTGATATCTCATTGTGGTTTTGATTTGTATTTCCCTGATGCCGAGTGATATGGAGCACTTTTTCATGTGTCTGTTCGCCATCTGGATGTCTTCTTTGCAGAAATGTCTGTTCATGTCCTCTGCCCATTTCTTGATTGGATTATTTGTTCTTTGGGTGTTGAGTTTGCTAAGTTCTTTATAGATTCTGGACACTAGTCCTTTATCTGATATGTTGTTTGCAAATATCTTCTCCCATTCTGTCAGTTGTCTTTTGATTTTGTTAACTGTTTCCTTTGCTGTGCAAAAGCTTTTGATCTTGATGAAATCCCAATAGTTCATTTTTGCCCTTGCTTCCCTTGCCTTTTGCGTTGTTCCTAGGAAGATGTTGCTGCGGCTGAGGTCGAAGAGGTTGCTGCCCGTGTTCTCCTCAAGGATTTTGATGGATTCCTTTCGTACATTGAGGTCCTTCATCCATTTTGAGTCTATTTTTGTGTGTGGTGTAAGGAAATGGTCCAATTTCATTTTTCTGCATGTGGCTGTCCAATTTTCCCAGCACCATTTATTGAAGAGGTTGTCTTTTTTCCATTGGACATTCTTTCCTGCTTTGTCAAAGATTAGTTGACCATAGATTTGAGGGTCTATTTCTGGGCTCTCTATTCTGTTTCATTGATCTATGTGTCTGTTTTTGTGCCAGTACCATGCTGTCTTGATGATGACAGCTTTGTAATAGAGCTTGAAGTCCGGAATTGTGATGCCACCAACGTTGGCTTTCTTTTTCAATATCCCTTTGGCTATTCGAGGTCTTTTCTGGTTCCATATAAATTTTAGCATTATTTGTTCCATTTCTTTGAAAAAGATGGATGGTACTTTGATAGGAATTGCTTTAAATGTGTAGATTGCTTTAGGTAGCATAGACATTTTCACAATATTTATTCTTCCAATCCAGGAGCATGAAACATTTTTCCATTTCTTTGTGTCTTCCTCCATTTCTTTCATGAGTACTTTATAGTTTTCTGAGTATAGATTCTGTGTCTCTTTGGTTAGGTTTATTCCTAGGTATCATATGGTTTTGGATGCAATTGTAAATGGGATTGACTCCTTAATATCTCTTTCTTCTGTCTTGCTGTTGGTGTAGAGGAATGCAACTGATTTCTGTGCATTGATTTTATATCCTGACACTTTACTGAATTCCTGTATAAGTTCTAGCAATTTTGGAGTGGAGTCTTTTGGGTTTTCCACATATAGTATCATATCATCTGCGAAGAGTGATAATTTGACTTCTTCTTTGCCGATTTGGATGCCTTTAATTTCCTTTTGTTGTCTGATTGCTGAGGCTAGGACCTCTAGTACTATGTTGAATAGCAGTGGTGATAATGGACATCCATGCCGTGTTCCTGACCTTAGCGGAAAAGCTTTCAGTTTTTCTCCATTGAGAATGATATTTGCGGTGGGTTTTTCATAGACGGCTTTGATGATATTGAGGTATGTGCCCTCTATCCCTACACTTTGAAGAGTTTTGATCAGGAAGGGATGCTGTACTTTGTCAAATGCTTTTTCAGCATCTATTGAGAGTATCATATGGTTCTTGTTCTTTCTTTTATTGATGTGTTGTATCACATTGACTGATTTGCGGATGTTGAACCAACCTTGCAGCCCTGGAATAAATCCCACTTGGTCATGGTGAATAATCTTTTTAATGTACTGTTGAATCCTATTGGCTAGTATTTTGTTGAGTATTTTCGCATCTGTGTTCATCAAGGATATCGGTCTATAGCTCTCTTTTTTGGTGGGATCCTTGCCTGGTTTTGGGATCAAGGTGATGCTGGCCTCATAAAATGAGTTTGGAAGTTTTCCTTCCATTTCTATTTTTTGGAACAGTTTCAGGAGTATAGGAATTAGTTCTTCTTTAAATGTTTGGTAGAATTCCCCCGGGAAGCCGTCTGGCCCTGGGCTTTTGTTTGTTTGGAGATTTTTAATGACTGTTTCAATCTCCTTACTGGTTATGGGTCTGTTGAGGCTTTCTATTTCTTCCTGGTTCAGTTGTGGTAGTTTATATGTTTCTAGGAATGCATCCATTTCTCCCAGATTGTCAAATTTATTGGCGTAGAGTTGCTCATAGTATGTTCTTATAATAGTTTGTATTTCTTTGGTGTTAGTTGTGATCTCTCCTCTTTCTTTTTTTTTAAATTTATTTATTTATTTATTTATTTATTTAAATTTTTTATTTTTTATATACATATATTTTTATCCCCAGGGGTACAGGTCTGTGAATCACCAGGTTTACACACTTCACAGCACTCATCAAATCACATACCCTCCCCAATGTCCATAATCCAACCCCACTCTCCCAAACCCCGTCCCCCCAGCAACCCTCAGTTTGTTTTGTGAGATTAAGAGTCACTTATGGTTTGTCTCCCTCCCAATCCCATCTTGTTTCATTTATTCTTCTTCTACCCACTTAAGCCTCCATGTTGCATCACCACTTCCTCATATCAGGGAGATCATATGATAGTTGTCTTTCTCTGCTTGACTTATTTCACTAAGCATGATACGCTCTAGTTCCATCCATGTTGTTGCAAATGGCAAGATTTCATTTCTTTTGATGGCTGTATAGTATTCCATTGTGTATATATACCACATCTTCTTGATCCATTCATCTGTTGATGGACATCTAGGTTCTTTCCATAGTTTGGCTATTGTGGACATAGCTGCTATAAACATTCGGGTGCACGTGCCCCTTTGGTTCACTACATTTGTATCTTTAGGGTAAATACCCAATAGGGCAATTGCTGGGTCATAGGGCAGTTCTATTTTCAACATTTTGAGGAACCTCCATGCTGTTTTCCAGAGTGGCTGCACCAGCTTGCATTCCCACCAACAGTGTAGGAGGGTTCCCCTTTCTCCGCATCCTCAGCAGCATCTGTCATTTCCTGACTTGTTGATTTTAGCCATTCTGGCTGGTGTGAGGTGATATCTCATTGTGGTTTTGATTTGTATTTCCCTGATGCCGAGTGATATGGAGCACTTTTTCATGTGTCTGTTCGCCATCTGGATGTCTTCTTTGCAGAAATGTCTGTTCATGTCCTCTGCCCATTTCTTGATTGGATTATTTGTTCTTTGGGTGTTGAGTTTGCTAAGTTCTTTATAGATTCTGGACACTAGTCCTTTATCTGATATGTTGTTTGCAAATATCTTCTCCCATTCTGTCAGTTGTCTTTTGATTTTGTTAACTGTTTCCTTTGCTGTGCAAAAGCTTTTGATCTTGATGAAATCCCAATAGTTCATTTTTGCCCTTGCTTCCCTTGCCTTTTGCGTTGTTCCTAGGAAGATGTTGCTGCGGCTGAGGTCGAAGAGGTTGCTGCCCGTGTTCTCCTCAAGGATTTTGATGGATTCCTTTCGTACATTGAGGTCCTTCATCCATTTTGAGTCTATTTTTGTGTGTGGTGTAAGGAAATGGTCCAATTTCATTTTTCTGCATGTGGCTGTCCAATTTTCCCAGCACCATTTATTGAAGAGGTTGTCTTTTTTCCATTGGACATTCTTTCCTGCTTTGTCAAAGATTAGTTGACCATAGATTTGAGGGTCTATTTCTGGGCTCTCTATTCTGTTTCATTGATCTATGTGTCTGTTTTTGTGCCAGTACCATGCTGTCTTGATGATGACAGCTTTGTAATAGAGCTTGAAGTCCGGAATTGTGATGCCACCAACGTTGGCTTTCTTTTTCAATATCCCTTTGGCTATTCGAGGTCTTTTCTGGTTCCATATAAATTTTAGCATTATTTGTTCCATTTCTTTGAAAAAGATGGATGGTACTTTGATAGGAATTGCTTTAAATGTGTAGATTGCTTTAGGTAGCATAGACATTTTCACAATATTTATTCTTCCAATCCAGGAGCATGAAACATTTTTCCATTTCTTTGTGTCTTCCTCCATTTCTTTCATGAGTACTTTATAGTTTTCTGAGTATAGATTCTGTGTCTCTTTGGTTAGGTTTATTCCTAGGTATCTTATGGTTTTGGATGCAATTGTAAATGGGATTGACTCCTTAATATCTCTTTCTTCTGTCTTGCTGTTGGTGTAGAGGAATGCAACTGATTTCTGTGCATTGATTTTATATCCTGACACTTTACTGAATTCCTGTATAAGTTCTAGCAATTTTGGAGTGGAGTCTTTTGGGTTTTCCACATATAGTATCATATCATCTGCGAAGAGTGATAATTTGACTTCTTCTTTGCCGATTTGGATGCCTTTAATTTCCTTTTGTTGTCTGATTGCTGAGGCTAGGACCTCTAGTACTATGTTGAATAGCAGTGGTGATAATGGACATCCATGCCGTGTTCCTGACCTTAGCGGAAAAGCTTTCAGTTTTTCTCCATTGAGAATGATATTTGCGGTGGGTTTTTCATAGACGGCTTTGATGATATTGAGGTATGTGCCCTCTATCCCTACACTTTGAAGAGTTTTGATCAGGAAGGGATGCTGTACTTTGTCAAATGCTTTTTCAGCATCTATTGAGAGTATCATATGGTTCTTGTTCTTTCTTTTATTGATGTGTTGTATCACATTGACTGATTTGCGGATGTTGAACCAACCTTGCAGCCCTGGAATAAATCCCACTTGGTCATGGTGAATAATCTTTTTAATGTACTGTTGAATCCTATTGGCTAGTATTTTGTTGAGTATTTTCGCATCTGTGTTCATCAAGGATATCGGTCTATAGCTCTCTTTTTTGGTGGGATCCTTGCCTGGTTTTGGGATCAAGGTGATGCTGGCCTCATAAAATGAGTTTGGAAGTTTTCCTTCCATTTCTATTTTTTGGAACAGTTTCAGGAGTATAGGAATTAGTTCTTCTTTAAATGTTTGGTAGAATTCCCCCGGGAAGCCGTCTGGCCCTGGGCTTTTGTTTGTTTGGAGATTTTTAATGACTGTTTCAATCTCCTTACTGGTTATGGGTCTGTTGAGGCTTTCTATTTCTTCCTGGTTCAGTTGTGGTAGTTTATATGTTTCTAGGAATGCATCCATTTCTCCCAGATTGTCAAATTTATTGGCGTAGAGTTGCTCATAGTATGTTCTTATAATAGTTTGTATTTCTTTGGTGTTAGTTGTGATCTCTCCTCTTTCTTTTTTTTTAAATTTATTTATTTATTTATTTATTTATTTAAATTTTTTATTTTTTATATACATATATTTTTATCCCCAGGGGTACAGGTCTGTGAATCACCAGGTTTACACACTTCACAGCACTCATCAAATCACATACCCTCCCCAATGTCCATAATCCAACCCCACTCTCCCAAACCCCGTCCCCCCAGCAACCCTCAGTTTGTTTTGTGAGATTAAGAGTCACTTATGGTTTGTCTCCCTCCCAATCCCATCTTGTTTCATTTATTCTTCTTCTACCCACTTAAGCCTCCATGTTGCATCACCACTTCCTCATATCAGGGAGATCATATGATAGTTGTCTTTCTCTGCTTGACTTATTTCACTAAGCATGATACGCTCTAGTTCCATCCATGTTGTTGCAAATGGCAAGATTTCATTTCTTTTGATGGCTGTATAGTATTCCATTGTGTATATATACCACATCTTCTTGATCCATTCATCTGTTGATGGACATCTAGGTTCTTTCCATAGTTTGGCTATTGTGGACATAGCTGCTATAAACATTCGGGTGCACGTGCCCCTTTGGTTCACTACATTTGTATCTTTAGGGTAAATACCCAATAGGGCAATTGCTGGGTCATAGGGCAGTTCTATTTTCAACATTTTGAGGAACCTCCATGCTGTTTTCCAGAGTGGCTGCACCAGCTTGCATTCCCACCAACAGTGTAGGAGGGTTCCCCTTTCTCCGCATCCTCAGCAGCATCTGTCATTTCCTGACTTGTTGATTTTAGCCATTCTGGCTGGTGTGAGGTGATATCTCATTGTGGTTTTGATTTGTATTTCCCTGATGCCGAGTGATATGGAGCACTTTTTCATGTGTCTGTTCGCCATCTGGATGTCTTCTTTGCAGAAATGTCTGTTCATGTCCTCTGCCCATTTCTTGATTGGATTATTTGTTCTTTGGGTGTTGAGTTTGCTAAGTTCTTTATAGATTCTGGACACTAGTCCTTTATCTGATATGTTGTTTGCAAATATCTTCTCCCATTCTGTCAGTTGTCTTTTGATTTTGTTAACTGTTTCCTTTGCTGTGCAAAAGCTTTTGATCTTGATGAAATCCCAATAGTTCATTTTTGCCCTTGCTTCCCTTGCCTTTTGCGTTGTTCCTAGGAAGATGTTGCTGCGGCTGAGGTCGAAGAGGTTGCTGCCCGTGTTCTCCTCAAGGATTTTGATGGATTCCTTTCGTCCATTGAGGTCCTTCATCCATTTTGAGTCTATTTTTGTGTGTGGTGTAAGGAAATGGTCCAATTTCATTTTTCTGCATGTGGCTGTCCAATTTTCCCAGCACCATTTATTGAAGAGGTTGTCTTTTTTCCATTGGACATTCTTTCCTGCTTTGTCGAAGATTAGTTGACCATAGATTTGAGGGTCTATTTCTGGGCTCTCTATTCTGTTCCATTGATCTATGTGTCTGTTTTTGTGCCAGTACCATGCTGTCTTGATGATGACAGCTTTGTAATCGAGCTTGAAGTCCGGAATTGTGATGCCACCAACGTTGGCTTTCTTTTTCAATATCCCTTTGGCTATTCGAGGTCTTTTCTGGTTCCATATAAATTTTAGCATTATTTGTTCCATTTCTTTGAAAAAGATGGATGGTACTTTGATAGGAATTGCTTTAAATGTGTAGATTGCTTTAGGTAGCATAGACATTTTCACAATATTTATTCTTCCAATCCAGGAGCATGAAACATTTTTCCATTTCTTTGTGTCTTCCTCCATTTCTTTCATGAGTACTTTATAGTTTTCTGAGTATAGATTCTGTGTCTCTTTGGTTAGGTTTATTCCTAGGTATCTTATGGTTTTGGATGCAATTGTAAATGGGATTGACTCCTTAATATCTCTTTCTTCTGTCTTGCTGTTGGTGTAGAGGAATGCAACTGATTTCTGTGCATTGATTTTATATCCTGACACTTTACTGAATTCCTGTATAAGTTCTAGCAATTTTGGAGTGGAGTCTTTTGGGTTTTCCACATATAGTATCATATCATCTGCGAAGAGTGATAATTTGACTTCTTCTTTGCCGATTTGGATGCCTTTAATTTCCTTTTGTTGTCTGATTGCTGAGGCTAGGACCTCTAGTACTATGTTGAATAGCAGTGGTGATAATGGACATCCATGCCGTGTTCCTGACCTTAGCGGAAAAGCTTTCAGTTTTTCTCCATTGAGAATGATATTTGCGGTGGGTTTTTCATAGACGGCTTTGATGATATTGAGGTATGTGCCCTCTATCCCTACACTTTGAAGAGTTTTGATCAGGAAGGGATGCTGTACTTTGTCAAATGCTTTTTCAGCATCTATTGAGAGTATCATATGGTTCTTGTTCTTTCTTTTATTGATGTGTTGTATCACATTGACTGATTTGCGGATGTTGAACCAACCTTGCAGCCCTGGAATAAATCCCACTTGGTCATGGTGAATAATCTTTTTAATGTACTGTTGAATCCTATTGGCTAGTATTTTGTTGAGTATTTTCGCATCTGTGTTCATCAAGGATATCGGTCTATAGCTCTCTTTTTTGGTGGGATCCTTGCCTGGTTTTGGGATCAAGGTGATGCTGGCCTCATAAAATGAGTTTGGAAGTTTTCCTTCCATTTCTATTTTTTGGAACAGTTTCAGGAGTATAGGAATTAGTTCTTCTTTAAATGTTTGGTAGAATTCCCCCGGGAAGCCGTCTGGCCCTGGGCTTTTGTTTGTTTGGAGATTTTTAATGACTGTTTCAATCTCCTTACTGGTTATGGGTCTGTTGAGGCTTTCTATTTCTTCCTGGTTCAGTTGTGGTAGTTTATATGTTTCTAGGAATGCATCCATTTCTCCCAGATTGTCAAATTTATTGGCGTAGAGTTGCTCATAGTATGTTCTTATAATAGTTTGTATTTCTTTGGTGTTAGTTGTGATCTCTCCTCTTTCTTTTTTTTAAAATTTATTTATTTATTTATTTATTTATTTATTTAGATTTTTTATTTTTTATATACATATATTTTTATCCCCAGGGGTACAGGTCTGTGAATCACCAGGTTTACACACTTCACAGCACTCACCAAATCACATACCCTCCCCAATGTCCATAATCCAACCCCCCTCTCCCAAACCCCCTCCCCCCAGCAACCCTCAGTTTGTTTTGTGAGATTAAGAGTCACTTATGGTTTGTCTCCCTCCCAATCCCATCTTGTTTCATTTATTCTTCTTCTACCCACTTAAGCCTCCATGTTGCATCACCACTTCCTCATATCAGGGAGATCATATGATAGTTGTCTTTCTCTGCTTGACTTATTTCACTAAGCATGATACGCTCTAGTTCCATCCATGTTGTTGCAAATGGCAAGATTTCATTTCTTTTGATGGCTGTATAGTATTCCATTGTGTATATATACCACATCTTCTTGATCCATTCATCTGTTGATGGACATCTAGGTTCTTTCCATAGTTTGGCTATTGTGGACATAGCTGCTATAAACATTCGGGTGCACGTGCCCCTTTGGTTCACTACATTTGTATCTTTAGGGTAAATACCCAATAGGGCAATTGCTGGGTCATAGGGCAGTTCTATTTTCAACATTTTGAGGAACCTCCATGCTGTTTTCCAGAGTGGCTGCACCAGCTTGCATTCCCACCAACAGTGTAGGAGGGTTCCCCTTTCTCCGCATCCTCAGCAGCATCTGTCATTTCCTGACTTGTTGATTTTAGCCATTCTGGCTGGTGTGAGTTGATATCTCATTGTGGTTTTGATTTGTATTTCCCTGATGCCGAGTGATATGGAGCACTTTTTCATGTGTCTGTTCGCCATCTGGATGTCTTCTTTGCAGAAATGTCTGTTCATGTCCTCTGCCCATTTCTTGATTGGATTATTTGTTCTTTGGGTGTTGAGTTTGCTAAGTTCTTTATAGATTCTGGACACTAGTCCTTTATCTGATATGTTGTTTGCAAATATCTTCTCCCATTCTGTCAGTTGTCTTTTGATTTTGTTAACTGTTTCCTTTGCTGTGCAAAAGCTTTTGATCTTGATGAAATCCCAATAGTTCATTTTTGCCCTTGCTTCCCTTGCCTTTTGCGTTGTTCCTAGGAAGATGTTGCTGCGGCTGAGGTCGAAGAGGTTGCTGCCCGTGTTCTCCTCAAGGATTTTGATGGATTCCTTTCGTACATTGAGGTCCTTCATCCATTTTGAGTCTATTTTTGTGTGTGGTGTAAGGAAATGGTCCAATTTCATTTTTCTGCATGTGGCTGTCCAATTTTCCCAGCACCATTTATTGAAGAGGTTGTCTTTTTTCCATTGGACATTCTTTCCTGCTTTGTCAAAGATTAGTTGACCATAGATTTGAGGGTCTATTTCTGGGCTCTCTATTCTGTTCCATTGATCTATGTGTCTGTTTTTGTGCCAGTACCATGCTGTCTTGATGATGACAGCTTTGTAATAGAGCTTGAAGTCCGGAATTGTGATGCCACCAACGTTGGCTTTCTTTTTCAATATCCCTTTGGCTATTCGAGGTCTTTTCTGGTTCCATATAAATTTTAGCATTATTTGTTCCATTTCTTTGAAAAAGATGGATGGTACTTTGATAGGAATTGCTTTAAATGTGTAGATTGCTTTAGGTAGCATAGACATTTTCACAATATTTATTCTTCCAATCCAGGAGCATGAAACATTTTTCCATTTCTTTGTGTCTTCCTCCATTTCTTTCATGAGTACTTTATAGTTTTCTGAGTATAGATTCTGTGTCTCTTTGGTTAGGTTTATTCCTAGGTATCTTATGGTTTTGGATGCAATTGTAAATGGGATTGACTCCTTAATATCTCTTTCTTCTGTCTTGCTGTTGGTGTAGAGGAATGCAACTGATTTCTGTGCATTGATTTTATATCCTGACACTTTACTGAATTCCTGTATAAGTTCTAGCAATTTTGGAGTGGAGTCTTTTGGGTTTTCCACATATAGTATCATATCATCTGCGAAGAGTGATAATTTGACTTCTTCTTTGCCGATTTGGATGCCTTTAATTTCCTTTTGTTGTCTGATTGCTGAGGCTAGGACCTCTAGTACTATGTTGAATAGCAGTGGTGATAATGGACATCCATGCCGTGTTCCTGACCTTAGCGGAAAAGCTTTCAGTTTTTCTCCATTGAGAATGATATTTGCGGTGGGTTTTTCATAGACGGCTTTGATGATATTGAGGTATGTGCCCTCTATCCCTACACTTTGAAGAGTTTTGATCAGGAAGGGATGCTGTACTTTGTCAAATGCTTTTTCAGCATCTATTGAGAGTATCATATGGTTCTTGTTCTTTCTTTTATTGATGTGTTGTATCACATTGACTGATTTGCGGATGTTGAACCAACCTTGCAGCCCTGGAATAAATCCCACTTGGTCATGGTGAATAATCTTTTTAATGTACTGTTGAATCCTATTGGCTAGTATTTTGTTGAGTATTTTCGCATCTGTGTTCATCAAGGATATCGGTCTATAGCTCTCTTTTTTGGTGGGATCCTTGCCTGGTTTTGGGATCAAGGTGATGCTGGCCTCATAAAATGAGTTTGGAAGTTTTCCTTCCATTTCTATTTTTTGGAACAGTTTCAGGAGTATAGGAATTAGTTCTTCTTTAAATGTTTGGTAGAATTCCCCCGGGAAGCCGTCTGGCCCTGGGCTTTTGTTTGTTTGGAGATTTTTAATGACTGTTTCAATCTCCTTACTGGTTATGGGTCTGTTGAGGCTTTCTATTTCTTCCTGGTTCAGTTGTGGTAGTTTATATGTTTCTAGGAATGCATCCATTTCTCCCAGATTGTCAAATTTATTGGCGTAGAGTTGCTCATAGTATGTTCTTATAATAGTTTGTATTTCTTTGGTGTTAGTTGTGATCTCTCCTCTTTCTTTTTTTTTAAATTTATTTATTTATTTATTTATTTATTTATTTAAATTTTTTATTTTTTATATACATATATTTTTATCCCCAGGGGTACAGGTCTGTGAATCACCAGGTTTACACACTTCACAGCACTCACCAAATCACATACCCTCCCCAATGTCCATAATCCAACCCCCCTCTCCCAAACCCCCTCCCCCCAGCAACCCTCAGTTTGTTTTGTGAGATTAAGAGTCACTTATGGTTTGTCTCCCTCCCAATCCCATCTTGTTTCATTTATTCTTCTTCTACCCACTTAAGCCTCCATGTTGCATCACCACTTCCTCATATCAGGGAGATCATATGATAGTTGTCTTTCTCTGCTTGACTTATTTCACTAAGCATGATACGCTCTAGTTCCATCCATGTTGTTGCAAATGGCAAGATTTCATTTCTTTTGATGGCTGTATAGTATTCCATTGTGTATATATACCACATCTTCTTGATCCATTCATCTGTTGATGGACATCTAGGTTCTTTCCATAGTTTGGCTATTGTGGACATAGCTGCTATAAACATTCGGGTGCACGTGCCCCTTTGGTTCACTACATTTGTATCTTTAGGGTAAATACCCAATAGGGCAATTGCTGGGTCATAGGGCAGTTCTATTTTCAACATTTTGAGGAACCTCCATGCTGTTTTCCAGAGTGGCTGCACCAGCTTGCATTCCCACCAACAGTGTAGGAGGGTTCCCCTTTCTCCGCATCCTCAGCAGCATCTGTCATTTCCTGACTTGTTGATTTTAGCCATTCTGACTGGTGTGAGGTGATATCTCATTGTGGTTTTGATTTGTATTTCCCTGATGCCGAGTGATATGGAGCACTTTTTCATGTGTCTGTTCGCCATCTGGATGTCTTCTTTGCAGAAATGTCTGTTCATGTCCTCTGCCCATTTCTTGATTGGATTATTTGTTCTTTGGGTGTTGAGTTTGCTAAGTTCTTTATAGATTCTGGACACTAGTCCTTTATCTGATATGTTGTTTGCAAATATCTTCTCCCATTCTGTCAGTTGTCTTTTGATTTTGTTAACTGTTTCCTTTGCTGTGCAAAAGCTTTTGATCTTGATGAAATCCCAATAGTTCATTTTTGCCCTTGCTTCCCTTGCCTTTTGCGTTGTTCCTAGGAAGATGTTGCTGCGGCTGAGGTCGAAGAGGTTGCTGCCCGTGTTCTCCTCAAGGATTTTGATGGATTCCTTTCGTACATTGAGGTCCTTCATCCATTTTGAGTCTATTTTTGTGTGTGGTGTAAGGAAATGGTCCAATTTCATTTTTCTGCATGTGGCTGTCCAATTTTCCCAGCACCATTTATTGAAGAGGTTGTCTTTTTTCCATTGGACATTCTTTCCTGCTTTGTCGAAGATTAGTTGACCATAGATTTGAGGGTCTATTTCTGGGCTCTCTATTCTGTTCCATTGATCTATGTGTCTGTTTTTGTGCCAGTACCATGCTGTCTTGATGATGACAGCTTTGTAATAGAGCTTGAAGTCCGGAATTGTGATGCCACCAACGTTGGCTTTCTTTTTCAATATCCCTTTGGCTATTCGAGGTCTTTTCTGGTTCCATATAAATTTTAGCATTATTTGTTCCATTTCTTTGAAAAAGATGGATGGTACTTTGATAGGAATTGCTTTAAATGTGTAGATTGCTTTAGGTAGCATAGACATTTTCACAATATTTATTCTTCCAATCCAGGAGCATGAAACATTTTTCCATTTCTTTGTGTCTTCCTCCATTTCTTTCATGAGTACTTTATAGTTTTCTGAGTATAGATTCTGTGTCTCTTTGGTTAGGTTTATTCCTAGGTATCTTATGGTTTTGGATGCAATTGTAAATGGGATTGACTCCTTAATATCTCTTTCTTCTGTCTTGCTGTTGGTGTAGAGGAATGCAACTGATTTCTGTGCATTGATTTTATATCCTGACACTTTACTGAATTCCTGTATAAGTTCTAGCAATTTTGGAGTGGAGTCTTTTGGGTTTTCCACATATAGTATCATATCATCTGCGAAGAGTGATAATTTGACTTCTTCTTTGCCGATTTGGATGCCTTTAATTTCCTTTTGTTGTCTGATTGCTGAGGCTAGGACCTCTAGTACTATGTTGAATAGCAGTGGTGATAATGGACATCCATGCCGTGTTCCTGACCTTAGCGGAAAAGCTTTCAGTTTTTCTCCATTGAGAATGATATTTGCGGTGGGTTTTTCATAGACGGCTTTGATGATATTGAGGTATGTGCCCTCTATCCCTACACTTTGAAGAGTTTTGATCAGGAAGGGATGCTGTACTTTGTCAAATGCTTTTTCAGCATCTATTGAGAGTATCATATGGTTCTTGTTCTTTCTTTTATTGATGTGTTGTATCACATTGACTGATTTGCGGATGTTGAACCAACCTTGCAGCCCTGGAATAAATCCCACTTGGTCATGGTGAATAATCTTTTTAATGTACTGTTGAATCCTATTGGCTAGTATTTTGTTGAGTATTTTCGCATCTGTGTTCATCAAGGATATCGGTCTATAGCTCTCTTTTTTGGTGGGATCCTTGCCTGGTTTTGGGATCAAGGTGATGCTGGCCTCATAAAATGAGTTTGGAAGTTTTCCTTCCATTTCTATTTTTTGGAACAGTTTCAGGAGTATAGGAATTAGTTCTTCTTTAAATGTTTGGTAGAATTCCCCCGGGAAGCCGTCTGGCCCTGGGCTTTTGTTTGTTTGGAGATTTTTAATGACTGTTTCAATCTCCTTACTGGTTATGGGTCTGTTGAGGCTTTCTATTTCTTCCTGGTTCAGTTGTGGTAGTTTATATGTTTCTAGGAATGCATCCATTTCTCCCAGATTGTCAAATTTATTGGCGTAGAGTTGCTCATAGTATGTTCTTATAATAGTTTGTATTTCTTTGGTGTTAGTTGTGATCTCTCCTCTTTCTTTTTTTTAAAATTTATTTATTTATTTATTTATTTATTTATTTAGATTTTTTATTTTTTATATACATATATTTTTATCCCCAGGGGTACAGGTCTGTGAATCACCAGGTTTACACACTTCACAGCACTCACCAAATCACATACCCTCCCCAATGTCCATAATCCAACCCCCCTCTCCCAAACCCCCTCCCCCCAGCAACCCTCAGTTTGTTTTGTGAGATTAAGAGTCACTTATGGTTTATCCCCCTCCCAATCCCATCTTGTTTCATTTATTCTTCTTCTACCCACTTAAGCCTCCATGTTGCATCACCACTTCCTCATATCAGGGAGATCATATGATAGTTGTCTTTCTCTGCTTGACTTATTTCACTAAGCATGATACGCTCTAGTTCCATCCATGTTGTTGCAAATGGCAAGATTTCATTTCTTTTGATGGCTGTATAGTATTCCATTGTGTATATATACCACATCTTCTTGATCCATTCATCTGTTGATGGACATCTAGGTTCTTTCCATAGTTTGGCTATTGTGGACATAGCTGCTATAAACATTCGGGTGCACGTGCCCCTTTGGTTCACTACATTTGTATCTTTAGGGTAAATACCCAATAGGGCAATTGCTGGGTCATAGGGCAGTTCTATTTTCAACATTTTGAGGAACCTCCATGCTGTTTTCCAGAGTGGCTGCACCAGCTTGCATTCCCACCAACAGTGTAGGAGGGTTCCCCTTTCTCCGCATCCTCAGCAGCATCTGTCATTTCCTGACTTGTTGATTTTAGCCATTCTGACTGGTGTGAGGTGATATCTCATTGTGGTTTTGATTTGTATTTCCCTGATGCCGAGTGATATGGAGCACTTTTTCATGTGTCTGTTCGCCATCTGGATGTCTTCTTTGCAGAAATGTCTGTTCATGTCCTCTGCCCATTTCTTGATTGGATTATTTGTTCTTTGGGTGTTGAGTTTGCTAAGTTCTTTATAGATTCTGGACACTAGTCCTTTATCTGATATGTTGTTTGCAAATATCTTCTCCCATTCTGTCAGTTGTCTTTTGATTTTGTTAACTGTTTCCTTTGCTGTGCAAAAGCTTTTGATCTTGATGAAATCCCAATAGTTCATTTTTGCCCTTGCTTCCCTTGCCTTTTGCGTTGTTCCTAGGAAGATGTTGCTGCGGCTGAGGTCGAAGAGGTTGCTGCCCGTGTTCTCCTCAAGGATTTTGATGGATTCCTTTCGTACATTGAGGTCCTTCATCCATTTTGAGTCTATTTTTGTGTGTGGTGTAAGGAAATGGTCCAATTTCATTTTTCTGCATGTGGCTGTCCAATTTTCCCAGCACCATTTATTGAAGAGGTTGTCTTTTTTCCATTGGACATTCTTTCCTGCTTTGTCAAAGATTAGTTGACCATAGATTTGAGGGTCTATTTCTGGGCTCTCTATTCTGTTCCATTGATCTATGTGTCTGTTTTTGTGCCAGTACCATGCTGTCTTGATGATGACAGCTTTGTAATAGAGCTTGAAGTCCGGAATTGTGATGCCACCAACGTTGGCTTTCTTTTTCAATATCCCTTTGGCTATTCGAGGTCTTTTCTGGTTCCATATAAATTTTAGCATTATTTGTTCCATTTCTTTGAAAAAGATGGATGGTACTTTGATAGGAATTGCTTTAAATGTGTAGATTGCTTTAGGTAGCATAGACATTTTCACAATATTTATTCTTCCAATCCAGGAGCATGAAACATTTTTCCATTTCTTTGTGTCTTCCTCCATTTCTTTCATGAGTACTTTATAGTTTTCTGAGTATAGATTCTGTGTCTCTTTGGTTAGGTTTATTCCTAGGTATCTTATGGTTTTGGATGCAATTGTAAATGGGATTGACTCCTTAATATCTCTTTCTTCTGTCTTGCTGTTGGTGTAGAGGAATGCAACTGATTTCTGTGCATTGATTTTATATCCTGACACTTTACTGAATTCCTGTATAAGTTCTAGCAATTTTGGAGTGGAGTCTTTTGGGTTTTCCACATATAGTATCATATCATCTGCGAAGAGTGATAATTTGACTTCTTCTTTGCCGATTTGGATGCCTTTAATTTCCTTTTGTTGTCTGATTGCTGAGGCTAGGACCTCTAGTACTATGTTGAATAGCAGTGGTGATAATGGACATCCATGCCGTGTTCCTGACCTTAGCGGAAAAGCTTTCAGTTTTTCTCCATTGAGAATGATATTTGCGGTGGGTTTTTCATAGACGGCTTTGATGATATTGAGGTATGTGCCCTCTATCCCTACACTTTGAAGAGTTTTGATCAGGAAGGGATGCTGTACTTTGTCAAATGCTTTTTCAGCATCTATTGAGAGTATCATATGGTTCTTGTTCTTTCTTTTATTGATGTGTTGTATCACATTGACTGATTTGCGGATGTTGAACCAACCTTGCAGCCCTGGAATAAATCCCACTTGGTCATGGTGAATAATCTTTTTAATGTACTGTTGAATCCTATTGGCTAGTATTTTGTTGAGTATTTTCGCATCTGTGTTCATCAAGGATATCGGTCTATAGCTCTCTTTTTTGGTGGGATCCTTGCCTGGTTTTGGGATCAAGGTGATGCTGGCCTCATAAAATGAGTTTGGAAGTTTTCCTTCCATTTCTATTTTTTGGAACAGTTTCAGGAGTATAGGAATTAGTTCTTCTTTAAATGTTTGGTAGAATTCCCCCGGGAAGCCGTCTGGCCCTGGGCTTTTGTTTGTTTGGAGATTTTTAATGACTGTTTCAATCTCCTTACTGGTTATGGGTCTGTTGAGGCTTTCTATTTCTTCCTGGTTCAGTTGTGGTAGTTTATATGTTTCTAGGAATGCATCCATTTCTCCCAGATTGTCAAATTTATTGGCGTAGAGTTGCTCATAGTATGTTCTTATAATAGTTTGTATTTCTTTGGTGTTAGTTGTGATCTCTCCTCTTTCTTTTTTTTAAAATTTATTTATTTATTTATTTATTTATTTATTTATTTAGATTTTTTATTTTTTATATACATATATTTTTATCCCCAGGGGTACAGGTCTGTGAATCACCAGGTTTACACACTTCACAGCACTCACCAAATCACATACCCTCCCCAATGTCCATAATCCAACCCCCCTCTCCCAAACCCCCTCCCCCCAGCAACCCTCAGTTTGTTTTGTGAGATTAAGAGTCACTTATGGTTTGTCTCCCTCCCAATCCCATCTTGTTTCATTTATTCTTCTTCTACCCACTTAAGCCTCCATGTTGCATCACCACTTCCTCATATCAGGGAGATCATATGATAGTTGTCTTTCTCTGCTTGACTTATTTCACTAAGCATGATACGCTCTAGTTCCATCCATGTTGTTGCAAATGGCAAGATTTCATTTCTTTTGATGGCTGTATAGTATTCCATTGTGTATATATACCACATCTTCTTGATCCATTCATCTGTTGATGGACATCTAGGTTCTTTCCATAGTTTGGCTATTGTGGACATAGCTGCTATAAACATTCGGGTGCACGTGCCCCTTTGGTTCACTACATTTGTATCTTTAGGGTAAATACCCAATAGGGCAATTGCTGGGTCATAGGGCAGTTCTATTTTCAACATTTTGAGGAACCTCCATGCTGTTTTCCAGAGTGGCTGCACCAGCTTGCATTCCCACCAACAGTGTAGGAGGGTTCCCCTTTCTCCGCATCCTCAGCAGCATCTGTCATTTCCTGACTTGTTGATTTTAGCCATTCTGACTGGTGTGAGGTGATATCTCATTGTGGTTTTGATTTGTATTTCCCTGATGCCGAGTGATATGGAGCACTTTTTCATGTGTCTGTTCGCCATCTGGATGTCTTCTTTGCAGAAATGTCTGTTCATGTCCTCTGCCCATTTCTTGATTGGATTATTTGTTCTTTGGGTGTTGAGTTTGCTAAGTTCTTTATAGATTCTGGACACTAGTCCTTTATCTGATATGTTGTTTGCAAATATCTTCTCCCATTCTGTCAGTTGTCTTTTGATTTTGTTAACTGTTTCCTTTGCTGTGCAAAAGCTTTTGATCTTGATGAAATCCCAATAGTTCATTTTTGCCCTTGCTTCCCTTGCCTTTTGCGTTGTTCCTAGGAAGATGTTGCTGCGGCTGAGGTCGAAGAGGTTGCTGCCCGTGTTCTCCTCAAGGATTTTGATGGATTCCTTTCGTACATTGAGGTCCTTCATCCATTTTGAGTCTATTTTTGTGTGTGGTGTAAGGAAATGGTCCAATTTCATTTTTCTGCATGTGGCTGTCCAATTTTCCCAGCACCATTTATTGAAGAGGTTGTCTTTTTTCCATTGGACATTCTTTCCTGCTTTGTCGAAGATTAGTTGACCATAGATTTGAGGGTCTATTTCTGGGCTCTCTATTCTGTTCCATTGATCTATGTGTCTGTTTTTGTGCCAGTACCATGCTGTCTTGATGATGACAGCTTTGTAATAGAGCTTGAAGTCCGGAATTGTGATGCCACCAACGTTGGCTTTCTTTTTCAATATCCCTTTGGCTATTCGAGGTCTTTTCTGGTTCCATATAAATTTTAGCATTATTTGTTCCATTTCTTTGAAAAAGATGGATGGTACTTTGATAGGAATTGCTTTAAATGTGTAGATTGCTTTAGGTAGCATAGACATTTTCACAATATTTATTCTTCCAATCCAGGAGCATGAAACATTTTTCCATTTCTTTGTGTCTTCCTCCATTTCTTTCATGAGTACTTTATAGTTTTCTGAGTATAGATTCTGTGACTCTTTGGTTAGGTTTATTCCTAGGTATCTTATGGTTTTGGATGCAATTGTAAATGGGATTGACTCCTTAATATCTCTTTCTTCTGTCTTGCTGTTGGTGTAGAGGAATGCAACTGATTTCTGTGCATTGATTTTATATCCTGACACTTTACTGAATTCCTGTATAAGTTCTAGCAATTTTGGAGTGGAGTCTTTTGGGTTTTCCACATATAGTATCATATCATCTGCGAAGAGTGATAATTTGACTTCTTCTTTGCCGATTTGGATGCCTTTAATTTCCTTTTGTTGTCTGATTGCTGAGGCTAGGACCTCTAGTACTATGTTGAATAGCAGTGGTGATAATGGACATCCATGCCGTGTTCCTGACCTTAGCGGAAAAGCTTTCAGTTTTTCTCCATTGAGAATGATATTTGCGGTGGGTTTTTCATAGACGGCTTTGATGATATTGAGGTATGTGCCCTCTATCCCTACACTTTGAAGAGTTTTGATCAGGAAGGGATGCTGTACTTTGTCAAATGCTTTTTCAGCATCTATTGAGAGTATCATATGGTTCTTGTTCTTTCTTTTATTGATGTGTTGTATCACATTGACTGATTTGCGGATGTTGAACCAACCTTGCAGCCCTGGAATAAATCCCACTTGGTCATGGTGAATAATCTTTTTAATGTACTGTTGAATCCTATTGGCTAGTATTTTGTTGAGTATTTTCGCATCTGTGTTCATCAAGGATATCGGTCTATAGCTCTCTTTTTTGGTGGGATCCTTGCCTGGTTTTGGGATCAAGGTGATGCTGGCCTCATAAAATGAGTTTGGAAGTTTTCCTTCCATTTCTATTTTTTGGAACAGTTTCAGGAGTATAGGAATTAGTTCTTCTTTAAATGTTTGGTAGAATTCCCCCGGGAAGCCGTCTGGCCCTGGGCTTTTGTTTGTTTGGAGATTTTTAATGACTGTTTCAATCTCCTTACTGGTTATGGGTCTGTTGAGGCTTTCTATTTCTTCCTGGTTCAGTTGTGGTAGTTTATATGTTTCTAGGAATGCATCCATTTCTCCCAGATTGTCAAATTTATTGGCGTAGAGTTGCTCATAGTATGTTCTTATAATAGTTTGTATTTCTTTGGTGTTAGTTGTGATCTCTCCTCTTTCTTTTTTTTAAAATTTATTTATTTATTTATTTATTTATTTATTTAGATTTTTTATTTTTTATATACATATATTTTTATCCCCAGGGGTACAGGTCTGTGAATCACCAGGTTTACACACTTCACAGCACTCACCAAATCACATACCCTCCCCAATGTCCATAATCCAACCCCCCTCTCCCAAACCCCCTCCCCCCAGCAACCCTCAGTTTGTTTTGTGAGATTAAGAGTCACTTATGGTTTGTCTCCCTCCCAATCCCATCTTGTTTCATTTATTCTTCTTCTACCCACTTAAGCCTCCATGTTGCATCACCACTTCCTCATATCAGGGAGATCATATGATAGTTGTCTTTCTCTGCTTGACTTATTTCACTAAGCATGATACGCTCTAGTTCCATCCATGTTGTTGCAAATGGCAAGATTTCATTTCTTTTGATGGCTGTATAGTATTCCATTGTGTATATATACCACATCTTCTTGATCCATTCATCTGTTGATGGACATCTAGGTTCTTTCCATAGTTTGGCTATTGTGGACATAGCTGCTATAAACATTCGGGTGCACGTGCCCCTTTGGTTCACTACATTTGTATCTTTAGGGTAAATACCCAATAGGGCAATTGCTGGGTCATAGGGCAGTTCTATTTTCAACATTTTGAGGAACCTCCATGCTGTTTTCCAGAGTGGCTGCACCAGCTTGCATTCCCACCAACAGTGTAGGAGGGTTCCCCTTTCTCCGCATCCTCAGCAGCATCTGTCATTTCCTGACTTGTTGATTTTAGCCATTCTGACTGGTGTGAGGTGATATCTCATTGTGGTTTTGATTTGTATTTCCCTGATGCCGAGTGATATGGAGCACTTTTTCATGTGTCTGTTCGCCATCTGGATGTCTTCTTTGCAGAAATGTCTGTTCATGTCCTCTGCCCATTTCTTGATTGGATTATTTGTTCTTTGGGTGTTGAGTTTGCTAAGTTCTTTATAGATTCTGGACACTAGTCCTTTATCTGATATGTTGTTTGCAAATATCTTCTCCCATTCTGTCAGTTGTCTTTTGATTTTGTTAACTGTTTCCTTTGCTGTGCAAAAGCTTTTGATCTTGATGAAATCCCAATAGTTCATTTTTGCCCTTGCTTCCCTTGCCTTTTGCGTTGTTCCTAGGAAGATGTTGCTGCGGCTGAGGTCGAAGAGGTTGCTGCCCGTGTTCTCCTCAAGGATTTTGATGGATTCCTTTCGTACATTGAGGTCCTTCATCCATTTTGAGTCTATTTTTGTGTGTGGTGTAAGGAAATGGTCCAATTTCATTTTTCTGCATGTGGCTGTCCAATTTTCCCAGCACCATTTATTGAAGAGGTTGTCTTTTTTCCATTGGACATTCTTTCCTGCTTTGTCGAAGATTAGTTGACCATAGATTTGAGGGTCTATTTCTGGGCTCTCTATTCTGTTCCATTGATCTATGTGTCTGTTTTTGTGCCAGTACCATGCTGTCTTGATGATGACAGCTTTGTAATAGAGCTTGAAGTCCGGAATTGTGATGCCACCAACGTTGGCTTTCTTTTTCAATATCCCTTTGGCTATTCGAGGTCTTTTCTGGTTCCATATAAATTTTAGCATTATTTGTTCCATTTCTTTGAAAAAGATGGATGGTACTTTGATAGGAATTGCTTTAAATGTGTAGATTGCTTTAGGTAGCATAGACATTTTCACAATATTTATTCTTCCAATCCAGGAGCATGAAACATTTTTCCATTTCTTTGTGTCTTCCTCCATTTCTTTCATGAGTACTTTATAGTTTTCTGAGTATAGATTCTGTGTCTCTTTGGTTAGGTTTATTCCTAGGTATCTTATGGTTTTGGATGCAATTGTAAATGGGATTGACTCCTTAATATCTCTTTCTTCTGTCTTGCTGTTGGTGTAGAGGAATGCAACTGATTTCTGTGCATTGATTTTATATCCTGACACTTTACTGAATTCCTGTATAAGTTCTAGCAATTTTGGAGTGGAGTCTTTTGGGTTTTCCACATATAGTATCATATCATCTGCGAAGAGTGATAATTTGACTTCTTCTTTGCCGATTTGGATGCCTTTAATTTCCTTTTGTTGTCTGATTGCTGAGGCTAGGACCTCTAGTACTATGTTGAATAGCAGTGGTGATAATGGACATCCATGCCGTGTTCCTGACCTTAGCGGAAAAGCTTTCAGTTTTTCTCCATTGAGAATGATATTTGCGGTGGGTTTTTCATAGACGGCTTTGATGATATTGAGGTATGTGCCCTCTATCCCTACACTTTGAAGAGTTTTGATCAGGAAGGGATGCTGTACTTTGTCAAATGCTTTTTCAGCATCTATTGAGAGTATCATATGGTTCTTGTTCTTTCTTTTATTGATGTGTTGTATCACATTGACTGATTTGCGGATGTTGAACCAACCTTGCAGCCCTGGAATAAATCCCACTTGGTCATGGTGAATAATCTTTTTAATGTACTGTTGAATCCTATTGGCTAGTATTTTGTTGAGTATTTTCGCATCTGTGTTCATCAAGGATATCGGTCTATAGCTCTCTTTTTTGGTGGGATCCTTGCCTGGTTTTGGGATCAAGGTGATGCTGGCCTCATAAAATGAGTTTGGAAGTTTTCCTTCCATTTCTATTTTTTGGAACAGTTTCAGGAGTATAGGAATTAGTTCTTCTTTAAATGTTTGGTAGAATTCCCCCGGGAAGCCGTCTGGCCCTGGGCTTTTGTTTGTTTGGAGATTTTTAATGACTGTTTCAATCTCCTTACTGGTTATGGGTCTGTTGAGGCTTTCTATTTCTTCCTGGTTCAGTTGTGGTAGTTTATATGTTTCTAGGAATGCATCCATTTCTCCCAGATTGTCAAATTTATTGGCGTAGAGTTGCTCATAGTATGTTCTTATAATAGTTTGTATTTCTTTGGTGTTAGTTGTGATCTCTCCTCTTTCTTTTTTTTAAAATTTATTTATTTATTTATTTATTTATTTATTTATTTATTTAGATTTTTTATTTTTTATATACATATATTTTTATCCCCAGGGGTACAGGTCTGTGAATCACCAGGTTTACACACTTCACAGCACTCACCAAATCACATACCCTCCCCAATGTCCATAATCCAACCCCCCTCTCCCAAACCCCCTCCCCCCAGCAACCCTCAGTTTGTTTTGTGAGATTAAGAGTCACTTATGGTTTGTCTCCCTCCCAATCCCATCTTGTTTCATTTATTCTTCTTCTACCCACTTAAGCCTCCATGTTGCATCACCACTTCCTCATATCAGGGAGATCATATGATAGTTGTCTTTCTCTGCTTGACTTATTTCACTAAGCATGATACGCTCTAGTTCCATCCATGTTGTTGCAAATGGCAAGATTTCATTTCTTTTGATGGCTGTATAGTATTCCATTGTGTATATATACCACATCTTCTTGATCCATTCATCTGTTGATGGACATCTAGGTTCTTTCCATAGTTTGGCTATTGTGGACATAGCTGCTATAAACATTCGGGTGCACGTGCCCCTTTGGTTCACTACATTTGTATCTTTAGGGTAAATACCCAATAGGGCAATTGCTGGGTCATAGGGCAGTTCTATTTTCAACATTTTGAGGAACCTCCATGCTGTTTTCCAGAGTGGCTGCACCAGCTTGCATTCCCACCAACAGTGTAGGAGGGTTCCCCTTTCTCCGCATCCTCAGCAGCATCTGTCATTTCCTGACTTGTTGATTTTAGCCATTCTGACTGGTGTGAGGTGATATCTCATTGTGGTTTTGATTTGTATTTCCCTGATGCCGAGTGATATGGAGCACTTTTTCATGTGTCTGTTCGCCATCTGGATGTCTTCTTTGCAGAAATGTCTGTTCATGTCCTCTGCCCATTTCTTGATTGGATTATTTGTTCTTTGGGTGTTGAGTTTGCTAAGTTCTTTATAGATTCTGGACACTAGTCCTTTATCTGATATGTTGTTTGCAAATATCTTCTCCCATTCTGTCAGTTGTCTTTTGATTTTGTTAACTGTTTCCTTTGCTGTGCAAAAGCTTTTGATCTTGATGAAATCCCAATAGTTCATTTTTGCCCTTGCTTCCCTTGCCTTTTGCGTTGTTCCTAGGAAGATGTTGCTGCGGCTGAGGTCGAAGAGGTTGCTGCCCGTGTTCTCCTCAAGGATTTTGATGGATTCCTTTCGTACATTGAGGTCCTTCATCCATTTTGAGTCTATTTTTGTGTGTGGTGTAAGGAAATGGTCCAATTTCATTTTTCTGCATGTGGCTGTCCAATTTTCCCAGCACCATTTATTGAAGAGGTTGTCTTTTTTCCATTGGACATTCTTTCCTGCTTTGTCGAAGATTAGTTGACCATAGATTTGAGGGTCTATTTCTGGGCTCTCTATTCTGTTCCATTGATCTATGTGTCTGTTTTTGTGCCAGTACCATGCTGTCTTGATGATGACAGCTTTGTAATAGAGCTTGAAGTCCGGAATTGTGATGCCACCAACGTTGGCTTTCTTTTTCAATATCCCTTTGGCTATTCGAGGTCTTTTCTGGTTCCATATAAATTTTAGCATTATTTGTTCCATTTCTTTGAAAAAGATGGATGGTACTTTGATAGGAATTGCTTTAAATGTGTAGATTGCTTTAGGTAGCATAGACATTTTCACAATATTTATTCTTCCAATCCAGGAGCATGAAACATTTTTCCATTTCTTTGTGTCTTCCTCCATTTCTTTCATGAGTACTTTATAGTTTTCTGAGTATAGATTCTGTGTCTCTTTGGTTAGGTTTATTCCTAGGTATCTTATGGTTTTGGATGCAATTGTAAATGGGATTGACTCCTTAATATCTCTTTCTTCTGTCTTGCTGTTGGTGTAGAGGAATGCAACTGATTTCTGTGCATTGATTTTATATCCTGACACTTTACTGAATTCCTGTATAAGTTCTAGCAATTTTGGAGTGGAGTCTTTTGGGTTTTCCACATATAGTATCATATCATCTGCGAAGAGTGATAATTTGACTTCTTCTTTGCCGATTTGGATGCCTTTAATTTCCTTTTGTTGTCTGATTGCTGAGGCTAGGACCTCTAGTACTATGTTGAATAGCAGTGGTGATAATGGACATCCATGCCGTGTTCCTGACCTTAGCGGAAAAGCTTTCAGTTTTTCTCCATTGAGAATGATATTTGCGGTGGGTTTTTCATAGACGGCTTTGATGATATTGAGGTATGTGCCCTCTATCCCTACACTTTGAAGAGTTTTGATCAGGAAGGGATGCTGTACTTTGTCAAATGCTTTTTCAGCATCTATTGAGAGTATCATATGGTTCTTGTTCTTTCTTTTATTGATGTGTTGTATCACATTGACTGATTTGCGGATGTTGAACCAACCTTGCAGCCCTGGAATAAATCCCACTTGGTCATGGTGAATAATCTTTTTAATGTACTGTTGAATCCTATTGGCTAGTATTTTGTTGAGTATTTTCGCATCTGTGTTCATCAAGGATATCGGTCTATAGCTCTCTTTTTTGGTGGGATCCTTGCCTGGTTTTGGGATCAAGGTGATGCTGGCCTCATAAAATGAGTTTGGAAGTTTTCCTTCCATTTCTATTTTTTGGAACAGTTTCAGGAGTATAGGAATTAGTTCTTCTTTAAATGTTTGGTAGAATTCCCCCGGGAAGCCGTCTGGCCCTGGGCTTTTGTTTGTTTGGAGATTTTTAATGACTGTTTCAATCTCCTTACTGGTTATGGGTCTGTTGAGGCTTTCTATTTCTTCCTGGTTCAGTTGTGGTAGTTTATATGTTTCTAGGAATGCATCCATTTCTCCCAGATTGTCAAATTTATTGGCGTAGAGTTGCTCATAGTATGTTCTTATAATAGTTTGTATTTCTTTGGTGTTAGTTGTGATCTCTCCTCTTTCTTTTTTTTAAAATTTATTTATTTATTTATTTATTTATTTAAATTTTTTATTTTTTATATACATATATTTTTATCCCCAGGGGTACAGGTCTGTGAATCACCAGGTTTACACACTTCACAGCACTCACCAAATCACATACCCTCCCCAATGTCCATAATCCAACCCCCCTCTCCCAAACCCCCTCCCCCCAGCAACCCTCAGTTTGTTTTGTGAGATTAAGAGTCACTTATGGTTTGTCTCCCTCCCAATCCCATCTTGTTTCATTTATTCTTCTTCTACCCACTTAAGCCTCCATGTTGCATCACCACTTCCTCATATCAGGGAGATCATATGATAGTTGTCTTTCTCTGCTTGACTTATTTCACTAAGCATGATACGCTCTAGTTCCATCCATGTTGTTGCAAATGGCAAGATTTCATTTCTTTTGATGGCTGTATAGTATTCCATTGTGTATATATACCACATCTTCTTGATCCATTCATCTGTTGATGGACATCTAGGTTCTTTCCATAGTTTGGCTATTGTGGACATAGCTGCTATAAACATTCGGGTGCACGTGCCCCTTTGGTTCACTACATTTGTATCTTTAGGGTAAATACCCAATAGGGCAATTGCTGGGTCATAGGGCAGTTCTATTTTCAACATTTTGAGGAACCTCCATGCTGTTTTCCAGAGTGGCTGCACCAGCTTGCATTCCCACCAACAGTGTAGGAGGGTTCCCCTTTCTCCGCATCCTCAGCAGCATCTGTCATTTCCTGACTTGTTGATTTTAGCCATTCTGACTGGTGTGAGGTGATATCTCATTGTGGTTTTGATTTGTATTTCCCTGATGCCGAGTGATATGGAGCACTTTTTCATGTGTCTGTTCGCCATCTGGATGTCTTCTTTGCAGAAATGTCTGTTCATGTCCTCTGCCCATTTCTTGATTGGATTATTTGTTCTTTGGGTGTTGAGTTTGCTAAGTTCTTTATAGATTCTGGACACTAGTCCTTTATCTGATATGTTGTTTGCAAATATCTTCTCCCATTCTGTCAGTTGTCTTTTGATTTTGTTAACTGTTTCCTTTGCTGTGCAAAAGCTTTTGATCTTGATGAAATCCCAATAGTTCATTTTTGCCCTTGCTTCCCTTGCCTTTTGCGTTGTTCCTAGGAAGATGTTGCTGCGGCTGAGGTCGAAGAGGTTGCTGCCCGTGTTCTCCTCAAGGATTTTGATGGATTCCTTTCGTACATTGAGGTCCTTCATCCATTTTGAGTCTATTTTTGTGTGTGGTGTAAGGAAATGGTCCAATTTCATTTTTCTGCATGTGGCTGTCCAATTTTCCCAGCACCATTTATTGAAGAGGTTGTCTTTTTTCCATTGGACATTCTTTCCTGCTTTGTCGAAGATTAGTTGACCATAGATTTGAGGGTCTATTTCTGGGCTCTCTATTCTGTTCCATTGATCTATGTGTCTGTTTTTGTGCCAGTACCATGCTGTCTTGATGATGACAGCTTTGTAATAGAGCTTGAAGTCCGGAATTGTGATGCCACCAACGTTGGCTTTCTTTTTCAATATCCCTTTGGCTATTCGAGGTCTTTTCTGGTTCCATATAAATTTTAGCATTATTTGTTCCATTTCTTTGAAAAAGATGGATGGTACTTTGATAGGAATTGCTTTAAATGTGTAGATTGCTTTAGGTAGCATAGACATTTTCACAATATTTATTCTTCCAATCCAGGAGCATGAAACATTTTTCCATTTCTTTGTGTCTTCCTCCATTTCTTTCATGAGTACTTTATAGTTTTCTGAGTATAGATTCTGTGTCTCTTTGGTTAGGTTTATTCCTAGGTATCTTATGGTTTTGGATGCAATTGTAAATGGGATTGACTCCTTAATATCTCTTTCTTCTGTCTTGCTGTTGGTGTAGAGGAATGCAACTGATTTCTGTGCATTGATTTTATATCCTGACACTTTACTGAATTCCTGTATAAGTTCTAGCAATTTTGGAGTGGAGTCTTTTGGGTTTTCCACATATAGTATCATATCATCTGCGAAGAGTGATAATTTGACTTCTTCTTTGCCGATTTGGATGCCTTTAATTTCCTTTTGTTGTCTGATTGCTGAGGCTAGGACCTCTAGTACTATGTTGAATAGCAGTGGTGATAATGGACATCCATGCCGTGTTCCTGACCTTAGCGGAAAAGCTTTCAGTTTTTCTCCATTGAGAATGATATTTGCGGTGGGTTTTTCATAGACGGCTTTGATGATATTGAGGTATGTGCCCTCTATCCCTACACTTTGAAGAGTTTTGATCAGGAAGGGATGCTGTACTTTGTCAAATGCTTTTTCAGCATCTATTGAGAGTATCATATGGTTCTTGTTCTTTCTTTTATTGATGTGTTGTATCACATTGACTGATTTGCGGATGTTGAACCAACCTTGCAGCCCTGGAATAAATCCCACTTGGTCATGGTGAATAATCTTTTTAATGTACTGTTGAATCCTATTGGCTAGTATTTTGTTGAGTATTTTCGCATCTGTGTTCATCAAGGATATCGGTCTATAGCTCTCTTTTTTGGTGGGATCCTTGCCTGGTTTTGGGATCAAGGTGATGCTGGCCTCATAAAATGAGTTTGGAAGTTTTCCTTCCATTTCTATTTTTTGGAACAGTTTCAGGAGTATAGGAATTAGTTCTTCTTTAAATGTTTGGTAGAATTCCCCCGGGAAGCCGTCTGGCCCTGGGCTTTTGTTTGTTTGGAGATTTTTAATGACTGTTTCAATCTCCTTACTGGTTATGGGTCTGTTGAGGCTTTCTATTTCTTCCTGGTTCAGTTGTGGTAGTTTATATGTTTCTAGGAATGCATCCATTTCTCCCAGATTGTCAAATTTATTGGCGTAGAGTTGCTCATAGTATGTTCTTATAATAGTTTGTATTTCTTTGGTGTTAGTTGTGATCTCTCCTCTTTCTTTTTTTTTAAATTTATTTATTTATTTATTTATTTATTTAAATTTTTTATTTTTTATATACATATATTTTTATCCCCAGGGGTACAGGTCTGTGAATCACCAGGTTTACACACTTCACAGCACTCACCAAATCACATACCCTCCCCAATGTCCATAATCCAACCCCCCTCTCCCAAACCCCCTCCCCCCAGCAACCCTCAGTTTGTTTTGTGAGATTAAGAGTCACTTATGGTTTGTCTCCCTCCCAATCCCATCTTGTTTCATTTATTCTTCTTCTACCCACTTAAGCCTCCATGTTGCATCACCACTTCCTCATATCAGGGAGATCATATGATAGTTGTCTTTCTCTGCTTGACTTATTTCACTAAGCATGATACGCTCTAGTTCCATCCATGTTGTTGCAAATGGCAAGATTTCATTTCTTTTGATGGCTGTATAGTATTCCATTGTGTATATATACCACATCTTCTTGATCCATTCATCTGTTGATGGACATCTAGGTTCTTTCCATAGTTTGGCTATTGTGGACATAGCTGCTATAAACATTCGGGTGCACGTGCCCCTTTGGTTCACTACATTTGTATCTTTAGGGTAAATACCCAATAGGGCAATTGCTGGGTCATAGGGCAGTTCTATTTTCAACATTTTGAGGAACCTCCATGCTGTTTTCCAGAGTGGCTGCACCAGCTTGCATTCCCACCAACAGTGTAGGAGGGTTCCCCTTTCTCCGCATCCTCAGCAGCATCTGTCATTTCCTGACTTGTTGATTTTAGCCATTCTGACTGGTGTGAGGTGATATCTCATTGTGGTTTTGATTTGTATTTCCCTGATGCCGAGTGATATGGAGCACTTTTTCATGTGTCTGTTCGCCATCTGGATGTCTTCTTTGCAGAAATGTCTGTTCATGTCCTCTGCCCATTTCTTGATTGGATTATTTGTTCTTTGGGTGTTGAGTTTGCTAAGTTCTTTATAGATTCTGGACACTAGTCCTTTATCTGATATGTTGTTTGCAAATATCTTCTCCCATTCTGTCAGTTGTCTTTTGATTTTGTTAACTGTTTCCTTTGCTGTGCAAAAGCTTTTGATCTTGATGAAATCCCAATAGTTCATTTTTGCCCTTGCTTCCCTTGCCTTTTGCGTTGTTCCTAGGAAGATGTTGCTGCGGCTGAGGTCGAAGAGGTTGCTGCCCGTGTTCTCCTCAAGGATTTTGATGGATTCCTTTCGTACATTGAGGTCCTTCATCCATTTTGAGTCTATTTTTGTGTGTGGTGTAAGGAAATGGTCCAATTTCATTTTTCTGCATGTGGCTGTCCAATTTTCCCAGCACCATTTATTGAAGAGGTTGTCTTTTTTCCATTGGACATTCTTTCCTGCTTTGTCGAAGATTAGTTGACCATAGATTTGAGGGTCTATTTCTGGGCTCTCTATTCTGTTCCATTGATCTATGTGTCTGTTTTTGTGCCAGTACCATGCTGTCTTGATGATGACAGCTTTGTAATAGAGCTTGAAGTCCGGAATTGTGATGCCACCAACGTTGGCTTTCTTTTTCAATATCCCTTTGGCTATTCGAGGTCTTTTCTGGTTCCATATAAATTTTAGCATTATTTGTTCCATTTCTTTGAAAAAGATGGATGGTACTTTGATAGGAATTGCTTTAAATGTGTAGATTGCTTTAGGTAGCATAGACATTTTCACAATATTTATTCTTCCAATCCAGGAGCATGAAACATTTTTCCATTTCTTTGTGTCTTCCTCCATTTCTTTCATGAGTACTTTATAGTTTTCTGAGTATAGATTCTGTGTCTCTTTGGTTAGGTTTATTCCTAGGTATCTTATGGTTTTGGATGCAATTGTAAATGGGATTGACTCCTTAATATCTCTTTCTTCTGTCTTGCTGTTGGTGTAGAGGAATGCAACTGATTTCTGTGCATTGATTTTATATCCTGACACTTTACTGAATTCCTGTATAAGTTCTAGCAATTTTGGAGTGGAGTCTTTTGGGTTTTCCACATATAGTATCATATCATCTGCGAAGAGTGATAATTTGACTTCTTCTTTGCCGATTTGGATGCCTTTAATTTCCTTTTGTTGTCTGATTGCTGAGGCTAGGACCTCTAGTACTATGTTGAATAGCAGTGGTGATAATGGACATCCATGCCGTGTTCCTGACCTTAGCGGAAAAGCTTTCAGTTTTTCTCCATTGAGAATGATATTTGCGGTGGGTTTTTCATAGACGGCTTTGATGATATTGAGGTATGTGCCCTCTATCCCTACACTTTGAAGAGTTTTGATCAGGAAGGGATGCTGTACTTTGTCAAATGCTTTTTCAGCATCTATTGAGAGTATCATATGGTTCTTGTTCTTTCTTTTATTGATGTGTTGTATCACATTGACTGATTTGCGGATGTTGAACCAACCTTGCAGCCCTGGAATAAATCCCACTTGGTCATGGTGAATAATCTTTTTAATGTACTGTTGAATCCTATTGGCTAGTATTTTGTTGAGTATTTTCGCATCTGTGTTCATCAAGGATATCGGTCTATAGCTCTCTTTTTTGGTGGGATCCTTGCCTGGTTTTGGGATCAAGGTGATGCTGGCCTCATAAAATGAGTTTGGAAGTTTTCCTTCCATTTCTATTTTTTGGAACAGTTTCAGGAGTATAGGAATTAGTTCTTCTTTAAATGTTTGGTAGAATTCCCCCGGGAAGCCGTCTGGCCCTGGGCTTTTGTTTGTTTGGAGATTTTTAATGACTGTTTCAATCTCCTTACTGGTTATGGGTCTGTTGAGGCTTTCTATTTCTTCCTGGTTCAGTTGTGGTAGTTTATATGTTTCTAGGAATGCATCCATTTCTCCCAGATTGTCAAATTTATTGGCGTAGAGTTGCTCATAGTATGTTCTTATAATAGTTTGTATTTCTTTGGTGTTAGTTGTGATCTCTCCTCTTTCTTTTTTTTAAAATTTATTTATTTATTTATTTATTTATTTAAATTTTTTATTTTTTATATACATATATTTTTATCCCCAGGGGTACAGGTCTGTGAATCACCAGGTTTACACACTTCACAGCACTCACCAAATCACATACCCTCCCCAATGTCCATAATCCAACCCCCCTCTCCCAAACCCCCTCCCCCCAGCAACCCTCAGTTTGTTTTGTGAGATTAAGAGTCACTTATGGTTTGTCTCCCTCCCAATCCCATCTTGTTTCATTTATTCTTCTTCTACCCACTTAAGCCTCCATGTTGCATCACCACTTCCTCATATCAGGGAGATCATATGATAGTTGTCTTTCTCTGCTTGACTTATTTCACTAAGCATGATACGCTCTAGTTCCATCCATGTTGTTGCAAATGGCAAGATTTCATTTCTTTTGATGGCTGTATAGTATTCCATTGTGTATATATACCACATCTTCTTGATCCATTCATCTGTTGATGGACATCTAGGTTCTTTCCATAGTTTGGCTATTGTGGACATAGCTGCTATAAACATTCGGGTGCACGTGCCCCTTTGGTTCACTACATTTGTATCTTTAGGGTAAATACCCAATAGGGCAATTGCTGGGTCATAGGGCAGTTCTATTTTCAACATTTTGAGGAACCTCCATGCTGTTTTCCAGAGTGGCTGCACCAGCTTGCATTCCCACCAACAGTGTAGGAGGGTTCCCCTTTCTCCGCATCCTCAGCAGCATCTGTCATTTCCTGACTTGTTGATTTTAGCCATTCTGACTGGTGTGAGGTGATATCTCATTGTGGTTTTGATTTGTATTTCCCTGATGCCGAGTGATATGGAGCACTTTTTCATGTGTCTGTTCGCCATCTGGATGTCTTCTTTGCAGAAATGTCTGTTCATGTCCTCTGCCCATTTCTTGATTGGATTATTTGTTCTTTGGGTGTTGAGTTTGCTAAGTTCTTTATAGATTCTGGACACTAGTCCTTTATCTGATATGTTGTTTGCAAATATCTTCTCCCATTCTGTCAGTTGTCTTTTGATTTTGTTAACTGTTTCCTTTGCTGTGCAAAAGCTTTTGATCTTGATGAAATCCCAATAGTTCATTTTTGCCCTTGCTTCCCTTGCCTTTTGCGTTGTTCCTAGGAAGATGTTGCTGCGGCTGAGGTCGAAGAGGTTGCTGCCCGTGTTCTCCTCAAGGATTTTGATGGATTCCTTTCGTACATTGAGGTCCTTCATCCATTTTGAGTCTATTTTTGTGTGTGGTGTAAGGAAATGGTCCAATTTCATTTTTCTGCATGTGGCTGTCCAATTTTCCCAGCACCATTTATTGAAGAGGTTGTCTTTTTTCCATTGGACATTCTTTCCTGCTTTGTCGAAGATTAGTTGACCATAGATTTGAGGGTCTATTTCTGGGCTCTCTATTCTGTTCCATTGATCTATGTGTCTGTTTTTGTGCCAGTACCATGCTGTCTTGATGATGACAGCTTTGTAATAGAGCTTGAAGTCCGGAATTGTGATGCCACCAACGTTGGCTTTCTTTTTCAATATCCCTTTGGCTATTCGAGGTCTTTTCTGGTTCCATATAAATTTTAGCATTATTTGTTCCATTTCTTTGAAAAAGATGGATGGTACTTTGATAGGAATTGCTTTAAATGTGTAGATTGCTTTAGGTAGCATAGACATTTTCACAATATTTATTCTTCCAATCCAGGAGCATGAAACATTTTTCCATTTCTTTGTGTCTTCCTCCATTTCTTTCATGAGTACTTTATAGTTTTCTGAGTATAGATTCTGTGTCTCTTTGGTTAGGTTTATTCCTAGGTATCTTATGGTTTTGGATGCAATTGTAAATGGGATTGACTCCTTAATATCTCTTTCTTCTGTCTTGCTGTTGGTGTAGAGGAATGCAACTGATTTCTGTGCATTGATTTTATATCCTGACACTTTACTGAATTCCTGTATAAGTTCTAGCAATTTTGGAGTGGAGTCTTTTGGGTTTTCCACATATAGTATCATATCATCTGCGAAGAGTGATAATTTGACTTCTTCTTTGCCGATTTGGATGCCTTTAATTTCCTTTTGTTGTCTGATTGCTGAGGCTAGGACCTCTAGTACTATGTTGAATAGCAGTGGTGATAATGGACATCCATGCCGTGTTCCTGACCTTAGCGGAAAAGCTTTCAGTTTTTCTCCATTGAGAATGATATTTGCGGTGGGTTTTTCATAGACGGCTTTGATGATATTGAGGTATGTGCCCTCTATCCCTACACTTTGAAGAGTTTTGATCAGGAAGGGATGCTGTACTTTGTCAAATGCTTTTTCAGCATCTATTGAGAGTATCATATGGTTCTTGTTCTTTCTTTTATTGATGTGTTGTATCACATTGACTGATTTGCGGATGTTGAACCAACCTTGCAGCCCTGGAATAAATCCCACTTGGTCATGGTGAATAATCTTTTTAATGTACTGTTGAATCCTATTGGCTAGTATTTTGTTGAGTATTTTCGCATCTGTGTTCATCAAGGATATCGGTCTATAGCTCTCTTTTTTGGTGGGATCCTTGCCTGGTTTTGGGATCAAGGTGATGCTGGCCTCATAAAATGAGTTTGGAAGTTTTCCTTCCATTTCTATTTTTTGGAACAGTTTCAGGAGTATAGGAATTAGTTCTTCTTTAAATGTTTGGTAGAATTCCCCCGGGAAGCCGTCTGGCCCTGGGCTTTTGTTTGTTTGGAGATTTTTAATGACTGTTTCAATCTCCTTACTGGTTATGGGTCTGTTGAGGCTTTCTATTTCTTCCTGGTTCAGTTGTGGTAGTTTATATGTTTCTAGGAATGCATCCATTTCTCCCAGATTGTCAAATTTATTGGCGTAGAGTTGCTCATAGTATGTTCTTATAATAGTTTGTATTTCTTTGGTGTTAGTTGTGATCTCTCCTCTTTCTTTTTTTTTAAATTTATTTATTTATTTATTTATTTATTTATTTATTTATTTATTTAAATTTTTTATTTTTTATATACATATATTTTTATCCCCAGGGGTACAGGTCTGTGAATCACCAGGTTTACACACTTCACAGCACTCACCAAATCACATACCCTCCCCAATGTCCATAATCCAACCCCCCTCTCCCAAACCCCCTCCCCCCAGCAACCCTCAGTTTGTTTTGTGAGATTAAGAGTCACTTATGGTTTGTCTCCCTCCCAATCCCATCTTGTTTCATTTATTCTTCTTCTACCCACTTAAGCCTCCATGTTGCATCACCACTTCCTCATATCAGGGAGATCATATGATAGTTGTCTTTCTCTGCTTGACTTATTTCACTAAGCATGATACGCTCTAGTTCCATCCATGTTGTTGCAAATGGCAAGATTTCATTTCTTTTGATGGCTGTATAGTATTCCATTGTGTATATATACCACATCTTCTTGATCCATTCATCTGTTGATGGACATCTAGGTTCTTTCCATAGTTTGGCTATTGTGGACATAGCTGCTATAAACATTCGGGTGCACGTGCCCCTTTGGTTCACTACATTTGTATCTTTAGGGTAAATACCCAATAGGGCAATTGCTGGGTCATAGGGCAGTTCTATTTTCAACATTTTGAGGAACCTCCATGCTGTTTTCCAGAGTGGCTGCACCAGCTTGCATTCCCACCAACAGTGTAGGAGGGTTCCCCTTTCTCCGCATCCTCAGCAGCATCTGTCATTTCCTGACTTGTTGATTTTAGCCATTCTGACTGGTGTGAGGTGATATCTCATTGTGGTTTTGATTTGTATTTCCCTGATGCCGAGTGATATGGAGCACTTTTTCATGTGTCTGTTCGCCATCTGGATGTCTTCTTTGCAGAAATGTCTGTTCATGTCCTCTGCCCATTTCTTGATTGGATTATTTGTTCTTTGGGTGTTGAGTTTGCTAAGTTCTTTATAGATTCTGGACACTAGTCCTTTATCTGATATGTTGTTTGCAAATATCTTCTCCCATTCTGTCAGTTGTCTTTTGATTTTGTTAACTGTTTCCTTTGCTGTGCAAAAGCTTTTGATCTTGATGAAATCCCAATAGTTCATTTTTGCCCTTGCTTCCCTTGCCTTTTGCGTTGTTCCTAGGAAGATGTTGCTGCGGCTGAGGTCGAAGAGGTTGCTGCCCGTGTTCTCCTCAAGGATTTTGATGGATTCCTTTCGTACATTGAGGTCCTTCATCCATTTTGAGTCTATTTTTGTGTGTGGTGTAAGGAAATGGTCCAATTTCATTTTTCTGCATGTGGCTGTCCAATTTTCCCAGCACCATTTATTGAAGAGGTTGTCTTTTTTCCATTGGACATTCTTTCCTGCTTTGTCGAAGATTAGTTGACCATAGATTTGAGGGTCTATTTCTGGGCTCTCTATTCTGTTCCATTGATCTATGTGTCTGTTTTTGTGCCAGTACCATGCTGTCTTGATGATGACAGCTTTGTAATAGAGCTTGAAGTCCGGAATTGTGATGCCACCAACGTTGGCTTTCTTTTTCAATATCCCTTTGGCTATTCGAGGTCTTTTCTGGTTCCATATAAATTTTAGCATTATTTGTTCCATTTCTTTGAAAAAGATGGATGGTACTTTGATAGGAATTGCTTTAAATGTGTAGATTGCTTTAGGTAGCATAGACATTTTCACAATATTTATTCTTCCAATCCAGGAGCATGAAACATTTTTCCATTTCTTTGTGTCTTCCTCCATTTCTTTCATGAGTACTTTATAGTTTTCTGAGTATAGATTCTGTGTCTCTTTGGTTAGGTTTATTCCTAGGTATCTTATGGTTTTGGATGCAATTGTAAATGGGATTGACTCCTTAATATCTCTTTCTTCTGTCTTGCTGTTGGTGTAGAGGAATGCAACTGATTTCTGTGCATTGATTTTATATCCTGACACTTTACTGAATTCCTGTATAAGTTCTAGCAATTGTGGAGTGGAGTCTTTTGGGTTTTCCACATATAGTATCATATCATCTGCGAAGAGTGATAATTTGACTTCTTCTTTGCCGATTTGGATGCCTTTAATTTCCTTTTGTTGTCTGATTGCTGAGGCTAGGACCTCTAGTACTATGTTGAATAGCAGTGGTGATAATGGACATCCATGCCGTGTTCCTGACCTTAGCGGAAAAGCTTTCAGTTTTTCTCCATTGAGAATGATATTTGCGGTGGGTTTTTCATAGACGGCTTTGATGATATTGAGGTATGTGCCCTCTATCCCTACACTTTGAAGAGTTTTGATCAGGAAGGGATGCTGTACTTTGTCAAATGCTTTTTCAGCATCTATTGAGAGTATCATATGGTTCTTGTTCTTTCTTTTATTGATGTGTTGTATCACATTGACTGATTTGCGGATGTTGAACCAACCTTGCAGCCCTGGAATAAATCCCACTTGGTCATGGTGAATAATCTTTTTAATGTACTGTTGAATCCTATTGGCTAGTATTTTGTTGAGTATTTTCGCATCTGTGTTCATCAAGGATATCGGTCTATAGCTCTCTTTTTTGGTGGGATCCTTGCCTGGTTTTGGGATCAAGGTGATGCTGGCCTCATAAAATGAGTTTGGAAGTTTTCCTTCCATTTCTATTTTTTGGAACAGTTTCAGGAGTATAGGAATTAGTTCTTCTTTAAATGTTTGGTAGAATTCCCCCGGGAAGCCGTCTGGCCCTGGGCTTTTGTTTGTTTGGAGATTTTTAATGACTGTTTCAATCTCCTTACTGGTTATGGGTCTGTTGAGGCTTTCTATTTCTTCCTGGTTCAGTTGTGGTAGTTTATATGTTTCTAGGAATGCATCCATTTCTCCCAGATTGTCAAATTTATTGGCGTAGAGTTGCTCATAGTATGTTCTTATAATAGTTTGTATTTCTTTGGTGTTAGTTGTGATCTCTCCTCTTTCTTTTTTTTTAAATTTATTTATTTATTTATTTATTTATTTATTTATTTAGATTTTTTATTTTTTATATACATATATTTTTATCCCCAGGGGTACAGGTCTGTGAATCACCAGGTTTACACACTTCACAGCACTCACCAAATCACATACCCTCCCCAATGTCCATAATCCAACCCCCCTCTCCCAAACCCCCTCCCCCCAGCAACCCTCAGTTTGTTTTGTGAGATTAAGAGTCACTTATGGTTTGTCTCCCTCCCAATCCCATCTTGTTTCATTTATTCTTCTTCTACCCACTTAAGCCTCCATGTTGCATCACCACTTCCTCATATCAGGGAGATCATATGATAGTTGTCTTTCTCTGCTTGACTTATTTCACTAAGCATGATACGCTCTAGTTCCATCCATGTTGTTGCAAATGGCAAGATTTCATTTCTTTTGATGGCTGTATAGTATTCCATTGTGTATATATACCACATCTTCTTGATCCATTCATCTGTTGATGGACATCTAGGTTCTTTCCATAGTTTGGCTATTGTGGACATAGCTGCTATAAACATTCGGGTGCACGTGCCCCTTTGGTTCACTACATTTGTATCTTTAGGGTAAATACCCAATAGGGCAATTGCTGGGTCATAGGGCAGTTCTATTTTCAACATTTTGAGGAACCTCCATGCTGTTTTCCAGAGTGGCTGCACCAGCTTGCATTCCCACCAACAGTGTAGGAGGGTTCCCCTTTCTCCGCATCCTCAGCAGCATCTGTCATTTCCTGACTTGTTGATTTTAGCCATTCTGACTGGTGTGAGGTGATATCTCATTGTGGTTTTGATTTGTATTTCCCTGATGCCGAGTGATATGGAGCACTTTTTCATGTGTCTGTTCGCCATCTGGATGTCTTCTTTGCAGAAATGTCTGTTCATGTCCTCTGCCCATTTCTTGATTGGATTATTTGTTCTTTGGGTGTTGAGTTTGCTAAGTTCTTTATAGATTCTGGACACTAGTCCTTTATCTGATATGTTGTTTGCAAATATCTTCTCCCATTCTGTCAGTTGTCTTTTGATTTTGTTAACTGTTTCCTTTGCTGTGCAAAAGCTTTTGATCTTGATGAAATCCCAATAGTTCATTTTTGCCCTTGCTTCCCTTGCCTTTTGCGTTGTTCCTAGGAAGATGTTGCTGCGGCTGAGGTCGAAGAGGTTGCTGCCCGTGTTCTCCTCAAGGATTTTGATGGATTCCTTTCGTACATTGAGGTCCTTCATCCATTTTGAGTCTATTTTTGTGTGTGGTGTAAGGAAATGGTCCAATTTCATTTTTCTGCATGTGGCTGTCCAATTTTCCCAGCACCATTTATTGAAGAGGTTGTCTTTTTTCCATTGGACATTCTTTCCTGCTTTGTCAAAGATTAGTTGACCATAGATTTGAGGGTCTATTTCTGGGCTCTCTATTCTGTTCCATTGATCTATGTGTCTGTTTTTGTGCCAGTACCATGCTGTCTTGATGATGACAGCTTTGTAATAGAGCTTGAAGTCCGGAATTGTGATGCCACCAACGTTGGCTTTCTTTTTCAATATCCCTTTGGCTATTCGAGGTCTTTTCTGGTTCCATATAAATTTTAGCATTATTTGTTCCATTTCTTTGAAAAAGATGGATGGTACTTTGATAGGAATTGCTTTAAATGTGTAGATTGCTTTAGGTAGCATAGACATTTTCACAATATTTATTCTTCCAATCCAGGAGCATGAAACATTTTTCCATTTCTTTGTGTCTTCCTCCATTTCTTTCATGAGTACTTTATAGTTTTCTGAGTATAGATTCTGTGTCTCTTTGGTTAGGTTTATTCCTAGGTATCTTATGGTTTTGGATGCAATTGTAAATGGGATTGACTCCTTAATATCTCTTTCTTCTGTCTTGCTGTTGGTGTAGAGGAATGCAACTGATTTCTGTGCATTGATTTTATATCCTGACACTTTACTGAATTCCTGTATAAGTTCTAGCAATTGTGGAGTGGAGTCTTTTGGGTTTTCCACATATAGTATCATATCATCTGCGAAGAGTGATAATTTGACTTCTTCTTTGCCGATTTGGATGCCTTTAATTTCCTTTTGTTGTCTGATTGCTGAGGCTAGGACCTCTAGTACTATGTTGAATAGCAGTGGTGATAATGGACATCCATGCCGTGTTCCTGACCTTAGCGGAAAAGCTTTCAGTTTTTCTCCATTGAGAATGATATTTGCGGTGGGTTTTTCATAGACGGCTTTGATGATATTGAGGTATGTGCCCTCTATCCCTACACTTTGAAGAGTTTTGATCAGGAAGGGATGCTGTACTTTGTCAAATGCTTTTTCAGCATCTATTGAGAGTATCATATGGTTCTTGTTCTTTCTTTTATTGATGTGTTGTATCACATTGACTGATTTGCGGATGTTGAACCAACCTTGCAGCCCTGGAATAAATCCCACTTGGTCATGGTGAATAATCTTTTTAATGTACTGTTGAATCCTATTGGCTAGTATTTTGTTGAGTATTTTCGCATCTGTGTTCATCAAGGATATCGGTCTATAGCTCTCTTTTTTGGTGGGATCCTTGCCTGGTTTTGGGATCAAGGTGATGCTGGCCTCATAAAATGAGTTTGGAAGTTTTCCTTCCATTTCTATTTTTTGGAACAGTTTCAGGAGTATAGGAATTAGTTCTTCTTTAAATGTTTGGTAGAATTCCCCCGGGAAGCCGTCTGGCCCTGGGCTTTTGTTTGTTTGGAGATTTTTAATGACTGTTTCAATCTCCTTACTGGTTATGGGTCTGTTGAGGCTTTCTATTTCTTCCTGGTTCAGTTGTGGTAGTTTATATGTTTCTAGGAATGCATCCATTTCTCCCAGATTGTCAAATTTATTGGCGTAGAGTTGCTCATAGTATGTTCTTATAATAGTTTGTATTTCTTTGGTGTTAGTTGTGATCTCTCCTCTTTCTTTTTTTTTAAATTTATTTATTTATTTATTTATTTATTTATTTATTTAGATTTTTTATTTTTTATATACATATATTTTTATCCCCAGGGGTACAGGTCTGTGAATCACCAGGTTTACACACTTCACAGCACTCACCAAATCACATACCCTCCCCAATGTCCATAATCCAACCCCCCTCTCCCAAACCCCCTCCCCCCAGCAACCCTCAGTTTGTTTTGTGAGATTAAGAGTCACTTATGGTTTGTCTCCCTCCCAATCCCATCTTGTTTCATTTATTCTTCTTCTACCCACTTAAGCCTCCATGTTGCATCACCACTTCCTCATATCAGGGAGATCATATGATAGTTGTCTTTCTCTGCTTGACTTATTTCACTAAGCATGATACGCTCTAGTTCCATCCATGTTGTTGCAAATGGCAAGATTTCATTTCTTTTGATGGCTGTATAGTATTCCATTGTGTATATATACCACATCTTCTTGATCCATTCATCTGTTGATGGACATCTAGGTTCTTTCCATAGTTTGGCTATTGTGGACATAGCTGCTATAAACATTCGGGTGCACGTGCCCCTTTGGTTCACTACATTTGTATCTTTAGGGTAAATACCCAATAGGGCAATTGCTGGGTCATAGGGCAGTTCTATTTTCAACATTTTGAGGAACCTCCATGCTGTTTTCCAGAGTGGCTGCACCAGCTTGCATTCCCACCAACAGTGTAGGAGGGTTCCCCTTTCTCCGCATCCTCAGCAGCATCTGTCATTTCCTGACTTGTTGATTTTAGCCATTCTGACTGGTGTGAGGTGATATCTCATTGTGGTTTTGATTTGTATTTCCCTGATGCCGAGTGATATGGAGCACTTTTTCATGTGTCTGTTCGCCATCTGGATGTCTTCTTTGCAGAAATGTCTGTTCATGTCCTCTGCCCATTTCTTGATTGGATTATTTGTTCTTTGGGTGTTGAGTTTGCTAAGTTCTTTATAGATTCTGGACACTAGTCCTTTATCTGATATGTTGTTTGCAAATATCTTCTCCCATTCTGTCAGTTGTCTTTTGATTTTGTTAACTGTTTCCTTTGCTGTGCAAAAGCTTTTGATCTTGATGAAATCCCAATAGTTCATTTTTGCCCTTGCTTCCCTTGCCTTTTGCGTTGTTCCTAGGAAGATGTTGCTGCGGCTGAGGTCGAAGAGGTTGCTGCCCGTGTTCTCCTCAAGGATTTTGATGGATTCCTTTCGTACATTGAGGTCCTTCATCCATTTTGAGTCTATTTTTGTGTGTGGTGTAAGGAAATGGTCCAATTTCATTTTTCTGCATGTGGCTGTCCAATTTTCCCAGCACCATTTATTGAAGAGGTTGTCTTTTTTCCATTGGACATTCTTTCCTGCTTTGTCGAAGATTAGTTGACCATAGATTTGAGGGTCTATTTCTGGGCTCTCTATTCTGTTCCATTGATCTATGTGTCTGTTTTTGTGCCAGTACCATGCTGTCTTGATGATGACAGCTTTGTAATAGAGCTTGAAGTCCGGAATTGTGATGCCACCAACGTTGGCTTTCTTTTTCAATATCCCTTTGGCTATTCGAGGTCTTTTCTGGTTCCATATAAATTTTAGCATTATTTGTTCCATTTCTTTGAAAAAGATGGATGGTACTTTGATAGGAATTGCTTTAAATGTGTAGATTGCTTTAGGTAGCATAGACATTTTCACAATATTTATTCTTCCAATCCAGGAGCATGAAACATTTTTCCATTTCTTTGTGTCTTCCTCCATTTCTTTCATGAGTACTTTATAGTTTTCTGAGTATAGATTCTGTGTCTCTTTGGTTAGGTTTATTCCTAGGTATCTTATGGTTTTGGATGCAATTGTAAATGGGATTGACTCCTTAATATCTCTTTCTTCTGTCTTGCTGTTGGTGTAGAGGAATGCAACTGATTTCTGTGCATTGATTTTATATCCTGACACTTTACTGAATTCCTGTATAAGTTCTAGCAATTTTGGAGTGGAGTCTTTTGGGTTTTCCACATATAGTATCATATCATCTGCGAAGAGTGATAATTTGACTTCTTCTTTGCCGATTTGGATGCCTTTAATTTCCTTTTGTTGTCTGATTGCTGAGGCTAGGACCTCTAGTACTATGTTGAATAGCAGTGGTGATAATGGACATCCATGCCGTGTTCCTGACCTTAGCGGAAAAGCTTTCAGTTTTTCTCCATTGAGAATGATATTTGCGGTGGGTTTTTCATAGACGGCTTTGATGATATTGAGGTATGTGCCCTCTATCCCTACACTTTGAAGAGTTTTGATCAGGAAGGGATGCTGTACTTTGTCAAATGCTTTTTCAGCATCTATTGAGAGTATCATATGGTTCTTGTTCTTTCTTTTATTGATGTGTTGTATCACATTGACTGATTTGCGGATGTTGAACCAACCTTGCAGCCCTGGAATAAATCCCACTTGGTCATGGTGAATAATCTTTTTAATGTACTGTTGAATCCTATTGGCTAGTATTTTGTTGAGTATTTTCGCATCTGTGTTCATCAAGGATATCGGTCTATAGCTCTCTTTTTTGGTGGGATCCTTGCCTGGTTTTGGGATCAAGGTGATGCTGGCCTCATAAAATGAGTTTGGAAGTTTTCCTTCCATTTCTATTTTTTGGAACAGTTTCAGGAGTATAGGAATTAGTTCTTCTTTAAATGTTTGGTAGAATTCCCCCGGGAAGCCGTCTGGCCCTGGGCTTTTGTTTGTTTGGAGATTTTTAATGACTGTTTCAATCTCCTTACTGGTTATGGGTCTGTTGAGGCTTTCTATTTCTTCCTGGTTCAGTTGTGGTAGTTTATATGTTTCTAGGAATGCATCCATTTCTCCCAGATTGTCAAATTTATTGGCGTAGAGTTGCTCATAGTATGTTCTTATAATAGTTTGTATTTCTTTGGTGTTAGTTGTGATCTCTCCTCTTTCTTTTTTTTAAATTTATTTATTTATTTATTTATTTATTTATTTATTTATTTATTTAAATTTTTTATTTTTTATATACATATATTTTTATCCCCAGGGGTACAGGTCTGTGAATCACCAGGTTTACACACTTCACAGCACTCACCAAATCACATACCCTCCCCAATGTCCATAATCCAAACCCCCTCTCCCAAACCCCCTCCCCCCAGCAACCCTCAGTTTGTTTTGTGAGATTAAGAGTCACTTATGGTTTGTCTCCCTCCCAATCCCATCTTGTTTCATTTATTCTTCTTCTACCCACTTAAGCCTCCATGTTGCATCACCACTTCCTCATATCAGGGAGATCATATGATAGTTGTCTTTCTCTGCTTGACTTATTTCACTAAGCATGATACGCTCTAGTTCCATCCATGTTGTTGCAAATGGCAAGATTTCATTTCTTTTGATGGCTGTATAGTATTCCATTGTGTATATATACCACATCTTCTTGATCCATTCATCTGTTGATGGACATCTAGGTTCTTTCCATAGTTTGGCTATTGTGGACATAGCTGCTATAAACATTCGGGTGCACGTGCCCCTTTGGTTCACTACATTTGTATCTTTAGGGTAAATACCCAATAGGGCAATTGCTGGGTCATAGGGCAGTTCTATTTTCAACATTTTGAGGAACCTCCATGCTGTTTTCCAGAGTGGCTGCACCAGCTTGCATTCCCACCAACAGTGTAGGAGGGTTCCCCTTTCTCCGCATCCTCAGCAGCATCTGTCATTTCCTGACTTGTTGATTTTAGCCATTCTGACTGGTGTGAGGTGATATCTCATTGTGGTTTTGATTTGTATTTCCCTGATGCCGAGTGATATGGAGCACTTTTTCATGTGTCTGTTCGCCATCTGGATGTCTTCTTTGCAGAAATGTCTGTTCATGTCCTCTGCCCATTTCTTGATTGGATTATTTGTTCTTTGGGTGTTGAGTTTGCTAAGTTCTTTATAGATTCTGGACACTAGTCCTTTATCTGATATGTTGTTTGCAAATATCTTCTCCCATTCTGTCAGTTGTCTTTTGATTTTGTTAACTGTTTCCTTTGCTGTGCAAAAGCTTTTGATCTTGATGAAATCCCAATAGTTCATTTTTGCCCTTGCTTCCCTTGCCTTTTGCGTTGTTCCTAGGAAGATGTTGCTGCGGCTGAGGTCGAAGAGGTTGCTGCCCGTGTTCTCCTCAAGGATTTTGATGGATTCCTTTCGTACATTGAGGTCCTTCATCCATTTTGAGTCTATTTTTGTGTGTGGTGTAAGGAAATGGTCCAATTTCATTTTTCTGCATGTGGCTGTCCAATTTTCCCAGCACCATTTATTGAAGAGGTTGTCTTTTTTCCATTGGACATTCTTTCCTGCTTTGTCGAAGATTAGTTGACCATAGATTTGAGGGTCTATTTCTGGGCTCTCTATTCTGTTCCATTGATCTATGTGTCTGTTTTTGTGCCAGTACCATGCTGTCTTGATGATGACAGCTTTGTAATCGAGCTTGAAGTCCGGAATTGTGATGCCACCAACGTTGGCTTTCTTTTTCAATATCCCTTTGGCTATTCGAGGTCTTTTCTGGTTCCATATAAATTTTAGCATTATTTGTTCCATTTCTTTGAAAAAGATGGATGGTACTTTGATAGGAATTGCTTTAAATGTGTAGATTGCTTTAGGTAGCATAGACATTTTCACAATATTTATTCTTCCAATCCAGGAGCATGAAACATTTTTCCATTTCTTTGTGTCTTCCTCCATTTCTTTCATGAGTACTTTATAGTTTTCTGAGTATAGATTCTGTGTCTCTTTGGTTAGGTTTATTCCTAGGTATCTTATGGTTTTGGATGCAATTGTAAATGGGATTGACTCCTTAATATCTCTTTCTTCTGTCTTGCTGTTGGTGTAGAGGAATGCAACTGATTTCTGTGCATTGATTTTATATCCTGACACTTTACTGAATTCCTGTATAAGTTCTAGCAATTGTGGAGTGGAGTCTTTTGGGTTTTCCACATATAGTATCATATCATCTGCGAAGAGTGATAATTTGACTTCTTCTTTGCCGATTTGGATGCCTTTAATTTCCTTTTGTTGTCTGATTGCTGAGGCTAGGACCTCTAGTACTATGTTGAATAGCAGTGGTGATAATGGACATCCATGCCGTGTTCCTGACCTTAGCGGAAAAGCTTTCAGTTTTTCTCCATTGAGAATGATATTTGCGGTGGGTTTTTCATAGACGGCTTTGATGATATTGAGGTATGTGCCCTCTATCCCTACACTTTGAAGAGTTTTGATCAGGAAGGGATGCTGTACTTTGTCAAATGCTTTTTCAGCATCTATTGAGAGTATCATATGGTTCTTGTTCTTTCTTTTATTGATGTGTTGTATCACATTGACTGATTTGCGGATGTTGAACCAACCTTGCAGCCCTGGAATAAATCCCACTTGGTCATGGTGAATAATCTTTTTAATGTACTGTTGAATCCTATTGGCTAGTATTTTGTTGAGTATTTTCGCATCTGTGTTCATCAAGGATATCGGTCTATAGCTCTCTTTTTTGGTGGGATCCTTGCCTGGTTTTGGGATCAAGGTGATGCTGGCCTCATAAAATGAGTTTGGAAGTTTTCCTTCCATTTCTATTTTTTGGAACAGTTTCAGGAGTATAGGAATTAGTTCTTCTTTAAATGTTTGGTAGAATTCCCCCGGGAAGCCGTCTGGCCCTGGGCTTTTGTTTGTTTGGAGATTTTTAATGACTGTTTCAATCTCCTTACTGGTTATGGGTCTGTTGAGGCTTTCTATTTCTTCCTGGTTCAGTTGTGGTAGTTTATATGTTTCTAGGAATGCATCCATTTCTCCCAGATTGTCAAATTTATTGGCGTAGAGTTGCTCATAGTATGTTCTTATAATAGTTTGTATTTCTTTGGTGTTAGTTGTGATCTCTCCTCTTTCTTTTTTTTTAAATTTATTTATTTATTTATTTATTTATTTAAATTTTTTATTTTTTATATACATATATTTTTATCCCCAGGGGTACAGGTCTGTGAATCACCAGGTTTACACACTTCACAGCACTCACCAAATCACATACCCTCCCCAATGTCCATAATCCAACCCCCCTCTCCCAAACCCCCTCCCCCCAGCAACCCTCAGTTTGTTTTGTGAGATTAAGAGTCACTTATGGTTTGTCTCCCTCCCAATCCCATCTTGTTTCATTTATTCTTCTTCTACCCACTTAAGCCTCCATGTTGCATCACCACTTCCTCATATCAGGGAGATCATATGATAGTTGTCTTTCTCTGCTTGACTTATTTCACTAAGCATGATACGCTCTAGTTCCATCCATGTTGTTGCAAATGGCAAGATTTCATTTCTTTTGATGGCTGTATAGTATTCCATTGTGTATATATACCACATCTTCTTGATCCATTCATCTGTTGATGGACATCTAGGTTCTTTCCATAGTTTGGCTATTGTGGACATAGCTGCTATAAACATTCGGGTGCACGTGCCCCTTTGGTTCACTACATTTGTATCTTTAGGGTAAATACCCAATAGGGCAATTGCTGGGTCATAGGGCAGTTCTATTTTCAACATTTTGAGGAACCTCCATGCTGTTTTCCAGAGTGGCTGCACCAGCTTGCATTCCCACCAACAGTGTAGGAGGGTTCCCCTTTCTCCGCATCCTCAGCAGCATCTGTCATTTCCTGACTTGTTGATTTTAGCCATTCTGACTGGTGTGAGGTGATATCTCATTGTGGTTTTGATTTGTATTTCCCTGATGCCGAGTGATATGGAGCACTTTTTCATGTGTCTGTTCGCCATCTGGATGTCTTCTTTGCAGAAATGTCTGTTCATGTCCTCTGCCCATTTCTTGATTGGATTATTTGTTCTTTGGGTGTTGAGTTTGCTAAGTTCTTTATAGATTCTGGACACTAGTCCTTTATCTGATATGTTGTTTGCAAATATCTTCTCCCATTCTGTCAGTTGTCTTTTGATTTTGTTAACTGTTTCCTTTGCTGTGCAAAAGCTTTTGATCTTGATGAAATCCCAATAGTTCATTTTTGCCCTTGCTTCCCTTGCCTTTTGCGTTGTTCCTAGGAAGATGTTGCTGCGGCTGAGGTCGAAGAGGTTGCTGCCCGTGTTCTCCTCAAGGATTTTGATGGATTCCTTTCGTACATTGAGGTCCTTCATCCATTTTGAGTCTATTTTTGTGTGTGGTGTAAGGAAATGGTCCAATTTCATTTTTCTGCATGTGGCTGTCCAATTTTCCCAGCACCATTTATTGAAGAGGTTGTCTTTTTTCCATTGGACATTCTTTCCTGCTTTGTCGAAGATTAGTTGACCATAGATTTGAGGGTCTATTTCTGGGCTCTCTATTCTGTTCCATTGATCTATGTGTCTGTTTTTGTGCCAGTACCATGCTGTCTTGATGATGACAGCTTTGTAATAGAGCTTGAAGTCCGGAATTGTGATGCCACCAACGTTGGCTTTCTTTTTCAATATCCCTTTGGCTATTCGAGGTCTTTTCTGGTTCCATATAAATTTTAGCATTATTTGTTCCATTTCTTTGAAAAAGATGGATGGTACTTTGATAGGAATTGCTTTAAATGTGTAGATTGCTTTAGGTAGCATAGACATTTTCACAATATTTATTCTTCCAATCCAGGAGCATGAAACATTTTTCCATTTCTTTGTGTCTTCCTCCATTTCTTTCATGAGTACTTTATAGTTTTCTGAGTATAGATTCTGTGTCTCTTTGGTTAGGTTTATTCCTAGGTATCTTATGGTTTTGGATGCAATTGTAAATGGGATTGACTCCTTAATATCTCTTTCTTCTGTCTTGCTGTTGGTGTAGAGGAATGCAACTGATTTCTGTGCATTGATTTTATATCCTGACACTTTACTGAATTCCTGTATAAGTTCTAGCAATTTTGGAGTGGAGTCTTTTGGGTTTTCCACATATAGTATCATATCATCTGCGAAGAGTGATAATTTGACTTCTTCTTTGCCGATTTGGATGCCTTTAATTTCCTTTTGTTGTCTGATTGCTGAGGCTAGGACCTCTAGTACTATGTTGAATAGCAGTGGTGATAATGGACATCCATGCCGTGTTCCTGACCTTAGCGGAAAAGCTTTCAGTTTTTCTCCATTGAGAATGATATTTGCGGTGGGTTTTTCATAGACGGCTTTGATGATATTGAGGTATGTGCCCTCTATCCCTACACTTTGAAGAGTTTTGATCAGGAAGGGATGCTGTACTTTGTCAAATGCTTTTTCAGCATCTATTGAGAGTATCATATGGTTCTTGTTCTTTCTTTTATTGATGTGTTGTATCACATTGACTGATTTGCGGATGTTGAACCAACCTTGCAGCCCTGGAATAAATCCCACTTGGTCATGGTGAATAATCTTTTTAATGTACTGTTGAATCCTATTGGCTAGTATTTTGTTGAGTATTTTCGCATCTGTGTTCATCAAGGATATCGGTCTATAGCTCTCTTTTTTGGTGGGATCCTTGCCTGGTTTTGGGATCAAGGTGATGCTGGCCTCATAAAATGAGTTTGGAAGTTTTCCTTCCATTTCTATTTTTTGGAACAGTTTCAGGAGTATAGGAATTAGTTCTTCTTTAAATGTTTGGTAGAATTCCCCCGGGAAGCCGTCTGGCCCTGGGCTTTTGTTTGTTTGGAGATTTTTAATGACTGTTTCAATCTCCTTACTGGTTATGGGTCTGTTGAGGCTTTCTATTTCTTCCTGGTTCAGTTGTGGTAGTTTATATGTTTCTAGGAATGCATCCATTTCTCCCAGATTGTCAAATTTATTGGCGTAGAGTTGCTCATAGTATGTTCTTATAATAGTTTGTATTTCTTTGGTGTTAGTTGTGATCTCTCCTCTTTCTTTTTTTTTAAATTTATTTATTTATTTATTTATTTATTTATTTATTTAAATTTTTTATTTTTTATATACATATATTTTTATCCCCAGGGGTACAGGTCTGTGAATCACCAGGTTTACACACTTCACAGCACTCACCAAATCACATACCCTCCCCAATGTCCATAATCCAACCCCCCTCTCCCAAACCCCCTCCCCCCAGCAACCCTCAGTTTGTTTTGTGAGATTAAGAGTCACTTATGGTTTGTCTCCCTCCCAATCCCATCTTGTTTCATTTATTCTTCTTCTACCCACTTAAGCCTCCATGTTGCATCACCACTTCCTCATATCAGGGAGATCATATGATAGTTGTCTTTCTCTGCTTGACTTATTTCACTAAGCATGATACGCTCTAGTTCCATCCATGTTGTTGCAAATGGCAAGATTTCATTTCTTTTGATGGCTGTATAGTATTCCATTGTGTATATATACCACATCTTCTTGATCCATTCATCTGTTGATGGACATCTAGGTTCTTTCCATAGTTTGGCTATTGTGGACATAGCTGCTATAAACATTCGGGTGCACGTGCCCCTTTGGTTCACTACATTTGTATCTTTAGGGTAAATACCCAATAGGGCAATTGCTGGGTCATAGGGCAGTTCTATTTTCAACATTTTGAGGAACCTCCATGCTGTTTTCCAGAGTGGCTGCACCAGCTTGCATTCCCACCAACAGTGTAGGAGGGTTCCCCTTTCTCCGCATCCTCAGCAGCATCTGTCATTTCCTGACTTGTTGATTTTAGCCATTCTGACTGGTGTGAGGTGATATCTCATTGTGGTTTTGATTTGTATTTCCCTGATGCCGAGTGATATGGAGCACTTTTTCATGTGTCTGTTCGCCATCTGGATGTCTTCTTTGCAGAAATGTCTGTTCATGTCCTCTGCCCATTTCTTGATTGGATTATTTGTTCTTTGGGTGTTGAGTTTGCTAAGTTCTTTATAGATTCTGGACACTAGTCCTTTATCTGATATGTTGTTTGCAAATATCTTCTCCCATTCTGTCAGTTGTCTTTTGATTTTGTTAACTGTTTCCTTTGCTGTGCAAAAGCTTTTGATCTTGATGAAATCCCAATAGTTCATTTTTGCCCTTGCTTCCCTTGCCTTTTGCGTTGTTCCTAGGAAGATGTTGCTGCGGCTGAGGTCGAAGAGGTTGCTGCCCGTGTTCTCCTCAAGGATTTTGATGGATTCCTTTCGTACATTGAGGTCCTTCATCCATTTTGAGTCTATTTTTGTGTGTGGTGTAAGGAAATGGTCCAATTTCATTTTTCTGCATGTGGCTGTCCAATTTTCCCAGCACCATTTATTGAAGAGGTTGTCTTTTTTCCATTGGACATTCTTTCCTGCTTTGTCGAAGATTAGTTGACCATAGATTTGAGGGTCTATTTCTGGGCTCTCTATTCTGTTCCATTGATCTATGTGTCTGTTTTTGTGCCAGTACCATGCTGTCTTGATGATGACAGCTTTGTAATCGAGCTTGAAGTCCGGAATTGTGATGCCACCAACGTTGGCTTTCTTTTTCAATATCCCTTTGGCTATTCGAGGTCTTTTCTGGTTCCATATAAATTTTAGCATTATTTGTTCCATTTCTTTGAAAAAGATGGATGGTACTTTGATAGGAATTGCTTTAAATGTGTAGATTGCTTTAGGTAGCATAGACATTTTCACAATATTTATTCTTCCAATCCAGGAGCATGAAACATTTTTCCATTTCTTTGTGTCTTCCTCCATTTCTTTCATGAGTACTTTATAGTTTTCTGAGTATAGATTCTGTGTCTCTTTGGTTAGGTTTATTCTAGGTATCTTATGGTTTTGGATGCAATTGTAAATGGGATTGACTCCTTAATATCTCTTTCTTCTGTCTTGCTGTTGGTGTAGAGGAATGCAACTGATTTCTGTGCATTGATTTTATATCCTGACACTTTACTGAATTCCTGTATAAGTTCTAGCAATTTTGGAGTGGAGTCTTTTGGGTTTTCCACATATAGTATCATATCATCTGCGAAGAGTGATAATTTGACTTCTTCTTTGCCGATTTGGATGCCTTTAATTTCCTTTTGTTGTCTGATTGCTGAGGCTAGGACCTCTAGTACTATGTTGAATAGCAGTGGTGATAATGGACATCCATGCCGTGTTCCTGACCTTAGCGGAAAAGCTTTCAGTTTTTCTCCATTGAGAATGATATTTGCGGTGGGTTTTTCATAGACGGCTTTGATGATATTGAGGTATGTGCCCTCTATCCCTACACTTTGAAGAGTTTTGATCAGGAAGGGATGCTGTACTTTGTCAAATGCTTTTTCAGCATCTATTGAGAGTATCATATGGTTCTTGTTCTTTCTTTTATTGATGTGTTGTATCACATTGACTGATTTGCGGATGTTGAACCAACCTTGCAGCCCTGGAATAAATCCCACTTGGTCATGGTGAATAATCTTTTTAATGTACTGTTGAATCCTATTGGCTAGTATTTTGTTGAGTATTTTCGCATCTGTGTTCATCAAGGATATCGGTCTATAGCTCTCTTTTTTGGTGGGATCCTTGCCTGGTTTTGGGATCAAGGTGATGCTGGCCTCATAAAATGAGTTTGGAAGTTTTCCTTCCATTTCTATTTTTTGGAACAGTTTCAGGAGTATAGGAATTAGTTCTTCTTTAAATGTTTGGTAGAATTCCCCCGGGAAGCCGTCTGGCCCTGGGCTTTTGTTTGTTTGGAGATTTTTAATGACTGTTTCAATCTCCTTACTGGTTATGGGTCTGTTGAGGCTTTCTATTTCTTCCTGGTTCAGTTGTGGTAGTTTATATGTTTCTAGGAATGCATCCATTTCTCCCAGATTGTCAAATTTATTGGCGTAGAGTTGCTCATAGTATGTTCTTATAATAGTTTGTATTTCTTTGGTGTTAGTTGTGATCTCTCCTCTTTCTTTTTTTTTAAATTTATTTATTTATTTATTTATTTATTTATTTAAATTTTTTATTTTTTATATACATATATTTTTATCCCCAGGGGTACAGGTCTGTGAATCACCAGGTTTACACACTTCACAGCACTCACCAAATCACATACCCTCCCCAATGTCCATAATCCAACCCCCCTCTCCCAAACCCCCTCCCCCCAGCAACCCTCAGTTTGTTTTGTGAGATTAAGAGTCACTTATGGTTTGTCTCCCTCCCAATCCCATCTTGTTTCATTTATTCTTCTTCTACCCACTTAAGCCTCCATGTTGCATCACCACTTCCTCATATCAGGGAGATCATATGATAGTTGTCTTTCTCTGCTTGACTTATTTCACTAAGCATGATACGCTCTAGTTCCATCCATGTTGTTGCAAATGGCAAGATTTCATTTCTTTTGATGGCTGTATAGTATTCCATTGTGTATATATACCACATCTTCTTGATCCATTCATCTGTTGATGGACATCTAGGTTCTTTCCATAGTTTGGCTATTGTGGACATAGCTGCTATAAACATTCGGGTGCACGTGCCCCTTTGGTTCACTACATTTGTATCTTTAGGGTAAATACCCAATAGGGCAATTGCTGGGTCATAGGGCAGTTCTATTTTCAACATTTTGAGGAACCTCCATGCTGTTTTCCAGAGTGGCTGCACCAGCTTGCATTCCCACCAACAGTGTAGGAGGGTTCCCCTTTCTCCGCATCCTCAGCAGCATCTGTCATTTCCTGACTTGTTGATTTTAGCCATTCTGACTGGTGTGAGGTGATATCTCATTGTGGTTTTGATTTGTATTTCCCTGATGCCGAGTGATATGGAGCACTTTTTCATGTGTCTGTTCGCCATCTGGATGTCTTCTTTGCAGAAATGTCTGTTCATGTCCTCTGCCCATTTCTTGATTGGATTATTTGTTCTTTGGGTGTTGAGTTTGCTAAGTTCTTTATAGATTCTGGACACTAGTCCTTTATCTGATATGTTGTTTGCAAATATCTTCTCCCATTCTGTCAGTTGTCTTTTGATTTTGTTAACTGTTTCCTTTGCTGTGCAAAAGCTTTTGATCTTGATGAAATCCCAATAGTTCATTTTTGCCCTTGCTTCCCTTGCCTTTTGCGTTGTTCCTAGGAAGATGTTGCTGCGGCTGAGGTCGAAGAGGTTGCTGCCCGTGTTCTCCTCAAGGATTTTGATGGATTCCTTTCGTACATTGAGGTCCTTCATCCATTTTGAGTCTATTTTTGTGTGTGGTGTAAGGAAATGGTCCAATTTCATTTTTCTGCATGTGGCTGTCCAATTTTCCCAGCACCATTTATTGAAGAGGTTGTCTTTTTTCCATTGGACATTCTTTCCTGCTTTGTCGAAGATTAGTTGACCATAGATTTGAGGGTCTATTTCTGGGCTCTCTATTCTGTTCCATTGATCTATGTGTCTGTTTTTGTGCCAGTACCATGCTGTCTTGATGATGACAGCTTTGTAATAGAGCTTGAAGTCCGGAATTGTGATGCCACCAACGTTGGCTTTCTTTTTCAATATCCCTTTGGCTATTCGAGGTCTTTTCTGGTTCCATATAAATTTTAGCATTATTTGTTCCATTTCTTTGAAAAAGATGGATGGTACTTTGATAGGAATTGCTTTAAATGTGTAGATTGCTTTAGGTAGCATAGACATTTTCACAATATTTATTCTTCCAATCCAGGAGCATGAAACATTTTTCCATTTCTTTGTGTCTTCCTCCATTTCTTTCATGAGTACTTTATAGTTTTCTGAGTATAGATTCTGTGTCTCTTTGGTTAGGTTTATTCCTAGGTATCTTATGGTTTTGGATGCAATTGTAAATGGGATTGACTCCTTAATATCTCTTTCTTCTGTCTTGCTGTTGGTGTAGAGGAATGCAACTGATTTCTGTGCATTGATTTTATATCCTGACACTTTACTGAATTCCTGTATAAGTTCTAGCAATTTTGGAGTGGAGTCTTTTGGGTTTTCCACATATAGTATCATATCATCTGCGAAGAGTGATAATTTGACTTCTTCTTTGCCGATTTGGATGCCTTTAATTTCCTTTTGTTGTCTGATTGCTGAGGCTAGGACCTCTAGTACTATGTTGAATAGCAGTGGTGATAATGGACATCCATGCCGTGTTCCTGACCTTAGCGGAAAAGCTTTCAGTTTTTCTCCATTGAGAATGATATTTGCGGTGGGTTTTTCATAGACGGCTTTGATGATATTGAGGTATGTGCCCTCTATCCCTACACTTTGAAGAGTTTTGATCAGGAAGGGATGCTGTACTTTGTCAAATGCTTTTTCAGCATCTATTGAGAGTATCATATGGTTCTTGTTCTTTCTTTTATTGATGTGTTGTATCACATTGACTGATTTGCGGATGTTGAACCAACCTTGCAGCCCTGGAATAAATCCCACTTGGTCATGGTGAATAATCTTTTTAATGTACTGTTGAATCCTATTGGCTAGTATTTTGTTGAGTATTTTCGCATCTGTGTTCATCAAGGATATCGGTCTATAGCTCTCTTTTTTGGTGGGATCCTTGCCTGGTTTTGGGATCAAGGTGATGCTGGCCTCATAAAATGAGTTTGGAAGTTTTCCTTCCATTTCTATTTTTTGGAACAGTTTCAGGAGTATAGGAATTAGTTCTTCTTTAAATGTTTGGTAGAATTCCCCCGGGAAGCCGTCTGGCCCTGGGCTTTTGTTTGTTTGGAGATTTTTAATGACTGTTTCAATCTCCTTACTGGTTATGGGTCTGTTGAGGCTTTCTATTTCTTCCTGGTTCAGTTGTGGTAGTTTATATGTTTCTAGGAATGCATCCATTTCTCCCAGATTGTCAAATTTATTGGCGTAGAGTTGCTCATAGTATGTTCTTATAATAGTTTGTATTTCTTTGGTGTTAGTTGTGATCTCTCCTCTTTCTTTTTTTTTAAATTTATTTATTTATTTATTTATTTATTTATTTAGATTTTTTATTTTTTATATACATATATTTTTATCCCCAGGGGTACAGGTCTGTGAATCACCAGGTTTACACACTTCACAGCACTCACCAAATCACATACCCTCCCCAATGTCCATAATCCAACCCCCCTCTCCCAAACCCCCTCCCCCCAGCAACCCTCAGTTTGTTTTGTGAGATTAAGAGTCACTTATGGTTTGTCTCCCTCCCAATCCCATCTTGTTTCATTTATTCTTCTTCTACCCACTTAAGCCTCCATGTTGCATCACCACTTCCTCATATCAGGGAGATCATATGATAGTTGTCTTTCTCTGCTTGACTTATTTCACTAAGCATGATACGCTCTAGTTCCATCCATGTTGTTGCAAATGGCAAGATTTCATTTCTTTTGATGGCTGTATAGTATTCCATTGTGTATATATACCACATCTTCTTGATCCATTCATCTGTTGATGGACATCTAGGTTCTTTCCATAGTTTGGCTATTGTGGACATAGCTGCTATAAACATTCGGGTGCACGTGCCCCTTTGGTTCACTACATTTGTATCTTTAGGGTAAATACCCAATAGGGCAATTGCTGGGTCATAGGGCAGTTCTATTTTCAACATTTTGAGGAACCTCCATGCTGTTTTCCAGAGTGGCTGCACCAGCTTGCATTCCCACCAACAGTGTAGGAGGGTTCCCCTTTCTCCGCATCCTCAGCAGCATCTGTCATTTCCTGACTTGTTGATTTTAGCCATTCTGACTGGTGTGAGGTGATATCTCATTGTGGTTTTGATTTGTATTTCCCTGATGCCGAGTGATATGGAGCACTTTTTCATGTGTCTGTTCGCCATCTGGATGTCTTCTTTGCAGAAATGTCTGTTCATGTCCTCTGCCCATTTCTTGATTGGATTATTTGTTCTTTGGGTGTTGAGTTTGCTAAGTTCTTTATAGATTCTGGACACTAGTCCTTTATCTGATATGTTGTTTGCAAATATCTTCTCCCATTCTGTCAGTTGTCTTTTGATTTTGTTAACTGTTTCCTTTGCTGTGCAAAAGCTTTTGATCTTGATGAAATCCCAATAGTTCATTTTTGCCCTTGCTTCCCTTGCCTTTTGCGTTGTTCCTAGGAAGATGTTGCTGCGGCTGAGGTCGAAGAGGTTGCTGCCCGTGTTCTCCTCAAGGATTTTGATGGATTCCTTTCGTACATTGAGGTCCTTCATCCATTTTGAGTCTATTTTTGTGTGTGGTGTAAGGAAATGGTCCAATTTCATTTTTCTGCATGTGGCTGTCCAATTTTCCCAGCACCATTTATTGAAGAGGTTGTCTTTTTTCCATTGGACATTCTTTCCTGCTTTGTCAAAGATTAGTTGACCATAGATTTGAGGGTCTATTTCTGGGCTCTCTATTCTGTTCCATTGATCTATGTGTCTGTTTTTGTGCCAGTACCATGCTGTCTTGATGATGACAGCTTTGTAATCGAGCTTGAAGTCCGGAATTGTGATGCCACCAACGTTGGCTTTCTTTTTCAATATCCCTTTGGCTATTCGAGGTCTTTTCTGGTTCCATATAAATTTTAGCATTATTTGTTCCATTTCTTTGAAAAAGATGGATGGTACTTTGATAGGAATTGCTTTAAATGTGTAGATTGCTTTAGGTAGCATAGACATTTTCACAATATTTATTCTTCCAATCCAGGAGCATGAAACATTTTTCCATTTCTTTGTGTCTTCCTCCATTTCTTTCATGAGTACTTTATAGTTTTCTGAGTATAGATTCTGTGTCTCTTTGGTTAGGTTTATTCCTAGGTATCTTATGGTTTTGGATGCAATTGTAAATGGGATTGACTCCTTAATATCTCTTTCTTCTGTCTTGCTGTTGGTGTAGAGGAATGCAACTGATTTCTGTGCATTGATTTTATATCCTGACACTTTACTGAATTCCTGTATAAGTTCTAGCAATTTTGGAGTGGAGTCTTTTGGGTTTTCCACATATAGTATCATATCATCTGCGAAGAGTGATAATTTGACTTCTTCTTTGCCGATTTGGATGCCTTTAATTTCCTTTTGTTGTCTGATTGCTGAGGCTAGGACCTCTAGTACTATGTTGAATAGCAGTGGTGATAATGGACATCCATGCCGTGTTCCTGACCTTAGCGGAAAAGCTTTCAGTTTTTCTCCATTGAGAATGATATTTGCGGTGGGTTTTTCATAGACGGCTTTGATGATATTGAGGTATGTGCCCTCTATCCCTACACTTTGAAGAGTTTTGATCAGGAAGGGATGCTGTACTTTGTCAAATGCTTTTTCAGCATCTATTGAGAGTATCATATGGTTCTTGTTCTTTCTTTTATTGATGTGTTGTATCACATTGACTGATTTGCGGATGTTGAACCAACCTTGCAGCCCTGGAATAAATCCCACTTGGTCATGGTGAATAATCTTTTTAATGTACTGTTGAATCCTATTGGCTAGTATTTTGTTGAGTATTTTCGCATCTGTGTTCATCAAGGATATCGGTCTATAGCTCTCTTTTTTGGTGGGATCCTTGCCTGGTTTTGGGATCAAGGTGATGCTGGCCTCATAAAATGAGTTTGGAAGTTTTCCTTCCATTTCTATTTTTTGGAACAGTTTCAGGAGTATAGGAATTAGTTCTTCTTTAAATGTTTGGTAGAATTCCCCCGGGAAGCCGTCTGGCCCTGGGCTTTTGTTTGTTTGGAGATTTTTAATGACTGTTTCAATCTCCTTACTGGTTATGGGTCTGTTGAGGCTTTCTATTTCTTCCTGGTTCAGTTGTGGTAGTTTATATGTTTCTAGGAATGCATCCATTTCTCCCAGATTGTCAAATTTATTGGCGTAGAGTTGCTCATAGTATGTTCTTATAATAGTTTGTATTTCTTTGGTGTTAGTTGTGATCTCTCCTCTTTCTTTTTTTTAAAATTTATTTATTTATTTATTTATTTATTTAGATTTTTTATTTTTTATATACATATATTTTTATCCCCAGGGGTACAGGTCTGTGAATCACCAGGTTTACACACTTCACAGCACTCACCAAATCACATACCCTCCCCAATGTCCATAATCCAACCCCCCTCTCCCAAACCCCCTCCCCCCAGCAACCCTCAGTTTGTTTTGTGAGATTAAGAGTCACTTATGGTTTGTCTCCCTCCCAATCCCATCTTGTTTCATTTATTCTTCTTCTACCCACTTAAGCCTCCATGTTGCATCACCACTTCCTCATATCAGGGAGATCATATGATAGTTGTCTTTCTCTGCTTGACTTATTTCACTAAGCATGATACGCTCTAGTTCCATCCATGTTGTTGCAAATGGCAAGATTTCATTTCTTTTGATGGCTGTATAGTATTCCATTGTGTATATATACCACATCTTCTTGATCCATTCATCTGTTGATGGACATCTAGGTTCTTTCCATAGTTTGGCTATTGTGGACATAGCTGCTATAAACATTCGGGTGCACGTGCCCCTTTGGTTCACTACATTTGTATCTTTAGGGTAAATACCCAATAGGGCAATTGCTGGGTCATAGGGCAGTTCTATTTTCAACATTTTGAGGAACCTCCATGCTGTTTTCCAGAGTGGCTGCACCAGCTTGCATTCCCACCAACAGTGTAGGAGGGTTCCCCTTTCTCTGCATCCTCAGCAGCATCTGTCATTTCCTGACTTGTTGATTTTAGCCATTCTGACTGGTGTGAGGTGATATCTCATTGTGGTTTTGATTTGTATTTCCCTGATGCCGAGTGATATGGAGCACTTTTTCATGTGTCTGTTCGCCATCTGGATGTCTTCTTTGCAGAAATGTCTGTTCATGTCCTCTGCCCATTTCTTGATTGGATTATTTGTTCTTTGGGTGTTGAGTTTGCTAAGTTCTTTATAGATTCTGGACACTAGTCCTTTATCTGATATGTTGTTTGCAAATATCTTCTCCCATTCTGTCAGTTGTCTTTTGATTTTGTTAACTGTTTCCTTTGCTGTGCAAAAGCTTTTGATCTTGATGAAATCCCAATAGTTCATTTTTGCCCTTGCTTCCCTTGCCTTTTGCGTTGTTCCTAGGAAGATGTTGCTGCGGCTGAGGTCGAAGAGGTTGCTGCCCGTGTTCTCCTCAAGGATTTTGATGGATTCCTTTCGTACATTGAGGTCCTTCATCCATTTTGAGTCTATTTTTGTGTGTGGTGTAAGGAAATGGTCCAATTTCATTTTTCTGCATGTGGCTGTCCAATTTTCCCAGCACCATTTATTGAAGAGGTTGTCTTTTTTCCATTGGACATTCTTTCCTGCTTTGTCAAAGATTAGTTGACCATAGATTTGAGGGTCTATTTCTGGGCTCTCTATTCTGTTCCATTGATCTATGTGTCTGTTTTTGTGCCAGTACCATGCTGTCTTGATGATGACAGCTTTGTAATAGAGCTTGAAGTCCGGAATTGTGATGCCACCAACGTTGGCTTTCTTTTTCAATATCCCTTTGGCTATTCGAGGTCTTTTCTGGTTCCATATAAATTTTAGCATTATTTGTTCCATTTCTTTGAAAAAGATGGATGGTACTTTGATAGGAATTGCTTTAAATGTGTAGATTGCTTTAGGTAGCATAGACATTTTCACAATATTTATTCTTCCAATCCAGGAGCATGAAACATTTTTCCATTTCTTTGTGTCTTCCTCCATTTCTTTCATGAGTACTTTATAGTTTTCTGAGTATAGATTCTGTGTCTCTTTGGTTAGGTTTATTCCTAGGTATCTTATGGTTTTGGATGCAATTGTAAATGGGATTGACTCCTTAATATCTCTTTCTTCTGTCTTGCTGTTGGTGTAGAGGAATGCAACTGATTTCTGTGCATTGATTTTATATCCTGACACTTTACTGAATTCCTGTATAAGTTCTAGCAATTTTGGAGTGGAGTCTTTTGGGTTTTCCACATATAGTATCATATCATCTGCGAAGAGTGATAATTTGACTTCTTCTTTGCCGATTTGGATGCCTTTAATTTCCTTTTGTTGTCTGATTGCTGAGGCTAGGACCTCTAGTACTATGTTGAATAGCAGTGGTGATAATGGACATCCATGCCGTGTTCCTGACCTTAGCGGAAAAGCTTTCAGTTTTTCTCCATTGAGAATGATATTTGCGGTGGGTTTTTCATAGACGGCTTTGATGATATTGAGGTATGTGCCCTCTATCCCTACACTTTGAAGAGTTTTGATCAGGAAGGGATGCTGTACTTTGTCAAATGCTTTTTCAGCATCTATTGAGAGTATCATATGGTTCTTGTTCTTTCTTTTATTGATGTGTTGTATCACATTGACTGATTTGCGGATGTTGAACCAACCTTGCAGCCCTGGAATAAATCCCACTTGGTCATGGTGAATAATCTTTTTAATGTACTGTTGAATCCTATTGGCTAGTATTTTGTTGAGTATTTTCGCATCTGTGTTCATCAAGGATATCGGTCTATAGCTCTCTTTTTTGGTGGGATCCTTGCCTGGTTTTGGGATCAAGGTGATGCTGGCCTCATAAAATGAGTTTGGAAGTTTTCCTTCCATTTCTATTTTTTGGAACAGTTTCAGGAGTATAGGAATTAGTTCTTCTTTAAATGTTTGGTAGAATTCCCCCGGGAAGCCGTCTGGCCCTGGGCTTTTGTTTGTTTGGAGATTTTTAATGACTGTTTCAATCTCCTTACTGGTTATGGGTCTGTTGAGGCTTTCTATTTCTTCCTGGTTCAGTTGTGGTAGTTTATATGTTTCTAGGAATGCATCCATTTCTCCCAGATTGTCAAATTTATTGGCGTAGAGTTGCTCATAGTATGTTCTTATAATAGTTTGTATTTCTTTGGTGTTAGTTGTGATCTCTCCTCTTTCTTTTTTTTAAAATTTATTTATTTATTTATTTATTTATTTATTTATTTAGATTTTTTATTTTTTATATACATATATTTTTATCCCCAGGGGTACAGGTCTGTGAATCACCAGGTTTACACACTTCACAGCACTCACCAAATCACATACCCTCCCCAATGTCCATAATCCAACCCCCCTCTCCCAAACCCCCTCCCCCCAGCAACCCTCAGTTTGTTTTGTGAGATTAAGAGTCACTTATGGTTTGTCTCCCTCCCAATCCCATCTTGTTTCATTTATTCTTCTTCTACCCACTTAAGCCTCCATGTTGCATCACCACTTCCTCATATCAGGGAGATCATATGATAGTTGTCTTTCTCTGCTTGACTTATTTCACTAAGCATGATACGCTCTAGTTCCATCCATGTTGTTGCAAATGGCAAGATTTCATTTCTTTTGATGGCTGTATAGTATTCCATTGTGTATATATACCACATCTTCTTGATCCATTCATCTGTTGATGGACATCTAGGTTCTTTCCATAGTTTGGCTATTGTGGACATAGCTGCTATAAACATTCGGGTGCACGTGCCCCTTTGGTTCACTACATTTGTATCTTTAGGGTAAATACCCAATAGGGCAATTGCTGGGTCATAGGGCAGTTCTATTTTCAACATTTTGAGGAACCTCCATGCTGTTTTCCAGAGTGGCTGCACCAGCTTGCATTCCCACCAACAGTGTAGGAGGGTTCCCCTTTCTCCGCATCCTCAGCAGCATCTGTCATTTCCTGACTTGTTGATTTTAGCCATTCTGACTGGTGTGAGGTGATATCTCATTGTGGTTTTGATTTGTATTTCCCTGATGCCGAGTGATATGGAGCACTTTTTCATGTGTCTGTTCGCCATCTGGATGTCTTCTTTGCAGAAATGTCTGTTCATGTCCTCTGCCCATTTCTTGATTGGATTATTTGTTCTTTGGGTGTTGAGTTTGCTAAGTTCTTTATAGATTCTGGACACTAGTCCTTTATCTGATATGTTGTTTGCAAATATCTTCTCCCATTCTGTCAGTTGTCTTTTGATTTTGTTAACTGTTTCCTTTGCTGTGCAAAAGCTTTTGATCTTGATGAAATCCCAATAGTTCATTTTTGCCCTTGCTTCCCTTGCCTTTTGCGTTGTTCCTAGGAAGATGTTGCTGCGGCTGAGGTCGAAGAGGTTGCTGCCCGTGTTCTCCTCAAGGATTTTGATGGATTCCTTTCGTACATTGAGGTCCTTCATCCATTTTGAGTCTATTTTTGTGTGTGGTGTAAGGAAATGGTCCAATTTCATTTTTCTGCATGTGGCTGTCCAATTTTCCCAGCACCATTTATTGAAGAGGTTGTCTTTTTTCCATTGGACATTCTTTCCTGCTTTGTCGAAGATTAGTTGACCATAGATTTGAGGGTCTATTTCTGGGCTCTCTATTCTGTTCCATTGATCTATGTGTCTGTTTTTGTGCCAGTACCATGCTGTCTTGATGATGACAGCTTTGTAATAGAGCTTGAAGTCCGGAATTGTGATGCCACCAACGTTGGCTTTCTTTTTCAATATCCCTTTGGCTATTCGAGGTCTTTTCTGGTTCCATATAAATTTTAGCATTATTTGTTCCATTTCTTTGAAAAAGATGGATGGTACTTTGATAGGAATTGCTTTAAATGTGTAGATTGCTTTAGGTAGCATAGACATTTTCACAATATTTATTCTTCCAATCCAGGAGCATGAAACATTTTTCCATTTCTTTGTGTCTTCCTCCATTTCTTTCATGAGTACTTTATAGTTTTCTGAGTATAGATTCTGTGACTCTTTGGTTAGGTTTATTCCTAGGTATCTTATGGTTTTGGATGCAATTGTAAATGGGATTGACTCCTTAATATCTCTTTCTTCTGTCTTGCTGTTGGTGTAGAGGAATGCAACTGATTTCTGTGCATTGATTTTATATCCTGACACTTTACTGAATTCCTGTATAAGTTCTAGCAATTTTGGAGTGGAGTCTTTTGGGTTTTCCACATATAGTATCATATCATCTGCGAAGAGTGATAATTTGACTTCTTCTTTGCCGATTTGGATGCCTTTAATTTCCTTTTGTTGTCTGATTGCTGAGGCTAGGACCTCTAGTACTATGTTGAATAGCAGTGGTGATAATGGACATCCATGCCGTGTTCCTGACCTTAGCGGAAAAGCTTTCAGTTTTTCTCCATTGAGAATGATATTTGCGGTGGGTTTTTCATAGACGGCTTTGATGATATTGAGGTATGTGCCCTCTATCCCTACACTTTGAAGAGTTTTGATCAGGAAGGGATGCTGTACTTTGTCAAATGCTTTTTCAGCATCTATTGAGAGTATCATATGGTTCTTGTTCTTTCTTTTATTGATGTGTTGTATCACATTGACTGATTTGCGGATGTTGAACCAACCTTGCAGCCCTGGAATAAATCCCACTTGGTCATGGTGAATAATCTTTTTAATGTACTGTTGAATCCTATTGGCTAGTATTTTGTTGAGTATTTTCGCATCTGTGTTCATCAAGGATATCGGTCTATAGCTCTCTTTTTTGGTGGGATCCTTGCCTGGTTTTGGGATCAAGGTGATGCTGGCCTCATAAAATGAGTTTGGAAGTTTTCCTTCCATTTCTATTTTTTGGAACAGTTTCAGGAGTATAGGAATTAGTTCTTCTTTAAATGTTTGGTAGAATTCCCCCGGGAAGCCGTCTGGCCCTGGGCTTTTGTTTGTTTGGAGATTTTTAATGACTGTTTCAATCTCCTTACTGGTTATGGGTCTGTTGAGGCTTTCTATTTCTTCCTGGTTCAGTTGTGGTAGTTTATATGTTTCTAGGAATGCATCCATTTCTCCCAGATTGTCAAATTTATTGGCGTAGAGTTGCTCATAGTATGTTCTTATAATAGTTTGTATTTCTTTGGTGTTAGTTGTGATCTCTCCTCTTTCTTTTTTTTAAAATTTATTTATTTATTTATTTATTTATTTATTTAGATTTTTTATTTTTTATATACATATATTTTTATCCCCAGGGGTACAGGTCTGTGAATCACCAGGTTTACACACTTCACAGCACTCACCAAATCACATACCCTCCCCAATGTCCATAATCCAACCCCCCTCTCCCAAACCCCCTCCCCCCAGCAACCCTCAGTTTGTTTTGTGAGATTAAGAGTCACTTATGGTTTGTCTCCCTCCCAATCCCATCTTGTTTCATTTATTCTTCTTCTACCCACTTAAGCCTCCATGTTGCATCACCACTTCCTCATATCAGGGAGATCATATGATAGTTGTCTTTCTCTGCTTGACTTATTTCACTAAGCATGATACGCTCTAGTTCCATCCATGTTGTTGCAAATGGCAAGATTTCATTTCTTTTGATGGCTGTATAGTATTCCATTGTGTATATATACCACATCTTCTTGATCCATTCATCTGTTGATGGACATCTAGGTTCTTTCCATAGTTTGGCTATTGTGGACATAGCTGCTATAAACATTCGGGTGCACGTGCCCCTTTGGTTCACTACATTTGTATCTTTAGGGTAAATACCCAATAGGGCAATTGCTGGGTCATAGGGCAGTTCTATTTTCAACATTTTGAGGAACCTCCATGCTGTTTTCCAGAGTGGCTGCACCAGCTTGCATTCCCACCAACAGTGTAGGAGGGTTCCCCTTTCTCCGCATCCTCAGCAGCATCTGTCATTTCCTGACTTGTTGATTTTAGCCATTCTGACTGGTGTGAGGTGATATCTCATTGTGGTTTTGATTTGTATTTCCCTGATGCCGAGTGATATGGAGCACTTTTTCATGTGTCTGTTCGCCATCTGGATGTCTTCTTTGCCAAATGTCTGTTCATGTCCTCTGCCCATTTCTTGATTGGATTATTTGTTCTTTGGGTGTTGAGTTTGCTAAGTTCTTTATAGATTCTGGACACTAGTCCTTTATCTGATATGTTGTTTGCAAATATCTTCTCCCATTCTGTCAGTTGTCTTTTGATTTTGTTAACTGTTTCCTTTGCTGTGCAAAAGCTTTTGATCTTGATGAAATCCCAATAGTTCATTTTTGCCCTTGCTTCCCTTGCCTTTTGCGTTGTTCCTAGGAAGATGTTGCTGCGGCTGAGGTCGAAGAGGTTGCTGCCCGTGTTCTCCTCAAGGATTTTGATGGATTCCTTTCGTACATTGAGGTCCTTCATCCATTTTGAGTCTATTTTTGTGTGTGGTGTAAGGAAATGGTCCAATTTCATTTTTCTGCATGTGGCTGTCCAATTTTCCCAGCACCATTTATTGAAGAGGTTGTCTTTTTTCCATTGGACATTCTTTCCTGCTTTGTCGAAGATTAGTTGACCATAGATTTGAGGGTCTATTTCTGGGCTCTCTATTCTGTTCCATTGATCTATGTGTCTGTTTTTGTGCCAGTACCATGCTGTCTTGATGATGACAGCTTTGTAATAGAGCTTGAAGTCCGGAATTGTGATGCCACCAACGTTGGCTTTCTTTTTCAATATCCCTTTGGCTATTCGAGGTCTTTTCTGGTTCCATATAAATTTTAGCATTATTTGTTCCATTTCTTTGAAAAAGATGGATGGTACTTTGATAGGAATTGCTTTAAATGTGTAGATTGCTTTAGGTAGCATAGACATTTTCACAATATTTATTCTTCCAATCCAGGAGCATGAAACATTTTTCCATTTCTTTGTGTCTTCCTCCATTTCTTTCATGAGTACTTTATAGTTTTCTGAGTATAGATTCTGTGTCTCTTTGGTTAGGTTTATTCCTAGGTATCTTATGGTTTTGGATGCAATTGTAAATGGGATTGACTCCTTAATATCTCTTTCTTCTGTCTTGCTGTTGGTGTAGAGGAATGCAACTGATTTCTGTGCATTGATTTTATATCCTGACACTTTACTGAATTCCTGTATAAGTTCTAGCAATTTTGGAGTGGAGTCTTTTGGGTTTTCCACATATAGTATCATATCATCTGCGAAGAGTGATAATTTGACTTCTTCTTTGCCGATTTGGATGCCTTTAATTTCCTTTTGTTGTCTGATTGCTGAGGCTAGGACCTCTAGTACTATGTTGAATAGCAGTGGTGATAATGGACATCCATGCCGTGTTCCTGACCTTAGCGGAAAAGCTTTCAGTTTTTCTCCATTGAGAATGATATTTGCGGTGGGTTTTTCATAGACGGCTTTGATGATATTGAGGTATGTGCCCTCTATCCCTACACTTTGAAGAGTTTTGATCAGGAAGGGATGCTGTACTTTGTCAAATGCTTTTTCAGCATCTATTGAGAGTATCATATGGTTCTTGTTCTTTCTTTTATTGATGTGTTGTATCACATTGACTGATTTGCGGATGTTGAACCAACCTTGCAGCCCTGGAATAAATCCCACTTGGTCATGGTGAATAATCTTTTTAATGTACTGTTGAATCCTATTGGCTAGTATTTTGTTGAGTATTTTCGCATCTGTGTTCATCAAGGATATCGGTCTATAGCTCTCTTTTTTGGTGGGATCCTTGCCTGGTTTTGGGATCAAGGTGATGCTGGCCTCATAAAATGAGTTTGGAAGTTTTCCTTCCATTTCTATTTTTTGGAACAGTTTCAGGAGTATAGGAATTAGTTCTTCTTTAAATGTTTGGTAGAATTCCCCCGGGAAGCCGTCTGGCCCTGGGCTTTTGTTTGTTTGGAGATTTTTAATGACTGTTTCAATCTCCTTACTGGTTATGGGTCTGTTGAGGCTTTCTATTTCTTCCTGGTTCAGTTGTGGTAGTTTATATGTTTCTAGGAATGCATCCATTTCTCCCAGATTGTCAAATTTATTGGCGTAGAGTTGCTCATAGTATGTTCTTATAATAGTTTGTATTTCTTTGGTGTTAGTTGTGATCTCTCCTCTTTCTTTTTTTTTAAATTTATTTATTTATTTATTTATTTATTTATTTATTTATTTAGATTTTTTATTTTTTATATACATATATTTTTATCCCCAGGGGTACAGGTCTGTGAATCACCAGGTTTACACACTTCACAGCACTCACCAAATCACATACCCTCCCCAATGTCCATAATCCAACCCCCCTCTCCCAAACCCCCTCCCCCCAGCAACCCTCAGTTTGTTTTGTGAGATTAAGAGTCACTTATGGTTTGTCTCCCTCCCAATCCCATCTTGTTTCATTTATTCTTCTTCTACCCACTTAAGCCTCCATGTTGCATCACCACTTCCTCATATCAGGGAGATCATATGATAGTTGTCTTTCTCTGCTTGACTTATTTCACTAAGCATGATACGCTCTAGTTCCATCCATGTTGTTGCAAATGGCAAGATTTCATTTCTTTTGATGGCTGTATAGTATTCCATTGTGTATATATACCACATCTTCTTGATCCATTCATCTGTTGATGGACATCTAGGTTCTTTCCATAGTTTGGCTATTGTGGACATAGCTGCTATAAACATTCGGGTGCACGTGCCCCTTTGGTTCACTACATTTGTATCTTTAGGGTAAATACCCAATAGGGCAATTGCTGGGTCATAGGGCAGTTCTATTTTCAACATTTTGAGGAACCTCCATGCTGTTTTCCAGAGTGGCTGCACCAGCTTGCATTCCCACCAACAGTGTAGGAGGGTTCCCCTTTCTCCGCATCCTCAGCAGCATCTGTCATTTCCTGACTTGTTGATTTTAGCCATTCTGACTGGTGTGAGGTGATATCTCATTGTGGTTTTGATTTGTATTTCCCTGATGCCGAGTGATATGGAGCACTTTTTCATGTGTCTGTTCGCCATCTGGATGTCTTCTTTGCAGAAATGTCTGTTCATGTCCTCTGCCCATTTCTTGATTGGATTATTTGTTCTTTGGGTGTTGAGTTTGCTAAGTTCTTTATAGATTCTGGACACTAGTCCTTTATCTGATATGTTGTTTGCAAATATCTTCTCCCATTCTGTCAGTTGTCTTTTGATTTTGTTAACTGTTTCCTTTGCTGTGCAAAAGCTTTTGATCTTGATGAAATCCCAATAGTTCATTTTTGCCCTTGCTTCCCTTGCCTTTTGCGTTGTTCCTAGGAAGATGTTGCTGCGGCTGAGGTCGAAGAGGTTGCTGCCCGTGTTCTCCTCAAGGATTTTGATGGATTCCTTTCGTACATTGAGGTCCTTCATCCATTTTGAGTCTATTTTTGTGTGTGGTGTAAGGAAATGGTCCAATTTCATTTTTCTGCATGTGGCTGTCCAATTTTCCCAGCACCATTTATTGAAGAGGTTGTCTTTTTTCCATTGGACATTCTTTCCTGCTTTGTCGAAGATTAGTTGACCATAGATTTGAGGGTCTATTTCTGGGCTCTCTATTCTGTTCCATTGATCTATGTGTCTGTTTTTGTGCCAGTACCATGCTGTCTTGATGATGACAGCTTTGTAATAGAGCTTGAAGTCCGGAATTGTGATGCCACCAACGTTGGCTTTCTTTTTCAATATCCCTTTGGCTATTCGAGGTCTTTTCTGGTTCCATATAAATTTTAGCATTATTTGTTCCATTTCTTTGAAAAAGATGGATGGTACTTTGATAGGAATTGCTTTAAATGTGTAGATTGCTTTAGGTAGCATAGACATTTTCACAATATTTATTCTTCCAATCCAGGAGCATGAAACATTTTTCCATTTCTTTGTGTCTTCCTCCATTTCTTTCATGAGTACTTTATAGTTTTCTGAGTATAGATTCTGTGTCTCTTTGGTTAGGTTTATTCCTAGGTATCTTATGGTTTTGGATGCAATTGTAAATGGGATTGACTCCTTAATATCTCTTTCTTCTGTCTTGCTGTTGGTGTAGAGGAATGCAACTGATTTCTGTGCATTGATTTTATATCCTGACACTTTACTGAATTCCTGTATAAGTTCTAGCAATTTTGGAGTGGAGTCTTTTGGGTTTTCCACATATAGTATCATATCATCTGCGAAGAGTGATAATTTGACTTCTTCTTTGCTGATTTGGATGCCTTTAATTTCCTTTTGTTGTCTGATTGCTGAGGCTAGGACCTCTAGTACTATGTTGAATAGCAGTGGTGATAATGGACATCCATGCCGTGTTCCTGACCTTAGCAGAAAAGCTTTCAGTTTTTCTCCATTGAGAATGATATTTGCGGTGGGTTTTTCATAGACGGCTTTGATGATATTGAGGTATGTGCCCTCTATCCCTACACTTTGAAGAGTTTTGATCAGGAAGGGATGCTGTACTTTGTCAAATGCTTTTTCAGCATCTATTGAGAGTATCATATGGTTCTTGTTCTTTCTTTTATTGATGTGTTGTATCACATTGACTGATTTGCGGATGTTGAACCAACCTTGCAGCCCTGGAATAAATCCCACTTGGTCATGGTGAATAATCTTTTTAATGTACTGTTGAATCCTATTGGCTAGTATTTTGTTGAGTATTTTCGCATCTGTGTTCATCAAGGATATCGGTCTATAGCTCTCTTTTTTGGTGGGATCCTTGCCTGGTTTTGGGATCAAGGTGATGCTGGCCTCATAAAATGAGTTTGGAAGTTTTCCTTCCATTTCTATTTTTTGGAACAGTTTCAGGAGTATAGGAATTAGTTCTTCTTTAAATGTTTGGTAGAATTCCCCCGGGAAGCCGTCTGGCCCTGGGCTTTTGTTTGTTTGGAGATTTTTAATGACTGTTTCAATCTCCTTACTGGTTATGGGTCTGTTGAGGCTTTCTATTTCTTCCTGGTTCAGTTGTGGTAGTTTATATGTTTCTAGGAATGCATCCATTTCTCCCAGATTGTCAAATTTATTGGCGTAGAGTTGCTCATAGTATGTTCTTATAATAGTTTGTATTTCTTTGGTGTTAGTTGTGATCTCTCCTCTTTCTTTTTTTTTAAATTTATTTATTTATTTATTTATTTATTTAAATTTTTTATTTTTTATATACATATATTTTTATCCCCAGGGGTACAGGTCTGTGAATCACCAGGTTTACACACTTCACAGCACTCACCAAATCACATACCCTCCCCAATGTCCATAATCCAACCCCCCTCTCCCAAACCCCCTCCCCCCAGCAACCCTCAGTTTGTTTTGTGAGATTAAGAGTCACTTATGGTTTGTCTCCCTCCCAATCCCATCTTGTTTCATTTATTCTTCTTCTACCCACTTAAGCCTCCATGTTGCATCACCACTTCCTCATATCAGGGAGATCATATGATAGTTGTCTTTCTCTGCTTGACTTATTTCACTAAGCATGATACGCTCTAGTTCCATCCATGTTGTTGCAAATGGCAAGATTTCATTTCTTTTGATGGCTGTATAGTATTCCATTGTGTATATATACCACATCTTCTTGATCCATTCATCTGTTGATGGACATCTAGGTTCTTTCCATAGTTTGGCTATTGTGGACATAGCTGCTATAAACATTCGGGTGCACGTGCCCCTTTGGTTCACTACATTTGTATCTTTAGGGTAAATACCCAATAGGGCAATTGCTGGGTCATAGGGCAGTTCTATTTTCAACATTTTGAGGAACCTCCATGCTGTTTTCCAGAGTGGCTGCACCAGCTTGCATTCCCACCAACAGTGTAGGAGGGTTCCCCTTTCTCCGCATCCTCAGCAGCATCTGTCATTTCCTGACTTGTTGATTTTAGCCATTCTGACTGGTGTGAGGTGATATCTCATTGTGGTTTTGATTTGTATTTCCCTGATGCCGAGTGATATGGAGCACTTTTTCATGTGTCTGTTCGCCATCTGGATGTCTTCTTTGCAGAAATGTCTGTTCATGTCCTCTGCCCATTTCTTGATTGGATTATTTGTTCTTTGGGTGTTGAGTTTGCTAAGTTCTTTATAGATTCTGGACACTAGTCCTTTATCTGATATGTTGTTTGCAAATATCTTCTCCCATTCTGTCAGTTGTCTTTTGATTTTGTTAACTGTTTCCTTTGCTGTGCAAAAGCTTTTGATCTTGATGAAATCCCAATAGTTCATTTTTGCCCTTGCTTCCCTTGCCTTTTGCGTTGTTCCTAGGAAGATGTTGCTGCGGCTGAGGTCGAAGAGGTTGCTGCCCGTGTTCTCCTCAAGGATTTTGATGGATTCCTTTCGTACATTGAGGTCCTTCATCCATTTTGAGTCTATTTTTGTGTGTGGTGTAAGGAAATGGTCCAATTTCATTTTTCTGCATGTGGCTGTCCAATTTTCCCAGCACCATTTATTGAAGAGGTTGTCTTTTTTCCATTGGACATTCTTTCCTGCTTTGTCGAAGATTAGTTGACCATAGATTTGAGGGTCTATTTCTGGGCTCTCTATTCTGTTCCATTGATCTATGTGTCTGTTTTTGTGCCAGTACCATGCTGTCTTGATGATGACAGCTTTGTAATAGAGCTTGAAGTCCGGAATTGTGATGCCACCAACGTTGGCTTTCTTTTTCAATATCCCTTTGGCTATTCGAGGTCTTTTCTGGTTCCATATAAATTTTAGCATTATTTGTTCCATTTCTTTGAAAAAGATGGATGGTACTTTGATAGGAATTGCTTTAAATGTGTAGATTGCTTTAGGTAGCATAGACATTTTCACAATATTTATTCTTCCAATCCAGGAGCATGAAACATTTTTCCATTTCTTTGTGTCTTCCTCCATTTCTTTCATGAGTACTTTATAGTTTTCTGAGTATAGATTCTGTGTCTCTTTGGTTAGGTTTATTCCTAGGTATCTTATGGTTTTGGATGCAATTGTAAATGGGATTGACTCCTTAATATCTCTTTCTTCTGTCTTGCTGTTGGTGTAGAGGAATGCAACTGATTTCTGTGCATTGATTTTATATCCTGACACTTTACTGAATTCCTGTATAAGTTCTAGCAATTTTGGAGTGGAGTCTTTTGGGTTTTCCACATATAGTATCATATCATCTGCGAAGAGTGATAATTTGACTTCTTCTTTGCCGATTTGGATGCCTTTAATTTCCTTTTGTTGTCTGATTGCTGAGGCTAGGACCTCTAGTACTATGTTGAATAGCAGTGGTGATAATGGACATCCATGCCGTGTTCCTGACCTTAGCGGAAAAGCTTTCAGTTTTTCTCCATTGAGAATGATATTTGCGGTGGGTTTTTCATAGACGGCTTTGATGATATTGAGGTATGTGCCCTCTATCCCTACACTTTGAAGAGTTTTGATCAGGAAGGGATGCTGTACTTTGTCAAATGCTTTTTCAGCATCTATTGAGAGTATCATATGGTTCTTGTTCTTTCTTTTATTGATGTGTTGTATCACATTGACTGATTTGCGGATGTTGAACCAACCTTGCAGCCCTGGAATAAATCCCACTTGGTCATGGTGAATAATCTTTTTAATGTACTGTTGAATCCTATTGGCTAGTATTTTGTTGAGTATTTTCGCATCTGTGTTCATCAAGGATATCGGTCTATAGCTCTCTTTTTTGGTGGGATCCTTGCCTGGTTTTGGGATCAAGGTGATGCTGGCCTCATAAAATGAGTTTGGAAGTTTTCCTTCCATTTCTATTTTTTGGAACAGTTTCAGGAGTATAGGAATTAGTTCTTCTTTAAATGTTTGGTAGAATTCCCCCGGGAAGCCGTCTGGCCCTGGGCTTTTGTTTGTTTGGAGATTTTTAATGACTGTTTCAATCTCCTTACTGGTTATGGGTCTGTTGAGGCTTTCTATTTCTTCCTGGTTCAGTTGTGGTAGTTTATATGTTTCTAGGAATGCATCCATTTCTCCCAGATTGTCAAATTTATTGGCGTAGAGTTGCTCATAGTATGTTCTTATAATAGTTTGTATTTCTTTGGTGTTAGTTGTGATCTCTCCTCTTTCTTTTTTTTTAAATTTATTTATTTATTTATTTATTTATTTATTTATTTAAATTTTTTATTTTTTATATACATATATTTTTATCCCCAGGGGTACAGGTCTGTGAATCACCAGGTTTACACACTTCACAGCACTCACCAAATCACATACCCTCCCCAATGTCCATAATCCAACCCCCCTCTCCCAAACCCCCTCCCCCCAGCAACCCTCAGTTTGTTTTGTGAGATTAAGAGTCACTTATGGTTTGTCTCCCTCCCAATCCCATCTTGTTTCATTTATTCTTCTTCTACCCACTTAAGCCTCCATGTTGCATCACCACTTCCTCATATCAGGGAGATCATATGATAGTTGTCTTTCTCTGCTTGACTTATTTCACTAAGCATGATACGCTCTAGTTCCATCCATGTTGTTGCAAATGGCAAGATTTCATTTCTTTTGATGGCTGTATAGTATTCCATTGTGTATATATACCACATCTTCTTGATCCATTCATCTGTTGATGGACATCTAGGTTCTTTCCATAGTTTGGCTATTGTGGACATAGCTGCTATAAACATTCGGGTGCACGTGCCCCTTTGGTTCACTACATTTGTATCTTTAGGGTAAATACCCAATAGGGCAATTGCTGGGTCATAGGGCAGTTCTATTTTCAACATTTTGAGGAACCTCCATGCTGTTTTCCAGAGTGGCTGCACCAGCTTGCATTCCCACCAACAGTGTAGGAGGGTTCCCCTTTCTCCGCATCCTCAGCAGCATCTGTCATTTCCTGACTTGTTGATTTTAGCCATTCTGACTGGTGTGAGGTGATATCTCATTGTGGTTTTGATTTGTATTTCCCTGATGCCGAGTGATATGGAGCACTTTTTCATGTGTCTGTTCGCCATCTGGATGTCTTCTTTGCAGAAATGTCTGTTCATGTCCTCTGCCCATTTCTTGATTGGATTATTTGTTCTTTGGGTGTTGAGTTTGCTAAGTTCTTTATAGATTCTGGACACTAGTCCTTTATCTGATATGTTGTTTGCAAATATCTTCTCCCATTCTGTCAGTTGTCTTTTGATTTTGTTAACTGTTTCCTTTGCTGTGCAAAAGCTTTTGATCTTGATGAAATCCCAATAGTTCATTTTTGCCCTTGCTTCCCTTGCCTTTTGCGTTGTTCCTAGGAAGATGTTGCTGCGGCTGAGGTCGAAGAGGTTGCTGCCCGTGTTCTCCTCAAGGATTTTGATGGATTCCTTTCGTACATTGAGGTCCTTCATCCATTTTGAGTCTATTTTTGTGTGTGGTGTAAGGAAATGGTCCAATTTCATTTTTCTGCATGTGGCTGTCCAATTTTCCCAGCACCATTTATTGAAGAGGTTGTCTTTTTTCCATTGGACATTCTTTCCTGCTTTGTCGAAGATTAGTTGACCATAGATTTGAGGGTCTATTTCTGGGCTCTCTATTCTGTTCCATTGATCTATGTGTCTGTTTTTGTGCCAGTACCATGCTGTCTTGATGATGACAGCTTTGTAATAGAGCTTGAAGTCCGGAATTGTGATGCCACCAACGTTGGCTTTCTTTTTCAATATCCCTTTGGCTATTCGAGGTCTTTTCTGGTTCCATATAAATTTTAGCATTATTTGTTCCATTTCTTTGAAAAAGATGGATGGTACTTTGATAGGAATTGCTTTAAATGTGTAGATTGCTTTAGGTAGCATAGACATTTTCACAATATTTATTCTTCCAATCCAGGAGCATGAAACATTTTTCCATTTCTTTGTGTCTTCCTCCATTTCTTTCATGAGTACTTTATAGTTTTCTGAGTATAGATTCTGTGTCTCTTTGGTTAGGTTTATTCCTAGGTATCTTATGGTTTTGGATGCAATTGTAAATGGGATTGACTCCTTAATATCTCTTTCTTCTGTCTTGCTGTTGGTGTAGAGGAATGCAACTGATTTCTGTGCATTGATTTTATATCCTGACACTTTACTGAATTCCTGTATAAGTTCTAGCAATTGTGGAGTGGAGTCTTTTGGGTTTTCCACATATAGTATCATATCATCTGCGAAGAGTGATAATTTGACTTCTTCTTTGCCGATTTGGATGCCTTTAATTTCCTTTTGTTGTCTGATTGCTGAGGCTAGGACCTCTAGTACTATGTTGAATAGCAGTGGTGATAATGGACATCCATGCCGTGTTCCTGACCTTAGCGGAAAAGCTTTCAGTTTTTCTCCATTGAGAATGATATTTGCGGTGGGTTTTTCATAGACGGCTTTGATGATATTGAGGTATGTGCCCTCTATCCCTACACTTTGAAGAGTTTTGATCAGGAAGGGATGCTGTACTTTGTCAAATGCTTTTTCAGCATCTATTGAGAGTATCATATGGTTCTTGTTCTTTCTTTTATTGATGTGTTGTATCACATTGACTGATTTGCGGATGTTGAACCAACCTTGCAGCCCTGGAATAAATCCCACTTGGTCATGGTGAATAATCTTTTTAATGTACTGTTGAATCCTATTGGCTAGTATTTTGTTGAGTATTTTCGCATCTGTGTTCATCAAGGATATCGGTCTATAGCTCTCTTTTTTGGTGGGATCCTTGCCTGGTTTTGGGATCAAGGTGATGCTGGCCTCATAAAATGAGTTTGGAAGTTTTCCTTCCATTTCTATTTTTTGGAACAGTTTCAGGAGTATAGGAATTAGTTCTTCTTTAAATGTTTGGTAGAATTCCCCCGGGAAGCCGTCTGGCCCTGGGCTTTTGTTTGTTTGGAGATTTTTAATGACTGTTTCAATCTCCTTACTGGTTATGGGTCTGTTGAGGCTTTCTATTTCTTCCTGGTTCAGTTGTGGTAGTTTATATGTTTCTAGGAATGCATCCATTTCTCCCAGATTGTCAAATTTATTGGCGTAGAGTTGCTCATAGTATGTTCTTATAATAGTTTGTATTTCTTTGGTGTTAGTTGTGATCCCTCCTCTTTCTTTTTTTTTAAATTTATTTATTTATTTATTTATTTATTTATTTATTTAAATTTTTTATTTTTTATATACATATATTTTTATCCCCAGGGGTACAGGTCTGTGAATCACCAGGTTTACACACTTCACAGCACTCACCAAATCACATACCCTCCCCAATGTCCATAATCCAACCCCCCTCTCCCAAACCCCCTCCCCCCAGCAACCCTCAGTTTGTTTTGTGAGATTAAGAGTCACTTATGGTTTGTCTCCCTCCCAATCCCATCTTGTTTCATTTATTCTTCTTCTACCCACTTAAGCCTCCATGTTGCATCACCACTTCCTCATATCAGGGAGATCATATGATAGTTGTCTTTCTCTGCTTGACTTATTTCACTAAGCATGATACGCTCTAGTTCCATCCATGTTGTTGCAAATGGCAAGATTTCATTTCTTTTGATGGCTGTATAGTATTCCATTGTGTATATATACCACATCTTCTTGATCCATTCATCTGTTGATGGACATCTAGGTTCTTTCCATAGTTTGGCTATTGTGGACATAGCTGCTATAAACATTCGGGTGCACGTGCCCCTTTGGTTCACTACATTTGTATCTTTAGGGTAAATACCCAATAGGGCAATTGCTGGGTCATAGGGCAGTTCTATTTTCAACATTTTGAGGAACCTCCATGCTGTTTTCCAGAGTGGCTGCACCAGCTTGCATTCCCACCAACAGTGTAGGAGGGTTCCCCTTTCTCCGCATCCTCAGCAGCATCTGTCATTTCCTGACTTGTTGATTTTAGCCATTCTGACTGGTGTGAGGTGATATCTCATTGTGGTTTTGATTTGTATTTCCCTGATGCCGAGTGATATGGAGCACTTTTTCATGTGTCTGTTCGCCATCTGGATGTCTTCTTTGCAGAAATGTCTGTTCATGTCCTCTGCCCATTTCTTGATTGGATTATTTGTTCTTTGGGTGTTGAGTTTGCTAAGTTCTTTATAGATTCTGGACACTAGTCCTTTATCTGATATGTTGTTTGCAAATATCTTCTCCCATTCTGTCAGTTGTCTTTTGATTTTGTTAACTGTTTCCTTTGCTGTGCAAAAGCTTTTGATCTTGATGAAATCCCAATAGTTCATTTTTGCCCTTGCTTCCCTTGCCTTTTGCGTTGTTCCTAGGAAGATGTTGCTGCGGCTGAGGTCGAAGAGGTTGCTGCCCGTGTTCTCCTCAAGGATTTTGATGGATTCCTTTCGTACATTGAGGTCCTTCATCCATTTTGAGTCTATTTTTGTGTGTGGTGTAAGGAAATGGTCCAATTTCATTTTTCTGCATGTGGCTGTCCAATTTTCCCAGCACCATTTATTGAAGAGGTTGTCTTTTTTCCATTGGACATTCTTTCCTGCTTTGTCGAAGATTAGTTGACCATAGATTTGAGGGTCTATTTCTGGGCTCTCTATTCTGTTCCATTGATCTATGTGTCTGTTTTTGTGCCAGTACCATGCTGTCTTGATGATGACAGCTTTGTAATAGAGCTTGAAGTCCGGAATTGTGATGCCACCAACGTTGGCTTTCTTTTTCAATATCCCTTTGGCTATTCGAGGTCTTTTCTGGTTCCATATAAATTTTAGCATTATTTGTTCCATTTCTTTGAAAAAGATGGATGGTACTTTGATAGGAATTGCTTTAAATGTGTAGATTGCTTTAGGTAGCATAGACATTTTCACAATATTTATTCTTCCAATCCAGGAGCATGAAACATTTTTCCATTTCTTTGTGTCTTCCTCCATTTCTTTCATGAGTACTTTATAGTTTTCTGAGTATAGATTCTGTGTCTCTTTGGTTAGGTTTATTCCTAGGTATCTTATGGTTTTGGATGCAATTGTAAATGGGATTGACTCCTTAATATCTCTTTCTTCTGTCTTGCTGTTGGTGTAGAGGAATGCAACTGATTTCTGTGCATTGATTTTATATCCTGACACTTTACTGAATTCCTGTATAAGTTCTAGCAATTTTGGAGTGGAGTCTTTTGGGTTTTCCACATATAGTATCATATCATCTGCGAAGAGTGATAATTTGACTTCTTCTTTGCCGATTTGGATGCCTTTAATTTCCTTTTGTTGTCTGATTGCTGAGGCTAGGACCTCTAGTACTATGTTGAATAGCAGTGGTGATAATGGACATCCATGCCGTGTTCCTGACCTTAGCGGAAAAGCTTTCAGTTTTTCTCCATTGAGAATGATATTTGCGGTGGGTTTTTCATAGACGGCTTTGATGATATTGAGGTATGTGCCCTCTATCCCTACACTTTGAAGAGTTTTGATCAGGAAGGGATGCTGTACTTTGTCAAATGCTTTTTCAGCATCTATTGAGAGTATCATATGGTTCTTGTTCTTTCTTTTATTGATGTGTTGTATCACATTGACTGATTTGCGGATGTTGAACCAACCTTGCAGCCCTGGAATAAATCCCACTTGGTCATGGTGAATAATCTTTTTAATGTACTGTTGAATCCTATTGGCTAGTATTTTGTTGAGTATTTTCGCATCTGTGTTCATCAAGGATATCGGTCTATAGCTCTCTTTTTTGGTGGGATCCTTGCCTGGTTTTGGGATCAAGGTGATGCTGGCCTCATAAAATGAGTTTGGAAGTTTTCCTTCCATTTCTATTTTTTGGAACAGTTTCAGGAGTATAGGAATTAGTTCTTCTTTAAATGTTTGGTAGAATTCCCCCGGGAAGCCGTCTGGCCCTGGGCTTTTGTTTGTTTGGAGATTTTTAATGACTGTTTCAATCTCCTTACTGGTTATGGGTCTGTTGAGGCTTTCTATTTCTTCCTGGTTCAGTTGTGGTAGTTTATATGTTTCTAGGAATGCATCCATTTCTCCCAGATTGTCAAATTTATTGGCGTAGAGTTGCTCATAGTATGTTCTTATAATAGTTTGTATTTCTTTGGTGTTAGTTGTGATCTCTCCTCTTTCTTTTTTTTTAAATTTATTTATTTATTTATTTATTTATTTATTTATTTAAATTTTTTATTTTTTATATACATATATTTTTATCCCCAGGGGTACAGGTCTGTGAATCACCAGGTTTACACACTTCACAGCACTCACCAAATCACATACCCTCCCCAATGTCCATAATCCAACCCCCCTCTCCCAAACCCCCTCCCCCCAGCAACCCTCAGTTTGTTTTGTGAGATTAAGAGTCACTTATGGTTTGTCTCCCTCCCAATCCCATCTTGTTTCATTTATTCTTCTTCTACCCACTTAAGCCTCCATGTTGCATCACCACTTCCTCATATCAGGGAGATCATATGATAGTTGTCTTTCTCTGCTTGACTTATTTCACTAAGCATGATACGCTCTAGTTCCATCCATGTTGTTGCAAATGGCAAGATTTCATTTCTTTTGATGGCTGTATAGTATTCCATTGTGTATATATACCACATCTTCTTGATCCATTCATCTGTTGATGGACATCTAGGTTCTTTCCATAGTTTGGCTATTGTGGACATAGCTGCTATAAACATTCGGGTGCACGTGCCCCTTTGGTTCACTACATTTGTATCTTTAGGGTAAATACCCAATAGGGCAATTGCTGGGTCATAGGGCAGTTCTATTTTCAACATTTTGAGGAACCTCCATGCTGTTTTCCAGAGTGGCTGCACCAGCTTGCATTCCCACCAACAGTGTAGGAGGGTTCCCCTTTCTCCGCATCCTCAGCAGCATCTGTCATTTCCTGACTTGTTGATTTTAGCCATTCTGACTGGTGTGAGGTGATATCTCATTGTGGTTTTGATTTGTATTTCCCTGATGCCGAGTGATATGGAGCACTTTTTCATGTGTCTGTTCGCCATCTGGATGTCTTCTTTGCAGAAATGTCTGTTCATGTCCTCTGCCCATTTCTTGATTGGATTATTTGTTCTTTGGGTGTTGAGTTTGCTAAGTTCTTTATAGATTCTGGACACTAGTCCTTTATCTGATATGTTGTTTGCAAATATCTTCTCCCATTCTGTCAGTTGTCTTTTGATTTTGTTAACTGTTTCCTTTGCTGTGCAAAAGCTTTTGATCTTGATGAAATCCCAATAGTTCATTTTTGCCCTTGCTTCCCTTGCCTTTTGCGTTGTTCCTAGGAAGATGTTGCTGCGGCTGAGGTCGAAGAGGTTGCTGCCCGTGTTCTCCTCAAGGATTTTGATGGATTCCTTTCGTACATTGAGGTCCTTCATCCATTTTGAGTCTATTTTTGTGTGTGGTGTAAGGAAATGGTCCAATTTCATTTTTCTGCATGTGGCTGTCCAATTTTCCCAGCACCATTTATTGAAGAGGTTGTCTTTTTTCCATTGGACATTCTTTCCTGCTTTGTCGAAGATTAGTTGACCATAGATTTGAGGGTCTATTTCTGGGCTCTCTATTCTGTTCCATTGATCTATGTGTCTGTTTTTGTGCCAGTACCATGCTGTCTTGATGATGACAGCTTTGTAATAGAGCTTGAAGTCCGGAATTGTGATGCCACCAACGTTGGCTTTCTTTTTCAATATCCCTTTGGCTATTCGAGGTCTTTTCTGGTTCCATATAAATTTTAGCATTATTTGTTCCATTTCTTTGAAAAAGATGGATGGTACTTTGATAGGAATTGCTTTAAATGTGTAGATTGCTTTAGGTAGCATAGACATTTTCACAATATTTATTCTTCCAATCCAGGAGCATGAAACATTTTTCCATTTCTTTGTGTCTTCCTCCATTTCTTTCATGAGTACTTTATAGTTTTCTGAGTATAGATTCTGTGTCTCTTTGGTTAGGTTTATTCCTAGGTATCTTATGGTTTTGGATGCAATTGTAAATGGGATTGACTCCTTAATATCTCTTTCTTCTGTCTTGCTGTTGGTGTAGAGGAATGCAACTGATTTCTGTGCATTGATTTTATATCCTGACACTTTACTGAATTCCTGTATAAGTTCTAGCAATTTTGGAGTGGAGTCTTTTGGGTTTTCCACATATAGTATCATATCATCTGCGAAGAGTGATAATTTGACTTCTTCTTTGCCGATTTGGATGCCTTTAATTTCCTTTTGTTGTCTGATTGCTGAGGCTAGGACCTCTAGTACTATGTTGAATAGCAGTGGTGATAATGGACATCCATGCCGTGTTCCTGACCTTAGCGGAAAAGCTTTCAGTTTTTCTCCATTGAGAATGATATTTGCGGTGGGTTTTTCATAGACGGCTTTGATGATATTGAGGTATGTGCCCTCTATCCCTACACTTTGAAGAGTTTTGATCAGGAAGGGATGCTGTACTTTGTCAAATGCTTTTTCAGCATCTATTGAGAGTATCATATGGTTCTTGTTCTTTCTTTTATTGATGTGTTGTATCACATTGACTGATTTGCGGATGTTGAACCAACCTTGCAGCCCTGGAATAAATCCCACTTGGTCATGGTGAATAATCTTTTTAATGTACTGTTGAATCCTATTGGCTAGTATTTTGTTGAGTATTTTCGCATCTGTGTTCATCAAGGATATCGGTCTATAGCTCTCTTTTTTGGTGGGATCCTTGCCTGGTTTTGGGATCAAGGTGATGCTGGCCTCATAAAATGAGTTTGGAAGTTTTCCTTCCATTTCTATTTTTTGGAACAGTTTCAGGAGTATAGGAATTAGTTCTTCTTTAAATGTTTGGTAGAATTCCCCCGGGAAGCCGTCTGGCCCTGGGCTTTTGTTTGTTTGGAGATTTTTAATGACTGTTTCAATCTCCTTACTGGTTATGGGTCTGTTGAGGCTTTCTATTTCTTCCTGGTTCAGTTGTGGTAGTTTATATGTTTCTAGGAATGCATCCATTTCTCCCAGATTGTCAAATTTATTGGCGTAGAGTTGCTCATAGTATGTTCTTATAATAGTTTGTATTTCTTTGGTGTTAGTTGTGATCTCTCCTCTTTCTTTTTTTTTAAATTTATTTATTTATTTATTTATTTATTTATTTATTTAAATTTTTTATTTTTTATATACATATATTTTTATCCCCAGGGGTACAGGTCTGTGAATCACCAGGTTTACACACTTCACAGCACTCACCAAATCACATACCCTCCCCAATGTCCATAATCCAACCCCCCTCTCCCAAACCCCCTCCCCCCAGCAACCCTCAGTTTGTTTTGTGAGATTAAGAGTCACTTATGGTTTGTCTCCCTCCCAATCCCATCTTGTTTCATTTATTCTTCTTCTACCCACTTAAGCCTCCATGTTGCATCACCACTTCCTCATATCAGGGAGATCATATGATAGTTGTCTTTCTCTGCTTGACTTATTTCACTAAGCATGATACGCTCTAGTTCCATCCATGTTGTTGCAAATGGCAAGATTTCATTTCTTTTGATGGCTGTATAGTATTCCATTGTGTATATATACCACATCTTCTTGATCCATTCATCTGTTGATGGACATCTAGGTTCTTTCCATAGTTTGGCTATTGTGGACATAGCTGCTATAAACATTCGGGTGCACGTGCCCCTTTGGTTCACTACATTTGTATCTTTAGGGTAAATACCCAATAGGGCAATTGCTGGGTCATAGGGCAGTTCTATTTTCAACATTTTGAGGAACCTCCATGCTGTTTTCCAGAGTGGCTGCACCAGCTTGCATTCCCACCAACAGTGTAGGAGGGTTCCCCTTTCTCCGCATCCTCAGCAGCATCTGTCATTTCCTGACTTGTTGATTTTAGCCATTCTGACTGGTGTGAGGTGATATCTCATTGTGGTTTTGATTTGTATTTCCCTGATGCCGAGTGATATGGAGCACTTTTTCATGTGTCTGTTCGCCATCTGGATGTCTTCTTTGCAGAAATGTCTGTTCATGTCCTCTGCCCATTTCTTGATTGGATTATTTGTTCTTTGGGTGTTGAGTTTGCTAAGTTCTTTATAGATTCTGGACACTAGTCCTTTATCTGATATGTTGTTTGCAAATATCTTCTCCCATTCTGTCAGTTGTCTTTTGATTTTGTTAACTGTTTCCTTTGCTGTGCAAAAGCTTTTGATCTTGATGAAATCCCAATAGTTCATTTTTGCCCTTGCTTCCCTTGCCTTTTGCGTTGTTCCTAGGAAGATGTTGCTGCGGCTGAGGTCGAAGAGGTTGCTGCCCGTGTTCTCCTCAAGGATTTTGATGGATTCCTTTCGTACATTGAGGTCCTTCATCCATTTTGAGTCTATTTTTGTGTGTGGTGTAAGGAAATGGTCCAATTTCATTTTTCTGCATGTGGCTGTCCAATTTTCCCAGCACCATTTATTGAAGAGGTTGTCTTTTTTCCATTGGACATTCTTTCCTGCTTTGTCGAAGATTAGTTGACCATAGATTTGAGGGTCTATTTCTGGGCTCTCTATTCTGTTCCATTGATCTATGTGTCTGTTTTTGTGCCAGTACCATGCTGTCTTGATGATGACAGCTTTGTAATAGAGCTTGAAGTCCGGAATTGTGATGCCACCAACGTTGGCTTTCTTTTTCAATATCCCTTTGGCTATTCGAGGTCTTTTCTGGTTCCATATAAATTTTAGCATTATTTGTTCCATTTCTTTGAAAAAGATGGATGGTACTTTGATAGGAATTGCTTTAAATGTGTAGATTGCTTTAGGTAGCATAGACATTTTCACAATATTTATTCTTCCAATCCAGGAGCATGAAACATTTTTCCATTTCTTTGTGTCTTCCTCCATTTCTTTCATGAGTACTTTATAGTTTTCTGAGTATAGATTCTGTGTCTCTTTGGTTAGGTTTATTCCTAGGTATCTTATGGTTTTGGATGCAATTGTAAATGGGATTGACTCCTTAATATCTCTTTCTTCTGTCTTGCTGTTGGTGTAGAGGAATGCAACTGATTTCTGTGCATTGATTTTATATCCTGACACTTTACTGAATTCCTGTATAAGTTCTAGCAATTTTGGAGTGGAGTCTTTTGGGTTTTCCACATATAGTATCATATCATCTGCGAAGAGTGATAATTTGACTTCTTCTTTGCCGATTTGGATGCCTTTAATTTCCTTTTGTTGTCTGATTGCTGAGGCTAGGACCTCTAGTACTATGTTGAATAGCAGTGGTGATAATGGACATCCATGCCGTGTTCCTGACCTTAGCGGAAAAGCTTTCAGTTTTTCTCCATTGAGAATGATATTTGCGGTGGGTTTTTCATAGACGGCTTTGATGATATTGAGGTATGTGCCCTCTATCCCTACACTTTGAAGAGTTTTGATCAGGAAGGGATGCTGTACTTTGTCAAATGCTTTTTCAGCATCTATTGAGAGTATCATATGGTTCTTGTTCTTTCTTTTATTGATGTGTTGTATCACATTGACTGATTTGCGGATGTTGAACCAACCTTGCAGCCCTGGAATAAATCCCACTTGGTCATGGTGAATAATCTTTTTAATGTACTGTTGAATCCTATTGGCTAGTATTTTGTTGAGTATTTTCGCATCTGTGTTCATCAAGGATATCGGTCTATAGCTCTCTTTTTTGGTGGGATCCTTGCCTGGTTTTGGGATCAAGGTGATGCTGGCCTCATAAAATGAGTTTGGAAGTTTTCCTTCCATTTCTATTTTTTGGAACAGTTTCAGGAGTATAGGAATTAGTTCTTCTTTAAATGTTTGGTAGAATTCCCCCGGGAAGCCGTCTGGCCCTGGGCTTTTGTTTGTTTGGAGATTTTTAATGACTGTTTCAATCTCCTTACTGGTTATGGGTCTGTTGAGGCTTTCTATTTCTTCCTGGTTCAGTTGTGGTAGTTTATATGTTTCTAGGAATGCATCCATTTCTCCCAGATTGTCAAATTTATTGGCGTAGAGTTGCTCATAGTATGTTCTTATAATAGTTTGTATTTCTTTGGTGTTAGTTGTGATCTCTCCTCTTTCTTTTTTTTTAAATTTATTTATTTATTTATTTATTTATTTATTTATTTATTTAAATTTTTTATTTTTTATATACATATATTTTTATCCCCAGGGGTACAGGTCTGTGAATCACCAGGTTTACACACTTCACAGCACTCACCAAATCACATACCCTCCCCAATGTCCATAATCCAACCCCCCTCTCCCAAACCCCCTCCCCCCAGCAACCCTCAGTTTGTTTTGTGAGATTAAGAGTCACTTATGGTTTGTCTCCCTCCCAATCCCATCTTGTTTCATTTATTCTTCTTCTACCCACTTAAGCCTCCATGTTGCATCACCACTTCTTCATATCAGGGAGATCATATGATAGTTGTCTTTCTCTGCTTGACTTATTTCACTAAGCATGATACGCTCTAGTTCCATCCATGTTGTTGCAAATGGCAAGATTTCATTTCTTTTGATGGCTGTATAGTATTCCATTGTGTATATATACCACATCTTCTTGATCCATTCATCTGTTGATGGACATCTAGGTTCTTTCCATAGTTTGGCTATTGTGGACATAGCTGCTATAAACATTCGGGTGCACGTGCCCCTTTGGTTCACTACATTTGTATCTTTAGGGTAAATACCCAATAGGGCAATTGCTGGGTCATAGGGCAGTTCTATTTTCAACATTTTGAGGAACCTCCATGCTGTTTTCCAGAGTGGCTGCACCAGCTTGCATTCCCACCAACAGTGTAGGAGGGTTCCCCTTTCTCCGCATCCTCAGCAGCATCTGTCATTTCCTGACTTGTTGATTTTAGCCATTCTGACTGGTGTGAGGTGATATCTCATTGTGGTTTTGATTTGTATTTCCCTGATGCCGAGTGATATGGAGCACTTTTTCATGTGTCTGTTCGCCATCTGGATGTCTTCTTTGCAGAAATGTCTGTTCATGTCCTCTGCCCATTTCTTGATTGGATTATTTGTTCTTTGGGTGTTGAGTTTGCTAAGTTCTTTATAGATTCTGGACACTAGTCCTTTATCTGATATGTTGTTTGCAAATATCTTCTCCCATTCTGTCAGTTGTCTTTTGATTTTGTTAACTGTTTCCTTTGCTGTGCAAAAGCTTTTGATCTTGATGAAATCCCAATAGTTCATTTTTGCCCTTGCTTCCCTTGCCTTTTGCGTTGTTCCTAGGAAGATGTTGCTGCGGCTGAGGTCGAAGAGGTTGCTGCCCGTGTTCTCCTCAAGGATTTTGATGGATTCCTTTCGTACATTGAGGTCCTTCATCCATTTTGAGTCTATTTTTGTGTGTGGTGTAAGGAAATGGTCCAATTTCATTTTTCTGCATGTGGCTGTCCAATTTTCCCAGCACCATTTATTGAAGAGGTTGTCTTTTTTCCATTGGACATTCTTTCCTGCTTTGTCGAAGATTAGTTGACCATAGATTTGAGGGTCTATTTCTGGGCTCTCTATTCTGTTCCATTGATCTATGTGTCTGTTTTTGTGCCAGTACCATGCTGTCTTGATGATGACAGCTTTGTAATAGAGCTTGAAGTCCGGAATTGTGATGCCACCAACGTTGGCTTTCTTTTTCAATATCCCTTTGGCTATTCGAGGTCTTTTCTGGTTCCATATAAATTTTAGCATTATTTGTTCCATTTCTTTGAAAAAGATGGATGGTACTTTGATAGGAATTGCTTTAAATGTGTAGATTGCTTTAGGTAGCATAGACATTTTCACAATATTTATTCTTCCAATCCAGGAGCATGAAACATTTTTCCATTTCTTTGTGTCTTCCTCCATTTCTTTCATGAGTACTTTATAGTTTTCTGAGTATAGATTCTGTGTCTCTTTGGTTAGGTTTATTCCTAGGTATCTTATGGTTTTGGATGCAATTGTAAATGGGATTGACTCCTTAATATCTCTTTCTTCTGTCTTGCTGTTGGTGTAGAGGAATGCAACTGATTTCTGTGCATTGATTTTATATCCTGACACTTTACTGAATTCCTGTATAAGTTCTAGCAATTTTGGAGTGGAGTCTTTTGGGTTTTCCACATATAGTATCATATCATCTGCGAAGAGTGATAATTTGACTTCTTCTTTGCCGATTTGGATGCCTTTAATTTCCTTTTGTTGTCTGATTGCTGAGGCTAGGACCTCTAGTACTATGTTGAATAGCAGTGGTGATAATGGACATCCATGCCGTGTTCCTGACCTTAGCGGAAAAGCTTTCAGTTTTTCTCCATTGAGAATGATATTTGCGGTGGGTTTTTCATAGACGGCTTTGATGATATTGAGGTATGTGCCCTCTATCCCTACACTTTGAAGAGTTTTGATCAGGAAGGGATGCTGTACTTTGTCAAATGCTTTTTCAGCATCTATTGAGAGTATCATATGGTTCTTGTTCTTTCTTTTATTGATGTGTTGTATCACATTGACTGATTTGCGGATGTTGAACCAACCTTGCAGCCCTGGAATAAATCCCACTTGGTCATGGTGAATAATCTTTTTAATGTACTGTTGAATCCTATTGGCTAGTATTTTGTTGAGTATTTTCGCATCTGTGTTCATCAAGGATATCGGTCTATAGCTCTCTTTTTTGGTGGGATCCTTGCCTGGTTTTGGGATCAAGGTGATGCTGGCCTCATAAAATGAGTTTGGAAGTTTTCCTTCCATTTCTATTTTTTGGAACAGTTTCAGGAGTATAGGAATTAGTTCTTCTTTAAATGTTTGGTAGAATTCCCCCGGGAAGCCGTCTGGCCCTGGGCTTTTGTTTGTTTGGAGATTTTTAATGACTGTTTCAATCTCCTTACTGGTTATGGGTCTGTTGAGGCTTTCTATTTCTTCCTGGTTCAGTTGTGGTAGTTTATATGTTTCTAGGAATGCATCCATTTCTCCCAGATTGTCAAATTTATTGGCGTAGAGTTGCTCATAGTATGTTCTTATAATAGTTTGTATTTCTTTGGTGTTAGTTGTGATCTCTCCTCTTTCTTTTTTTTTAAATTTATTTATTTATTTATTTATTTAGATTTTTTATTTTTTATATACATATATTTTTATCCCCAGGGGTACAGGTCTGTGAATCACCAGGTTTACACACTTCACAGCACTCACCAAATCACATACCCTCCCCAATGTCCATAATCCAACCCCCCTCTCCCAAACCCCCTCCCCCCAGCAACCCTCAGTTTGTTTTGTGAGATTAAGAGTCACTTATGGTTTGTCTCCCTCCCAATCCCATCTTGTTTCATTTATTCTTCTTCTACCCACTTAAGCCTCCATGTTGCATCACCACTTCCTCATATCAGGGAGATCATATGATAGTTGTCTTTCTCTGCTTGACTTATTTCACTAAGCATGATACGCTCTAGTTCCATCCATGTTGTTGCAAATGGCAAGATTTCATTTCTTTTGATGGCTGTATAGTATTCCATTGTGTATATATACCACATCTTCTTGATCCATTCATCTGTTGATGGACATCTAGGTTCTTTCCATAGTTTGGCTATTGTGGACATAGCTGCTATAAACATTCGGGTGCACGTGCCCCTTTGGTTCACTACATTTGTATCTTTAGGGTAAATACCCAATAGGGCAATTGCTGGGTCATAGGGCAGTTCTATTTTCAACATTTTGAGGAACCTCCATGCTGTTTTCCAGAGTGGCTGCACCAGCTTGCATTCCCACCAACAGTGTAGGAGGGTTCCCCTTTCTCCGCATCCTCAGCAGCATCTGTCATTTCCTGACTTGTTGATTTTAGCCATTCTGACTGGTGTGAGGTGATATCTCATTGTGGTTTTGATTTGTATTTCCCTGATGCCGAGTGATATGGAGCACTTTTTCATGTGTCTGTTCGCCATCTGGATGTCTTCTTTGCAGAAATGTCTGTTCATGTCCTCTGCCCATTTCTTGATTGGATTATTTGTTCTTTGGGTGTTGAGTTTGCTAAGTTCTTTATAGATTCTGGACACTAGTCCTTTATCTGATATGTTGTTTGCAAATATCTTCTCCCATTCTGTCAGTTGTCTTTTGATTTTGTTAACTGTTTCCTTTGCTGTGCAAAAGCTTTTGATCTTGATGAAATCCCAATAGTTCATTTTTGCCCTTGCTTCCCTTGCCTTTTGCGTTGTTCCTAGGAAGATGTTGCTGCGGCTGAGGTCGAAGAGGTTGCTGCCCGTGTTCTCCTCAAGGATTTTGATGGATTCCTTTCGTACATTGAGGTCCTTCATCCATTTTGAGTCTATTTTTGTGTGTGGTGTAAGGAAATGGTCCAATTTCATTTTTCTGCATGTGGCTGTCCAATTTTCCCAGCACCATTTATTGAAGAGGTTGTCTTTTTTCCATTGGACATTCTTTCCTGCTTTGTCGAAGATTAGTTGACCATAGATTTGAGGGTCTATTTCTGGGCTCTCTATTCTGTTCCATTGATCTATGTGTCTGTTTTTGTGCCAGTACCATGCTGTCTTGATGATGACAGCTTTGTAATAGAGCTTGAAGTCCGGAATTGTGATGCCACCAACGTTGGCTTTCTTTTTCAATATCCCTTTGGCTATTCGAGGTCTTTTCTGGTTCCATATAAATTTTAGCATTATTTGTTCCATTTCTTTGAAAAAGATGGATGGTACTTTGATAGGAATTGCTTTAAATGTGTAGATTGCTTTAGGTAGCATAGACATTTTCACAATATTTATTCTTCCAATCCAGGAGCATGAAACATTTTTCCATTTCTTTGTGTCTTCCTCCATTTCTTTCATGAGTACTTTATAGTTTTCTGAGTATAGATTCTGTGTCTCTTTGGTTAGGTTTATTCCTAGGTATCTTATGGTTTTGGATGCAATTGTAAATGGGATTGACTCCTTAATATCTCTTTCTTCTGTCTTGCTGTTGGTGTAGAGGAATGCAACTGATTTCTGTGCATTGATTTTATATCCTGACACTTTACTGAATTCCTGTATAAGTTCTAGCAATTGTGGAGTGGAGTCTTTTGGGTTTTCCACATATAGTATCATATCATCTGCGAAGAGTGATAATTTGACTTCTTCTTTGCCGATTTGGATGCCTTTAATTTCCTTTTGTTGTCTGATTGCTGAGGCTAGGACCTCTAGTACTATGTTGAATAGCAGTGGTGATAATGGACATCCATGCCGTGTTCCTGACCTTAGCGGAAAAGCTTTCAGTTTTTCTCCATTGAGAATGATATTTGCGGTGGGTTTTTCATAGACGGCTTTGATGATATTGAGGTATGTGCCCTCTATCCCTACACTTTGAAGAGTTTTGATCAGGAAGGGATGCTGTACTTTGTCAAATGCTTTTTCAGCATCTATTGAGAGTATCATATGGTTCTTGTTCTTTCTTTTATTGATGTGTTGTATCACATTGACTGATTTGCGGATGTTGAACCAACCTTGCAGCCCTGGAATAAATCCCACTTGGTCATGGTGAATAATCTTTTTAATGTACTGTTGAATCCTATTGGCTAGTATTTTGTTGAGTATTTTCGCATCTGTGTTCATCAAGGATATCGGTCTATAGCTCTCTTTTTTGGTGGGATCCTTGCCTGGTTTTGGGATCAAGGTGATGCTGGCCTCATAAAATGAGTTTGGAAGTTTTCCTTCCATTTCTATTTTTTGGAACAGTTTCAGGAGTATAGGAATTAGTTCTTCTTTAAATGTTTGGTAGAATTCCCCCGGGAAGCCGTCTGGCCCTGGGCTTTTGTTTGTTTGGAGATTTTTAATGACTGTTTCAATCTCCTTACTGGTTATGGGTCTGTTGAGGCTTTATATTTCTTCCTGGTTCAGTTGTGGTAGTTTATATGTTTCTAGGAATGCATCCATTTCTCCCAGATTGTCAAATTTATTGGCGTAGAGTTGCTCATAGTATGTTCTTATAATAGTTTGTATTTCTTTGGTGTTAGTTGTGATCTCTCCTCTTTCTTTTTTTTAAATTTATTTATTTATTTATTTATTTATTTATTTATTTATTTAAATTTTTTATTTTTTATATACATATATTTTTATCCCCAGGGGTACAGGTCTGTGAATCACCAGGTTTACACACTTCACAGCACTCACCAAATCACATACCCTCCCCAATGTCCATAATCCAACCCCCCTCTCCCAAACCCCCTCCCCCCAGCAACCCTCAGTTTGTTTTGTGAGATTAAGAGTCACTTATGGTTTGTCTCCCTCCCAATCCCATCTTGTTTCATTTATTCTTCTTCTACCCACTTAAGCCTCCATGTTGCATCACCACTTCCTCATATCAGGGAGATCATATGATAGTTGTCTTTCTCTGCTTGACTTATTTCACTAAGCATGATACGCTCTAGTTCCATCCATGTTGTTGCAAATGGCAAGATTTCATTTCTTTTGATGGCTGTATAGTATTCCATTGTGTATATATACCACATCTTCTTGATCCATTCATCTGTTGATGGACATCTAGGTTCTTTCCATAGTTTGGCTATTGTGGACATAGCTGCTATAAACATTCGGGTGCACGTGCCCCTTTGGTTCACTACATTTGTATCTTTAGGGTAAATACCCAATAGGGCAATTGCTGGGTCATAGGGCAGTTCTATTTTCAACATTTTGAGGAACCTCCATGCTGTTTTCCAGAGTGGCTGCACCAGCTTGCATTCCCACCAACAGTGTAGGAGGGTTCCCCTTTCTCCGCATCCTCAGCAGCATCTGTCATTTCCTGACTTGTTGATTTTAGCCATTCTGACTGGTGTGAGGTGATATCTCATTGTGGTTTTGATTTGTATTTCCCTGATGCCGAGTGATATGGAGCACTTTTTCATGTGTCTGTTCGCCATCTGGATGTCTTCTTTGCAGAAATGTCTGTTCATGTCCTCTGCCCATTTCTTGATTGGATTATTTGTTCTTTGGGTGTTGAGTTTGCTAAGTTCTTTATAGATTCTGGACACTAGTCCTTTATCTGATATGTTGTTTGCAAATATCTTCTCCCATTCTGTCAGTTGTCTTTTGATTTTGTTAACTGTTTCCTTTGCTGTGCAAAAGCTTTTGATCTTGATGAAATCCCAATAGTTCATTTTTGCCCTTGCTTCCCTTGCCTTTTGCGTTGTTCCTAGGAAGATGTTGCTGCGGCTGAGGTCGAAGAGGTTGCTGCCCGTGTTCTCCTCAAGGATTTTGATGGATTCCTTTCGTACATTGAGGTCCTTCATCCATTTTGAGTCTATTTTTGTGTGTGGTGTAAGGAAATGGTCCAATTTCATTTTTCTGCATGTGGCTGTCCAATTTTCCCAGCACCATTTATTGAAGAGGTTGTCTTTTTTCCATTGGACATTCTTTCCTGCTTTGTCAAAGATTAGTTGACCATAGATTTGAGGGTCTATTTCTGGGCTCTCTATTCTGTTCCATTGATCTATGTGTCTGTTTTTGTGCCAGTACCATGCTGTCTTGATGATGACAGCTTTGTAATAGAGCTTGAAGTCCGGAATTGTGATGCCACCAACGTTGGCTTTCTTTTTCAATATCCCTTTGGCTATTCGAGGTCTTTTCTGGTTCCATATAAATTTTAGCATTATTTGTTCCATTTCTTTGAAAAAGATGGATGGTACTTTGATAGGAATTGCTTTAAATGTGTAGATTGCTTTAGGTAGCATAGACATTTTCACAATATTTATTCTTCCAATCCAGGAGCATGAAACATTTTTCCATTTCTTTGTGTCTTCCTCCATTTCTTTCATGAGTACTTTATAGTTTTCTGAGTATAGATTCTGTGTCTCTTTGGTTAGGTTTATTCCTAGGTATCTTATGGTTTTGGATGCAATTGTAAATGGGATTGACTCCTTAATATCTCTTTCTTCTGTCTTGCTGTTGGTGTAGAGGAATGCAACTGATTTCTGTGCATTGATTTTATATCCTGACACTTTACTGAATTCCTGTATAAGTTCTAGCAATTTTGGAGTGGAGTCTTTTGGGTTTTCCACATATAGTATCATATCATCTGCGAAGAGTGATAATTTGACTTCTTCTTTGCCGATTTGGATGCCTTTAATTTCCTTTTGTTGTCTGATTGCTGAGGCTAGGACCTCTAGTACTATGTTGAATAGCAGTGGTGATAATGGACATCCATGCCGTGTTCCTGACCTTAGCGGAAAAGCTTTCAGTTTTTCTCCATTGAGAATGATATTTGCGGTGGGTTTTTCATAGACGGCTTTGATGATATTGAGGTATGTGCCCTCTATCCCTACACTTTGAAGAGTTTTGATCAGGAAGGGATGCTGTACTTTGTCAAATGCTTTTTCAGCATCTATTGAGAGTATCATATGGTTCTTGTTCTTTCTTTTATTGATGTGTTGTATCACATTGACTGATTTGCGGATGTTGAACCAACCTTGCAGCCCTGGAATAAATCCCACTTGGTCATGGTGAATAATCTTTTTAATGTACTGTTGAATCCTATTGGCTAGTATTTTGTTGAGTATTTTCGCATCTGTGTTCATCAAGGATATCGGTCTATAGCTCTCTTTTTTGGTGGGATCCTTGCCTGGTTTTGGGATCAAGGTGATGCTGGCCTCATAAAATGAGTTTGGAAGTTTTCCTTCCATTTCTATTTTTTGGAACAGTTTCAGGAGTATAGGAATTAGTTCTTCTTTAAATGTTTGGTAGAATTCCCCCGGGAAGCCGTCTGGCCCTGGGCTTTTGTTTGTTTGGAGATTTTTAATGACTGTTTCAATCTCCTTACTGGTTATGGGTCTGTTGAGGCTTTCTATTTCTTCCTGGTTCAGTTGTGGTAGTTTATATGTTTCTAGGAATGCATCCATTTCTCCCAGATTGTCAAATTTATTGGCGTAGAGTTGCTCATAGTATGTTCTTATAATAGTTTGTATTTCTTTGGTGTTAGTTGTGATCTCTCCTCTTTCTTTTTTTTAAAATTTATTTATTTATTTTTTATTTATTTATTTATTTATTTATTTAGATTTTTTATTTTTTATATACATATATTTTTATCCCCAGGGGTACAGGTCTGTGAATCACCAGGTTTACACACTTCACAGCACTCACCAAATCACATACCCTCCCCAATGTCCATAATCCAACCCCCCTCTCCCAAACCCCCTCCCCCCAGCAACCCTCAGTTTGTTTTGTGAGATTAAGAGTCACTTATGGTTTGTCTCCCTCCCAATCCCATCTTGTTTCATTTATTCTTCTTCTACCCACTTAAGCCTCCATGTTGCATCACCACTTCCTCATATCAGGGAGATCATATGATAGTTGTCTTTCTCTGCTTGACTTATTTCACTAAGCATGATACGCTCTAGTTCCATCCATGTTGTTGCAAATGGCAAGATTTCATTTCTTTTGATGGCTGTATAGTATTCCATTGTGTATATATACCACATCTTCTTGATCCATTCATCTGTTGATGGACATCTAGGTTCTTTCCATAGTTTGGCTATTGTGGACATAGCTGCTATAAACATTCGGGTGCACGTGCCCCTTTGGTTCACTACATTTGTATCTTTAGGGTAAATACCCAATAGGGCAATTGCTGGGTCATAGGGCAGTTCTATTTTCAACATTTTGAGGAACCTCCATGCTGTTTTCCAGAGTGGCTGCACCAGCTTGCATTCCCACCAACAGTGTAGGAGGGTTCCCCTTTCTCCGCATCCTCAGCAGCATCTGTCATTTCCTGACTTGTTGATTTTAGCCATTCTGACTGGTGTGAGGTGATATCTCATTGTGGTTTTGATTTGTATTTCCCTGATGCCGAGTGATATGGAGCACTTTTTCATGTGTCTGTTCGCCATCTGGATGTCTTCTTTGCAGAAATGTCTGTTCATGTCCTCTGCCCATTTCTTGATTGGATTATTTGTTCTTTGGGTGTTGAGTTTGCTAAGTTCTTTATAGATTCTGGACACTAGTCCTTTATCTGATATGTTGTTTGCAAATATCTTCTCCCATTCTGTCAGTTGTCTTTTGATTTTGTTAACTGTTTCCTTTGCTGTGCAAAAGCTTTTGATCTTGATGAAATCCCAATAGTTCATTTTTGCCCTTGCTTCCCTTGCCTTTTGCGTTGTTCCTAGGAAGATGTTGCTGCGGCTGAGGTCGAAGAGGTTGCTGCCCGTGTTCTCCTCAAGGATTTTGATGGATTCCTTTCGTACATTGAGGTCCTTCATCCATTTTGAGTCTATTTTTGTGTGTGGTGTAAGGAAATGGTCCAATTTCATTTTTCTGCATGTGGCTGTCCAATTTTCCCAGCACCATTTATTGAAGAGGTTGTCTTTTTTCCATTGGACATTCTTTCCTGCTTTGTCGAAGATTAGTTGACCATAGATTTGAGGGTCTATTTCTGGGCTCTCTATTCTGTTCCATTGATCTATGTGTCTGTTTTTGTGCCAGTACCATGCTGTCTTGATGATGACAGCTTTGTAATAGAGCTTGAAGTCCGGAATTGTGATGCCACCAACGTTGGCTTTCTTTTTCAATATCCCTTTGGCTATTCGAGGTCTTTTCTGGTTCCATATAAATTTTAGCATTATTTGTTCCATTTCTTTGAAAAAGATGGATGGTACTTTGATAGGAATTGCTTTAAATGTGTAGATTGCTTTAGGTAGCATAGACATTTTCACAATATTTATTCTTCCAATCCAGGAGCATGAAACATTTTTCCATTTCTTTGTGTCTTCCTCCATTTCTTTCATGAGTACTTTATAGTTTTCTGAGTATAGATTCTGTGTCTCTTTGGTTAGGTTTATTCCTAGGTATCTTATGGTTTTGGATGCAATTGTAAATGGGATTGACTCCTTAATATCTCTTTCTTCTGTCTTGCTGTTGGTGTAGAGGAATGCAACTGATTTCTGTGCATTGATTTTATATCCTGACACTTTACTGAATTCCTGTATAAGTTCTAGCAATTTTGGAGTGGAGTCTTTTGGGTTTTCCACATATAGTATCATATCATCTGCGAAGAGTGATAATTTGACTTCTTCTTTGCCGATTTGGATGCCTTTAATTTCCTTTTGTTGTCTGATTGCTGAGGCTAGGACCTCTAGTACTATGTTGAATAGCAGTGGTGATAATGGACATCCATGCCGTGTTCCTGACCTTAGCGGAAAAGCTTTCAGTTTTTCTCCATTGAGAATGATATTTGCGGTGGGTTTTTCATAGACGGCTTTGATGATATTGAGGTATGTGCCCTCTATCCCTACACTTTGAAGAGTTTTGATCAGGAAGGGATGCTGTACTTTGTCAAATGCTTTTTCAGCATCTATTGAGAGTATCATATGGTTCTTGTTCTTTCTTTTATTGATGTGTTGTATCACATTGACTGATTTGCGGATGTTGAACCAACCTTGCAGCCCTGGAATAAATCCCACTTGGTCATGGTGAATAATCTTTTTAATGTACTGTTGAATCCTATTGGCTAGTATTTTGTTGAGTATTTTCGCATCTGTGTTCATCAAGGATATCGGTCTATAGCTCTCTTTTTTGGTGGGATCCTTGCCTGGTTTTGGGATCAAGGTGATGCTGGCCTCATAAAATGAGTTTGGAAGTTTTCCTTCCATTTCTATTTTTTGGAACAGTTTCAGGAGTATAGGAATTAGTTCTTCTTTAAATGTTTGGTAGAATTCCCCCGGGAAGCCGTCTGGCCCTGGGCTTTTGTTTGTTTGGAGATTTTTAATGACTGTTTCAATCTCCTTACTGGTTATGGGTCTGTTGAGGCTTTCTATTTCTTCCTGGTTCAGTTGTGGTAGTTTATATGTTTCTAGGAATGCATCCATTTCTCCCAGATTGTCAAATTTATTGGCGTAGAGTTGCTCATAGTATGTTCTTATAATAGTTTGTATTTCTTTGGTGTTAGTTGTGATCTCTCCTCTTTCTTTTTTTTTAAATTTATTTATTTATTTATTTATTTATTTATTTATTTAGATTTTTTATTTTTTATATACATATATTTTTATCCCCAGGGGTACAGGTCTGTGAATCACCAGGTTTACACACTTCACAGCACTCACCAAATCACATACCCTCCCCAATGTCCATAATCCAACCCCCCTCTCCCAAACCCCCTCCCCCCAGCAACCCTCAGTTTGTTTTGTGAGATTAAGAGTCACTTATGGTTTGTCTCCCTCCCAATCCCATCTTGTTTCATTTATTCTTCTTCTACCCACTTAAGCCTCCATGTTGCATCACCACTTCCTCATATCAGGGAGATCATATGATAGTTGTCTTTCTCTGCTTGACTTATTTCACTAAGCATGATACGCTCTAGTTCCATCCATGTTGTTGCAAATGGCAAGATTTCATTTCTTTTGATGGCTGTATAGTATTCCATTGTGTATATATACCACATCTTCTTGATCCATTCATCTGTTGATGGACATCTAGGTTCTTTCCATAGTTTGGCTATTGTGGACATAGCTGCTATAAACATTCGGGTGCACGTGCCCCTTTGGTTCACTACATTTGTATCTTTAGGGTAAATACCCAATAGGGCAATTGCTGGGTCATAGGGCAGTTCTATTTTCAACATTTTGAGGAACCTCCATGCTGTTTTCCAGAGTGGCTGCACCAGCTTGCATTCCCACCAACAGTGTAGGAGGGTTCCCCTTTCTCCGCATCCTCAGCAGCATCTGTCATTTCCTGACTTGTTGATTTTAGCCATTCTGACTGGTGTGAGGTGATATCTCATTGTGGTTTTGATTTGTATTTCCCTGATGCCGAGTGATATGGAGCACTTTTTCATGTGTCTGTTCGCCATCTGGATGTCTTCTTTGCAGAAATGTCTGTTCATGTCCTCTGCCCATTTCTTGATTGGATTATTTGTTCTTTGGGTGTTGAGTTTGCTAAGTTCTTTATAGATTCTGGACACTAGTCCTTTATCTGATATGTTGTTTGCAAATATCTTCTCCCATTCTGTCAGTTGTCTTTTGATTTTGTTAACTGTTTCCTTTGCTGTGCAAAAGCTTTTGATCTTGATGAAATCCCAATAGTTCATTTTTGCCCTTGCTTCCCTTGCCTTTTGCGTTGTTCCTAGGAAGATGTTGCTGCGGCTGAGGTCGAAGAGGTTGCTGCCCGTGTTCTCCTCAAGGATTTTGATGGATTCCTTTCGTACATTGAGGTCCTTCATCCATTTTGAGTCTATTTTTGTGTGTGGTGTAAGGAAATGGTCCAATTTCATTTTTCTGCATGTGGCTGTCCAATTTTCCCAGCACCATTTATTGAAGAGGTTGTCTTTTTTCCATTGGACATTCTTTCCTGCTTTGTCAAAGATTAGTTGACCATAGATTTGAGGGTCTATTTCTGGGCTCTCTATTCTGTTCCATTGATCTATGTGTCTGTTTTTGTGCCAGTACCATGCTGTCTTGATGATGACAGCTTTGTAATAGAGCTTGAAGTCCGGAATTGTGATGCCACCAACGTTGGCTTTCTTTTTCAATATCCCTTTGGCTATTCGAGGTCTTTTCTGGTTCCATATAAATTTTAGCATTATTTGTTCCATTTCTTTGAAAAAGATGGATGGTACTTTGATAGGAATTGCTTTAAATGTGTAGATTGCTTTAGGTAGCATAGACATTTTCACAATATTTATTCTTCCAATCCAGGAGCATGAAACATTTTTCCATTTCTTTGTGTCTTCCTCCATTTCTTTCATGAGTACTTTATAGTTTTCTGAGTATAGATTCTGTGTCTCTTTGGTTAGGTTTATTCCTAGGTATCTTATGGTTTTGGATGCAATTGTAAATGGGATTGACTCCTTAATATCTCTTTCTTCTGTCTTGCTGTTGGTGTAGAGGAATGCAACTGATTTCTGTGCATTGATTTTATATCCTGACACTTTACTGAATTCCTGTATAAGTTCTAGCAATTTTGGAGTGGAGTCTTTTGGGTTTTCCACATATAGTATCATATCATCTGCGAAGAGTGATAATTTGACTTCTTCTTTGCCGATTTGGATGCCTTTAATTTCCTTTTGTTGTCTGATTGCTGAGGCTAGGACCTCTAGTACTATGTTGAATAGCAGTGGTGATAATGGACATCCATGCCGTGTTCCTGACCTTAGCGGAAAAGCTTTCAGTTTTTCTCCATTGAGAATGATATTTGCGGTGGGTTTTTCATAGACGGCTTTGATGATATTGAGGTATGTGCCCTCTATCCCTACACTTTGAAGAGTTTTGATCAGGAAGGGATGCTGTACTTTGTCAAATGCTTTTTCAGCATCTATTGAGAGTATCATATGGTTCTTGTTCTTTCTTTTATTGATGTGTTGTATCACATTGACTGATTTGCGGATGTTGAACCAACCTTGCAGCCCTGGAATAAATCCCACTTGGTCATGGTGAATAATCTTTTTAATGTACTGTTGAATCCTATTGGCTAGTATTTTGTTGAGTATTTTCGCATCTGTGTTCATCAAGGATATCGGTCTATAGCTCTCTTTTTTGGTGGGATCCTTGCCTGGTTTTGGGATCAAGGTGATGCTGGCCTCATAAAATGAGTTTGGAAGTTTTCCTTCCATTTCTATTTTTTGGAACAGTTTCAGGAGTATAGGAATTAGTTCTTCTTTAAATGTTTGGTAGAATTCCCCCGGGAAGCCGTCTGGCCCTGGGCTTTTGTTTGTTTGGAGATTTTTAATGACTGTTTCAATCTCCTTACTGGTTATGGGTCTGTTGAGGCTTTCTATTTCTTCCTGGTTCAGTTGTGGTAGTTTATATGTTTCTAGGAATGCATCCATTTCTCCCAGATTGTCAAATTTATTGGCGTAGAGTTGCTCATAGTATGTTCTTATAATAGTTTGTATTTCTTTGGTGTTAGTTGTGATCTCTCCTCTTTCTTTTTTTTAAAATTTATTTATTTATTTATTTATTTATTTATTTATTTAAATTTTTTATTTTTTATATACATATATTTTTATCCCCAGGGGTACAGGTCTGTGAATCACCAGGTTTACACACTTCACAGCACTCACCAAATCACATACCCTCCCCAATGTCCATAATCCAACCCCCCTCTCCCAAACCCCCTCCCCCCAGCAACCCTCAGTTTGTTTTGTGAGATTAAGAGTCACTTATGGTTTGTCTCCCTCCCAATCCCATCTTGTTTCATTTATTCTTCTTCTACCCACTTAAGCCTCCATGTTGCATCACCACTTCCTCATATCAGGGAGATCATATGATAGTTGTCTTTCTCTGCTTGACTTATTTCACTAAGCATGATACGCTCTAGTTCCATCCATGTTGTTGCAAATGGCAAGATTTCATTTCTTTTGATGGCTGTATAGTATTCCATTGTGTATATATACCACATCTTCTTGATCCATTCATCTGTTGATGGACATCTAGGTTCTTTCCATAGTTTGGCTATTGTGGACATAGCTGCTATAAACATTCGGGTGCACGTGCCCCTTTGGTTCACTACATTTGTATCTTTAGGGTAAATACCCAATAGGGCAATTGCTGGGTCATAGGGCAGTTCTATTTTCAACATTTTGAGGAACCTCCATGCTGTTTTCCAGAGTGGCTGCACCAGCTTGCATTCCCACCAACAGTGTAGGAGGGTTCCCCTTTCTCCGCATCCTCAGCAGCATCTGTCATTTCCTGACTTGTTGATTTTAGCCATTCTGACTGGTGTGAGGTGATATCTCATTGTGGTTTTGATTTGTATTTCCCTGATGCCGAGTGATATGGAGCACTTTTTCATGTGTCTGTTCGCCATCTGGATGTCTTCTTTGCAGAAATGTCTGTTCATGTCCTCTGCCCATTTCTTGATTGGATTATTTGTTCTTTGGGTGTTGAGTTTGCTAAGTTCTTTATAGATTCTGGACACTAGTCCTTTATCTGATATGTTGTTTGCAAATATCTTCTCCCATTCTGTCAGTTGTCTTTTGATTTTGTTAACTGTTTCCTTTGCTGTGCAAAAGCTTTTGATCTTGATGAAATCCCAATAGTTCATTTTTGCCCTTGCTTCCCTTGCCTTTTGCGTTGTTCCTAGGAAGATGTTGCTGCGGCTGAGGTCGAAGAGGTTGCTGCCCGTGTTCTCCTCAAGGATTTTGATGGATTCCTTTCGTACATTGAGGTCCTTCATCCATTTTGAGTCTATTTTTGTGTGTGGTGTAAGGAAATGGTCCAATTTCATTTTTCTGCATGTGGCTGTCCAATTTTCCCAGCACCATTTATTGAAGAGGTTGTCTTTTTTCCATTGGACATTCTTTCCTGCTTTGTCAAAGATTAGTTGACCATAGATTTGAGGGTCTATTTCTGGGCTCTCTATTCTGTTCCATTGATCTATGTGTCTGTTTTTGTGCCAGTACCATGCTGTCTTGATGATGACAGCTTTGTAATAGAGCTTGAAGTCCGGAATTGTGATGCCACCAACGTTGGCTTTCTTTTTCAATATCCCTTTGGCTATTCGAGGTCTTTTCTGGTTCCATATAAATTTTAGCATTATTTGTTCCATTTCTTTGAAAAAGATGGATGGTACTTTGATAGGAATTGCTTTAAATGTGTAGATTGCTTTAGGTAGCATAGACATTTTCACAATATTTATTCTTCCAATCCAGGAGCATGAAACATTTTTCCATTTCTTTGTGTCTTCCTCCATTTCTTTCATGAGTACTTTATAGTTTTCTGAGTATAGATTCTGTGTCTCTTTGGTTAGGTTTATTCCTAGGTATCTTATGGTTTTGGATGCAATTGTAAATGGGATTGACTCCTTAATATCTCTTTCTTCTGTCTTGCTGTTGGTGTAGAGGAATGCAACTGATTTCTGTGCATTGATTTTATATCCTGACACTTTACTGAATTCCTGTATAAGTTCTAGCAATTTTGGAGTGGAGTCTTTTGGGTTTTCCACATATAGTATCATATCATCTGCGAAGAGTGATAATTTGACTTCTTCTTTGCCGATTTGGATGCCTTTAATTTCCTTTTGTTGTCTGATTGCTGAGGCTAGGACCTCTAGTACTATGTTGAATAGCAGTGGTGATAATGGACATCCATGCCGTGTTCCTGACCTTAGCGGAAAAGCTTTCAGTTTTTCTCCATTGAGAATGATATTTGCGGTGGGTTTTTCATAGACGGCTTTGATGATATTGAGGTATGTGCCCTCTATCCCTACACTTTGAAGAGTTTTGATCAGGAAGGGATGCTGTACTTTGTCAAATGCTTTTTCAGCATCTATTGAGAGTATCATATGGTTCTTGTTCTTTCTTTTATTGATGTGTTGTATCACATTGACTGATTTGCGGATGTTGAACCAACCTTGCAGCCCTGGAATAAATCCCACTTGGTCATGGTGAATAATCTTTTTAATGTACTGTTGAATCCTATTGGCTAGTATTTTGTTGAGTATTTTCGCATCTGTGTTCATCAAGGATATCGGTCTATAGCTCTCTTTTTTGGTGGGATCCTTGCCTGGTTTTGGGATCAAGGTGATGCTGGCCTCATAAAATGAGTTTGGAAGTTTTCCTTCCATTTCTATTTTTTGGAACAGTTTCAGGAGTATAGGAATTAGTTCTTCTTTAAATGTTTGGTAGAATTCCCCCAGGAAGCCGTCTGGCCCTGGGCTTTTGTTTGTTTGGAGATTTTTAATGACTGTTTCAATCTCCTTACTGGTTATGGGTCTGTTGAGGCTTTCTATTTCTTCCTGGTTCAGTTGTGGTAGTTTATATGTTTCTAGGAATGCATCCATTTCTCCCAGATTGTCAAATTTATTGGCGTAGAGTTGCTCATAGTATGTTCTTATAATAGTTTGTATTTCTTTGGTGTTAGTTGTGATCTCTCCTCTTTCTTTTTTTTTAAATTTATTTATTTATTTATTTATTTATTTAAATTTTTTATTTTTTATATACATATATTTTTATCCCCAGGGGTACAGGTCTGTGAATCACCAGGTTTACACACTTCACAGCACTCACCAAATCACATACCCTCCCCAATGTCCATAATCCAACCCCCCTCTCCCAAACCCCCTCCCCCCAGCAACCCTCAGTTTGTTTTGTGAGATTAAGAGTCACTTATGGTTTGTCTCCCTCCCAATCCCATCTTGTTTCATTTATTCTTCTTCTACCCACTTAAGCCTCCATGTTGCATCACCACTTCCTCATATCAGGGAGATCATATGATAGTTGTCTTTCTCTGCTTGACTTATTTCACTAAGCATGATACGCTCTAGTTCCATCCATGTTGTTGCAAATGGCAAGATTTCATTTCTTTTGATGGCTGTATAGTATTCCATTGTGTATATATACCACATCTTCTTGATCCATTCATCTGTTGATGGACATCTAGGTTCTTTCCATAGTTTGGCTATTGTGGACATAGCTGCTATAAACATTCGGGTGCACGTGCCCCTTTGGTTCACTACATTTGTATCTTTAGGGTAAATACCCAATAGGGCAATTGCTGGGTCATAGGGCAGTTCTATTTTCAACATTTTGAGGAACCTCCATGCTGTTTTCCAGAGTGGCTGCACCAGCTTGCATTCCCACCAACAGTGTAGGAGGGTTCCCCTTTCTCCGCATCCTCAGCAGCATCTGTCATTTCCTGACTTGTTGATTTTAGCCATTCTGACTGGTGTGAGGTGATATCTCATTGTGGTTTTGATTTGTATTTCCCTGATGCCGAGTGATATGGAGCACTTTTTCATGTGTCTGTTCGCCATCTGGATGTCTTCTTTGCAGAAATGTCTGTTCATGTCCTCTGCCCATTTCTTGATTGGATTATTTGTTCTTTGGGTGTTGAGTTTGCTAAGTTCTTTATAGATTCTGGACACTAGTCCTTTATCTGATATGTTGTTTGCAAATATCTTCTCCCATTCTGTCAGTTGTCTTTTGATTTTGTTAACTGTTTCCTTTGCTGTGCAAAAGCTTTTGATCTTGATGAAATCCCAATAGTTCATTTTTGCCCTTGCTTCCCTTGCCTTTTGCGTTGTTCCTAGGAAGATGTTGCTGCGGCTGAGGTCGAAGAGGTTGCTGCCCGTGTTCTCCTCAAGGATTTTGATGGATTCCTTTCGTACATTGAGGTCCTTCATCCATTTTGAGTCTATTTTTGTGTGTGGTGTAAGGAAATGGTCCAATTTCATTTTTCTGCATGTGGCTGTCCAATTTTCCCAGCACCATTTATTGAAGAGGTTGTCTTTTTTCCATTGGACATTCTTTCCTGCTTTGTCAAAGATTAGTTGACCATAGATTTGAGGGTCTATTTCTGGGCTCTCTATTCTGTTCCATTGATCTATGTGTCTGTTTTTGTGCCAGTACCATGCTGTCTTGATGATGACAGCTTTGTAATAGAGCTTGAAGTCCGGAATTGTGATGCCACCAACGTTGGCTTTCTTTTTCAATATCCCTTTGGCTATTCGAGGTCTTTTCTGGTTCCATATAAATTTTAGCATTATTTGTTCCATTTCTTTGAAAAAGATGGATGGTACTTTGATAGGAATTGCTTTAAATGTGTAGATTGCTTTAGGTAGCATAGACATTTTCACAATATTTATTCTTCCAATCCAGGAGCATGAAACATTTTTCCATTTCTTTGTGTCTTCCTCCATTTCTTTCATGAGTACTTTATAGTTTTCTGAGTATAGATTCTGTGTCTCTTTGGTTAGGTTTATTCCTAGGTATCTTATGGTTTTGGATGCAATTGTAAATGGGATTGACTCCTTAATATCTCTTTCTTCTGTCTTGCTGTTGGTGTAGAGGAATGCAACTGATTTCTGTGCATTGATTTTATATCCTGACACTTTACTGAATTCCTGTATAAGTTCTAGCAATTTTGGAGTGGAGTCTTTTGGGTTTTCCACATATAGTATCATATCATCTGCGAAGAGTGATAATTTGACTTCTTCTTTGCCGATTTGGATGCCTTTAATTTCCTTTTGTTGTCTGATTGCTGAGGCTAGGACCTCTAGTACTATGTTGAATAGCAGTGGTGATAATGGACATCCATGCCGTGTTCCTGACCTTAGCGGAAAAGCTTTCAGTTTTTCTCCATTGAGAATGATATTTGCGGTGGGTTTTTCATAGACGGCTTTGATGATATTGAGGTATGTGCCCTCTATCCCTACACTTTGAAGAGTTTTGATCAGGAAGGGATGCTGTACTTTGTCAAATGCTTTTTCAGCATCTATTGAGAGTATCATATGGTTCTTGTTCTTTCTTTTATTGATGTGTTGTATCACATTGACTGATTTGCGGATGTTGAACCAACCTTGCAGCCCTGGAATAAATCCCACTTGGTCATGGTGAATAATCTTTTTAATGTACTGTTGAATCCTATTGGCTAGTATTTTGTTGAGTATTTTCGCATCTGTGTTCATCAAGGATATCGGTCTATAGCTCTCTTTTTTGGTGGGATCCTTGCCTGGTTTTGGGATCAAGGTGATGCTGGCCTCATAAAATGAGTTTGGAAGTTTTCCTTCCATTTCTATTTTTTGGAACAGTTTCAGGAGTATAGGAATTAGTTCTTCTTTAAATGTTTGGTAGAATTCCCCCGGGAAGCCGTCTGGCCCTGGGCTTTTGTTTGTTTGGAGATTTTTAATGACTGTTTCAATCTCCTTACTGGTTATGGGTCTGTTGAGGCTTTCTATTTCTTCCTGGTTCAGTTGTGGTAGTTTATATGTTTCTAGGAATGCATCCATTTCTCCCAGATTGTCAAATTTATTGGCGTAGAGTTGCTCATAGTATGTTCTTATAATAGTTTGTATTTCTTTGGTGTTAGTTGTGATCTCTCCTCTTTCTTTTTTTTAAAATTTATTTATTTATTTATTTATTTATTTATTTATTTATTTAGATTTTTTATTTTTTATATACATATATTTTTATCCCCAGGGGTACAGGTCTGTGAATCACCAGGTTTACACACTTCACAGCACTCACCAAATCACATACCCTCCCCAATGTCCATAATCCAACCCCCCTCTCCCAAACCCCCTCCCCCCAGCAACCCTCAGTTTGTTTTGTGAGATTAAGAGTCACTTATGGTTTGTCTCCCTCCCAATCCCATCTTGTTTCATTTATTCTTCTTCTACCCACTTAAGCCTCCATGTTGCATCACCACTTCCTCATATCAGGGAGATCATATGATAGTTGTCTTTCTCTGCTTGACTTATTTCACTAAGCATGATACGCTCTAGTTCCATCCATGTTGTTGCAAATGGCAAGATTTCATTTCTTTTGATGGCTGTATAGTATTCCATTGTGTATATATACCACATCTTCTTGATCCATTCATCTGTTGATGGACATCTAGGTTCTTTCCATAGTTTGGCTATTGTGGACATAGCTGCTATAAACATTCGGGTGCACGTGCCCCTTTGGTTCACTACATTTGTATCTTTAGGGTAAATACCCAATAGGGCAATTGCTGGGTCATAGGGCAGTTCTATTTTCAACATTTTGAGGAACCTCCATGCTGTTTTCCAGAGTGGCTGCACCAGCTTGCATTCCCACCAACAGTGTAGGAGGGTTCCCCTTTCTCCGCATCCTCAGCAGCATCTGTCATTTCCTGACTTGTTGATTTTAGCCATTCTGACTGGTGTGAGGTGATATCTCATTGTGGTTTTGATTTGTATTTCCCTGATGCCGAGTGATATGGAGCACTTTTTCATGTGTCTGTTCGCCATCTGGATGTCTTCTTTGCAGAAATGTCTGTTCATGTCCTCTGCCCATTTCTTGATTGGATTATTTGTTCTTTGGGTGTTGAGTTTGCTAAGTTCTTTATAGATTCTGGACACTAGTCCTTTATCTGATATGTTGTTTGCAAATATCTTCTCCCATTCTGTCAGTTGTCTTTTGATTTTGTTAACTGTTTCCTTTGCTGTGCAAAAGCTTTTGATCTTGATGAAATCCCAATAGTTCATTTTTGCCCTTGCTTCCCTTGCCTTTTGCGTTGTTCCTAGGAAGATGTTGCTGCGGCTGAGGTCGAAGAGGTTGCTGCCCGTGTTCTCCTCAAGGATTTTGATGGATTCCTTTCGTACATTGAGGTCCTTCATCCATTTTGAGTCTATTTTTGTGTGTGGTGTAAGGAAATGGTCCAATTTCATTTTTCTGCATGTGGCTGTCCAATTTTCCCAGCACCATTTATTGAAGAGGTTGTCTTTTTTCCATTGGACATTCTTTCCTGCTTTGTCAAAGATTAGTTGACCATAGATTTGAGGGTCTATTTCTGGGCTCTCTATTCTGTTCCATTGATCTATGTGTCTGTTTTTGTGCCAGTACCATGCTGTCTTGATGATGACAGCTTTGTAATAGAGCTTGAAGTCCGGAATTGTGATGCCACCAACGTTGGCTTTCTTTTTCAATATCCCTTTGGCTATTCGAGGTCTTTTCTGGTTCCATATAAATTTTAGCATTATTTGTTCCATTTCTTTGAAAAAGATGGATGGTACTTTGATAGGAATTGCTTTAAATGTGTAGATTGCTTTAGGTAGCATAGACATTTTCACAATATTTATTCTTCCAATCCAGGAGCATGAAACATTTTTCCATTTCTTTGTGTCTTCCTCCATTTCTTTCATGAGTACTTTATAGTTTTCTGAGTATAGATTCTGTGTCTCTTTGGTTAGGTTTATTCCTAGGTATCTTATGGTTTTGGATGCAATTGTAAATGGGATTGACTCCTTAATATCTCTTTCTTCTGTCTTGCTGTTGGTGTAGAGGAATGCAACTGATTTCTGTGCATTGATTTTATATCCTGACACTTTACTGAATTCCTGTATAAGTTCTAGCAATTTTGGAGTGGAGTCTTTTGGGTTTTCCACATATAGTATCATATCATCTGCGAAGAGTGATAATTTGACTTCTTCTTTGCCGATTTGGATGCCTTTAATTTCCTTTTGTTGTCTGATTGCTGAGGCTAGGACCTCTAGTACTATGTTGAATAGCAGTGGTGATAATGGACATCCATGCCGTGTTCCTGACCTTAGCGGAAAAGCTTTCAGTTTTTCTCCATTGAGAATGATATTTGCGGTGGGTTTTTCATAGACGGCTTTGATGATATTGAGGTATGTGCCCTCTATCCCTACACTTTGAAGAGTTTTGATCAGGAAGGGATGCTGTACTTTGTCAAATGCTTTTTCAGCATCTATTGAGAGTATCATATGGTTCTTGTTCTTTCTTTTATTGATGTGTTGTATCACATTGACTGATTTGCGGATGTTGAACCAACCTTGCAGCCCTGGAATAAATCCCACTTGGTCATGGTGAATAATCTTTTTAATGTACTGTTGAATCCTATTGGCTAGTATTTTGTTGAGTATTTTCGCATCTGTGTTCATCAAGGATATCGGTCTATAGCTCTCTTTTTTGGTGGGATCCTTGCCTGGTTTTGGGATCAAGGTGATGCTGGCCTCATAAAATGAGTTTGGAAGTTTTCCTTCCATTTCTATTTTTTGGAACAGTTTCAGGAGTATAGGAATTAGTTCTTCTTTAAATGTTTGGTAGAATTCCCCCGGGAAGCCGTCTGGCCCTGGGCTTTTGTTTGTTTGGAGATTTTTAATGACTGTTTCAATCTCCTTACTGGTTATGGGTCTGTTGAGGCTTTCTATTTCTTCCTGGTTCAGTTGTGGTAGTTTATATGTTTCTAGGAATGCATCCATTTCTCCCAGATTGTCAAATTTATTGGCGTAGAGTTGCTCATAGTATGTTCTTATAATAGTTTGTATTTCTTTGGTGTTAGTTGTGATCTCTCCTCTTTCTTTTTTTTAAAATTTATTTATTTATTTATTTATTTATTTATTTATTTATTTATTTAAATTTTTTATTTTTTATATACATATATTTTTATCCCCAGGGGTACAGGTCTGTGAATCACCAGGTTTACACACTTCACAGCACTCACCAAATCACATACCCTCCCCAATGTCCATAATCCAACCCCCCTCTCCCAAACCCCCTCCCCCCAGCAACCCTCAGTTTGTTTTGTGAGATTAAGAGTCACTTATGGTTTGTCTCCCTCCCAATCCCATCTTGTTTCATTTATTCTTCTTCTACCCACTTAAGCCTCCATGTTGCATCACCACTTCCTCATATCAGGGAGATCATATGATAGTTGTCTTTCTCTGCTTGACTTATTTCACTAAGCATGATACGCTCTAGTTCCATCCATGTTGTTGCAAATGGCAAGATTTCATTTCTTTTGATGGCTGTATAGTATTCCATTGTGTATATATACCACATCTTCTTGATCCATTCATCTGTTGATGGACATCTAGGTTCTTTCCATAGTTTGGCTATTGTGGACATAGCTGCTATAAACATTCGGGTGCACGTGCCCCTTTGGTTCACTACATTTGTATCTTTAGGGTAAATACCCAATAGGGCAATTGCTGGGTCATAGGGCAGTTCTATTTTCAACATTTTGAGGAACCTCCATGCTGTTTTCCAGAGTGGCTGCACCAGCTTGCATTCCCACCAACAGTGTAGGAGGGTTCCCCTTTCTCCGCATCCTCAGCAGCATCTGTCATTTCCTGACTTGTTGATTTTAGCCATTCTGACTGGTGTGAGGTGATATCTCATTGTGGTTTTGATTTGTATTTCCCTGATGCCGAGTGATATGGAGCACTTTTTCATGTGTCTGTTCGCCATCTGGATGTCTTCTTTGCAGAAATGTCTGTTCATGTCCTCTGCCCATTTCTTGATTGGATTATTTGTTCTTTGGGTGTTGAGTTTGCTAAGTTCTTTATAGATTCTGGACACTAGTCCTTTATCTGATATGTTGTTTGCAAATATCTTCTCCCATTCTGTCAGTTGTCTTTTGATTTTGTTAACTGTTTCCTTTGCTGTGCAAAAGCTTTTGATCTTGATGAAATCCCAATAGTTCATTTTTGCCCTTGCTTCCCTTGCCTTTTGCGTTGTTCCTAGGAAGATGTTGCTGCGGCTGAGGTCGAAGAGGTTGCTGCCCGTGTTCTCCTCAAGGATTTTGATGGATTCCTTTCGTACATTGAGGTCCTTCATCCATTTTGAGTCTATTTTTGTGTGTGGTGTAAGGAAATGGTCCAATTTCATTTTTCTGCATGTGGCTGTCCAATTTTCCCAGCACCATTTATTGAAGAGGTTGTCTTTTTTCCATTGGACATTCTTTCCTGCTTTGTCAAAGATTAGTTGACCATAGATTTGAGGGTCTATTTCTGGGCTCTCTATTCTGTTCCATTGATCTATGTGTCTGTTTTTGTGCCAGTACCATGCTGTCTTGATGATGACAGCTTTGTAATCGAGCTTGAAGTCCGGAATTGTGATGCCACCAACGTTGGCTTTCTTTTTCAATATCCCTTTGGCTATTCGAGGTCTTTTCTGGTTCCATATAAATTTTAGCATTATTTGTTCCATTTCTTTGAAAAAGATGGATGGTACTTTGATAGGAATTGCTTTAAATGTGTAGATTGCTTTAGGTAGCATAGACATTTTCACAATATTTATTCTTCCAATCCAGGAGCATGAAACATTTTTCCATTTCTTTGTGTCTTCCTCCATTTCTTTCATGAGTACTTTATAGTTTTCTGAGTATAGATTCTGTGTCTCTTTGGTTAGGTTTATTCCTAGGTATCTTATGGTTTTGGATGCAATTGTAAATGGGATTGACTCCTTAATATCTCTTTCTTCTGTCTTGCTGTTGGTGTAGAGGAATGCAACTGATTTCTGTGCATTGATTTTATATCCTGACACTTTACTGAATTCCTGTATAAGTTCTAGCAATTTTGGAGTGGAGTCTTTTGGGTTTTCCACATATAGTATCATATCATCTGCGAAGAGTGATAATTTGACTTCTTCTTTGCCGATTTGGATGCCTTTAATTTCCTTTTGTTGTCTGATTGCTGAGGCTAGGACCTCTAGTACTATGTTGAATAGCAGTGGTGATAATGGACATCCATGCCGTGTTCCTGACCTTAGCGGAAAAGCTTTCAGTTTTTCTCCATTGAGAATGATATTTGCGGTGGGTTTTTCATAGACGGCTTTGATGATATTGAGGTATGTGCCCTCTATCCCTACACTTTGAAGAGTTTTGATCAGGAAGGGATGCTGTACTTTGTCAAATGCTTTTTCAGCATCTATTGAGAGTATCATATGGTTCTTGTTCTTTCTTTTATTGATGTGTTGTATCACATTGACTGATTTGCGGATGTTGAACCAACCTTGCAGCCCTGGAATAAATCCCACTTGGTCATGGTGAATAATCTTTTTAATGTACTGTTGAATCCTATTGGCTAGTATTTTGTTGAGTATTTTCGCATCTGTGTTCATCAAGGATATCGGTCTATAGCTCTCTTTTTTGGTGGGATCCTTGCCTGGTTTTGGGATCAAGGTGATGCTGGCCTCATAAAATGAGTTTGGAAGTTTTCCTTCCATTTCTATTTTTTGGAACAGTTTCAGGAGTATAGGAATTAGTTCTTCTTTAAATGTTTGGTAGAATTCCCCCGGGAAGCCGTCTGGCCCTGGGCTTTTGTTTGTTTGGAGATTTTTAATGACTGTTTCAATCTCCTTACTGGTTATGGGTCTGTTGAGGCTTTCTATTTCTTCCTGGTTCAGTTGTGGTAGTTTATATGTTTCTAGGAATGCATCCATTTCTCCCAGATTGTCAAATTTATTGGCGTAGAGTTGCTCATAGTATGTTCTTATAATAGTTTGTATTTCTTTGGTGTTAGTTGTGATCTCTCCTCTTTCTTTTTTTTTAAATTTATTTATTTATTTATTTATTTATTTATTTATTTATTTAAATTTTTTATTTTTTATATACATATATTTTTATCCCCAGGGGTACAGGTCTGTGAATCACCAGGTTTACACACTTCACAGCACTCACCAAATCACATACCCTCCCCAATGTCCATAATCCAACCCCCCTCTCCCAAACCCCCTCCCCCCAGCAACCCTCAGTTTGTTTTGTGAGATTAAGAGTCACTTATGGTTTGTCTCCCTCCCAATCCCATCTTGTTTCATTTATTCTTCTTCTACCCACTTAAGCCTCCATGTTGCATCACCACTTCCTCATATCAGGGAGATCATATGATAGTTGTCTTTCTCTGCTTGACTTATTTCACTAAGCATGATACGCTCTAGTTCCATCCATGTTGTTGCAAATGGCAAGATTTCATTTCTTTTGATGGCTGTATAGTATTCCATTGTGTATATATACCACATCTTCTTGATCCATTCATCTGTTGATGGACATCTAGGTTCTTTCCATAGTTTGGCTATTGTGGACATAGCTGCTATAAACATTCGGGTGCACGTGCCCCTTTGGTTCACTACATTTGTATCTTTAGGGTAAATACCCAATAGGGCAATTGCTGGGTCATAGGGCAGTTCTATTTTCAACATTTTGAGGAACCTCCATGCTGTTTTCCAGAGTGGCTGCACCAGCTTGCATTCCCACCAACAGTGTAGGAGGGTTCCCCTTTCTCCGCATCCTCAGCAGCATCTGTCATTTCCTGACTTGTTGATTTTAGCCATTCTGACTGGTGTGAGGTGATATCTCATTGTGGTTTTGATTTGTATTTCCCTGATGCCGAGTGATATGGAGCACTTTTTCATGTGTCTGTTCGCCATCTGGATGTCTTCTTTGCAGAAATGTCTGTTCATGTCCTCTGCCCATTTCTTGATTGGATTATTTGTTCTTTGGGTGTTGAGTTTGCTAAGTTCTTTATAGATTCTGGACACTAGTCCTTTATCTGATATGTTGTTTGCAAATATCTTCTCCCATTCTGTCAGTTGTCTTTTGATTTTTTTAACTGTTTCCTTTGCTGTGCAAAAGCTTTTGATCTTGATGAAATCCCAATAGTTCATTTTTGCCCTTGCTTCCCTTGCCTTTTGCGTTGTTCCTAGGAAGATGTTGCTGCGGCTGAGGTCGAAGAGGTTGCTGCCCGTGTTCTCCTCAAGGATTTTGATGGATTCCTTTCGTACATTGAGGTCCTTCATCCATTTTGAGTCTATTTTTGTGTGTGGTGTAAGGAAATGGTCCAATTTCATTTTTCTGCATGTGGCTGTCCAATTTTCCCAGCACCATTTATTGAAGAGGTTGTCTTTTTTCCATTGGACATTCTTTCCTGCTTTGTCAAAGATTAGTTGACCATAGATTTGAGGGTCTATTTCTGGGCTCTCTATTCTGTTCCATTGATCTATGTGTCTGTTTTTGTGCCAGTACCATGCTGTCTTGATGATGACAGCTTTGTAATCGAGCTTGAAGTCCGGAATTGTGATGCCACCAACGTTGGCTTTCTTTTTCAATATCCCTTTGGCTATTCGAGGTCTTTTCTGGTTCCATATAAATTTTAGCATTATTTGTTCCATTTCTTTGAAAAAGATGGATGGTACTTTGATAGGAATTGCTTTAAATGTGTAGATTGCTTTAGGTAGCATAGACATTTTCACAATATTTATTCTTCCAATCCAGGAGCATGAAACATTTTTCCATTTCTTTGTGTCTTCCTCCATTTCTTTCATGAGTACTTTATAGTTTTCTGAGTATAGATTCTGTGTCTCTTTGGTTAGGTTTATTCCTAGGTATCTTATGGTTTTGGATGCAATTGTAAATGGGATTGACTCCTTAATATCTCTTTCTTCTGTCTTGCTGTTGGTGTAGAGGAATGCAACTGATTTCTGTGCATTGATTTTATATCCTGACACTTTACTGAATTCCTGTATAAGTTCTAGCAATTTTGGAGTGGAGTCTTTTGGGTTTTCCACATATAGTATCATATCATCTGCGAAGAGTGATAATTTGACTTCTTCTTTGCCGATTTGGATGCCTTTAATTTCCTTTTGTTGTCTGATTGCTGAGGCTAGGACCTCTAGTACTATGTTGAATAGCAGTGGTGATAATGGACATCCATGCCGTGTTCCTGACCTTAGCGGAAAAGCTTTCAGTTTTTCTCCATTGAGAATGATATTTGCGGTGGGTTTTTCATAGACGGCTTTGATGATATTGAGGTATGTGCCCTCTATCCCTACACTTTGAAGAGTTTTGATCAGGAAGGGATGCTGTACTTTGTCAAATGCTTTTTCAGCATCTATTGAGAGTATCATATGGTTCTTGTTCTTTCTTTTATTGATGTGTTGTATCACATTGACTGATTTGCGGATGTTGAACCAACCTTGCAGCCCTGGAATAAATCCCACTTGGTCATGGTGAATAATCTTTTTAATGTACTGTTGAATCCTATTGGCTAGTATTTTGTTGAGTATTTTCGCATCTGTGTTCATCAAGGATATCGGTCTATAGCTCTCTTTTTTGGTGGGATCCTTGCCTGGTTTTGGGATCAAGGTGATGCTGGCCTCATAAAATGAGTTTGGAAGTTTTCCTTCCATTTCTATTTTTTGGAACAGTTTCAGGAGTATAGGAATTAGTTCTTCTTTAAATGTTTGGTAGAATTCCCCCGGGAAGCCGTCTGGCCCTGGGCTTTTGTTTGTTTGGAGATTTTTAATGACTGTTTCAATCTCCTTACTGGTTATGGGTCTGTTGAGGCTTTCTATTTCTTCCTGGTTCAGTTGTGGTAGTTTATATGCTTCTAGGAATGCATCCATTTCTCCCAGATTGTCAAATTTATTGGCGTAGAGTTGCTCATAGTATGTTCTTATAATAGTTTGTATTTCTTTGGTGTTAGTTGTGATCTCTCCTCTTTCTTTTTTTTAAATTTATTTATTTATTTATTTATTTATTTATTTATTTAGATTTTTTATTTTTTATATACATATATTTTTATCCCCAGGGGTACAGGTCTGTGAATCACCAGGTTTACACACTTCACAGCACTCACCAAATCACATACCCTCCCCAATGTCCATAATCCAACCCCCCTCTCCCAAACCCCCTCCCCCCAGCAACCCTCAGTTTGTTTTGTGAGATTAAGAGTCACTTATGGTTTGTCTCCCTCCCAATCCCATCTTGTTTCATTTATTCTTCTTCTACCCACTTAAGCCTCCATGTTGCATCACCACTTCCTCATATCAGGGAGATCATATGATAGTTGTCTTTCTCTGCTTGACTTATTTCACTAAGCATGATACGCTCTAGTTCCATCCATGTTGTTGCAAATGGCAAGATTTCATTTCTTTTGATGGCTGTATAGTATTCCATTGTGTATATATACCACATCTTCTTGATCCATTCATCTGTTGATGGACATCTAGGTTCTTTCCATAGTTTGGCTATTGTGGACATAGCTGCTATAAACATTCGGGTGCACGTGCCCCTTTGGTTCACTACATTTGTATCTTTAGGGTAAATACCCAATAGGGCAATTGCTGGGTCATAGGGCAGTTCTATTTTCAACATTTTGAGGAACCTCCATGCTGTTTTCCAGAGTGGCTGCACCAGCTTGCATTCCCACCAACAGTGTAGGAGGGTTCCCCTTTCTCCGCATCCTCAGCAGCATCTGTCATTTCCTGACTTGTTGATTTTAGCCATTCTGACTGGTGTGAGGTGATATCTCATTGTGGTTTTGATTTGTATTTCCCTGATGCCGAGTGATATGGAGCACTTTTTCATGTGTCTGTTCGCCATCTGGATGTCTTCTTTGCAGAAATGTCTGTTCATGTCCTCTGCCCATTTCTTGATTGGATTATTTGTTCTTTGGGTGTTGAGTTTGCTAAGTTCTTTATAGATTCTGGACACTAGTCCTTTATCTGATATGTTGTTTGCAAATATCTTCTCCCATTCTGTCAGTTGTCTTTTGATTTTTTTAACTGTTTCCTTTGCTGTGCAAAAGCTTTTGATCTTGATGAAATCCCAATAGTTCATTTTTGCCCTTGCTTCCCTTGCCTTTTGCGTTGTTCCTAGGAAGATGTTGCTGCGGCTGAGGTCGAAGAGGTTGCTGCCCGTGTTCTCCTCAAGGATTTTGATGGATTCCTTTCGTACATTGAGGTCCTTCATCCATTTTGAGTCTATTTTTGTGTGTGGTGTAAGGAAATGGTCCAATTTCATTTTTCTGCATGTGGCTGTCCAATTTTCCCAGCACCATTTATTGAAGAGGTTGTCTTTTTTCCATTGGACATTCTTTCCTGCTTTGTCAAAGATTAGTTGACCATAGATTTGAGGGTCTATTTCTGGGCTCTCTATTCTGTTCCATTGATCTATGTGTCTGTTTTTGTGCCAGTACCATGCTGTCTTGATGATGACAGCTTTGTAATCGAGCTTGAAGTCCGGAATTGTGATGCCACCAACGTTGGCTTTCTTTTTCAATATCCCTTTGGCTATTCGAGGTCTTTTCTGGTTCCATATAAATTTTAGCATTATTTGTTCCATTTCTTTGAAAAAGATGGATGGTACTTTGATAGGAATTGCTTTAAATGTGTAGATTGCTTTAGGTAGCATAGACATTTTCACAATATTTATTCTTCCAATCCAGGAGCATGAAACATTTTTCCATTTCTTTGTGTCTTCCTCCATTTCTTTCATGAGTACTTTATAGTTTTCTGAGTATAGATTCTGTGTCTCTTTGGTTAGGTTTATTCCTAGGTATCTTATGGTTTTGGATGCAATTGTAAATGGGATTGACTCCTTAATATCTCTTTCTTCTGTCTTGCTGTTGGTGTAGAGGAATGCAACTGATTTCTGTGCATTGATTTTATATCCTGACACTTTACTGAATTCCTGTATAAGTTCTAGCAATTTTGGAGTGGAGTCTTTTGGGTTTTCCACATATAGTATCATATCATCTGCGAAGAGTGATAATTTGACTTCTTCTTTGCCGATTTGGATGCCTTTAATTTCCTTTTGTTGTCTGATTGCTGAGGCTAGGACCTCTAGTACTATGTTGAATAGCAGTGGTGATAATGGACATCCATGCCGTGTTCCTGACCTTAGCGGAAAAGCTTTCAGTTTTTCTCCATTGAGAATGATATTTGCGGTGGGTTTTTCATAGACGGCTTTGATGATATTGAGGTATGTGCCCTCTATCCCTACACTTTGAAGAGTTTTGATCAGGAAGGGATGCTGTACTTTGTCAAATGCTTTTTCAGCATCTATTGAGAGTATCATATGGTTCTTGTTCTTTCTTTTATTGATGTGTTGTATCACATTGACTGATTTGCGGATGTTGAACCAACCTTGCAGCCCTGGAATAAATCCCACTTGGTCATGGTGAATAATCTTTTTAATGTACTGTTGAATCCTATTGGCTAGTATTTTGTTGAGTATTTTCGCATCTGTGTTCATCAAGGATATCGGTCTATAGCTCTCTTTTTTGGTGGGATCCTTGCCTGGTTTTGGGATCAAGGTGATGCTGGCCTCATAAAATGAGTTTGGAAGTTTTCCTTCCATTTCTATTTTTTGGAACAGTTTCAGGAGTATAGGAATTAGTTCTTCTTTAAATGTTTGGTAGAATTCCCCCGGGAAGCCGTCTGGCCCTGGGCTTTTGTTTGTTTGGAGATTTTTAATGACTGTTTCAATCTCCTTACTGGTTATGGGTCTGTTGAGGCTTTCTATTTCTTCCTGGTTCAGTTGTGGTAGTTTATATGCTTCTAGGAATGCATCCATTTCTCCCAGATTGTCAAATTTATTGGCGTAGAGTTGCTCATAGTATGTTCTTATAATAGTTTGTATTTCTTTGGTGTTAGTTGTGATCTCTCCTCTTTCTTTTTTTTAAATTTATTTATTTATTTATTTATTTATTTATTTATTTATTTAGATTTTTTATTTTTTATATACATATATTTTTATCCCCAGGGGTACAGGTCTGTGAATCACCAGGTTTACACACTTCACAGCACTCACCAAATCACATACCCTCCCCAATGTCCATAATCCAACCCCCCTCTCCCAAACCCCCTCCCCCCAGCAACCCTCAGTTTGTTTTGTGAGATTAAGAGTCACTTATGGTTTGTCTCCCTCCCAATCCCATCTTGTTTCATTTATTCTTCTTCTACCCACTTAAGCCTCCATGTTGCATCACCACTTCCTCATATCAGGGAGATCATATGATAGTTGTCTTTCTCTGCTTGACTTATTTCACTAAGCATGATACGCTCTAGTTCCATCCATGTTGTTGCAAATGGCAAGATTTCATTTCTTTTGATGGCTGTATAGTATTCCATTGTGTATATATACCACATCTTCTTGATCCATTCATCTGTTGATGGACATCTAGGTTCTTTCCATAGTTTGGCTATTGTGGACATAGCTGCTATAAACATTCGGGTGCACGTGCCCCTTTGGTTCACTACATTTGTATCTTTAGGGTAAATACCCAATAGGGCAATTGCTGGGTCATAGGGCAGTTCTATTTTCAACATTTTGAGGAACCTCCATGCTGTTTTCCAGAGTGGCTGCACCAGCTTGCATTCCCACCAACAGTGTAGGAGGGTTCCCCTTTCTCCGCATCCTCAGCAGCATCTGTCATTTCCTGACTTGTTGATTTTAGCCATTCTGACTGGTGTGAGGTGATATCTCATTGTGGTTTTGATTTGTATTTCCCTGATGCCGAGTGATATGGAGCACTTTTTCATGTGTCTGTTCGCCATCTGGATGTCTTCTTTGCAGAAATGTCTGTTCATGTCCTCTGCCCATTTCTTGATTGGATTATTTGTTCTTTGGGTGTTGAGTTTGCTAAGTTCTTTATAGATTCTGGACACTAGTCCTTTATCTGATATGTTGTTTGCAAATATCTTCTCCCATTCTGTCAGTTGTCTTTTGATTTTGTTAACTGTTTCCTTTGCTGTGCAAAAGCTTTTGATCTTGATGAAATCCCAATAGTTCATTTTTGCCCTTGCTTCCCTTGCCTTTTGCGTTGTTCCTAGGAAGATGTTGCTGCGGCTGAGGTCGAAGAGGTTGCTGCCCGTGTTCTCCTCAAGGATTTTGATGGATTCCTTTCGTACATTGAGGTCCTTCATCCATTTTGAGTCTATTTTTGTGTGTGGTGTAAGGAAATGGTCCAATTTCATTTTTCTGCATGTGGCTGTCCAATTTTCCCAGCACCATTTATTGAAGAGGTTGTCTTTTTTCCATTGGACATTCTTTCCTGCTTTGTCAAAGATTAGTTGACCATAGATTTGAGGGTCTATTTCTGGGCTCTCTATTCTGTTCCATTGATCTATGTGTCTGTTTTTGTGCCAGTACCATGCTGTCTTGATGATGACAGCTTTGTAATCGAGCTTGAAGTCCGGAATTGTGATGCCACCAACGTTGGCTTTCTTTTTCAATATCCCTTTGGCTATTCGAGGTCTTTTCTGGTTCCATATAAATTTTAGCATTATTTGTTCCATTTCTTTGAAAAAGATGGATGGTACTTTGATAGGAATTGCTTTAAATGTGTAGATTGCTTTAGGTAGCATAGACATTTTCACAATATTTATTCTTCCAATCCAGGAGCATGAAACATTTTTCCATTTCTTTGTGTCTTCCTCCATTTCTTTCATGAGTACTTTATAGTTTTCTGAGTATAGATTCTGTGTCTCTTTGGTTAGGTTTATTCCTAGGTATCTTATGGTTTTGGATGCAATTGTAAATGGGATTGACTCCTTAATATCTCTTTCTTCTGTCTTGCTGTTGGTGTAGAGGAATGCAACTGATTTCTGTGCATTGATTTTATATCCTGACACTTTACTGAATTCCTGTATAAGTTCTAGCAATTTTGGAGTGGAGTCTTTTGGGTTTTCCACATATAGTATCATATCATCTGCGAAGAGTGATAATTTGACTTCTTCTTTGCCGATTTGGATGCCTTTAATTTCCTTTTGTTGTCTGATTGCTGAGGCTAGGACCTCTAGTACTATGTTGAATAGCAGTGGTGATAATGGACATCCATGCCGTGTTCCTGACCTTAGCGGAAAAGCTTTCAGTTTTTCTCCATTGAGAATGATATTTGCGGTGGGTTTTTCATAGACGGCTTTGATGATATTGAGGTATGTGCCCTCTATCCCTACACTTTGAAGAGTTTTGATCAGGAAGGGATGCTGTACTTTGTCAAATGCTTTTTCAGCATCTATTGAGAGTATCATATGGTTCTTGTTCTTTCTTTTATTGATGTGTTGTATCACATTGACTGATTTGCGGATGTTGAACCAAACTTGCAGCCCTGGAATAAATCCCACTTGGTCATGGTGAATAATCTTTTTAATGTACTGTTGAATCCTATTGGCTAGTATTTTGTTGAGTATTTTCGCATCTGTGTTCATCAAGGATATCGGTCTATAGCTCTCTTTTTTGGTGGGATCCTTGCCTGGTTTTGGGATCAAGGTGATGCTGGCCTCATAAAATGAGTTTGGAAGTTTTCCTTCCATTTCTATTTTTTGGAACAGTTTCAGGAGTATAGGAATTAGTTCTTCTTTAAATGTTTGGTAGAATTCCCCCGGGAAGCCGTCTGGCCCTGGGCTTTTGTTTGTTTGGAGATTTTTAATGACTGTTTCAATCTCCTTACTGGTTATGGGTCTGTTGAGGCTTTCTATTTCTTCCTGGTTCAGTTGTGGTAGTTTATATGTTTCTAGGAATGCATCCATTTCTCCCAGATTGTCAAATTTATTGGCGTAGAGTTGCTCATAGTATGTTCTTATAATAGTTTGTATTTCTTTGGTGTTAGTTGTGATCTCTCCTCTTTCTTTTTTTTTAAATTTATTTATTTATTTATTTATTTATTTATTTATTTAGATTTTTTATTTTTTATATACATATATTTTTATCCCCAGGGGTACAGGTCTGTGAATCACCAGGTTTACACACTTCACAGCACTCACCAAATCACATACCCTCCCCAATGTCCATAATCCAACCCCCCTCTCCCAAACCCCCTCCCCCCAGCAACCCTCAGTTTGTTTTGTGAGATTAAGAGTCACTTATGGTTTGTCTCCCTCCCAATCCCATCTTGTTTCATTTATTCTTCTTCTACCCACTTAAGCCTCCATGTTGCATCACCACTTCCTCATATCAGGGAGATCATATGATAGTTGTCTTTCTCTGCTTGACTTATTTCACTAAGCATGATACGCTCTAGTTCCATCCATGTTGTTGCAAATGGCAAGATTTCATTTCTTTTGATGGCTGTATAGTATTCCATTGTGTATATATACCACATCTTCTTGATCCATTCATCTGTTGATGGACATCTAGGTTCTTTCCATAGTTTGGCTATTGTGGACATAGCTGCTATAAACATTCGGGTGCACGTGCCCCTTTGGTTCACTACATTTGTATCTTTAGGGTAAATACCCAATAGGGCAATTGCTGGGTCATAGGGCAGTTCTATTTTCAACATTTTGAGGAACCTCCATGCTGTTTTCCAGAGTGGCTGCACCAGCTTGCATTCCCACCAACAGTGTAGGAGGGTTCCCCTTTCTCCGCATCCTCAGCAGCATCTGTCATTTCCTGACTTGTTGATTTTAGCCATTCTGACTGGTGTGAGGTGATATCTCATTGTGGTTTTGATTTGTATTTCCCTGATGCCGAGTGATATGGAGCACTTTTTCATGTGTCTGTTCGCCATCTGGATGTCTTCTTTGCAGAAATGTCTGTTCATGTCCTCTGCCCATTTCTTGATTGGATTATTTGTTCTTTGGGTGTTGAGTTTGCTAAGTTCTTTATAGATTCTGGACACTAGTCCTTTATCTGATATGTTGTTTGCAAATATCTTCTCCCATTCTGTCAGTTGTCTTTTGATTTTGTTAACTGTTTCCTTTGCTGTGCAAAAGCTTTTGATCTTGATGAAATCCCAATAGTTCATTTTTGCCCTTGCTTCCCTTGCCTTTTGCGTTGTTCCTAGGAAGATGTTGCTGCGGCTGAGGTCGAAGAGGTTGCTGCCCGTGTTCTCCTCAAGGATTTTGATGGATTCCTTTCGTACATTGAGGTCCTTCATCCATTTTGAGTCTATTTTTGTGTGTGGTGTAAGGAAATGGTCCAATTTCATTTTTCTGCATGTGGCTGTCCAATTTTCCCAGCACCATTTATTGAAGAGGTTGTCTTTTTTCCATTGGACATTCTTTCCTGCTTTGTCAAAGATTAGTTGACCATAGATTTGAGGGTCTATTTCTGGGCTCTCTATTCTGTTCCATTGATCTATGTGTCTGTTTTTGTGCCAGTACCATGCTGTCTTGATGATGACAGCTTTGTAATAGAGCTTGAAGTCCGGAATTGTGATGCCACCAACGTTGGCTTTCTTTTTCAATATCCCTTTGGCTATTCGAGGTCTTTTCTGGTTCCATATAAATTTTAGCATTATTTGTTCCATTTCTTTGAAAAAGATGGATGGTACTTTGATAGGAATTGCTTTAAATGTGTAGATTGCTTTAGGTAGCATAGACATTTTCACAATATTTATTCTTCCAATCCAGGAGCATGAAACATTTTTCCATTTCTTTGTGTCTTCCTCCATTTCTTTCATGAGTACTTTATAGTTTTCTGAGTATAGATTCTGTGTCTCTTTGGTTAGGTTTATTCCTAGGTATCTTATGGTTTTGGATGCAATTGTAAATGGGATTGACTCCTTAATATCTCTTTCTTCTGTCTTGCTGTTGGTGTAGAGGAATGCAACTGATTTCTGTGCATTGATTTTATATCCTGACACTTTACTGAATTCCTGTATAAGTTCTAGCAATTTTGGAGTGGAGTCTTTTGGGTTTTCCACATATAGTATCATATCATCTGCAAAGAGTGATAATTTGACTTCTTCTTTGCCGATTTGGATGCCTTTAATTTCCTTTTGTTGTCTGATTGCTGAGGCTAGGACCTCTAGTACTATGTTGAATAGCAGTGGTGATAATGGACATCCATGCCGTGTTCCTGACCTTAGCGGAAAAGCTTTCAGTTTTTCTCCATTGAGAATGATATTTGCGGTGGGTTTTTCATAGACGGCTTTGATGATATTGAGGTATGTGCCCTCTATCCCTACACTTTGAAGAGTTTTGATCAGGAAGGGATGCTGTACTTTGTCAAATGCTTTTTCAGCATCTATTGAGAGTATCATATGGTTCTTGTTCTTTCTTTTATTGATGTGTTGTATCACATTGACTGATTTGCGGATGTTGAACCAACCTTGCAGCCCTGGAATAAATCCCACTTGGTCATGGTGAATAATCTTTTTAATGTACTGTTGAATCCTATTGGCTAGTATTTTGTTGAGTATTTTCGCATCTGTGTTCATCAAGGATATCGGTCTATAGCTCTCTTTTTTGGTGGGATCCTTGCCTGGTTTTGGGATCAAGGTGATGCTGGCCTCATAAAATGAGTTTGGAAGTTTTCCTTCCATTTCTATTTTTTGGAACAGTTTCAGGAATATAGGAATTAGTTCTTCTTTAAATGTTTGGTAGAATTCCCCCGGGAAGCCGTCTGGCCCTGGGCTTTTGTTTGTTTGGAGATTTTTAATGACTGTTTCAATCTCCTTACTGGTTATGGGTCTGTTGAGGCTTTCTATTTCTTCCTGGTTCAGTTGTGGTAGTTTATATGTTTCTAGGAATTCATCCATTTCTCCCAGATTGTCAAATTTATTGGCGTAGAGTTGCTCATAGTATGTTCTTATAATAGTTTGTATTTCTTTGGTGTTAGTTGTGATCTCTCCTCTTTCTTTTTTTTTAAATTTATTTATTTATTTATTTATTTATTTAAATTTTTTATTTTTTATATACATATATTTTTATCCCCAGGGGTACAGGTCTGTGAATCACCAGGTTTACACACTTCACAGCACTCACCAAATCACATACCCTCCCCAATGTCCATAATCCAACCCCCCTCTCCCAAACCCCCTCCCCCCAGCAACCCTCAGTTTGTTTTGTGAGATTAAGAGTCACTTATGGTTTGTCTCCCTCCCAATCCCATCTTGTTTCATTTATTCTTCTTCTACCCACTTAAGCCTCCATGTTGCATCACCACTTCCTCATATCAGGGAGATCATATGATAGTTGTCTTTCTCTGCTTGACTTATTTCACTAAGCATGATACGCTCTAGTTCCATCCATGTTGTTGCAAATGGCAAGATTTCATTTCTTTTGATGGCTGTATAGTATTCCATTGTGTATATATACCACATCTTCTTGATCCATTCATCTGTTGATGGACATCTAGGTTCTTTCCATAGTTTGGCTATTGTGGACATAGCTGCTATAAACATTCAGGTGCACGTGCCCCTTTGGTTCACTACATTTGTATCTTTAGGGTAAATACCCAATAGGGCAATTGCTGGGTCATAGGGCAGTTCTATTTTCAACATTTTGAGGAACCTCCATGCTGTTTTCCAGAGTGGCTGCACCAGCTTGCATTCCCACCAACAGTGTAGGAGGGTTCCCCTTTCTCCGCATCCTCAGCAGCATCTGTCATTTCCTGACTTGTTGATTTTAGCCATTCTGACTGGTGTGAGGTGATATCTCATTGTGGTTTTGATTTGTATTTCCCTGATGCCGAGTGATATGGAGCACTTTTTCATGTGTCTGTTCGCCATCTGGATGTCTTCTTTGCAGAAATGTCTGTTCATGTCCTCTGCCCATTTCTTGATTGGATTATTTGTTCTTTGGGTGTTGAGTTTGCTAAGTTCTTTATAGATTCTGGACACTAGTCCTTTATCTGATATGTTGTTTGCAAATATCTTCTCCCATTCTGTCAGTTGTCTTTTGATTTTGTTAACTGTTTCCTTTGCTGTGCAAAAGCTTTTGATCTTGATGAAATCCCAATAGTTCATTTTTGCCCTTGCTTCCCTTGCCTTTTGCGTTGTTCCTAGGAAGATGTTGCTGCGGCTGAGGTCGAAGAGGTTGCTGCCCGTGTTCTCCTCAAGGATTTTGATGGATTCCTTTCGTACATTGAGGTCCTTCATCCATTTTGAGTCTATTTTTGTGTGTGGTGTAAGGAAATGGTCCAATTTCATTTTTCTGCATGTGGCTGTCCAATTTTCCCAGCACCATTTATTGAAGAGGTTGTCTTTTTTCCATTGGACATTCTTTCCTGCTTTGTCAAAGATTAGTTGACCATAGATTTGAGGGTCTATTTCTGGGCTCTCTATTCTGTTCCATTGATCTATGTGTCTGTTTTTGTGCCAGTACCATGCTGTCTTGATGATGACAGCTTTGTAATAGAGCTTGAAGTCCGGAATTGTGATGCCACCAACGTTGGCATTCTTTTTCAATATCCCTTTGGCTATTCGAGGTCTTTTCTGGTTCCATATAAATTTTAGCATTATTTGTTCCATTTCTTTGAAAAAGATGGATGGTACTTTGATAAGAATTGCTTTAAATGTGTAGATTGCTTTAGGTAGCATAGACATTTTCACAATATTTATTCTTCCAATCCAGGAGCATGAAACATTTTTCCATTTCTTTGTGTCTTCCTCCATTTCTTTCATGAGTACTTTATAGTTTTCTGAGTATAGATTCTGTGTCTCTTTGGTTAGGTTTATTCCTAGGTATCTTATGGTTTTGGATGCAATTGTAAATGGGATTGACTCCTTAATATCTCTTTCTTCTGTCTTGCTGTTGGTGTAGAGGAATGCAACTGATTTCTGTGCATTGATTTTATATCCTGACACTTTACTGAATTCCTGTATAAGTTCTAGCAATTTTGGAGTGGAGTCTTTTGGGTTTTCCACATATAGTATCATATCATCTGCGAAGAGTGATAATTTGACTTCTTCTTTGCCGATTTGGATGCCTTTAATTTCCTTTTGTTGTCTGATTGCTGCGGCTAGGACCTCTAGTACTATGTTGAATAGCAGTGGTGATAATGGACATCCATGCCGTGTTCCTGACCTTAGCGGAAAAGCTTTCAGTTTTTCTCCATTGAGAATGATATTTGCGGTGGGTTTTTCATAGACGGCTTTGATGATATTGAGGTATGTGCCCTCTATCCCTACACTTTGAAGAGTTTTGATCAGGAAGGGATGCTGTACTTTGTCAAATGCTTTTTCAGCATCTATTGAGAGTATCATATGGTTCTTGTTCTTTCTTTTATTGATGTGTTGTATCACATTGACTGATTTGCGGATGTTGAACCAACCTTGCAGCCCTGGAATAAATCCCACTTGGTCATGGTGAATAATCTTTTTAATGTACTGTTGAATCCTATTGGCTAGTATTTTGTTGAGTATTTTCGCATCTGTGTTCATCAAGGATATCGGTCTATAGCTCTCTTTTTTGGTGGGATCCTTGCCTGGTTTTGGGATCAAGGTGATGCTGGCCTCATAAAATGAGTTTGGAAGTTTTCCTTCCATTTCTATTTTTTGGAACAGTTTCAGGAGTATAGGAATTAGTTCTTCTTTAAATGTTTGGTAGAATTCCCCCGGGAAGCCGTCTGGCCCTGGGCTTTTGTTTGTTTGGAGATTTTTAATGACTGTTTCAATCTCCTTACTGGTTATGGGTCTGTTGAGGCTTTCTATTTCTTCCTGGTTCAGTTGTGGTAGTTTATATGTTTCTATGAATGCATCCATTTCTCCCAGATTGTCAAATTTATTGGCGTAGAGTTGCTCATAGTATGTTCTTATAATAGTTTGTATTTCTTTGGTGTTAGTTGTGATCTCTCCTCTTTCTTTTTTTTAAAATTTATTTATTTATTTATTTATTTATTTATTTATTTATTTAAATTTTTTATTTTTTATATACATATATTTTTATCCCCAGGGGTACAGGTCTGTGAATCACCAGGTTTACACACTTCACAGCACTCACCAAATCACATACCCTCCCCAATGTCCATAATCCAACCCCCCTCTCCCAAACCCCCTCCCCCCAGCAACCCTCAGTTTGTTTTGTGAGATTAAGAGTCACTTATGGTTTGTCTCCCTCCCAATCCCATCTTGTTTCATTTATTCTTCTTCTACCCACTTAAGCCTCCATGTTGCATCACCACTTCCTCATATCAGGGAGATCATATGATAGTTGTCTTTCTCTGCTTGACTTATTTCACTAAGCATGATACGCTCTAGTTCCATCCATGTTGTTGCAAATGGCAAGATTTCATTTCTTTTGATGGCTGTATAGTATTCCATTGTGTATATATACCACATCTTCTTGATCCATTCATCTGTTGATGGACATCTAGGTTCTTTCCATAGTTTGGCTATTGTGGACATAGCTGCTATAAACATTCGGGTGCACGTGCCCCTTTGGTTCACTACATTTGTATCTTTAGGGTAAATACCCAATAGGGCAATTGCTGGGTCATAGGGCAGTTCTATTTTCAACATTTTGAGGAACCTCCATGCTGTTTTCCAGAGTGGCTGCACCAGCTTGCATTCCCACCAACAGTGTAGGAGGCTTCCCCTTTCTCCGCATCCTCAGCAGCATCTGTCATTTCCTGACTTGTTGATTTTAGCCATTCTGGCTGGTGTGAGGTGATATCTCATTGTGGTTTTGATTTGTATTTCCCTGATGCCGAGTGATATGGAGCACTTTTTCATGTGTCTGTTCGCCATCTGGATGTCTTCTTTGCAGAAATGTCTGTTCATGTCCTCTGCCCATTTCTTGATTGGATTATTTGTTCTTTGGGTGTTGAGTTTGCTAAGTTCTTTATAGATTCTGGACACTAGTCCTTTATCTGATATGTTGTTTGCAAATATCTTCTCCCATTCTGTCAGTTGTCTTTTGATTTTGTTAACTGTTTCCTTTGCTGTGCAAAAGCTTTTGATCTTGATGAAATCCCAATAGTTCATTTTTGCCCTTGCTTCCCTTGCCTTTTGCGTTGTTCCTAGGAAGATGTTGCTGCGGCTGAGGTCGAAGAGGTTGCTGCCCGTGTTCTCCTCAAGGATTTTGATGGATTCCTTTCGTACATTGAGGTCCTTCATCCATTTTGAGTCTATTTTTGTGTGTGGTGTAAGGAAATGGTCCAATTTCATTTTTCTGCATGTGGCTGTCCAATTTTCCCAGCACCATTTATTGAAGAGGTTGTCTTTTTTCCATTGGACATTCTTTCCTGCTTTGTCAAAGATTAGTTGACCATAGATTTGAGGGTCTATTTCTGGGCTCTCTATTCTGTTCCATTGATCTATGTGTCTGTTTTTGTGCCAGTACCATGCTGTCTTGATGATGACAGCTTTGTAATAGAGCTTGAAGTCCGGAATTGTGATGCCACCAACGTTGGCATTCTTTTTCAATATCCCTTTGGCTATTCGAGGTCTTTTCTGGTTCCATATAAATTTTAGCATTATTTGTTCCATTTCTTTGAAAAAGATGGATGGTACTTTGATAGGAATTGCTTTAAATGTGTAGATTGCTTTAGGTAGCATAGACATTTTCACAATATTTATTCTTCCAATCCAGGAGCATGAAACATTTTTCCATTTCTTTGTGTCTTCCTCCATTTCTTTCATGAGTACTTTATAGTTTTCTGAGTATAGATTCTGTGTCTCTTTGGTTAGGTTTATTCCTAGGTATCTTATGGTTTTGGATGCAATTGTAAATGGGATTGACTCCTTAATATCTCTTTCTTCTGTCTTGCTGTTGGTGTAGAGGAATGCAACTGATTTCTGTGCATTGATTTTATATCCTGACACTTTACTGAATTCCTGTATAAGTTCTAGCAATTTTGGAGTGGAGTCTTTTGGGTTTTCCACATATAGTATCATATCATCTGCGAAGAGTGATAATTTGACTTCTTCTTTGCCGATTTGGATGCCTTTAATTTCCTTTTGTTGTCTGATTGCTGAGGCTAGGACCTCTAGTACTATGTTGAATAGCAGTGGTGATAATGGACATCCATGCCGTGTTCCTGACCTTAGCGGAAAAGCTTTCAGTTTTTCTCCATTGAGAATGATATTTGCGGTGGGTTTTTCATAGACGGCTTTGATGATATTGAGGTATGTGCCCTCTATCCCTACACTTTGAAGAGTTTTGATCAGGAAGGGATGCTGTACTTTGTCAAATGCTTTTTCAGCATCTATTGAGAGTATCATATGGTTCTTGTTCTTTCTTTTATTGATGTGTTGTATCACATTGACTGATTTGCGGATGTTGAACCAACCTTGCAGCCCTGGAATAAATCCCACTTGGTCATGGTGAATAATCTTTTTAATGTACTGTTGAATCCTATTGGCTAGTATTTTGTTGAGTATTTTCGCATCTGTGTTCATCAAGGATATCGGTCTATAGCTCTCTTTTTTGGTGGGATCCTTGCCTGGTTTTGGGATCAAGGTGATGCTGGCCTCATAAAATGAGTTTGGAAGTTTTCCTTCCATTTCTATTTTTTGGAACAGTTTCAGGAGTATAGGAATTAGTTCTTCTTTAAATGTTTGGTAGAATTCCCCCGGGAAGCCGTCTGGCCCTGGGCTTTTGTTTGTTTGGAGATTTTTAATGACTGTTTCAATCTCCTTACTGGTTATGGGTCTGTTGAGGCTTTCTATTTCTTCCTGGTTCAGTTGTGGTAGTTTATATGTTTCTAGGAATGCATCCATTTCTCCCAGATTGTCAAATTTATTGGCGTAGAGTTGCTCATAGTATGTTCTTATAATAGTTTGTATTTCTTTGGTGTTAGTTGTGATCTCTCCTCTTTCTTTTTTTTAAATTTATTTATTTATTTATTTATTTAAATTTTTTATTTTTTATATACATATATTTTTATCCCCAGGGGTACAGGTCTGTGAATCACCAGGTTTACACACTTCACAGCACTCACCAAATCACATACCCTCCCCAATGTCCATAATCCAACCCCCCTCTCCCAAACCCCCTCCCCCCAGCAACCCTCAGTTTGTTTTGTGAGATTAAGAGTCACTTATGGTTTGTCTCCCTCCCAATCCCATCTTGTTTCATTTATTCTTCTTCTACCCACTTAAGCCTCCATGTTGCATCACGACTTCCTCATATCAGGGAGATCATATGATAGTTGTCTTTCTCTGCTTGACTTATTTCACTAAGCATGATACGCTCTAGTTCCATCCATGTTGTTGCAAATGGCAAGGTTTCATTTCTTTTGATGGCTGTATAGTATTCCATTGTGTATATATACCACATCTTCTTGATCCATTCATCTGTTGATGGACATCTAGGTTCTTTCCATAGTTTGGCTATTGTGGACATAGCTGCTATAAACATTCGGGTGCACGTGCCCCTTTGGTTCACTACATTTGTATCTTTAGGGTAAATACCCAATAGGGCAATTGCTGGGTCATAGGGCAGTTCTATTTTCAACATTTTGAGGAACCTCCATGCTGTTTTCCAGAGTGGCTGCACCAGCTTGCATTCCCACCAAGAGTGTAGGAGGGTTCCCCTTTCTCCGCATCCTCAGCAGCATCTGTCATTTCCTGACTTGTTGATTTTAGCCATTCTGACTGGTGTGAGGTGATATCTCATTGTGGTTTTGATTTGTATTTCCCTGATGCCGAGTGATATGGAGCACTTTTTCATGTGTCTGTTCGCCATCTGGATGTCTTCTTTGCAGAAATGTCTGTTCATGTCCTCTGCCCATTTCTTGATTGGATTATTTGTTCTTTGGGTGTTGAGTTTGCTAAGTTCTTTATAGATTCTGGACACTAGTCCTTTATCTGATATGTTGTTTGCAAATATCTTCTCCCATTCTGTCAGTTGTCTTTTGATTTTGTTAACTGTTTCCTTTGCTGTGCAAAAGCTTTTGATCTTGATGAAATCCCAATAGTTCATTTTTGCCCTTGCTTCCCTTGCCTTTTGCGTTGTTCCTAGGAAGATGTTGCTGCGGCTGAGGTCGAAGAGGTTGCTGCCCGTGTTCTCCTCAAGGATTTTGATGGATTCCTTTCGTACATTGAGGTCCTTCATCCATTTTGAGTCTATTTTTGTGTGTGGTGTAAGGAAATGGTCCAATTTCATTTTTCTGCATGTGGCTGTCCAATTTTCCCAGCACCATTTATTGAAGAGGTTGTCTTTTTTCCATTGGACATTCTTTCCTGCTTTGTCAAAGATTAGTTGACCATAGATTTGAGGGTCTATTTCTGGGCTCTCTATTCTGTTCCATTGATCTATGTGTCTGTTTTTGTGCCAGTACCATGCTGTCTTGATGATGACAGCTTTGTAATAGAGCTTGAAGTCCGGAATTGTGATGCCACCAACGTTGGCTTTCTTTTTCAATATCCCTTTGGCTATTCGAGGTCTTTTCTGGTTCCATATAAATTTTAGCATTATTTGTTCCATTTCTTTGAAAAAGATGGATGGTACTTTGATAGGAATTGCTTTAAATGTGTAGATTGCTTTAGGTAGCATAGACATTTTCACAATATTTATTCTTCCAATCCAGGAGCATGAAACATTTTTCCATTTCTTTGTGTCTTCCTCCATTTCTTTCATGAGTACTTTATAGTTTTCTGAGTATAGATTCTGTGTCTCTTTGGTTAGGTTTATTCCTAGGTATCTTATGGTTTTGGATGCAATTGTAAATGGGATTGACTCCTTAATATCTCTTTCTTCTGTCTTGCTGTTGGTGTAGAGGAATGCAACTGATTTCTGTGCATTGATTTTATATCCTGACACTTTACTGAATTCCTGTATAAGTTCTAGCAATTTTGGAGTGGAGTCTTTTGGGTTTTCCACATATAGTATCATATCATCTGCGAAGAGTGATAATTTGACTTCTTCTTTGCCGATTTGGATGCCTTTAATTTCCTTTTGTTGTCTGATTGCTGAGGCTAGGACCTCTAGTACTATGTTGAATAGCAGTGGTGATAATGGACATCCATGCCGTGTTCCTGACCTTAGCGGAAAAGCTTTCAGTTTTTCTCCATTGAGAATGATATTTGCGGTGGGTTTTTCATAGACGGCTTTGATGATATTGAGGTATGTGCCCTCTATCCCTACACTTTGAAGAGTTTTGATCAGGAAGGGATGCTGTACTTTGTCAAATGCTTTTTCAGCATCTATTGAGAGTATCATATGGTTCTTGTTCTTTCTTTTATTGATGTGTTGTATCACATTGACTGATTTGCGGATGTTGAACCAACCTTGCAGCCCTGGAATAAATCCCACTTGGTCATGGTGAATAATCTTTTTAATGTACTGTTGAATCCTATTGGCTAGTATTTTGTTGAGTATTTTCGCATCTGTGTTCATCAAGGATATCGGTCTATAGCTCTCTTTTTTGGTGGGATCCTTGCCTGGTTTTGGGATCAAGGTGATGCTGGCCTCATAAAATGAGTTTGGAAGTTTTCCTTCCATTTCTATTTTTTGGAACAGTTTCAGGAGTATAGGAATTAGTTCTTCTTTAAATGTTTGGTAGAATTCCCCCGGGAAGCCGTCTGGCCCTGGGCTTTTGTTTGTTTGGAGATTTTTAATGACTGTTTCAATCTCCTTACTGGTTATGGGTCTGTTGAGGCTTTCTATTTCTTCCTGGTTCAGTTGTGGTAGTTTATATGTTTCTAGGAATGCATCCATTTCTCCCAGATTGTCAAATTTATTGGCGTAGAGTTGCTCATAGTATGTTCTTATAATAGTTTGTATTTCTTTGGTGTTAGTTGTGATCTCTCCTCTTTCTTTTTTTTAAATTTATTTATTTATTTATTTATTTAAATTTTTTATTTTTTATATACATATATTTTTATCCCCAGGGGTACAGGTCTGTGAATCACCAGGTTTACACACTTCACAGCACTCACCAAATCACATACCCTCCCCAATGTCCATAATCCAACGCCCCTCTCGCAAACCCCCTCCCCCCAGCAACCCTCAGTTTGTTTTGTGAGATTAAGAGTCACTTATGGTTTGTCTCCCTCCCAATCCCATCTTGTTTCATTTATTCTTCTTCTACCCACTTAAGCCTCCATGTTGCATCACCACTTCCTCATATCAGGGAGATCATATGATAGTTGTCTTTCTCTGCTTGACTTATTTCACTAAGCATGATACGCTCTAGTTCCATCCATGTTGTTGCAAATGGCAAGGTTTCATTTCTTTTGATGGCTGTATAGTATTCCATTGTGTATATATACCACATCTTCTTGATCCATTCATCTGTTGATGGACATCTAGGTTCTTTCCATAGTTTGGCTATTGTGGACATAGCTGCTATAAACATTCGGGTGCACGTGCCCCTTTGGTTCACTACATTTGTATCTTTAGGGTAAATACCCAATAGGGCAATTGCTGGGTCATAGGGCAGTTCTATTTTCAACATTTTGAGGAACCTCCATGCTGTTTTCCAGAGTGGCTGCACCAGCTTGCATTCCCACCAAGAGTGTAGGAGGGTTCCCCTTTCTCCGCATCCTCAGCAGCATCTGTCATTTCCTGACTTGTTGATTTTAGCCATTCTGACTGGTGTGAGGTGATATCTCATTGTGGTTTTGATTTGTATTTCCCTGATGCCGAGTGATATGGAGCACTTTTTCATGTGTCTGTTCGCCATCTGGATGTCTTCTTTGCAGAAATGTCTGTTCATGTCCTCTGCCCATTTCTTGATTGGATTATTTGTTCTTTGGGTGTTGAGTTTGCTAAGTTCTTTATAGATTCTGGACACTAGTCCTTTATCTGATATGTTGTTTGCAAATATCTTCTCCCATTCTGTCAGTTGTCTTTTGATTTTGTTAACTGTTTCCTTTGCTGTGCAAAAGCTTTTGATCTTGATGAAATCCCAATAGTTCATTTTTGCCCTTGCTTCCCTTGCCTTTTGCGTTGTTCCTAGGAAGATGTTGCTGCGGCTGAGGTCGAAGAGGTTGCTGCCCGTGTTCTCCTCAAGGATTTTGATGGATTCCTTTCGTACATTGAGGTCCTTCATCCATTTTGAGTCTATTTTTGTGTGTGGTGTAAGGAAATGGTCCAATTTCATTTTTCTGCATGTGGCTGTCCAATTTTCCCAGCACCATTTATTGAAGAGGTTGTCTTTTTTCCATTGGACATTCTTTCCTGCTTTGTCAAAGATTAGTTGACCATAGATTTGAGGGTCTATTTCTGGGCTCTCTATTCTGTTCCATTGATCTATGTGTCTGTTTTTGTGCCAGTACCATGCTGTCTTGATGATGACAGCTTTGTAATAGAGCTTGAAGTCCGGAATTGTGATGCCACCAACGTTGGCTTTCTTTTTCAATATCCCTTTGGCTATTCGAGGTCTTTTCTGGTTCCATATAAATTTTAGCATTATTTGTTCCATTTCTTTGAAAAAGATGGATGGTACTTTGATAGGAATTGCTTTAAATGTGTAGATTGCTTTAGGTAGCATAGACATTTTCACAATATTTATTCTTCCAATCCAGGAGCATGAAACATTTTTCCATTTCTTTGTGTCTTCCTCCATTTCTTTCATGAGTACTTTATAGTTTTCTGAGTATAGATTCTGTGTCTCTTTGGTTAGGTTTATTCCTAGGTATCTTATGGTTTTGGATGCAATTGTAAATGGGATTGACTCCTTAATATCTCTTTCTTCTGTCTTGCTGTTGGTGTAGAGGAATGCAACTGATTTCTGTGCATTGATTTTATATCCTGACACTTTACTGAATTCCTGTATAAGTTCTAGCAATTTTGGAGTGGAGTCTTTTGGGTTTTCCACATATAGTATCATATCATCTGCGAAGAGTGATAATTTGACTTCTTCTTTGCCGATTTGGATGCCTTTAATTTCCTTTTGTTGTCTGATTGCTGAGGCTAGGACCTCTAGTACTATGTTGAATAGCAGTGGTGATAATGGACATCCATGCCGTGTTCCTGACCTTAGCGGAAAAGCTTTCAGTTTTTCTCCATTGAGAATGATATTTGCGGTGGGTTTTTCATAGACGGCTTTGATGATATTGAGGTATGTGCCCTCTATCCCTACACTTTGAAGAGTTTTGATCAGGAAGGGATGCTGTACTTTGTCAAATGCTTTTTCAGCATCTATTGAGAGTATCATATGGTTCTTGTTCTTTCTTTTATTGATGTGTTGTATCACATTGACTGATTTGCGGATGTTGAACCAACCTTGCAGCCCTGGAATAAATCCCACTTGGTCATGGTGAATAATCTTTTTAATGTACTGTTGAATCCTATTGGCTAGTATTTTGTTGAGTATTTTCGCATCTGTGTTCATCAAGGATATCGGTCTATAGCTCTCTTTTTTGGTGGGATCCTTGCCTGGTTTTGGGATCAAGGTGATGCTGGCCTCATAAAATGAGTTTGGAAGTTTTCCTTCCATTTCTATTTTTTGGAACAGTTTCAGGAGTATAGGAATTAGTTCTTCTTTAAATGTTTGGTAGAATTCCCCCGGGAAGCCGTCTGGCCCTGGGCTTTTGTTTGTTTGGAGATTTTTAATGACTGTTTCAATCTCCTTACTGGTTATGGGTCTGTTGAGGCTTTCTATTTCTTCCTGGTTCAGTTGTGGTAGTTTATATGTTTCTAGGAATGCATCCATTTCTCCCAGATTGTCAAATTTATTGGCGTAGAGTTGCTCATAGTATGTTCTTATAATAGTTTGTATTTCTTTGGTGTTAGTTGTGATCTCTCCTCTTTCTTTTTTTTAAATTTATTTATTTATTTATTTATTTAAATTTTTTATTTTTTATATACATATATTTTTATCCCCAGGGGTACAGGTCTGTGAATCACCAGGTTTACACACTTCACAGCACTCACCAAATCACATACCCTCCCCAATGTCCATAATCCAACCCCCCTCTCCCAAACCCCCTCCCCCCAGCAACCCTCAGTTTGTTTTGTGAGATTAAGAGTCACTTATGGTTTGTCTCCCTCCCAATCCCATCTTGTTTCATTTATTCTTCTTCTACCCACTTAAGCCTCCATGTTGCATCACCACTTCCTCATATCAGGGAGATCATATGATAGTTGTCTTTCTCTGCTTGACTTATTTCACTAAGCATGATACGCTCTAGTTCCATCCATGTTGTTGCAAATGGCAAGATTTCATTTCTTTTGATGGCTGTATAGTATTCCATTGTGTATATATACCACATCTTCTTGATCCATTCATCTGTTGATGGACATCTAGGTTCTTTCCATAGTTTGGCTATTGTGGACATAGCTGCTATAAACATTCGGGTGCACGTGCCCCTTTGGTTCACTACATTTGTATCTTTAGGGTAAATACCCAATAGGGCAATTGCTGGGTCATAGGGCAGTTCTATTTTCAACATTTTGAGGAACCTCCATGCTGTTTTCCAGAGTGGCTGCACCAGCTTGCATTCCCACCAACAGTGTAGGAGGGTTCCCCTTTCTCCGCATCCTCAGCAGCATCTGTCATTTCCTGACTTGTTGATTTTAGCCATTCTGACTGGTGTGAGGTGATATCTCATTGTGGTTTTGATTTGTATTTCCCTGATGCCGAGTGATATGGAGCACTTTTTCATGTGTCTGTTCGCCATCTGGATGTCTTCTTTGCAGAAATGTCTGTTCATGTCCTCTGCCCATTTCTTGATTGGATTATTTGTTCTTTGGGTGTTGAGTTTGCTAAGTTCTTTATAGATTCTGGACACTAGTCCTTTATCTGATATGTTGTTTGCAAATATCTTCTCCCATTCTGTCAGTTGTCTTTTGATTTTGTTAACTGTTTCCTTTGCTGTGCAAAAGCTTTTGATCTTGATGAAATCCCAATAGTTCATTTTTGCCCTTGCTTCCCTTGCCTTTTGCGTTGTTCCTAGGAAGATGTTGCTGCGGCTGAGGTCGAAGAGGTTGCTGCCCGTGTTCTCCTCAAGGATTTTGATGGATTCCTTTCGTACATTGAGGTCCTTCATCCATTTTGAGTCTATTTTTGTGTGTGGTGTAAGGAAATGGTCCAATTTCATTTTTCTGCATGTGGCTGTCCAATTTTCCCAGCACCATTTATTGAAGAGGTTGTCTTTTTTCCATTGGACATTCTTTCCTGCTTTGTCAAAGATTAGTTGACCATAGATTTGAGGGTCTATTTCTGGGCTCTCTATTCTGTTCCATTGATCTATGTGTCTGTTTTTGTGCCAGTACCATGCTGTCTTGATGATGACAGCTTTGTAATAGAGCTTGAAGTCCGGAATTGTGATGCCACCAACGTTGGCTTTCTTTTTCAATATCCCTTTGGCTATTCGAGGTCTTTTCTGGTTCCATATAAATTTTAGCATTATTTGTTCCATTTCTTTGAAAAAGATGGATGGTACTTTGATAGGAATTGCTTTAAATGTGTAGATTGCTTTAGGTAGCATAGACATTTTCACAATATTTATTCTTCCAATCCAGGAGCATGAAACATTTTTCCATTTCTTTGTGTCTTCCTCCATTTCTTTCATGAGTACTTTATAGTTTTCTGAGTATAGATTCTGTGTCTCTTTGGTTAGGTTTATTCCTAGGTATCTTATGGTTTTGGATGCAATTGTAAATGGGATTGACTCCTTAATATCTCTTTCTTCTGTCTTGCTGTTGGTGTAGAGGAATGCAACTGATTTCTGTGCATTGATTTTATATCCTGACACTTTACTGAATTCCTGTATAAGTTCTAGCAATTTTGGAGTGGAGTCTTTTGGGTTTTCCACATATAGTATCATATCATCTGCGAAGAGTGATAATTTGACTTCTTCTTTGCCGATTTGGATGCCTTTAATTTCCTTTTGTTGTCTGATTGCTGAGGCTAGGACCTCTAGTACTATGTTGAATAGCAGTGGTGATAATGGACATCCATGCCGTGTTCCTGACCTTAGCGGAAAAGCTTTCAGTTTTTCTCCATTGAGAATGATATTTGCGGTGGGTTTTTCATAGACGGCTTTGATGATATTGAGGTATGTGCCCTCTATCCCTACACTTTGAAGAGTTTTGATCAGGAAGGGATGCTGTACTTTGTCAAATGCTTTTTCAGCATCTATTGAGAGTATCATATGGTTCTTGTTCTTTCTTTTATTGATGTGTTGTATCACATTGACTGATTTGCGGATGTTGAACCAACCTTGCAGCCCTGGAATAAATCCCACTTGGTCATGGTGAATAATCTTTTTAATGTACTGTTGAATCCTATTGGCTAGTATTTTGTTGAGTATTTTCGCATCTGTGTTCATCAAGGATATCGGTCTATAGCTCTCTTTTTTGGTGGGATCCTTGCCTGGTTTTGGGATCAAGGTGATGCTGGCCTCATAAAATGAGTTTGGAAGTTTTCCTTCCATTTCTATTTTTTGGAACAGTTTCAGGAGTATAGGAATTAGTTCTTCTTTAAATGTTTGGTAGAATTCCCCCGGGAAGCCGTCTGGCCCTGGGCTTTTGTTTGTTTGGAGATTTTTAATGACTGTTTCAATCTCCTTACTGGTTATGGGTCTGTTGAGGCTTTCTATTTCTTCCTGGTTCAGTTGTGGTAGTTTATATGTTTCTAGGAATGCATCCATTTCTCCCAGATTGTCAAATTTATTGGCGTAGAGTTGCTCATAGTATGTTCTTATAATAGTTTGTATTTCTTTGGTGTTAGTTGTGATCTCTCCTCTTTCTTTTTTTTAAATTTATTTATTTATTTATTTATTTATTTAAATTTTTTATTTTTTATATACATATATTTTTATCCCCAGGCGTACAGGTCTGTGAATCACCAGGTTTACACACTTCACAGCACTCACCAAATCACATACCCTCCCCAATGTCCATAATCCAACCCCCCTCTCCCAAACCCCCTCCCCCCAGCAACCCTCAGTTTGTTTTGTGAGATTAAGAGTCACTTATGGTTTGTCTCCCTCCCAATCCCATCTTGTTTCATTTATTCTTCTTCTACCCACTTAAGCCTCCATGTTGCATCACCACTTCCTCATATCAGGGAGATCATATGATAGTTGTCTTTCTCTGCTTGACTTATTTCACTAAGCATGATACGCTCTAGTTCCATCCATGTTGTTGCAAATGGCAAGATTTCATTTCTTTTGATGGCTGTATAGTATTCCATTGTGTATATATACCACATCTTCTTGATCCATTCATCTGTTGATGGACATCTAGGTTCTTTCCATAGTTTGGCTATTGTGGACATAGCTGCTATAAACATTCGGGTGCACGTGCCCCTTTGGTTCACTACATTTGTATCTTTAGGGTAAATACCCAATAGGGCAATTGCTGGGTCATAGGGCAGTTCTATTTTCAACATTTTGAGGAACCTCCATGCTGTTTTCCAGAGTGGCTGCACCAGCTTGCATTCCCACCAACAGTGTAGGAGGGTTCCCCTTTCTCCGCATCCTCAGCAGCATCTGTCATTTCCTGACTTGTTGATTTTAGCCATTCTGACTGGTGTGAGGTGATATCTCATTGTGGTTTTGATTTGTATTTCCCTGATGCCGAGTGATATGGAGCACTTTTTCATGTGTCTGTTCGCCATCTGGATGTCTTCTTTGCAGAAATGTCTGTTCATGTCCTCTGCCCATTTCTTGATTGGATTATTTGTTCTTTGGGTGTTGAGTTTGCTAAGTTCTTTATAGATTCTGGACACTAGTCCTTTATCTGATATGTTGTTTGCAAATATCTTCTCCCATTCTGTCAGTTGTCTTTTGATTTTGTTAACTGTTTCCTTTGCTGTGCAAAAGCTTTTGATCTTGATGAAATCCCAATAGTTCATTTTTGCCCTTGCTTCCCTTGCCTTTTGCGTTGTTCCTAGGAAGATGTTGCTGCGGCTGAGGTCGAAGAGGTTGCTGCCCGTGTTCTCCTCAAGGATTTTGATGGATTCCTTTCGTACATTGAGGTCCTTCATCCATTTTGAGTCTATTTTTGTGTGTGGTGTAAGGAAATGGTCCAATTTCATTTTTCTGCATGTGGCTGTCCAATTTTCCCAGCACCATTTATTGAAGAGGTTGTCTTTTTTCCATTGGACATTCTTTCCTGCTTTGTCAAAGATTAGTTGACCATAGATTTGAGGGTCTATTTCTGGGCTCTCTATTCTGTTCCATTGATCTATGTGTCTGTTTTTGTGCCAGTACCATGCTGTCTTGATGATGACAGCTTTGTAATAGAGCTTGAAGTCCGGAATTGTGATGCCACCAACGTTGGCTTTCTTTTTCAATATCCCTTTGGCTATTCGAGGTCTTTTCTGGTTCCATATAAATTTTAGCATTATTTGTTCCATTTCTTTGAAAAAGATGGATGGTACTTTGATAGGAATTGCTTTAAATGTGTAGATTGCTTTAGGTAGCATAGACATTTTCACAATATTTATTCTTCCAATCCAGGAGCATGAAACATTTTTCCATTTCTTTGTGTCTTCCTCCATTTCTTTCATGAGTACTTTATAGTTTTCTGAGTATAGATTCTGTGTCTCTTTGGTTAGGTTTATTCCTAGGTATCTTATGGTTTTGGATGCAATTGTAAATGGGATTGACTCCTTAATATCTCTTTCTTCTGTCTTGCTGTTGGTGTAGAGGAATGCAACTGATTTCTGTGCATTGATTTTATATCCTGACACTTTACTGAATTCCTGTATAAGTTCTAGCAATTTTGGAGTGGAGTCTTTTGGGTTTTCCACATATAGTATCATATCATCTGCGAAGAGTGATAATTTGACTTCTTCTTTGCCGATTTGGATGCCTTTAATTTCCTTTTGTTGTCTGATTGCTGAGGCTAGGACCTCTAGTACTATGTTGAATAGCAGTGGTGATAATGGACATCCATGCCGTGTTCCTGACCTTAGCGGAAAAGCTTTCAGTTTTTCTCCATTGAGAATGATATTTGCGGTGGGTTTTTCATAGACGGCTTTGATGATATTGAGGTATGTGCCCTCTATCCCTACACTTTGAAGAGTTTTGATCAGGAAGGGATGCTGTACTTTGTCAAATGCTTTTTCAGCATCTATTGAGAGTATCATATGGTTCTTGTTCTTTCTTTTATTGATGTGTTGTATCACATTGACTGATTTGCGGATGTTGAACCAACCTTGCAGCCCTGGAATAAATCCCACTTGGTCATGGTGAATAATCTTTTTAATGTACTGTTGAATCCTATTGGCTAGTATTTTGTTGAGTATTTTCGCATCTGTGTTCATCAAGGATATCGGTCTATAGCTCTCTTTTTTGGTGGGATCCTTGCCTGGTTTTGGGATCAAGGTGATGCTGGCCTCATAAAATGAGTTTGGAAGTTTTCCTTCCATTTCTATTTTTTGGAACAGTTTCAGGAGTATAGGAATTAGTTCTTCTTTAAATGTTTGGTAGAATTCCCCCGGGAAGCCGTCTGGCCCTGGGCTTTTGTTTGTTTGGAGATTTTTAATGACTGTTTCAATCTCCTTACTGGTTATGGGTCTGTTGAGGCTTTCTATTTCTTCCTGGTTCAGTTGTGGTAGTTTATATGTTTCTAGGAATGCATCCATTTCTCCCAGATTGTCAAATTTATTGGCGTAGAGTTGCTCATAGTATGTTCTTATAATAGTTTGTATTTCTTTGGTGTTAGTTGTGATCTCTCCTCTTTCTTTTTTTTAAATTTATTTATTTATTTATTTAAATTTTTTATTTTTTATATACATATATTTTTATCCCCAGGGGTACAGGTCTGTGAATCACCAGGTTTACACACTTCACAGCACTCACCAAATCACATACCCTCCCCAATGTCCATAATCCAACCCCCCTCTCCCAAACCCCCTCCCCCCAGCAACCCTCAGTTTGTTTTGTGAGATTAAGAGTCACTTATGGTTTGTCTCCCTCCCAATCCCATCTTGTTTCATTTATTCTTCTTCTACCCACTTAAGCCTCCATGTTGCATCACCACTTCCTCATATCAGGGAGATCATATGATAGTTGTCTTTCTCTGCTTGACTTATTTCACTAAGCATGATACGCTCTAGTTCCATCCATGTTGTTGCAAATGGCAAGATTTCATTTCTTTTGATGGCTGTATAGTATTCCATTGTGTATATATACCACATCTTCTTGATCCATTCATCTGTTGATGGACATCTAGGTTCTTTCCATAGTTTGGCTATTGTGGACATAGCTGCTATAAACATTCGGGTGCACGTGCCCCTTTGGTTCACTACATTTGTATCTTTAGGGTAAATACCCAATAGGGCAATTGCTGGGTCATAGGGCAGTTCTATTTTCAACATTTTGAGGAACCTCCATGCTGTTTTCCAGAGTGGCTGCACCAGCTTGCATTCCCACCAACAGTGTAGGAGGGTTCCCCTTTCTCCGCATCCTCAGCAGCATCTGTCATTTCCTGACTTGTTGATTTTAGCCATTCTGACTGGTGTGAGGTGATATCTCATTGTGGTTTTGATTTGTATTTCCCTGATGCCGAGTGATATGGAGCACTTTTTCATGTGTCTGTTCGCCATCTGGATGTCTTCTTTGCAGAAATGTCTGTTCATGTCCTCTGCCCATTTCTTGATTGGATTATTTGTTCTTTGGGTGTTGAGTTTGCTAAGTTCTTTATAGATTCTGGACACTAGTCCTTTATCTGATATGTTGTTTGCAAATATCTTCTCCCATTCTGTCAGTTGTCTTTTGATTTTGTTAACTGTTTCCTTTGCTGTGCAAAAGCTTTTGATCTTGATGAAATCCCAATAGTTCATTTTTGCCCTTGCTTCCCTTGCCTTTTGCGTTGTTCCTAGGAAGATGTTGCTGCGGCTGAGGTCGAAGAGGTTGCTGCCCGTGTTCTCCTCAAGGATTTTGATGGATTCCTTTCGTACATTGAGGTCCTTCATCCATTTTGAGTCTATTTTTGTGTGTGGTGTAAGGAAATGGTCCAATTTCATTTTTCTGCATGTGGCTGTCCAATTTTCCCAGCACCATTTATTGAAGAGGTTGTCTTTTTTCCATTGGACATTCTTTCCTGCTTTGTCGAAGATTAGTTGACCATAGATTTGAGGGTCTATTTCTGGGCTCTCTATTCTGTTCCATTGATCTATGTGTCTGTTTTTGTGCCAGTACCATGCTGTCTTGATGATGACAGCTTTGTAATAGAGCTTGAAGTCCGGAATTGTGATGCCACCAACGTTGGCTTTCTTTTTCAATATCCCTTTGGCTATTCGAGGTCTTTTCTGGTTCCATATAAATTTTAGCATTATTTGTTCCATTTCTTTGAAAAAGATGGATGGTACTTTGATAGGAATTGCTTTAAATGTGTAGATTGCTTTAGGTAGCATAGACATTTTCACAATATTTATTCTTCCAATCCAGGAGCATGAAACATTTTTCCATTTCTTTGTGTCTTCCTCCATTTCTTTCATGAGTACTTTATAGTTTTCTGAGTATAGATTCTGTGTCTCTTTGGTTAGGTTTATTCCTAGGTATCTTATGGTTTTGGATGCAATTGTAAATGGGATTGACTCCTTAATATCTCTTTCTTCTGTCTTGCTGTTGGTGTAGAGGAATGCAACTGATTTCTGTGCATTGATTTTATATCCTGACACTTTACTGAATTCCTGTATAAGTTCTAGCAATTTTGGAGTGGAGTCTTTTGGGTTTTCCACATATAGTATCATATCATCTGCGAAGAGTGATAATTTGACTTCTTCTTTGCCGATTTGGATGCCTTTAATTTCCTTTTGTTGTCTGATTGCTGAGGCTAGGACCTCTAGTACTATGTTGAATAGCAGTGGTGATAATGGACATCCATGCCGTGTTCCTGACCTTAGCGGAAAAGCTTTCAGTTTTTCTCCATTGAGAATGATATTTGCGGTGGGTTTTTCATAGACGGCTTTGATGATATTGAGGTATGTGCCCTCTATCCCTACACTTTGAAGAGTTTTGATCAGGAAGGAATGCTGTACTTTGTCAAATGCTTTTTCAGCATCTATTGAGAGTATCATATGGTTCTTGTTCTTTCTTTTATTGATGTGTTGTATCACATTGACTGATTTGCGGATGTTGAACCAACCTTGCAGCCCTGGAATAAATCCCACTTGGTCATGGTGAATAATCTTTTTAATGTACTGTTGAATCCTATTGGCTAGTATTTTGTTGAGTATTTTCGCATCTGTGTTCATCAAGGATATCGGTCTATAGCTCTCTTTTTTGGTGGGATCCTTGCCTGGTTTTGGGATCAAGGTGATGCTGGCCTCATAAAATGAGTTTGGAAGTTTTCCTTCCATTTCTATTTTTTGGAACAGTTTCAGGAGTATAGGAATTAGTTCTTCTTTAAATGTTTGGTAGAATTCCCCCGGGAAGCCGTCTGGCCCTGGGCTTTTGTTTGTTTGGAGATTTTTAATGACTGTTTCAATCTCCTTACTGGTTATGGGTCTGTTGAGGCTTTCTATTTCTTCCTGGTTCAGTTGTGGTAGTTTATATGTTTCTAGGAATGCATCCATTTCTCCCAGATTGTCAAATTTATTGGCGTAGAGTTGCTCATAGTATGTTCTTATAATAGTTTGTATTTCTTTGGTGTTAGTTGTGATCTCTCCTCTTTCTTTTTTTTAAATTTATTTATTTATTTATTTATTTATTTATTTATTTAAATTTTTTATTTTTTATATACATATATTTTTATCCCCAGGGGTACAGGTCTGTGAATCACCAGGTTTACACACTTCACAGCACTCACCAAATCACATACCCTCCCCAATGTCCATAATCCAACCCCCCTCTCCCAAACCCCCTCCCCCCAGCAACCCTCAGTTTGTTTTGTGAGATTAAGAGTCACTTATGGTTTGTCTCCCTCCCAATCCCATCTTGTTTCATTTATTCTTCTTCTACCCACTTAAGCCTCCATGTTGCATCACCACTTCCTCATATCAGGGAGATCATATGATAGTTGTCTTTCTCTGCTTGACTTATTTCACTAAGCATGATACGCTCTAGTTCCATCCATGTTGTTGCAAATGGCAAGATTTCATTTCTTTTGATGGCTGTATAGTATTCCATTGTGTATATATACCACATCTTCTTGATCCATTCATCTGTTGATGGACATCTAGGTTCTTTCCATAGTTTGGCTATTGTGGACATAGCTGCTATAAACATTCGGGTGCACGTGCCCCTTTGGTTCACTACATTTGTATCTTTAGGGTAAATACCCAATAGGGCAATTGCTGGGTCATAGGGCAGTTCTATTTTCAACATTTTGAGGAACCTCCATGCTGTTTTCCAGAGTGGCTGCACCAGCTTGCATTCCCACCAACAGTGTAGGAGGGTTCCCCTTTCTCCGCATCCTCAGCAGCATCTGTCATTTCCTGACTTGTTGATTTTAGCCATTCTGACTGGTGTGAGGTGATATCTCATTGTGGTTTTGATTTGTATTTCCCTGATGCCGAGTGATATGGAGCACTTTTTCATGTGTCTGTTCGCCATCTGGATGTCTTCTTTGCAGAAATGTCTGTTCATGTCCTCTGCCCATTTCTTGATTGGATTATTTGTTCTTTGGGTGTTGAGTTTGCTAAGTTCTTTATAGATTCTGGACACTAGTCCTTTATCTGATATGTTGTTTGCAAATATCTTCTCCCATTCTGTCAGTTGTCTTTTGATTTTTTTAACTGTTTCCTTTGCTGTGCAAAAGCTTTTGATCTTGATGAAATCCCAATAGTTCATTTTTGCCCTTGCTTCCCTTGCCTTTTGCGTTGTTCCTAGGAAGATGTTGCTGCGGCTGAGGTCGAAGAGGTTGCTGCCCGTGTTCTCCTCAAGGATTTTGATGGATTCCTTTCGTACATTGAGGTCCTTCATCCATTTTGAGTCTATTTTTGTGTGTGGTGTAAGGAAATGGTCCAATTTCATTTTTCTGCATGTGGCTGTCCAATTTTCCCAGCACCATTTATTGAAGAGGTTGTCTTTTTTCCATTGGACATTCTTTCCTGCTTTGTCAAAGATTAGTTGACCATAGATTTGAGGGTCTATTTCTGGGCTCTCTATTCTGTTCCATTGATCTATATGTCTGTTTTTGTGCCAGTACCATGCTGTCTTGATGATGACAGCTTTGTAATAGAGCTTGAAGTCCGGAATTGTGATGCCACCAACGTTGGCTTTCTTTTTCAATATCCCTTTGGCTATTCGAGGTCTTTTCTGGTTCCATATAAATTTTAGCATTATTTGTTCCATTTCTTTGAAAAAGATGGATGGTACTTTGATAGGAATTGCTTTAAATGTGTAGATTGCTTTAGGTAGCATAGACATTTTCACAATATTTATTCTTCCAATCCAGGAGCATGAAACATTTTTCCATTTCTTTGTGTCTTCCTCCATTTCTTTCATGAGTACTTTATAGTTTTCTGAGTATAGATTCTGTGTCTCTTTGGTTAGTTTTATTCCTAGGTATCTTATGGTTTTGGATGCAATTGTAAATGGGATTGACTCCTTAATATCTCTTTCTTCTGTCTTGCTGTTGGTGTAGAGGAATGCAACTGATTTCTGTGCATTGATTTTATATCCTGACACTTTACTGAATTCCTGTATAAGTTCTAGCAATTTTGGAGTGGAGTCTTTTGGGTTTTCCACATATAGTATCATATCATCTGCGAAGAGTGATAATTTGACTTCTTCTTTGCCGATTTGGATGCCTTTAATTTCCTTTTGTTGTCTGATTGCTGAGGCTAGGACCTCTAGTACTATGTTGAATAGCAGTGGTGATAATGGACATCCATGCCGTGTTCCTGACCTTAGCGGAAAAGCTTTCAGTTTTTCTCCATTGAGAATGATATTTGCGGTGGGTTTTTCATAGACGGCTTTGATGATATTGAGGTATGTGCCCTCTATCCCTACACTTTGAAGAGTTTTGATCAGGAAGGGATGCTGTACTTTGTCAAATGCTTTTTCAGCATCTATTGAGAGTATCATATGGTTCTTGTTCTTTCTTTTATTGATGTGTTGTATCACATTGACTGATTTGCGGATGTTGAACCAACCTTGCAGCCCTGGAATAAATCCCACTTGGTCATGGTGAATAATCTTTTTAATGTACTGTTGAATCCTATTGGCTAGTATTTTGTTGAGTATTTTCGCATCTGTGTTCATCAAGGATATCGGTCTATAGCTCTCTTTTTTGGTGGGATCCTTGCCTGGTTTTGGGATCAAGGTGATGCTGGCCTCATAAAATGAGTTTGGAAGTTTTCCTTCCATTTCTATTTTTTGGAACAGTTTCAGGAGTATAGGAATTAGTTCTTCTTTAAATGTTTGGTAGAATTCCCCCGGGAAGCCGTCTGGCCCTGGGCTTTTGTTTGTTTGGAGATTTTTAATGACTGTTTCAATCTCCTTACTGGTTATGGGTCTGTTGAGGCTTTCTATTTCTTCCTGGTTCAGTTGTGGTAGTTTATATGTTTCTAGGAATGCATCCATTTCTCCCAGATTGTCAAATTTATTGGCGTAGAGTTGCTCATAGTATGTTCTTATAATAGTTTGTATTTCTTTGGTGTTAGTTGTGATCTCTCCTCTTTCTTTTTTTTAAATTTATTTATTTATTTATTTATTTATTTATTTATTTAAATTTTTTATTTTTTATATACATATATTTTTATCCCCAGGGGTACAGGTCTGTGAATCACCAGGTTTACACACTTCACAGCACTCACCAAATCACATACCCTCCCCAATGTCCATAATCCAACCCCCCTCTCCCAAACCCCCTCCCCCCAGCAACCCTCAGTTTGTTTTGTGAGATTAAGAGTCACTTATGGTTTGTCTCCCTCCCAATCCCATCTTGTTTCATTTATTCTTCTTCTACCCACTTAAGCCTCCATGTTGCATCACCACTTCCTCATATCAGGGAGATCATATGATAGTTGTCTTTCTCTGCTTGACTTATTTCACTAAGCATGATACGCTCTAGTTCCATCCATGTTGTTGCAAATGGCAAGATTTCATTTCTTTTGATGGCTGTATAGTATTCCATTGTGTATATATACCACATCTTCTTGATCCATTCATCTGTTGATGGACATCTAGGTTCTTTCCATAGTTTGGCTATTGTGGACATAGCTGCTATAAACATTCGGGTGCACGTGCCCCTTTGGTTCACTACATTTGTATCTTTAGGGTAAATACCCAATAGGGCAATTGCTGGGTCATAGGGCAGTTCTATTTTCAACATTTTGAGGAACCTCCATGCTGTTTTCCAGAGTGGCTGCACCAGCTTGCATTCCCACCAACAGTGTAGGAGGGTTCCCCTTTCTCCGCATCCTCAGCAGCATCTGTCATTTCCTGACTTGTTGATTTTAGCCATTCTGACTGGTGTGAGGTGATATCTCATTGTGGTTTTGATTTGTATTTCCCTGATGCCGAGTGATATGGAGCACTTTTTCATGTGTCTGTTCGCCATCTGGATGTCTTCTTTGCAGAAATGTCTGTTCATGTCCTCTGCCCATTTCTTGATTGGATTATTTGTTCTTTGGGTGTTGAGTTTGCTAAGTTCTTTATAGATTCTGGACACTAGTCCTTTATCTGATATGTTGTTTGCAAATATCTTCTCCCATTCTGTCAGTTGTCTTTTGATTTTGTTAACTGTTTCCTTTGCTGTGCAAAAGCTTTTGATCTTGATGAAATCCCAATAGTTCATTTTTGCCCTTGCTTCCCTTGCCTTTTGCGTTGTTCCTAGGAAGATGTTGCTGCGGCTGAGGTCGAAGAGGTTGCTGCCCGTGTTCTCCTCAAGGATTTTGATGGATTCCTTTCGTACATTGAGGTCCTTCATCCATTTTGAGTCTATTTTTGTGTGTGGTGTAAGGAAATGGTCCAATTTCATTTTTCTGCATGTGGCTGTCCAATTTTCCCAGCACCATTTATTGAAGAGGTTGTCTTTTTTCCATTGGACATTCTTTCCTGCTTTGTCAAAGATTAGTTGACCATAGATTTGAGGGTCTATTTCTGGGCTCTCTATTCTGTTCCATTGATCTATGTGTCTGTTTTTGTGCCAGTACCATGCTGTCTTGATGATGACAGCTTTGTAATAGAGCTTGAAGTCCGGAATTGTGATGCCACCAACGTTGGCTTTCTTTTTCAATATCCCTTTGGCTATTCGAGGTCTTTTCTGGTTCCATATAAATTTTAGCATTATTTGTTCCATTTCTTTGAAAAAGATGGATGGTACTTTGATAGGAATTGCTTTAAATGTGTAGATTGCTTTAGGTAGCATAGACATTTTCACAATATTTATTCTTCCAATCCAGGAGCATGAAACATTTTTCCATTTCTTTGTGTCTTCCTCCATTTCTTTCATGAGTACTTTATAGTTTTCTGAGTATAGATTCTGTGTCTCTTTGGTTAGGTTTATTCCTAGGTATCTTATGGTTTTGGATGCAATTGTAAATGGGATTGACTCCTTAATATCTCTTTCTTCTGTCTTGCTGTTGGTGTAGAGGAATGCAACTGATTTCTGTGCATTGATTTTATATCCTGACACTTTACTGAATTCCTGTATAAGTTCTAGCAATTTTGGAGTGGAGTCTTTTGGGTTTTCCACATATAGTATCATATCATCTGCGAAGAGTGATAATTTGACTTCTTCTTTGCCGATTTGGATGCCTTTAATTTCCTTTTGTTGTCTGATTGCTGAGGCTAGGACCTCTAGTACTATGTTGAATAGCAGTGGTGATAATGGACATCCATGCCGTGTTCCTGACCTTAGCGGAAAAGCTTTCAGTTTTTCTCCATTGAGAATGATATTTGCGGTGGGTTTTTCATAGACGGCTTTGATGATATTGAGGTATGTGCCCTCTATCCCTACACTTTGAAGAGTTTTGATCAGGAAGGGATGCTGTACTTTGTCAAATGCTTTTTCAGCATCTATTGAGAGTATCATATGGTTCTTGTTCTTTCTTTTATTGATGTGTTGTATCACATTGACTGATTTGCGGATGTTGAACCAACCTTGCAGCCCTGGAATAAATCCCACTTGGTCATGGTGAATAATCTTTTTAATGTACTGTTGAATCCTATTGGCTAGTATTTTGTTGAGTATTTTCGCATCTGTGTTCATCAAGGATATCGGTCTATAGCTCTCTTTTTTGGTGGGATCCTTGCCTGGTTTTGGGATCAAGGTGATGCTGGCCTCATAAAATGAGTTTGGAAGTTTTCCTTCCATTTCTATTTTTTGGAACAGTTTCAGGAGTATAGGAATTAGTTCTTCTTTAAATGTTTGGTAGAATTCCCCCGGGAAGCCGTCTGGCCCTGGGCTTTTGTTTGTTTGGAGATTTTTAATGACTGTTTCAATCTCCTTACTGGTTATGGGTCTGTTGAGGCTTTCTATTTCTTCCTGGTTCAGTTGTGGTAGTTTATATGTTTCTAGGAATGCATCCATTTCTCCCAGATTGTCAAATTTATTGGCGTAGAGTTGCTCATAGTATGTTCTTATAATAGTTTGTATTTCTTTGGTGTTAGTTGTGATCTCTCCTCTTTCTTTTTTTTAAAATTTATTTATTTATTTATTTAAATTTTTTATTTTTTATATACATATATTTTTATCCCCAGGGGTACAGGTCTGTGAATCACCAGGTTTACACACTTCACAGCACTCACCAAATCACATACCCTCCCCAATGTCCATAATCCAACCCCCCTCTCCCAAACCCCCTCCCCCCAGCAACCCTCAGTTTGTTTTGTGAGATTAAGAGTCACTTATGGTTTGTCTCCCTCCCAATCCCATCTTGTTTCATTTATTCTTCTTCTACCCACTTAAGCCTCCATGTTGCATCACCACTTCCTCATATCAGGGAGATCATATGATAGTTGTCTTTCTCTGCTTGACTTATTTCACTAAGCATGATACGCTCTAGTTCCATCCATGTTGTTGCAAATGGCAAGATTTCATTTCTTTTGATGGCTGTATAGTATTCCATTGTGTATATATACCACATCTTCTTGATCCATTCATCTGTTGATGGACATCTAGGTTCTTTCCATAGTTTGGCTATTGTGGACATAGCTGCTATAAACATTCGGGTGCACGTGCCCCTTTGGTTCACTACATTTGTATCTTTAGGGTAAATACCCAATAGGGCAATTGCTGGGTCATAGGGCAGTTCTATTTTCAACATTTTGAGGAACCTCCATGCTGTTTTCCAGAGTGGCTGCACCAGCTTGCATTCCCACCAACAGTGTAGGAGGGTTCCCCTTTCTCCGCATCCTCAGCAGCATCTGTCATTTCCTGACTTGTTGATTTTAGCCATTCTGGCTGGTGTGAGGTGATATCTCATTGTGGTTTTGATTTGTATTTCCCTGATGCCGAGTGATATGGAGCACTTTTTCATGTGTCTGTTCGCCATCTGGATGTCTTCTTTGCAGAAATGTCTGTTCATGTCCTCTGCCCATTTCTTGATTGGATTATTTGTTCTTTGGGTGTTGAGTTTGCTAAGTTCTTTATAGATTCTGGACACTAGTCCTTTATCTGATATGTTGTTTGCAAATATCTTCTCCCATTCTGTCAGTTGTCTTTTGATTTTGTTAACTGTTTCCTTTGCTGTGCAAAAGCTTTTGATCTTGATGAAATCCCAATAGTTCATTTTTGCCCTTGCTTCCCTTGCCTTTTGCGTTGTTCCTAGGAAGATGTTGCTGCGGCTGAGGTCGAAGAGGTTGCTGCCCGTGTTCTCCTCAAGGATTTTGATGGATTCCTTTCGTACATTGAGGTCCTTCATCCATTTTGAGTCTATTTTTGTGTGTGGTGTAAGGAAATGGTCCAATTTCATTTTTCTGCATGTGGCTGTCCAATTTTCCCAGCACCATTTATTGAAGAGGTTGTCTTTTTTCCATTGGACATTCTTTCCTGCTTTGTCAAAGATTAGTTGACCATAGATTTGAGGGTCTATTTCTGGGCTCTCTATTCTGTTCCATTGATCTATGTGTCTGTTTTTGTGCCAGTACCATGCTGTCTTGATGATGACAGCTTTGTAATAGAGCTTGAAGTCCGGAATTGTGATGCCACCAACGTTGGCTTTCTTTTTCAATATCCCTTTGGCTATTCGAGGTCTTTTCTGGTTCCATATAAATTTTAGCATTATTTGTTCCATTTCTTTGAAAAAGATGGATGGTACTTTGATAGGAATTGCTTTAAATGTGTAGATTGCTTTAGGTAGCATAGACATTTTCACAATATTTATTCTTCCAATCCAGGAGCATGAAACATTTTTCCATTTCTTTGTGTCTTCCTCCATTTCTTTCATGAGTACTTTATAGTTTTCTGAGTATAGATTCTGTGTCTCTTTGGTTAGGTTTATTCCTAGGTATCTTATGGTTTTGGATGCAATTGTAAATGGGATTGACTCCTTAATATCTCTTTCTTCTGTCTTGCTGTTGGTGTAGAGGAATGCAACTGATTTCTGTGCATTGATTTTATATCCTGACACTTTACTGAATTCCTGTATAAGTTCTAGCAATTTTGGAGTGGAGTCTTTTGGGTTTTCCACATATAGTATCATATCATCTGCGAAGAGTGATAATTTGACTTCTTCTTTGCCGATTTGGATGCCTTTAATTTCCTTTTGTTGTCTGATTGCTGAGGCTAGGACCTCTAGTACTATGTTGAATAGCAGTGGTGATAATGGACATCCATGCCGTGTTCCTGACCTTAGCGGAAAAGCTTTCAGTTTTTCTCCATTGAGAATGATATTTGCGGTGGGTTTTTCATAGACGGCTTTGATGATATTGAGGTATGTGCCCTCTATCCCTACACTTTGAAGAGTTTTGATCAGGAAGGAATGCTGTACTTTGTCAAATGCTTTTTCAGCATCTATTGAGAGTATCATATGGTTCTTGTTCTTTCTTTTATTGATGTGTTGTATCACATTGACTGATTTGCGGATGTTGAACCAACCTTGCAGCCCTGGAATAAATCCCACTTGGTCATGGTGAATAATCTTTTTAATGTACTGTTGAATCCTATTGGCTAGTATTTTGTTGAGTATTTTCGCATCTGTGTTCATCAAGGATATCGGTCTATAGCTCTCTTTTTTGGTGGGATCCTTGCCTGGTTTTGGGATCAAGGTGATGCTGGCCTCATAAAATGAGTTTGGAAGTTTTCCTTCCATTTCTATTTTTTGGAACAGTTTCAGGAGTATAGGAATTAGTTCTTCTTTAAATGTTTGGTAGAATTCCCCCGGGAAGCCGTCTGGCCCTGGGCTTTTGTTTGTTTGGAGATTTTTAATGACTGTTTCAATCTCCTTACTGGTTATGGGTCTGTTGAGGCTTTCTATTTCTTCCTGGTTCAGTTGTGGTAGTTTATATGTTTCTAGGAATGCATCCATTTCTCCCAGATTGTCAAATTTATTGGCGTAGAGTTGCTCATAGTATGTTCTTATAATAGTTTGTATTTCTTTGGTGTTAGTTGTGATCTCTCCTCTTTCTTTTTTTTAAATTTATTTATTTATTTATTTATTTATTTATTTATTTAAATTTTTTATTTTTTATATACATATATTTTTATCCCCAGGGGTACAGGTCTGTGAATCACCAGGTTTACACACTTCACAGCACTCACCAAATCACATACCCTCCCCAATGTCCATAATCCAACCCCCCTCTCCCAAACCCCCTCCCCCCAGCAACCCTCAGTTTGTTTTGTGAGATTAAGAGTCACTTATGGTTTGTCTCCCTCCCAATCCCATCTTGTTTCATTTATTCTTCTTCTACCCACTTAAGCCTCCATGTTGCATCACCACTTCCTCATATCAGGGAGATCATATGATAGTTGTCTTTCTCTGCTTGACTTATTTCACTAAGCATGATACGCTCTAGTTCCATCCATGTTGTTGCAAATGGCAAGATTTCATTTCTTTTGATGGCTGTATAGTATTCCATTGTGTATATATACCACATCTTCTTGATCCATTCATCTGTTGATGGACATCTAGGTTCTTTCCATAGTTTGGCTATTGTGGACATAGCTGCTATAAACATTCGGGTGCACGTGCCCCTTTGGTTCACTACATTTGTATCTTTAGGGTAAATACCCAATAGGGCAATTGCTGGGTCATAGGGCAGTTCTATTTTCAACATTTTGAGGAACCTCCATGCTGTTTTCCAGAGTGGCTGCACCAGCTTGCATTCCCACCAACAGTGTAGGAGGGTTCCCCTTTCTCCGCATCCTCAGCAGCATCTGTCATTTCCTGACTTGTTGATTTTAGCCATTCTGACTGGTGTGAGGTGATATCTCATTGTGGTTTTGATTTGTATTTCCCTGATGCCGAGTGATATGGAGCACTTTTTCATGTGTCTGTTCGCCATCTGGATGTCTTCTTTGCAGAAATGTCTGTTCATGTCCTCTGCCCATTTCTTGATTGGATTATTTGTTCTTTGGGTGTTGAGTTTGCTAAGTTCTTTATAGATTCTGGACACTAGTCCTTTATCTGATATGTTGTTTGCAAATATCTTCTCCCATTCTGTCAGTTGTCTTTTGATTTTGTTAACTGTTTCCTTTGCTGTGCAAAAGCTTTTGATCTTGATGAAATCCCAATAGTTCATTTTTGCCCTTGCTTCCCTTGCCTTTTGCGTTGTTCCTAGGAAGATGTTGCTGCGGCTGAGGTCGAAGAGGTTGCTGCCCGTGTTCTCCTCAAGGATTTTGATGGATTCCTTTCGTACATTGAGGTCCTTCATCCATTTTGAGTCTATTTTTGTGTGTGGTGTAAGGAAATGGTCCAATTTCATTTTTCTGCATGTGGCTGTCCAATTTTCCCAGCACCATTTATTGAAGAGGTTGTCTTTTTTCCATTGGACATTCTTTCCTGCTTTGTCAAAGATTAGTTGACCATAGATTTGAGGGTCTATTTCTGGGCTCTCTATTCTGTTCCATTGATCTATATGTCTGTTTTTGTGCCAGTACCATGCTGTCTTGATGATGACAGCTTTGTAATAGAGCTTGAAGTCCGGAATTGTGATGCCACCAACGTTGGCTTTCTTTTTCAATATCCCTTTGGCTATTCGAGGTCTTTTCTGGTTCCATATAAATTTTAGCATTATTTGTTCCATTTCTTTGAAAAAGATGGATGGTACTTTGATAGGAATTGCTTTAAATGTGTAGATTGCTTTAGGTAGCATAGACATTTTCACAATATTTATTCTTCCAATCCAGGAGCATGAAACATTTTTCCATTTCTTTGTGTCTTCCTCCATTTCTTTCATGAGTACTTTATAGTTTTCTGAGTATAGATTCTGTGTCTCTTTGGTTAGTTTTATTCCTAGGTATCTTATGGTTTTGGATGCAATTGTAAATGGGATTGACTCCTTAATATCTCTTTCTTCTGTCTTGCTGTTGGTGTAGAGGAATGCAACTGATTTCTGTGCATTGATTTTATATCCTGACACTTTACTGAATTCCTGTATAAGTTCTAGCAATTTTGGAGTGGAGTCTTTTGGGTTTTCCACATATAGTATCATATCATCTGCGAAGAGTGATAATTTGACTTCTTCTTTGCCGATTTGGATGCCTTTAATTTCCTTTTGTTGTCTGATTGCTGAGGCTAGGACCTCTAGTACTATGTTGAATAGCAGTGGTGATAATGGACATCCATGCCGTGTTCCTGACCTTAGCGGAAAAGCTTTCAGTTTTTCTCCATTGAGAATGATATTTGCGGTGGGTTTTTCATAGACGGCTTTGATGATATTGAGGTATGTGCCCTCTATCCCTACACTTTGAAGAGTTTTGATCAGGAAGGGATGCTGTACTTTGTCAAATGCTTTTTCAGCATCTATTGAGAGTATCATATGGTTCTTGTTCTTTCTTTTATTGATGTGTTGTATCACATTGACTGATTTGCGGATGTTGAACCAACCTTGCAGCCCTGGAATAAATCCCACTTGGTCATGGTGAATAATCTTTTTAATGTACTGTTGAATCCTATTGGCTAGTATTTTGTTGAGTATTTTCGCATCTGTGTTCATCAAGGATATCGGTCTATAGCTCTCTTTTTTGGTGGGATCCTTGCCTGGTTTTGGGATCAAGGTGATGCTGGCCTCATAAAATGAGTTTGGAAGTTTTCCTTCCATTTCTATTTTTTGGAACAGTTTCAGGAGTATAGGAATTAGTTCTTCTTTAAATGTTTGGTAGAATTCCCCCGGGAAGCCGTCTGGCCCTGGGCTTTTGTTTGTTTGGAGATTTTTAATGACTGTTTCAATCTCCTTACTGGTTATGGGTCTGTTGAGGCTTTCTATTTCTTCCTGGTTCAGTTGTGGTAGTTTATATGTTTCTAGGAATGCATCCATTTCTCCCAGATTGTCAAATTTATTGGCGTAGAGTTGCTCATAGTATGTTCTTATAATAGTTTGTATTTCTTTGGTGTTAGTTGTGATCTCTCCTCTTTCTTTTTTTTAAATTTATTTATTTATTTATTTATTTATTTATTTATTTAAATTTTTTATTTTTTATATACATATATTTTTATCCCCAGGGGTACAGGTCTGTGAATCACCAGGTTTACACACTTCACAGCACTCACCAAATCACATACCCTCCCCAATGTCCATAATCCAACCCCCCTCTCCCAAACCCCCTCCCCCCAGCAACCCTCAGTTTGTTTTGTGAGATTAAGAGTCACTTATGGTTTGTCTCCCTCCCAATCCCATCTTGTTTCATTTATTCTTCTTCTACCCACTTAAGCCTCCATGTTGCATCACCACTTCCTCATATCAGGGAGATCATATGATAGTTGTCTTTCTCTGCTTGACTTATTTCACTAAGCATGATACGCTCTAGTTCCATCCATGTTGTTGCAAATGGCAAGATTTCATTTCTTTTGATGGCTGTATAGTATTCCATTGTGTATATATACCACATCTTCTTGATCCATTCATCTGTTGATGGACATCTAGGTTCTTTCCATAGTTTGGCTATTGTGGACATAGCTGCTATAAACATTCGGGTGCACGTGCCCCTTTGGTTCACTACATTTGTATCTTTAGGGTAAATACCCAATAGGGCAATTGCTGGGTCATAGGGCAGTTCTATTTTCAACATTTTGAGGAACCTCCATGCTGTTTTCCAGAGTGGCTGCACCAGCTTGCATTCCCACCAACAGTGTAGGAGGGTTCCCCTTTCTCCGCATCCTCAGCAGCATCTGTCATTTCCTGACTTGTTGATTTTAGCCATTCTGACTGGTGTGAGGTGATATCTCATTGTGGTTTTGATTTGTATTTCCCTGATGCCGAGTGATATGGAGCACTTTTTCATGTGTCTGTTCGCCATCTGGATGTCTTCTTTGCAGAAATGTCTGTTCATGTCCTCTGCCCATTTCTTGATTGGATTATTTGTTCTTTGGGTGTTGAGTTTGCTAAGTTCTTTATAGATTCTGGACACTAGTCCTTTATCTGATATGTTGTTTGCAAATATCTTCTCCCATTCTGTCAGTTGTCTTTTGATTTTGTTAACTGTTTCCTTTGCTGTGCAAAAGCTTTTGATCTTGATGAAATCCCAATAGTTCATTTTTGCCCTTGCTTCCCTTGCCTTTTGCGTTGTTCCTAGGAAGATGTTGCTGCGGCTGAGGTCGAAGAGGTTGCTGCCCGTGTTCTCCTCAAGGATTTTGATGGATTCCTTTCGTACATTGAGGTCCTTCATCCATTTTGAGTCTATTTTTGTGTGTGGTGTAAGGAAATGGTCCAATTTCATTTTTCTGCATGTGGCTGTCCAATTTTCCCAGCACCATTTATTGAAGAGGTTGTCTTTTTTCCATTGGACATTCTTTCCTGCTTTGTCAAAGATTAGTTGACCATAGATTTGAGGGTCTATTTCTGGGCTCTCTATTCTGTTCCATTGATCTATGTGTCTGTTTTTGTGCCAGTACCATGCTGTCTTGATGATGACAGCTTTGTAATAGAGCTTGAAGTCCGGAATTGTGATGCCACCAACGTTGGCTTTCTTTTTCAATATCCCTTTGGCTATTCGAGGTCTTTTCTGGTTCCATATAAATTTTAGCATTATTTGTTCCATTTCTTTGAAAAAGATGGATGGTACTTTGATAGGAATTGCTTTAAATGTGTAGATTGCTTTAGGTAGCATAGACATTTTCACAATATTTATTCTTCCAATCCAGGAGCATGAAACATTTTTCCATTTCTTTGTGTCTTCCTCCATTTCTTTCATGAGTACTTTATAGTTTTCTGAGTATAGATTCTGTGTCTCTTTGGTTAGTTTTATTCCTAGGTATCTTATGGTTTTGGATGCAATTGTAAATGGGATTGACTCCTTAATATCTCTTTTTTCTGTCTTGCTGTTGGTGTAGAGGAATGCAACTGATTTCTGTGCATTGATTTTATATCCTGACACTTTACTGAATTCCTGTATAAGTTCTAGCAATTTTGGAGTGGAGTCTTTTGGGTTTTCCACATATAGTATCATATCATCTGCGAAGAGTGATAATTTGACTTCTTCTTTGCCGATTTGGATGCCTTTAATTTCCTTTTGTTGTCTGATTGCTGAGGCTAGGACCTCTAGTACTATGTTGAATAGCAGTGGTGATAATGGACATCCATGCCGTGTTCCTGACCTTAGCGGAAAAGCTTTCAGTTTTTCTCCATTGAGAATGATATTTGCGGTGGGTTTTTCATAGACGGCTTTGATGATATTGAGGTATGTGCCCTCTATCCCTACACTTTGAAGAGTTTTGATCAGGAAGGGATGCTGTACTTTGTCAAATGCTTTTTCAGCATCTATTGAGAGTATCATATGGTTCTTGTTCTTTCTTTTATTGATGTGTTGTATCACATTGACTGATTTGCGGATGTTGAACCAACCTTGCAGCCCTGGAATAAATCCCACTTGGTCATGGTGAATAATCTTTTTAATGTACTGTTGAATCCTATTGGCTAGTATTTTGTTGAGTATTTTCGCATCTGTGTTCATCAAGGATATCGGTCTATAGCTCTCTTTTTTGGTGGGATCCTTGCCTGGTTTTGGGATCAAGGTGATGCTGGCCTCATAAAATGAGTTTGGAAGTTTTCCTTCCATTTCTATTTTTTGGAACAGTTTCAGGAGTATAGGAATTAGTTCTTCTTTAAATGTTTGGTAGAATTCCCCCGGGAAGCCGTCTGGCCCTGGGCTTTTGTTTGTTTGGAGATTTTTAATGACTGTTTCAATCTCCTTACTGGTTATGGGTCTGTTGAGGCTTTCTATTTCTTCCTGGTTCAGTTGTGGTAGTTTATATGTTTCTAGGAATGCATCCATTTCTCCCAGATTGTCAAATTTATTGGCGTAGAGTTGCTCATAGTATGTTCTTATAATAGTTTGTATTTCTTTGGTGTTAGTTGTGATCTCTCCTCTTTCTTTTTTTTAAATTTATTTATTTATTTATTTATTTATTTATTTATTTAAATTTTTTATTTTTTATATACATATATTTTTATCCCCAGGGGTACAGGTCTGTGAATCACCAGGTTTACACACTTCACAGCACTCACCAAATCACATACCCTCCCCAATGTCCATAATCCAACCCCCCTCTCCCAAACCCCCTCCCCCCAGCAACCCTCAGTTTGTTTTGTGAGATTAAGAGTCACTTATGGTTTGTCTCCCTCCCAATCCCATCTTGTTTCATTTATTCTTCTTCTACCCACTTAAGCCTCCATGTTGCATCACCACTTCCTCATATCAGGGAGATCATATGATAGTTGTCTTTCTCTGCTTGACTTATTTCACTAAGCATGATACGCTCTAGTTCCATCCATGTTGTTGCAAATGGCAAGATTTCATTTCTTTTGATGGCTGTATAGTATTCCATTGTGTATATATACCACATCTTCTTGATCCATTCATCTGTTGATGGACATCTAGGTTCTTTCCATAGTTTGGCTATTGTGGACATAGCTGCTATAAACATTCGGGTGCACGTGCCCCTTTGGTTCACTACATTTGTATCTTTAGGGTAAATACCCAATAGGGCAATTGCTGGGTCATAGGGCAGTTCTATTTTCAACATTTTGAGGAACCTCCATGCTGTTTTCCAGAGTGGCTGCACCAGCTTGCATTCCCACCAACAGTGTAGGAGGGTTCCCCTTTCTCCGCATCCTCAGCAGCATCTGTCATTTCCTGACTTGTTGATTTTAGCCATTCTGACTGGTGTGAGGTGATATCTCATTGTGGTTTTGATTTGTATTTCCCTGATGCCGAGTGATATGGAGCACTTTTTCATGTGTCTGTTCGCCATCTGGATGTCTTCTTTGCAGAAATGTCTGTTCATGTCCTCTGCCCATTTCTTGATTGGATTATTTGTTCTTTGGGTGTTGAGTTTGCTAAGTTCTTTATAGATTCTGGACACTAGTCCTTTATCTGATATGTTGTTTGCAAATATCTTCTCCCATTCTGTCAGTTGTCTTTTGATTTTGTTAACTGTTTCCTTTGCTGTGCAAAAGCTTTTGATCTTGATGAAATCCCAATAGTTCATTTTTGCCCTTGCTTCCCTTGCCTTTTGCGTTGTTCCTAGGAAGATGTTGCTGCGGCTGAGGTCGAAGAGGTTGCTGCCCGTGTTCTCCTCAAGGATTTTGATGGATTCCTTTCGTACATTGAGGTCCTTCATCCATTTTGAGTCTATTTTTGTGTGTGGTGTAAGGAAATGGTCCAATTTCATTTTTCTGCATGTGGCTGTCCAATTTTCCCAGCACCATTTATTGAAGAGGTTGTCTTTTTTCCATTGGACATTCTTTCCTGCTTTGTCAAAGATTAGTTGACCATAGATTTGAGGGTCTATTTCTGGGCTCTCTATTCTGTTCCATTGATCTATGTGTCTGTTTTTGTGCCAGTACCATGCTGTCTTGATGATGACAGCTTTGTAATAGAGCTTGAAGTCCGGAATTGTGATGCCACCAACGTTGGCTTTCTTTTTCAATATCCCTTTGGCTATTCGAGGTCTTTTCTGGTTCCATATAAATTTTAGCATTATTTGTTCCATTTCTTTGAAAAAGATGGATGGTACTTTGATAGGAATTGCTTTAAATGTGTAGATTGCTTTAGGTAGCATAGACATTTTCACAATATTTATTCTTCCAATCCAGGAGCATGAAACATTTTTCCATTTCTTTGTGTCTTCCTCCATTTCTTTCATGAGTACTTTATAGTTTTCTGAGTATAGATTCTGTGTCTCTTTGGTTAGGTTTATTCCTAGGTATCTTATGGTTTTGGATGCAATTGTAAATGGGATTGACTCCTTAATATCTCTTTCTTCTGTCTTGCTGTTGGTGTAGAGGAATGCAACTGATTTCTGTGCATTGATTTTATATCCTGACACTTTACTGAATTCCTGTATAAGTTCTAGCAATTTTGGAGTGGAGTCTTTTGGGTTTTCCACATATAGTATCATATCATCTGCGAAGAGTGATAATTTGACTTCTTCTTTGCCGATTTGGATGCCTTTAATTTCCTTTTGTTGTCTGATTGCTGAGGCTAGGACCTCTAGTACTATGTTGAATAGCAGTGGTGATAATGGACATCCATGCCGTGTTCCTGACCTTAGCGGAAAAGCTTTCAGTTTTTCTCCATTGAGAATGACATTTGCGGTGGGTTTTTCATAGACGGCTTTGATGATATTGAGGTATGTGCCCTCTATCCCTACACTTTGAAGAGTTTTGATCAGGAAGGGATGCTGTACTTTGTCAAATGCTTTTTCAGCATCTATTGAGAGTATCATATGGTTCTTGTTCTTTCTTTTATTGATGTGTTGTATCACATTGACTGATTTGCGGATGTTGAACCAACCTTGCAGCCCTGGAATAAATCCCACTTGGTCATGGTGAATAATCTTTTTAATGTACTGTTGAATCCTATTGGCTAGTATTTTGTTGAGTATTTTCGCATCTGTGTTCATCAAGGATATCGGTCTATAGCTCTCTTTTTTGGTGGGATCCTTGCCTGGTTTTGGGATCAAGGTGATGCTGGCCTCATAAAATGAGTTTGGAAGTTTTCCTTCCATTTCTATTTTTTGGAACAGTTTCAGGAGTATAGGAATTAGTTCTTCTTTAAATGTTTGGTAGAATTCCCCCGGGAAGCCGTCTGGCCCTGGGCTTTTGTTTGTTTGGAGATTTTTAATGACTGTTTCAATCTCCTTACTGGTTATGGGTCTGTTGAGGCTTTCTATTTCTTCCTGGTTCAGTTGTGGTAGTTTATATGTTTCTAGGAATGCATCCATTTCTCCCAGATTGTCAAATTTATTGGCGTAGAGTTGCTCATAGTATGTTCTTATAATAGTTTGTATTTCTTTGGTGTTAGTTGTGATCTCTCCTCTTTCTTTTTTTTAAAATTTATTTATTTATTTATTTATTTAAATTTTTTATTTTTTATATACATATATTTTTATCCCCAGGGGTACAGGTCTGTGAATCACCAGGTTTACACACTTCACAGCACTCACCAAATCACATACCCTCCCCAATGTCCATAATCCAACCCCCCTCTCCCAAACCCCCTCCCCCCAGCAACCCTCAGTTTGTTTTGTGAGATTAAGAGTCACTTATGGTTTGTCTCCCTCCCAATCCCATCTTGTTTCATTTATTCTTCTTCTACCCACTTAAGCCTCCATGTTGCATCACCACTTCCTCATATCAGGGAGATCATATGATAGTTGTCTTTCTCTGCTTGACTTATTTCACTAAGCATGATACGCTCTAGTTCCATCCATGTTGTTGCAAATGGCAAGATTTCATTTCTTTTGATGGCTGTATAGTATTCCATTGTGTATATATACCACATCTTCTTGATCCATTCATCTGTTGATGGACATCTAGGTTCTTTCCATAGTTTGGCTATTGTGGACATAGCTGCTATAAACATTCGGGTGCACGTGCCCCTTTGGTTCACTACATTTGTATCTTTAGGGTAAATACCCAATAGGGCAATTGCTGGGTCATAGGGCAGTTCTATTTTCAACATTTTGAGGAACCTCCATGCTGTTTTCCAGAGTGGCTGCACCAGCTTGCATTCCCACCAACAGTGTAGGAGGGTTCCCCTTTCTCCGCATCCTCAGCAGCATCTGTCATTTCCTGACTTGTTGATTTTAGCCATTCTGACTGGTGTGAGGTGATATCTCATTGTGGTTTTGATTTGTATTTCCCTGATGCCGAGTGATATGGAGCACTTTTTCATGTGTCTGTTCGCCATCTGGATGTCTTCTTTGCAGAAATGTCTGTTCATGTCCTCTGCCCATTTCTTGATTGGATTATTTGTTCTTTGGGTGTTGAGTTTGCTAAGTTCTTTATAGATTCTGGACACTAGTCCTTTATCTGATATGTTGTTTGCAAATATCTTCTCCCATTCTGTCAGTTGTCTTTTGATTTTGTTAACTGTTTCCTTTGCTGTGCAAAAGCTTTTGATCTTGATGAAATCCCAATAGTTCATTTTTGCCCTTGCTTCCCTTGCCTTTTGCGTTGTTCCTAGGAAGATGTTGCTGCGGCTGAGGTCGAAGAGGTTGCTGCCCGTGTTCTCCTCAAGGATTTTGATGGATTCCTTTCGTACATTGAGGTCCTTCATCCATTTTGAGTCTATTTTTGTGTGTGGTGTAAGGAAATGGTCCAATTTCATTTTTCTGCATGTGGCTGTCCAATTTTCCCAGCACCATTTATTGAAGAGGTTGTCTTTTTTCCATTGGACATTCTTTCCTGCTTTGTCAAAGATTAGTTGACCATAGATTTGAGGGTCTATTTCTGGGCTCTCTATTCTGTTCCATTGATCTATGTGTCTGTTTTTGTGCCAGTACCATGCTGTCTTGATGATGACAGCTTTGTAATAGAGCTTGAAGTCCGGAATTGTGATGCCACCAACGTTGGCTTTCTTTTTCAATATCCCTTTGGCTATTCGAGGTCTTTTCTGGTTCCATATAAATTTTAGCATTATTTGTTCCATTTCTTTGAAAAAGATGGATGGTACTTTGATAGGAATTGCTTTAAATGTGTAGATTGCTTTAGGTAGCATAGACATTTTCACAATATTTATTCTTCCAATCCAGGAGCATGAAACATTTTTCCATTTCTTTGTGTCTTCCTCCATTTCTTTCATGAGTACTTTATAGTTTTCTGAGTATAGATTCTGTGTCTCTTTGGTTAGGTTTATTCCTAGGTATCTTATGGTTTTGGATGCAATTGTAAATGGGATTGACTCCTTAATATCTCTTTCTTCTGTCTTGCTGTTGGTGTAGAGGAATGCAACTGATTTCTGTGCATTGATTTTATATCCTGACACTTTACTGAATTCCTGTATAAGTTCTAGCAATTTTGGAGTGGAGTCTTTTGGGTTTTCCACATATAGTATCATATCATCTGCGAAGAGTGATAATTTGACTTCTTCTTTGCCGATTTGGATGCCTTTAATTTCCTTTTGTTGTCTGATTGCTGAGGCTAGGACCTCTAGTACTATGTTGAATAGCAGTGGTGATAATGGACATCCATGCCGTGTTCCTGACCTTAGCGGAAAAGCTTTCAGTTTTTCTCCATTGAGAATGATATTTGCGGTGGGTTTTTCATAGACGGCTTTGATGATATTGAGGTATGTGCCCTCTATCCCTACACTTTGAAGAGTTTTGATCAGGAAGGGATGCTGTACTTTGTCAAATGCTTTTTCAGCATCTATTGAGAGTATCATATGGTTCTTGTTCTTTCTTTTATTGATGTGTTGTATCACATTGACTGATTTGCGGATGTTGAACCAACCTTGCAGCCCTGGAATAAATCCCACTTGGTCATGGTGAATAATCTTTTTAATGTACTGTTGAATCCTATTGGCTAGTATTTTGTTGAGTATTTTCGCATCTGTGTTCATCAAGGATATCGGTCTATAGCTCTCTTTTTTGGTGGGATCCTTGCCTGGTTTTGGGATCAAGGTGATGCTGGCCTCATAAAATGAGTTTGGAAGTTTTCCTTCCATTTCTATTTTTTGGAACAGTTTCAGGAGTATAGGAATTAGTTCTTCTTTAAATGTTTGGTAGAATTCCCCCGGGAAGCCGTCTGGCCCTGGGCTTTTGTTTGTTTGGAGATTTTTAATGTCTGTTTCAATCTCCTTACTGGTTATGGGTCTGTTGAGGCTTTCTATTTCTTCCTGGTTCAGTTGTGGTAGTTTATATGTTTCTAGGAATGCATCCATTTCTCCCAGATTGTCAAATTTATTGGCGTAGAGTTGCTCATAGTATGTTCTTATAATAGTTTGTATTTCTTTGGTGTTAGTTGTGATCTCTCCTCTTTCTTTTTTTTAAATTTATTTATTTATTTATTTATTTATTTATTTAAATTTTTTATTTTTTATATACATATATTTTTATCCCCAGGGGTACAGGTCTGTGAATCACCAGGTTTACACACTTCACAGCACTCACCAAATCACATACCCTCCCCAATGTCCATAATCCAACCCCCCTCTCCCAAACCCCCTCCCCCCAGCAACCCTCAGTTTGTTTTGTGAGATTAAGAGTCACTTATGGTTTGTCTCCCTCCCAATCCCATCTTGTTTCATTTATTCTTCTTCTACCCACTTAAGCCTCCATGTTGCATCACCACTTCCTCATATCAGGGAGATCATATGATAGTTGTCTTTCTCTGCTTGACTTATTTCACTAAGCATGATACGCTCTAGTTCCATCCATGTTGTTGCAAATGGCAAGATTTCATTTCTTTTGATGGCTGTATAGTATTCCATTGTGTATATATACCACATCTTCTTGATCCATTCATCTGTTGATGGACATCTAGGTTCTTTCCATAGTTTGGCTATTGTGGACATAGCTGCTATAAACATTCGGGTGCACGTGCCCCTTTGGTTCACTACATTTGTATCTTTAGGGTAAATACCCAATAGGGCAATTGCTGGGTCATAGGGCAGTTCTATTTTCAACATTTTGAGGAACCTCCATGCTGTTTTCCAGAGTGGCTGCACCAGCTTGCATTCCCACCAACAGTGTAGGAGGGTTCCCCTTTCTCCGCATCCTCAGCAGCATCTGTCATTTCCTGACTTGTTGATTTTAGCCATTCTGACTGGTGTGAGGTGATATCTCATTGTGGTTTTGATTTGTATTTCCCTGATGCCGAGTGATATGGAGCACTTTTTCATGTGTCTGTTCGCCATCTGGATGTCTTCTTTGCAGAAATGTCTGTTCATGTCCTCTGCCCATTTCTTGATTGGATTATTTGTTCTTTGGGTGTTGAGTTTGCTAAGTTCTTTATAGATTCTGGACACTAGTCCTTTATCTGATATGTTGTTTGCAAATATCTTCTCCCATTCTGTCAGTTGTCTTTTGATTTTGTTAACTGTTTCCTTTGCTGTGCAAAAGCTTTTGATCTTGATGAAATCCCAATAGTTCATTTTTGCCCTTGCTTCCCTTGCCTTTTGCGTTGTTCCTAGGAAGATGTTGCTGCGGCTGAGGTCGAAGAGGTTGCTGCCCGTGTTCTCCTCAAGGATTTTGATGGATTCCTTTCGTACATTGAGGTCCTTCATCCATTTTGAGTCTATTTTTGTGTGTGGTGTAAGGAAATGGTCCAATTTCATTTTTCTGCATGTGGCTGTCCAATTTTCCCAGCACCATTTATTGAAGAGGTTGTCTTTTTTCCATTGGACATTCTTTCCTGCTTTGTCAAAGATTAGTTGACCATAGATTTGAGGGTCTATTTCTGGGCTCTCTATTCTGTTCCATTGATCTATGTGTCTGTTTTTGTGCCAGTACCATGCTGTCTTGATGATGACAGCTTTGTAATAGAGCTTGAAGTCCGGAATTGTGATGCCACCAACGTTGGCTTTCTTTTTCAATATCCCTTTGGCTATTCGAGGTCTTTTCTGGTTCCATATAAATTTTAGCATTATTTGTTCCATTTCTTTGAAAAAGATGGATGGTACTTTGATAGGAATTGCTTTAAATGTGTAGATTGCTTTAGGTAGCATAGACATTTTCACAATATTTATTCTTCCAATCCAGGAGCATGAAACATTTTTCCATTTCTTTGTGTCTTCCTCCATTTCTTTCATGAGTACTTTATAGTTTTCTGAGTATAGATTCTGTGTCTCTTTGGTTAGGTTTATTCCTAGGTATCTTATGGTTTTGGATGCAATTGTAAATGGGATTGACTCCTTAATATCTCTTTCTTCTGTCTTGCTGTTGGTGTAGAGGAATGCAACTGATTTCTGTGCATTGATTTTATATCCTGACACTTTACTGAATTCCTGTATAAGTTCTAGCAATTTTGGAGTGGAGTCTTTTGGGTTTTCCACATATAGTATCATATCATCTGCGAAGAGTGATAATTTGACTTCTTCTTTGCCGATTTGGATGCCTTTAATTTCCTTTTGTTGTCTGATTGCTGAGGCTAGGACCTCTAGTACTATGTTGAATAGCAGTGGTGATAATGGACATCCATGCCGTGTTCCTGACCTTAGCGGAAAAGCTTTCAGTTTTTCTCCATTGAGAATGACATTTGCGGTGGGTTTTTCATAGACGGCTTTGATGATATTGAGGTATGTGCCCTCTATCCCTACACTTTGAAGAGTTTTGATCAGGAAGGGATGCTGTACTTTGTCAAATGCTTTTTCAGCATCTATTGAGAGTATCATATGGTTCTTGTTCTTTCTTTTATTGATGTGTTGTATCACATTGACTGATTTGCGGATGTTGAACCAACCTTGCAGCCCTGGAATAAATCCCACTTGGTCATGGTGAATAATCTTTTTAATGTACTGTTGAATCCTATTGGCTAGTATTTTGTTGAGTATTTTCGCATCTGTGTTCATCAAGGATATCGGTCTATAGCTCTCTTTTTTGGTGGGATCCTTGCCTGGTTTTGGGATCAAGGTGATGCTGGCCTCATAAAATGAGTTTGGAAGTTTTCCTTCCATTTCTATTTTTTGGAACAGTTTCAGGAGTATAGGAATTAGTTCTTCTTTAAATGTTTGGTAGAATTCCCCCGGGAAGCCGTCTGGCCCTGGGCTTTTGTTTGTTTGGAGATTTTTAATGACTGTTTCAATCTCCTTACTGGTTATGGGTCTGTTGAGGCTTTCTATTTCTTCCTGGTTCAGTTGTGGTAGTTTATATGTTTCTAGGAATGCATCCATTTCTCCCAGATTGTCAAATTTATTGGCGTAGAGTTGCTCATAGTATGTTCTTATAATAGTTTGTATTTCTTTGGTGTTAGTTGTGATCTCTCCTCTTTCTTTTTTTTAAAATTTATTTATTTATTTATTTATTTAAATTTTTTATTTTTTATATACATATATTTTTATCCCCAGGGGTACAGGTCTGTGAATCACCAGGTTTACACACTTCACAGCACTCACCAAATCACATACCCTCCCCAATGTCCATAATCCAACCCCCCTCTCCCAAACCCCCTCCCCCCAGCAACCCTCAGTTTGTTTTGTGAGATTAAGAGTCACTTATGGTTTGTCTCCCTCCCAATCCCATCTTGTTTCATTTATTCTTCTTCTACCCACTTAAGCCTCCATGTTGCATCACCACTTCCTCATATCAGGGAGATCATATGATAGTTGTCTTTCTCTGCTTGACTTATTTCACTAAGCATGATACGCTCTAGTTCCATCCATGTTGTTGCAAATGGCAAGATTTCATTTCTTTTGATGGCTGTATAGTATTCCATTGTGTATATATACCACATCTTCTTGATCCATTCATCTGTTGATGGACATCTAGGTTCTTTCCATAGTTTGGCTATTGTGGACATAGCTGCTATAAACATTCGGGTGCACGTGCCCCTTTGGTTCACTACATTTGTATCTTTAGGGTAAATACCCAATAGGGCAATTGCTGGGTCATAGGGCAGTTCTATTTTCAACATTTTGAGGAACCTCCATGCTGTTTTCCAGAGTGGCTGCACCAGCTTGCATTCCCACCAACAGTGTAGGAGGGTTCCCCTTTCTCCGCATCCTCAGCAGCATCTGTCATTTCCTGACTTGTTGATTTTAGCCATTCTGACTGGTGTGAGGTGATATCTCATTGTGGTTTTGATTTGTATTTCCCTGATGCCGAGTGATATGGAGCACTTTTTCATGTGTCTGTTCGCCATCTGGATGTCTTCTTTGCAGAAATGTCTGTTCATGTCCTCTGCCCATTTCTTGATTGGATTATTTGTTCTTTGGGTGTTGAGTTTGCTAAGTTCTTTATAGATTCTGGACACTAGTCCTTTATCTGATATGTTGTTTGCAAATATCTTCTCCCATTCTGTCAGTTGTCTTTTGATTTTGTTAACTGTTTCCTTTGCTGTGCAAAAGCTTTTGATCTTGATGAAATCCCAATAGTTCATTTTTGCCCTTGCTTCCCTTGCCTTTTGCGTTGTTCCTAGGAAGATGTTGCTGCGGCTGAGGTCGAAGAGGTTGCTGCCCGTGTTCTCCTCAAGGATTTTGATGGATTCCTTTCGTACATTGAGGTCCTTCATCCATTTTGAGTCTATTTTTGTGTGTGGTGTAAGGAAATGGTCCAATTTCATTTTTCTGCATGTGGCTGTCCAATTTTCCCAGCACCATTTATTGAAGAGGTTGTCTTTTTTCCATTGGACATTCTTTCCTGCTTTGTCAAAGATTAGTTGACCATAGATTTGAGGGTCTATTTCTGGGCTCTCTATTCTGTTCCATTGATCTATGTGTCTGTTTTTGTGCCAGTACCATGCTGTCTTGATGATGACAGCTTTGTAATAGAGCTTGAAGTCCGGAATTGTGATGCCACCAACGTTGGCTTTCTTTTTCAATATCCCTTTGGCTATTCGAGGTCTTTTCTGGTTCCATATAAATTTTAGCATTATTTGTTCCATTTCTTTGAAAAAGATGGATGGTACTTTGATAGGAATTGCTTTAAATGTGTAGATTGCTTTAGGTAGCATAGACATTTTCACAATATTTATTCTTCCAATCCAGGAGCATGAAACATTTTTCCATTTCTTTGTGTCTTCCTCCATTTCTTTCATGAGTACTTTATAGTTTTCTGAGTATAGATTCTGTGTCTCTTTGGTTAGGTTTATTCCTAGGTATCTTATGGTTTTGGATGCAATTGTAAATGGGATTGACTCCTTAATATCTCTTTCTTCTGTCTTGCTGTTGGTGTAGAGGAATGCAACTGATTTCTGTGCATTGATTTTATATCCTGACACTTTACTGAATTCCTGTATAAGTTCTAGCAATTTTGGAGTGGAGTCTTTTGGGTTTTCCACATATAGTATCATATCATCTGCGAAGAGTGATAATTTGACTTCTTCTTTGCCGATTTGGATGCCTTTAATTTCCTTTTGTTGTCTGATTGCTGAGGCTAGGACCTCTAGTACTATGTTGAATAGCAGTGGTGATAATGGACATCCATGCCGTGTTCCTGACCTTAGCGGAAAAGCTTTCAGTTTTTCTCCATTGAGAATGACATTTGCGGTGGGTTTTTCATAGACGGCTTTGATGATATTGAGGTATGTGCCCTCTATCCCTACACTTTGAAGAGTTTTGATCAGGAAGGGATGCTGTACTTTGTCAAATGCTTTTTCAGCATCTATTGAGAGTATCATATGGTTCTTGTTCTTTCTTTTATTGATGTGTTGTATCACATTGACTGATTTGCGGATGTTGAACCAACCTTGCAGCCCTGGAATAAATCCCACTTGGTCATGGTGAATAATCTTTTTAATGTACTGTTGAATCCTATTGGCTAGTATTTTGTTGAGTATTTTCGCATCTGTGTTCATCAAGGATATCGGTCTATAGCTCTCTTTTTTGGTGGGATCCTTGCCTGGTTTTGGGATCAAGGTGATGCTGGCCTCATAAAATGAGTTTGGAAGTTTTCCTTCCATTTCTATTTTTTGGAACAGTTTCAGGAGTATAGGAATTAGTTCTTCTTTAAATGTTTGGTAGAATTCCCCCGGGAAGCCGTCTGGCCCTGGGCTTTTGTTTGTTTGGAGATTTTTAATGACTGTTTCAATCTCCTTACTGGTTATGGGTCTGTTGAGGCTTTCTATTTCTTCCTGGTTCAGTTGTGGTAGTTTATATGTTTCTAGGAATGCATCCATTTCTCCCAGATTGTCAAATTTATTGGCGTAGAGTTGCTCATAGTATGTTCTTATAATAGTTTGTATTTCTTTGGTGTTAGTTGTGATCTCTCCTCTTTCTTTTTTTTAAAATTTATTTATTTATTTATTTATTTAAATTTTTTATTTTTTATATACATATATTTTTATCCCCAGGGGTACAGGTCTGTGAATCACCAGGTTTACACACTTCACAGCACTCACCAAATCACATACCCTCCCCAATGTCCATAATCCAACCCCCCTCTCCCAAACCCCCTCCCCCCAGCAACCCTCAGTTTGTTTTGTGAGATTAAGAGTCACTTATGGTTTGTCTCCCTCCCAATCCCATCTTGTTTCATTTATTCTTCTTCTACCCACTTAAGCCTCCATGTTGCATCACCACTTCCTCATATCAGGGAGATCATATGATAGTTGTCTTTCTCTGCTTGACTTATTTCACTAAGCATGATACGCTCTAGTTCCATCCATGTTGTTGCAAATGGCAAGATTTCATTTCTTTTGATGGCTGTATAGTATTCCATTGTGTATATATACCACATCTTCTTGATCCATTCATCTGTTGATGGACATCTAGGTTCTTTCCATAGTTTGGCTATTGTGGACATAGCTGCTATAAACATTCGGGTGCACGTGCCCCTTTGGTTCACTACATTTGTATCTTTAGGGTAAATACCCAATAGGGCAATTGCTGGGTCATAGGGCAGTTCTATTTTCAACATTTTGAGGAACCTCCATGCTGTTTTCCAGAGTGGCTGCACCAGCTTGCATTCCCACCAACAGTGTAGGAGGGTTCCCCTTTCTCCGCATCCTCAGCAGCATCTGTCATTTCCTGACTTGTTGATTTTAGCCATTCTGACTGGTGTGAGGTGATATCTCATTGTGGTTTTGATTTGTATTTCCCTGATGCCGAGTGATATGGAGCACTTTTTCATGTGTCTGTTCGCCATCTGGATGTCTTCTTTGCAGAAATGTCTGTTCATGTCCTCTGCCCATTTCTTGATTGGATTATTTGTTCTTTGGGTGTTGAGTTTGCTAAGTTCTTTATAGATTCTGGACACTAGTCCTTTATCTGATATGTTGTTTGCAAATATCTTCTCCCATTCTGTCAGTTGTCTTTTGATTTTGTTAACTGTTTCCTTTGCTGTGCAAAAGCTTTTGATCTTGATGAAATCCCAATAGTTCATTTTTGCCCTTGCTTCCCTTGCCTTTTGCGTTGTTCCTAGGAAGATGTTGCTGCGGCTGAGGTCGAAGAGGTTGCTGCCCGTGTTCTCCTCAAGGATTTTGATGGATTCCTTTCGTACATTGAGGTCCTTCATCCATTTTGAGTCTATTTTTGTGTGTGGTGTAAGGAAATGGTCCAATTTCATTTTTCTGCATGTGGCTGTCCAATTTTCCCAGCACCATTTATTGAAGAGGTTGTCTTTTTTCCATTGGACATTCTTTCCTGCTTTGTCAAAGATTAGTTGACCATAGATTTGAGGGTCTATTTCTGGGCTCTCTATTCTGTTCCATTGATCTATGTGTCTGTTTTTGTGCCAGTACCATGCTGTCTTGATGATGACAGCTTTGTAATAGAGCTTGAAGTCCGGAATTGTGATGCCACCAACGTTGGCTTTCTTTTTCAATATCCCTTTGGCTATTCGAGGTCTTTTCTGGTTCCATATAAATTTTAGCATTATTTGTTCCATTTCTTTGAAAAAGATGGATGGTACTTTGATAGGAATTGCTTTAAATGTGTAGATTGCTTTAGGTAGCATAGACATTTTCACAATATTTATTCTTCCAATCCAGGAGCATGAAACATTTTTCCATTTCTTTGTGTCTTCCTCCATTTCTTTCATGAGTACTTTATAGTTTTCTGAGTATAGATTCTGTGTCTCTTTGGTTAGGTTTATTCCTAGGTATCTTATGGTTTTGGATGCAATTGTAAATGGGATTGACTCCTTAATATCTCTTTCTTCAGTCTTGCTGTTGGTGTAGAGGAATGCAACTGATTTCTGTGCATTGATTTTATATCCTGACACTTTACTGAATTCCTGTATAAGTTCTAGCAATTTTGGAGTGGAGTCTTTTGGGTTTTCCACATATAGTATCATATCATCTGCGAAGAGTGATAATTTGACTTCTTCTTTGCCGATTTGGATGCCTTTAATTTCCTTTTGTTGTCTGATTGCTGAGGCTAGGACCTCTAGTACTATGTTGAATAGCAGTGGTGATAATGGACATCCATGCCGTGTTCCTGACCTTAGCGGAAAAGCTTTCAGTTTTTCTCCATTGAGAATGACATTTGCGGTGGGTTTTTCATAGACGGCTTTGATGATATTGAGGTATGTGCCCTCTATCCCTACACTTTGAAGAGTTTTGATCAGGAAGGGATGCTGTACTTTGTCAAATGCTTTTTCAGCATCTATTGAGAGTATCATATGGTTCTTGTTCTTTCTTTTATTGATGTGTTGTATCACATTGACTGATTTGCGGATGTTGAACCAACCTTGCAGCCCTGGAATAAATCCCACTTGGTCATGGTGAATAATCTTTTTAATGTACTGTTGAATCCTATTGGCTAGTATTTTGTTGAGTATTTTCGCATCTGTGTTCATCAAGGATATCGGTCTATAGCTCTCTTTTTTGGTGGGATCCTTGCCTGGTTTTGGGATCAAGGTGATGCTGGCCTCATAAAATGAGTTTGGAAGTTTTCCTTCCATTTCTATTTTTTGGAACAGTTTCAGGAGTATAGGAATTAGTTCTTCTTTAAATGTTTGGTAGAATTCCCCCGGGAAGCCGTCTGGCCCTGGGCTTTTGTTTGTTTGGAGATTTTTAATGACTGTTTCAATCTCCTTACTGGTTATGGGTCTGTTGAGGCTTTCTATTTCTTCCTGGTTCAGTTGTGGTAGTTTATATGTTTCTAGGAATGCATCCATTTCTCCCAGATTGTCAAATTTATTGGCGTAGAGTTGCTCATAGTATGTTCTTATAATAGTTTGTATTTCTTTGGTGTTAGTTGTGATCTCTCCTCTTTCTTTTTTTTAAAATTTATTTATTTATTTATTTATTTAAATTTTTTATTTTTTATATACATATATTTTTATCCCCAGGGGTACAGGTCTGTGAATCACCAGGTTTACACACTTCACAGCACTCACCAAATCACATACCCTCCCCAATGTCCATAATCCAACCCCCCTCTCCCAAACCCCCTCCCCCCAGCAACCCTCAGTTTGTTTTGTGAGATTAAGAGTCACTTATGGTTTGTCTCCCTCCCAATCCCATCTTGTTTCATTTATTCTTCTTCTACCCACTTAAGCCTCCATGTTGCATCACCACTTCCTCATATCAGGGAGATCATATGATAGTTGTCTTTCTCTGCTTGACTTATTTCACTAAGCATGATACGCTCTAGTTCCATCCATGTTGTTGCAAATGGCAAGATTTCATTTCTTTTGATGGCTGTATAGTATTCCATTGTGTATATATACCACATCTTCTTGATCCATTCATCTGTTGATGGACATCTAGGTTCTTTCCATAGTTTGGCTATTGTGGACATAGCTGCTATAAACATTCGGGTGCACGTGCCCCTTTGGTTCACTACATTTGTATCTTTAGGGTAAATACCCAATAGGGCAATTGCTGGGTCATAGGGCAGTTCTATTTTCAACATTTTGAGGAACCTCCATGCTGTTTTCCAGAGTGGCTGCACCAGCTTGCATTCCCACCAACAGTGTAGGAGGGTTCCCCTTTCTCCGCATCCTCAGCAGCATCTGTCATTTCCTGACTTGTTGATTTTAGCCATTCTGACTGGTGTGAGGTGATATCTCATTGTGGTTTTGATTTGTATTTCCCTGATGCCGAGTGATATGGAGCACTTTTTCATGTGTCTGTTCGCCATCTGGATGTCTTCTTTGCAGAAATGTCTGTTCATGTCCTCTGCCCATTTCTTGATTGGATTATTTGTTCTTTGGGTGTTGAGTTTGCTAAGTTCTTTATAGATTCTGGACACTAGTCCTTTATCTGATATGTTGTTTGCAAATATCTTCTCCCATTCTGTCAGTTGTCTTTTGATTTTGTTAACTGTTTCCTTTGCTGTGCAAAAGCTTTTGATCTTGATGAAATCCCAATAGTTCATTTTTGCCCTTGCTTCCCTTGCCTTTTGCGTTGTTCCTAGGAAGATGTTGCTGCGGCTGAGGTCGAAGAGGTTGCTGCCCGTGTTCTCCTCAAGGATTTTGATGGATTCCTTTCGTACATTGAGGTCCTTCATCCATTTTGAGTCTATTTTTGTGTGTGGTGTAAGGAAATGGTCCAATTTCATTTTTCTGCATGTGGCTGTCCAATTTTCCCAGCACCATTTATTGAAGAGGTTGTCTTTTTTCCATTGGACATTCTTTCCTGCTTTGTCAAAGATTAGTTGACCATAGATTTGAGGGTCTATTTCTGGGCTCTCTATTCTGTTCCATTGATCTATGTGTCTGTTTTTGTGCCAGTACCATGCTGTCTTGATGATGACAGCTTTGTAATAGAGCTTGAAGTCCGGAATTGTGATGCCACCAACGTTGGCTTTCTTTTTCAATATCCCTTTGGCTATTCGAGGTCTTTTCTGGTTCCATATAAATTTTAGCATTATTTGTTCCATTTCTTTGAAAAAGATGGATGGTACTTTGATAGGAATTGCTTTAAATGTGTAGATTGCTTTAGGTAGCATAGACATTTTCACAATATTTATTCTTCCAATCCAGGAGCATGAAACATTTTTCCATTTCTTTGTGTCTTCCTCCATTTCTTTCATGAGTACTTTATAGTTTTCTGAGTATAGATTCTGTGTCTCTTTGGTTAGGTTTATTCCTAGGTATCTTATGGTTTTGGATGCAATTGTAAATGGGATTGACTCCTTAATATCTCTTTCTTCTGTCTTGCTGTTGGTGTAGAGGAATGCAACTGATTTCTGTGCATTGATTTTATATCCTGACACTTTACTGAATTCCTGTATAAGTTCTAGCAATTTTGGAGTGGAGTCTTTTGGGTTTTCCACATATAGTATCATATCATCTGCGAAGAGTGATAATTTGACTTCTTCTTTGCCGATTTGGATGCCTTTAATTTCCTTTTGTTGTCTGATTGCTGAGGCTAGGACCTCTAGTACTATGTTGAATAGCAGTGGTGATAATGGACATCCATGCCGTGTTCCTGACCTTAGCGGAAAAGCTTTCAGTTTTTCTCCATTGAGAATGACATTTGCGGTGGGTTTTTCATAGACGGCTTTGATGATATTGAGGTATGTGCCCTCTATCCCTACACTTTGAAGAGTTTTGATCAGGAAGGGATGCTGTACTTTGTCAAATGCTTTTTCAGCATCTATTGAGAGTATCATATGGTTCTTGTTCTTTCTTTTATTGATGTGTTGTATCACATTGACTGATTTGCGGATGTTGAACCAACCTTGCAGCCCTGGAATAAATCCCACTTGGTCATGGTGAATAATCTTTTTAATGTACTGTTGAATCCTATTGGCTAGTATTTTGTTGAGTATTTTCGCATCTGTGTTCATCAAGGATATCGGTCTATAGCTCTCTTTTTTGGTGGGATCCTTGCCTGGTTTTGGGATCAAGGTGATGCTGGCCTCATAAAATGAGTTTGGAAGTTTTCCTTCCATTTCTATTTTTTGGAACAGTTTCAGGAGTATAGGAATTAGTTCTTCTTTAAATGTTTGGTAGAATTCCCCCGGGAAGCCGTCTGGCCCTGGGCTTTTGTTTGTTTGGAGATTTTTAATGACTGTTTCAATCTCCTTACTGGTTATGGGTCTGTTGAGGCTTTCTATTTCTTCCTGGTTCAGTTGTGGTAGTTTATATGTTTCTAGGAATGCATCCATTTCTCCCAGATTGTCAAATTTATTGGCGTAGAGTTGCTCATAGTATGTTCTTATAATAGTTTGTATTTCTTTGGTGTTAGTTGTGATCTCTCCTCTTTCTTTTTTTTAAATTTATTTATTTATTTATTTATTTATTTATTTAAATTTTTTATTTTTTATATACATATATTTTTATCCCCAGGGGTACAGGTCTGTGAATCACCAGGTTTACACACTTCACAGCACTCACCAAATCACATACCCTCCCCAATGTCCATAATCCAACCCCCCTCTCCCAAACCCCCTCCCCCCAGCAACCCTCAGTTTGTTTTGTGAGATTAAGAGTCACTTATGGTTTGTCTCCCTCCCAATCCCATCTTGTTTCATTTATTCTTCTTCTACCCACTTAAGCCTCCATGTTGCATCACCACTTCCTCATATCAGGGAGATCATATGATAGTTGTCTTTCTCTGCTTGACTTATTTCACTAAGCATGATACGCTCTAGTTCCATCCATGTTGTTGCAAATGGCAAGATTTCATTTCTTTTGATGGCTGTATAGTATTCCATTGTGTATATATACCACATCTTCTTGATCCATTCATCTGTTGATGGACATCTAGGTTCTTTCCATAGTTTGGCTATTGTGGACATAGCTGCTATAAACATTCGGGTGCACGTGCCCCTTTGGTTCACTACATTTGTATCTTTAGGGTAAATACCCAATAGGGCAATTGCTGGGTCATAGGGCAGTTCTATTTTCAACATTTTGAGGAACCTCCATGCTGTTTTCCAGAGTGGCTGCACCAGCTTGCATTCCCACCAACAGTGTAGGAGGGTTCCCCTTTCTCCGCATCCTCAGCAGCATCTGTCATTTCCTGACTTGTTGATTTTAGCCATTCTGACTGGTGTGAGGTGATATCTCATTGTGGTTTTGATTTGTATTTCCCTGATGCCGAGTGATATGGAGCACTTTTTCATGTGTCTGTTCGCCATCTGGATGTCTTCTTTGCAGAAATGTCTGTTCATGTCCTCTGCCCATTTCTTGATTGGATTATTTGTTCTTTGGGTGTTGAGTTTGCTAAGTTCTTTATAGATTCTGGACACTAGTCCTTTATCTGATATGTTGTTTGCAAATATCTTCTCCCATTCTGTCAGTTGTCTTTTGATTTTGTTAACTGTTTCCTTTGCTGTGCAAAAGCTTTTGATCTTGATGAAATCCCAATAGTTCATTTTTGCCCTTGCTTCCCTTGCCTTTTGCGTTGTTCCTAGGAAGATGTTGCTGCGGCTGAGGTCGAAGAGGTTGCTGCCCGTGTTCTCCTCAAGGATTTTGATGGATTCCTTTCGTACATTGAGGTCCTTCATCCATTTTGAGTCTATTTTTGTGTGTGGTGTAAGGAAATGGTCCAATTTCATTTTTCTGCATGTGGCTGTCCAATTTTCCCAGCACCATTTATTGAAGAGGTTGTCTTTTTTCCATTGGACATTCTTTCCTGCTTTGTCAAAGATTAGTTGACCATAGATTTGAGGGTCTATTTCTGGGCTCTCTATTCTGTTCCATTGATCTATGTGTCTGTTTTTGTGCCAGTACCATGCTGTCTTGATGATGACAGCTTTGTAATAGAGCTTGAAGTCCGGAATTGTGATGCCACCAACGTTGGCTTTCTTTTTCAATATCCCTTTGGCTATTCGAGGTCTTTTCTGGTTCCATATAAATTTTAGCATTATTTGTTCCATTTCTTTGAAAAAGATGGATGGTACTTTGATAGGAATTGCTTTAAATGTGTAGATTGCTTTAGGTAGCATAGACATTTTCACAATATTTATTCTTCCAATCCAGGAGCATGAAACATTTTTCCATTTCTTTGTGTCTTCCTCCATTTCTTTCATGAGTACTTTATAGTTTTCTGAGTATAGATTCTGTGTCTCTTTGGTTAGGTTTATTCCTAGGTATCTTATGGTTTTGGATGCAATTGTAAATGGGATTGACTCCTTAATATCTCTTTCTTCAGTCTTGCTGTTGGTGTAGAGGAATGCAACTGATTTCTGTGCATTGATTTTATATCCTGACACTTTACTGAATTCCTGTATAAGTTCTAGCAATTTTGGAGTGGAGTCTTTTGGGTTTTCCACATATAGTATCATATCATCTGCGAAGAGTGATAATTTGACTTCTTCTTTGCCGATTTGGATGCCTTTAATTTCCTTTTGTTGTCTGATTGCTGAGGCTAGGACCTCTAGTACTATGTTGAATAGCAGTGGTGATAATGGACATCCATGCCGTGTTCCTGACCTTAGCGGAAAAGCTTTCAGTTTTTCTCCATTGAGAATGACATTTGCGGTGGGTTTTTCATAGACGGCTTTGATGATATTGAGGTATGTGCCCTCTATCCCTACACTTTGAAGAGTTTTGATCAGGAAGGGATGCTGTACTTTGTCAAATGCTTTTTCAGCATCTATTGAGAGTATCATATGGTTCTTGTTCTTTCTTTTATTGATGTGTTGTATCACATTGACTGATTTGCGGATGTTGAACCAACCTTGCAGCCCTGGAATAAATCCCACTTGGTCATGGTGAATAATCTTTTTAATGTACTGTTGAATCCTATTGGCTAGTATTTTGTTGAGTATTTTCGCATCTGTGTTCATCAAGGATATCGGTCTATAGCTCTCTTTTTTGGTGGGATCCTTGCCTGGTTTTGGGATCAAGGTGATGCTGGCCTCATAAAATGAGTTTGGAAGTTTTCCTTCCATTTCTATTTTTTGGAACAGTTTCAGGAGTATAGGAATTAGTTCTTCTTTAAATGTTTGGTAGAATTCCCCCGGGAAGCCGTCTGGCCCTGGGCTTTTGTTTGTTTGGAGATTTTTAATGACTGTTTCAATCTCCTTACTGGTTATGGGTCTGTTGAGGCTTTCTATTTCTTCCTGGTTCAGTTGTGGTAGTTTATATGTTTCTAGGAATGCATCCATTTCTCCCAGATTGTCAAATTTATTGGCGTAGAGTTGCTCATAGTATGTTCTTATAATAGTTTGTATTTCTTTGGTGTTAGTTGTGATCTCTCCTCTTTCTTTTTTTTAAATTTATTTATTTATTTATTTATTTATTTATTTATTTACATTTTTTATTTTTTATATACATATATTTTTATCCCCAGGGGTACAGGTCTGTGAATCACCAGGTTTACACACTTCACAGCACTCACCAAATCACATACCCTCCCCAATGTCCATAATCCAACCCCCCTCTCCCAAACCCCCTCCCCCCAGCAACCCTCAGTTTGTTTTGTGAGATTAAGAGTCACTTATGGTTTGTCTCCCTCCCAATCCCATCTTGTTTCATTTATTCTTCTTCTACCCACTTAAGCCTCCATGTTGCATCACCACTTCCTCATATCAGGGAGATCATATGATAGTTGTCTTTCTCTGCTTGACTTATTTCACTAAGCATGATACGCTCTAGTTCCATCCATGTTGTTGCAAATGGCAAGATTTCATTTCTTTTGATGGCTGTATAGTATTCCATTGTGTATATATACCACATCTTCTTGATCCATTCATCTGTTGATGGACATCTAGGTTCTTTCCATAGTTTGGCTATTGTGGACATAGCTGCTATAAACATTCGGGTGCACGTGCCCCTTTGGTTCACTACATTTGTATCTTTAGGGTAAATACCCAATAGGGCAATTGCTGGGTCATAGGGCAGTTCTATTTTCAACATTTTGAGGAACCTCCATGCTGTTTTCCAGAGTGGCTGCACCAGCTTGCATTCCCACCAACAGTGTAGGAGGGTTCCCCTTTCTCCGCATCCTCAGCAGCATCTGTCATTTCCTGACTTGTTGATTTTAGCCATTCTGACTGGTGTGAGGTGATATCTCATTGTGGTTTTGATTTGTATTTCCCTGATGCCGAGTGATATGGAGCACTTTTTCATGTGTCTGTTCGCCATCTGGATGTCTTCTTTGCAGAAATGTCTGTTCATGTCCTCTGCCCATTTCTTGATTGGATTATTTGTTCTTTGGGTGTTGAGTTTGCTAAGTTCTTTATAGATTCTGGACACTAGTCCTTTATCTGATATGTTGTTTGCAAATATCTTCTCCCATTCTGTCAGTTGTCTTTTGATTTTGTTAACTGTTTCCTTTGCTGTGCAAAAGCTTTTGATCTTGATGAAATCCCAATAGTTCATTTTTGCCCTTGCTTCCCTTGCCTTTTGCGTTGTTCCTAGGAAGATGTTGCTGCGGCTGAGGTCGAAGAGGTTGCTGCCCGTGTTCTCCTCAAGGATTTTGATGGATTCCTTTCGTACATTGAGGTCCTTCATCCATTTTGAGTCTATTTTTGTGTGTGGTGTAAGGAAATGGTCCAATTTCATTTTTCTGCATGTGGCTGTCCAATTTTCCCAGCACCATTTATTGAAGAGGTTGTCTTTTTTCCATTGGACATTCTTTCCTGCTTTGTCAAAGATTAGTTGACCATAGATTTGAGGGTCTATTTCTGGGCTCTCTATTCTGTTCCATTGATCTATGTGTCTGTTTTTGTGCCAGTACCATGCTGTCTTGATGATGACAGCTTTGTAATAGAGCTTGAAGTCCGGAATTGTGATGCCACCAACGTTGGCTTTCTTTTTCAATATCCCTTTGGCTATTCGAGGTCTTTTCTGGTTCCATATAAATTTTAGCATTATTTGTTCCATTTCTTTGAAAAAGATGGATGGTACTTTGATAGGAATTGCTTTAAATGTGTAGATTGCTTTAGGTAGCATAGACATTTTCACAATATTTATTCTTCCAATCCAGGAGCATGAAACATTTTTCCATTTCTTTGTGTCTTCCTCCATTTCTTTCATGAGTACTTTATAGTTTTCTGAGTATAGATTCTGTGTCTCTTTGGTTAGGTTTATTCCTAGGTATCTTATGGTTTTGGATGCAATTGTAAATGGGATTGACTCCTTAATATCTCTTTCTTCTGTCTTGCTGTTGGTGTAGAGGAATGCAACTGATTTCTGTGCATTGATTTTATATCCTGACACTTTACTGAATTCCTGTATAAGTTCTAGCAATTTTGGAGTGGAGTCTTTTGGGTTTTCCACATATAGTATCATATCATCTGCGAAGAGTGATAATTTGACTTCTTCTTTGCCGATTTGGATGCCTTTAATTTCCTTTTGTTGTCTGATTGCTGAGGCTAGGACCTCTAGTACTATGTTGAATAGCAGTGGTGATAATGGACATCCATGCCGTGTTCCTGACCTTAGCGGAAAAGCTTTCAGTTTTTCTCCATTGAGAATGATATTTGCGGTGGGTTTTTCATAGACGGCTTTGATGATATTGAGGTATGTGCCCTCTATCCCTACACTTTGAAGAGTTTTGATCAGGAAGGGATGCTGTACTTTGTCAAATGCTTTTTCAGCATCTATTGAGAGTATCATATGGTTCTTGTTCTTTCTTTTATTGATGTGTTGTATCACATTGACTGATTTGCGGATGTTGAACCAACCTTGCAGCCCTGGAATAAATCCCACTTGGTCATGGTGAATAATCTTTTTAATGTACTGTTGAATCCTATTGGCTAGTATTTTGTTGAGTATTTTCGCATCTGTGTTCATCAAGGATATCGGTCTATAGCTCTCTTTTTTGGTGGGATCCTTGCCTGGTTTTGGGATCAAGGTGATGCTGGCCTCATAAAATGAGTTTGGAAGTTTTCCTTCCATTTCTATTTTTTGGAACAGTTTCAGGAGTATAGGAATTAGTTCTTCTTTAAATGTTTGGTAGAATTCCCCCGGGAAGCCGTCTGGCCCTGGGCTTTTGTTTGTTTGGAGATTTTTAATGACTGTTTCAATCTCCTTACTGGTTATGGGTCTGTTGAGGCTTTCTATTTCTTCCTGGTTCAGTTGTGGTAGTTTATATGTTTCTAGGAATGCATCCATTTCTCCCAGATTGTCAAATTTATTGGCGTAGAGTTGCTCATAGTATGTTCTTATAATAGTTTGTATTTCTTTGGTGTTAGTTGTGATCTCTCCTCTTTCTTTTTTTTAAATTTATTTATTTATTTATTTATTTATTTATTTAAATTTTTTATTTTTTATATACATATATTTTTATCCCCAGGGGTACAGGTCTGTGAATCACCAGGTTTACACACTTCACAGCACTCACCAAATCACATACCCTCCCCAATGTCCATAATCCAACCCCCCTCTCCCAAACCCCCTCCCCCCAGCAACCCTCAGTTTGTTTTGTGAGATTAAGAGTCACTTATGGTTTGTCTCCCTCCCAATCCCATCTTGTTTCATTTATTCTTCTTCTACCCACTTAAGCCTCCATGTTGCATCACCACTTCCTCATATCAGGGAGATCATATGATAGTTGTCTTTCTCTGCTTGACTTATTTCACTAAGCATGATACGCTCTAGTTCCATCCATGTTGTTGCAAATGGCAAGATTTCATTTCTTTTGATGGCTGTATAGTATTCCATTGTGTATATATACCACATCTTCTTGATCCATTCATCTGTTGATGGACATCTAGGTTCTTTCCATAGTTTGGCTATTGTGGACATAGCTGCTATAAACATTCGGGTGCACGTGCCCCTTTGGTTCACTACATTTGTATCTTTAGGGTAAATACCCAATAGGGCAATTGCTGGGTCATAGGGCAGTTCTATTTTCAACATTTTGAGGAACCTCCATGCTGTTTTCCAGAGTGGCTGCACCAGCTTGCATTCCCACCAACAGTGTAGGAGGGTTCCCCTTTCTCCGCATCCTCAGCAGCATCTGTCATTTCCTGACTTGTTGATTTTAGCCATTCTGACTGGTGTGAGGTGATATCTCATTGTGGTTTTGATTTGTATTTCCCTGATGCCGAGTGATATGGAGCACTTTTTCATGTGTCTGTTCGCCATCTGGATGTCTTCTTTGCAGAAATGTCTGTTCATGTCCTCTGCCCATTTCTTGATTGGATTATTTGTTCTTTGGGTGTTGAGTTTGCTAAGTTCTTTATAGATTCTGGACACTAGTCCTTTATCTGATATGTTGTTTGCAAATATCTTCTCCCATTCTGTCAGTTGTCTTTTGATTTTGTTAACTGTTTCCTTTGCTGTGCAAAAGCTTTTGATCTTGATGAAATCCCAATAGTTCATTTTTGCCCTTGCTTCCCTTGCCTTTTGCGTTGTTCCTAGGAAGATGTTGCTGCGGCTGAGGTCGAAGAGGTTGCTGCCCGTGTTCTCCTCAAGGATTTTGATGGATTCCTTTCGTACATTGAGGTCCTTCATCCATTTTGAGTCTATTTTTGTGTGTGGTGTAAGGAAATGGTCCAATTTCATTTTTCTGCATGTGGCTGTCCAATTTTCCCAGCACCATTTATTGAAGAGGTTGTCTTTTTTCCATTGGACATTCTTTCCTGCTTTGTCAAAGATTAGTTGACCATAGATTTGAGGGTCTATTTCTGGGCTCTCTATTCTGTTCCATTGATCTATGTGTCTGTTTTTGTGCCAGTACCATGCTGTCTTGATGATGACAGCTTTGTAATAGAGCTTGAAGTCCGGAATTGTGATGCCACCAACGTTGGCTTTCTTTTTCAATATCCCTTTGGCTATTCGAGGTCTTTTCTGGTTCCATATAAATTTTAGCATTATTTGTTCCATTTCTTTGAAAAAGATGGATGGTACTTTGATAGGAATTGCTTTAAATGTGTAGATTGCTTTAGGTAGCATAGACATTTTCACAATATTTATTCTTCCAATCCAGGAGCATGAAACATTTTTCCATTTCTTTGTGTCTTCCTCCATTTCTTTCATGAGTACTTTATAGTTTTCTGAGTATAGATTCTGTGTCTCTTTGGTTAGGTTTATTCCTAGGTATCTTATGGTTTTGGATGCAATTGTAAATGGGATTGACTCCTTAATATCTCTTTCTTCTGTCTTGCTGTTGGTGTAGAGGAATGCAACTGATTTCTGTGCATTGATTTTATATCCTGACACTTTACTGAATTCCTGTATAAGTTCTAGCAATTTTGGAGTGGAGTCTTTTGGGTTTTCCACATATAGTATCATATCATCTGCGAAGAGTGATAATTTGACTTCTTCTTTGCCGATTTGGATGCCTTTAATTTCCTTTTGTTGTCTGATTGCTGAGGCTAGGACCTCTAGTACTATGTTGAATAGCAGTGGTGATAATGGACATCCATGCCGTGTTCCTGACCTTAGCGGAAAAGCTTTCAGTTTTTCTCCATTGAGAATGATATTTGCGGTGGGTTTTTCATAGACGGCTTTGATGATATTGAGGTATGTGCCCTCTATCCCTACACTTTGAAGAGTTTTGATCAGGAAGGGATGCTGTACTTTGTCAAATGCTTTTTCAGCATCTATTGAGAGTATCATATGGTTCTTGTTCTTTCTTTTATTGATGTGTTGTATCACATTGACTGATTTGCGGATGTTGAACCAACCTTGCAGCCCTGGAATAAATCCCACTTGGTCATGGTGAATAATCTTTTTAATGTACTGTTGAATCCTATTGGCTAGTATTTTGTTGAGTATTTTCGCATCTGTGTTCATCAAGGATATCGGTCTATAGCTCTCTTTTTTGGTGGGATCCTTGCCTGGTTTTGGGATCAAGGTGATGCTGGCCTCATAAAATGAGTTTGGAAGTTTTCCTTCCATTTCTATTTTTTGGAACAGTTTCAGGAGTATAGGAATTAGTTCTTCTTTAAATGTTTGGTAGAATTCCCCCGGGAAGCCGTCTGGCCCTGGGCTTTTGTTTGTTTGGAGATTTTTAATGACTGTTTCAATCTCCTTACTGGTTATGGGTCTGTTGAGGCTTTCTATTTCTTCCTGGTTCAGTTGTGGTAGTTTATATGTTTCTAGGAATGCATCCATTTCTCCCAGATTGTCAAATTTATTGGCGTAGAGTTGCTCATAGTATGTTCTTATAATAGTTTGTATTTCTTTGGTGTTAGTTGTGATCTCTCCTCTTTCTTTTTTTTTAAATTTATTTATTTATTTATTTATTTATTTATTTATTTACATTTTTTATTTTTTATATACATATATTTTTATCCCCAGGGGTACAGGTCTGTGAATCACCAGGTTTACACACTTCACAGCACTCACCAAATCACATACCCTCCCCAATGTCCATAATCCAACCCCCCTCTCCCAAACCCCCTCCCCCCAGCAACCCTCAGTTTGTTTTGTGAGATTAAGAGTCACTTATGGTTTGTCTCCCTCCCAATCCCATCTTGTTTCATTTATTCTTCTTCTACCCACTTAAGCCTCCATGTTGCATCACCACTTCCTCATATCAGGGAGATCATATGATAGTTGTCTTTCTCTGCTTGACTTATTTCACTAAGCATGATACGCTCTAGTTCCATCCATGTTGTTGCAACTGGCAAGATTTCATTTCTTTTGATGGCTGTATAGTATTCCATTGTGTATATATACCACATCTTCTTGATCCATTCATCTGTTGATGGACATCTAGGTTCTTTCCATAGTTTGGCTATTGTGGACATAGCTGCTATAAACATTCGGGTGCACGTGCCCCTTTGGTTCACTACATTTGTATCTTTAGGGTAAATACCCAATAGGGCAATTGCTGGGTCATAGGGCAGTTCTATTTTCAACATTTTGAGGAACCTCCATGCTGTTTTCCAGAGTGGCTGCACCAGCTTGCATTCCCACCAACAGTGTAGGAGGGTTCCCCTTTCTCCGCATCCTCAGCAGCATCTGTCATTTCCTGACTTGTTGATTTTAGCCATTCTGACTGGTGTGAGGTGATATCTCATTGTGGTTTTGATTTGTATTTCCCTGATGCCGAGTGATATGGAGCACTTTTTCATGTGTCTGTTCGCCATCTGGATGTCTTCTTTGCAGAAATGTCTGTTCATGTCCTCTGCCCATTTCTTGATTGGATTATTTGTTCTTTGGGTGTTGAGTTTGCTAAGTTCTTTATAGATTCTGGACACTAGTCCTTTATCTGATATGTTGTTTGCAAATATCTTCTCCCATTCTGTCAGTTGTCTTTTGATTTTGTTAACTGTTTCCTTTGCTGTGCAAAAGCTTTTGATCTTGATGAAATCCCAATAGTTCATTTTTGCCCTTGCTTCCCTTGCCTTTTGCGTTGTTCCTAGGAAGATGTTGCTGCGGCTGAGGTCGAAGAGGTTGCTGCCCGTGTTCTCCTCAAGGATTTTGATGGATTCCTTTCGTACATTGAGGTCCTTCATCCATTTTGAGTCTATTTTTGTGTGTGGTGTAAGGAAATGGTCCAATTTCATTTTTCTGCATGTGGCTGTCCAATTTTCCCAGCACCATTTATTGAAGAGGTTGTCTTTTTTCCATTGGACATTCTTTCCTGCTTTGTCAAAGATTAGTTGACCATAGATTTGAGGGTCTATTTCTGGGCTCTCTATTCTGTTCCATTGATCTATGTGTCTGTTTTTGTGCCAGTACCATGCTGTCTTGATGATGACAGCTTTGTAATAGAGCTTGAAGTCCGGAATTGTGATGCCACCAACGTTGGCTTTCTTTTTCAATATCCCTTTGGCTATTCGAGGTCTTTTCTGGTTCCATATAAATTTTAGCATTATTTGTTCCATTTCTTTGAAAAAGATGGATGGTACTTTGATAGGAATTGCTTTAAATGTGTAGATTGCTTTAGGTAGCATAGACATTTTCACAATATTTATTCTTCCAATCCAGGAGCATGAAACATTTTTCCATTTCTTTGTCTCTTCCTCCATTTCTTTCATGAGTACTTTATAGTTTTCTGAGTATAGATTCTGTGTCTCTTTGGTTAGGTTTATTCCTAGGTATCTTATGGTTTTGGATGCAATTGTAAATGGGATTGACTCCTTAATATCTCTTTCTTCTGTCTTGCTGTTGGTGTAGAGGAATGCAACTGATTTCTGTGCATTGATTTTATATCCTGACACTTTACTGAATTCCTGTATAAGTTCTAGCAATTTTGGAGTGGAGTCTTTTGGGTTTTCCACATATAGTATCATATCATCTGCGAAGAGTGATAATTTGACTTCTTCTTTGCCGATTTGGATGCCTTTAATTTCCTTTTGTTGTCTGATTGCTGAGGCTAGGACCTCTAGTACTATGTTGAATAGCAGTGGTGATAATGGACATCCATGCCGTGTTCCTGACCTTAGCGGAAAAGCTTTCAGTTTTTCTCCATTGAGAATGATATTTGCGGTGGGTTTTTCATAGACGGCTTTGATGATATTGAGGTATGTGCCCTCTATCCCTACACTTTGAAGAGTTTTGATCAGGAAGGGATGCTGTACTTTGTCAAATGCTTTTTCAGCATCTATTGAGAGTATCATATGGTTCTTGTTCTTTCTTTTATTGATGTGTTGTATCACATTGACTGATTTGCGGATGTTGAACCAACCTTGCAGCCCTGGAATAAATCCCACTTGGTCATGGTGAATAATCTTTTTAATGTACTGTTGAATCCTATTGGCTAGTATTTTGTTGAGTATTTTCGCATCTGTGTTCATCAAGGATATCGGTCTATAGCTCTCTTTTTTGGTGGGATCCTTGCCTGGTTTTGGGATCAAGGTGATGCTGGCCTCATAAAATGAGTTTGGAAGTTTTCCTTCCATTTCTATTTTTTGGAACAGTTTCAGGAGTATAGGAATTAGTTCTTCTTTAAATGTTTGGTAGAATTCCCCCGGGAAGCCGTCTGGCCCTGGGCTTTTGTTTGTTTGGAGATTTTTAATGACTGTTTCAATCTCCTTACTGGTTATGGGTCTGTTGAGGCTTTCTATTTCTTCCTGGTTCAGTTGTGGTAGTTTATATGTTTCTAGGAATGCATCCATTTCTCCCAGATTGTCAAATTTATTGGCGTAGAGTTGCTCATAGTATGTTCTTATAATAGTTTGTATTTCTTTGGTGTTAGTTGTGATCTCTCCTCTTTCTTTTTTTTAAAATTTATTTATTTATTTATTTATTTATTTATTTATTTAAATTTTTTATTTTTTATATACATATATTTTTATCCCCAGGGGTACAGGTCTGTGAATCACCAGGTTTACACACTTCACAGCACTCACCAAATCACATACCCTCCCCAATGTCCATAATCCAACCCCCCTCTCCCAAACCCCCTCCCCCCAGCAACCCTCAGTTTGTTTTGTGAGATTAAGAGTCACTTATGGTTTGTCTCCCTCCCAATCCCATCTTGTTTCATTTATTCTTCTTCTACCCACTTAAGCCTCCATGTTGCATCACCACTTCCTCATATCAGGGAGATCATATGATAGTTGTCTTTCTCTGCTTGACTTATTTCACTAAGCATGATACGCTCTAGTTCCATCCATGTTGTTGCAAATGGCAAGATTTCATTTCTTTTGATGGCTGTATAGTATTCCATTGTGTATATATACCACATCTTCTTGATCCATTCATCTGTTGATGGACATCTAGGTTCTTTCCATAGTTTGGCTATTGTGGACATAGCTGCTATAAACATTCGGGTGCACGTGCCCCTTTGGTTCACTACATTTGTATCTTTAGGGTAAATACCCAATAGGGCAATTGCTGGGTCATAGGGCAGTTCTATTTTCAACATTTTGAGGAACCTCCATGCTGTTTTCCAGAGTGGCTGCACCAGCTTGCATTCCCACCAACAGTGTAGGAGGGTTCCCCTTTCTCCGCATCCTCAGCAGCATCTGTCATTTCCTGACTTGTTGATTTTAGCCATTCTGACTGGTGTGAGGTGATATCTCATTGTGGTTTTGATTTGTATTTCCCTGATGCCGAGTGATATGGAGCACTTTTTCATGTGTCTGTTCGCCATCTGGATGTCTTCTTTGCAGAAATGTCTGTTCATGTCCTCTGCCCATTTCTTGATTGGATTATTTGTTCTTTGGGTGTTGAGTTTGCTAAGTTCTTTATAGATTCTGGACACTAGTCCTTTATCTGATATGTTGTTTGCAAATATCTTCTCCCATTCTGTCAGTTGTCTTTTGATTTTGTTAACTGTTTCCTTTGCTGTGCAAAAGCTTTTGATCTTGATGAAATCCCAATAGTTCATTTTTGCCCTTGCTTCCCTTGCCTTTTGCGTTGTTCCTAGGAAGATGTTGCTGCGGCTGAGGTCGAAGAGGTTGCTGCCCGTGTTCTCCTCAAGGATTTTGATGGATTCCTTTCGTACATTGAGGTCCTTCATCCATTTTGAGTCTATTTTTGTGTGTGGTGTAAGGAAATGGTCCAATTTCATTTTTCTGCATGTGGCTGTCCAATTTTCCCAGCACCATTTATTGAAGAGGTTGTCTTTTTTCCATTGGACATTCTTTCCTGCTTTGTCAAAGATTAGTTGACCATAGATTTGAGGGTCTATTTCTGGGCTCTCTATTCTGTTCCATTGATCTATGTGTCTGTTTTTGTGCCAGTACCATGCTGTCTTGATGATGACAGCTTTGTAATAGAGCTTGAAGTCCGGAATTGTGATGCCACCAACGTTGGCTTTCTTTTTCAATATCCCTTTGGCTATTCGAGGTCTTTTCTGGTTCCATATAAATTTTAGCATTATTTGTTCCATTTCTTTGAAAAAGATGGATGGTACTTTGATAGGAATTGCTTTAAATGTGTAGATTGCTTTAGGTAGCATAGACATTTTCACAATATTTATTCTTCCAATCCAGGAGCATGAAACATTTTTCCATTTCTTTGTCTCTTCCTCCATTTCTTTCATGAGTACTTTATAGTTTTCTGAGTATAGATTCTGTGTCTCTTTGGTTAGGTTTATTCCTAGGTATCTTATGGTTTTGGATGCAATTGTAAATGGGATTGACTCCTTAATATCTCTTTCTTCTGTCTTGCTGTTGGTGTAGAGGAATGCAACTGATTTCTGTGCATTGATTTTATATCCTGACACTTTACTGAATTCCTGTATAAGTTCTAGCAATTTTGGAGTGGAGTCTTTTGGGTTTTCCACATATAGTATCATATCATCTGCGAAGAGTGATAATTTGACTTCTTCTTTGCCGATTTGGATGCCTTTAATTTCCTTTTGTTGTCTGATTGCTGAGGCTAGGACCTCTAGTACTATGTTGAATAGCAGTGGTGATAATGGACATCCATGCCGTGTTCCTGACCTTAGCGGAAAAGCTTTCAGTTTTTCTCCATTGAGAATGATATTTGCGGTGGGTTTTTCATAGACGGCTTTGATGATATTGAGGTATGTGCCCTCTATCCCTACACTTTGAAGAGTTTTGATCAGGAAGGGATGCTGTACTTTGTCAAATGCTTTTTCAGCATCTATTGAGAGTATCATATGGTTCTTGTTCTTTCTTTTATTGATGTGTTGTATCACATTGACTGATTTGCGGATGTTGAACCAACCTTGCAGCCCTGGAATAAATCCCACTTGGTCATGGTGAATAATCTTTTTAATGTACTGTTGAATCCTATTGGCTAGTATTTTGTTGAGTATTTTCGCATCTGTGTTCATCAAGGATATCGGTCTATAGCTCTCTTTTTTGGTGGGATCCTTGCCTGGTTTTGGGATCAAGGTGATGCTGGCCTCATAAAATGAGTTTGGAAGTTTTCCTTCCATTTCTATTTTTTGGAACAGTTTCAGGAGTATAGGAATTAGTTCTTCTTTAAATGTTTGGTAGAATTCCCCCGGGAAGCCGTCTGGCCCTGGGCTTTTGTTTGTTTGGAGATTTTTAATGACTGTTTCAATCTCCTTACTGGTTATGGGTCTGTTGAGGCTTTCTATTTCTTCCTGGTTCAGTTGTGGTAGTTTATATGTTTCTAGGAATGCATCCATTTCTCCCAGATTGTCAAATTTATTGGCGTAGAGTTGCTCATAGTATGTTCTTATAATAGTTTGTATTTCTTTGGTGTTAGTTGTGATCTCTCCTCTTTCTTTTTTTTAAAATTTATTTATTTATTTATTTATTTATTTATTTATTTAAATTTTTTATTTTTTATATACATATATTTTTATCCCCAGGGGTACAGGTCTGTGAATCACCAGGTTTACACACTTCACAGCACTCACCAAATCACATACCCTCCCCAATGTCCATAATCCAACCCCCCTCTCCCAAACCCCCTCCCCCCAGCAACCCTCAGTTTGTTTTGTGAGATTAAGAGTCACTTATGGTTTGTCTCCCTCCCAATCCCATCTTGTTTCATTTATTCTTCTTCTACCCACTTAAGCCTCCATGTTGCATCACCACTTCCTCATATCAGGGAGATCATATGATAGTTGTCTTTCTCTGCTTGACTTATTTCACTAAGCATGATACGCTCTAGTTCCATCCATGTTGTTGCAAATGGCAAGATTTCATTTCTTTTGATGGCTGTATAGTATTCCATTGTGTATATATACCACATCTTCTTGATCCATTCATCTGTTGATGGACATCTAGGTTCTTTCCATAGTTTGGCTATTGTGGACATAGCTGCTATAAACATTCGGGTGCACGTGCCCCTTTGGTTCACTACATTTGTATCTTTAGGGTAAATACCCAATAGGGCAATTGCTGGGTCATAGGGCAGTTCTATTTTCAACATTTTGAGGAACCTCCATGCTGTTTTCCAGAGTGGCTGCACCAGCTTGCATTCCCACCAACAGTGTAGGAGGGTTCCCCTTTCTCCGCATCCTCAGCAGCATCTGTCATTTCCTGACTTGTTGATTTTAGCCATTCTGACTGGTGTGAGGTGATATCTCATTGTGGTTTTGATTTGTATTTCCCTGATGCCGAGTGATATGGAGCACTTTTTCATGTGTCTGTTCGCCATCTGGATGTCTTCTTTGCAGAAATGTCTGTTCATGTCCTCTGCCCATTTCTTGATTGGATTATTTGTTCTTTGGGTGTTGAGTTTGCTAAGTTCTTTATAGATTCTGGACACTAGTCCTTTATCTGATATGTTGTTTGCAAATATCTTCTCCCATTCTGTCAGTTGTCTTTTGATTTTGTTAACTGTTTCCTTTGCTGTGCAAAAGCTTTTGATCTTGATGAAATCCCAATAGTTCATTTTTGCCCTTGCTTCCCTTGCCTTTTGCGTTGTTCCTAGGAAGATGTTGCTGCGGCTGAGGTCGAAGAGGTTGCTGCCCGTGTTCTCCTCAAGGATTTTGATGGATTCCTTTCGTACATTGAGGTCCTTCATCCATTTTGAGTCTATTTTTGTGTGTGGTGTAAGGAAATGGTCCAATTTCATTTTTCTGCATGTGGCTGTCCAATTTTCCCAGCACCATTTATTGAAGAGGTTGTCTTTTTTCCATTGGACATTCTTTCCTGCTTTGTCAAAGATTAGTTGACCATAGATTTGAGGGTCTATTTCTGGGCTCTCTATTCTGTTCCATTGATCTATGTGTCTGTTTTTGTGCCAGTACCATGCTGTCTTGATGATGACAGCTTTGTAATAGAGCTTGAAGTCCGGAATTGTGATGCCACCAACGTTGGCTTTCTTTTTCAATATCCCTTTGGCTATTCGAGGTCTTTTCTGGTTCCATATAAATTTTAGCATTATTTGTTCCATTTCTTTGAAAAAGATGGATGGTACTTTGATAGGAATTGCTTTAAATGTGTAGATTGCTTTAGGTAGCATAGACATTTTCACAATATTTATTCTTCCAATCCAGGAGCATGAAACATTTTTCCATTTCTTTGTGTCTTCCTCCATTTCTTTCATGAGTACTTTATAGTTTTCTGAGTATAGATTCTGTGTCTCTTTGGTTAGGTTTATTCCTAGGTATCTTATGGTTTTGGATGCAATTGTAAATGGGATTGACTCCTTAATATCTCTTTCTTCTGTCTTGCTGTTGGTGTAGAGGAATGCAACTGATTTCTGTGCATTGATTTTATATCCTGACACTTTACTGAATTCCTGTATAAGTTCTAGCAATTTTGGAGTGGAGTCTTTTGGGTTTTCCACATATAGTATCATATCATCTGCGAAGAGTGATAATTTGACTTCTTCTTTGCCGATTTGGATGCCTTTAATTTCCTTTTGTTGTCTGATTGCTGAGGCTAGGACCTCTAGTACTATGTTGAATAGCAGTGGTGATAATGGACATCCATGCCGTGTTCCTGACCTTAGCGGAAAAGCTTTCAGTTTTTCTCCATTGAGAATGATATTTGCGGTGGGTTTTTCATAGACGGCTTTGATGATATTGAGGTATGTGCCCTCTATCCCTACACTTTGAAGAGTTTTGATCAGGAAGGGATGCTGTACTTTGTCAAATGCTTTTTCAGCATCTATTGAGAGTATCATATGGTTCTTGTTCTTTCTTTTATTGATGTGTTGTATCACATTGACTGATTTGCGGATGTTGAACCAACCTTGCAGCCCTGGAATAAATCCCACTTGGTCATGGTGAATAATCTTTTTAATGTACTGTTGAATCCTATTGGCTAGTATTTTGTTGAGTATTTTCGCATCTGTGTTCATCAAGGATATCGGTCTATAGCTCTCTTTTTTGGTGGGATCCTTGCCTGGTTTTGGGATCAAGGTGATGCTGGCCTCATAAAATGAGTTTGGAAGTTTTCCTTCCATTTCTATTTTTTGGAACAGTTTCAGGAGTATAGGAATTAGTTCTTCTTTAAATGTTTGGTAGAATTCCCCCGGGAAGCCGTCTGGCCCTGGGCTTTTGTTTGTTTGGAGATTTTTAATGACTGTTTCAATCTCCTTACTGGTTATGGGTCTGTTGAGGCTTTCTATTTCTTCCTGGTTCAGTTGTGGTAGTTTATATGTTTCTAGGAATGCATCCATTTCTCCCAGATTGTCAAATTTATTGGCGTAGAGTTGCTCATAGTATGTTCTTATAATAGTTTGTATTTCTTTGGTGTTAGTTGTGATCTCTCCTCTTTCTTTTTTTTAAAATTTATTTATTTATTTATTTATTTATTTATTTAAATTTTTTATTTTTTATATACATATATTTTTATCCCCAGGGGTACAGGTCTGTGAATCACCAGGTTTACACACTTCACAGCACTCACCAAATCACATACCCTCCCCAATGTCCATAATCCAACCCCCCTCTCCCAAACCCCCTCCCCCCAGCAACCCTCAGTTTGTTTTGTGAGATTAAGAGTCACTTATGGTTTGTCTCCCTCCCAATCCCATCTTGTTTCATTTATTCTTCTTCTACCCACTTAAGCCTCCATGTTGCATCACCACTTCCTCATATCAGGGAGATCATATGATAGTTGTCTTTCTCTGCTTGACTTATTTCACTAAGCATGATACGCTCTAGTTCCATCCATGTTGTTGCAAATGGCAAGATTTCATTTCTTTTGATGGCTGTATAGTATTCCATTGTGTATATATACCACATCTTCTTGATCCATTCATCTGTTGATGGACATCTAGGTTCTTTCCATAGTTTGGCTATTGTGGACATAGCTGCTATAAACATTCGGGTGCACGTGCCCCTTTGGTTCACTACATTTGTATCTTTAGGGTAAATACCCAATAGGGCAATTGCTGGGTCATAGGGCAGTTCTATTTTCAACATTTTGAGGAACCTCCATGCTGTTTTCCAGAGTGGCTGCACCAGCTTGCATTCCCACCAACAGTGTAGGAGGGTTCCCCTTTCTCCGCATCCTCAGCAGCATCTGTCATTTCCTGACTTGTTGATTTTAGCCATTCTGACTGGTGTGAGGTGATATCTCATTGTGGTTTTGATTTGTATTTCCCTGATGCCGAGTGATATGGAGCACTTTTTCATGTGTCTGTTCGCCATCTGGATGTCTTCTTTGCAGAAATGTCTGTTCATGTCCTCTGCCCATTTCTTGATTGGATTATTTGTTCTTTGGGTGTTGAGTTTGCTAAGTTCTTTATAGATTCTGGACACTAGTCCTTTATCTGATATGTTGTTTGCAAATATCTTCTCCCATTCTGTCAGTTGTCTTTTGATTTTGTTAACTGTTTCCTTTGCTGTGCAAAAGCTTTTGATCTTGATGAAATCCCAATAGTTCATTTTTGCCCTTGCTTCCCTTGCCTTTTGCGTTGTTCCTAGGAAGATGTTGCTGCGGCTGAGGTCGAAGAGGTTGCTGCCCGTGTTCTCCTCAAGGATTTTGATGGATTCCTTTCGTACATTGAGGTCCTTCATCCATTTTGAGTCTATTTTTGTGTGTGGTGTAAGGAAATGGTCCAATTTCATTTTTCTGCATGTGGCTGTCCAATTTTCCCAGCACCATTTATTGAAGAGGTTGTCTTTTTTCCATTGGACATTCTTTCCTGCTTTGTCAAAGATTAGTTGACCATAGATTTGAGGGTCTATTTCTGGGCTCTCTATTCTGTTCCATTGATCTATGTGTCTGTTTTTGTGCCAGTACCATGCTGTCTTGATGATGACAGCTTTGTAATAGAGCTTGAAGTCCGGAATTGTGATGCCACCAACGTTGGCTTTCTTTTTCAATATCCCTTTGGCTATTCGAGGTCTTTTCTGGTTCCATATAAATTTTAGCATTATTTGTTCCATTTCTTTGAAAAAGATGGATGGTACTTTGATAGGAATTGCTTTAAATGTGTAGATTGCTTTAGGTAGCATAGACATTTTCACAATATTTATTCTTCCAATCCAGGAGCATGAAACATTTTTCCATTTCTTTGTGTCTTCCTCCATTTCTTTCATGAGTACTTTATAGTTTTCTGAGTATAGATTCTGTGTCTCTTTGGTTAGGTTTATTCCTAGGTATCTTATGGTTTTGGATGCAATTGTAAATGGGATTGACTCCTTAATATCTCTTTCTTCTGTCTTGCTGTTGGTGTAGAGGAATGCAACTGATTTCTGTGCATTGATTTTATATCCTGACACTTTACTGAATTCCTGTATAAGTTCTAGCAATTTTGGAGTGGAGTCTTTTGGGTTTTCCACATATAGTATCATATCATCTGCGAAGAGTGATAATTTGACTTCTTCTTTGCCGATTTGGATGCCTTTAATTTCCTTTTGTTGTCTGATTGCTGAGGCTAGGACCTCTAGTACTATGTTGAATAGCAGTGGTGATAATGGACATCCATGCCGTGTTCCTGACCTTAGCGGAAAAGCTTTCAGTTTTTCTCCATTGAGAATGATATTTGCGGTGGGTTTTTCATAGACGGCTTTGATGATATTGAGGTATGTGCCCTCTATCCCTACACTTTGAAGAGTTTTGATCAGGAAGGGATGCTGTACTTTGTCAAATGCTTTTTCAGCATCTATTGAGAGTATCATATGGTTCTTGTTCTTTCTTTTATTGATGTGTTGTATCACATTGACTGATTTGCGGATGTTGAACCAACCTTGCAGCCCTGGAATAAATCCCACTTGGTCATGGTGAATAATCTTTTTAATGTACTGTTGAATCCTATTGGCTAGTATTTTGTTGAGTATTTTCGCATCTGTGTTCATCAAGGATATCGGTCTATAGCTCTCTTTTTTGGTGGGATCCTTGCCTGGTTTTGGGATCAAGGTGATGCTGGCCTCATAAAATGAGTTTGGAAGTTTTCCTTCCATTTCTATTTTTTGGAACAGTTTCAGGAGTATAGGAATTAGTTCTTCTTTAAATGTTTGGTAGAATTCCCCCGGGAAGCCGTCTGGCCCTGGGCTTTTGTTTGTTTGGAGATTTTTAATGACTGTTTCAATCTCCTTACTGGTTATGGGTCTGTTGAGGCTTTCTATTTCTTCCTGGTTCAGTTGTGGTAGTTTATATGTTTCTAGGAATGCATCCATTTCTCCCAGATTGTCAAATTTATTGGCGTAGAGTTGCTCATAGTATGTTCTTATAATAGTTTGTATTTCTTTGGTGTTAGTTGTGATCTCTCCTCTTTCTTTTTTTTAAAATTTATTTATTTATTTATTTATTTATTTATTTATTTAAATTTTTTATTTTTTATATACATATATTTTTATCCCCAGGGGTACAGGTCTGTGAATCACCAGGTTTACACACTTCACAGCACTCACCAAATCACATACCCTCCCCAATGTCCATAATCCAACCCCCCTCTCCCAAACCCCCTCCCCCCAGCAACCCTCAGTTTGTTTTGTGAGATTAAGAGTCACTTATGGTTTGTCTCCCTCCCAATCCCATCTTGTTTCATTTATTCTTCTTCTACCCACTTAAGCCTCCATGTTGCATCACCACTTCCTCATATCAGGGAGATCATATGATAGTTGTCTTTCTCTGCTTGACTTATTTCACTAAGCATGATACGCTCTAGTTCCATCCATGTTGTTGCAAATGGCAAGATTTCATTTCTTTTGATGGCTGTATAGTATTCCATTGTGTATATATACCACATCTTCTTGATCCATTCATCTGTTGATGGACATCTAGGTTCTTTCCATAGTTTGGCTATTGTGGACATAGCTGCTATAAACATTCGGGTGCACGTGCCCCTTTGGTTCACTACATTTGTATCTTTAGGGTAAATACCCAATAGGGCAATTGCTGGGTCATAGGGCAGTTCTATTTTCAACATTTTGAGGAACCTCCATGCTGTTTTCCAGAGTGGCTGCACCAGCTTGCATTCCCACCAACAGTGTAGGAGGGTTCCCCTTTCTCCGCATCCTCAGCAGCATCTGTCATTTCCTGACTTGTTGATTTTAGCCATTCTGACTGGTGTGAGGTGATATCTCATTGTGGTTTTGATTTGTATTTCCCTGATGCCGAGTGATATGGAGCACTTTTTCATGTGTCTGTTCGCCATCTGGATGTCTTCTTTGCAGAAATGTCTGTTCATGTCCTCTGCCCATTTCTTGATTGGATTATTTGTTCTTTGGGTGTTGAGTTTGCTAAGTTCTTTATAGATTCTGGACACTAGTCCTTTATCTGATATGTTGTTTGCAAATATCTTCTCCCATTCTGTCAGTTGTCTTTTGATTTTGTTAACTGTTTCCTTTGCTGTGCAAAAGCTTTTGATCTTGATGAAATCCCAATAGTTCATTTTTGCCCTTGCTTCCCTTGCCTTTTGCGTTGTTCCTAGGAAGATGTTGCTGCGGCTGAGGTCGAAGAGGTTGCTGCCCGTGTTCTCCTCAAGGATTTTGATGGATTCCTTTCGTACATTGAGGTCCTTCATCCATTTTGAGTCTATTTTTGTGTGTGGTGTAAGGAAATGGTCCAATTTCATTTTTCTGCATGTGGCTGTCCAATTTTCCCAGCACCATTTATTGAAGAGGTTGTCTTTTTTCCATTGGACATTCTTTCCTGCTTTGTCAAAGATTAGTTGACCATAGATTTGAGGGTCTATTTCTGGGCTCTCTATTCTGTTCCATTGATCTATGTGTCTGTTTTTGTGCCAGTACCATGCTGTCTTGATGATGACAGCTTTGTAATAGAGCTTGAAGTCCGGAATTGTGATGCCACCAACGTTGGCTTTCTTTTTCAATATCCCTTTGGCTATTCGAGGTCTTTTCTGGTTCCATATAAATTTTAGCATTATTTGTTCCATTTCTTTGAAAAAGATGGATGGTACTTTGATAGGAATTGCTTTAAATGTGTAGATTGCTTTAGGTAGCATAGACATTTTCACAATATTTATTCTTCCAATCCAGGAGCATGAAACATTTTTCCATTTCTTTGTGTCTTCCTCCATTTCTTTCATGAGTACTTTATAGTTTTCTGAGTATAGATTCTGTGTCTCTTTGGTTAGGTTTATTCCTAGGTATCTTATGGTTTTGGATGCAATTGTAAATGGGATTGACTCCTTAATATCTCTTTCTTCTGTCTTGCTGTTGGTGTAGAGGAATGCAACTGATTTCTGTGCATTGATTTTATATCCTGACACTTTACTGAATTCCTGTATAAGTTCTAGCAATTTTGGAGTGGAGTCTTTTGGGTTTTCCACATATAGTATCATATCATCTGCGAAGAGTGATAATTTGACTTCTTCTTTGCCGATTTGGATGCCTTTAATTTCCTTTTGTTGTCTGATTGCTGAGGCTAGGACCTCTAGTACTATGTTGAATAGCAGTGGTGATAATGGACATCCATGCCGTGTTCCTGACCTTAGCGGAAAAGCTTTCAGTTTTTCTCCATTGAGAATGATATTTGCGGTGGGTTTTTCATAGACGGCTTTGATGATATTGAGGTATGTGCCCTCTATCCCTACACTTTGAAGAGTTTTGATCAGGAAGGGATGCTGTACTTTGTCAAATGCTTTTTCAGCATCTATTGAGAGTATCATATGGTTCTTGTTCTTTCTTTTATTGATGTGTTGTATCACATTGACTGATTTGCGGATGTTGAACCAACCTTGCAGCCCTGGAATAAATCCCACTTGGTCATGGTGAATAATCTTTTTAATGTACTGTTGAATCCTATTGGCTAGTATTTTGTTGAGTATTTTCGCATCTGTGTTCATCAAGGATATCGGTCTATAGCTCTCTTTTTTGGTGGGATCCTTGCCTGGTTTTGGGATCAAGGTGATGCTGGCCTCATAAAATGAGTTTGGAAGTTTTCCTTCCATTTCTATTTTTTGGAACAGTTTCAGGAGTATAGGAATTAGTTCTTCTTTAAATGTTTGGTAGAATTCCCCCGGGAAGCCGTCTGGCCCTGGGCTTTTGTTTGTTTGGAGATTTTTAATGACTGTTTCAATCTCCTTACTGGTTATGGGTCTGTTGAGGCTTTCTATTTCTTCCTGGTTCAGTTGTGGTAGTTTATATGTTTCTAGGAATGCATCCATTTCTCCCAGATTGTCAAATTTATTGGCGTAGAGTTGCTCATAGTATGTTCTTATAATAGTTTGTATTTCTTTGGTGTTAGTTGTGATCTCTCCTCTTTCTTTTTTTTAAAATTTATTTATTTATTTATTTATTTATTTATTTAAATTTTTTATTTTTTATATACATATATTTTTATCCCCAGGGGTACAGGTCTGTGAATCACCAGGTTTACACACTTCACAGCACTCACCAAATCACATACCCTCCCCAATGTCCATAATCCAACCCCCCTCTCCCAAACCCCCTCCCCCCAGCAACCCTCAGTTTGTTTTGTGAGATTAAGAGTCACTTATGGTTTGTCTCCCTCCCAATCCCATCTTGTTTCATTTATTCTTCTTCTACCCACTTAAGCCTCCATGTTGCATCACCACTTCCTCATATCAGGGAGATCATATGATAGTTGTCTTTCTCTGCTTGACTTATTTCACTAAGCATGATACGCTCTAGTTCCATCCATGTTGTTGCAAATGGCAAGATTTCATTTCTTTTGATGGCTGTATAGTATTCCATTGTGTATATATACCACATCTTCTTGATCCATTCATCTGTTGATGGACATCTAGGTTCTTTCCATAGTTTGGCTATTGTGGACATAGCTGCTATAAACATTCGGGTGCACGTGCCCCTTTGGTTCACTACATTTGTATCTTTAGGGTAAATACCCAATAGGGCAATTGCTGGGTCATAGGGCAGTTCTATTTTCAACATTTTGAGGAACCTCCATGCTGTTTTCCAGAGTGGCTGCACCAGCTTGCATTCCCACCAACAGTGTAGGAGGGTTCCCCTTTCTCCGCATCCTCAGCAGCATCTGTCATTTCCTGACTTGTTGATTTTAGCCATTCTGACTGGTGTGAGGTGATATCTCATTGTGGTTTTGATTTGTATTTCCCTGATGCCGAGTGATATGGAGCACTTTTTCATGTGTCTGTTCGCCATCTGGATGTCTTCTTTGCAGAAATGTCTGTTCATGTCCTCTGCCCATTTCTTGATTGGATTATTTGTTCTTTGGGTGTTGAGTTTGCTAAGTTCTTTATAGATTCTGGACACTAGTCCTTTATCTGATATGTTGTTTGCAAATATCTTCTCCCATTCTGTCAGTTGTCTTTTGATTTTGTTAACTGTTTCCTTTGCTGTGCAAAAGCTTTTGATCTTGATGAAATCCCAATAGTTCATTTTTGCCCTTGCTTCCCTTGCCTTTTGCGTTGTTCCTAGGAAGATGTTGCTGCGGCTGAGGTCGAAGAGGTTGCTGCCCGTGTTCTCCTCAAGGATTTTGATGGATTCCTTTCGTACATTGAGGTCCTTCATCCATTTTGAGTCTATTTTTGTGTGTGGTGTAAGGAAATGGTCCAATTTCATTTTTCTGCATGTGGCTGTCCAATTTTCCCAGCACCATTTATTGAAGAGGTTGTCTTTTTTCCATTGGACATTCTTTCCTGCTTTGTCAAAGATTAGTTGACCATAGATTTGAGGGTCTATTTCTGGGCTCTCTATTCTGTTCCATTGATCTATGTGTCTGTTTTTGTGCCAGTACCATGCTGTCTTGATGATGACAGCTTTGTAATAGAGCTTGAAGTCCGGAATTGTGATGCCACCAACGTTGGCTTTCTTTTTCAATATCCCTTTGGCTATTCGAGGTCTTTTCTGGTTCCATATAAATTTTAGCATTATTTGTTCCATTTCTTTGAAAAAGATGGATGGTACTTTGATAGGAATTGCTTTAAATGTGTAGATTGCTTTAGGTAGCATAGACATTTTCACAATATTTATTCTTCCAATCCAGGAGCATGAAACATTTTTCCATTTCTTTGTGTCTTCCTCCATTTCTTTCATGAGTACTTTATAGTTTTCTGAGTATAGATTCTGTGTCTCTTTGGTTAGGTTTATTCCTAGGTATCTTATGGTTTTGGATGCAATTGTAAATGGGATTGACTCCTTAATATCTCTTTCTTCTGTCTTGCTGTTGGTGTAGAGGAATGCAACTGATTTCTGTGCATTGATTTTATATCCTGACACTTTACTGAATTCCTGTATAAGTTCTAGCAATTTTGGAGTGGAGTCTTTTGGGTTTTCCACATATAGTATCATATCATCTGCGAAGAGTGATAATTTGACTTCTTCTTTGCCGATTTGGATGCCTTTAATTTCCTTTTGTTGTCTGATTGCTGAGGCTAGGACCTCTAGTACTATGTTGAATAGCAGTGGTGATAATGGACATCCATGCCGTGTTCCTGACCTTAGCGGAAAAGCTTTCAGTTTTTCTCCATTGAGAATGATATTTGCGGTGGGTTTTTCATAGACGGCTTTGATGATATTGAGGTATGTGCCCTCTATCCCTACACTTTGAAGAGTTTTGATCAGGAAGGGATGCTGTACTTTGTCAAATGCTTTTTCAGCATCTATTGAGAGTATCATATGGTTCTTGTTCTTTCTTTTATTGATGTGTTGTATCACATTGACTGATTTGCGGATGTTGAACCAACCTTGCAGCCCTGGAATAAATCCCACTTGGTCATGGTGAATAATCTTTTTAATGTACTGTTGAATCCTATTGGCTAGTATTTTGTTGAGTATTTTCGCATCTGTGTTCATCAAGGATATCGGTCTATAGCTCTCTTTTTTGGTGGGATCCTTGCCTGGTTTTGGGATCAAGGTGATGCTGGCCTCATAAAATGAGTTTGGAAGTTTTCCTTCCATTTCTATTTTTTGGAACAGTTTCAGGAGTATAGGAATTAGTTCTTCTTTAAATGTTTGGTAGAATTCCCCCGGGAAGCCGTCTGGCCCTGGGCTTTTGTTTGTTTGGAGATTTTTAATGACTGTTTCAATCTCCTTACTGGTTATGGGTCTGTTGAGGCTTTCTATTTCTTCCTGGTTCAGTTGTGGTAGTTTATATGTTTCTAGGAATGCATCCATTTCTCCCAGATTGTCAAATTTATTGGCGTAGAGTTGCTCATAGTATGTTCTTATAATAGTTTGTATTTCTTTGGTGTTAGTTGTGATCTCTCCTCTTTCTTTTTTTTAAATTTATTTATTTATTTATTTATTTAAATTTTTTATTTTTTATATACATATATTTTTATCCCCAGGGGTACAGGTCTGTGAATCACCAGGTTTACACACTTCACAGCACTCACCAAATCACATACCCTCCCCAATGTCCATAATCCAACCCCCCTCTCCCAAACCCCCTCCCCCCAGCAACCCTCAGTTTGTTTTGTGAGATTAAGAGTCACTTATGGTTTGTCTCCCTCCCAATCCCATCTTGTTTCATTTATTCTTCTTCTACCCACTTAAGCCTCCATGTTGCATCACCACTTCCTCATATCAGGGAGATCATATGATAGTTGTCTTTCTCTGCTTGACTTATTTCACTAAGCATGATACGCTCTAGTTCCATCCATGTTGTTGCAAATGGCAAGATTTCATTTCTTTTGATGGCTGTATAGTATTCCATTGTGTATATATACCACATCTTCTTGATCCATTCATCTGTTGATGGACATCTAGGTTCTTTCCATAGTTTGGCTATTGTGGACATAGCTGCTATAAACATTCGGGTGCACGTGCCCCTTTGGTTCACTACATTTGTATCTTTAGGGTAAATACCCAATAGGGCAATTGCTGGGTCATAGGGCAGTTCTATTTTCAACATTTTGAGGAACCTCCATGCTGTTTTCCAGAGTGGCTGCACCAGCTTGCATTCCCACCAACAGTGTAGGAGGGTTCCCCTTTCTCCGCATCCTCAGCAGCATCTGTCATTTCCTGACTTGTTGATTTTAGCCATTCTGACTGGTGTGAGGTGATATCTCATTGTGGTTTTGATTTGTATTTCCCTGATGCCGAGTGATATGGAGCACTTTTTCATGTGTCTGTTCGCCATCTGGATGTCTTCTTTGCAGAAATGTCTGTTCATGTCCTCTGCCCATTTCTTGATTGGATTATTTGTTCTTTGGGTGTTGAGTTTGCTAAGTTCTTTATAGATTCTGGACACTAGTCCTTTATCTGATATGTTGTTTGCAAATATCTTCTCCCATTCTGTCAGTTGTCTTTTGATTTTGTTAACTGTTTCCTTTGCTGTGCAAAAGCTTTTGATCTTGATGAAATCCCAATAGTTCATTTTTGCCCTTGCTTCCCTTGCCTTTTGCGTTGTTCCTAGGAAGATGTTGCTGCGGCTGAGGTCGAAGAGGTTGCTGCCCGTGTTCTCCTCAAGGATTTTGATGGATTCCTTTCGTACATTGAGGTCCTTCATCCATTTTGAGTCTATTTTTGTGTGTGGTGTAAGGAAATGGTCCAATTTCATTTTTCTGCATGTGGCTGTCCAATTTTCCCAGCACCATTTATTGAAGAGGTTGTCTTTTTTCCATTGGACATTCTTTCCTGCTTTGTCAAAGATTAGTTGACCATAGATTTGAGGGTCTATTTCTGGGCTCTCTATTCTGTTCCATTGATCTATGTGTCTGTTTTTGTGCCAGTACCATGCTGTCTTGATGATGACAGCTTTGTAATAGAGCTTGAAGTCCGGAATTGTGATGCCACCAACGTTGGCTTTCTTTTTCAATATCCCTTTGGCTATTCGAGGTCTTTTCTGGTTCCATATAAATTTTAGCATTATTTGTTCCATTTCTTTGAAAAAGATGGATGGTACTTTGATAGGAATTGCTTTAAATGTGTAGATTGCTTTAGGTAGCATAGACATTTTCACAATATTTATTCTTCCAATCCAGGAGCATGAAACATTTTTCCATTTCTTTGTGTCTTCCTCCATTTCTTTCATGAGTACTTTATAGTTTTCTGAGTATAGATTCTGTGTCTCTTTGGTTAGGTTTATTCCTAGGTATCTTATGGTTTTGGATGCAATTGTAAATGGGATTGACTCCTTAATATCTCTTTCTTCTGTCTTGCTGTTGGTGTAGAGGAATGCAACTGATTTCTGTGCATTGATTTTATATCCTGACACTTTACTGAATTCCTGTATAAGTTCTAGCAATTTTGGAGTGGAGTCTTTTGGGTTTTCCACATATAGTATCATATCATCTGCGAAGAGTGATAATTTGACTTCTTCTTTGCCGATTTGGATGCCTTTAATTTCCTTTTGTTGTCTGATTGCTGAGGCTAGGACCTCTAGTACTATGTTGAATAGCAGTGGTGATAATGGACATCCATGCCGTGTTCCTGACCTTAGCGGAAAAGCTTTCAGTTTTTCTCCATTGAGAATGACATTTGCGGTGGGTTTTTCATAGACGGCTTTGATGATATTGAGGTATGTGCCCTCTATCCCTACACTTTGAAGAGTTTTGATCAGGAAGGGATGCTGTACTTTGTCAAATGCTTTTTCAGCATCTATTGAGAGTATCATATGGTTCTTGTTCTTTCTTTTATTGATGTGTTGTATCACATTGACTGATTTGCGGATGTTGAACCAACCTTGCAGCCCTGGAATAAATCCCACTTGGTCATGGTGAATAATCTTTTTAATGTACTGTTGAATCCTATTGGCTAGTATTTTGTTGAGTATTTTCGCATCTGTGTTCATCAAGGATATCGGTCTATAGCTCTCTTTTTTGGTGGGATCCTTGCCTGGTTTTGGGATCAAGGTGATGCTGGCCTCATAAAATGAGTTTGGAAGTTTTCCTTCCATTTCTATTTTTTGGAACAGTTTCAGGAGTATAGGAATTAGTTCTTCTTTAAATGTTTGGTAGAATTCCCCCGGGAAGCCGTCTGGCCCTGGGCTTTTGTTTGTTTGGAGATTTTTAATGACTGTTTCAATCTCCTTACTGGTTATGGGTCTGTTGAGGCTTTCTATTTCTTCCTGGTTCAGTTGTGGTAGTTTATATGTTTCTAGGAATGCATCCATTTCTCCCAGATTGTCAAATTTATTGGCGTAGAGTTGCTCATAGTATGTTCTTATAATAGTTTGTATTTCTTTGGTGTTAGTTGTGATCTCTCCTCTTTCTTTTTTTTAAATTTATTTATTTATTTATTTATTTATTTATTTAAATTTTTTATTTTTTATATACATATATTTTTATCCCCAGGGGTACAGGTCTGTGAATCACCAGGTTTACACACTTCACAGCACTCACCAAATCACATACCCTCCCCAATGTCCATAATCCAACCCCCCTCTCCCAAACCCCCTCCCCCCAGCAACCCTCAGTTTGTTTTGTGAGATTAAGAGTCACTTATGGTTTGTCTCCCTCCCAATCCCATCTTGTTTCATTTATTCTTCTTCTACCCACTTAAGCCTCCATGTTGCATCACCACTTCCTCATATCAGGGAGATCATATGATAGTTGTCTTTCTCTGCTTGACTTATTTCACTAAGCATGATACGCTCTAGTTCCATCCATGTTGTTGCAAATGGCAAGATTTCATTTCTTTTGATGGCTGTATAGTATTCCATTGTGTATATATACCACATCTTCTTGATCCATTCATCTGTTGATGGACATCTAGGTTCTTTCCATAGTTTGGCTATTGTGGACATAGCTGCTATAAACATTCGGGTGCACGTGCCCCTTTGGTTCACTACATTTGTATCTTTAGGGTAAATACCCAATAGGGCAATTGCTGGGTCATAGGGCAGTTCTATTTTCAACATTTTGAGGAACCTCCATGCTGTTTTCCAGAGTGGCTGCACCAGCTTGCATTCCCACCAACAGTGTAGGAGGGTTCCCCTTTCTCCGCATCCTCAGCAGCATCTGTCATTTCCTGACTTGTTGATTTTAGCCATTCTGACTGGTGTGAGGTGATATCTCATTGTGGTTTTGATTTGTATTTCCCTGATGCCGAGTGATATGGAGCACTTTTTCATGTGTCTGTTCGCCATCTGGATGTCTTCTTTGCAGAAATGTCTGTTCATGTCCTCTGCCCATTTCTTGATTGGATTATTTGTTCTTTGGGTGTTGAGTTTGCTAAGTTCTTTATAGATTCTGGACACTAGTCCTTTATCTGATATGTTGTTTGCAAATATCTTCTCCCATTCTGTCAGTTGTCTTTTGATTTTGTTAACTGTTTCCTTTGCTGTGCAAAAGCTTTTGATCTTGATGAAATCCCAATAGTTCATTTTTGCCCTTGCTTCCCTTGCCTTTTGCGTTGTTCCTAGGAAGATGTTGCTGCGGCTGAGGTCGAAGAGGTTGCTGCCCGTGTTCTCCTCAAGGATTTTGATGGATTCCTTTCGTACATTGAGGTCCTTCATCCATTTTGAGTCTATTTTTGTGTGTGGTGTAAGGAAATGGTCCAATTTCATTTTTCTGCATGTGGCTGTCCAATTTTCCCAGCACCATTTATTGAAGAGGTTGTCTTTTTTCCATTGGACATTCTTTCCTGCTTTGTCAAAGATTAGTTGACCATAGATTTGAGGGTCTATTTCTGGGCTCTCTATTCTGTTCCATTGATCTATGTGTCTGTTTTTGTGCCAGTACCATGCTGTCTTGATGATGACAGCTTTGTAATAGAGCTTGAAGTCCGGAATTGTGATGCCACCAACGTTGGCTTTCTTTTTCAATATCCCTTTGGCTATTCGAGGTCTTTTCTGGTTCCATATAAATTTTAGCATTATTTGTTCCATTTCTTTGAAAAAGATGGATGGTACTTTGATAGGAATTGCTTTAAATGTGTAGATTGCTTTAGGTAGCATAGACATTTTCACAATATTTATTCTTCCAATCCAGGAGCATGAAACATTTTTCCATTTCTTTGTGTCTTCCTCCATTTCTTTCATGAGTACTTTATAGTTTTCTGAGTATAGATTCTGTGTCTCTTTGGTTAGGTTTATTCCTAGGTATCTTATGGTTTTGGATGCAATTGTAAATGGGATTGACTCCTTAATATCTCTTTCTTCTGTCTTGCTGTTGGTGTAGAGGAATGCAACTGATTTCTGTGCATTGATTTTATATCCTGACACTTTACTGAATTCCTGTATAAGTTCTAGCAATTTTGGAGTGGAGTCTTTTGGGTTTTCCACATATAGTATCATATCATCTGCGAAGAGTGATAATTTGACTTCTTCTTTGCCGATTTGGATGCCTTTAATTTCCTTTTGTTGTCTGATTGCTGAGGCTAGGACCTCTAGTACTATGTTGAATAGCAGTGGTGATAATGGACATCCATGCCGTGTTCCTGACCTTAGCGGAAAAGCTTTCAGTTTTTCTCCATTGAGAATGACATTTGCGGTGGGTTTTTCATAGACGGCTTTGATGATATTGAGGTATGTGCCCTCTATCCCTACACTTTGAAGAGTTTTGATCAGGAAGGGATGCTGTACTTTGTCAAATGCTTTTTCAGCATCTATTGAGAGTATCATATGGTTCTTGTTCTTTCTTTTATTGATGTGTTGTATCACATTGACTGATTTGCGGATGTTGAACCAACCTTGCAGCCCTGGAATAAATCCCACTTGGTCATGGTGAATAATCTTTTTAATGTACTGTTGAATCCTATTGGCTAGTATTTTGTTGAGTATTTTCGCATCTGTGTTCATCAAGGATATCGGTCTATAGCTCTCTTTTTTGGTGGGATCCTTGCCTGGTTTTGGGATCAAGGTGATGCTGGCCTCATAAAATGAGTTTGGAAGTTTTCCTTCCATTTCTATTTTTTGGAACAGTTTCAGGAGTATAGGAATTAGTTCTTCTTTAAATGTTTGGTAGAATTCCCCCGGGAAGCCGTCTGGCCCTGGGCTTTTGTTTGTTTGGAGATTTTTAATGACTGTTTCAATCTCCTTACTGGTTATGGGTCTGTTGAGGCTTTCTATTTCTTCCTGGTTCAGTTGTGGTAGTTTATATGTTTCTAGGAATGCATCCATTTCTCCCAGATTGTCAAATTTATTGGCGTAGAGTTGCTCATAGTATGTTCTTATAATAGTTTGTATTTCTTTGGTGTTAGTTGTGATCTCTCCTCTTTCTTTTTTTTAAATTTATTTATTTATTTATTTATTTATTTATTTAAATTTTTTATTTTTTATATACATATATTTTTATCCCCAGGGGTACAGGTCTGTGAATCACCAGGTTTACACACTTCACAGCACTCACCAAATCACATACCCTCCCCAATGTCCATAATCCAACCCCCCTCTCCCAAACCCCCTCCCCCCAGCAACCCTCAGTTTGTTTTGTGAGATTAAGAGTCACTTATGGTTTGTCTCCCTCCCAATCCCATCTTGTTTCATTTATTCTTCTTCTACCCACTTAAGCCTCCATGTTGCATCACCACTTCCTCATATCAGGGAGATCATATGATAGTTGTCTTTCTCTGCTTGACTTATTTCACTAAGCATGATACGCTCTAGTTCCATCCATGTTGTTGCAAATGGCAAGATTTCATTTCTTTTGATGGCTGTATAGTATTCCATTGTGTATATATACCACATCTTCTTGATCCATTCATCTGTTGATGGACATCTAGGTTCTTTCCATAGTTTGGCTATTGTGGACATAGCTGCTATAAACATTCGGGTGCACGTGCCCCTTTGGTTCACTACATTTGTATCTTTAGGGTAAATACCCAATAGGGCAATTGCTGGGTCATAGGGCAGTTCTATTTTCAACATTTTGAGGAACCTCCATGCTGTTTTCCAGAGTGGCTGCACCAGCTTGCATTCCCACCAACAGTGTAGGAGGGTTCCCCTTTCTCCGCATCCTCAGCAGCATCTGTCATTTCCTGACTTGTTGATTTTAGCCATTCTGACTGGTGTGAGGTGATATCTCATTGTGGTTTTGATTTGTATTTCCCTGATGCCGAGTGATATGGAGCACTTTTTCATGTGTCTGTTCGCCATCTGGATGTCTTCTTTGCAGAAATGTCTGTTCATGTCCTCTGCCCATTTCTTGATTGGATTATTTGTTCTTTGGGTGTTGAGTTTGCTAAGTTCTTTATAGATTCTGGACACTAGTCCTTTATCTGATATGTTGTTTGCAAATATCTTCTCCCATTCTGTCAGTTGTCTTTTGATTTTGTTAACTGTTTCCTTTGCTGTGCAAAAGCTTTTGATCTTGATGAAATCCCAATAGTTCATTTTTGCCCTTGCTTCCCTTGCCTTTTGCGTTGTTCCTAGGAAGATGTTGCTGCGGCTGAGGTCGAAGAGGTTGCTGCCCGTGTTCTCCTCAAGGATTTTGATGGATTCCTTTCGTACATTGAGGTCCTTCATCCATTTTGAGTCTATTTTTGTGTGTGGTGTAAGGAAATGGTCCAATTTCATTTTTCTGCATGTGGCTGTCCAATTTTCCCAGCACCATTTATTGAAGAGGTTGTCTTTTTTCCATTGGACATTCTTTCCTGCTTTGTCAAAGATTAGTTGACCATAGATTTGAGGGTCTATTTCTGGGCTCTCTATTCTGTTCCATTGATCTATGTGTCTGTTTTTGTGCCAGTACCATGCTGTCTTGATGATGACAGCTTTGTAATAGAGCTTGAAGTCCGGAATTGTGATGCCACCAACGTTGGCTTTCTTTTTCAATATCCCTTTGGCTATTCGAGGTCTTTTCTGGTTCCATATAAATTTTAGCATTATTTGTTCCATTTCTTTGAAAAAGATGGATGGTACTTTGATAGGAATTGCTTTAAATGTGTAGATTGCTTTAGGTAGCATAGACATTTTCACAATATTTATTCTTCCAATCCAGGAGCATGAAACATTTTTCCATTTCTTTGTGTCTTCCTCCATTTCTTTCATGAGTACTTTATAGTTTTCTGAGTATAGATTCTGTGTCTCTTTGGTTAGGTTTATTCCTAGGTATCTTATGGTTTTGGATGCAATTGTAAATGGGATTGACTCCTTAATATCTCTTTCTTCTGTCTTGCTGTTGGTGTAGAGGAATGCAACTGATTTCTGTGCATTGATTTTATATCCTGACACTTTACTGAATTCCTGTATAAGTTCTAGCAATTTTGGAGTGGAGTCTTTTGGGTTTTCCACATATAGTATCATATCATCTGCGAAGAGTGATAATTTGACTTCTTCTTTGCCGATTTGGATGCCTTTAATTTCCTTTTGTTGTCTGATTGCTGAGGCTAGGACCTCTAGTACTATGTTGAATAGCAGTGGTGATAATGGACATCCATGCCGTGTTCCTGACCTTAGCGGAAAAGCTTTCAGTTTTTCTCCATTGAGAATGATATTTGCGGTGGGTTTTTCATAGACGGCTTTGATGATATTGAGGTATGTGCCCTCTATCCCTACACTTTGAAGAGTTTTGATCAGGAAGGGATGCTGTACTTTGTCAAATGCTTTTTCAGCATCTATTGAGAGTATCATATGGTTCTTGTTCTTTCTTTTATTGATGTGTTGTATCACATTGACTGATTTGCGGATGTTGAACCAACCTTGCAGCCCTGGAATAAATCCCACTTGGTCATGGTGAATAATCTTTTTAATGTACTGTTGAATCCTATTGGCTAGTATTTTGTTGAGTATTTTCGCATCTGTGTTCATCAAGGATATCGGTCTATAGCTCTCTTTTTTGGTGGGATCCTTGCCTGGTTTTGGGATCAAGGTGATGCTGGCCTCATAAAATGAGTTTGGAAGTTTTCCTTCCATTTCTATTTTTTGGAACAGTTTCAGGAGTATAGGAATTAGTTCTTCTTTAAATGTTTGGTAGAATTCCCCCGGGAAGCCGTCTGGCCCTGGGCTTTTGTTTGTTTGGAGATTTTTAATGACTGTTTCAATCTCCTTACTGGTTATGGGTCTGTTGAGGCTTTCTATTTCTTCCTGGTTCAGTTGTGGTAGTTTATATGTTTCTAGGAATGCATCCATTTCTCCCAGATTGTCAAATTTATTGGCGTAGAGTTGCTCATAGTATGTTCTTATAATAGTTTGTATTTCTTTGGTGTTAGTTGTGATCTCTCCTCTTTCTTTTTTTTAAATTTATTTATTTATTTATTTATTTATTTATTTAAATTTTTTATTTTTTATATACATATATTTTTATCCCCAGGGGTACAGGTCTGTGAATCACCAGGTTTACACACTTCACAGCACTCACCAAATCACATACCCTCCCCAATGTCCATAATCCAACCCCCCTCTCCCAAACCCCCTCCCCCCAGCAACCCTCAGTTTGTTTTGTGAGATTAAGAGTCACTTATGGTTTGTCTCCCTCCCAATCCCATCTTGTTTCATTTATTCTTCTTCTACCCACTTAAGCCTCCATGTTGCATCACCACTTCCTCATATCAGGGAGATCATATGATAGTTGTCTTTCTCTGCTTGACTTATTTCACTAAGCATGATACGCTCTAGTTCCATCCATGTTGTTGCAAATGGCAAGATTTCATTTCTTTTGATGGCTGTATAGTATTCCATTGTGTATATATACCACATCTTCTTGATCCATTCATCTGTTGATGGACATCTAGGTTCTTTCCATAGTTTGGCTATTGTGGACATAGCTGCTATAAACATTCGGGTGCACGTGCCCCTTTGGTTCACTACATTTGTATCTTTAGGGTAAATACCCAATAGGGCAATTGCTGGGTCATAGGGCAGTTCTATTTTCAACATTTTGAGGAACCTCCATGCTGTTTTCCAGAGTGGCTGCACCAGCTTGCATTCCCACCAACAGTGTAGGAGGGTTCCCCTTTCTCCGCATCCTCAGCAGCATCTGTCATTTCCTGACTTGTTGATTTTAGCCATTCTGACTGGTGTGAGGTGATATCTCATTGTGGTTTTGATTTGTATTTCCCTGATGCCGAGTGATATGGAGCACTTTTTCATGTGTCTGTTCGCCATCTGGATGTCTTCTTTGCAGAAATGTCTGTTCATGTCCTCTGCCCATTTCTTGATTGGATTATTTGTTCTTTGGGTGTTGAGTTTGCTAAGTTCTTTATAGATTCTGGACACTAGTCCTTTATCTGATATGTTGTTTGCAAATATCTTCTCCCATTCTGTCAGTTGTCTTTTGATTTTGTTAACTGTTTCCTTTGCTGTGCAAAAGCTTTTGATCTTGATGAAATCCCAATAGTTCATTTTTGCCCTTGCTTCCCTTGCCTTTTGCGTTGTTCCTAGGAAGATGTTGCTGCGGCTGAGGTCGAAGAGGTTGCTGCCCGTGTTCTCCTCAAGGATTTTGATGGATTCCTTTCGTACATTGAGGTCCTTCATCCATTTTGAGTCTATTTTTGTGTGTGGTGTAAGGAAATGGTCCAATTTCATTTTTCTGCATGTGGCTGTCCAATTTTCCCAGCACCATTTATTGAAGAGGTTGTCTTTTTTCCATTGGACATTCTTTCCTGCTTTGTCAAAGATTAGTTGACCATAGATTTGAGGGTCTATTTCTGGGCTCTCTATTCTGTTCCATTGATCTATGTGTCTGTTTTTGTGCCAGTACCATGCTGTCTTGATGATGACAGCTTTGTAATAGAGCTTGAAGTCCGGAATTGTGATGCCACCAACGTTGGCTTTCTTTTTCAATATCCCTTTGGCTATTCGAGGTCTTTTCTGGTTCCATATAAATTTTAGCATTATTTGTTCCATTTCTTTGAAAAAGATGGATGGTACTTTGATAGGAATTGCTTTAAATGTGTAGATTGCTTTAGGTAGCATAGACATTTTCACAATATTTATTCTTCCAATCCAGGAGCATGAAACATTTTTCCATTTCTTTGTGTCTTCCTCCATTTCTTTCATGAGTACTTTATAGTTTTCTGAGTATAGATTCTGTGTCTCTTTGGTTAGGTTTATTCCTAGGTATCTTATGGTTTTGGATGCAATTGTAAATGGGATTGACTCCTTAATATCTCTTTCTTCTGTCTTGCTGTTGGTGTAGAGGAATGCAACTGATTTCTGTGCATTGATTTTATATCCTGACACTTTACTGAATTCCTGTATAAGTTCTAGCAATTTTGGAGTGGAGTCTTTTGGGTTTTCCACATATAGTATCATATCATCTGCGAAGAGTGATAATTTGACTTCTTCTTTGCCGATTTGGATGCCTTTAATTTCCTTTTGTTGTCTGATTGCTGAGGCTAGGACCTCTAGTACTATGTTGAATAGCAGTGGTGATAATGGACATCCATGCCGTGTTCCTGACCTTAGCGGAAAAGCTTTCAGTTTTTCTCCATTGAGAATGATATTTGCGGTGGGTTTTTCATAGACGGCTTTGATGATATTGAGGTATGTGCCCTCTATCCCTACACTTTGAAGAGTTTTGATCAGGAAGGGATGCTGTACTTTGTCAAATGCTTTTTCAGCATCTATTGAGAGTATCATATGGTTCTTGTTCTTTCTTTTATTGATGTGTTGTATCACATTGACTGATTTGCGGATGTTGAACCAACCTTGCAGCCCTGGAATAAATCCCACTTGGTCATGGTGAATAATCTTTTTAATGTACTGTTGAATCCTATTGGCTAGTATTTTGTTGAGTATTTTCGCATCTGTGTTCATCAAGGATATCGGTCTATAGCTCTCTTTTTTGGTGGGATCCTTGCCTGGTTTTGGGATCAAGGTGATGCTGGCCTCATAAAATGAGTTTGGAAGTTTTCCTTCCATTTCTATTTTTTGGAACAGTTTCAGGAGTATAGGAATTAGTTCTTCTTTAAATGTTTGGTAGAATTCCCCCGGGAAGCCGTCTGGCCCTGGGCTTTTGTTTGTTTGGAGATTTTTAATGACTGTTTCAATCTCCTTACTGGTTATGGGTCTGTTGAGGCTTTCTATTTCTTCCTGGTTCAGTTGTGGTAGTTTATATGTTTCTAGGAATGCATCCATTTCTCCCAGATTGTCAAATTTATTGGCGTAGAGTTGCTCATAGTATGTTCTTATAATAGTTTGTATTTCTTTGGTGTTAGTTGTGATCTCTCCTCTTTCTTTTTTTTAAATTTATTTATTTATTTATTTATTTATTTATTTATTTATTTATTTATTTATTTAAATTTTTTATTTTTTATATACATATATTTTTATCCCCAGGGGTACAGGTCTGTGAATCACCAGGTTTACACACTTCACAGCACTCACCAAATCACATACCCTCCCCAATGTCCATAATCCAACCCCCCTCTCCCAAACCCCCTCCCCCCAGCAACCCTCAGTTTGTTTTGTGAGATTAAGAGTCACTTATGGTTTGTCTCCTTCCCAATCCCATCTTGTTTCATTTATTCTTCTTCTACCCACTTAAGCCTCCATGTTGCATCACCACTTCCTCATATCAGGGAGATCATATGATAGTTGTCTTTCTCTGCTTGACTTATTTCACTAAGCATGATACGCTCTAGTTCCATCCATGTTGTTGCAAATGGCAAGATTTCATTTCTTTTGATGGCTGTATAGTATTCCATTGTGTATATATACCACATCTTCTTGATCCATTCATCTGTTGATGGACATCTAGGTTCTTTCCATAGTTTGGCTATTGTGGACATAGCTGCTATAAACATTCGGGTGCACGTGCCCCTTTGGTTCACTACATTTGTATCTTTAGGGTAAATACCCAATAGGGCAATTGCTGGGTCATAGGGCAGTTCTATTTTCAACATTTTGAGGAACCTCCATGCTGTTTTCCAGAGTGGCTGCACCAGCTTGCATTCCCACCAACAGTGTAGGAGGGTTCCCCTTTCTCTGCATCCTCAGCAGCATCTGTCATTTCCTGACTTGTTGATTTTAGCCATTCTGACTGGTGTGAGGTGATATCTCATTGTGGTTTTGATTTGTATTTCCCTGATGCCGAGTGATATGGAGCACTTTTTCATGTGTCTGTTTGCCATCTGGATGTCTTCTTTGCAGAAATGTCTGTTCATGTCCTCTGCCCATTTCTTGATTGGATTATTTGTTCTTTGGGTGTTGAGTTTGCTAAGTTCTTTATAGATTCTGGACACTAGTCCTTTATCTGATATGTTGTTTGCAAATATCTTCTCCCATTCTGTCAGTTGTCTTTTGATTTTGTTAACTGTTTCCTTTGCTGTGCAAAAGCTTTTGATCTTGATGAAATCCCAATAGTTCATTTTTGCCCTTGCTTCCCTTGCCTTTTGCGTTGTTCCTAGGAAGATGTTGCTGCGGCTGAGGTCGAAGAGGTTGCTGCCCGTGTTCTCCTCAAGGATTTTGATGGATTCCTTTCGTACATTGAGGTCCTTCATCCATTTTGAGTCTATTTTTGTGTGTGGTGTAAGGAAATGGTCCAATTTCATTTTTCTGCATGTGGCTGTCCAATTTTCCCAGCACCATTTATTGAAGAGGTTGTCTTTTTTCCATTGGACATTCTTTCCTGCTTTGTCAAAGATTAGTTGACCATAGATTTGAGGGTCTATTTCTGGGCTCTCTATTCTGTTCCATTGATCTATGTGTCTGTTTTTGTGCCAGTACCATGCTGTCTTGATGATGACAGCTTTGTAATAGAGCTTGAAGTCCGGAATTGTGATGCCACCAACGTTGGCTTTCTTTTTCAATATCCCTTTGGCTATTCGAGGTCTTTTCTGGTTCCATATAAATTTTAGCATTATTTGTTCCATTTCTTTGAAAAAGATGGATGGTACTTTGATAGGAATTGCTTTAAATGTGTAGATTGCTTTAGGTAGCATAGACATTTTCACAATATTTATTCTTCCAATCCAGGAGCATGAAACATTTTTCCATTTCTTTGTGTCTTCCTCCATTTCTTTCATGAGTACTTTATAGTTTTCTGAGTATAGATTCTGTGTCTCTTTGGTTAGGTTTATTCCTAGGTATCTTATGGTTTTGGATGCAATTGTAAATGGGATTGACTCCTTAATATCTCTTTCTTCTGTCTTGCTGTTGGTGTAGAGGAATGCAACTGATTTCTGTGCATTGATTTTATATCCTGACACTTTACTGAATTCCTGTATAAGTTCTAGCAATTTTGGAGTGGAGTCTTTTGGGTTTTCCACATATAGTATCATATCATCTGCGAAGAGTGATAATTTGACTTCTTCTTTGCCGATTTGGATGCCTTTAATTTCCTTTTGTTGTCTGATTGCTGAGGCTAGGACCTCTAGTACTATGTTGAATAGCAGTGGTGATAATGGACATCCATGCCGTGTTCCTGACCTTAGCGGAAAAGCTTTCAGTTTTTCTCCATTGAGAATGACATTTGCGGTGGGTTTTTCATAGACGGCTTTGATGATATTGAGGTATGTGCCCTCTATCCCTACACTTTGAAGAGTTTTGATCAGGAAGGGATGCTGTACTTTGTCAAATGCTTTTTCAGCATCTATTGAGAGTATCATATGGTTCTTGTTCTTTCTTTTATTGATGTGTTGTATCACATTGACTGATTTGCGGATGTTGAACCAACCTTGCAGCCCTGGAATAAATCCCACTTGGTCATGGTGAATAATCTTTTTAATGTACTGTTGAATCCTATTGGCTAGTATTTTGTTGAGTATTTTCGCATCTGTGTTCATCAAGGATATCGGTCTATAGCTCTCTTTTTTGGTGGGATCCTTGCCTGGTTTTGGGATCAAGGTGATGCTGGCCTCATAAAATGAGTTTGGAAGTTTTCCTTCCATTTCTATTTTTTGGAACAGTTTCAGGAGTATAGGAATTAGTTCTTCTTTAAATGTTTGGTAGAATTCCCCCGGGAAGCCGTCTGGCCCTGGGCTTTTGTTTGTTTGGAGATTTTTAATGACTGTTTCAATCTCCTTACTGGTTATGGGTCTGTTGAGGCTTTCTATTTCTTCCTGGTTCAGTTGTGGTAGTTTATATGTTTCTAGGAATGCATCCATTTCTCCCAGATTGTCAAATTTATTGGCGTAGAGTTGCTCATAGTATGTTCTTATAATAGTTTGTATTTCTTTGGTGTTAGTTGTGATCTCTCCTCTTTCTTTTTTTTAAATTTATTTATTTATTTATTTATTTATTTAAATTTTTTATTTTTTATATACATATATTTTTATCCCCAGGGGTACAGGTCTGTGAATCACCAGGTTTACACACTTCACAGCACTCACCAAATCACATACCCTCCCCAATGTCCATAATCCAACCCCCCTCTCCCAAACCCCCTCCCCCCAGCAACCCTCAGTTTGTTTTGTGAGATTAAGAGTCACTTATGGTTTGTCTCCCTCCCAATCCCATCTTGTTTCATTTATTCTTCTTCTACCCACTTAAGCCTCCATGTTGCATCACCACTTCCTCATATCAGGGAGATCATATGATAGTTGTCTTTCTCTGCTTGACTTATTTCACTAAGCATGATACGCTCTAGTTCCATCCATGTTGTTGCAAATGGCAAGATTTCATTTCTTTTGATGGCTGTATAGTATTCCATTGTGTATATATACCACATCTTCTTGATCCATTCATCTGTTGATGGACATCTAGGTTCTTTCCATAGTTTGGCTATTGTGGACATAGCTGCTATAAACATTCGGGTGCACGTGCCCCTTTGGTTCACTACATTTGTATCTTTAGGGTAAATACCCAATAGGGCAATTGCTGGGTCATAGGGCAGTTCTATTTTCAACATTTTGAGGAACCTCCATGCTGTTTTCCAGAGTGGCTGCACCAGCTTGCATTCCCACCAACAGTGTAGGAGGGTTCCCCTTTCTCCGCATCCTCAGCAGCATCTGTCATTTCCTGACTTGTTGATTTTAGCCATTCTGACTGGTGTGAGGTGATATCTCATTGTGGTTTTGATTTGTATTTCCCTGATGCCGAGTGATATGGAGCACTTTTTCATGTGTCTGTTCGCCATCTGGATGTCTTCTTTGCAGAAATGTCTGTTCATGTCCTCTGCCCATTTCTTGATTGGATTATTTGTTCTTTGGGTGTTGAGTTTGCTAAGTTCTTTATAGATTCTGGACACTAGTCCTTTATCTGATATGTTGTTTGCAAATATCTTCTCCCATTCTGTCAGTTGTCTTTTGATTTTGTTAACTGTTTCCTTTGCTGTGCAAAAGCTTTTGATCTTGATGAAATCCCAATAGTTCATTTTTGCCCTTGCTTCCCTTGCCTTTTGCGTTGTTCCTAGGAAGATGTTGCTGCGGCTGAGGTCGAAGAGGTTGCTGCCCGTGTTCTCCTCAAGGATTTTGATGGATTCCTTTCGTACATTGAGGTCCTTCATCCATTTTGAGTCTATTTTTGTGTGTGGTGTAAGGAAATGGTCCAATTTCATTTTTCTGCATGTGGCTGTCCAATTTTCCCAGCACCATTTATTGAAGAGGTTGTCTTTTTTCCATTGGACATTCTTTCCTGCTTTGTCAAAGATTAGTTGACCATAGATTTGAGGGTCTATTTCTGGGCTCTCTATTCTGTTCCATTGATCTATGTGTCTGTTTTTGTGCCAGTACCATGCTGTCTTGATGATGACAGCTTTGTAATAGAGCTTGAAGTCCGGAATTGTGATGCCACCAACGTTGGCTTTCTTTTTCAATATCCCTTTGGCTATTCGAGGTCTTTTCTGGTTCCATATAAATTTTAGCATTATTTGTTCCATTTCTTTGAAAAAGATGGATGGTACTTTGATAGGAATTGCTTTAAATGTGTAGATTGCTTTAGGTAGCATAGACATTTTCACAATATTTATTCTTCCAATCCAGGAGCATGAAACATTTTTCCATTTCTTTGTGTCTTCCTCCATTTCTTTCATGAGTACTTTATAGTTTTCTGAGTATAGATTCTGTGTCTCTTTGGTTAGGTTTATTCCTAGGTATCTTATGGTTTTGGATGCAATTGTAAATGGGATTGACTCCTTAATATCTCTTTCTTCTGTCTTGCTGTTGGTGTAGAGGAATGCAACTGATTTCTGTGCATTGATTTTATATCCTGACACTTTACTGAATTCCTGTATAAGTTCTAGCAATTTTGGAGTGGAGTCTTTTGGGTTTTCCACATATAGTATCATATCATCTGCGAAGAGTGATAATTTGACTTCTTCTTTGCCGATTTGGATGCCTTTAATTTCCTTTTGTTGTCTGATTGCTGAGGCTAGGACCTCTAGTACTATGTTGAATAGCAGTGGTGATAATGGACATCCATGCCGTGTTCCTGACCTTAGCGGAAAAGCTTTCAGTTTTTCTCCATTGAGAATGATATTTGCGGTGGGTTTTTCATAGACGGCTTTGATGATATTGAGGTATGTGCCCTCTATCCCTACACTTTGAAGAGTTTTGATCAGGAAGGGATGCTGTACTTTGTCAAATGCTTTTTCAGCATCTATTGAGAGTATCATATGGTTCTTGTTCTTTCTTTTATTGATGTGTTGTATCACATTGACTGATTTGCGGATGTTGAACCAACCTTGCAGCCCTGGAATAAATCCCACTTGGTCATGGTGAATAATCTTTTTAATGTACTGTTGAATCCTATTGGCTAGTATTTTGTTGAGTATTTTCGCATCTGTGTTCATCAAGGATATCGGTCTATAGCTCTCTTTTTTGGTGGGATCCTTGCCTGGTTTTGGGATCAAGGTGATGCTGGCCTCATAAAATGAGTTTGGAAGTTTTCCTTCCATTTCTATTTTTTGGAACAGTTTCAGGAGTATAGGAATTAGTTCTTCTTTAAATGTTTGGTAGAATTCCCCCGGGAAGCCGTCTGGCCCTGGGCTTTTGTTTGTTTGGAGATTTTTAATGACTGTTTCAATCTCCTTACTGGTTATGGGTCTGTTGAGGCTTTCTATTTCTTCCTGGTTCAGTTGTGGTAGTTTATATGTTTCTAGGAATGCATCCATTTCTCCCAGATTGTCAAATTTATTGGCGTAGAGTTGCTCATAGTATGTTCTTATAATAGTTTGTATTTCTTTGGTGTTAGTTGTGATCTCTCCTCTTTCTTTTTTTTAAATTTATTTATTTATTTATTTATTTATTTATTTATTTAAATTTTTTATTTTTTATATACATATATTTTTATCCCCAGGGGTACAGGTCTGTGAATCACCAGGTTTACACACTTCACAGCACTCACCAAATCACATACCCTCCCCAATGTCCATAATCCAACCCCCCTCTCCCAAACCCCCTCCCCCCAGCAACCCTCAGTTTGTTTTGTGAGATTAAGAGTCACTTATGGTTTGTCTCCCTCCCAATCCCATCTTGTTTCATTTATTCTTCTTCTACCCACTTAAGCCTCCATGTTGCATCACCACTTCCTCATATCAGGGAGATCATATGATAGTTGTCTTTCTCTGCTTGACTTATTTCACTAAGCATGATACGCTCTAGTTCCATCCATGTTGTTGCAAATGGCAAGATTTCATTTCTTTTGATGGCTGTATAGTATTCCATTGTGTATATATACCACATCTTCTTGATCCATTCATCTGTTGATGGACATCTAGGTTCTTTCCATAGTTTGGCTATTGTGGACATAGCTGCTATAAACATTCGGGTGCACGTGCCCCTTTGGTTCACTACATTTGTATCTTTAGGGTAAATACCCAATAGGGCAATTGCTGGGTCATAGGGCAGTTCTATTTTCAACATTTTGAGGAACCTCCATGCTGTTTTCCAGAGTGGCTGCACCAGCTTGCATTCCCACCAACAGTGTAGGAGGGTTCCCCTTTCTCCGCATCCTCAGCAGCATCTGTCATTTCCTGACTTGTTGATTTTAGCCATTCTGACTGGTGTGAGGTGATATCTCATTGTGGTTTTGATTTGTATTTCCCTGATGCCGAGTGATATGGAGCACTTTTTCATGTGTCTGTTCGCCATCTGGATGTCTTCTTTGCAGAAATGTCTGTTCATGTCCTCTGCCCATTTCTTGATTGGATTATTTGTTCTTTGGGTGTTGAGTTTGCTAAGTTCTTTATAGATTCTGGACACTAGTCCTTTATCTGATATGTTGTTTGCAAATATCTTCTCCCATTCTGTCAGTTGTCTTTTGATTTTGTTAACTGTTTCCTTTGCTGTGCAAAAGCTTTTGATCTTGATGAAATCCCAATAGTTCATTTTTGCCCTTGCTTCCCTTGCCTTTTGCGTTGTTCCTAGGAAGATGTTGCTGCGGCTGAGGTCGAAGAGGTTGCTGCCCGTGTTCTCCTCAAGGATTTTGATGGATTCCTTTCGTACATTGAGGTCCTTCATCCATTTTGAGTCTATTTTTGTGTGTGGTGTAAGGAAATGGTCCAATTTCATTTTTCTGCATGTGGCTGTCCAATTTTCCCAGCACCATTTATTGAAGAGGTTGTCTTTTTTCCATTGGACATTCTTTCCTGCTTTGTCAAAGATTAGTTGACCATAGATTTGAGGGTCTATTTCTGGGCTCTCTATTCTGTTCCATTGATCTATGTGTCTGTTTTTGTGCCAGTACCATGCTGTCTTGATGATGACAGCTTTGTAATAGAGCTTGAAGTCCGGAATTGTGATGCCACCAACGTTGGCTTTCTTTTTCAATATCCCTTTGGCTATTCGAGGTCTTTTCTGGTTCCATATAAATTTTAGCATTATTTGTTCCATTTCTTTGAAAAAGATGGATGGTACTTTGATAGGAATTGCTTTAAATGTGTAGATTGCTTTAGGTAGCATAGACATTTTCACAATATTTATTCTTCCAATCCAGGAGCATGAAACATTTTTCCATTTCTTTGTGTCTTCCTCCATTTCTTTCATGAGTACTTTATAGTTTTCTGAGTATAGATTCTGTGTCTCTTTGGTTAGGTTTATTCCTAGGTATCTTATGGTTTTGGATGCAATTGTAAATGGGATTGACTCCTTAATATCTCTTTCTTCTGTCTTGCTGTTGGTGTAGAGGAATGCAACTGATTTCTGTGCATTGATTTTATATCCTGACACTTTACTGAATTCCTGTATAAGTTCTAGCAATTTTGGAGTGGAGTCTTTTGGGTTTTCCACATATAGTATCATATCATCTGCGAAGAGTGATAATTTGACTTCTTCTTTGCCAATTTGGATGCCTTTAATTTCCTTTTGTTGTCTGATTGCTGAGGCTAGGACCTCTAGTACTATGTTGAATAGCAGTGGTGATAATGGACATCCATGCCGTGTTCCTGACCTTAGCGGAAAAGCTTTCAGTTTTTCTCCATTGAGAATGATATTTGCGGTGGGTTTTTCATAGACGGCTTTGATGATATTGAGGTATGTGCCCTCTATCCCTACACTTTGAAGAGTTTTGATCAGGAAGGGATGCTGTACTTTGTCAAATGCTTTTTCAGCATCTATTGAGAGTATCATATGGTTCTTGTTCTTTCTTTTATTGATGTGTTGTATCACATTGACTGATTTGCGGATGTTGAACCAACCTTGCAGCCCTGGAATAAATCCCACTTGGTCATGGTGAATAATCTTTTTAATGTACTGTTGAATCCTATTGGCTAGTATTTTGTTGAGTATTTTCGCATCTGTGTTCATCAAGGATATCGGTCTATAGCTCTCTTTTTTGGTGGGATCCTTGCCTGGTTTTGGGATCAAGGTGATGCTGGCCTCATAAAATGAGTTTGGAAGTTTTCCTTCCATTTCTATTTTTTGGAACAGTTTCAGGAGTATAGGAATTAGTTCTTCTTTAAATGTTTGGTAGAATTCCCCCGGGAAGCCGTCTGGCCCTGGGCTTTTGTTTGTTTGGAGATTTTTAATGACTGTTTCAATCTCCTTACTGGTTATGGGTCTGTTGAGGCTTTCTATTTCTTCCTGGTTCAGTTGTGGTAGTTTATATGTTTCTAGGAATGCATCCATTTCTCCCAGATTGTCAAATTTATTGGCGTAGAGTTGCTCATAGTATGTTCTTATAATAGTTTGTATTTCTTTGGTGTTAGTTGTGATCTCTCCTCTTTCTTTTTTTTAAATTTATTTATTTATTTATTTATTTATTTATTGAAATTTTTTATTTTTTATATACATATATTTTTATCCCCAGGGGTACAGGTCTGTGAATCACCAGGTTTACACACTTCACAGCACTCACCAAATCACATACCCTCCCCAATGTCCATAATCCCAAACCCCCTCCCCCCAGCAACCCTCAGTTTGTTTTGTGAGATTAAGAGTCACTTATGGTAATTTGACTTCTTCTTTGCCGATTTGGATGCCTTTAATTTCCTTTTGTTGTCTGATTGCTGAGGCTAGGACCTCTAGTACTATGTTGAATAGCAGTGGTGATAATGGACATCCCTGCCGTGTTCCTGACCTTAGTGGAAAAGCTTTCAGTTTTTCTCCATTGAGAATGATATTTGCGGTGGGTTTTTCATAGATGGCTTTGATGATATTGAGGTATGTGCCCTCTATCCCTACACTTTGAAGAGTTTTGATCAGGAAGGGATGCTATACTTTGTCAAATGCTTTTTCAGCATCTATTGAGAGTATCATATGGTTCTTGTTCTTTCTTTTATTGATGTGTTGTATCACATTGACTGATTTGCGGATGTTGAACCAACCTTGCAGCCCTGGAATAAATCCCACTTGGTCGTGGTGAATAATCTTTTTAATGTACTGTTGAATCCTATTGGCTAGTATTTTGTTGAGTATTTTCGCATCTGTGTTCATCAAGGATATCGGTCTATAGCTCTCTTTTTTGGTGGGATCCTTGTCTGGTTTTGGGATCAAGGTGATGCTGGCCTCATAAAATGAGTTTGGAAGTTTTCCTTCCATTTCTATTTTTTGGATCAGTTTCAGGAGAATAGGAATTAGTTCTTCTTTAAATGTTTGGTAGAATTCCCCCGGGAAGCCGTCTGGCCCTGGGCTTTTGTTTGTTTGGAGATTTTTAATGACTGTTTCAATCTCCTTACTGGTTATGGGTCTGTTGAGGCTTTCTATTTCTTCCTGGTTCAGTTGTGGTAGTTTATATGTTTCTAGGAATGCATCCATTTCTCCCAGATTGTCAAATTTATTGGCGTAGAGTTGCTCATAGTATGTTCTTATAATAGTTTGTATTTCTTTGGTGTTAGTTGTGATCTCTCCTCTTTCTTTTTTTTAAATTTATTTATTTATTTATTTATTTATTTATTGAAATTTTTTATTTTTTATATACATATATTTTTATCCCCAGGGGTACAGGTCTGTGAATCACCAGGTTTACACACTTCACAGCACTCACCAAATCACATACCCTCCCCAATGTCCATAATCCCAAACCCCCTCCCCCCAGCAACCCTCAGTTTGTTTTGTGAGATTAAGAGTCACTTATGGTAATTTGACTTCTTCTTTGCCGATTTGGATGCCTTTAATTTCCTTTTGTTGTCTGATTGCTGAGGCTAGGACCTCTAGTACTATGTTGAATAGCAGTGGTGATAATGGACATCCCTGCCGTGTTCCTGACCTTAGTGGAAAAGCTTTCAGTTTTTCTCCATTGAGAATGATATTTGCGGTGGGTTTTTCATAGATGGCTTTGATGATATTGAGGTATGTGCCCTCTATCCCTACACTTTGAAGAGTTTTGATCAGGAAGGGATGCTATACTTTGTCAAATGCTTTTTCAGCATCTATTGAGAGTATCATATGGTTCTTGTTCTTTCTTTTATTGATGTGTTGTATCACATTGACTGATTTGCGGATGTTGAACCAACCTTGCAGCCCTGGAATAAATCCCACTTGGTCGTGGTGAATAATCTTTTTAATGTACTGTTGAATCCTATTGGCTAGTATTTTGTTGAGTATTTTCGCATCTGTGTTCATCAAGGATATCGGTCTATAGCTCTCTTTTTTGGTGGGATCCTTGTCTGGTTTTGGGATCAAGGTGATGCTGGCCTCATAAAATGAGTTTGGAAGTTTTCCTTCCATTTCTATTTTTTGGATCAGTTTCAGGAGAATAGGAATTAGTTCTTCTTTAAATGTTTGGTAGAATTCCCCCGGGAAGCCGTCTGGCCCTGGGCTTTTGTTTGTTTGGAGATTTTTAATGACTGTTTCAATCTCCTTACTGGTTATGGGTCTGTTGAGGCTTTCTATTTCTTCCTGGTTCAGTTGTGGTAGTTTATGTTTCTAGGAATGCATCCATTTCTCCCAGATTGTCAAATTTATTGGCGTAGAGTTGCTCATAGTATGTTCTTATAATAGTTTGTATTTCTTTGGTGTTAGTTGTGATCTCTCCTCTTTCATTCATGATTTTATTTATTTGGGTCCTTTCTCTTTTCTTTTTGATAAGTCGGGCCAGGGTTTTATCAATTTTATTAATTCTTTCAAAGAACCAGCTGCTAGTTTCGTTTATATGTTCTATTGTTTTTTTGGTTTCTATTTTTTGATTTCTACTCTGATCTTTATAATTTCTCTTCTCCTGCTGGGCTTAGGGTTTCTTTCTTGTTCTTTCTCCAGCTCCTTTAGGTGTAGGGTTAGGTCGTGTACCTGAGACCTTTCTTGTTTCTTGAGAAAGGCTTGTACCGCTATATATTTTCCTCTCAGGACTGCCTTTGTTGTGTCCCACAGATTTTGAACCGTTGTATTTTCATTATCATTTGTTTCCATGATTTTTTTCAATTCTTCTTTAATTTCCCGGTTGACCCATTCATTCTTTAGAAGGATACTGTTTAGTCTCCATGTATTTGGGTTCTTTACAAACTTTCTTTTGTGGTTGAGTTCTAGCTTTAGAGCATTGTGGTCTGAAAATATGCAGGGAATGATCCCAATCTTTTGATACCAGTTGAGTCCTGATTTAGGACCGAGGATGTGATCTATTCTGGAGAATGTTCCATGTGCACTAGAGAAGAATGTGTATTCTGTTGCTTTGGGATGAAATATTCTGAATATATCTGTGATGTCCATCTGGTCCAGTGTGTCATTTAAGGCCTTTATTTCCTTGCTGATCTTTTGCTTGGATGACCTGTCCATTTCAGTGAGGGGAGTGTTAAAGTCCCCTACTATTATTGTATTATTGTTGATGTGTTTCTTTGATTTTGTTATTAATTGGTTTATATAGTTGGCTGCTCCCACATTGGGGGCATAGATATTTCAAATTGTTAAATCTTCTTGTTGGACCGACCCTTTGAGTATGATATAGTGTCCTTCCTCATCTCTTATTATAGTCTTTGGCTTAAAATCTAATTGATCTGATATAAGGATTGCCACTCCTGCTTTCTTCTGATGTCCATTAGCATGGTAAATTCTTTTCCACCCCCTCACTTTAAATCTGGAGGTGTCTTCGCCTTAAAATGTGTTTCTTGGAGGCATGTTCTAGTCTTCTTGACCCCCTGTGCTGGGGATCACCGCGGACACCTCCACCATATTCTGTAGGCCAAGACAAGTGACAGGGCCAGCCCAGGTACAGGGGCTTCCAGGGAAACCGAGTTCCCTCCTTAATGGCAGCAGCTGCAAAGCGGCGTCAGGAAACAAGAGGATGCCTGTGAGGGTAGAGAATCGAGGTCAGGAGTTACGAAGGCCCTGCTCAGGTTTGTACCTGGGTAAGAGTCTCCAGCCAGCAAACATCCTGAAAAGGCCTTGGCCCCCTCTGGAGGTGTCTCCAACCTCTTCCTCAGCTGGATTTGCATATTTTGATGGGTTCCCCTACTTATCATTTGTCCCAGCAGGAAGAGCCTATCTGTCTCCAGCCCCTGGAGAATGAGTAAAATCCCATGCTCTAGTCTGACCTCACCATGAGATTCCGGCAGGCAGAAACCTGACTTGCCCTAATTTCCCATAATTAACTCGTCAAGACACCTGGTGTGCCTGCTGCTCCCCTCAGGGGCTCTGGCTTTCCCCAGCGCCATCCAGTGGGTCCTCCCTGCTCTGCTCATCTCCTGGTGGCAGGGGGTTGCTCTGTTTCTGGAAGACCTACTGTGAGCCCAGCCCTGGAGTGAGTGTATCTGTGTGAAGTCATTGCTTCCCTTAAACACCCCTGCCACATGGACACTATGATTCCCATGTTACAGATGTGCCGACTGAGGCTCGGAGAGTTGGGCCAAGGACACAGAGCTGGGAAATATCAGAACTCCCGTTTATGGTTACTTGCTTACTTAGGGAGCCATACCTGGGCAGATACTAAAGAAATTGGCTTAAAGCCAGTGTAAGATCCTCTCTCTGGGGAGAGGCCTGGGGGAGGGGAGAGGACTTTGACCAAGTTGTTGTCTCCCTTCCTGCTTGTCACAATGCCTGGAACATCCCCATTAATCCTTCCTTTCAAGGACTATGCCCCCCATCCTCACCCCCACCTCAAAACTGACACCAGGCAAGAAGACCTTATTAAAATACAAATAGAGTTGACCTTGAGCTACAGGAGTTTGAACAGTGTGGGTCCACTTATGCATAGATTCTTTTTCAATAAATACAGAATAGGACTGTAAATGGATTTTCTCTTCCTTATGATTTTCTTAAGACCATTTCCTTTTTTCTAACTCATGTTATTGTAAGAATACAATATACAATACATACAATGTACAATATTGGCATCAGTTGACTGTGTTATCAGGAATGCTTGGGGTCAACAGCAGGCTATCAGCATTTACGTTCGGGTGGAGTCAAGTTATATGTGGGTTTTTGGGGCGCCTGGGTGGCTCAGTGGGTTAAAGCATCTGCCTTTGGCTCAGGTAATCCCAGGATCTCAGGATCAAGCCCTGTATGGGGCTCTCTGCTTAGCAGGGAGCCTGCTTCCAACTCTCTCCCTCTCTGCCTCCTCTCTGCCTACTTGTGATCTCTGTCTGTCAAATAAATAAATAAAATCTTTAAAAAAAAAAAAACCTTTAAAAGTTATATGTGGGTTTTTGGCTGTGCGGAGTGCCCCAAACCCTTCATTGTTCAAGGGTCACCTGTATTGTGCTCTACAATTAGGTTCCTTCCTTCAGGCCTCTTAAAATGGACTCTTTCTGAATGAGGTGTGGGAATCTCCATTTTGATAATCCTCTTGTCTAGATGATTCTGAAGCCCTTGCCAATGACGACAGTCTTTGCAGAAGAGTACTCACTGTTGTCAAGTGCAAAGGGTGCATTGTGTAAAGAAGGGGCCTCTATTTGATGAGAGAAGAGATGTCAAATGGACACAGAAAGAAGTCTGGAAGAATAGGTTAACAGTGGGCAGTCTCCCCTCCGAGTGGAATTGTAGGGCTGGATTCCGGATATCCGTCTTGCTTGATCATTGTGCACTGAGCATGTGTTTCCTTGTACTCAGAAGAGGCAAGGAGGATCTTTTAATGCAAAAACCTTGAAAGACAGAGAGGGTATTAGCAGCTGGAAGGCAATGTTGAAAAAAAGATATCTGGCCCTGGCAGCCAGCTGAGAACAAAGGCTTGTGGGAAAACAGCTTTGGTATAGGCACCTAGGGGACATTGGGGGAGGTGCGAAAGTCCCAGCGGTGAGAGGCACCAGAATTCAGGCCTTTCTGTTTGCACAACCTATGATCTTGATCTCTGCGCCAGACCATTGTGGCAGATTCCAAGGGTGGACCCAATTCACCCCTCCCTGATCCTGCGTCCTTGACCATGGGACCACAGTGCTCCACCTTGCTGACTCAGCTCAACCATGTGGCCTTCTCTGGCCAGTGGGATTTTAGCACACACACATTTCGACAACTCCAGAATCCTGTACCCATACCAAAGCTTGAAAATAATAGAAATAATTTATTGAACTACGTATCAGGAATTCTGCTCATGCTTTAATCCTCACAAGATAGTGCAGTGGGAATCATTATCATAGGCTTAAAAAAAAATCCAAAAGATAATTCTACAAAAACACTATAATGCAAGTAAGAAATAAGGTCCATACTCTAAGGGTAATGTCCATACTATAGTAAAGAGCTCTCACTAATTAACAAGTGACAAAGCACCCAATACAAAAATGAGCAAAGGTGGGGCACCTGGGTGGCTCAGTGGGTTAAGCCTCTGCCTTCGGCTCAGGTCATGATCTCAGGGTCCTGGGATCAAGCCCCGCATTGGGCTCTCTGCTCAGAGGGGAGCCTGCCTCTCTCTGCCTGCCTGCCTCTCTCTCTCTGCCTGCCTCTCTGCCTATTTGTGATCTCTCTCTCTGTCCAATAAATTAAATCTTAAAGAAAAAAAAAGAAAAAGAAAGAAAAATTAGCAAAGGATAAGAATTCATAGAACAAATCTCAGTGGCCAAAAAACAAATACAGGAAAAGATGCTTAAATTCTCTAGAGGTTAGGGGCACCCAGGTGGCTTAGTCGGTTAAGTGTCCGACTCGTGATTTCGGCTCACATCATATCTCATGGGTTGGGGGATCCCCATGTCCAGCTGGGTGCCAAGCCCGGGTTTGAGCTCCACATTCAGTGACAAGTCAGCTTGAGATTCTCTCTCTCTGTTGCTCCCCACTCTTGCACCTTCTCTCTCTCGCTATCTTACTCTCTCTAAAATAAATAAATTGCTGGAAAAAATTCTCTAGAGAAGAGGGGAATGCAAATTGAAGTAACAATGAAATACCACTTTGTGCCCACTGAACTGGCAAAAATGTCAAAGAGCTAGAACACCTCCTGCTGGCAAAGATGCGGGAAAGGAAACTCTCATGAATGGCTGGTGGATGATCAGAAATGGGCTTTGGAAATATCAGCTTCCCCAAGTTAACGAAGGTAGTTAATGTCAGAGTCATCATTCAAATCTGGTGGGCTGCACTCCAAAGCTCGTGCTGTCAACCACTGAATAAATGGAAGGAACTTGGTCATCTAATCTAGAGTTCTTTGGGGCTTTTTTTTTCTTTTTAATTAAAGCAGCTGAAGCTTCTCTTCAAAGAGCATTGCACAGAAAACCCAGCCCCATGAAAGAAATAAGAAGAAAACTGCTGTGCTTGAAGCTGGGGTGGGGTGGTGGTGGGCTTCCCATTCCTGGGCTCCTTCCTCATTATAGAGTCAATGAATTTCCAGAGCTCCTTGGAGCAGAGTTTGAAAATGATTGGTCAAGCTGAACCCCATTATTTTTTTAAAAAAATATTTAATTTATTTATTTGACAGAGATCACAAATTGGCAGAGAAGCAGGCAGAGAGAGGAGGGAGCAGGCTCCCCGCAGAGCACAGAGCCCCATGCAGGGCTTGATCCCAGGACCCTGAGATCATGACCTAAGCTGAAAGCAGAGGCTTAACCCACTGAGCCACCCAGGTGCCCTGGAACTGCATCATTTTAAATATGGGAAAAACTACATGGACCAGAGAGGGTAGGAACGGCTCAAGGTCACACAGCTCATCATGGCAAAACTGGCACTAGGACCTGGGTCTTCTTGCCATCAGAACAGCCCTCTTTCTGCTACGTGATTCTCGAAGCACTTAATAATCCCTCCATAATCATCCTCAGAGCTGTCATTCACTGAGTATCTTCTAAGTGTCCAACAACATACATCCAAGTCTACCCCTCAGAACAACAACAGGCAAGAGACTCAGAGGTGATAGCACATTCCCAATGTCACATACCTAGGGAGTAGCAGAGATGGGATTCAAACCCATGTCTAACCTGAATTTTAAAATGGGAGCACTCAGGACGCCTGGGTGGCTCAGTTGTTAAGCAGCTGCCTTTGGCTCGGGTCATGATCCCAGCGTCGGGGGATCCAGTCCCACATAGGGCTCCTTGCTCAGCAGGAAGCCTGCTTCTCCCTCTGCCTCTGCCTGCCACTCTGTCTCCCTGTGCTCACTCTCTCTGACCAAAAAAAAAAAAAAAAAAAAAAAGAGGGAGCACTTTCCACTGTACCAAAGGGGCCCAGGTAAAACACTTGCTGGGTGTGGAGAGTGTGGGGAATGGGAGAGGGGCTGGAGCCAAGCACCACCAAAGCACGTGTGGCCCCGCCCCCACCCATCAGGTTGTGCTCTTCTTAAAGGATCTTTACCGTTTTCTCTTACTTTTGGTGTAAGCCTCCTATGGCCCAGCACTGCCCTCCATCCACCACCACTGGATGTTCAATATCTATCATTTGCCAACTGCTCATTCTCAGAGGCAGGCTATCTGTCACCTAGGCAGGCTGGAGGCAGAGTCCCGGGTTCATAATCTAATTCGGATGTTCCTCCGCTGACGTGTTAACCGGCTTCTCCTGTGCCTGCTTCTTTAGGAATAAATTGGGGCTCTACAATAACACTGCTGCATCGAGTAGGATGCTTGGGGATACAGACCACAGACGCCCTCACCTGTCCTGGCTAACGTGCACTGGGGAAATCTACTATCCTCCAGAACAGGAAGTCCAAGAGGGGACTTTGCAGTTATCGACTTAGCTCAGTGACAGCCGTAAGGACAGAGTTCTTCTCATCTTGCCCCTCTGCCACGGTCAGAGTTACAGTTCCGTCTCTTACCTTCTGGCCTGTAGCAAGATAATTATAAAATCGCAGCTGTCCAGGACCCTATGTGGCTCCCGCAGTTAAGGTGGGACTCCTGATCTTTGGCTCAGGTCAGGATCTCAGGGTTGTGAGATGGAGCCCTGTGTGGGCTGGGAGCTGGGCGTGGAGCCTTCTTGGGATTCTCTCCCTTCCTCTCTCCCTCGGCCCCTCCCTGATTCTCACTCTCCAAACAACAATAACAACAACAAAACAAAACAACAACAAAAACCCACCAAAAACCCAAAACCCAAAAGCCCACACAAAATAAAAAACCCTGCAGGTATCCGATCTGCACATACAGCAAGTGATGAAAGAGAGCTCCCTTCCTCTAGGACCTGCTTAGTCACGGGGGAAAGTTGCTCTAAGCCAGTGTAGACTTTCCTTCACTTCTCACTGGGCAGAACTGGGTCACATGCCAACGCCCAAGCCAATGACCCGCAAAAGGGTCCCATCACTGTGATTAGATTAAACCCATCCTCTGCAGCACAGGGACTGAGGGGGAAGCCCATGATTCACCCTGAAAAGATACAGTGAATGAGGATCTGCCCCGCTAAATGGCCAGCACATGGAACTTCTGCTTCTTCAGCTCTGAATCCCCAGCCCAGGACCCTGCAGACACTCAGCAACCAATGCGTGAATGCGTGAGCCCGTGCACAAAGGAAGAATTTCTTTCCTCCCCCTGCTTGGCGTCACCCAAGTCAATCCTCTCTTGATGACCTCAATGCCCAAATGAAGCCACGAAAGATGGTGTATCTGGAATGAATTAGGAAACAATTTGAACTCTCTGGGAGGCGCTACTGAAGAAATGAGTGGATCCTGGCCAGGCCTGCTGTTGTCTACGTCCAAAAATACTCATTGGCTTCCCACCTGTCTCCCTTGGGCGAGGGTGGATACCCCACGACTCTCTTGTCCATTTTGATTTTGTCATCGGTGTTGTTGTTGTTGTTTTCAGTGAAGAGTTCCTAGTACTGAGGATTTTGGAAGCCTCGTTTACCAGTATGGCTAACAACCACCACCCTGTCTTCAGCAGTGAACCAACCAACATTTATAGCCAAAGGAAACCGAATGGGCAGTGTTGGGCACTGAGTATTGGAAATCTGGTGGTCATTATCCAACATGGGGGCTGTCTTGATATTTTCTCCCACCCTGGGCCCACAGTGCGGGTACGAAGGTGGCTGCCTTCCCATTCCAGCAGTCAGTTGGGCTTTGTCTGGAAATTCAGACTAGACTAGGGGCTACCTGTCAGAACCCCACCAATAGGAAACATACAGCGTCCCTATGGACGCTTCCCAATCCCTAAGAGCCCCTGGATTGGAGACCACCATGGGAAGGGGGTTGCTCACCGCTGAGAAACACAGAAGGCAGTGTGGGGTAGGTGATGGAATCATTGGCCCGCAGCCTTGCTGTGACTTTTGTCAGCTGTGGTACGGATCCAGTTCTCCACCCCACCCTCACTATAGTGCTCTGTGGCTGGAGTGAACCCCATTGCTATTGGGCTGGACCGTACGCCTTGCTTGGGCCGATGGGATATCTTGAAGCAACTGTGGATCAGTCCTGAGTTCAAGCCTTGAGCAGTGTCTGAATTTTCACTCACCCCTCTTGAAATTTCTTTGCCCACCTTTAGAAGAGCATGTCTTAGGTCTTAGGTGGCTACTTGTCCCAGAATGAAAGACAAGGGGAGCAGGCTAAACCCAACCCAAAAAGCCATCCCCAACTGATCTGTGAAACTGAGAAAAAAAGGAGATAAACACTCTTATGAATCCTATAAGACTGTTGGCCTGATGGCAGCAAAGACTAATACATAACTTTGATCATTAATCATAATAAAAATAATAGCTAATAATAAATAGAGGGCACTTACTACGTGGCAGCTTCTACTTGCTCTCATAACAGCCCCATGACACAGGAATGAGCTGCGTGTTATGGGTGAGAAACTGAAGCTCTGAGGAATTAGGGAACTGGCCCCAGGTCACACAACCAGAGACCTGCAGAGCTGGAATCTGATGGCCTCAAAGGCTGGGCTTCTCCCAATCTTCTACCCAAGCACATGATGCAAGTGTCATTTTTCTAGGGCACAAAGACTGCTGTTCTGTCATCTGAATGCAGGTGGGAAAGTAGGAGCATTTTCTGGAATGCCTCTCTCCAGAGACAATGGAGTCAAACCCAGACTTGAGGCTCTGGAAGCCTGGTGGTCCCAGGTTTGCTATCTGTGGTTCTGCAAGAACAGATGAGAGCAGGCTTGCTCCCTACTGCTAGGGTTGACATTTGATTCTCAGAAGCATTTATTGAGCACCTACTACATAGCATATAGAAATGGGGTGGTAAAACACTTGGCTTCCTTCTGCCCCTCGCTCACCCTAGACTCAGGCACCTGCAATTGTTTCGATTCAGGGCTTCATTTCACTAATTCCTGGGGTGCCCTTCTCTCTCTCCCATCTCAATGATCACACTTCTGTTCATCATGAAGGACCTCAATCAAAGGTCACCTTATGGGATGTCTCTTCCTCCTGTGACCTCTGTGTCTTCCAGGACTATTCATCTCGCCAGCTGATCTAGAGGAAGTTCTGTCTTTCCCCAAAGCTCATGAGTTTCCCAAGGATGGAGTCTGTCTCTTGCTGATTATAATCACTTTCCATCTGAACACAGAGGATGATGGGGACACTAGGTAGACGATCTGTTCAGAAATGATGCCTTTACTACCAGAGAGCACTTTTCAATTTACAAACTTCTCGTCAGCTGCAGAGTCAAGTTCAGACCCTGACTGGGACATGGGCTGTTGCTTACCTCTCTGCGGATCTGCCTGATGGTATTACTGGAGGATTCCAGGAAATCATCCACCAAAAGCAGCTAGCAGAACGGTTGGCTCATAGTTAGCCTTCCAAAAATACAGTTGACTTCCATGGCTGGTGTTTTATCATTTATTACACTAGGTTCTGGGGCAATAGATGTTGATTTTTTCCACCTCCTAGGAGTCAGAAAACTTTTTCTCTAAGGGGCCCAAAATGAATATTGCAGGCTTTGTGGGCTATACGGTGTCTGTCCCTCTACTCCTCTGTGCTTTGGTAGCATGAAAGCAGCCACAGACCATGTGTAAATGAATGTGCATGGCTGTATGCTAATAAAACTTTATTTACATAAAGGGGCAGCGGGCCGGATTTGGACCAATGGCTGCAGTTTGCTGACCTTGGCCCCAGGAAATTAGAGGAAGTCAGAGATGGAATGTCCACTGTACCTATTTAAGGTTGCAGTTCTTTAACTTGGATCTCAGGATGTTAGCATCAATTGCAGAGTCACCGGGAGGAAGAACTCTGCAGAGGGGCAGGGGAGGGGGCATTCTTGGCTTGCAAAGTGGAGGACGACATCATAGGGCATCAAAGCGTAGGCTTTGGATTCAGACAGACACCTGTCCAGAACCCAACTCCATGACCTGCCATGTGTGACTTTGGGCAAGGAACCCCTCTCTGTTCAGCCTCAATTTCCTTATTTATAAAATGGAAATAATAACAACCTTCATTTCACAGGCTTTGGGGAGGATAAATCCCATCAAGCGCACAGCTACCTTGCCAGAATTTGTAGGAACATCTTCAAAATGCTGAATGGAGCATTACCTAGACTCTGGGCAGCAAGAAGAAAAAAAAATCGAAATAGAAAATGCTGACCTTCTATTAGCTTCTAGTACATGGAATTTCTCAGCAAGACCTTGTAAACCGCTTAACTTTCGGCAAGGCTGACATTTGGGGGATGATAAACTCAGGTCTTGCTCATAGCCAAGAAGCTTTTTAAAAGAGGACACCAAAGGTCTCAGTGTGGCAATTCCACACCTCTAATCTCGCCCCCAGCAGGTTCAGGCAGAGGATGGGGTCCTGCATGTCTGGGGCTCCAAGACCCACCTCACCAGGGTCTGGGCACGCTGCCCTCCCCCCTCCCTTGCCCAGTGTAGTGGGCGACGCAGGCGGGAGTCCCAAGGGTGGATACAGTTCTCCTGACAATCCAAAGCGGAGGGAAATTCAGGGAAAAAACACGGCTTAACGCTGGCAAGCAAGAAGATTAAAAAAGACTTCAGAGGGTAAAGAGAAGCTACAAACCCCGATCTGTCGTCTACTTCTGTATCAGAATGCTGGGTTTTCTCTTGATTCCAATAAGCTCTTTAAAAAATTCATGAGGTTTTTGTTTCTCTGCTTATTCATTCGAGTCCCCAGGATAAACTCATGAAAAGCGGCTTCTCATCGTGGGCATCCTGGGGGAAGGTATCATTTGTACAGTTCAGGCTAATAAATTACATAGTGTCAACATCGTCCATCACGAATGTCCCACGGCAATCCCAGGCCCTGTTAATGAGGGGTGGCCAGAGTAAGTAAGCTTTCTCAGGCTTCCTCCTCCTTTCTTTGTTTCCTTGCCTTCCATGTCTTAGGGGCTTCCTGGTGCCCGGCACTGGGGACACAGAAGTAAAAAGGCTATGGAGGGTCACGGTGAGGTGGGAGACAGGAGGATTCAATGGAGAGTCCTTTAAGGCAGTGTGCCAGGTGCAGAAATAGAGAGAGGCAGGGAGGCATCCTCAAGCATCATTTACAAAGTGCTTGCTGTATACTCACAGCTGCTCTGGGGAAGAGGGGAGGGCAGGAAGCAAACTATTAATCCATGCAAAACATCTACCTCATGCCTCCCACTGCCCCCACTTATATTGGACCCAGGAGCCGCAGATAGGGCTGACTGGAAAAAGCTGAAACTTTCACCCACAAGGATGCAAAAACTAGAAAAGACCTGATGTTCAACAATAGGGAGCCAGTTATGTAAATGAGGTTACTTAGGGACACATCAGGGAGCCATTAAAGTCATAAGGAAGAAGGTTGAGTTGAACAGAACACCAAAGAAATGCTTAGAAAATAACCCCAGGAGGGGTGCCTGGGTGGTGCAGTGAGCTAAGCATCTGACTCTTGGTTTCAGCTTGAGTCTGTGATCTCAGGGTCAGGAGATGGAGCCAGCATTTGGCTGCCTGGTCAGTGTGGCATCTGCTTGAGATTCTCCCTCCATTTCCCTCTGCCCCTCCTGCTCATGCGCCTGTGCTCTCTCTCTTTAAAATAAATACATCTGTGGCGCCTGGATAGCTCAGTGGGTTAAAGCCTCTGCCTTTGGCTCAGGTCATGGTCCCAGAGTCCTGGGATGCATCAGGCTCTCTGCTCAGCAGGGAGCCTGCTTTCCTTTCTCTCTCTGCCTGCCTCTCTGCCTGCTTGTGATCTCCATCTGTCAAATAAATAAATAAATAAATAAATAAATAAATAAATAAATAAAATCTTTAAAATAAAATAAATACATCTTAAAACAACAACAATAACCAACCAACCAAACAAACAAACAAAATACTCCAGGAATGGAAGGTGGATAATCTGTATTTTACCAGAGGAGATCATGGGGGAAAAAAAAGTTCACAATGACCTGGCTGTCCAGGAGAACTGAATCTGGAGGGATAGTATTCTGGTTATTGGGTTAGCTGCTGATGGAAGGATCTAGATCTTTGAAGAGCAGGGTCTCTGATATCGATGTTCGTATCTATAACTATACCTACATTCCTGTATCTCTATTTGTACCTGTACCTATATATGCACATATATCTCTAGCTCTATATGTCAGCATCAATATACCCATCTATAGATTTGTGACTGGGTCCCAGACTCACTGCCTGGTGGAGGGCACATGATAAACGGAAGAGAGAAGAAAAGATGTCTCTGCCATTCGCTCCTACATGCGGGGCCGTGCACAGTATCTTGCATACCGAGGCCAAAGGATCAATACTGGAAGCAGGAAGGAGGGCAGGATGAGCCGGAAGGGAGGACAGGAGGCAAGAGAGAAGAAAGGAAGTAAATGAGAGAAAGAGAAAAAAGGAAAGACAAAGAAAGCGGTAGCAAGGAAGGGAAAGAGAAGAATGACTCTGCTGCTCAGTCGCATCTATTCAAGAAGACGCCTCAGCCAGGACCCAGCTAGGATGGGACACCCACACAACTAAGTCCCTTAAGAAGCTGCTGTTCTTGATGGACCCAGAGCCGGACCTCCTGGAAGCTGCAGCCAGGGGACTCCCTGGGACTGTCTTGGGTCTCAGGCAGGCTCATGGCAAGGAGCTCAGGGCAGAGCTCCTTGGCCACTCTGTGGCCAGTCTCTGGCTGTCAAATCCCAAAGCCCACCTGGACCTGGCAAGGACCAAAATTTTCCTGTAGGTCTAATGGGGGACAGAGAATGGAGATTACAGAGCACATCTGTGAGCACAGCTTTTTTTTTTTTTAATTTATTTTTTATTTATTTTCAGCATAACAGTATTCATTATTTTTTCACCACACCCAGTGCACCATGCAATCCGTGTCCTCTATAATACCCACCACCTGGTACCCCGACCTCCCACCCCCTGAAGTGGCGGGGTGGGAGGTTGGGGTGAGCAAAGCTTTTTAAACTCCCCTTCTGGTTCTCTGTCTTCACCAGATTTGCATTTTACTTTTGGCAACTGCTGTCCTCTCTGCCAGCATTGTCCACTCAGGCTGGTTTCTCTCTGCACCTTGCTTCTCGAAACCTCCTGCTTGCATACCCACTAGCAATAAGGACCAAGCTCCAGCCTCTAGCTGTGCCCACCCTGTGCAGCTTCCCCAGCCTGCCCCAGTTTCTTCTTCAGGGCCCCCAAGTCACTCACGTGTTTTTTCCATCTAGTATCATATGGGAATATGGTGAGTGACATACTCTTTGGTGAACAAGACAGGCTGGAAATTCTGACTTAATCTTCTCAGGCCGGATGACCTCAGACACGCGACACGTCTGTTTTTGCCTCTGGATCCATTTTTCCACTTATAAAATGAGGATAGCATGAGCACATGCCCATTCAGATTGCTGGGAGTGTTCAGAGAGTTGATGCATGAAAAATTTTGGAGTGTGGAGAGTGTGCAGTAACCATTGGCCATCAGTACTATGGTTTGTCCACTGGAAAATTCTGTGAGGTCAGGAGGATAAAGACTATGGTTCCAATTTTCTTTCTTTTTTTTTCTTAAAAGATATCTTTATTTTAAAAAGAGAAAGAGCGTGAACAGGAGGGGCAGAAAGAGAGGGAGTGGGAACAGAGCCTGATGGGGCTTGATCTCAGGACCCTGAGATCACGACCTGAGCTGAATAGGGTTCTAATTTTCTAAAGAACAAGCCAAGGACCAGAGTGGTGAGTTGACATGCATGTGGTTGCACAGGATAATCAGCTAAGCCAGAAGTCAAACCTGATTCCTTGAGCCCGAGTTTTCAGATTCCAGCTCAGCTCCTTGAAGTCAAGCCCCAGGAGGCACGGGCTAGGGAGTGAGTGGGTCCCCATGGCTTGGACCCTGGTTAAGCATTCGGAGGAGAGGAGGTTCTCCTTCCTGACTTTAGTTTTCAGCCTTGGCGTGAAATTATGATATGTAGGACATGGGATTGTGCTGCCTTTTAGTACCTGACAATTAAATTTCTTCCAGGCACATCTCCATAAGGCCCATTTGGCCATTCTCAGCAGAATTGGAATGACCTATTCTAGTCCTTCTGCTTGGGACAAGAAGTTTGGTGCCCTCACGAGCTGTTTCTAATTGCAGCCATTCAAGAATTTCCTTAAAATTTTTTTTTTTAATTTTAAAGTAATCTCTATACTTAATGTGGGCTCGAACCCACAATCCCAATATCAAGAGTCACATGCTCCACTGACTGAGCCAGCAGGCGCCCCAAGGATTTCCTATATCATTTCTAGTTAGACTGCATGGTGTCCCTCTTTGGAGTACTGTCAACCCCACATTCAAGCAGAGAATTCAAAGGTCATCCCTGACACCCTGCTAGTGTCAGGATTCCCTCTCCCCCATCTGTTATCACCACACTTGGTACTTCAGAGTACAGTGTGGTAGTTAGGAAATTCTGGAATTAGACAGATGCTAGTCCAAAGCTCAGTTGTGACACTGAGTCTGAATTTGGGTAAATTATTTAGCCCCTCTGAGTCTCCATTTCTTCATCTGTCAAGTAGATATTTGGATAATGGAAAGCAGACAAATAATACTTCATAGGGCTGTAGTACTTCAGTGAGATGTATTCACTAGCTATGGTTATAACAATGCCACATAACAAATACCCCTAAAATCCTGGTGTCACATGACCATCAGCAATCCACAGAAGAAGAAATAGAAGTAGCCAGCACATTCATGCGAAGGCTTCACTGCAATAGGAAACAAAGAAAGTTAACTAAAGAAAACCCAAGAGGTGCCTGGATGGCTCAGGTGGTTGAGCATCCAACTCTTGATTCTGGCTCAAGTCCTGATCTCGGGGTCATGGCATCAAGCCCCAGGTCAAGCTCCATGCTCAGCATGGAGTCTGCTTGGGTTCCTCTCACTCCCTCTCCTTCTCTCCCCCACGCTCTTAAATGAATAAACAAAATCTTAAAAAAAAAAATAAAATAAAAAAGAAAACCCAAGATACTATTCTTCATCTATGCCTAATTGGTAATTTTTAGAACTTTTAGATTGATTTACTTTTTAGAACAGTTTCAGATTGACAGAAAATTGGAGAAGACAGTATAGAGTTCCCATATATCCCCAGTTTTGCCTATTAGTATCATCTTACTTACATCTTACTTACATTTGAGATGCTGTTGATACACAAGTATTAACTAGAGTTTATATTATATTTAAATTTCCTTACTTGTCACCTAATATTCCTTTTTGAATTCAGAATCCCACCCAAGATAACACATTATGTATATTTGCCATGTGTCTTTAGGTTTCACAGACTTTCCTCATTTTTTTTTTTTAAAGATTTTATTTGTTGGGGTGTCTGGGTGGCTCAGTGGGTTAAAGCCAGTGGGTTAAATAAATAAATAATATCTTTTTCTTTTTTTTTTTAAAGATTTATTTATTTATTATAATAAATAATCTTTTTTTTTCTTTTTCTTTTTTTTGAGATTTATTTATTTATTTATTTGACAAAAGGAGATCACAAGTAGGCAGAGAGGCGGGGAAGCAGGCTTCCCGCTGAGCAGAAAGCCTGATACAGGGCTCGATCCCAGGACTCTGGGATCATGACCTGAGCCGAAGGCAGAGGCTTTAACCCACTCAGCCACCCAAGTGCCCCGACTTTACTCATTTTTGATGACCTTGAGAATTTTGAGGCGTACTGCTTAGGTATTTTGTAGAATGTCTCTATTAGTACCAAATAATTTATTTTAAAGTTTTTATTTTTTATTTATTTTCTTGTTTATTTATTTATGTAATCTCTACCCCCAACATGAGGCTTGAACTCACAAACCCAAGGTCAAGAATTGCATGCTTTTCCAACTGAGCCGGACTGAGCCGGGCAAGTGCCCTGTCTGATTTTTTTTTTTTTTTAAGATTCTATTTATTTGAGAGAGAAAGAGTGAGTGAGCAAGAGAGAGCATGAACTGGGGTGGGGGAAGGAAAGGCAGAAGGATGGGGAAGAAACAAGTTCCCTTTGAACAAAAAGCCTGAATGGGGCCCGATCTCAGGCCCCTGAGATGGTGACCTGAGCTGAAGGCAGATGCGTAACTGACTGAGCCACCCAGGTGCCCTTGTTTTTTGTTTTATTTGTTGTTGTTGTTTTGTTTTGTTTTGTTTTGAATGAATTGACTGGGGTTGTAGTTTTTTGGGAGGAAAACCAGAGAGATAAAATGCAATTTTCATCACATCATATCAACGGTATGTAATATTAACATGACATAGGACCCCTGATAATGGCCTTGATGATCTATCTGGTGAGGTAATGTCTGTCAGGTTTCTCCACTGTCAAGGTACACTTTTGCCCCCTTGCCACACTGAGCACTTTGGAGGGAAGTCCATGCATAGACCCTCTTCAAGGGCAGAATACTTACATTAATTCTTTGTAATTCTTCTGCATGGGATATTTGTCTTTTCTTCTCATTTATTAAGTTACTTAATCATTTAGTTATATGAGTATGGACTCATGGCTGTTTGTTTTATACACTGAGTTATAATCCAATAATTCTTTATTTTTCTTGCTCAAATTGTTCCAGCTTGGGCCACTGGGAGCTTTTCAGTTGGCTTCTATGTTCCTTTGATAAACTCTAATCAATTTCTTTCTTTCTTTCTTTCTTTCTTTTTTTTTTTTTTTTTTGGAGCATTCTTACAATTTGATAGTAGAAGATGCTTCAGGCTCATCTTGCGTGTTTATGGTTCTGGTCACTGAGTTGGCTATTTTTTCCAGGGATCCCTGGTTCTTTTTATGGGGGAATGGTGTTACAATCCAAGACATGGCCATTAAATATTCTTGTTGCTCTTGGGGTATTATTGCTTCTAGGCCTACTCAGTGGACAGAGCAAGGAAATGTAGGCTACTATACTAACCTATGTTTGTAAATAAGTGTGGATATAAGTACTTCTATATGTGCCAAGAGGTACATATATTAAACTACACATGAGTTCATACTGATGTCTCCAGGTCTAATCCATTACCCCACAAATCATTCAGCCTCCTCTTGCACATTTTATACTCCAGCAATGGGAAGCCTGGCTCCCACCACACACCATCCGTTTACAGAATTCTTCAATTCCAGAATACACATACAGTGGTCTCAGAATCATTACCCTGGACCCCACGGACATCAACTTTACCAACTAGAGTACAGTGTTTGTGTGCTGTTCCTTTTGCCTTTAGTCTTAGAGACTGCACATTTCCAAAGTTACTTAGATCGGCACATTTTCCTCCTACCCCCTTTAGTGTTGTTGTTCTGTATATTTGTAATACATGTAGATTCTTCATCACAGTCCTCACAAAACATGGGAGCTGGTGTGGACCTTCATGAGGATGCAGGGCAAGTACAAGGCAACGTCAAGTGAGACTAATGCATTTGGCACGGAAATTAGCTGCAGTGTCTCACATCAACTCCTCTCTCATATTACAGAATTTACCAGGCATCATTTAATTAATTATTTATTTTTTGAGAGAGAGAGAGAGAGAGAGAGAAAGAGAATCTCATACAGGGGCTTGATCTCACAACCTTGAGATCATGACCTGAGCCAAAATCAAGTGTTGGACACTTAACCAACCAAGCCACCCAGACACCCCAGATAATTTATTCCTTCCTCACAATCATCCATGTCCTGGGGATCCAAGGTATATCAGACACGGGTCTAGGTAAGTTTAGGAAGGCACAGAAGGCATGGGCGTAGCTCACATTAAAACCAGGCAGACAATGAAACACAACATGAGAGAGCAGTTCAGAAAACAAAGTCTTCACTTCCAGGAGGGTTTGAAACCCACAGGAAGATCTGGGAAATTTGTGCAAGATGATGTCCAGGAAACTGAAAGGGAAGAGACTACTTGGAGGGGAAAAACATGGGGTGGAGAAAAGTCAGCAGTCCTGTGAATGGTGGCTAGTTTCCTGAGATCCTTTTGTTTCACTTTTCAAATCAGAAACAGCTTTGTCACTTCTATGCCTAGAAAAGGATGTCAAGACATCGGGCTCATAGAAGAACAAACAAAAAAATACAAAATGGCTGCCTTTATTCCACTGCAGGACAAAAGCACAGTTTACTCCATCAGTCTCACTGGTCAGACATTTAGTTTCTTTTCAAACTTTCACTGTTATAACAGACCCTATAATAAAAATATATATTTGCACTTGTCCAGGTTTTGCCTTAGGATAAATCCCTATTTTTAAGTAGTTAGGTCAAAGAGTGTGTGCATTCTAAGTTTTCAATATAGACTGAAAAATTTCCCTACGTGCACCAGTTTACACATTAAGACACACGAGAGGCCACAGCTGTATTATTGATAGTAATTTCCTGATGTCATTCTTTGTAATATGCTGGCTCTGGGTGGCAATGCCACAGGATATCATGAGTGACATGATACCAACTTGGCTGTCACCATTCACCTTCATCTTCCTCCCCACATTGAGTTCTGCGGCTCAGACAAAAACTTCCAAAATCCCCCACAAGCCACATTTGGAAATGTCTCCAGACTTTTTCTGTCTTCCCCACTGACAGCTTGAAAGCAGACAGCTTAGCAGTCTGAGCTTAGCAGTTCAGCCTGAAAGCAGTATGTTCATTTTCTCTTGCAGGTTGGGTACAGAAAAACTGAACTAGAGGCACGGAGGCCTGTGCTGTGATGGAGGGATGACCTAGTCTTTAAGAATATTTCATTGACGTGCCTGGTGTGAACCAGGATTTCTGCAGCTACAGCCCTGGGGTCCCTTCATGCAGATAGATCACTTGAGGCCCCCAGGACAGAGCTCTGCAGAGAGAATTCCCATCACTCTGGACACACACATCACGTCCCAGCCCCTTGGAACCGATATTTCCGTAACTGGGGATGGCAAGCTGGTGGGCAGCCCTGGAATCTTGAGAGAAGGGGCTTTAGGTGGGGTTTAACCAAGACCACTTGTCTCATCTCTAGTTCCAAATCTCCCTATGCTTTGAGTAAAGCAGGGTCATGAAGGAGGAAAAGTGAAGCCCAGAGAAGGGGAGACATTTGCCTGGGACCACACAGCAAGTCAGCCTGCCTAAAAAGCTTTCTGAGCCTGCGTCCTTATCAGACCTGGCTGCCTCCCACGTGGCAGACCCCTAGAAGCATTCTAGATCTCGGTACATGGTGAGACTTGTGCAGCGGCTTGTTTATAAGGCTGCATTACTGAGCTTTTAAAAGTCCAGATGGTTCCAGTTGTGGGGATCTACAGGCCATGAAACTGTCACGCTCACAATGCAGTGTCTCTCGCTCGAGGTAATTATGTCATCTGTTTGCAGAAAAAGGCCCCTGGTCCAGGCTGTCACGAGAGCTGTCGCAGCATGGAGCCGCAGCCGGGTTATGGAGGGCATGTGATGGGTCTGTGCAGAGTCACTCTGCTGGGTCTGCGCTGCATTCTCCTGCACAACAAGGGCCTGATGTGCTTGGGGAGAGCGGGAATCAGGTACGCGCGCCTCATTCTTTTCCTACGTCTTGTCCCTGAGCAGAACTGCAGCCAATGCTCCTGGCCCTTTCCCAGCGCTGCAGGAATGCCCTTCTCTACTTTTGCCTTCAAAACCAGCTTAGGAGGCACCTGGCTGGCTCAGTGGTTGAGCCTCTGACTCTTGATTTTGGCTCAGGTCATGATCTCACCAGTCCTGGAATCGAGCCCTGTGTACAGTCCAGTGCTCAGTGGGCTCATCTCTCCCTCTGCCTCTCCCTGACTTATGCAGTCTCTCTCTTTCTAAAATAAATAAATCTTTATTTTTTCTTTGTTTAAAAAAGATTTTATTTATCCACTTGAAACAGAGAAATACACAGAGAAGGAGAGAGAGAGACCATGAGCAGGGGGAACAGTAGAGGGAGAAACAGACTCCCTGCTGAGCTGGGAGCCTGATGAGGATGGATGAATGACTGGATGGATGGGTGGAAGCCCAGGACCAGTAGGAGATCATGACCTGAGCCCAAGACAGATGCTTAATCATCTGAGCAACCCAGGCGTCCTAAAAAAAAAAAAAAAAAAAATCAATCTTTAAACAAACAGACTAACAAACAGATAGACAAGCAAACAAAGAAACCAGCTTAGAACTGTGGGTACCAATCCTGCATATGGGGTTTTCTGTCTGATCCAGGACAGGCCATTTCACCCGTCTCATCACATATTTCCTCATCTCTAAGTCGGTGTCAGTAAAAGATCCAGCTCCACAGGTTGTTGCAAAGATTAAGCAAAATAATTTTGAGGAGGGTGAGGGTCTCCTCAAAATGGGAATAAACCTAATCTTAAATGTAGGGTGTGAAAAAGTGACATCATGTTTCCATTCCAGTTGATCCGCCAAGACCCGTGCACCTGGGACCTCCAAAGTCTTCCTCTTAAACGTCCCAGCTGCACCCTTACCACGCTGACTTTTCTTGGGTGGTTCGTGGATCCCAGGGCTGGACATCACAGGGAGAGGCTTCCATAGCAGAGAGTGACTTGCCTCATGTGCCAGAGGACCACCCGGCCCCCAGCGACCAAGCTGAGCTCCCAGATCGCAGCACTCAGCCTCACACTTTTTAGTCCCATTCCCCTTGCCAAGTACCTGGAGTAAATTCTGTAAGGTCAGGAACCCTGTTTGTCTTATTTATATCACTGTGTGGCCAGCATCCAGAACAAGGACTTGGCACACAGTCTCCATTATACGTTGAAGGGATGAACGGGTGGATGGATGGATGGATGGATGGATGGATAGGTGGATGGATGGATGGATGGATGGATGGATGGATGGATGGACGGATGGATGGATGAATAGGTGGATGGATGGATGAATGGATGGATGGATGGATGGATGGATGGATGGATGGATAGGTGGATGGATGGATGGATGGATGGATGGATGGATGGATGGACGGATGGATGGATGGATGGATAGGTGGATATATGGATGAATGACTGGATGGATGGGTGGAAGCCCGGCAAGCATGGGAGGAAAGAAAGAAGGAAGCAGAGAAGGAAGGAGGGAAAGAAGTAAAGATGACTGGACGGACATACAAGGTGTGAAATATCAGCCCCAATTCATGCCTAAAAACACTTCATAAGTGACCACTTTTAGTGATTTAGCATTTTAGACCATTTAAAACATATATATTTTTTAAATAGAAAAAGTAGGTCAACATCTTTCAAATCATAGTCTAGGAACTTGCTGACTCTGCATGAATTTGCCAGCTTCTTGCTGCCTTACATAATGATCACAATTACACAGGTAAATATGTTTAGAAAACATAGTCTCTATCACATGGATCTGATTTCTGTGCATGCCTCTGGGAAAAAGGTCAAAGGATACCAGAACAGGAATGAAAGCAAACATTTACTGAGTGCCTACTAGGCATCAAATTGGTTTATCAAAATACTACCCCATCAGAGCCTTTCAATTCTGCATGGAGAATAATTTCATGCCTGTTTCTCAGGTGAGGGAACCCAGATGACATGAGGTTTTAGGGCCTGTGGGAGACCACACAGCTGGTAAATGGCAGAGCTGGCTTTGAATTCAGCTTTGCTCAGTCCCACATGGCCTGCCTGGGAAGAGGAAGAGGGCCTTCTGGAAAGGCAGGAATGGGATGGGTTGACCACTGTCTCAGGACAGTGCTTAGCTGTGCTGGCTCATTAATTTCACAGCAATCCTGTAGGAAGGGAACCGTTAGCATCCCCATCTCGCAGGTGAGGAAACTGAGTTTCAGAGCTGAACATCACTTCTGAAGTCCTTGATTTAATCCTCAAGAAAGGTTTTCAAGGTCAATCAGATTTCATGGCAATATGGCCCCAGTGAAGGCAGACAATGGGCTTGGGGCCCCATGGGCTCGCTCAGTGCCCTAAATTCCTTCATTACACTCTCCTCAGAGTCACAGTGTGTTGATTCTGGTTAAAATGCAAATCGTACCTGGAGGGATAACACAGAAAGCCATTATTGGCCTGGAATAAAGCCAGGTCACATTTGTGTCCAAATTCCATTTTCAATACCTTTGGGTTTCTTTCTAATAACTTTAATTTTTTTTCCCTAAGTAATTCATGTTCATTGTAGAATTTTAGAAAATGCAGAGAGGTTAAAAAAAAAAGAATAAAGAAAAAAATTGCTCATAATCCCTGTGAGGCAGCCATTTCTTTCCATATTATCTAGTAGCGGTGCTCAAATTTAAAACTATACATTTCTCACTCTCCACACAGCTAATTACCGGCTGATGCCATCTCCACGCTGGTTAGAGGGTGGATGGGGAGAAGCATGTGATCCAGAAATGACCAATCCAAGCACCCGAGCCCTGTCCACAGTGATTGGTTCATGAAAGGAAGACTAATCAAACCCAGGCATAAGCCAATTAGAGTTCTGCCCAGACTTTTCCCTGGATTCCAGATTCCCTGGAATCAGTGAGAGAGTGGTGCTTTTTTTTTTTTTTTTTCAATTGTCCTAAGTTGCAAAGAGGCTGGGACCCGAGATGTCCACTCTTGCCTCAGTCTGTGGAGAGTTTGCCAAAGAATAAAGCCAACTCCACAGAAAATAGGATATCTGAGACACATGGAGAGAGAGAGAGATTGCTGACATTGTCTGAGTACCTGGCTCCAACTACACCTGAAGCCAGTATTTTAATAGAGTTTTTAGTTATTAAATTGAACCATATCCAGCTCCAATATTTGGCAATTTTTGATCCCAAAAAGACAAGTTCATATCATTCCACTAAATACATGAGACAACAAATCCCCTTTGCTACTTTGGTAAGTTTAAATTGAGTTTCTGATTCTTGCAACTGAAAGAATGCTGTCCAATATACCTGTCATCCAAAGAAAATCAATATTCACATTTCGGTCTCTCTCTTCCCATACTTACTTCTTTGTGTGCCTATATCTGTATATGTTTGTGTAATAGAGTATAGCCCAGTTTAATATAATATAATAAACATGTGATACTTTATTTTTATTTTTTCTTAAGATTTATTTTTTTATTGGGCGGAAGGGGCAGAGGAAGAGAGAGAATCCTGAAGCAGACTCCCTGCTAAGAAGGATTCCAACACAGGGTTCAATCCTAGGACCCCAAGGTCATGACCTGAGCCAAAATCAAGAATTGAACCCTTAACTGACTGAGCCACCAAGGTGCCCTAATTTGTGACATTTTAATTTAACTTAACTTTAAGTTAATTTAACTTATTATCTGTATAAATTCGTTGTTCAGTAACTGCCTTCTCCTACAGACTGAAAGTTAATGTCTGCTGTCCTTCACAGAGAACACAGAGGCAGGACTATACTAGCTGCTCAGTAAACATTCGTTGACTATATCAATATAGGTATATGCTAAAAAGTGGAATCCAGCACACAGAAGTGATTTGGAGACAAGCCAGTCTGCAGCCAGGTACCTACATCTATTCCATAAAAGTGAGATACACTGTCCCATTAGAGTCGGGTCCACATGCCCAGCAAATCAGTGAAAACTGAACACTTGCATTAAAATTTAAATGGTAAGCCAGCTAAACCTAGCAGGTTAGAAAGAAGACCAGCACCTGCTGAGGAAAATACGTTGTTCAACTTATCAGCCTTTTTAAAAAAAAGATTTTATCACAGGCGTGTGACTCATTACTGCCTCCTCCAGGTGGCATAGGGAAATGCAGGGGAAGAAATGGAATGTAGTTGGTCAAGCCATTAGTCCTGCTACTGCAAGCATCATAGGCTCAGTGATGACCAGAACATGGAGGTGTGCTCTCTCATTGTTGCTGTAGTTCTTGTGACCACTGTATTGTATCCAATATTCCCATCATCAGCACTAAGAGTGGCTGGTGGGAACAGCCAGGCAAGATGCTAAGAGGTTCTTAAGTGTTATCTCATTTCTTATAATATCCTAGGAAATGGATACTTTTAGGGATCCATGTTACAGATCAGGAAGCGGAGTCTCAGCCAGATGAAGACTTTTGCCCAAGGACACATAGTTTGGTAAGGGGCAGAGCTAGGACTTGAACCCAAGGTATTCTGGCCCTTCCTGCTCTGTTGATTTTCTAGATGATCTAATCGACCCTTGCCATTGTACATGTGAGGACCACAAGGCTCTGAGCAGCAACACCCCACCCCCAGTTCTGAAGTTGTAGAGGATCCCAAATACCTATTAGGACCTTTACCTGTTTATACTTCCATTTGGTTTTTCAGAAATGATCCTAAGTAGAGGATGGGAGGGGTCCTGATGTGGTGAGGCCCATGTGGGATCGAGCAGAAGATACTGACTAATGTTTGCATTCTCGGCAAGTACTGACTGGGAGGGTGGCCGGGGCCATCAGTGAAGTCCACATGTTGGAGGCTGGGGGTACATGTGATATTGCTCACCATCGGGCCATCTGTGGTGACAGCAAGCTGAGTCCCTCCAAGCGTCGGCCCCTAAATCAATGGATGAGTAAAGCGTGGTGGACACACACACAAGGGAGTGCCATATGGCAGGCCTAGATGCGGGCATGGCAGTGTGGGTGAGTCTTAAAGTCACAGTACCATGAAGACAAGGAGTAACAGGATGCAGCCCACAGCACAGTACCTTTTAGGTAAATAAAAAATACATGCACACAAAACATGTTTTCCAGGAACAGGTACAAATAAAAGGACATCAAACAGGTCAGACTGGCTGCCTGTGGGGTGCACATGGGAGGGATGGATAAGAGTGGGGCATGAGGATCAATGGAAATGAATGAACAAATAAACAAATGAATGACACATGGGAGATGCTTGCAGACAATAGTGTGAACGTGTCATAAGCCAAGAAACATACATGCCTCGACCTCAGCCCGCGATATTAAAAAAAATAATAAAACTCAAAACAAAATCACCCTACCAGGCTCATGAGCAAAATAAAGTCACAGTGGAAGGAGCCCAGCATTTCTAAGACATGTAAATTATATCAGGTGCTGTGCTAGGGGTGTGTTATCTCATTTGCTCTTCAACTGAATATGGGAGGGAAGTACTGTCTGTTTTATAGATGGGGAAGGTTGAAGAGAGAGGAGAAGCAAGTTGTGTATTCACTGGAAGAAGGTGTTTCTCACCTGGGTTGTCCAAATCCAAAGCCATTGGTTTTTGGATGGCCCTGGGGATTCCACACCCTGCATGGTTCACTTTCTGGGAAGGGAGCAGAAAGACATTCTCAGATTAGCTTCAGAGAAAAACTGACAAGTCTATAGGATGGCCCCATTAAAAAAAAAAAAAAGCGTCATGTGACTTAGCACAGAAAATGAGCTGTAAGGATCTGAGTCCAGGTGCTAGCGGCACCTGGGAGCAGGGAGGAGTCTTTGCTGGTGGCCCCTTGTTTTTAGCACACCCAGCTGGGCTGACCCACAAGAGGGCTTAATATACTTTCACACGTGGTTCTTTAGATGGGAAGTACAGGCTTTTCTCTAAACCTTTATGTATCATCTGTATGTCTTAGAAGAGCATAAATGGCTTTTGTAATCAAAAAGGAATGAGAAAGTATTTTCTGTTGGAAGGAAAATGTTTGTTTACTATGAATGGGCAGAGGAAATCTGAAGCCATCACCGTCTGACATTCCTGTCTCCCAGGGTAATGATTACCTGTTTATTTGCAGGGACTCCGACCATCCTTAGAACCCACTGGGAGCATGGTTCAGGGCAGAGGGCTCCAAAGGAAAAAAGCAGCTTTTTCCTAGTGTGATGCTGCGCATTTTCTTTGACAATGAAACCTCTGTTTGCACACCTGCAAAATGGGCATGATGCCAACTATGACATCAAGACAAAATGAGAGACTGCATGGGAGGGGTTTAGTACTAAGCTTAGCACAGAGCAGGGGCTCAACACAAAATAACCTTTTTTTTTAAGGTCTTATTTTAAAGTAATCTCTACACCCAACATGGGACTTGAACTCACGACCCCACGAACAAGCGTTGCCTGCTCTTCTGACTGAGCCAGCCAGGTGCCCCCTTAACAGGTAATCATCTTTTGATGGTGACAGAGGGCCTCAGCTGGCAGAAACAGTGGGGACAGAGGTACTCAGCACAACTGTGCCAGTCCTGTCAGGCTCTTCGTTCAGATTTCTACTTTGAAGGATTCAGAGCCCGAGTGGCTGATTCCTTGTCCTCCCTCAGCCTCCTGGAAAGTAATGCCAGGGAAGCCTTAATTCCTGGATAAAAAGACAATGAAGTATCATTTGGGCCAATTTCGTCAGTGGAGCACTCTGGGTGCTCAGGAAAAACTAGAGAATTCCAGCACAGCCCACAGCTTCCAGGCCAGGGACCTGGACCAAGTGATTAGAGGTGAAGAGATGAGAGTCTAGAAGCAGAGAGAGTAGGTGTTGCCTGAGGATGTGACGAACTGTACCCAGACCGAAGCCTGGGAATTAACGGACCCCACACACATCTCTGAGGTTCTGGCAGTAGTTTCTGAGGAAACACACACACACCAGCTCAGGGAACTGTATTTAGAATTTTCTTTCACCTCAATCACATCAGAAATGATACCGCAGATTGTCCTACCACAATTCACCATCGCTTTCATTCTTGCCTTTAAAGTAATAGGAATATCTCTACCATATTGAGTGAATTCTATTAGCCAGACACTGTGCTGACATCTTTACAGAAATTAGCTTATTTAATCCTCTGAACACCAGGTAGCAATTAGGATTCCGATGGATTGTAAGGACCAGAAATAAAATAACTGTGGCTTAAGAAAGAAAGCTCATTTTTCTCTCGTGCTAAATGAATTCAGAAGTAGTTGGTTCAGAACAGATGTCAATGACTGGATTTCCGTAATTCTTGAGGCTCTGTCATCCTCACCATGTGGCTTTCTCCCCATGGTCCAAAATGGCTGCTTGAGCTCCTGCATCAGAACTACATTCCAGTCAGCAAGCAGGAGGAAGGCACAAAGAAAGTCTCACTTCTCCCTCTTAGGGTTCTTCTAGTCAGGTGCATTTGATGTCTGTTTTTTATATCTCCCCAGCCAGAATTACTCCCATGACTACCCTCCCCAGCCAGAATGACTCCCATGACTACCCTTAGCATAGAGAGTGATGAAAAATAAGGCTTTCACTCTAGGTGAGCATGAGTCCACTTCCAAGTCAGAGGAGGAAATGTGAGAATGGCTATTTGGTAGAGAGAAGACTCTTCTGGCTTTGGCCACAGAGTTAGCAATAATTTTTGCTTCCCAGAAACTGAAATTCAAGGGAGACAAAGGCTCAGAGAAAGGTCAGAGGTCACTCAGATAGTATGTGACAGAGCCAGGATATGAACCAATGCCCGTCTGAGGGAGCCACTGGGATCTTTGAAATCTCTGTAAAAAGATATAGGTGGGAAGTTCTGCAAACAACGGAAGCCCACAGAGACACACCTTCAAAATCACAGGCTTCAGACACACCTTCAGATTCGCAAACTCACTGGATTTTATATGCAGAGTTTCAAACCAGAGCCATTTTGACAACTGAATCCAAATCCCCAGGAAACGGTAGTTTCTAGCCAGGGCTGTGACAGAGCCTTAATTTCCACAACCCCAAGAATGTCCTCCTCTGTAGGACCCAGGGAACAGGCTGTGAATTTGGTTTAGAAGGTCCTTTCCTGGCCAGGCTAAACCAGGAAGGAAGGAGGTCAATGCCAGCCGTGAGATCACACCCGGAGGTCCCTCTCTAGGGTGACGGCAGGGTGTTTGGCAGGGAGGCCATTTGTCTCCTGCCCTCTCTGGTTCAGAGGATGTGCAAATAATCATGGTGATTTGAATTGCTGCTCAGAGCAGGGAGATAATGACATCCTGCTGAGGAGTCTGTGAGGAAGGTTGCGTCCAAGGTGAACCCTCCTGTTTTGTGCTGACATTCAGGGCCCACAGCACCTTGATTGTGGTTTCTGCCAGCCAACCGTGGGTGCAAATCACCCGGCAGGAGGACAAAGGCAAGTAACAATGATTGTAGCAGAGCCCCTTGGCGCTCAAGTTCCTGACTTCCTCCTTACAGCACCTCCCTAAGGACCACACATCAGTCCCTGCTTACAGCAGAGAAAACAGAGTCTTTTAAAAATTTTTAAATGTAAATTCCATTTAGTTAACCTATACTGTATGTTAGTTTCAGGGGTAGAATTTAGTGATTCATCAGTTGCAAATAAGACCCAGTGCTCATTATATCACATGCCCTCTTAATGCCCATCAACTGGTTACCCATCTCCCCTCCAGCAACACTCTGTTCTCTATGGCTAGGAGTCACTTACAGTTTGTCTCCCTCTCTGTTTTTATTTTATATTAGTTTTCCTTCCCTTCCCCTATGTTCATCTGTTTTGTTTCTTAAATTCCACATATGAGTGAGATCATATGGTATTGTCTTTCTCTGACTGACTTATTTCGCTTAATGTTATACCCTCTAGTTCCATCCACATCACTGCAAATGGAGAAAACAGAGTCTCAAAGACAAAGTGATACAATCGCTTTGGAAATCTGTTCGTAAGTTTCTAGTAAAGCAATACATAGTCTTCTCATTCTTATCACAGGACCAATTCTTCTCCAAGGTATTTATCCACAAGAAATGAAAACAAAAACACTTGCATGGGACATCCCAAATGTCCCTCAACAAGAGAATGGCAGGGATTGGGGGGGCAGAATTATGAGTCTATACAGGAGAATAGTACTCGGCAATAAAAAGGGATGAACCACAGACGTTCAACAGTGTGGATGAATCTCACAGAAATTATGGAGTATGTACAATAGGAATTCCTGCACCTGAAGTTCAAGGGCAGGCAGAGGTTCCCAATGGTGATAGGAATCAGAGGTGTGTTCACCCCTGGGGGAAGGGTGCTGAGTCAGAAAGGGGACAGGGAAGTTTCTGGAAGGATTTTATAGAAATTGATCGGAGTGATACAAGAGTGTTGCCTTTGGCAAAACTAAAGGAGCCATGGACTTAAAATTTCCGCATATTACCATATGTAAATTTTGCTTTGATAGAATCTAGAGAAAAGAATAAAGAGGTGAAGTGATTCGTCCTGTTACACAATGAGAAAATGGACCCAGTTGTGCCATAAACCAAGAGCCAGGCAGAACCAAACACAGAAAGGATGGCTGACTGCCGCTTTTCCAGGGACTGGGACGATCTCTGTTCAGGGTGCGTGTGTTTCTGAGTGTTCTCCCCGAGTGGGGCTGGGGTGGGGCTGGGGCAGAGATCGATGTGATGGCCACAGTCCTGTCCTGATGAAGTGTTTGACTTGGACAGGGGAGCAGCCACTGCCAGGTCGCATGGGGTGGTGGGCATGGGGGCTAGTGGATGCTGGGGACCAAGTCCTGATTTTCTGGACAAAGGGGCAGCAAAGCCAGAAAGGACTAAGGGAAGAGAGCGACATAATGCAGATGTAAAGAACAGGCCAGGCAAGCGACCTGCCATGCGGAAAGAGAGAACGTGGTCCATCTGGGGACAGAGCTGCTTCCAACAGTCCTCCCTAGAGATGGGACAAGCAGTGGTGAAAAATGCCATCCCTAAAAATCATAGAAGGGCCTATGCTTATACACTACTTACTCTGTGCGAAGCACTTTTTATACATTAACTCATTAAATCCTCACAAGGGCCTTATGCAGTCAATCGTCCCCATTGCAGACAACGGATTTGAGGCTCAGAGTGTAGAAGCCATCTGCCTAGTGTCCCCCAGAGGGTAAGTGGTAGAAACAGGATTTGAGTCCAGGTCAGCTGTGTCTAGTCTCATTACCCGTTGTCACTCTGCTGTCCATCTATTGGGGCAGAGAGGGACTGATCTCAAAGTCCTGCAGTGGCCACTTCAAGATTTCATTCTGCAGCTGACAGGAGCTAGCCCCTCTCTGAGCTTCAGATTCCGTGTCTGAACAATACAGATGTTAACCATGTCCACCTCAAATAGTGAATGCAGAGTGTAAAGCAGCAAACGAGGGGTCTGGCTTGGACGACACCGTCCTGTATGGAAGCTGTCACTACGTGATGGGAAGACCCAGTGAATGGCTACCACGCCAGGACCTGCTACATGCGGGCACTCTGCTAAGGGGTTTGCGTGAATTTCTGCATAAAATGCTCACAGGAGCCTGTGAGTTACAGGCCGTGATTGTCACACACCCCACAGACAAAGGAGGTGAAGGAGAAAGGTCTGTAACGGAATTGATGCCATAAGCAAATACATAATAACAAACACATAAGCAAGGCTTGAGCCCGGAGCGTCAGGCTTCGCAGGGCGAACCCTGACCTCCCCAGTGCGACAGCCCCATGTGCCTGGTGAGCGCAGAAATGGTCACGGCTGATTGGAGGTGAGCTAGGCATGTTGAAAACACACAAGATCCTGAAGACTTTGTTTCTAATATTGTACATAATTTTTCCTATTGATAATGTGTTGACATGATACCCTTTAGATGTACTGGGTTAAAACAAGAGATTATTGTGGCGCCTGGGTGGCTCAGTGTTTTGGGCTGCTGCCTTCGGCTTGGGTCATGATTTCAGGGTCCTGGGATCGAGCCCCGCATCGGGCTCTCTGCTCCGCAGGAAGCCTGCTTCCCTCTTTCTCTCTCTCTCTCTCTGCCTGCCTCTCTGCCTACTTGTGATCTCTGTCTGTCAAATAAATAAATAAAATCTTTAAAAAAAATAAATAAGAGATTATTAAAATTAATTTCAACTGTTTCTTCTTACTTTTTTTTTTTTTTTTGAATGTGGCTTCTAGAAAATTATAAATCACCTGCAAAGTGTGCACTAGGTGTCTTTGGGATGGTGCTACCCTAACCACTGTACTACGTGGCTCCCAGAGGATGGGGTGAGCCACGAGGCTTGCCTCCCAGCCCTTCTGCATAGTCCTTCTGATGTTGCTGTACTTGAGCTTCAGCCAGTGAGCCAGTGAGCTGATTACCTTGTCCCTCACGCCTTAGTGAGTGAGTGTGTGTGTGTGTGTGTGTGTGTACGCACGTGCACACTCACGTGCAGGCAAACGTGTGTCCTCTTCAAAGTCACTTCCCGCTAGGCTCCTTCTTCACCACGGTTAACATCACAACCTCTCACTGAGGGTGGGAGAGGGCAGAGAGCCCCCCCACCCCGGGCCCCCGTGCGAACACAGAATCTCCACCCTCCGCTCCCACTCCTGCTGGCCGCTCCCTCTGATGGCCCACCAGCCCTGCATTTCCAGGGTCTGGCCCCCGGCAAGGTTATTGAAGCCGAGATCGGTTGTCCTCCCTCTCCCAGGGAAAATAAAAATATTCTAATTAAAGCTGGGAAGGCCCTGGGAACAATAGGGCTGGCGCCAGGCTGATGGATATAATTCAATTTGCAGCGTGAAGAGCAGGACTCTGGGCTCTCGCCATTACCATGTGGATTGTGGAGCGGACTTGATTCAGAAGTAAATTTAGTGAATGCAGGCCAGCCAGAGTGGCGGTGGAGGTAGGGGACTTGCGTCCTGTTCTATCCGCAGTCAGGGAACAGGCCAGGCCATGGGGTGCGGAGGCTCAGGTACACCTGGCTCCTCCAAACTTCAGCTTCCACATCTGGAAACAGGGGATAATTTTGGTACCCCACCTGCTCGGTCTTCATGAAGACCGAGGAGGGCAACTTAGGCAAAGGGCTTGGTTCAGGGCCTGGCACAGAGTAAGCGCTCAGTGAAACAGGGCAGTTCTCTTTCTCTCTCTCTTTCTCTTTATAATGGGGTCGGGAGGGGCAGAGATAGAGAATCCCAAGCAGACTCCTCGGCTCAGCACAGAGCTGGACATGGGGCTCGATCTCATGACCCCAAAATCATGACCTGAGCCAAATCAAGAGTCTCACACTTAACCCACTAAGCCACCCAGGTGTCCTGGGGCCACTCTCTATTATTTTTGCTCCTTTCCCCCATGGTGACATTGGACATCACCAATTGTCATGTTCTCAGCAGGCATCTAATCCTACAGACAGGCACCTGGTTCCAGGGGCGATGCCCTGGGAAGGCAGTGAGCGGAGGAGGGGGAGAAGCGAGAGAAAGGCTCCCGTGTTGGTCTGTGGTCATAGCTAAAAATAGCCATCGCAATTAAATGGGAAAATATTATTATACTAACAGCTGGCTACTGAAGTAGGGTCGGGAATAGAAGGTAAAGTTGCAAAGGGCTGGTGTCAGATCTCCTACAGCTTTTGGAGAAGTCTGAAGTGACTTTGTACTAGACAACAAAACTAACTGATTTTTTTTCCCCCCTCGGGGCAGAGGGTAGGAAAGTGAGATTAGGAGAGCCTGAAGAGATGGGAGACAGAGGAGACACAGCCAGATGGGGAGGGTTGGAGTTGAGTGAGGGAAAGGGGGCTTGAATCACCCCCATCACCACCACCAAACCCAAAAAGTGTTGATCCAGGGATTTTTGAAAAATCCTCATGCCTAGTGTTCCATTTGGAAGCTGTTCTCACTAAAGCAATGTTGACCTTGACTGTCTTCTACTCCGCCCCTGAAATCTGTGGAAAATTTACTATCCTCACAAATTGTGGGTTCCTTCCTTCCTTCTTCCTTCTTTTTCTTTTCTTTTCTTTTCTTCCCCTCTTTTCTTTTGATTTTTTTTCTTTTCTTTCCTTTCCTTTCCTCTTTCTTTCTTTCTTTCTTTCTTTCTTCTTTTGTTCTTTCTTTCTTACATAGAACTCAAGCAGGAAGCGGAGTTTCACCTCCGGAGGGATGTGGAACTACCAAGTGTGGAGGCAAGAACAGTAAGCACCTGAATCCTTCTGAGAACTGGCAAAAATCTTGAAGGAAGCTTTGAACTTCTCAGGCTGCTGCTGAGCTAGCATTGTATTAGGTATTGTATTATTGTATTATGTTATAATATAATACATTGTATTATAACTTCCACTTAAATACCACCCCCCCAGTCCTTCTGGCAAAGCAGACTGCCAGAGAGTTGGGGTCCTTCCTCTCTGTTGGTATCAGCTCTGTAACAAAAAAGCAGATTGAATTTAGCTCAAAAGCAAAGGGAGGGTAAATTGGAGAGTTACTGCAAGCTCACAGAATTGAAATATGAGATAAACAACAGGCCACAGAAAGGCCAGTAAGCGGGGCAGTCCCAGGGACCTTAGCAGCAAGAATAGTGGGCTGCCTCATCCAGATGGCCAACAGACACATGAAAAAGTGCTCCATATCACTCGGCATCAGGGAAATACAAATCAAAACCACAATGAGATATCACCTCACACCAGTCAGAATGGCTAAAATCAACAAGTCAGGAAATGACAGATGCTGGCGAGGATGTGGAGAAAGGGGAACCCTCCTACACTGTTGGTGGGAATGCAAGCTGGTGCAGCCACTCTGGAAAACAGCATGGAGGTTCCTCAGAATGTTGAAAATAGAACTGCCCTATGACCCAGCAATTGCACTATTGGGTATTTACCCTAAAGATACAAATGTAGTGATCCAAAGGGGCACATGCACCCGAATGTTTATAGCAGCAATGTCCACAATAGCCAAACTATGGAAAGAACCTAGATGTCCATCAACAGATGAATGGATCAAGAAGATGTGGTATATATACACAATGGAATACTATGCAGCCATCAAAAGAAATGAAATCTTGCCATTTGCGACAACATGGATGGAACTAGAGCGTATCATGCTTAGCGAAATAAGTCAAGCAGAGAAAGACAACTATTATATGATCTCCCTGATATGAGGAAGTGGTGATGCAACATGGAGGCTTAAGTGGGTAGGAGAAGAATAAATGAAACAAGATGGGATTGGGAGGGAGACAAACCATAAGTGACTCTTAATCTCACAAAACAAACTGAGGGTTGCTGGGGGGAGGGGGTTTGGGAGAAGGGGGTGGGATTATGGACATTGGGGAGGGTATGTGCTTTGGTGAGTGCTGTGAAGTGTGTAAACCTGGTGATTCACAGACCTGTACCCCTGGGGATAAAAATATATGTTTATAAAAAAAAAAAAAAAAAAAAGAAAGGACAAATACCCAACTTTTGTAGCAACATGGACGGGACTGGAAGAGATTATTATGCTGAGTGAAATAAGTCAAGCAGAGAGAGTCAATTATCATATGGTTTCACTTATTTGTGGAGCATAACAAATAGCATGGAGGACATGGGGAGTTAGAGAGGAGAAGGGAGTTGGGGGAAATTGGAAGGGGAGGTGAACCATGAGAGACTATGGACTCTGAAAAACAATCTGAGGGTTTTGAAGGGGTGGGGGGTGGGAGGTTGGGGTACTAGGTGGTGGGTATTATAAAGGGCACGAATTGCATGGAGCACTGGGTGTGGTGAAAAATAATGAATACTGTTATGCTGAAAATAAAAAATAAATTAAAAAAAAAAAAAAAAAAAAAAAAGAATAGTGGGCTGCCTCAAAGGACAAATAAATCCATTCCTTTTGTCCCTGGAGCATCTGCTCAAGATTCAAATCCCCAAGAAAGGGCCTCGGACTGGCCTACCTCAAGTTACTTGGCTACTCCAGCATCCGAGGGATAGGGCTCAGTGACATGACATGGTGGGGGTCGGGGAGGGACAGATAATTCCCTAAAGAAAGGGGATGGTGCTGTTCTCAGAATAATCAGAGATGGGATATGGGGTTCAAGTACGTGTGCACACACACTCACACACACATTCTACCCCCTGCCTGCCCAGCATCCATCCTCCTTCCCATATGTACAAATTTTAAGTCACCTTCCTCACCTGATGCAATTCTTCCACCTGCAGCTACAAACATGCACACCCCTACTCAATGACAAAAGGGCAAATGAAACAGCCCGTTCATCTGGAAATGCCACTTTCTGGAATAAGAGTCACAATTTCAGGAAATCTGTAAGAATGTTCAGGTAGGAGGTGAGGGGGAGAAGGTTGGGGGCCGCTCTCCGATGAGAATTACCCAACCCGTAGTCAGCCCATAGGAAGACTGCAGCTCTGGGGAAGATGGGGGTCCTCAGGCCATGTATGGGGGCCACTTGCTCCTCAGTATTTTTGGCTCTCAGAGTGGTTACATCAGAGAGGAAGCCGTGCCATCCAGTGGGTCTTTCCAGCCCTTGGAAGACACTATGTGGGGCACTTGGAACTGGCTGAGGAGGAATTTTGCTTGAGTTTACAAATTCCTCCTTGCTCCTGTGTCTTGGCATGCTCCTGGTCCTAAAGGAAGCAAGTGCACAGGAGCAAGTAGACACTGGGAGTAAAGAATATTGGCGTGAGGTAGAACTAGCTTCGAGTCCTCACTCTTCTTGCTGGTCACACAGCTTCGGCCCTCAGTCTCCTCAACTGTGAAATGGGTCGATGTCTCTCTCAGAGTGTCACTCTGATGAGCAAGGGAGCTAACGCATGTACTTGTAATAGTGTCTGGTAAAGGCTCCCTACATAGTAACTCTGATTTTTCTCTCTTTCTGCCTGGCGAGGAAGCTGAGACTCAGAGAAAGATGGAATTTGTCCATGGGACTGTGGAGGTCATCAGATTTCATGAAGCAAAAATATAAGAGGGAAAGGAAGCAACAGACCAGTGTCATTCAACAGAGAAATAATGAGAGTCACATATATAACTTTAGATTTTCTTATAGCCACATTAAAAAAACTAAAAAAGAACAGGTGAAATTAATCTGATGAACATATTTTTGGGGCACCTGGGTGGTTCAGCCATTAAGCATCTGCCTTCGGCTCAGGTCATGATCCCCGTGTCCTGGGATTGAATCCTGCATCGGGCTCCCTGCTCCGAGGGAAGCCTGCTTCTCCCTCTTCCACTCCTCCTGCTTGTGTCTCACTGTGTCTTTCTTTCAAAGAAATAAATAAAACATTTTTTAAAAAAGAATATTTTTACTTAACCCCAGTATATTGCAGATAATATCATTTCAACATGGGACCCATAGAAAAAGTTACTGAGATGTTTTCCACTCGTTCTTTTCTGGTAGTCACATTAAAAAACCTAAAAAGCATTTGCCATTAGTTTTCTAGTATATTTTATTTAATCAGATAGATCAAAAGTGTTGTTATTATTATTTCAACACATCATCCATATGAAAAAGCAATAAGGAGTTACTGTCCATTCTTATTATCAAACACCTTGAAACCCACTGTGTACTTTTATATTTGCCACGTGTCTCAATTTGGACCTGCTGCATGTCAAGGTCTGGGCCATGGTAGGTCGTCTGCATCTCCTTCGTTGAAACTTCCCAGGAGCCCTGTGAGGTATTAATAGACCCATCTCCTAGATGAGAAAATGGTCCCTGAGGTCAAGTGACTTGCCTAAACTCATACAGTCAGAAAAAGAGCAGAGCCGGGTTTGGGGCTGTCTGATCTGTTCCGATATAACCCTTCTGGGACTTCTGGAGCCCCAGTGCCTGCCTCCCGATTGCCCATCCCCAAACTATCGATTACCACCATGATTTATGACCCTCCGGCCAGGCAGTCCTGGAGATGGAAGTAATTTGTTTCTGACAGAGGAGGCGTGCCTGGACACCTGCACCTCCCCATTCTGCCTCGGCTTCCAGCCCAGACGATCGATGGATTCCCTGCTGGTCAATGGTGCCGAGGAGTAACCTACAGCGGCAGTTAGATTCGCTTAATCAGGCACTTGCTCAGAGCAGCCCATCTGACAATTTTATTGGGCCAAGAGCATCATATTTCAGTTTCTGTTTCCGCCCGGGGCTTTGGTTCCTAGATCAGCCAGGGTTGAGTCTGTTGCTTTTTGTATTACAGCAGAGTCTGCGCTCCTTCCCTGGAAGAGTAAACCTACCGGCTGGAGTATAATCGATCCTCTGACCTGGAAGGGGTCACCTGGCATCCCACTGGCATTTAAGGAGAAAAATCTGTGAGCTCAGCTCTCAGTGACAGTGTTACTGACAATAACACCAGTCGCTATAACAACAGTAATACTTAACATTTATTTAGCCCTTACTGTGTTCCAGGGACGGTTCTAGTGTGTTGCACACAGACACACAGTATGGTAGTGTTCACTGGAAAGCAAAGGGAGGCTTAGGAAGGTGAAGGGGCTTACGCAAGACCACAGAGCTGGAGAGGGATTTGAAATCTAATCTCAAGCAGTCTGAGGTTTTCAAGAGTTTGGTGAAGTGGCAAGATATATACCTCCCCCCCCAAAAAAAAAGTGTGATGAGTAATAGAAAAGAGAAAGCAACAGGGTCTACTATTTCTGGACCAACAATTATAGTATCACAGCAAATACTTACTGGAAAGCTTATGAAGCGCCAGCCTGTGTTATAAGAGCTCCACATACCATATCTCATTAAAGCTCTACAAAACTTTGAAGTAGGGACTATTAGCACCTTATTTTACAGATGGGGAAACTGACAAAGAGGTCAGATGGTTTGGCCAAGGTCATGATGATGTAACCGCAGTGAATGGACAGACGATCCCGCTGTGATGTTTACCTATATATTTGGCTTGTTTCTGATCCCTGGGCTATACACCCCAAGGCTGTAAGGTAAGGCTGACACCCCAAGAGAGACGTCTGAGTGGGAAGAAACTGGCATTGAACTGGGCACTCCCAACTGACACAGCTTGAGTAGTGATGACATTTTAGGATCCATGAGGAAATATTTCATTGGATTCTCAAAAAAATATCTGCTTTAAAGGGTTATTTGGAGGAAGAAGAGGGGTTTGCCTGTCAATGGAAAGCACTGAATAAAGCAGTAAAGAGGCTGTGGGACCTGGAGCCAGACCTGGGTTCAAATCCTGTCACTGTCACCAAATAGTCACATGAACATGGGCATGTCAGTTACCATTCCTAAGCCACGCCTCCTCCTCTCTCGCATGGGGGTCAGAATGGCACTGAGTTCATAGGGTTGTTGTTGTAGGATGTGCTATAAAATGATGTGCTGTGGACTGGATGTGTCCCCCACCTCCAAACTCATATGTTGAAATCCCAAACCCGATAAGATGATATTTGCAAATGGGAGCCTTAGGGAGGTAAGGAGGTCATGACAGTGGAGTCTTTGTGATGGGCTTAGAGCCCCTATGTGAACAGAGAAGAGCAGAGAGCTTGCTTCTTCTCACTCTCTCCACCATCTGAGGACACAGCAAGAAGGCAGTTGTCCCTAAAGTAGGGAGCAGGTCCTTAACAGACATTATACCTTTTTTTTTTTTTTTAAGATTTTTATTTATTTATTTGTCAGGGATAAAGGGAGAGAGAGCGAGCGAGCACAGGCAGACAGAGAGGCAGGCAGAGGCAGAGGGAGAAGCAGGTTCCCTGCCGAGCAAGAAGCCCAATGTGGGACTCGATCCCAGGGCGCCGGGATCATGACCTGAGCCGAAGGCAGCTGCTTAACCAACTGAGCCACCCAGACGTCCCTGGAATTATTTCTTACTAGCATCTTTGTACCTCTTTTTCATGGCTACTTTTGGTGAAGTCATTTTGTACCTTTATAGACAAGCAAAGGGGAGGATTAAAAAAATAAAGCTCTGTCCTCTCACTGATCAGAGTCTCCAGGGAGAGAAATTAGGCAAATAATTCTTACTTAAATATTGTCCTTGTGCTAGCAAAGCTCAGGATGGGTCCCCGAACGATCTCTATTCCTCGGTCATCTGAAGCATTCAGCTAATGCGGGAGAGAGAAAGCAGAGTCCATTAGAAACACGTTTGTATGTTATCTACGAACTTATTTACCTTTCATCCACCCAGCTCGGCAGGCTAGGTCTCCAGGTCTAACGACAGCTGTGAAATAGACACTATTAAAAACCAAGATCACAACTGTATTTAAAACTCACAACTCACTACACCATTACGTTACGTTCTGAAAGGCAAATGACTGTGTTTCCTTCCGCACTGGAAGAAAACCACTGACATACTCTGGCAGAGTAACTCATTGGCCTGACCAAAGTGAACAGCACCTCGGGCATGAACAGAATCATGCTGATTTGAGCCACCTCAACCCAGAGCAACCCAGAAGTTACCAGTCTTTAACATACTGAAGGAAGAACACTGGTGGCAGGAAAGTTCTAAGAGCTATGATGAAAAAATTAGTTAGACATTTTTTTCTTGCAATAGACAATATTTGCAACTTTGTAATCTAAGGGTATCAGTCCACTCTCAGAGCAAACAGATGGCATTCGCAAGTTCAGGGATTTGAAAAGAATGACATGTAGAGAGATTTGAAACGGCGGGGGGGATGGGGAAACCACAAGAGCTGTGCAACTCCTCTGCAACTGCTGGGACCCACTACCAACCCCAGGTCTTAAGAGGTGAGTGGGGGAGTGGTGCTCAGCTGGAGAAGGCTGTGGGATCTGCCCAGCAGGTGGGGATGCTGTCAGCCTGTGGTGACCCCCCAGACAGAACCAGGCACCGCTCTCCTTCTCCCGACTCCTGCCAGGGCCCCTATTGGCCAAACGTAACCGGGGGAACCAAAGGACAAGGCAGCCTGTAGTCAAGACTATTCAGCCTTCCAGGGCAAGAACGGGAGGGAGCCACATGGAGACGAACTCTGGATGGGCACGTGGAAGACAGCAAGCCACCAAGTGACCACTCACTGAGGCACCCCAGAGTGTTTGCGTGCAAGCTGGCAAAGGCAAAGAAAAATATCCAGCCCTACCACTGCCCTCTAGCTAATGCCAACTCAGGCCCAAATGTCGACTCTAGACAAAAGCCACTCGAGATATTTTGTCTGTTTCTTTCCCCACTTCCAGCACAGCAACTTACTTGTAAAGTAAGACAAATCTAAGAGAACTAAGAGACTCGAGTTCTTTGCAGAGTGAGAAGAATCCTCTTACTTACCTCCAAGACCATGGAGCCAAATTCCTTATCTTTGTACAGCTGTTTTGCACAGGCCAGGATGGTGGAGGTCTTTCCTGTCCCCGGAGGACCATAGAGAAGCAGGTGTGGCAGGCGGTCTTCACTAATAAATTTCTGAACTGAGGATTGGGAAGAAAGAGAGAGCCCATCAGTTTCCAAGAGTTGCCTTATTCACCTGGGCCCTAGAGTTGGCTCGAACGCACTTCAAGTCCACATTCAAATAAGAGGCAGACGCAACAATGAAAAATCTGAAGGGACTCAGCTCTTACAACAACATTCCATAAAGCTCAGTCAGATACTTCAAGGTTATTACTCAGCAGAGACATCACCAAGAAATTTATACAGGTCCTCCAACTAGAATGACAGCAACTGACACACGGATGCTTACTGGTACTCAAAATGTCCTGATGAGAAATCAGATCGTTCAGTGTCTGTGGCCGGTATTTTTCAACCCTGAAATAGAATGTAGCATGGATTACAATACACACAAATGCCAGAACATGCTGTCACATGCAAAAGAATCCTTTCATATCCTAATGAAAAGAGAAAGGGAAATAAAATCCTTTAACTTTGAATACAGACCACTGGTTCTCAACCAGGGACAGTTTCATCCTCCAGAAAACACTTGGTGATATCTGGAGACATTTTTGGTTGTCACATTTGGGTGGAGGGTGCTACAGGCCTCCAGTGGATAGGCACCAGGGCTGTCACTAAACATCCTACAATACACAGGACAGCCACCATGCCTGCCCCCAGCAAGGTTATAGCCCAAATGCCCACAGCACTGCTCTCATTTTACCTTTCCAGCTATCTGCCTATAAATAATCTCAACCTGGATGGGCACCTACTATTTCAAAGTAAATTAAAAACTGGACTCACTGGGGAACGTGGGTGGCTCAGTCGGTTAAGCATCTGCCTTTGGCTCAATTCCTGATCTCAGGGTCCTTGGATTTTGCCCTGCCTTGGGCTCCCTGCTCAGCAGGGAGTCTGCTTCTCCCCCTCATGCTTGCTCTCCCTTTCTCAAATAAATAAATAAAATCTTTTAAAAAGATTGACATCAGACATATACATCAGAAGATGAATGGGCAAGTAAGTGGTGGTCGATCCATACAATGGATTATTCACCCATAAAAAGAAATGAAGCAACCACACCCGCTACAACATGATGAACCCCAAAAACATGATGCTGTGAAAGCCGCCAGTCTCCAAAGGCCATACACCGATTCTATTTATATGACCAGCCACAATAGGCAAATTCAGAGACAGCAGATTGGCAGTGCAGGAAGGGGACGGTGGGGATGGACAGTAATTGCCCATAAAGTATGGAGTTTCCATCTGCGGTAAAATGAAAAATTTGGGAACTAGAGAGTGACACAGTAGCACAACATTCTCAAAGTACTTAAAGTCACGGAATTATACCCTTTACAATGTTTACAGCTGGAAACGGTATGTTATGTGTTTTTTTCCACGATAAAAACAAACTGATCTCCTTCTTAGACAAGACCAACTTGGAGCTTTCACAGACATCAGGACGGATCCCATCAGTTTCTAAAACAACACTCAGAGGCAACTATGAAAGCAGGATGGTTACAAGTGCAAGCTCTCACTTCGCCTGGGTTCAAATCCCAACCTGTTTCTAGCTCCGGACCTGAGGCAAGTCCTTTAACCTTTTGGGTTTATAACTAGAATAATAACTACCTCCCTTCTAGGGTCTTTGTAAAGATGGAACGTCTAACAGGGTCCCTGCTAATCTAATAAGAAGCCATTTAAATACAACTTAACTGGGAAGCCTTATAATCATCATGATCATTTCAGTTTAGGATTTGAGCAATAATTGCATCGAAGATCCCGGCAAGAGTAGAGAGCATTTTGGTACGGAGGCCGATGCAAAGTCAGAAGATGCGGGATCTAACCCCAGTGCTGTCACCCGCAGCGCGTAAAAGGAATGGGGGCGATGGGAGTAGGGCAGCGGGAAGACCTGGCAAACGTCCTAGAAGAACGGAGGGGGCTGAGGAGCTGGGGATGTCAAGGAGAAAATCTGGGGCTCCGTCCGGGCCAGGTCGGGGGCGGCAGGACGAGGTCCGGCGGGCGGCGGCCTGGCCGCTGGCCCACCCCGGTCACCGATCCCCTTTCCCGCGGCAGACAGGCCTCCTCCTACCAGGGCAGGTTTCTGATCTTGGCCGCCACCGGCTGCTGCTGCTCCTGCTGCGCTGAGGTCTCCATGGCGGGGTGATAAAGGTGTCCAGGTCTGCCGGGGTCGCCGCGGGCCCCGGTGACCTGCACAGTCACCAGCTGCGAGCGGGCCCAGGTACCCGGGCACTCAGAGTTCGCGCGCAAAAGGAACTCTCGCGAGACGTAGCCTCCAGCTTCCGACTTCCTCCCTAGGTCCCGCCCCCTCCCCGTTGCCAAGGCGCCGGTTACTAGGTTACCGAGAGGCGCCGGGCGCCCGACTCCCTCCGGGTCAGCCCTTTCAGCCCAGCGCTGCCCTTTCGCCGGTGCGACGGGGCTTCCTGAGGCCGGGGGAAGCAAGAGAGGCCGGGTCACCCCCTGCAGCGGCCAGTCATCGTTACAAACTAAAGTCCCACGGCGAAAGCCAGTTCCAGCTACCCCCAAAGTTAACACTTAGAGTTCGAAGGAACAGAGAGCCTCCAGCGCGGAAAAACCCCGCCCGAGGGAAAACAACCCGAAATGACGGGGCCAGGTCTTGAATATAGATGCCCTAGGGAAAAAAAAGGCTCGAAATAAGCTGGGAGGTGAGTACTTCGAATGGATAAACAACTGCAAACACGCACAGCTCCGGTCTACCTCCCAGTCCGTGCCCCTCACCCAACACAATGCGGAGAGCCCAGCTCCAGGAGCAACCCCAGAGTGAAGACCAAAACCAAGCTCCCAGTTAGTTTAATAGCGTGTAACTGGAAAGGGCTAGCTACCAAGCACAGAGGACAGGATCCCTAGGATCGGAAGATAGGGGAACGAGTATTGACATTTTAGTGCCTTTTTCTGCAATGAGATGATTTTGGACCACTTTTATTTCTTTCTACTTTGCTGGTCTGTATTTCCCAGCCATGAGTATGACGAGTATGTATTGCATCTTACAGATTACATACTTTATCCAGAATAAAGCTTTTTTTTTTTTTTTTTTTAACTTGTGAGAAAGACAATAGGGAGAAAAGAGGAGGCTGGCCTGGGGTCAGAAGGGTTCTGAATCAGAAGCGGCTGCTCCCTGCACCTGATTACATCTGTGGCAGCTGCTCTAGGAGCAGAGTAGAGGGGCAGTGAGGCAAACACAGGAGGGAAGTTATACTTGAGGCTGGCCCCTGCCTGGGAATTCGGAAGCGGAAAGGGTCATCTGTGGCTTGTGGTGTGACGGTGGCCAGCTCGGACTCTGCGTGTTCAGATCCTTCGTCTGCCCCTTTGCCACCAGCTTCTCTCCTCGTCCTGTAATCTCTACTCCAGAGGTACCTGCCAGGATCAAACAACCCGTGTAAAGCAGCCGGCAACCGCCTTACTCTCTCCTCCCCTTCTAGCACACTCTCCACCCACCCTGTTCTTGTTTCAAATGTTTCCTCTCAGGCAAAACCTACTCAAGAATCGGCGGCTGGTGTGACTATACCCGCGAGGGCTGATTTCATGCGTCCACGTGACTGGACTCTGGCCGCCCAGAGAGCCGGTAACATATTACGCCGGGGCTGTGTCTCGGAGGGTGTTTCTGAAAGTGGTCGGTGTTGGAATCGGTGCACTGAGCAAGGAGGGCCTCACCGGTGCTGGTGGGCATCATCCAGTCCACAGAGGGCCTGAATAGAACGGAAAGGCAGAGGATGGGCGAATTGGCTCTCTTTTTGAGCTGGGGTATCCATCTTCTCATGCCCTCAGACACCAGTACTCCTTTTTCTGAGGCCTTTGGATTCAGACTGAATCACATCTCTGGCTCCTGGGTCTCCAGCTTGCAGACAGCCCATTCTGGAACTTCTTGGCCTCCATAATCATGGGAGCCATTCCTAGGATATATAAAATATAAACAGGAATATAAAAATATAAAACATATTTAAAACACAAAATATATTTTATTATACATAAATGTTATTGACATAGAAAACATATATATCAATATTACATATACAATGTAAAATATATTGTAAGTCTACATAATAAAAAATTAATGATGTATATATAGTCATTTTGCTAAGGGACCTTTGTCTTAGAAACACGGTGCCACCACCTCTTTGAGCTGGAAGATGTGACTGAGACTAGACCGAGTTCTCATAAAATTCTGTGTGCAGCTGCTACTCGGTTTGCTTGGAATGCAGAATTCTTCTGTGTGGCGTTATCTTATATATTTACAAGGTCATTTGTTGTGTGCCTCCCCAGTGGGTTGTAAGCTTCTTAGAAGGCAAAGCATTGATTTATTTGCCACTATATTCCTAGTGCCTGATGCATGGCTCAGAGGAAGCAATCAATCAATAATTGTTCCATGAAGGAATGAACAATAATAACTAATACTTCTTAGAGAGTTGCTAGGGGCCGGACACTGTCCTATGTACTTTGCTTTACATTTATTATACCCACTCAGTTGTTGCAATAAGCCTAAGCTACTATCATTAGCTCCATTTCATAGACTAAGTAACTTGCCCAAAAGTTTAGTAGGTTTTCTGACTTGGTATAATGGTCACAACTGGATCTAACCAGGACAAGAGCCCAAATTCTTAGCGAGCTCAGCTAGTGTGGTCCCTGGACTGGCAGCAGCAGCAGCCCCTGGGAACTTGTTAGAAATGTTAATTATTCTTGTCCCTACCCCAAACCCACTGAATCTGAAACTCTGGGGGTGGACCCAGCCATCTGTGCTGTAACAGGCCCTCAAGGGGATTCTGATGCACTGGCGTTTGAGAACCACCGTCCTCCACTCCCACCGCTTCTCAGTCCTGGAGCTTGCCATCTCTTTCTAAGACAGAGAATGGGTACTCACACGCATACGCCAGAAAAACAGAGGTGTCCATTTAATGTGTGTCTCTGCAGTTTTGTGTGTTTCTGGTTTTGTTATTAATTGAATTAATTAAAGGCATAGCCCTTTGGGCAAGTTACTTAATATGTCTTTGGTCCTCAGTATTGGCATTTGTGAAATGGGCAGGCCGATATTCAGCCATGAGGAATGGCATCTGTAAGTTGCCAGGGTGTACAATTTTTTTAAGGGCCATCAAAAATTTAGATTTTTATGTAAATTACCGTATGTTAAACATTGGCACCTAATTAAAAAAAAAAAAGAACTGCTGGTAAAGCACAAATGTTGGATCATGTGAGTTTTTCTTTCTGAAATACAGATGATCAGGCAGAAGACGCAGTCATTCCTTCTGACCCTCTGCCTAGATTGTAGACCTTCTGGAGAAATAAGGATAAATAAAGCCGGTAGCTCCACGTGAATTGTGACACTGATGAACATGGGCACAAACTTTTCTTATGTAATCAGAACCAGATTTGGAAATGCTTTAATAAAACCGTAGGTCCTAGAGATGGCAGGATCAGAAGTTACAAACAAAATTACCAACGAAAAGCATTTGCTCTTAAAATTGACTTAGGGGAAGGGAGCCCTGGATTTTATTACTCTCAGCTTTGGAACAAACTTGGCTTTGGACACAGCACTTACTGCCTTAGTTTATTTTTAAGATTTGTTCTTATGAGAGAATGGGATGCGAGGCTATCTTTGGAAGATGCTGGCAGAAGAAAATCAAACTGGGTCTTTCTCCTGAGCATGTTTGTACTGGTGAAATCATGTTTAAATGAAGAGCAAGGACTTGAAGGAGGAAAAAAATCTCAAAGGGGAATTCGAAGAGTTTGTGTAGAGGAAAGGCCATTTTCTTTGGTGACCACAGCCAAATCATTGACTGATAAGGACTGTAAATTCCTCAGCTCTTTTGGGGGCACTCGCTGCCTTCAAGGACTTTGTCTTTGTCGGAAGCCCCAGAAAGCCCCTAAACCCGACAGGGTTTAGGGAAATCCATTCATTGTCCCCTAAAGTGTGTTCGTTGAATAATTAAGGAATGGTTCTTTTTTGATTCTCAAATCTGATGCTCTTTAACTTTGAGATTGAAAGGGTGATTCATATGAATTTGCTCCATGGGCTCAAAAAATTTCACATTTTTTAATTTTTCTAAATTCCATAGAATGTGGCTCAAGGTCCTCCACCGTCTCTTCCTCAAACCAAGGGAGTGTGGAAATTCATTCTGTGGGATTTGGGTTCCTTCGGTACCCTGGGGTCAAGAAGGCAAAGAGGTTGTAGGGAAATAGGCCAGAATATTTGAGGAAGGGCTTTTTGTCTTCAGCTGTTCCTAAAGTCTGTTGGCATAGATGCTCTTTGTCATCAAGTTTGAGGCTTAGACTTCCCTGGGCCCCTCCTTTGAAATTCTGCCACCTTCTCCTTCTCACCCACTTACTAACTCAAAGCGAGGTTCCAGAACCAATAGTATCAACACTCCTTAGGAGCTTGTTAGAAATGCAGAATCTCTGGACCCACTCCAGGACTCCTCAATCAGAATTGCATTTTAACAAGGTCTCCAAGCAGCTGGTGTGCAGATTTCAGCTGAGAAGCCCCAGATACCACATAATGTATCTCTCTCCCACCACCTTGTTCCTCACCACTGTTCTGCATCACTAAGTATGGAATTCTTCAGGGAGCAGGACCACTGGCCTCTCACATAACACTCCCAACCTCCTCCCTGCTAGGGGCTTAGCATTTTGATCATTCAACCCCAAGTCCAAAAGTTCCTAGGCGTCTAAGCTCCCCTGAGCCAGGCAAACCCAATGCTCCAGGACTCTGAGGCTTAATTGCTTGGGGAAAAGGAAAAAAATAAAAATAAAAAACAACCCTTAGTTTTTGGTGATGAGTCCGCAGTGGAAAGTAAGTCCATTAATTTCTCCATCACATTATTCTGTCACACTAATAATAGGCCCTCTGGGCTGGTGAAATTTTAAAAATATTTCTTCTTCTGGAGTCTTCTCTGTTTCCCTCTAGTTTGAGCCCAGCATCATTGCCCTGGACTAGACTCTGGGACCATCTTGATTGAAAAAGAGGAAAAGGTGTTAATAAGGAGGGGATGGAAGTGTAGTTCCATTACCCTGGCTCTGTTCGGTACTGGTCCAGGCATGGACCACACTGCCTTTGGTTCTATGGGACAGAATTGCAAGGCAAAAAGCATTTGGTGTGTTACCTGTTGTACAATCTGCGTGCAAAACAAAGGGACTGTTTCTCTCCCCTCTCTCAACATAGCAGGGACCCTGGGGATGTAGCGAAGTAAGAAATAGACCTTAATATTGGCAAAAGACTGCAGATTCAATTCGAGGATGAATAGTAATAAGAAAATGCAAATTACTTTCATTATTTACGTTGCATGGCAGAGTTACACAACACTTTATTATACAGTAGATGCTACAGAAAGAACTATTTATAGACATTTTTTCCTGTTCCCCCAACCCCCCTAAACTCACTCTTTCAAAGCATCTGGCCCAAGTTCAATGGCAATGTGTTTTAAAAAATACACTTATTTTAAATAAATGCAATACTGAAAAGTAAAGACAATAGTACTGAAAATTGAAGAGCCAAGGCTATCCCAAGTCAACATGAAGAATTTTTAAACTCGAAGATATTTTAAGTGTTTCAAAGAGATAGATGTTCAAAATATACTTTTTTTTTTAAAGATTTTATTTATTTATTTGACAGACAGAGATCACAAGTAGGCAGAGAGGCAGGCAGAGAGAGAGAGAGAGAGAGAGGGAAGCAGGCTTCCTGTGGAGCAGGGAGCCCGATGCGGGGCTCGATCCCAGGACCCTGAAATCATGACCCGAGCCGAAGGCAGCAGCCCAAACCACTGAGCCACCCAGGCGCCCCTCAAAATATACTTTTAATGAATCTTTCAACTTAAGAGAAATTGTTTGTTGTTTTTTTTTTTAAAGGACACACCTTAGAATTCAGTCTTATTCCAATCTGAAGATGTCCAATCTTGGCAGATGTGCAGGAAATTAAATTATCTGGCATGTTCATCAGTATGAAGATTGGACAATTGTGTCTTGAAAAAGTCTTAAAATTTAAAGATTGTTCAAAGTACAGATTTTTAAAAAATTAACGAAAGCAAATTTCCTTCTTAAAGGATTAAAGTTTCCTGAATCTCATGGGAGTAAATTATTTTGTACCCTCTGCTTTAATTTTTTTCTTAAAATTTTAAGGGATATTGGACAAAAACAACATATTCAGTATGTCCTATTTTGGCAAATGTCAACCAGAACTGGCTTGTTAAACATGGGTTATCTTCAGTTTGTGCCAATTAATTAACTTAAGATGTTTTCTTAATGCTAAATTCAAATAAGTTCTTGGTTTTGATATAGCTTCTAATTTTCTTCTGTTGTTCAGGTGATTTGAAATTATAATTGAGAATAAATTTTGCAAAATTAACACATAAAAAGGCATCACTGGAAACGTTTTCCATTGCATAATTCCAAATGCCATGGAAATAGTTGGCATATTTGGATAGTCATGGAACTTAATTCCATACGTACATATTTCAAAATTATCCATCTGCTTAACACCAGGAAGGGTTTCAATGGTAAGATCTTGGTGTACCCGATTGTGGAGAACTTGGTGTGATAAAATTTGCAAAATCAAAATCGTGTTATTTCTTTAAAAAACAATTAGTGGGATTAGAAAGTTGGTCCAAGCCTGCAATATGGTGTTTTGAGAACAAGAAAACAACAGCATTTATTCATGTCTCCCTGTACCCCACCAATGTGACCGCCAGGGAGAAGACATGCACCGAGGCAGTGAACTAAAGATCCCCCCCAGATCTTAAGGACTAGGTGACTTTAGCTTAAGCTTTACTGTTTTAACCAAGCAAGACCTTCTTACTTGAAATTGTAAGTGCAGATAAAGAATAGTGACATTCAAGCTCTGCCCTAAGCTTATTTATATTGGGAAAATACCTTGACGTCTTTAGTCTCAACTACAATAAACTGTCTCAATACTGATACTAAGCTATAGTTGATAAACTTCTCCTTTGATTTGTTTTGACTTTTTAATCAGAATGGGTGCCAGTTATTTATAAATGCATTAATAAAGTAACCATGGTAGATTGTCTGCAAAGATGGTTGCTGCCCATTTCTCCCATCCCTAGGGGGTGCATGCATCTTCCCCTCCCAAGAGCTGGAGTCTTTTTCCTCACTCCTTGGAGGCTGTTCTTTGACTTGCTTTTACCAAAAGAACTTGGCGGCAATGCTGTTCCAGAACTTTCAAGCTGAGGCCTGGAAGTTTACACGTTAGCTAGAGGGAATACCATCTGCCATGACTAGAAGTCCAGGCTTTTCTGTTGGAGAAAGGGGACTCCAGGAACTCAGGTGACAGCAGAGGGCCCCAGAGACATAAAAGAGTCCAGCCAACACCACAAGGAAGGAGGCCCAGCTGTCCTATGCAGTCCTCAATTGTTCAAGCCATTTCAACGGAAACCCTACGAGTGAGGCCATCTTGGAACCTCCAGTCCCACACGAAGCCACCTCAGCTAACACCATGTGAAACACAGGTGAACTGTCCCTTTGAGCCCTGCCCTACTTCCTGCAGATTCACGAGCAAATAACATGATTGTTATATTAATCCATTACATTTAGCTGTGGTCTGTTAGGTCTGTTACGCGGTAGCAATAGGGACCATCACAGCAACAATTTTCTCAAGTTTTTAAAATTGGGATTTACCAACTCTAAAAACATTTTAGAGGTTGAAAGGAAGAGGCAAGTAGAATATTCATTAACCAAAGCTGTCATAACTAAGGGAGTTTTTTAAAAGTCCTTTTGAAAAAGTTTTGTGGTTATGCTTATAAACTATCCTAGTTGCTGATATTTCTGTCACAGAGAGTGATTTATTTATAAGTCAGCTAATGTGTAACCTTGACTAGAACAATGACAAAAGTAGTTTCTTCAATACTCATCTCATTTTTACTTGGTTGTTATGTCAATGAGAAATTCCAAGGAAGCTATGAGTAAGGAGGAACAGCCTTACAAACCAGACCCTCTGTGAAGCACTCCAGGGCTGCAAATATTATCTGTATAAAGTACACTTGATGTACTTGCATATCAGTAGAAATACTTGTGTCGCATGTATTCCTAGACCTAAGACCAAAGGAAATTTATCTAGGCCTAGACCATGTTTTAAGCAAGTTAGAATTTTTATTCAAATTAGAAATATGTCTTGCAGTACTAGTACTGAATTTTAAAAAACTGGGCCACCTCATGTTACCAAATTTGCCAGCGTTTTGACAATGGTATGTATGGAAACATTGCTAGCAGTTTTGTCGACCTCAGGATTTTTTTTTTTATCTGCAAAATTAGGATAGTGTTTTGTTTTTTTTTTTAAGAAAAGAACATTTAAATTAGCAGGTGACATATGGATCAGATACTAGCTATATTTGGTGTCTGTTCACTAGAAAATTACATAAAAGGATAGTTAGGAAAGGAGGTGAAAAAGAACCAGTAATAGGAGCCAAATACTAAGGGGAGAAAAGTCTAGTTTATACATGAGACATTATTAGCATAAGGCATTTTGTTCTGTAATGTAACTGTTGTAAAAGTAGGGAGAGAATAAGAGAAGAGTGGTAAATATACAGAAAATAGCAGGAGAACAACGTGACTTTAAAAAAATAAAAAACAGACTCAAGCTCACAGATGGAGGGCAAGGTCTATAAACTAGTCTACTGGGTTTCTATTTTTGGGCATTATTTTGGACTAGATAATGTAAAAACTTTCCCCGGTTAATAGTCGTCTAGATAATGCTGGGTAAAATATAACACCACCAGAAAACAGGAATAATCTCAAGGAGTCAGAAAAACAGATGGTGAAAACTAAACTGGTAGGGTTTATCTGCATGAAGCAGGGGAGGGGTTTCAGTTGTAAAAGTCCCAAAGGACAGGGGACAGAACTTTGGGGGAAGGGCACTGTGGCCTCCACTCAACGACCCTCAAAGAGCTATACCCTTAAGGGAAAGGGTGGAAGGACTAGAAAAAGTCATCCAGCCAACACAGGGAGATAGCAAGAAAGCCTATTTCTTTTACTCTGGACCTTGAGTGGGAAAGAAACGCCCCCTTAGAATTGTTCACAGTAGGACTCTACTCATGTAAGGTTTAGGGTTCAAATTTACTTTGGGAAACCCTTAAGCCAAGAAATGAGCTAAGCAAACTCTTAAATGCAAACCTTCAGTCTAGATGTCCTGGATTCCCACAAATAAAGATCTCTGTGTTCGAAATTACAAAACACACAAGGAAACAATCCACCATGAGCAAGAGTCAACAGAAACAACAAACCACAAGATCAGATCCCAAATGCTTCAGATAACTGGTTTCTTAAAGACCCATTTAAAATAAACTGGTTCACAATGATTAAAGCCACAAATGAATAAACACAAGAAAAGAACAATCCTTAAAATAGATGAAGTGCTTTTGAAAAAGAAACTAGGATGTCTTCATCTTGGTGATTTTTTCTCTTTATCATTATCAGTGGAACCAAATATTCAACATGAGACTGCACCTACGCATTGTATATTAACCAGAAGCAGTAAAATTTCCCCATGAGTCATTCATTATCACTCGTTTAGCAAACATTTATCAACACCTGCAATGTGCCACCAACTGTGTGATGCCTGAAATGGGGGTGTGTTGGGGGGGGTTGTTCAGCAGGTGAAGAAGACAGACCTTCCAGTGGGGCAGAGATAATTGCAGGCAAAACAGACTTGCAGTTAAATTCTAGCATAACGTATGTACCCAGGATGAAGGAAAGAAAAGAAAGATGCAGGCTGAGAAGGGCCTAAGAAAACCTTAAGGAAGTGAGGCTTCAGCAGAGACTCAAAGAGTGATTAGAATTTATCCTGATGGAGGAAGGAGAGAATGCTGTCCAGAAAGGGAAGAGAAATATTGGAAGGCCTGGATTCAAGGCAGGCTGGTGCAGTTCAGAACCTGCAAGAAGACCACTATGGCAGAGTACAGAAAGCCAGTGGGAGGTCCGGTTTGTATGTGTAGGACCACCATGGGAGGCTGAATAGCTCTAGGGGCCAGATTCTGAAAATCCTTGTCTGTTAGGCCAACCAGAGCAGATCTGAGTTTATCCTTCAGGCAATGGGGAAATTTTGGAGAGAAGAGACCAGAAAATTTAGGCTTTGGAAAGACTATTCTGGGGATGGAGTGCCAGATAGTTTAGTACAAGGTAGACTTGTCACTCCTCAAGGTTGTTGTAACCAAAACAAAAGGAAGTTCTTATCCTGTAAGTTTTGGGGGAAAACACTTGAAACTAGTTTTGATGAGTGTCAGTAAGGGAACAAAACATTTAGTAGGAAGCCAGTTTGGAAATGCACCCTACTTTGCATTCCTAAGTGGAAAGACAAGCATAAGAATATATATAGAACATGCTTCCATTTTTAAAAAATGGAAACAAAACCTAAAATCACCCCTACATATGTGTGTGTGCACAGTAAATATATATTAATATGGAAAAAAGCCCCAAAGAGCTTCCAGCCTCCTCTTCTTGTTCTTCAGATTCCTGTTGTAGATAATTGTCCAGAAACAATAATAATGATGCTTCCTGTTTTCAAATTCATTGCTGATGGTCCAAAGGGATGGAACAGGAGGGAAATAAAAAATTACTCTAAGGTCAAAATCATAACTCCCTCACTGGAAAGTGAGCTCCCTGGAAATGAGCCACATGTTTTATTCATCTTTGAATTTCTCCAGTGCCTGGCACATAAATGCCCAATAAAAGTTTATTGGATGTGAGAATAAGAATATGGGAATTGGAGAATACCCTAATGGTTGTGTGGAAACTGGAAAGATTAAATTTTGGAGAATTCAATCTAACAAGTATTTATTTGAGCCTTTGTCGTGTGCCACCCTGACCTGGCATGTAGGGTGAGGGGAGGTGGTTGTGTTGAGCAGCTTAAAGACCTAATCTTAGCAACAAGCAAAGGAGGGTTAGAAAGATATGGTCTAAGGGTACCAGCTTTGGAGTCAGGCAGACCAGGGTTTAAATCAGGATTCTTCCATTTACTAGTGGTTTGACCAAAAGCAAATAGCTTAACCTCGATGGGCCTCCACTTCCTCATCTGCAAAATAAAGATTATAATGATAGTACCTACTTCAGAACTGTGGAGAGAAATAAGTGAGATATTCACATCAAGCACTTAGCATAGTACTTGAGTCAGAGGAATCTCTGGATTTACATGAGATATTATTGTAGACAAATGTAGGGATCAAACTAGGGTATCTGGTTGGTGCTACTTTTAACCAGCTACTCTAGAATGTCTCTTTGGTAATTTTGGTAGTCAGAATGATGTCCCCAAAGATATCCATACCCTAATCCCTGGAACCTGTGAATATGGTACCTCACAGAGCAAAAGGGACTTTGCAGATGGGATTAAGTTAAGGATCTTGAGACGGGAGATTATCCTAGATTATCCTAGTGGTCTCTGTGTCATCACAAGAGTCTTTATAAGGGAAAGAGGGAGGCAGGGGAATAGTGAAAGTGTGACAGTGGAAGCAGAGGTTGGAGTAATGTGTTGCTGGCTGGGGGTCATGAGCCAGGAATCGTGAACAGTCTTTTGAGGAGGGGAAAGGCAAAGCAGTGGGTTCTCCTCTGGATCCAACACCTTGACTTTAGCCCAACGAGATGATTTTGGACTCCTGACCTCCAGAATTGTAAGATCATAAATTTGTTGTTGCTTTGAGTCACAGTGTTTATGCTAATTTATTATAGCAGCTATAGGAGACTCAGACAGTAATGATGGACAAAGAGATGGGCTGCCCAGACCCTATTCAAGCAAAGACTTGCTGTCCCATTGCTGGGAGTACAGTCAAGAGATGGGCTCTGCTCCCAGCTCCTTGGGCTTCAAGCCACAGCTGTGGAGAGTTGTTCATCCAAGGTCACGTCCTTTCTGGGACAGTTCATACTGAGTGACTAAGGGAAGCAAGAGTGGGATGGGGCTACAGGAACTTGTTACTTTGGTCCAACTCCCACCAACCCCGACAGGCAATCATCACTGTAGAGTGTCCCGTGGTTTTGGCGGGGGCGTTATCGGGTGCATGTCACAGTTGGGCCTTTCTCTCTGCCCAGCTCTGCTTTGTTTAGAAAAAAACCAGTTCTCCCTCCAGTGTGTCTCACTGACTCTCGCAGGACTACCGCACTCACGACACATCTGACACCAGAGATGTGGGGGTTTTCCCCGCGCCAAGCAATTCTGCAACACCAGCTGGGTGTCCTACAATTCAACTCTGTTCTGACACTATCTGCGGATAGCATCAGATCCCACAAGTTCAGGGCTCGGTCCCACAAGACTATCTCCTCAACTCCCACTTCAGATGCCTGCTGCAAGTCTAGCTCATCAGCTGTACTTCTCACTGATTAGCTATAAATCAGAGTTCCCACAATCCCCTTCTCAGGTTCAATTAATTTGCTGGAACATCTCACAAAACTCAGGGAAACAGCTACTTATATTTACCAGCTTGTGAGAGGACACGATAAAGGATACAGAAGACAAGTCAGCTGAAGAGGTACATAAGGTGGGGTCTGGAAGTGTCCTGAGTGTAGGACCTTCTGTCCTCAGGAAGTTGGGGTATGCCACTCTCCCAGTGTGTCGATGTGTTCTCCAGCCTGGAAGCTCTCCAGACCTCAGAGTATTGGGATTTTATGGAAGCTTCCTCATGCATGACCAATTATTAACTCCCATTTCCAGCCCCTCTGCCCTCTCTAGAGAATAGGGGGTGGGGCTGAAAATTCCAAGCTTCTAATCCTGGCTTGGTCTTTCCAGTGACCAGCACCAATCCAGGAGCCCATCCAGGAGGCCAGAGTCACCTCATTAGATCAAAAAATGCTCCAAGAGCTCATCATTTAGGAAATAACAAGGGTTTCAGGAGCCCCATGTCAGGAACTGAGCGAGAGACTTGCATGTATATGTTCTATTATCTCACAAGCTTCCTTCTGCTGCTGCTTCTTTTTAAGATTTTATTTATTTATTTTACAGAGATCACAAGCAGACAGAGAGGCAGGCAGAGAGAGAGAGGAAGGGAAGCAGGCTCCCTGCTGAGCAGAGAGCCCAACGCAGGGCTCCATCCCAGGACCCTGGCACCATGACCCGAGCTGAAGGCAGATGCCTAACCCACTGAGCCACCCAGGCGCCCCTTCCTCCTGCTTCTTTTCACAGATGTTGAATGCTAACTCTTGTTCTTCAAACTCTGTTTCCGTATTCTTCCAGAAAAATCCACCTGTAGCAGAAACCCATCTGAGAGTGAAGGACAGTGCCTTTGAGATTACAGACCACTATTTAACTGTCTGGATTTTGTTTTGTTTTGTTTTTTTAACTCTTAAATTTCTTTAAAAATAGAGACTACTAGGGGCACCTAGGTGACTCGGTTGTTTAAGCATTCAGACTCTCAGTTTTGGCTCAGGTTGTGGCCTCACGGGTTGTGGGATTGGGCCCTGTGTCAGGCTCTGTGCTCAGCAGGGAGTCTGCTTGAAGATTCTCTCCCTCTGCTTCTTACCCACCCCCTTGTACCTCTCTTTCTCTCTCAAATAAATAAATAAATCTTAAAAATAAAAATATAAGTAAACAAATAAAAATACAGAATACTGGTATTTTATCCATAATCCTTTCACAAATGCATTTCACTACGCTTCTATCCCTTTCTTAAAAATAAACTAAAATAGAAATAAAAGCAAAAATCTGATTTAGAGCAGGGACCACATATCCTGCATATTTTTTAAAGCTTTGTTTATAATGTTTTTTGTTCATAATGTTTTTTAAACCTTTGTCTATAAACAGGAAAACCAAGTCTAATTGTGTTTGTAATTTTATGTGCATAGGAAGCAATTTCCCTTGTTTAGGTGTTAGCCAAGTTAAGCTGAGGAGTATAGCCCTCACAGGAGAGTATAAAGGTGGTCTTCTCTCCTCAGACAAAGAGAAAAGAGAGTACAAAATTCATCCTTTGGAGACCTCACCTCTGTTCATATGCATGAATATTTTATAGTATAGTATTTTATAAATAAGCCATTGTGGAATTTCCAATTAAAACCAGCATATTGGGAGGCACCTTTATTTCCTTTTCCTCCCCAAATCTGGCTAAAACACAATAAAGGGATGAGAATGTACTAACTCACCAGGATAAATAAAATGAGGGGAGACAATAGTGGATAAGAGATTTCAACAAATATTGGGAGACAAAAGGTTGTTGGAGGGATTTCCAGTTAAATACGAAAGGCTAAATACTTTGCCTTTTCCAAAAACTTTACTAAGACAATATTAAACCTGGCTGGCTCTGTCCATAGAGTATGTAGCTCTTGATCTTGGAGTCATGCCCCCCACTGAACATAGAGTCTGACAAAAAAATGTTGGGCCTCTCAGTTGGCTCCATCAGTAGAGAACACAACTCTTGATTTTGAGTTCAATCCCCATGTTGGGTATAGAGATTACTTTAAAAAAATCTTTTAAAAAATTAAGGAATAAAAAAATATGTGTTAGTTATAGATGTGCCATACCTGAGGGGAGAGCAGTCACCAGCTTTCCAATCTAGAATTCTATATCTAACCAAACTATCACTGGGGATTAACATCAGAAAAAAAAATTTTCAAATAATACACTATATGTTAATAAAAATAGCTTAAAAAATAAACAGAAAGGTCTTCTATTTCAAAAAAAATATTTTCAGGCATTCAGGGACTTAAAAAAACTACCTTCCATTTGCCCTCTTTCAATAAGCTTTTGGAAATGTACTCTAACAAAATGAGAGTAAAATAAGAAAGAGTGAGACAAGACTTGAAGGAAGAGGAGATTCACAATGGGCAATAGGCAAAGGAAATTCAGAGGACAATGGCAAAAAGATGATTCAAAATGACAGCTGTGCAGTAGGCCCTAGAGAACAACTTGTCTTGATTGGAGCAAGAAAACAGACTCTGAGAGGAGATCCCCAGGAAAAACATGAAACTGATTCTTAGAATGTAGGAAATATTGTTGACAGGCCTATAGCAGAGATGTTGGAGCCCTTGAAAAATTATATATATATATATATATATATATATATATATATATATATATATATGTATAAAACAATACTTGGAGAAATTAAAAACCAAGTCAATTATAAACTCTAGGAAAAAAAAAGGGTTTTATAAGAAAGGAAACATAGTCACAGTTCATCTACTTGGTTTGGTAGAAAACAAAATTTATCTGGTCATAATATAAACATTTCTACTCCCAAATGGCTGTATAATGATGTTGGAGAGATCCGAGGAGGGTAAGTAAGGAGTGGTGTTAATGTACAAGAAATGAATCAATAGGCGTTCTAAAACTGATACATCAAGAAATTGTAGTATTAGTTTTCTATCTAGAAGGACAGTAATAAGTACCAGGGGAAAAACTATATGGTTTGAGGGTGGTTGCCTCTGGGGAAGAGGACATGAAAGCTGAGATAGAGGAGGGTAAGATACAGGGGTCCTTTAAACCATGTGCTTTTCAACTCTATTCTTTAGAATAAATTATTAAATAATTTGAAGATGGTAGTATATACTGTATTTGATTATAATAATGAGTAAATGATATATTGAAATTTAAAACAATTAAAAAATTAAAATTTGCTTTTTTGCACTTTTAGGAATAGAATCATCTCATGAAACTGAAGACTTGACAAAGTGTTCTCAGCCTAGTGGTAAAGCACACAGACTTTGGAGTCTCAAACCGCTTTTTAGCTTCAACACTGCTATGTGTTATGTGATCTTGGATAAATTATTTAACTTCTTGAACCTTGATTTTTCTTGACAATACAGAGGGGATATCAATAATACCTATGTCATAAGAATGATTTCATAATTAAATTTAATTAAATTAAATGAGATAAAAATAACAAAAATAACAACTAAGGAACCTATGTACTTTGTATATATTATCTTTTTTTTTTCTTTAAAGATGTTATTTATTTATTTGACAGAGAGAGAGAGATCACAAGTAGGCAGAGAGGCAGGCAGAGAAAGAGAGGGAAAGCAGGCTCCCTGCCAAGTCAAGAGCCTGACTTGGGGCTGAATCCCAGGACGCTGAGATCATGACCTGAGCCGAAGGCAGAGGCTTTAACCCACTGAGCCACCCAGATGCCCCTGTACATATTATCTTATTATCTTATTGAATCTTATTGAATATCTACATATTACTTATTGAATCTTCATAACCTGTCTATTTTATGAAGAGATTTGTATCATAATACCTAATTATTTAATTACTAATTACTCAATAAACATTAGCAGTTTTCTGTTAGTATTTTGATGGGAATGAAGACTAATAAGAGAAACAATGAAAAAACTCGGGAACATTCTGGTTATTCTGAGACTAGATTGGTGATATCCCCTGTCCCCCTATTACACATAGTCTTGAACCTGAAATAAACAGAAAAAAGTCGCCATGGCATCAAAGTTCTATTCAAAAGTGACAATTGTTGGCTTAGCTCTACATTCTTTTTTTTTTTTTTTAATTGTAAGGATGCCTGGCTGACTTAGTCAATCCCAGGAACCTGGCATCATAGCCTGAGCCAAAGGCAGACGCTTAACCAACTGAGCCACCCAGGTCCCCCTGTTGCATAGATTTTTCGAAATAGAATTGCTAGGTCAAAGAGTAAATGCCCTGCAAAAGAGTTGTACCCACTTATACTACCACTCATTAGAGTATGAAAGTGCTTATCTGCTATTCTCTCTTTGTTCTTAGATAATACTGCTCTCTTTAATATTTGTGATGCCGATGGACCAGAAATACCTCAATGTGTGAATTTGTATTTTTCTTTTAATTTATTTATTTGAGAGAGGGAGAGAGAGAGCGAGTGAGCCTGAGTGGCGGTGGCGGGGTTGGCAAAGGGAGAGGGAGAAGCAGACTTGATCCTAGGACCTGAGATCCTGACCTGAGCTGCGTGCAGCTGCTGAACTGACCAAGCCTCCCGGGCATCTCGGTATTTTTCTGATGACTGTTAGAGTATCTTTTTGCACTTTGATTGGCTACCCATGTAATTTTGCTGTGTTTTAATCCGTTCTCTACTGGGGGGCATTTAGCTTGGTTATCAGCCCACTGCACATGTGGAATGCCCGAACAAAGAGGTGACTATGGGAAGGTGTTAGAAATGCATCCAGTGACAATAAAACGACTGCAGAGACGTTCAAAATGATAGCCTTGAGTCATCAAGTTTCACTGTATTTAGGAAATAGAAGAGCGTTCTTCAAAGAGTTCTATCAAAAATGGTTAAAAATATGAAGTCTTGGTAATTTCTGAAAGCTACCATTTATTGAACAGCAACCATGCGTCATCCTCTGCGTTAAGGCTTTTCAAACGCCATTTGATTTCATCTTGGCGTGAGCAAGTATCATGTCATTTTATGTTGTAGAAAGGACAGTTTCTGGAGACTAGCCCAAGGTCACAAACCACAGGCAGTGGGTCGGTGGATCCGAATCCAAATCTGTGACACCCTCACCCTTTGAGAGGGCCTTCTGAGGGAGGTCCTGGAGACTCACGGACTGCGCATACCATGCTTACTGGTGTCTCAAGTAGCCTGGGTCATTGTGTTTGTTTTTGTTCTTACTCTTTTTTTTTTTTAAGATTTTATTTATTTGTTTGACAGACAGAGATCACAAGTAGGCAGAGAGGCAGGCAGAGAGAGAGGTGGGGGAGCAGGCTCCCCACTAAGCAGAGAGCCCGATGTGGGGCTCGATCCCAGGACCCTGAGATCATGACCTGAGTCGAAGGCAGAGGCTTTAACCCACTGAGCCACCCAGTGGCTCCCTGTTCTTACTCTTGCAAATCCAGAGTCAGTAGACTTCAGGAGAAGGCTTTATTGGAGTTCTGTACCAAGTGCGCCATGACTCACGAGGAAATGACTTTAGGTGGTGCTTAGACACAACGTTCAATGGCACTGAATCACCCGGTGAGGAAGTTACTCTCCTTTGAGTCCCTCTCAATCATGTCATCAAGGAGAAAGTCTGTAAGCGGAGCTTCTAGTTCTGGAACACCTCTCTGGTGCTTGCTGATTTCTTCCTATTTAACAAATACTGCAGCAGATTTCAGAGCTCCAGCCAGTAACAGTGTCTAGGTAGAATTTAATAACATTATTTTAAAAAATGATATTTACTCTTGCGGTTATCATCTAGTTATGGCAAGATGTCTGTTTCTCATTTGCAGTAATGAAATAAATTTCCCCTTTAAAATGAATTTGCTTTCGTAAAAATAGTGAGTCACGTAAGAGAAAATTGTAGGCATACGCTGTTACCAGTTGTCAAATAACTGGGCAAAATTGTGAAAAAACGTAACGTTTGAATGGTGTTTCAGAGACACTGCTTTCCTAGATTCATGAGAGCAGGCTCTAGGCTCCACGGGTATCTCTGTTTGTTGATTCTAATAATACTTTCCTGACTTGAGGGTACATTATATCACATGAGATGTTTGTTAAGAATTCAGATAGCCAGGCCTTGAACCCCAAAGAGCCTCTGTAGGTCTGAGACAGGACCTGGGCTTTGTAATTTTGATTAAGCAATCCAAGTGGTTCTGATGCGAACTAGTCAGCACATGGCACTTGCAGAAATTCTGAATTGGATCTTTCCGTTTTAACCCAATATCAGAAAAAAAAAAAGTTTATTTGTTTGTTTTGGGGGGGCAGAGGGAGAAAGAGAGTCTTGAAGCAGACTCCCCACTGAGCACAGAACCCCATGAAGGGCGCAATCTCAGGACCCTGAGGTCATGACGTGGGTGGAAACCAAGACACCCCATTTAACACACTGAGCCACCCAGGAGCCCAAACTATAGATTTTTTGGAAACAGATGAGGAAGAATGCCACATGCCTCTAAGTCTGGCAGGACACAGTGTGCTTCTGCCTTTGTGGGACTCCAGTGGGTTTGGTTTCCCGGGCAGAAGCAGTCACATCTAATTTTCAGGCGGTGGTCTAGGCACTTCACACGCATTGAGTCATTTCATCCTCAGCACAATCCGAGGAGGCAGATACTGTTACCTTCATTTTAAGGGTGGGGAAACCCGGACACAGAGAGGTGAAATCACTTGCCTAAGGTCACAGGGCTGGGAGGTGGCAAAGTTGGGATTTAAACCTGACCATCAGCTCGTGCTCAGAGCTCACATTCTTCCCTGCAGGGGAAGTTCCCTCCCCTGGACCCACCTCTATGTGTGATGATGAAGGTCCTGCACCCCCTCCAATTCTGCAGATTCCTGTTGTCCTATCAGTAGATCAGACTCTTTGCTTATAATCAGAAATTAATTGATCATTGAGTTAAATGAATACAAGAATACGAACGAGGTTAGGGTCCCTGGTCCGAGGTCTGTAACCTTTCTGCTCAGTCGAAACCGTGGACTAGGCCTGTCTTTCAAAACAAAAAGCCAACATTTGTACTTCCTATGACAAAAATAAAACACGTTCTCAATTTACCAGGTAGACTAAACTGGTACTGATTTATCTGATTCTGTGCACAAAAGCCCAAGACAGGGGAAAACTTATGATCTGCCCCACTCAGCATTTCTCATTTTTTCCCCATTTCTTCAAAGAAAAGGAAAGTCGAGAAATCACAGAGGAGACTTCTAAAGGGCCATCAGCTCCCGTGTTCAGACTCAAATACAAAAAGAGGCTCAATGAACTCAGGGTCTGTGCCTTCCAGAAGGCAATCGAATTGTGGAGGATTTGAGGCTCGTCCAGGACAATGCGAGCAATTTTGGTCATTTCTTTCTTCTTTTTCTTTTCCTCCCCCCCAACCCCCCCAACCCGAAGTCACAGATGGGTGCTAGAACACGGGCCAACCCTGGGCCACGAGATGCAGCCGACCAGCTGTGGTACAGTGTGCGTAGCAGGTGCACGAGGCGTGGCCCGCGGCCTGAGCTGGCCGGGCGGGCGTGGGTTTCTTCTCTGGCTGGGAGAACCGCGGAATGCGGGAATGGCATGGGCCAGGGAAGGTAGCACACCTTCAGGATGTCCAGACTAGGGTACAGGTTTTGTTTGTCCTGCCAGCAGCTGCTTTTTCGTCCCGTTGGGAGAGCCTGGTGGACCGCTCACAAGCAGGGGCCCATGGAAAATGCACGGCCAGGATGTCAGTGACAGCCTCACAGTGGCACTCTGGAAAGGGGTGATCACTTTGAACAATGCACACAGGTTCATGTGACAAGCCATTAAGACTCCAGCCCAGGTAAACAGCATGTGTTCTTTTTTAAAATTTAAAAAAAAATATTTTTTTAAATTTTTTTTAATTTATTTATTTGACAGAGAGAGAGAGAGAGATCACAAGTAGGCAGAGAGGCAGGCAGAGAGAGGGGGGAAGCAGGCCCCCAGCTGAGCAGAGAGCCTATTGTGGGGCTTGATCCCAAGACCCTGAGATCATGACCTGAGCTGTAGGCAAAGGCTTAACCCACTGAGCCACCCAGGAGCTCCTAAATTTGTTTTTTAAGATTTTATTTATTTATTTGACAGAGAGAGAGAGAGAGATCACAAGTAGGCAGAGAGCCAGGCAGAGAGAGAGGGGGAAGCAGGCTCTCTGCCAAGCAGAGAGCCGGAAGCGGGGCTCAATCCCAGGACAATGAGATCATGACCTGAGCCAAAGGCAGAGGCTTAACCCACTGAGCCACCCAGGTGCCCCAGCATGTGTCCTTTATCAGACTGTTTCCTTAGTCTATGGCACACTATGTATAGGCAGGAGCCCTTCACGTCAGTGACACAAAGGCAGGGTTCACTTTCAGGTTTTTATGAGGTGCTTTCGATGCTGTTGTTGATAAGGAGGCCACGGAGTCCCCTACCAAAACGTAGATTATTTAATTCCTCTGCTTTTTTGTCTCCGTCAAGATAACTTCGGAGCAGCTGAAGGTAGCATATGTTTGCCGGGGTAGCTATCCACAACAACAAAAGACACTTACTTTAAAGTAAAAGCTGTAAAGATTCTCAACGTGTGTGTGTCGTTTGCTCTGTGATGTCTGAGGCCAGAAAAGGGGCCCTTCTTGAAAAGGAAGATGTAAAGCCGTAGGTGTCAACTTGGGCTCAACATCAGAATTACCCTGGGGAGCTTTTAAAAATCCCAATGCCGCCCCAGACCAAATAAATCAGAATCTCTGGGGGCGGGGGTAGGATCTAGGCACCAACATTTAAGAAAAAAAAAGTTTCCCAGGTGATTCCTACTCATAGACATTGCATGAAGGGGAAATTTCCTTACCCTTTGGAAAGTCGTGTAAGACTTTTGGGAAGCGGAATTCACTGACCTCTCATTTCTGGAGGAATGAAAATGGAAATCACCACATCAATTGCCTGATTTCCATATTTTAGCATCTGCCTTTCTTCTCATTGTTCTGTGCAAGTACTGGAAGTCCTGCCCTCTAGTGCCTTGGGACCAGCAGGTAGAGCAGATGAGGACCTCAGGAGAAAGCTTGGGGAGCAGAGACTGGAGTGGGGTGGAGACTCTGGGCCCCAAAGTTGAATAGCCTTTCCTATGTTGTGCACCCATTACCTCTATCTAGTTCTAGAACTTTCTCATTACCCCAAACAGAAAACCAATACCTCTGAATCCCCTCCCCCACCCCCCCTTGCAACCCACCTGCTTTCTCTCTGTGGATTTGCCTATTCTGAATATTTCTTATCAATGTAATCCTACAGGCTGAGGCCTTTTGTGTCTAGCTTCTTTCCTTTGCATAATGTTTTCAAGTTCATTGCCCATTGTAGCATGCCTCAGTGCTTCCTTCCTATTTACGGCTGAATACAATTCTGTTGTATGGATATGCCACACACTGTTTGTCCAGCTCTTTAGGTGACAGGTAGTTGGGTGGTTTCCACCTTTCAGCTATTATGACTACTGCTGCTGTGAACTTTTGTGGACATGTTTTGTTTCAACAGAGGGATCATCTTTACATAACAGCTGCCCCCACAGCACTAACCCCAACTCTGAGCCCACTCATACGTGTCCACGAGGCAGGGACTTAAGAATAGGGGGACCAAACCGTCCCACTTTGCCTTGGATTGTCCCAGTTTTAACACATCTAGTAAACCAGTAGAGGGAGGTCTGGCAGTGGTCTCATCCACCAGCAAAAGCCTTCTCAAGGCAAGGCCAATAGTTTTAGTATTTTTGACCGACTTCAAAAATCATTGGGACAAGTCTGTTTCTTGCAATTGTGTCTAATGGCAGTGACTTCAGGAAGCTGGGCTTTGGCACAAGCTTCCTTGATGTCGTCTGGAGGATTCCTATTCCTTATTCAGTCGCAGCTTCAGACTCATGCCCACGACAGAGATTCCCAGAGTCTCTTCCCTTGCAAAGGGGTAATGGATTCCTCTCCTTTATTCCAGAAGCATCGTATAATTACAGGATGCATTTGCATGGGTATCCCCCATTAGACCATGACCCCCTCAAGGATAGTGGAATGTGGTCAAGGCTTTGGTCTGCCCAACATCCATTCCCTCTTCTGACAATAGCATTCTTCTTTTCCTTTAGGGGCGCCAGCCGTCCCCTAAGCTCAGACAACACACTTTGGGTGGAGTGGATACCAGTCCTCGGCAACCCAGACGTGGCCGGTCAGCACATTCCATCTCCTTGGTTGACACAACTGGCTCAGGAAATCGTGGCCTGAACCAGGTTAGTGTGCAATCAGTCCTGCAACTTAAGTTAACTGGAACTAAACCAGAAATAAGGAGGAAGGAACTCTACTTCTGATAGGGTTGCTAAGCTCTCGGTGGCCATCTTAGCCACGACCTGGGGGAGAAACCGCCTTGAAGGGAATCCTCCCTGGAAGAAAGCAGGACTGAGGGACAGGGACAGAATGGGAACAATGCCAGGCTGCAGCGAGTTTCCTCCCTTCAACTTCCTGGTGATGTGAATCACTTTTTTGCTCATTTTGGGTTTTCATCTCTTCCAACTGAAAGAAAACTGAAGAATGCACTGTTCTTTTTTTAATTAATATTTAAATCTTATATTATTGCACCATCCTGGCACGTGATAGGCACTCAAGAAATGCGTGTGTGCGTGCAGACTTTGCTAGGTGTCCCGTCACTATGTTTTCTCAAGAGATGCTGTCGATGCAAGAAGAGTCAGGAGGGGAGGGTGTGGAAAAGTTGGAAGCCTCCCACGTTGCTGGGGGAATGTTAAATGGTGCAAACAGCTATAGAAAATAGTTTGGCGGTTTCTCAAAAAGTTAAACTGAATTATCGTATGACCATCATCCCTGCTCCTGGATATACAGGCATATATCGTTTCATTATCCTTCCCTTTATTGAGCTTTGCAGATATTGTGCTTTTTTCTAAATCGAAGGTTTGTGGCAACGCTGCATTGAGCAAGTCTGTGTGTGCCATTTTTCCAACAACATTTGCTCACTTTGTGTCACCGAGTCACATTTGGATAGTTCTTGTAATATTTCAAGCTTCTTCTTTTTCTTTCTTTTTTTTTTTTAAAGATTCTATTTATTTATTTGACAGAGAGAGATCACAAGTAGGCAGAGAGGCAGGCAGAGAGAGAGGGGGAAGCAGGCTCCCCGCTGAGCAGAGAGCCCGATGCGGGGCCCGATCCCAGGACCCTGGGATCATGACCTGAGCCAAAGGCAGAGGCTTAACCCACTGAGCCACCCAGGAGCCCCAGAGGCAGAGAATCTTTAAGCAGGCTCCCTACTGAACATAGATCCAGATGTGGACTCAATCACATGACCCAGGAAATCATGACCTGAGCTGAAACCGAGGCAGAGGCTTAACGGAGCTACTCAGGCATCCCAGAAATAAAGTATTTTTTAATGAAGGTATATACATTGCTTTTTAAAGACATAATGCTATGACACTTAATATCTGCAGTCCCCTGTAAACATAACTTTTATATGCACGGGGAAACCAAAAAATTCACGTGACCGGCTTTATTGCAACATTTGTAATATTTACTGTAGTGGTCTGGAACCAAATCCATCTCCAAGGGATGCTTGTATGCCCAAAAGAATTGGAACAACTTGTGCACAAAGTCCGTAACAGCACTATTCACAATAGCCAGATGATGGAAAAACTTAAATATGCACCAGCAGATGGCCAGGTGTCAATATGGTCTTCCATACAGTGGAATATTACTCAGCTGTAAAAAAGGAACAGAGCACCGATCCATGCTGCAACATGGATGAAGGTCAAACACATTCACTAAGTGAAAGAAGCAAGACACAGAAGGGCTGATATTGTAAGATTCCACTTCTACGGAAAATCCGGAAGAGGTAAACGTCCACAGAGAGAGAAAGAAGATTAGTGGTCCCGAGAGGCCCGAAGAAGGCAGAAATGTGGAATGACTGCTAAATGTGGACGGGACTTTCCTCTGGGTGACAAAAACATTCTGGAAGTATAGAGTGGTGATGGTTGCACAATCCTGAGTGTAATAAATGTCACCAGTGGCAAATTTTATGTTATGTACATTCAGCTGCAATAGAAACCAAACAAAAGAATCTGGAACTTCATCGGGGCTGCCACAGATGGATGCGTGTGCGTTGTTTCCTTTGTCAGGGGCCCAGACTGGGGGCAGTGGCCATGGCCTCAATCTGTCCCACAAGCCGTGACCCCCAGTACCCAAGCAGAGCAGATGATTTCTTTGGAGTGCAAGATGGTGTAAGAAGTAAGCAAGTTTGGGGGGCACCTGGGTGGCTCAGTGGGTTAAAGCCTCTGCCTTCAGCTCAGGTCATGATCCCAGGGTCTTGGGATCGAGCTCCACATCGGGGTCTCTGCTCCATGGGGAGCCTGCTTCCCCCTCTCTCTCTGTCTGCCTCTCTGCCTACTTGTGATCTCTGTCTGTGAAAGAAATAAATAAATAATCTTAAAAAAAAAAAAAAAAAGGAAGCAAGTTTGGTCAATGGCCTCACTTTACTGCAACTTTCAGCGAAATCCTTCAATGTACACTAAGGAGTTGGCCGGTGTCACAGTATACATCGTCTTCCATCCTGAGGGTGCTGTCTCTGAAAAATTCACTGCATTGTTGAGTGCTTAATTTGTAAAGCTAGCATAAATCACCGGACTAAATTGTCCATTACCGAGAGCTCAAGTTATCTTGCCATCAAGTGAGGGATCCTGTTGCTTTGCCTGCACTGGAAAATTAAGAAACAAAGAGGCAAAAGGCCAAAAGGAGGAGAACTCTAGAAAAAGTCCATTTTCTGATGTTGGAAAGACTTCACAAGGTTAAAGATAGGAGCATTCTGCCGGCACTCCTCAAAGGTTTTTTTTTTTTTTTTAAGCCATTTATGTTTTGGGGATCACTGAGTTAGAACAGAACAATAATAGTCCTCTCACAGCTATGGAAGATTCGGTTGTATCCTGGGGGCTGGCGTCCTGAGATTGATCCCCCAGCAAAGAATCAGGAGGAAAAAGGAAAAAAGAAAAAAGAAAAGCAAAAAAAGAAAGAAATGCCCTGGGAAGGCGGTGTGTCGAGCCCTTCAAGGAGAAGTCATGTCAGTTTTGTTATGTTCAGGGGCGTCGGCCACCCCCCCTACTTCCTAACGCGCTACTTTCCAATTTGGGTCCCTATTCACCAGGCAACTTAGAAAATATTGGGGACAGCTTATCGCTAATATAACGAGATGTGGAATGAGACTTTTCCTGTTGACCCAGAACTTCAGCTAAAGCTTCAAAGCTGAGGGCAATGCGTAACAATACTTCCTCCTGTCAAGAGGTGACCAGACCGGTCCCTTGACCGTCAGTAACCATCAGCTTCCAGCCTATATAAAACAAGGTCAGATTTTATCCAGAGAATGTTTCTCTGACAGGTCTTTGTAGGTGGTTTTCTTCTCCCCTCTGATCTCCAAGCCAGGAGAGGAGAGCTCAAAGCAGAATCACTCATGAGACTGGGAACACCAAGGGGGGGGGGCGGTGACCGGCACCTCATTGCCACCTGAAGGTTGCCTGGGGCTGTCCATGACAATAGGGCAAGAAGCAAGGGCAGAGGGCAAAGGTGCACCCTATATCCCAGGGGCCCGAATATGTGTGTAGGTCTGAGTCATCCTGACTCACCCAAGAGGACTCAGCCAGGACCTCAGAAAAAGAATGTGGGGGTGCTTCCCAGGGTCTGAATGGAAACGAGGTGTGCAAGAGGTCACCCAGCAATGCACTGAGCGCTCACAAGGTCCCGACAGGGTTCTCCAAAGATCTCCCAGTGCAACCAGCCCTTGTCAGGCCAAGGCAAGCAGTGGGGGGCATCTGACACCCAAGAGAACTATACCCATTCTCAGCAAAGGGTCCCTTTTCCTCTTGCTCTCCTGCTCCTATGCTCCGGCAAGGTGAGTTGGGAAGGGTCAGGAGAGGACACACCTGCGCTCATCTCCACTGCAGATTCCTGAGCCACCTGTGGATCAGAGCTGAGGGGGTGGGCAAGAGGTATTAAACCGCATATGAGAGTACAGTTTTGATCGGACTGGACTGCACTTTTAATATGGCCTGTTCTTATAGCTGAAACTCAGAGCTATGGGGTCTGATGTGATATTTCCAAGCTCAGATCCTTTCATAGCCCAGTAAGAAGAATTTATTTCCACTATTGTTAAAGGCACTGTGAGGGGGGTGCCTGGGTGGCTCAGAGGATTAAACCTCTGCCTTCGGCTCAGGTCATGATCCCAGGGTCCTGGGATCGAGCCCCGCATCGGGCTCTCTGCTCGACAGGGAGCCCGCTCCCCGCACCCCACCCCACCCCACCTGCCTCTCTGCCTACTTAAGATCTCTGTCTGTCAAATAAATAAATAAAATCTTAAAAAAAAAGGGGGGGGGGATAAAGGCGCTGTGAGACATGCAGCATCCAAAGTGCCGAGCACTTTCCAGAATGAAGTCCCAGCAACCATAGCACAACGTGCAGCCGTCCGCTCCTGTTCTCCGACCTTGATATCCGCAAGATTTCTGTTGCTCTGGGGTGCAAACCACTGTACGCTATCCCAGGGGCAACCAATGCACATGCCAACAGGGGCCAGGCAGGAGATACAATGAATGAAGGGGGTTAGGTGGGGGGGGGTTAGGTGGGGTCCATGGTGAACTGGAGAGTCTGTGTCCCAGGGAGAGAGACAGCTATCTCTCAGATCTACCAGTTGTTGCCCAATGAGGCCACATCTTTCTGTTTTCCCAGATCCATTTTTGAAAGTGTCTCCTGATGTCAACATTATTGGTAAGAATATAGGGTTCTTTGTTGCAAAGGACACAGTGTACTACTCCAGGTGGATCAAGTACAAGTGGTTTAACGGGGGTACTCTGCACTGAATTGGGTCCCCTTCAAATTCACACGCTCGAGCCCTAACCCCCTCAATGGACCTTTACAATGTTTGGGAGGTCATTAGGGTTTTGTGAAGCCAAAGAGTGAGGCCCTAATTCAAAAGAGCGATGGCCTTATAAGAAGAGGAACCATGGGAGCTGTGTGGACTTGCTGTGTGGACACAGCAAGAAGACGCCCTCTGACCTCCAGGAAGAGGGCTCTTATCAGAACCTGAATGTGCCGGCACCACTATCTCCAGCCTCCAGAACTGGGAGACAAATAAATTTCTGTCATGGAAGCCACCCAACCATGGTATTTTGTTATGTTAGCCAAGGCAGCCTAAGACAGGTGGCGGAATCTCCAGGAATCTCCAGGAAGAGAGGGTTAGGCTCGGACTGTCCAGCTGGGAGTGATGCCCACACCGCTCCATCAGACGGCCCCTGTGAATGCCAGGCCATGCCCCTCAGCACAGATCCCATGCTTACACAGGGGCCGAACAGCCCGACACCGACGCACTGGCTGCCACGCTCACTATCAGATAGGCAGACTCCTCTTTGTCGTTCGCTTTCAAGTATAAAATCTCATGTGATGCATGGAATGGTAGAGTCCAGATCACATGAAACTTGGTTGCAAGGAAGGTTCTCGAAGAGTGCTTTGGTTTCTCTTACGGAGAGGTGGGACTCATAAGGTGGGCATTTTCAAACACAGGGAAGGTCTTCAAGGGGGCTGGATGGATATGAAGTGTAACAATTGTCCACTCTTGCAACTAATTGGAAAGACCTGCTGGTGGTGATCAGATGGGGAAAGCGGGGGCAAACGGAATGCCTTTGTGTGCTGCTTACAGCCCTGCCTGTTGATGACTTCTGAACTATGGGCTACCTCCATTTTTAAAACTTCTGCTTCCCCCGAGAACAACTAGGAAAGCCAAGTCAAATCATCATCATCATCATCATCACCTACTTAAAGGCGTGCAGAGAGCTGCCAAAGCAACCAGAACTAGAGGGGCCAAGATTCTGGAACGTTGACGTGGGGGGACAAACTGCAGCCACTTTTTCCCTGGGGCATTTGCAAATTTGGGCCTTGAAATCTAGACTTTTCCCAGGCAAGGATGCTGCTGCTGGGGGCCAGAGAAACCGGCAGAATTCTGGTGGTGTCTTAGGGCTGGAGAGACAAAATTAGGGACTATCCTAGAGAGAAGGGAAAGGTAGAAAAGTGGTTTTCCTCTTAAGATATTTGGCAATTCTGCCACAGTGCAGGCCAAGAGGCTAGAAGCCAAACAGAAAGCCCCTGAAGAAAAGCAGTGTATCCAGCATTCTTCCCATGCTACGGCCACAAAGATTAGAGCACAGGACCAGGGGAAGGACCTCAGTGAAGACCTAAAGTTCTCATTTGGAATCTCTGAAAGGCAAAGCCTTAGCGGTGGGAACCAGAGTTACATAGGAGTCTTATAAAAACTGCAGCCCTGGGGCTCCTGGGTGGCTCAGTGGGTTAAAGCCTCTGCCTTCGGCTCAGGTCATGATCCCAGGGTCCTGGGATCGATCCTTGCATCGAGCCTGCTTCCTCCTCCCTCTCTCTCTGCCTGCTTGTGATCTCTATCTGTCAAATGAATAAATAAGAATCTTTAAAAAAAACAAAAAACAAAAAACAAAAAACTGCAGCCCTGCCTCCACCCAGCTCAGCCCCTGACTGCATTAAAGTGCTCAGTCCCCATGCCATCTGGTTGCAAAGAAACGGTGAGCCCTCTCCAGGACTCCTGGAGATCACCCAGAGACTTGGTATATATTTTTCATATACAGATGTTGTATGGCATGCAACAAAAATTACAAGGTCTGCCAAGAGACAGGAACAAATCCCTGAAAACAAATAGAAAACAGGCTATAGAAACAGAGTGTGCAGGTGATCAAAGCCCTGAAATAAAATCAGGGCTTTAAAATAACCATGATTGGGGCACCTAGGTGGCTCAGTGGGTTAAAGCCTCTGCCTTCGGCTCAGGTCATGATCCTGGGGGCCTGGAACTGAGCTCCACATCAGGCTCTCTGTGAAGCGGGGAGCCTGCTTCCCTTCCTCTCTCTCTGCCTACTTGTGTCTCTGTCTGTCAAATAAATTTAAATAAATAAGTAAATAAATAACCATGATTAATATGTTCAAGAGACGCAAAGCCAAAGAAGGAGAAAAGAGTTGAAAAGTGAATTTTACCAGAGAATTGGAATCCATGAACTTCCTAGTTCAAAAGACTAGGACATAGAGAACTCACTTGAGTTTCTCATCGACAGAGGGCTTTTGAAAATGCTGATTCTGGGGCGCCTGGGTGGCTCCGTGGGTTAAAGCCTCGGCTCAGGTCATGATCTCAGGATCCTGGGATTGAGCCCCACATCGGGCTCTCTGCTCAGCAGGGAGCCTGCTTCATCCTCTCTCTCTGCCTGCCTCTCTGCCTACTTGTGATCTCTGTCTGTCAAATAAATAAGTAAAATCTTAAAAAAAAAAAAAAAGAAAAGAAAAAGAAAAAAAAGAAAAGAAAATGCTGACTCAGCTCTATATGAGCTGTAAAACCTCATGGTCCACAGTCTTAAAAAAAAAAAAAAAGCTTGCCATCACTGGCTGTCGTTCTCTTTACTTTTCAAGTGGCTTCCTTTAAGGGACACATATTTTACCATGTTTTCTGAGTCACTCTGCTCCATAAACCCAGTTGCCTGGCATGGAGCTCTGTTCACCGGGAGAAAGAGGAGCCTTTTGCTAATTATCCTGAACACATCCTTTGAGCAGTGGGTATTGGGATTGCCAGTAGTTAAGATGATCAGGAAGACGAAGGCTCTCTGGGATGACATTTGAGTCGACACTGAGTGACAAGGAACCAACCAGGAGAGAATTTGAGGGAAATGTGGTCTGGGCAGAGTGGATATAGAGAGCAAAGAACTCTGAGGCAAAAATATGTTTGGTGATTTGGTCAGGGGTGGGCAGACTTTTCTGGAAAGGGCCATAAAACGCATATTTTAGGCTTTACAAGTCATACAGTGCCTGTTGCAACTACGCACTTTTGCTGTGACAACACAGCAGTAAACAGACATAGAAAAATGTCTGTGCGATCCTACTGAACATGTTGATCATATTGTTGACAGGGTTGGTCATTCCATCTGGACGTGGAGGTTAGTGATGGCCCTGAAGATTGTGCTTTTTATAACATTGATTATGATGTTGGTGTGGACCGGGTTGGTGACAAGAACCATAATGTTGCTAGTGATGACAGTGCTGGAAAGAGCCATGTCAGTATTTGTGATGTGTCCACCGCCAGTTTGGATAGCACAGGTGTATGCTGGTTATGACGCTGCTATGGACTATGTCGGTTATCGTGACAATGACAGTATCGCTAACCATGAGTGATGGTGTTTACATTAAGACAAGAGTGGCAATAAAAATGGAAGTCGTTTGGATGGTAAAAAAAAAAAAAAAAAAAAAATGTCTGTGGACCACTGTGGCAGTGGTCCAATAAAACTTTGTGTATGGACACTGAAATTAAAATTTTTTTATAATTCCCACACATCACAAAATCTTTTGATTTTTTCCCCAACCATTTAAAAATATAAAAACCATTCTTAGCTCTGGAGCCACAGTTTGCTGGCCTAAGGTCCTTTAGGTAGGTGGGGATCAGATAGTGCAGGACACCTAGGGCATAACAGTCAGATTAAGGCAAAGCCCCTTTCCCCCTCCAAATGGAAAAGCCACCCCTCTGGGTAACTGCAGGCCGGGGTACCAATTCCGGGGTTGGGCAGCGTCCTACGGCTCATGGTTTGTTTTACTTTGCCCCAGTAACAAGAAAGGACAAAGGAACACACACACACACACACACACCACACACACACGCACGCACCCTGGGAAGCAGCAGCCTAGAGCTCATGGAAGATTATCAGATTTGTTCTATTTTTCTCCAGTAACAAGAAAGGACAAGAGACAGAGAGACAGACGCACACACGCAGGGCTCACGAAAGATGATCAGGTTTGTTTCGTTTTACACACACACACACACACACACACACACACACACACACACATCCCCGAGCCAGAAAGCCAGAGAGGACGTGCCCAGGTTCACGCTGACGTTTCCCCAGCACGCACTAAGGGTTTGAAAGTTGGGTGCAGGGGCGCCTGGGTGGCTCAGTGGTTTGGGCTGCTGCCTTCGGCTGGGGTCATGATCTCAGGGTCCTGGGATCGAGCCCCGCATCGGGCTCCCTGCTCCGCAGGAAGCCTGCTTCCCTCTCTCTCTCTCTCTCTCTGCCTGCCTCTCTGCCTACTTGTGATCTCTGTCTGTCAAATAAATAAATAAAATCTTAAAAAAAAAAAAAAAAAGAAAGTTGGGTGCACACCTGCTCCCAGCCAGAGCGCACCTGCTGAGCAGCACTCCGGCCTCGTCTCGCGAGAGCGTGCCGTAGTAGTGGCCCCCCCACCCCCCTCCCCCCACCGCCGCCCCCGCGCCCAGCCCCCGCGCCGGGGCACACTCCCCGCCGGCTCCCCCGCCGCGCGCGCCTCCCCCGCGCTCCCGCCCGCCGGCTCGCACGCACGCCCGGTAGTAATTGCACTCCGCCACACGAGCTCCGCATCCCCGCGAATCCCGCCCCCCCTCCGCTCCCCTTCCCCCCTCCTCCCCTCTCCCCTCCCCTCCCCTCGCCCCGGCCCGCGCCGGCCGCCGGCCCCTCGGCGGGCAGGTGCGCGAGCCTGCGCGCGCTGCGGCCGCCTCCTCCGGCGGGTCCCTGGCGCGCCGGGCCGGGGCGGCTGCGCGCACGGCGCCGCTCCACCAACCCGCTCCCCGCAGGTCCCTCGCTCGCTCTCCATCCCTCGCCGGCGCTCGCTCCCCCCCGCCCTTTGATTGACAGGCAAGATGTCGGTGTGGAGCGAGGCAGGAGCGAATGCAGCAGCCGTCACCCCCGGAGCCCGGCGGCGGCGGCGGCAGCAGCAGCAGCAGCAGCAGCAGCAGCAGCAGCAGCGCGAGGAGGAGACAGCAGCCAGCCGCAGTCGCCGCCGCAGCCGCGGGAGCAATGCAGACAGCATCTTGAGGACGCGCTAAAGCACTCCAAACGGTGGACAATGCCCTGTCACTGCAATTGGGAGGGGGGCAAAGCAGATTTTTTTTGACATAAAAGCCAGCCAGCCAAAAATATATACATTTGTCCTTCACGGAGCCGGTGTGTAAAGAGTGAGCGCTGTTTTCCTTCGCCTCCTCCTCTCCTCTCCTCTCCCTCCTCCTCCTCCTCCTCTTTTTCCTCCTCCTCCTCCCCCTCCTCCTCCTCCTCCCTAAGTGTACAGACAGCATCACATCACCTGGTTTGCTTCGGAGAAACAGCATCTCTCCTTTTCAGGGACCAGAGACTCAAAAAGAGGAGACATTCGAATGGAGTCTGCTTGATACCCCAAAATAAAATAATAAATTTTGGCTCTTGTCCCCTCCTCCCACCCCACCCCCTCAACCCTGTGTGAGATGTTGGGTTTCTTCTTCATGAGACATTGTTGAGAAGTCGCAGTGGTTGGAGAGCGTAGGGGGTAGACTACCTCTACGCCCCCCCCCCTTTTTTCTCTCTGGGAGGAGGAGGAGGGGAAGGGGGCTTGCCGAGCAAGCGATGGATGAGGAAAACATGACGAAAAGCGAGGAGCAGCAGCCTCTGAGTTTGCAAAAAGCCTTACAGCAGTGCGAGTTGGTCCAAAACATGATAGACCTGAGCATCTCCAACCTGGAAGGGCTTAGGACCAAATGTGCCACCTCCAACGACCTCACACAAAAAGAGATCCGGACCCTGGAGGTAGGTGTTGCCTGTGGAAAAAAAAAAAAAAAAAAAAAAAAAAAGCAATCTTTCCTTCCCTCTCCTTGCTCCCCACAACCCCCCTTTCCTTTGATTCTGTTTGTTGGGGGACGGGAGGGTGTGGGAAGGTATCGAGGTGGGCAGGATTTGGTTTTCTGTGATTTATCTTCTTTGCAAAGCCTGCCCTGGGTGTCCCTTTACTGTACCGCTGTCGTCTACGCTTGGCTGGGTGGTGGTAGTAGTAGTAGTAATTGTGATTCCTTATGTATTATTATTCTTGCGGCTGTTATTATCATTCGCTTCCCCTCGGAGGAGGGAGTTCTCTCTTTTTTCCGCTTGTGGGTTTGTTTATATGCCATGGGGGCTTGTGTGCTGGGTAAGGCATTAAGGCGCTGCAGAGAACCCACGTGACCTTGCGCATTCTGCAGGTGGTCAAAGGTGGTTTTTGCTCGCAGAATGGGGCTGCCTATAAATACAGACCTCTTCAGCGCTCAGCCTCCTTCCCTGGCTCGCTTTTGCCCCTTGGATTTTGTTTTTGTTCTTTTGTTTTTGTTTTTGTTTTAGTTCAGTGGTATCCATGTCAAGGGGTAAAGAGGAAAAAAAAATCCCCATTGAGTTTCCAATCAAACCGTTTGATGCAGGGAGCTGTTGCAGGCCTGAAACGTGTAAAAAGATAAGAGAAAATGTGCCTGCATCGGCACACGCAAGCGGTATGGGAAAATACTCTTGAATCCGTGGTGGGACCGCGGGGAAAGGGGTCGGAGGAGGAGTCATCTCTGGCGAGTTGTAACATTGTCTCCAACAGAACTTGAGGGCGAGTTTGAAGCAGTTTTGGGGGATGGGGTTGGATGCAAAGTTACTCAGAAAGAAGATGGCAGAAATTATTTCTTCCCAAGGCAGCTTGGTCAAAGGAGGAAGGTTTCAGGAGCTTTAGAAAATGTCTGGTGTGCACGTAACCACTGGGCATCCACGTCGTTGGAAACATCTGAAGGGTTCCTCTACTTCTCCCTCAAAACAGCTGTATGCATGGCTTAATTAAATTTGGGAACTCCCATTAGCTGGCCTTTGCTGAGGGTAGTGGCTGTGCAGGCTGGGAGCATAGGAAAGGGGTTCTCCCTCTGGAGAAGTGGGCATGTGTGGTGCTGGAGGTTCCCTCTGTTTCTACTCCAGGAGTTTCCAAGGCCCGAACTTTTCCGTCCCTGCTGAATCTTTGAGCCCTGTGCCCCCGTTCCTGCCTGGATAAGTTCCACTCTCTGATTCACTTTAAAGTTGTCCCCCCCCCCCCGCCCCATGATTTTAACTTTGGCTGTTTGGAAGGTCATCAATTTGAAAGGAGAGAGAGAGAGAGAGAGTGTGTGTGTGTGATATGCTGTTTGGTCCCCTAGAATACATGTCTGTGTGCACCTGTCATGTGGGAAAATGATCCTCAGAAATGAAATAAAATACGTGTCAAGAGGGATCAGAGGAGTGGGGACTCTGTTGGGAGACCAGGTAGTTGCTTTCTCGGAGTTTGGGGAGAATAGTCTAGGCTAGGACTTTGTGGCTGCAAGAAAAAGTGTGGGATGCCCTGGCCCACCTTTCTGTCTCTGTGTGAGCAGTGAACTCACAGAACGGCAGGCAGTAAATAAATAAGTAACCCAAAAGGGCCACCTCAGTCCTCTTTGGTCCTTTGAGTCAGGAGTCCCAAGTGCTCATTTATGTATCCCTGTGTAAGTTCCCCTGGTTTAGTTTTCAACTCTTCTCAACATGGCCCATCCTCTGATAGCTTCTGGAATGATGACGATGGTCCCAGTGGACCCTGGCCTCTGTGGCTTCTTTCCTGCACCGTGGTTTTCTTTGAAAACCGGGGGTGGAGTTGCAAGAGGTTGCAATTACTTGGAGCGCATCTGGTTGTCAGTTTCCTGGTCCCAGGACACCAAAGAGCATGCCCACCACTGCTTTACACATATTGTGCAGGGAAGGGTCTCCAGCAGTCTTGCCAGCTCTATGCTTCTCCCGGGTCCCTGGGGCGAGGGGGGGGGCACCGAGGAAGCGCTGGTGACTCCTGGTACAGCCAAATCTTGCCAAACCTCGCCTAGGTTTTGGACCAAGGTTCTTTATCAACCAAATATTTCTGTATATCAAAACCGCCCAAGGGAACTTATTAAAAATGTGCCTTCTCAGCCTCTAACCCCAGAGGTTCTAATTCAGGTGGGACTGGGGGTCGGGGGCCGGGGGAGAGGGAAGGCCCAGGAATCTGCATTTAAGAAACAGTCCAAGTGTTTCGATGCATGTTTTCACATTGACACTCTGAGGAATACCCACCGATTAGGACATATTTCTGCAGTTTGATGGTGAGAACTCCCTGCTCACAAACACTGAAGTAAGCAGTACATGGAATGTCCTGGAAAACTATGATAATAAGCAAAATTTGGTAGCATGCCTATGACCCCATGACAACAAAAATATACAGCGTGGACTGAGCCTTCCAGAAGGGTCCTGCATGATTAGGGAGACAAGGCTCACAGTATAGGTGTGAGAAATAATGATCAAGTCCAAACAGCAAATGATACGGGAGGGCAGCATGTGGGTCTGTGAAGAATATTTTCAAACTGCATGAAATGGAAATTGCAACCACATGTTCAAGGGAACAGTGGCTTCTTTTCCTTGTGTGGCATCAAGTCTGGAGGGATGTGGCTGCTTGAGTTGGCTCAAGTAAGATAGTAACGTCGGGGCTGTCGTCTCTTTGAGCTGTCAGTGGCCTTTTTCTAATGGTTGCAAGTTTCAGCCATCACACCCAGGTTCAAGGTAGGGATGGGGGACGCCAGGTGAGGAGTGTGCAGATATAAAGGGTTCATGTCTTTTTTTTTTTTTTCTTTTTTGCTTCCCCAGAATACCTCTTGCTACCTAACCCACAGATGATGTTTTATTTTATTTTTTTTAAAGATTTTAGTTATTTATTTGACAGAGAGAGAGAGAGATCACAAGTAGGCAGAGAGGAGGGGGAAGCAGGCTCCCCGCTGAGCAGAGAGCCCAATGCGGGGCTCGATCCCAGGACCCTGAGATCATGACCTGAGCTGAAGGCAGAGGCTTAACCCACTGAGCCACCCAGTGATGTTTAAGAATGTCTTATTGGCCGAAACTTGGTCGGATAGGTAGTCCCAGCTGCAATGCTGGGAGGTGGGGAAGCGGGAACAGCATCGTGAGTGGTTTAGATGGGTCGTGGTCCATTGCCTTGGTTGACCTGTTGTCACTCCATACACAGTCAAGGTTCTGTCAAGAAGGGACGTTGGGTGGACAGCCAACAGGACTGGCCATGGCATGTTATCAGGAGGTATTCTGGCAGAGAAGAAAGGCCATGAGCTTTGGAGTGAGACCAATACAGTTTTAAATTGTAGCTTTTCTGCTTTACTTTATCTTGGGCTAGTAATTTAAATTTTCTGACCCATGGTTTAATTTTTGGCACAATGGCAAAAAAAGATAACATTACCCACTTCGGTGGTTATGAGGACTGAAAGACAGGACATTTTCAAGGGTCTAGTGCTATCTCTAGCACAGCCCGCAGGGGTTGAATAAATCATAGTTATGATGATGATATGATTAGCATTATGTGGTGTGGGCTAGATGACATGGAAGGGAACAGCTCAGATCAGAGGGAGAGAAGGAAGAGTTTGAGCAGCATTTTCAAAGTATGTTCTGTGCAACCTTAGTTCTGTGGTCTGGTAGCATTTTCCATTCTTCTAGCACATACTAGTGATCTAGGCACTGTGCTAGATGCTGGTGGTCAACCAGTACTCTGAAGACAAGATGAATTCCTTGGGTGCTAACACCCGAGAAAGGTTGTGTTAAACAAAGGGAAACAGACTTCTCAGAGTCTTCTCAGAGTCTTACTATACTAACTATGGGCATGGTGACTCCAAGAGAGGGTTGGGTCCTTTTTCCAAGGATATCCCTTGGGTCTGATGTTCCATAGAATACACCCAGGGAAACATTTGGCAGAGCAGTTAGGGTAGCTTTCTTGGTTGGGGAGCTGGGGACCCTGAACGGAGAGAAGGATGGGGAAAGGCTTAGATCACAGTAGGTTGGGAGAGCCTGCAGCAAGACAACAAGCTGAAGGCGTTTCGTGCCAGTTGATGCCTTCGTGGGGCTTCAGGGAGACCAGTGGGTCCAGAATGGAGAGTCCCTGATAGAGTGTCCAAGGAAATGAATTTAGATCACAAGCTCTTGAGATCTGACTAAGGACAAGGGAGTCAGACTGACAAAGCTTCCCTCCTTTGAGGATGGAGGTAGAAATCTTCAAAGGTTTCGGAGTAAATACGATAAAAATTTGTTTAAAGGTTAGTCCGATGGCAGCCTGCAAGCAGGGCCTGACAGCCTTTTTTGTCAAGGGACAGAGAGTAAATAGTTTAGGCTTTGTGGGTGACGCACACCCACGGCCCATCACAGCCACTCAGCCTTGCTCTTGTCCCGCGTAGTAGCCATGGATGAGCTATATCCACAAATGAACGTTTCCCCGTGCGGTATCATTTATGGACCCTGAAATCCCAACTTGAAATAATTTTCCCATGTCCTAGAAACATTATTTTCTACTTTTTTTTTTTTTTTTTACATTTAAAAATGTAAAAACTATTCTGAGATTTGGGGACTTACGAGAACAGGTGGTGGGTCAGATTTGGCCCATGGACGATAGGTAGCTTGCTGATCTCTGATCTGTAGGGTGGACGGCCTAGTTCTGCTGATCTTTCCTGGATCACTCATGTGGTTGCCATCACTGGGCGGCTCAGCTGTGCTGGACGGTCCAAGACGGCCTTGCTCACACGGCCAGTGGTTGGTCGGGGTGCCTTGGTTTCCCTCCCCATGGTCTTTCCAGCAGGACAGGCAGATTCCTTCCCTGGTGGAAGCAACAGTGTTCCAAGACAATACACCCTGTCGCGCAGCCCCTCTCAGGGCTCTGCTTCCATGACCTTGGCCGGTGTCCCATTTGCCAAAGCAGGTTAAGTGGGTAAGCCCAGAGTCAGTGTAGAAATTACTATCTAAGGGCATATATTCTAGGAGGTGTGGTTCAGAGGGGCCAGTGAACAATCTAATGTAACAAGGTAGCGTTGCTATGGGAAAACCTCCCCCCCAAACCCAAAATAAAACCAAAATAGCATGGGAAAGAGGGAGGGTCATGGCATCATCTGCAAAGGGCCCCCCTTAAGGAGGTTTTACTGACTTGAGGAAGCAAGCCGAGACCTATCTGGGAAATGCACCAGGAAGAGGGAACAGCGGATGCAAATTTCTTGGGTGGGAACGTGCTTGGAATGTTAATAGAACAGCAAGGAGACCACTGTGGTTGGAGTGGAGTGGGTGGGCAGGGAAGGGGTGAGGGCACCGTGGGAGACAGAAGCAGGGCCCTGATCATAAAAGACTTTGATAAGATACTTGGATTTTGTTCTAAGCACGAACAGGGAGGTGACTGATCTATCTATCTATCTATCTATCTATCTATATTTTAAAAGATTTTATTTATTTATTTGACAGAGAGAAAGAGAGCACAATTAGGCGGAGATGCAGGCAGAGAGAGAGGGGGAAGCAGGCTCCCCGCTGAGCAGAGAGCCCCACGAGGGGCTCGATCCCAGGACCCTGGGATCATGACCTGAGCCGAAGGCAGAGGCTTAACCCGCTGAGCCACCCAGGTGCCCCTGAGTTATGTTTTTAAAAGATCTTTCAGACTGCTGCAGGGAAAATAGACTGTGGGGTGTAAGAATGGGAGCAGGGAGACAATTTGGGAGGTTAGTGTGGAAACCAAAGCCAGGAGTGACTGTGCTTTGGACGGTTATGCTGGTTGGGGGAATGGGGCAGGTGGCTGGATCCAGAAGGTCAGGTGGACGGAGGTGCCTGTGAATCAGATATGGGGAAAATAAAGGTTGGAGGATTATGCCTGGGCGTTTGGCTTAAGAACAGAGTGACTGGTGGTACCTCGATTTGAAATATGGGGAGTAGAGGTGGAGTAGGTTGGACTCGACAGTCAAGTCCTATCTGGACATGTTCCATGTGTCAGGTAGACAACTAGGTATTTGAACCTATAGCTCTGAGGAAGGCTGGAGCTACACAATGCACTTAATATGTCAGGAACTTCTCATAGTATTAAATATTTTTTAGTGGCTGTGGGATAATACATGGATGTAGCACGATTTAACAAATTCTACTGTCAGATGTGTATGTTATAACTTCCCATTATTATAAATAATACTGTAGTAGACATCCTTGCAGTTTGTATCAGTCCTTCAGTTCCAGGGGAATTGCTGAATTCAAAGATATGCAAAGTCTCAGGACTTACGATAGGTTTTGCCAAATTATTGTTCACCAGGCATGTGAAAAGGGCCTGTTTTCCCCTATCCTCAGTATGAGTTTATGCTTTTTTGAAAAAGATTTATCTGGGGCACCTGGGTGGCTCAGAGGGTTAAGCCTCTGCCTTCAGCTCGGGTCATGATGTCAGGGTCCTCGGATCGAGCCCCACGTGGGGCTCTCTGCTCAGCAGGGAGCCTGCTTTCCCCCTCTCTCTCTGCCTACTTGTGATCTCTCTCTCTGTCAAATAAATTAAATCTTAAAAATTTATCCACTTATTTTTATTTACTAAAAAATCTTTAATCCACTTATTTGAGAGAGAGAGGGGCGAGGGAGAGAGAGAGAGCAGAGGGGCAGAGGGAGAGGGAGAGAGAATCTCCAGCAGACTCCCCACTGAGTGTGGAGCCTGATGCGTGGCTCAGTCCCACAACGCATGAGATCAGGACCTGAGCTGAAATCGGATGCTTAACTGACTGAGACACCTGGGTGCCCCTGGCTTTATGTTTTATTTTATTCTTTGGTTGCCTTTTTTTTTTTTTAAGATTTTATTTATTTACTTGACAAACAGAGATCACAAGTAGGCAGAGAGGCAGGCAGAGAGAGAGGGGGAAGGAGACTCCCCGCTGAGCAGAGAGTCCCATGTGGGGCTCCATTCCAGGACCCTGGGATCATGACCTGAGCCGAAGAGAGAGGCTCCAAACCACTGAGCCACCCAGGCACCCCTGCCTATGTTTTGATGACTAAGAGCTCAGGGTTAAAGAGGCAGTTGCCTCGGGTTAGAATCTCATCTTTCTGTTTCTAGTTGGGAAGGATCTGGGGACTTGTGGACACAAGAGGAGGACTTGGTTTTCCACACCAAGTGGCCAGCCTGTGAAGACCTAGCCTCGCCCTTCTGCCTTGTTCTCATAAAGATATGGCTGGGGGGTGGTCTCACAACTCTGAGTCAGTGGTGAAAGTTGTTTCTGAAGGGTTCACTCTCCCTTTTGGGTTTTTGGAGTGGATTCTGTTCTGGAGCAGAAACTTCTTCTTCTAATGGACAGAAGACTGGGGAGTCTTTCTCCTCCCCCAGACCATCAGCCATTTTCTGGGCTCCCACCCACTGGGCTCCTACTGTTGGGACCTGGCTGTTCGTCCTCGCCCCCAGAGTGCCGCTCTGGAGCTGGGGAATGGGGAGGGGTTCGGGAGCTGAGGAAGACAAGGGACACATGGCAGCTGGGACGGAGGATGGAGAAGCCGAGGAATGGGGAGGAGACAGTCAAAGCAAAGAATCACTGTCAGCCGGACTTCTAGGACCCTTGCAACATCCCTCCAGTGGGCAGTGACTGCAACTGTGGTTCTTCCTGCTTTTCAAGTGAATTTACTGAGGTTTAAAGTCACTGATTTGTCCCAATCTGGATGCTAAGACAGCTGCAGATCCAGAAAGAGGTTTCCTGCTCTACTTTGGGTGCCCCAAAGGGGGCATGGCCTGGAAGGGAAGAAAGGAAAACGAGAGCAGATAGAAGGTGAAGGGGACGTGCAGGTGATCACGGTGAGCTGGTCGGAGGTCATGGCTCTTGGTTTAGCGAGAACCATCATGGTGGCGCATACTCTGTCACTCAGATACTTTCATTTCACGGTAGGCTTTTTTCTTTTTTTTAAAGATTTTTATTTATTTATTTGACAGACAGAGATCACAAGTAGGCAGGGAGGCAGGCAGAGAGAGAGGGGGAAGCAGGCTCCCCGCTGAGCAGAGAGCCCGATGCCGGGCTTGATCCCAGGACCCTGAGATCATGACCCGAGGCGAAGGCAGAGGCTTTAACCCACTGAGCCACGCAGGCGCCCTCGTGGGTAGGGGGACCCTTAAGATGAAAGCTATTGGGGAGAAATGCAGAACCAATGGAGACCAAGCAGGGCATCCACAGACACAAGAAAGGATGACAAAAAGAGGGAAACAGACTCAAGGATGTCCAACCAGTTGCCACCTTGGCTACTGAGCAGTTGAAACCTGGTGACTTCTGACTGAAATGTGCTGTTGGTATCAAATCCACACCAGGTTCTGAACTCTTAGTATGAAGAAGAGAATAGAAAATATCTCATTAATCATGTTTTATATTGACAGCATGTGGCCATGATGTTATTTCAGACAGATTGGGTTAATGAAATCTGTTCAAATTAATTTTACCTGTATCTTATTACTCTTTCTTTCCTGAGGCTACTAGAAAATTTTAAATTACGGAGGTGGCTCGCTGTGTATTTCATCTGGACAGTTGCTGCTTTTGGCCATTGAGGTGATTTCTCTGTTTTGTTGGAATAGAAATTCTGTTCTTGGTAAAGACTGAGAATATGGGACACCTGGGTGACTCAGTAGGTTAAGCCTCTGCCTTCAGCTCGGGTCATAATCTCAGGATCCTGGGGTCAAGCCCCTCGTGGGGCTCTCTGCTCAGCAGGGAGCCTGCTTCCTCCTCTCTCTCTCTCTCTACCTGCCTCTCTGCCTACTTGTGATCTCTCTCTCTCTTTCAGATAAATTAATAAAATCTTAAAAAAAAAAAAAGACTGAAAATATGCCACCCCCGCCCTGGGGGTTACTAGGCAGTCGTTGATTAAAGCAGTGGTTGTGTTCCAAAGACGCATGCCCTCAGTTTCCTGGGACCAGTGGAAAATTGAGATGAAGACTCAGAAATAATAATGTAATTGAGTCTCTAGAAATTTTCGTGGTTGCTTAAAGCAGTATAACCTAGTGATTAGGTGAGCTTGGGATCTGCCAATAAGATTGCTTGGATTCCAGTCTGAGTTCAAGTTACTAGCTAAGTAACCTTGGGCAAATGAGCTCTCCTTTCTCAGCTTCAGTTTCCTTGCTTATAAAATTAGGATCATGTTACATAGGATTATTATGCTGATTACATGGAATTGTGGATTAAGGAGCTGAGCAGGGCACTTGGCACACGGCAGATGCTTCCAGCATTCCCTTCAGTAGGTTGGCATGGGGAGGTTAGGACATCTCAGCCTTTGGGTGGGGGTGCCATGGTTGGGTGTATCATTCATTCATTCAATGACTCTTATTGAGCTCCTGGTGCATGAGAGCAAGGTGTGAGAAGAAGAATCCCATAGAAGCTTTTGATGGGATAATGGCACACCTGTGGGGCTGCAGGTGACGTAAGTGAACAAGATTCTGATACTAGGTCTGGGTCTTTGAATTCGCCCACAGATGACTGACTTCCCATCAGTGCCTGGCAGGCTTTAGTCTTTAAACCATGTGCTCATCCACCTCTAAGTTGGTTAACAGTTCTGGGGTTGGTTGGGCCTTATACCTCCTGAACTTCTCTTAAGCTTATGTGATAGAAAGAACCATGGTATTCCAATTGCTTGAAAATCTTATCTTTTAAAGGTAGGGGGACCCTTAAGAGGTTGGCTAGGGTTACCCCTTGGCTAGTGTATAGCTTTGGCATGGTGCTTTGGGGTGAGCCCCACCTCATAAGGCAGCCTTTAATTTTTTTTTTATGGTGGTAAAATAGGTATCACACAATACTTACCATTGTAACCATTTTAAAGTGTGCAGCTCAGGTGGCATGAAATACATTCACAATCTTGTACAACTATCATCACTATCTATCTGAGGAACTTATTCATGATCCCAGATAGAAATTCTGTACCGATGAAACAATAACTCTCCCCAGCTGCATGGTAACCCCCATTTCCTGTGTGCATGAATTTGATTATTGGAGGAAGGTTCATCCATGTTGTAGCTGGTGTCAGAGCTTCATTCCTTTTTTATGGTTGTCTAATATTCCACGGTACATAGAGACCACATTTTGTTTATCTAGTCGTCTGTTGATAGACACTTAAGTCATTTCCATCTTTTGACTATGGCAAACAATGATGTTTATGAACATTGATGTACAAGTATCTGAGTCCTTGCTTTGAATTCTTTTTGGGTCTGTATCTAGGAATGGATTTGCTGGGTCATATGATAATTCTATGTTGGATTTTTTTTTTAAAGACTTTATTTATTTGACAGACAGAGATCACAAGTAGGCAGAGAGGCAGGCAGAGAGGCACTGCCTATGTTTAATTTTTTTAAAGATTTATTTATTTAGGGGCACCTGGGTGGCTCAGTGGGTTAAGCCTCTGCCTTTGGCTCAGGTCATGGTCTCAGGTCCCACATTGGGCTCTCTGCTCAGCAGGGAGCCTGCTTCCTTCTCTCTCTCTGCCTGCCTCTCTGCCTACTTGTGATCTCTCTCTGTCAAATAATTAAATAAAATCTTTTAAAACATTCATTTATTTTAGAGAGACAGCCTGTGTCTGCAGGTGCAAGTGTTTGTGGGGGAGGGCAGAGGGAGAGGGTAGCTTGGACCCAGCAATGAGGCAAGTAGGTATAGAAAAGAACTCTTCCATCAAGTGGGACATTCAGGGACCTTGTTTTTACTGGGAGGCAGAGCAAGATTTTGTTTTTTAAAAGATTTTATTTATTTATTTGCTTGTTTGTTTATTCAAGAGACACAGAGAATGAGAGAGAGAAAGTGTGGGGGGGAGAGGCACCCAGGGAGAGGGAGAGAGAGAGAATCCCAAGCTGCCTCCATGCCCAGTGCAGGGCCCAATGTGGCACTTGATCTCACGACCGTGAGATCATGACCTGAGCGGAAACCAAGAGTGGGTCACTCACCTAACTGAGCCACCCAGGCGCCCCAAGAGGCAGAGCAAGTTTAGATGCCACATTTTTATTTTTACTTTTATCTGGCTTGGAGGAACAGTCCTTTGTGATAAACCCTAAAGGCAATATTATTCTTTTCATATGTTGCTAGATTTAATCTATTAATATTTTGCTGAGGAATCTTCGAGTCTGTGTTCATGAAGGATATTGCCTGTGGTTTCCTTTCTTGCGCCATCTTTGTTCAGTTTCAGTATCAGGGTATCAATGGCCTCATAAAATGAGTTGGGAAGCTCCCCCCCCCTTCTGTTTTCTGGAAGGCACTGGAAGCACAACTGATGTTATTTCATCATGTGTTGAATGGTGGTAGAATTCAGCAGTAAAACTATCTGGACCTCGAGATTATTATTGTTATTTTTGCACGTGGAAGTTTTTTTTAAACTACAAATTCAATTTTAAAAATGTATTCTTCGGTGAATTTTGGTAGTTTGTTGTTTTTATTTATTATTATTATTATTTAGATTTTATTTATTTATTTGAAAGAGACAGTGAGAGAGAGACTGAGAGGGGAGAAGGGCAGAGGGAGAAGCAGACTCCCCATGGAGCCCGGAGCCTGATGTGGGATTCGATCCTGGGACTCTGGGATCATGACCTGAGCCAAAGGCAGTTCCCTAATCAACTGAGCCACCTAGGCGGCCCAGTTTGTGGTTTTTAAGGAATTGTTACATTTTATCTAAATAATTGAATTTATGTGCCTAGATTTGCTCATGGTATTCCTTTACTATCCTTTTGGTGTCTGCGGGATCCTTTATCCCTGATGGTGGTAATACGTGTTTTTTTTCCCTTTGATTCTTTGCCTGTCTGGCTAGAGGTTTATCAGTTTTATTCGTCTTTTCAGAAAACCAGGTTTGGGCTTCATTTCTTTTTCTCTGTTTTTCTGTTTTCAGTTTGATTGGTTTTTGTTTTCGGTATTATTCCCTTCTGCTTACTCTGGGTCTCTTTTGCTCTTTTTTTTTTTCCTCTGTTTTCTTGAGCTAGATGCTTAGATTGTTAATTTGAGACCTTTCTCCTTTTCTACGTATTCATCACCATACATGCCCCTTGAAGGATTACGCTAACAGCATCCCACAAGTTTTGGTATTATATTTTCATTTCTTTGGTTTCTTACTCTCGGATGCATACATCCTTTAATTAATGAATTAATTAAAGATTTTATTTATTTACTTGACAGACAGAGATCACAAGTAGGCAGAGAGGCAAGCAGAGAGAGAGAGGAGGAAGCAGGCTCCCTGCTGAGCAGAGAGCCCGATGCGGGGCTCGATCCCAAGACCCTGGGATCATGACCCGAGCCGAAGGCAGAGGCTTTAACCCACTGAGCCACCAAGAGGCTTTAACCCACTGAGTCTGATGCATACACCCTTCAGACTCGCGTTAATTCCCAAGTGTTGTGGTTATTTTCTGGTTTAATTCGTTTGGGGTCCATGAGCACATTTTATATGCTTTCAATTATTTTAAAATGCTTAAGGTTTATTTTTAGGACCCGGAATATCTTCCCGCTCGGTGAACGTAACATGTGTCCTTGTGAGGAATGTGTGCTCTGCTGTTGACAGGCCCAGAGTTCTCCAGCCATCAATTAGATCCAATTGGTCGATGGTTTTGTCGAGACCCTCTACATCCTTGCTGACTTTCTCTCAAATTGTTTTATTGATTACACAGAGAGGAGTATTGTTAGCACCTACCCTCACTGTGGATTTGTCCAATTCTCCTTACAGATCCGACAGTTTTTGCTTCGTGTATTTTATTTATTTATTTTTAAAAGATTTTACTTATTTATTTGACAGAGAGAGTGAGCACAGGCAGACAGAGTGGCAGGCAGAGGCAGAGGGAAAAGCAGGCTCCCTGCTGAGCAAGGAGCCTGATGCGGGACTCGATCCCGGAACGCTGGGATCATAACCTGAGCCGAAGGTAGCTGCTTAACCAGCTGAGCCACCCAGGCGTCCCTGCTTTGTGTACTTTAAGCTGTTTTGTTAAGCGTATACACATTGGGGATGGTTTTTTTTCTTAGTGACTTGACTTTTTTTCGTTATGTATAGTTACTATTCATGCCTGGTACTCTTCACAGTGAAAACGATTTCTCTGATATTGATATAGCCACGCCAGCTTTTACTTTTTACTTTTTTTTAAAATTTAGGTAAAATTCACATAACATAAAATTTACCACATTGTCAACTTCACGGTATACAATGAGGTGGTTTTTGGTATATGCTTAATGTTGTACAGCCATTGCCCTTATCTAATTCTAGAACATTCCCATCATCACAAGCATGCACACATAAATACCTTGTACAGGCGCACCTCGGAGATACTGCAGGTTCAGTTCCAGACCATGGAAATGAAGTGAATATCACAATAAAATGGGTTGAATGATTTTTTTTTGGGTTTCCCAGAGCACCTAAAAGTTATGATTATGCTACACTGTGGTCTGTTAAGGGTGCTATAGCATTATATCTAAAAGAGCAATGTGCATATCTTAATTTAAAAAATCCTTTATTGGGGCGCCTGGGTAGCTCAGTCGGTTAAGTGTCTGCCTTTGGCTCAGGTCATGATCCTAGGGTCCTAGAATCAGGCCCCCTACATGGAACTCGCTGTTCCGCGAAGAGGCTGCTTCTTCCTCTCCCTCTGCTTGCCTCTCTGCCTATTTGTGTTCTATCTCCCTGTCAAAAAAATAAATAAAATCTTTAAAAAAAAACACTCTTAAAAAATAAAAAAAACCTTTATTGCCAGAATATGCGAATCATCATTTGAGCTTTCAGCAAGTCATCATCTTTTTGCTGTTGGACAGTCTTGCCTTCACGCTGATGGCTGCTGACTGGTCAAGCTGGTGGTTGCTGAGGGTCGGGGAGACTGAGGCAGTGAGGAAGTTTGCTGTATTGATAGACTCATCCTTTCACGAATGATTCTTTGGTTGCGAGCGATGGTGTTTGATAGTGTTTTACCCACAGCAGAACTTCTTTCAAAATTGGAGTCTGTCTTCTCAAGCCCTGCTGCTGCTTTATGAACCGAGTGTGTGGAACATTCTGAATGCTTTGTTGTATCAACAGTCTTCCCAGCTTCCTCACCAGGAGCAAATTCCATCTCAAGAAACCATTTTTCTTTGCTCATCCATGAGAAGCAACTGCTCATCTCTTTCAGTTGTATCGTGAGTTTCTAGCGATTCAGTCCCATCTTCAGGCTTCATGTCTGATTCTCATTCTCTTGCTCTTCCCACCCCATGTGCAGCTACTTCTCCATGAAGGTTGGAATCAGCTTTTTCCAAACTCCCATTTATGTTGATATTTTGGCCTCTTCCCACAAATCACAAATGTTCTTAATGGCATCTAGAATGGTGAACTCCTTCCAGAAGGTTTTTGATTTATTTTTCCTAGATCTATCAGAGGAATCACTGTCTATGACAGTGATAGCCTTAGAAAAGGCTTTCTTTCTTTCTTTCTTTCTTTCTTTCTTTCTTTCTTTCTTTCTTTCTTTTTTTCCTTCCTTCCTTCCTTCCTTCCTTCCTTCCTTCCTTCCTTTCTTTCTAAGATGCTCCATGCCCAGTGTGGAGCACAGCATGGGGCCTGAACGCATGACCCTAAGATCAAGACCTGAGGCAAGGTCAAGACTCTAGATGCTCAACCAACTGAGCCACCCAGGTGCCCAAAAGAATGTCTTTCTTAAATAATAAGACTTGAAAGTTGAAAGTTGGTTCACGGACTGCAGAATGGATGTTGTGTTAGCAAACATGAAAACAACATTAATCTCGTACATCTCCATGCCATCAGGGCTCTCGGGCAGCCGGGTACACTGCCAGTGAGCAGTGGTACTCTGAAAGGCATCTCTTTTTTTCTGAGTAGCAGGTCTCAACAGCCGGCTTGAAACATTCAGGCAGTCTCATTGTGAACAGAGGTGCTGTCGTCCAGGCTTTGCTGTTCCATTTACAGAGCGCAGGTCGGGTAGACACAGCATCGTGCTTCAGGGCCCGAGGGTTTGCAGAACGGGCAGTGGCTTCTGCTCCGAGGCTCCAGCTGCATTAGCCTCTCACAAGAGAGTCAGCCCGTGTTTCGCAGCTTGGAAGCCAGGCACTGACTTCTCCTCACTAGCTACCAAAGTCCTCCACGGTGTCTTCCTCGGATAGGAGGCTCTTTCTTACATGGACACTGAAAATCATGTTGAGTGGAGCCGCCTTCATGGACCATCTCAGCTGGAGCTTCTGGAGAACTTGCTGCAGCTTCTACACCTGCTGCTGCCCCTCACGCTTCTTTGTTATGGAGACAGGCGTCTTTCCTTAAACCTCGTGAACCACCTCGGCTACCTTCAGACATTCCTGCTGCAGCCCCTCCCCTCTCTCAGGTTCAGAGAGTGGAAGGGAGTCAGGGTCTTGCTCTGGGCTCGGCTTCGGCTTCCATCCAGACCACACACGCTTTCTCCAGATCAGCAAAGAAGACGGTTTTCTTTCTTTATCATTCGTGTGTTCCCCGGAGTAGCGCTTGTCATTTCCTTAAAAATCTCTTCCTTTGCCTTCGCCACTTGGCTAATGGTTGGCATAAGAGGCCAAGCTTTTGGCCTCTTTTGACTTTTGATGTGCCTTCCTCACTAAGCTTAATCATTTCCAGCTTTGGATTTAAAGTGAGGAGACGTGCAACTCTTCCTTTCACTTGAGCACTTAGAGGCCACTGTAGGGTTATTAACTGGCCTGATGTCAACATTGTTGTGTCTCAGGGAGTGGGGAGGTCCGAGGAGGGAGTGAGAGATGGGGTAACCGTCGTTGGTGGAACAGTGAGCACACACACAATTAGCAATTAAGTTTGCCATCCTATATGGGCGCGCTTTGTGGCACACCAGAACAACTCCAGTAGTAACCTCAAAGGTCACAGATCACCAGAACAAATATACTGATAATGAAAATGTTGGAAAAAATGTGACACAGAGACACCAAGTGAGTGAATGCCGGTGGCAAAAAGTAGTCTTGCTCTACATGGGGTTGCTACAAACTGTTAATTTGAAAAACAAAAACAAAAACAAGAAACCCACATCTGGGAGGCCCACTAAAATGAGGTGTGCTCATACCTACTTGTTAAAGTTGGTTCCAATTTCCCTGCCCTCCATCTCCTGGCAACCATGAATCAATTTTCTGTGGCTGTGCTTTTCTGTTTTTCTTCTATCCTGGGGAACTTCATGTAGATGAAATGATGCAGTATGTGACCTTCCTTGTCTGGCTTTTTTTTTTTTTTTAAGATTTTATTTATTTATTTGACAGACAGAGAGAGATCACAGTAGGCAGAGAGGCAGGCAGAGAGAGGGAGGAGGAAGCAGGCTCCCCGCCGAGCAGAGAGCCCGATGCGGGGCTCAATCCCAGGACCCTGAGATCATGACCGGAGCCGAAGGTGGAGGCTTAACCCACTGAGCCACCCAGGTGCCCCTGGCTTTTTTTTTTTTTTAAGATTTTATTTATATATTTGACAGAGATCGCAAGTAGGCAAGAGAGGCAGGCAGAGAGAGAGAGGGGGAAGCAGGTTCCCCGCTGAGCAGAGAGCCTGATGTGGGACTCGATCCCAGGACCCTGAGATAATGACTTGAGCCAAAGGCGGAGGCTTAACCCACTGAGCCACCCAGGTGCCCTTGTCTGGCTTTTTCACTCAACATAATATTTTCAAAGTTCATCCCTTTGCAGCATGTATCACTACTTCATCCATTTTTATGGCCGAATCGAATTCCCTCACATGGGTTTATCCTTACGAGGTTGTGTCCACCTTGGGGCTATTGTGAATAGTGCTGCTGTGGAATCCGTTTGGCGAAGGGAGTTGGGGCACTTCGGGAGTCAACTGACTTTCCTAGGCTGGAAACTAAGGAAACGATCCCGGGTTCAGGCTGGAACACAGTGAGGAACTCTGGAGTCCAGAGTTCCTTGCATACACTCTGTGGTTGTCCGTTACCGTCTTAGGATGCTTTCCTGGAGCTCTTGTGGGCGCTCATTAGGTTATCTATGCTGGTTGAGGAGTTGTTCACGCAGGCCTCAGAAACAGAAGTCATTAAATACAAATGTCATTTTAAACACATTTATAGACATCAAAGCAAATCATATTCATTGTAGGAAAAATGGAATACCTGCTGAATTAAAAAGAAAAATGCACACGCTTCTACTCCTGCCACCCACAGATGAACACTATTAGCACCTTGTTACACAGTCTTATAGGCTTCCTCTCATACAAACTTGGGTTTTTATGTGACTTTAAAGAATAGCTGTATTTTATGTATTTTGTAGTCGCCTCTTTTCATCTTCAAAGTCGATTTAAGGTGTGAATGTTTCTCCCTGTCAAAAGCATTTCAAATGACTAGTAACATTCCGGCATAAAGAGAGAGCATAACTGAGTCGACTGCCCCCCTTTTGTGAGTTATTTGGTTTTTTTCTTATTCTCATAAACACAGCCTTAATGACTACTTTCCAAATGAAATCTTTTTTTTTTTTTTTTAGATTTTTATTTATTTATTTATTTGACAGAGAGAGATCACAAGCAGGCAGAGAGGCAGGCAGAGAGAGAGGAGGAAGCAGGTTCCCTGCCGAGCAAAGAGCCCGATGCGGGGCTGGATCCCAGGACCCTGAGATCATGACCTGAGCCGAAGGCAGCGGCTTAACCCACTGAGCCACCCAGGCGCCCCAAATGAAATCTTTTGTAAAGCGCTTCTATTTGGTTCTTTAGGAAATATACCGAGAAGTAGAATTCCTACATGCTCATAAGGCTTTTCTACCTCTCTAGCCCGATGGTCCTTTAGAACGATCCCCGATTATAGCCCTCTTAGAGTTTCCAAGAGTCTGTCGCTTTGTGTCTTCAGGAATGACAACTGGAGGAGGGAAATGTTCCCAGTAAATCTGTGACTTAATAAAAAATACATAAAGTCGCTTTACGGCATGTGTGAATCAACTTGTAATGAGCTGAGAAGCTTGAGGCAAGGCTGGAGCCTGTAAACGCACCCTTTCTGCTGAAGGAGATGCGGAATCAGAATCAGGTCCTTGATAGGGAAGCCTAATGTGAGATGAAATCTTCTCTGAAATGACATCAGAAGGGGAGGCACGTGTTACAATAAATGAGGCTTCTGAGCTCCAGGAATCACCCAGTCGGTTGATTTCTGGGACCAGGCATGAAACAGAAAAGGGACAGAAAATAGGCCGGGGGTAGGGTACTTGGGAGGTGATGTCGGGGGCATGGTTAAATGGAGAGCTTGTGTCCCATCGACAGATATCAACCTTGCCAGTGGATAGGATTTGGGCCTGATATTGTGGGGTGTTTCCATTTTCCAAAGGAACCCCCAAATCAAAACTATAAATAAAAGCAGACGTTGTCTCACTTACCTGATCAAGAACTTTACCATCTCCCCCTTTAATTCACATGTGTGTCTATGGTTAAGACTGAGTGAAGAAAAGGAAGATACAGATAATCAACATCTCTGAAATAATTTGTGAACACCAGTGTTTTGCTAATTGTTTTTCAGGTGTTTTTCTCCCAACCCACCCACCTATGGGTTTCAAAAAATTAAGGTCATACTTCCAAATCTGGAGAAGTTAGGATGACAATGACCTCTCGATTTTATGATCTTTGCTTATTTTCAGTCTACAGTGAAGTAAGAGTTGTGCCTGGTCACACACACACACACACACACACACACACACACACTTCACACCTGTACAAAAATAGAAGAGTATAATGGACCCTTTAGGTACCTGTCACACAAATTCAACAATATCAAATTATTGCCAATAACTCCTCACACCCTCATCCATAGATTATTTTGAAGCAATTCCTAAACCATCATAACATTGCATCCTCAAAAAATTTCAATGTGTATTTCTTTTCTTTTTTCTTTTTTTTTTTTAAAGATTTTATTTATTTGACAGACAGAGATCACAAGTAGACAGAGGCAGGCAGAGAGAAAAGGGGGGAAGCAGGCTTCCTGTTGAACAGAGAGCCTGATGCAGGGCTTGATCCCAGGATCCTGGGATCATGACCTGAGCTGAAGGCAGTGGTCTAACCCGCTGAGCCACCCAGGTGCCCCTCCATGTGTATTTCTAATAAATACTGAGTACCCTGTTTTCAGCATAGCCAGACGACTCCTATTGTACCAACAATTTCTTAGTCAGATATTCCCCTAAAATTCAAATCAAAATACCCATGCACAAAAGACAACTGTGCTTTTTGAAATAGCCACAGCGGATGGCCTTAGCTTTTCCCCAGTTCTGCTGGCATTACTGAAGACATTCTCGAAAACCAGCCGTAGAGGTTGTTTTTTATTATTATTATTTTTTTGCAAGTGAACAAGTCTCTTTATTTTTTCTTTACCCTGAACAGAAAGGCCTTCGTAATGGATGTTGGATTTTCCAATGACTTTTGTCTATTTAAAACATGAAAGTATTCAAGTGTGCTCTCAATGCGTAAGAGGCGTTGCCACTGAAGCCAATCACGACTGTGTTCTGGGCACGGCGTCTGCGAGGAAGCTCAGAGAGGAGTCCTACCTTTGGTGTTGGGCTATGTCGTCAGTCATTTCCAGTGTCTGCTCTATAAGGGCAGCTGCTGGCTAGCTTCAGCATGTGTCCACCCTTCCTCTGTCCCTCCCGCTTCCTGTTAAATGCATCAGACATGCAGAAGCGTCTTGCCCCCACTGGGCTTATAACGTACAAATATGTATATTGCACATCAGGCACTGTGCTGGGTGCTGAGTACTAGGTACTGTGCTGGGTCCTGGGACACATTATTTGCTCATGGTTCTAGTGATGCGATATTTAGGCTAAGACTTGAAGGATGATGGGATTAACCAGAGATGAGGAAAGGCTGTTCCAGGCAGAAGGATGGTGTGTGCAAATGTCCAGGGGTAGAGCCATCGTGGGGTGTTGGAGGGACCAAGGAAGTCCAACGTGGCTGAAGTATAGGGTATTTCAGGTCTGTTTGAAGGTGAGGGAATGGAGCAGCTCTTTTTCCTTTCTCTAAACTGGGTTCCTTTGCATCCTTTTCCTGCCTCATCTCCTCCTCATTATAGAAAAATGAGGCGGTCTCATTTGCCAAATTGAATAAAAGTCTAATCTATGATCTCCCTTTCTGAAATACGATTTGAAAGCATAACATGAATTTATTGGTTCCCCCAAGGTGGAGGCCAGTCCTAACCACCACAACAAACACAGACCATCCCATAATAATAATATATGGACAAGACCTCGCAAGAGGGTGGGGGAGGGGAGGAAGGATAAAACCAGGATGAAGGAGGTGGCGAAATGGAAATACATTTAAAATCCCATGCTTTGTGGTTTATTATTAACAGCAGAGCAGAAAATGTCTCTACAGAGTTATGAAAAATTCATTAGGAGCGTGCTACAGGTCTGAGAAGCTGGTCATTGTTTGATCAGATTAACAATAATGAGAGCAGTCTTAAATGAACTCAGATTAAGAGGAGGGCTCTCCCCCTTACTGTTCAGTCATATGTGTGTAATCACATTTCCTCACAGCCAGTCGCCCTCGTTGTCTGCCAAGATGGGAACGGGGGGCTCTTTCCACAGGTGAGACCAGGCCGGCAGAGGGGGTGCTGAGCCCAGAAGCCACCTGGAAACCAGGGTCCCATGTAACAAGGTTCCCTGAACGCTCCCTTCCCTGTGGTCCAGGCTCCCTGACAGTGCTCTTCTGTTTGCTGGGCTTGTTTCCTTCTTTCTGGGTCACGATTTGTCGGCCTTGAGGGCCTACAGTGTGTCATGCAGTCTTCTAGTTTGTGTGTATGTGTGTGTGGGGGGGCACATCTTTTGAGGAAAACAAGCAAAGAGTCTGCTGTTGTGCTTCGTCGGGAGATAGACAACAAATAATCACAAGAATAAGGAAAACTAATAAATAAGAATAAGGAAAATTAATCAAAAGCACTAAGTATTATAGCAAAAAAAAAAAAAAAAGGAAGAAGAAAACAAAAAAGAAAGTAAAACAGGCTTCAGGCAAAAGGTGACATTTGAGCAAAGATTTAAAGGAAGTGAGCAAGTGAAGATATCCAGGGAAGGCAGAAGAAATTCAGGGTGAGGCAACAGCTCATGCAAAGGTCCTGAGGCCTTGGAGGAACAGCCAGGAAACGTGTATGATTGAAGTAGAGCGTTGAGGATCATAACAGAGCAGCAAAGTAAGACTAGTATAAAGAGTTTTATAGTTTATCGTATAAAGAGTTTTATAGTGAAATGAGGTATACTAGAGGTCTTTGAGGAGAGGAGTGACATGATCTGACTTGAGTTTGAATATTATCCTTCTGGCTGGTGGTTGAGAATAGACTGTAGGGTAGAAGCAGACAGAAGAGTCGGGAGACTATTTAGGTGAGAGACGAAGGTGGCTCAGGCCAGACTGGTGAGCCATGCTTGGATTTTGGATATATTTAGAAATTACAGCAAACAGGATTTCCAGATTAATTTTTTTTTTTAGTACAGTCGATGCACAATATTACATTAGTTTCAGGCATTTGACAATTCTGTATGTTACGCCTTGTTCACCACGAGTGCCGCCACCATCTGTCAGCCAGCCAACACCATTACAATATGTTGACTCCAGGAGGAGTCAAGATGGCGGAGAAGTAGCAGGCCGAGACTACTTCAGCTAGCCGGAGATCAGCTAGATAGCTTATCTAAAGATTGCAAACACCTGCAAATCCATCAGCAGATCAAAGAGAAGAAGAACAGCAATTCTGGAAACAGAAAAACAACCACTTTCTGAAAGGTAGGACCGGCGGAGAAGTGAATCCAAAGCGACGGGAAGATAGACCCTGGGGGGAGGGGCCGGATCCCGGCAAGCGGCGGAGCAACCGCGCACAAAATCAGGACTTTTAAAAGTCTGTTCCGCTGAGGGACATCGCTCCAGAGGCTACCCGGGGCAAAGCCCACACGGGGTCAGCGTGGCCTCAGGTCCCGCAGGGTCACAGAAGGATCCGGGGTGTCTGAGTGTCGCAGAGCTTGCGGGTATTGGAACAGGAAAGCCGGCTACAGAGACAGAGCCGACAGTAAGCTCGCAGCTCGGGGTGACCTTGAACCGGTCGCAGGCTCGGTGAGCTCGGAGCGTGGCCGGAGGTCAGGCAGACGGGAGTAACTGAGCGCGGTTCTCTGGGCGCGCACTGAGAAGTGCGGCCCTGGGCTCTCGGCTCCTCCGGGCCGGAGACCAGGAGGCCGCCATTTGTATTCCCGTCCTCCGGAACTCTACGGAAAGCGCTCAGGGAACAAAAGCTCCTGAAAGCAAACCCAAGCGGATTACTCACCCCGGCCCCGGGTAAAAGCGGTGCAATCCCGCCTGGGGCAAAGACACTTGAGAATCACTACAACAGGCCCCTCCCCCAGAAGATCAACAAGAAATCCAGCCGAGACCAAGTTCACCTACCAAAGAGTGCGGTTTCAATACCAAGGAGAGCAGCAGAATTCTAGAGGAGGAGAAAGCAAAGCACGGACTCATGGCTTTTCCCTGTGATTTTTTTTTAGTCTTGCGGTTAATTTAATTTTTTTTTTTTTTTTTTTTTGCCTTCGGGTAAAATTTTTTTTTTAACTGTTACCTTTTTCTTTTTTAACGATTTTTTACTAGTTTATCTAATACATATATATTTTTTCTTTTTTATATTTTTCTTAGGTGTTTTCTTTTTTTAAAAAAATTCTTTTTTTTTTCTTTCTCTTTTTTCTTTTTTTTTTATTGTTTCCTTTTTGAACCACTTTTTATCCCCTTTCTCCCCCCTCACGATTTTGGATCTCTTCTAATTTGGTTAAAGCATATTTTCCTGGGGTTGTTGCCACCCTTTTAGTATTTTACTTGCCCCTTCATATACTCTTATCTGGACAAAATGACAAGACGGAAAAATTCAACACAAAAAAAAGAACAAGAGGCAGTACCGAAGGCTAGGGACCTAATCAATACAGACATTGGTAATATGTCAGACCTAGAGTTCAGAATGACAATTCTCAAGGTTCTAGCCGGGCTCGAAAAAGGCATGGAAGATATTAGAGAAACCCTCTCGAGAGATATAAAAGCCCTTTCTGGAGAAATAAAAGAACTAAAATCTAACCAAGTTGAAATCAAAAAAGCTATTAATGAGGTGCAATCAAAAATGGAGGCTCTCACTGCTAGGATAAATGAGGCAGAAGAAAGAATTAGTGATATAGAAGACCAAATGACAGAGAATAAAGAAGCTGAGCAAAAGAGGGACAAACAGCTACTGGACCACGAGGGGAGAATTCGAGAGATAAGTGACACCATAAGACGAAACAACATTAGAATAATTGGGATTCCAGAAGAAGAAGAAAGAGAGAGGGGAGCAGAAGGTATACTAGAGAGAATTATTGGGGAGAATTTCCCCAATATGGCAAAGGGAACGAGCATCAAAATTCAGGATGTTCAGAGAACGCCCCTCAAAATCAATAAGAATAGGCCCACACCCCGTCACCTAATAGTAAAATTTACAAGTATCAGTGACAAAGAGAAAATCCTGAAAGCAGCCCGGGAAAAGAAGTCTGTAACATACAATGGTAAAAATATTAGATTGGCAGCTGACTTATCCACAGAGACCTGGCAGGCCAGAAAGAGCTGGCATGATATTTTCAGAGCACTAAATGAGAAAAACATGCAGCCCAGAATACTATATCCAGCTAGGCTATCATTGAAAATAGAAGGAGAGATTAAAAGCTTCCAGGACAAACAACAACTGAAAGAATTTGCAAACACCAAACCAGCTCTACAGGAAATCTTGAAAGGGGTCCTCTAAACAAAGAGAGATCCTACAAGTGGTAGATCAGAAAGGAACAGAGACCATATACAGTAACAGCCACCTTACAGGCAATACAATGGCCCTAAATTCATATCTCTCAATAGTTACCCTGAATGTTAATGGGCTAAATGCCCCTGTCAAAAGACACAGGGTATCAGAATGGATAAAAAAACAAAACCCATCTATATGTTGCCTCCAAGAAACACATTTTAAGCCCGAAGACACCTCCAGATTTAAAGTGAGGGGGTGGAAAAGAATTTACCATGCTAATGGACATCAGAAGAAAGCAGGAGTGGCAATCCTTATATCAGATCAATTAGATTTTAAGCCAAAAACCATAATAAGAGATGAGGAAGGACACTATATCATACTCAAAGGGTCTGTCCAAAAAGAAGATTTAACAATTTAAAATATCTATGCTCCCAACGTGGGAGCAGCCAACTATATAAACCAATTAATAACAAAATCAAAGAAACACATCAACAATAATACAATAATAGTAGGGGACTTTAACACTCCCCTCACTGAAATGGACAGATCATCCAAGCAAAAGATCAGCAAGGAAATAAAGGCCTTAAATGACACACTGGACCAGATGGACATCACAGATATATTCAGAACATTTCATCCCAAAGCAACAGAATACACATTCTTCTCTAGTGCACATGGAACATTCTCCAGAATAGATCACATCCTCGGTCCTAAATCAGGACTCAACCGGTATCAAAAGATTGGGATCATTCCCTGCATATTTTCAGACCACAATGCTCTAAAGCTAGAACTCAACCACAAAAGGAAGTTTGAAAAGAACCAAAATACATGGAGACTAAACAGCATCCTTCTAAAGAATGAATGGGTCAACCGGGAAATTAAAGAAGAATTGAAAAAAATCATGGAAACAAATGATAATGAAAATACAACGGTTCAAAATCTGTGGGACACAACAAAGGCAGTCCTGAGAGGAAAATATATAGCGGTACAAGCCTTTCTCAAGAAACAAGAAAGGTCTCAGGTACACAATCTAACCCTACACCTAAAGGAGCTGGAAAAAGAACAAGAAAGAAACCCTAAGCCTAGCAGGAGAAGAGAAATCATAAAGATCAGAGCAGAAATCAATGAAATAGAAACCAAAAAAACAATAGAACAAATCAACGAAAGTAGGAGCTGGTTCTTTGAAAGAATTAATAAAATTGATAAACCCCTGGCCCGACTTATCAAAAAGAAAAGAGAAAGGACCCAAATAAATAAAATCATGAATGAAAGAGGAGAGATCACAACTAACACCAAAGAAATACAAACAATTATCAGAACATACTATGAGCAACTCTACGGTAATAAATTTGACAATATGGAAGAAATGGATGCATTCCTAGAAACATATAAACTACCACAACTGAACCAGGAAGAAATAGAAAGCCTGAACAGACCCATAACCAGTAAGGAGATTGAAACAGTCATTAAAAATCTCCAAACAAACAAAAGCCCAGGGCCAGACGGCTTCCCGGGGGAATTCTACCAAACATTTAAAGAAGAACTAATTCCTATTCTCCTGAAACTGTTCCAAAAAATAGAAATGGAAGGAAAACTTCCAAACTCATTTTATGAGGCCAGCATCACCTTGATCCCAAAACCAGACAAGGATCCCACCAAAAAAGAGAGCTATAGACCGATATCCTTGATGAACACAGATGCGAAAATACTCAACAAAATACTAGCCAATAGGATTCAACAGTACATTAAAAAGATTATTCACCACGACCAAGTGGGATTTATTCCAGGGCTGCAAGGTTGGTTCAACATCCGCAAATCAGTCAATGTGATACAACACATCAATAAAAGTAAGAACAAGAACCATATGATACTCTCAATAGATGCTGAAAAAGCATTTGACAAAGTACAGCATCCCTTCCTGATCAAAACTCTTCAAAGTGTAGGGATAGAGGGCACATACCTCAATATCATCAAAGCCATCTATGAAAAACCCACCGCAAATATCATTCTCAATGGAGAAAAACTGAAAGCTTTTCTGCTAAGGTCAGGAACACGGCAGGGATGTCCATTATCACCACTGCTATTCAACATAGTACTAGAGGTCCTAGCCTCAGCAATCAGACAACAAAAGGAAATTAAAGGCATCCAAATCGGCAAAGAAGAAGTCAAATTATCACTCTTCGCAGATGATATGATACTATATGTGGAAAACCCAAAAGACTCCACTCCAAAACTGCTAGAACTTATACAGGAATTCAGTAAAGTGTCAGGATATAAAATCAATGCACAGAAATCAGTTGCATTTCTCTACACCAACAGCAAGACAAAAGAAAGGGAAATTAAGGAGTCAATCCCATTTACAATTGCACCCAAAACCATAAGATACCTAGGAATAAACCTAACCAAAGACACACAGAATCTATACTCAGAAAACTATAAAGTACTCATGAAAGAAATGGAGGAAGACACAAAGAAATGGAAAAATGTTCCATGCTCCTGGATTGGAAGAATAAATATTGTGAAAATGTCTATGTTACCTAAAGCAATCTACACATTTAATGCAATTCCTATCAAAGTACCATCCATCTTTTTCAAAGAAATGGAACAAATAATTCTAAAATTTATATGGAACCAGAAAAGACCTCGAATAGCTAAAGGGATATTGAAAAAGAAAGCCAACGTTGGTGGCATCACAATCCCGGACTTCAAGCTCTATTACAAAGCTGTCATCATCAAGACAGCATGGTACTGGCACAAAAACAGACCCATAGATCAATGGAACAGAATAGAGAGCCCAGAAATAGACCCTCAACTCTATGGTCAACTCATCTTCGACAAAGCAGGAAAGAATGTCCAATGGAAAAAAGACAGCCTCTTCAATAAATGGTGCTGGGAAAATTGGACAGCCACATGCAGAAAAATGAAATTGGACCATTTCCTTACACCACACACAAAAATAGACTCAAAATGGATGAAGGACCTCAATGTGCGAAAGGAATCCATCAAAATCCTTGAGGAGAACACAGGCAACAACCTCTTCGACCTCAGCCGCAGCAACATCTTCCTAGGAACAACGCAAAAGGCAAGGGAAGCAAGGGCAAAAATGAACTATTGGGATTTCATCAAGATCAAAAGCTTTTGCACAGCAAAGGAAACAGTTAACAAAATCAAAAGACAACTGACAGAATGGGAGAAGATATTTGCAAACGACATATCAGATAAAGGACTAGTGTCCAGAATCTATAAAGAACTTAGCAAACTCAACACCCAAAGAACAAATAATCCAATCAAGAAATGGGCAGAGGACATGAACAGACATTTCTGCAAAGAAGACATCCAGATGGCCAACAGACACATGAAAAAGTGCTCCATATCACTCGGCATCAGGGAAATACAAATCAAAACCACAATGAGATATCACCTCACACCAGTCAGAATGGCTAAAATCAACAAGTCAGGAAATGACAGATGCTGGCGAGGATGCGGAGAAAGGGGAACCCTCCTACACTGTTGGTGGGAATGCAAGCTGGTGCAACCTCTCTGGAAAACAGCATGGAGGTTCCTCAAAATGTTGAAAATAGAACTGCCCTATGACCCAGCAATTGCACTATTGGGTATTTACCCTAAAGATACAAACGTAGTGATCCAAAGGGGCACGTGTACTCGAATGTTTATAGCAGCAATGTCCACAATAGCCAAACTATGGAAAGAACCTAGATGTCCATCAACAGATGAATGGATCACGAAGATGTGGTATATATACACAATGGAATACTATGCAGCCATCAAAAGAAATGAAATCTTGCCATTTGCGACAACATGGATGGAACTAGAGCGTATCATGCTTAGCGAAATAAGTCAAGCGGAGAAAGACAACTATCATATGATCTCCCTGATATGAGGAAGTGGTGATGCAACATGAGGGCTTAAGTGGGTACGAGAAGAATAAATGAAAGAAGATGGGATTGTGAGGGAGACAAACCATAAGTGACTCTTAATCTCACAAAACAAACTGAGGGTTGCTGGGGGGAGGGGGTTTGGGAGAAGGGGGTGGGATTATGGACATTGGGGAGGGTATGTGTTTTGGTGAGTGCTGTGAAGTGTGTAAATCTGGTGATTCACAGACCTGTACCCCTGGGGATAAAAATATATGTTTATAAAAAATAAAAAATTATATTAAAAAAAAAAAAAACAATATGTTGACTCCAGTCCCTATGTTGTAAGGATTTCCAGATAGATATATTATTTAGCTTACCTGTTGATCGATGTGGAAAATGGTGGTATTTACTGGTTGAGTTAACCTGAACTCTTTTGGTCAGAAGTGACAGCAACATATGTGAAATTACTTATGCACAAAGTAGGCATTCTGCTTATATCCAACTGGGAAGTATATAGGTAGCAAAGAGCTTTAGCATGGCTGGACCCAGGGACTTAAAGAATGGAGGCAGGGCCCCTTCTCTCTGTTCTGGAGCTCTACTTTCTTGCTGGATTGCTTTCACTCCAACTGTCTATCCTTGTGGTGGCCCGATGGTCGCGGAAGAGCCACTCTGTCATCTCAAGCAGATTCCCTGCTGAGTGTAGAGCCCAACATGGGGTTCGATCTCACAACCCTGAGATCCCGACCTGAGCCAAAACCAAGAGTTGGTCTCTCAACTGACTGAGCCACCAAGAAGCCTCTTGACTACGGGTTTATGCTAAGCTGGAATTCTCGAATTTGACTGCATGTATATGTCAATCCTTTTATACCACATTTAAGAATGTTTATTTTGAGATAGGCTTCAGTTTTGGGTAACAGAGTCGGCTCTTCCAGGTTTGAGCCCTAACTTTGGGCTTCACCTTCTCAGCATCTCAGTTTCCCCATCCATCCACCTAGGAAAATGCTGTGCCCACCTCATGATGTGGTTATGATGGTCAGCTAAAATGTGCAAAGCACTTAGCTTAGTGTCTGGCCTGTGACAAGTGCTTATAAAAGTTCGATGCCGCAGGTAGAGTAAATCTATAGAGATTCATCTGGCTGGTCTAGAATAACTTGTGTTTGCTTTTCCATATTGACTTCTCAGCTCCATTTGAAAGATTTCTAGCTGAATTGCTCCTCTGGTTTGGGGTCACGCTTAGCGGGTCCAACCCCTGAAGTAGAATGACAGGATGCAGGGTTGAACTTGACATATAGAGGAGACTTTCAGCTCTGAGTTGGGGTGGGGAGAAGGGAGGAAGGGGAGGACTGTTGTTTCTAGACTCAGTGGGGTTGATTTTGACAGTCTTGACTCTACATTCTGCCCCGAGTCCCAGCAGACATGTCCTGGTTTGCAAGGTGGATGGACCTACGAGCGTGCCTTGGATCTAAGCCATGGACATGTGGTCCCCTTTTGAGTCCATGTCTGCAGCCCCGGTCTCTATTTCCATGTATTTCTCACTTGCAGGCCTTAAACAGATGCTGAGGACCGGAGTCTGAAAATTGAACTCCGGGGTCTTCAGAATTGTGTATGCGGGCTGTCCAAGGACAAGGGGTAGACAGGGCTAGCCCGAGGTTCACACTGTGTGTTATGCCTGCTTCTTTTTTGCTTGAGATCATTTAAAATGGAAATGTTTTTCAGGCTTGGTGTTTTTATCCATATGCTGCTTAGAGAGAAATGTTTTTAGATGACCGTGGGAGACACAGCCGCCGAAGTCTCTGTTCTGCAAGGCTCTTGTAGCTTCTGTAAAAAGAATGTGCTCGGGGGTTATGAAATTTCAGAGGCAGATCAAAATGTGCTCCTTTCTTCTTGAAATGAGCATTTTACCAGTGGAAGACAAAGTTGTTTGAAAAGTCTGTACCGACTTCCATGGTAATCTTGGAACCTTCGCTCGTACTTGCCTGGCTCCAGCTACATCCTGGGCGCGCGCGGGAGCGGCCCGTGCGTGCCTGCCCAAGGCATCGTCCGTGGGCGGGTGGCATCGGCGTCACGGGGGAACCAGCGAGAAACGCTGAGCCTCAGACCCTGGCTCTTTTTTTTTTTTTTTTTTTTTTAAGAATTGCATTTTTAACACGACCGGGAGATTTGTGTGCATGCTAATGTTTGAGAAGCACCAATTCAATCCTCTGAACGACACAGTGTTATTAATAACACGACAGGTCTTATGGTGGCAAAACACACACAGTGTTTATCATCTTCTTCTTTTTTTTTTTTTTTAAGATTTTATTTATTTATTTGACAGACAGAGATCACAAGTAGGCAGGGAGGCAGGCAGAAAGAGAGGGAAGCAGGCTCCCTGTTGAGCAGAGAGCCCGATGCGGGGCTCAATCCCAGGACCGTGGGATCATGACCCGAACCGAAGGCAGAGGCTTTAACCCACTGAGCCACCCAGGTGCCCCATATCGTCTTAACCGTGTGTAAGGGTATGATGGGGGGGGGCACCTGGGAATAGTATTCGGTCATAAAAAGGTGTGGGGTAACAATACACGCTACAACACAGGTGAACCCAGAACACAGCATGCTGCGTGACATAAGCCAGACAAAAGGGCAAATACTGTATGATTCCCCTAATACAACACGCCGAGAATGTGCAAGTTCGTAGAGACAGAAAGCAGAGGTTACCGGATGCTGGGGAAGGGGAGGGGAAGGTGCTATCTCACAGGGGCACAGAGTTTCAGCCAGGGATGACAAAAACACTTTGGACATGGCGAGTGGTGATGATTACACCACCCTGCCATTAGACCTCCCACCCCCGAATCATACCTTTTCCCAAAGCACCTGGGCTTTGGGAATAATGCTGTTACAAGCATGAGAGTACATGTATCTGACTCCCTGCTTTCAGTTCTTTTTTTTTTTTAAGATTTTATTTGCCAGAGAGAGCACAAGCAGGAGGAGTGGCAGGCTCCCCACTGGGCAAGGTGCCCAGTGCGGGACTCGATCCCGGGACCCTGGGATCATGACCTGAGCCGAAGGCAGACGCTTCACCGACTGAGCCACCCAAGCGCCCCAGCTGCTTTCAGCTCTTTTGGGTGTAATCCTGGGAGAGTTATCTCCCTTCACATATGAAGAGATGGGGACGCAGTGATGACAAGGACTTCCCTGCAATGACATGGCTGTGTGGGAGTGGCGCTGAGTTTCCGGATTTACACCGTCCCTTCCCTTGACCCCCAAGGCCGAATGCGTGTGTACCTTAAAGAGAAAGCTGGGTGTTCTTCTTCCTTTCTAGAGTGGACAGCACAGCCTGGTGGGAAATGCTGGGTTTGGAGTCTTCGAGATCTGAGTTCAAATCCCAGCATTTTGCCCTTGCTAAAGCTTTGTGTTGGACCCATCACCTACCCAATTTCAAGTAGGTCCTGAGGTCCATTTTCTCATCTGTTAAATGAGATGATGATGACCATTGCAATTGCTAGGAGGATTAAATGAGGAAAAAAAAAATAATCCGAGTGCCTGGCTTATAAGTATTCAACATGCAGAACAATTTTGCTTGCTAATAGAAATAAGGAGCTTCCTCAAAAAAAAAAAAAAATTCAACACAGAATTACCATCCTATGATCCAGCAACTTTAGTTCTGGGTATATACCCACAAGGATTGAAAGCAAGGGCTTGGACAGATCCCTGTACACAACTGTTCATAGCGGCATTATTCAGAATAGCCAAAAGGTGAAAACAGCCCGAACGTCCATTAAGGGAGGAATGGATAAATCGAAGGAGGTATAGACACACGGAGGAATGGTAGTGAGCCACGAGCAGGAGAGTGCCAGTGTGGAAGACCCAAGAAAACATTAGGCTAAGTCAAATCAGTCGGACACCAGAAGACATATATATATAGAGCTGACCCTTGAACAACGCAGGGGTTCGGAAAAATGATCGCCCTCCACGCAGTTGAAAATCCACTTGTGACTTCGACTCCCCTCAAACTTAACTACTGATAACCTCTCGTTGACTAGAAGCCCTACTGGTAATATAGAAAGTCAACGAACACACATTTTTATGTTGTATTATATACTATATTTATATTGTATTATACACTATATTCTTTTTTCCCCCAAGATTTTATTTATTTGACAAGAGAAAGAGAGAGAGTGCACAAGCAGGGAGAATGGCAGGCCAAGGGAGAGAGAGAAGCAGCCTCTCTGCTGAGCAGGGAGCCCAACGTGGGGCTCGATCCCAGGACTCTGGGATCATGACCTGAGCCGAAGGCAGACACTCAACGACGGAGCCACCCAGGCGTGCCTATATACTATATTCTTACAACAAACTAAGAGAAAAGAAAATATGGCAAAAATCACAAGAGAAAAACATTGACAATACTGTATAGTATTTATTGAAGAGAACTATCCATATGTAAGAGGGTCCACACAGTTCAAACCCATGTTGTTCAAAGGTCAGCTGTGCTGTATTCTTTTGTTCCTGTGAGATAACCAGCATGGTCAAGTCTGTAGAGGCAGAAAGGAGAATTTTGGATGCTTGGGGCAGGGGGCAGGGCAATGGGGAGTTAATGTTTCATGGGGACAGAGTTTCAGGTTGTTAAGATGGAAGGTTCTGGAGATGGATGGTGTCGCGTGATGGCTGGGCAACAACGTGAATGTGCTTCCTGCCCCCGAACTGCACACCTACAATCAGTCTGAACTGGGCATTTTTTGCTATGCATCTTTTACTACGATCAAAAAAAAGGAGAAAAAAGAAGGGAAGAATGACTTCTAGGTTTAGATTTTACACTGGCATGCACCCATCATCTTGCTTTCACATTAGCCATGTTTGGTTGGTGCCTGGGAAAATCCTGGTTCTTATTTCTTTTTTCTTTTGTAATAATAGAATGATAATCAAATCATTACCCGTCAATGATTGGTGTTGTTACTGGCCGCTGTCTGTGTGTCGGACACTGGGCAGAGCGCTTCCCATATATCACCCTGTTTTCGTCCACAGCTTGTTATTGGTGGAAGCAGGAATTTGGGGACTTGGGATGCACCATTCCACAGGCCACGCCGTGTTGCCTCCCAGGATGCCCACCCAAAGGCCGTTTACCAGGAGCCGTCTCCGATCTTAATCGTGCCTCTATGTCACAGGGACAGGGTAGGTGGTGAAGGCCACTGGGTCACTTCTGGCAAAAACAAGACCATCTGTGGCTTTCACCGCCGGTGGCTGAGTGATCTTTCTCCTCGGGGTTGGTGTAAACACAAGACGAGGAGATTGGATGTTCAGGGAAACTTCCTTGTTGCCGGAAAGTGCTCTTGGAAGTGCCTCCACTGGAGTCCCTTCTGGGACAGACCAACCAATTTCCTCCTTCTAAAGCAGCCCTGACATATGCAAATCCAGCTCATAATTCATCTCCAAAGCAGCTGGCCTGCAGATTCCTAATTGAGAGATGCTAATGAGGAATTATGGACCATCCCGGCATCCTTCGGTGTGCTTTGCACGTGAGGTTCTGCGCTCATAGCCTCCCTGTCGACCAGTTATCAAGACTCTCGCCTTTGTTCCAGAAAATATAATGGGCTAGTGAAGCATTGCATTGTTCCCCCAGGAGCAAAATCAGGGCTAGGATGGGGAGAGCGCTGGTTTTTCTTCTTTTTCCTCTGTTGTTTGATTCCGCATGTACAGGAGAAAGATCAAAAGGTAGGCATTACTTTGAAAAAGCGATATTGGGCCACGTTCCATAAACACGAACTTGGGAATCAGTTCTGCATTCAAATCTTGGATTTGCTGTTTATTAGCTGTGTGTCTGTGAACAAGTCTGTGTCTTTGTTTTTCCATCTGTAGAATACAGATATTCACAGGACCTTCCTCTCCGGGTCAGGATTTCATGAGAGAACACATGTAAAATGCTCGGCCTTGTATCAGGCACACAGGAAGTGATCATATCAATAGCTTATGGAGGCTGCCCTTATTCTATAATTATGTAAAATACCACCACATGTTAAAATGATCAGCATGAACTCTTTTCCCCTTTAAGGAGTAAGGCCCATGGGAGACAGTGTATTTTTTTTTTAAGATTTTATTTATTTATTTGGCAGAGAGAGAGAGATCACGAGTAGGCAGAGAGGCAGGCAGGGGAGGGGGGAATCAGGCTCCCCACTGAGCAGAGAGCCCGATGTGGGGCTCGATCCCAGGACCCTGAGACTGAGTTGAAGGCAGAGGCTTAACCCACTGAGCCACCCAGTCTCCCCAGTATATTATTTTTGAAGTCCTTTTTAACAGAAAGTTTTAACATGAAAGAAAAAAATAGGAGAACGAGCTTTGTGTATGTTTCATCCAGACTTGGCACTTGGCAAATCTTGTTTCATTTGCCTTCATCTCACTGTGTGTGTGTATGTGTGTGTGTGTGTGTGAGAGAGAGAGAGAAATTTTGAAGCAAATCTGAAAGATTATAGACTTTTATCTGTAAATATCTCAGCACACATCTCAAACAGATGAGGACTTTTATACAAACACAAAGCTTTTACCCCGGCTTACAAAATTAAAAATAAACACACCCTAATTTCTCAATATAATTTAATACACAATCCATGTCCAAATTTCTCTGGAGGTTTTGAAAATACCTTTTTGCTGTTGATGGGTTTGAATGAGGATTTGTAAGAAAATGTCACTTTGCATTTAGTTTCTATGGCTCTTAAGTTCTGAATCTTCATCGTTCCCACTCCCTTGTCCCCACAGCACTTACTTTTAGAAGAAATGGAGTCATTTGTCTTGTAGAGTTTTGGGGCTTCCTTGGTGTATGGTTTACCTTGTTCGTGTCTATTTCCTCTCTGATGATAGTGATATCCAGAAGTGGTTGACTAGATCCAGGCTTGTTTACTTATGTTTCTTTTGCAAGAATACGTCACCTGTATTTGTCATGCTCACACCAGAAGCAGTATCTGGATATTGTACTCCTAGTGATGCTAAGATTGATCCAACAGGATCAGGTTTTGTCAGTCTGATCTACCCATTGTAATGTGTCCCTACAGTCTTTTACCCAGCAACTGGCCTGCACTGACAAATGAATCTAGAGTTCTTATTCCATTAGGGGTTACAGTATGAGGCTTTTCGAATTGTCATTCCTAATGCATTTGAAGCTAGGACTACCTATAAATAACTTTTATGTCTCACCTTTATGGTTACCCTGAAACACAGTTTCTATGGAAAGGCAGGATAAATGCCTGTTCTTTTCCCTTAACTTGCCAATTTTTCAAATATAGAGTTGGTATAGTAGCACATCCCAAGATGACCAGCGATTTTTAAGAATGCTGTTGTAAGTTAATGGATTAAGAATTTTTACTTGTTATGTTTCAACCTATTGCAGTCATTATTCTTTTTGAAGCTCCAACTCTCCCATTTTTGGCCAATGGGATCCACTTTAAGTTGCCTTCCAGGTCTTCTGGATATTATCTCAGTTGGCTTGAATGGTTTCCATGCCTTCTGGTACGATAAGTTGTTCCAGGATTATTTTGTTCCCTTTACCTTGGGAATCAGCTGTTTCTCAAAAGAAGCCCTGATTCCAGGGCACCTGGGTGGCTCAATGGCCTGAGTGTCCTACTTTTGATTTTGGCTCAGGTCATGGTCTCAAGGTTGTGGGATCAAGTCCCATGTCAGGCTCCACACTCAGTAGGGAGTCAGCTTGAGATTCTCTTTCTCTTTCCCTTCCCCGGCTTGTATGTTCTCTCTCCATCTCTCTAAAATAAATGAATGAATCTTAAAAAGAAATAAAATAAAATGAAAGGAAGAAGCCTTGATTCCTTTTAGAGAGAATGGTGTTTAGAAACCACAGTTCGGCACCAGTGGTGCTCATTGCTACTGGGTTATCATTTCAGTAGATAGAGTTGGAAAAAACACACTTTTTAGAAAGAGAAAAATGAATTCATAGTGATATTTTCAACTTAAATGTAAGATTATATGATTTTACTTAACTTTTGATTTTCTATTTGTATCTCATTTCTCTTAAACTAAGAATCTTGGTTTCTAATTACATTGACCTGAATACTTACTGTATATGTTTCAAAATAATGATACTTCTACTGTCATTCTTAGAGAACTTTCTTTTTTTATTTTTTTTAATTTTAATTTTTATTTTTTTTTAAAGATTTTATTTATTTATTTGAGAGAGAGACAGTGAGAGAGAGCATGAGCGAGGAGAAGGTCAGAGGGAGAAGCAGACTCCCAGTGGAGCTGAGAGCCCGATGTGGGACTCGATCCCGGGACTCCGGGATCATGACCTGAGCCGAAGGCAGTCGTCCAACCAACTGAGCCACCCAGGCGTCCCTCTTTTTTTATTTTTAAGACAATAAACAAAACACATCCTCTTACACTGTTCTAATGGTGGAAATACAAAAAGTGCAGCATTTCCAAGGAACCTCAGACATTTTGTTATTATTTTATTAAATAAGAATACTTAATATAACTAAGATAATAGTATAATTGTATATGTTTCAAAATAATACTTATAGTGTTACTATTAAATAAAACATAATTAAGGTAATATTTAATATAATTAATTATTTTATAGTTCTTTTTGTCATTAGGATACATCCTGCTAGATACATATATACTCAAAACAGTGTAATTTTAAAAGAATTATCTGCATAGTTGTATCACCAAGTTGACATACAGATAAGCTCATTTGTTGAGTTTTTAAATTTAATTTTAGTTTTAGCCTTCATCAACAAAACAAATATACATGCATATGTTAAAACATATTAATTAATATTACCTCTTACACAAAATCTAGACTGCCATAAACACTCCATACTCTAATAATCTAAAGTAGGGCACCCCCTGTTTGGTTCTATTTCCACTCAGTTATTTGCTTCATTGCATTTATAGATTTGAATTACAGTCGATTCTCATTATTCACAGTAGTTATGTTCTATAAAGTCATCACTAAATTAATGAGCACTGAGCCATTGCTCTAGGGGATACAAGGTTGGGTTCCTGCAACTCTCTGGTCACGTTTTCACCAACAGATCGATACATAACCTTGTTATATGTGCATTTCTGTTCAAAGACACCTTACTTAATGTACATTAATTTTGAATTCATAGCCAACACTACTGCTACTCATGCTTGAATGAAGCTTCTCTAACACAAATTTTCTGTGTAAGGCACATCACAGCCTTCTTGTGCTTAGGAACACTAGACAACATGTCACCACTATGCTTGGGGACCATTTTAAACAGTGAAATAATTAAAAAAAAAAAGGCACAGAAATGTGGTTCTAAATAGACCATAGGAAAAGAGCTGAAACAGGAGGCCAGAGCATCAACTTGTTTTGACCTTAGTGGGCAAATCAAATTGTTTATTGCTCAGCATTTGTCCCCAGATGACTGAAAACACCATGTGTATTGATTTGGGGGTTACAAATCCATTTTAGCAAGTAGGCAAATCTGCTCTAGGAAATCTGTGAAAAATGGGGATGGATTGTATCTGATTTGCTTATATTAATTTTCTTTTCCCTCCATCTCCACAAAGTTGGAAGCCCCATGACGGAAGAGACCATGCTTGTGCGTGTCTCGTACACAGGAGAAGCTTACTAATGACAGATGAATGAATCCCCAAGTGAGAATGGATATTTTCTACTCTGGGTCTTACAGCTCTAAGTTTTTGGGTTTGATTTGCATTAGATGTATTTCTGTTCTTCTGAAATAGTAGTTCTTTGTCAATAAGATGCGGTCCAGCACGTTACTCATCAAATCTATGAACTCTGTTAATTCTGAGTCTTTAGAAATGACTTAAACAAAGTCAAGCTCATGTAAAATTCCCTAAGTCCTTTATTTGTAACTATTATTGACCCTACCATATAATCTGCCTGGATTTTCTATAACTAGGGAACTCTACTAATATGCGCCAACTGTGCTTTCATTTGCCTGAAGTTGACCAATGTGTACTTTTTCAGCCATTCAGACCCAGATCAAGAAGCTCATTGTCCTGATAGCTGATATTCAAGTCATGAACTTTAGCCAGTTAGAATTTCTTACAGAATTTTCTCTGAGCGGAAGTGAAAGCATTTGCATTAGATTGGCTGATGAGATTTTGTAGGATGTTGCTAATTTGAGACTCGCTGGGTTTGCCCTGTCTTCAGATAGGTGGGAACATTTCTGGGTGTGATTAGCAGCCTAAATATACCACATCAACATGCCTGCAGAGGAGCTAAGCTTCCAAAGAGCTTGGGAAGGAGCCCTGGCTTCTGTTTCTATTAGAGTCTTCATCATACTTTGTTTACATTTAGTGCATCAAATTCTAGGCAAATAAAAGTATACAGCCTCCATAAATATCTGTCACACAAACATACATTTGCAGAAGTCTTTAGGGATTTGCATTCTTATATGTAAGAAGAACATCTACAATTTACTGATTGCTTCTTGTTATTTTCAAAGGTTCAAACTACATTACTAAGGGGCACCTGGGTGGCTCAGTGGGTAAAGCCTCTGCCTTCGGCTCAGGTCACGATCTCAGGGTCCTGGGATCAAGCCCCGCATCTGGATCTCTGCTCAGCGGGGGGCCTGCTCCCCCCCCACCCCTGCCACCGGCCTGCCTCTCTGTCTACTGTGATCTCTCTCTCTGTCAAATAAATAAATAAAATGTTTTTTTTAGAAAAACAAACTACATTATTAGCTCTGCATTCTCTGTGGATGCCATTATCACATTATTTATTTATTATTATTTTTTAAAGTAGTCTTTTTTTTAAATAAAGATTTTTATTTGTTTATTTGAGAGAGAGACAGTGAGCGAGAGCATGAGAGGTGAGACGGTCAGAGGGAGAAGCAGACTCCCCATGGAGCTGGGAGCCCAATGCGGGACTCGATCCTACGACTCCGGGATCCTGACCTGAGCCTAAGACAGTTGCTTAACCAACTGAGCCACCCAGGTGCCCTATGACATTATTTATTATGCGAAGGTGTAGGGTTAAGCGAGTCCAGTGCATGGACTTAGTTGTTGATAAGAATTACTGTCACTTCATGAGTATATGTTATGAGCTAGGCATGGTGCAAAGAGCTTAATACTGATAGAATTTAATTCTTACAGCAGTTCTGAGTAGATAATACCAGCATCTCCATTTTACAGATGAGTAAGATGAGACTCAGAGAGGTAAAGTAATCCACCCAGAGTCACACAGCCTAGCAGAATCTAGGTCTTTCTGCCTCCAGAGCCAGTGTGCTAACCCTCTCCGTGACAAGTGTCTATAAAAGTTTCTTTAGGATAAGGGCTCACTGTGTGGTATCAGTGACAGCCTTATTCAACTTGCTTCATATGTCCCGAACGTTTATTATGTGCCAGACCCCACAGGTGGCATTGGTGCCATTAAGAATAAGAGCATCAGCGACCAGCACTCACTTCGTGTTTTATGTGCCCAGTGCTGTTCTGCAGATTTTATGCATATTGGCTCATGGGATCATTGGAACAAGCTTTTGAGGTAGGTCTGATTATTACACTGATTTTACAGATGAGGAGACTGAGTCCCAGCGGCGTTACACAAGAAATCAAAGTCACACCGTGAGTGACTAGCAGCCAGGATTCATACGCGGGTACCAGAGTCCCTGCGCTAGAACTCCACTGTGAACCGCCTCTCAAAGGCCGATAAAGCTCGAGCCTCAGGAGTAAGAACAGGACCTAAGTCAATGTCATTCACGGAGGTGGGGGTTGTTGGGTGCCCATATATGGTGAGTCCACAGGTTCCTAGGTTTGCCCTCCTAGAACTTTGCCACCTGTTATTCCAAATCCGTTTTGAAGAAGGTGGGCCCCAAATTCAGAAACTCTGCATCTTTTTTTTTTTTAAGATTTTATTTATTTATTTGACAGGCAGAGATCTCAAGGAGGCAGAGAGAGAGAGAGGGAAGCAGGCTCCCTGCTGAGCAGAGAACCCGATGTGGGGCTCGATCCCAGGACCCCGAGATCATGACCTGAGCCGAAGGCAGCAGCTTAACCACTGAGCCACCCAGGCACCCCAGAGACGCTGCATCTTTATGCTCCTGTCCTCCTCCCCTTCTACCCCGTTCTGGGCTATGGGCAGCCCCACGGGGAATCTGCCATCTCATACCCTAAGCACGAAGTTTACTTATTCAAGTTAAGAGACTGCATTAGAGAATGTAAACTCAGAAAAGGTGTTTCGCCTCCTCGAGTAGCCATGCCTTTATTTAAAAATCGCAGATCATAACTGCACCTCTCTCATGGGGCTGTTGGGTTTCAGGTGAATGCATGTGAAGCAGGATTAGTGCCTGGCCTCCAGTAGGTGCTCAATAAATGGCACCAATGCATTACTATTATTGATCTGTTTTATTTCATTATTTTTTATTTTTTAAAGATTTTATTTATTTATTTGACAGGCAGAGATCACAAGTAGGCAGAGAGGCAGGCAGAGAGAAAGGAGGAAGCAGGTTCTCCGATGAGCAGAGAGCCTGACACGGGGCTCAATCCCAGGACCCTGGGATCACGACCGGAGCTGAAGGCAGAGGCTTAACCCACTGAACCACCCAGGTGCCCCGTCATCTGTTTTATTTCAATATAGGCAGTGGTCTTCTTCTTCCTTTATTCCAGGTCAAAGCCACTATCACAGGACCTCCTTTATTTTTCATTCATCTAATTCATTAAAAAATTATTGATGGAATGCATGACTTATTCTCCTGGTCAACAATTAGAATATTATAAATAGTGCTAAAATATCCTTGACTGCTCTTCTAGTTATGGGGGCTTGTTCCCCATTCCCCTGGACTAATTCGTATCGCCTATTTCTGTTTCCTTCTAGACTGTTTTCTATGTATTTCTGTGTATACACAACCTTATTTTGCATGTAAATATATATTTTACACACTTATTATACACATCACTCCATAATCCTCTTTTTTTACTTAGTAACATTTCCTATTACTCCTTTTTCATGTCTTCTCTGTTCTTGCTGGTTTTGGCTAGTTCTTCTAACATTTCATTCTAACATTGAAAATAAATCAATAAATGATCCCAAGACCGCAGGACCCCGAGATCATGACCTGAGCCAAAGGCAGATGCTTAACCGACTGAGCCACTCAGGCACCCTCGTCACATTGGGTAAAGCTGATGATAATCTGAACTATTGCTTGTAATGCTCCTCTTACCTGTTATTCTGTTCAAGGCATTTAGTTGACAGCTGCAAAGAGACACAAGGTCTGCAAAGTAATCCTGTTCTTAGTACCAAGGTAGAAATTGTAACACTTTTGTGGGCCGGACATGGCCTGGGAGTAGCCCATTTTCATGCTGTGCTGCTGTGGGTGAGGGGCGGGGCAAGGGATCCCAGGCCACAAACACGAAGGACTCAGAGTATTGATTATCGTCTGATTCACCCTCGGGTCCATCCCTCCATAGGTGCCGCTCTCAAGTCAGCTAGCGTTTCTCAAACCTCTCGTAAAGGAAAAAAAAAAAAGACCTTTAGATATGTTCTAGAGATTTCATTGTTGTAATGTGATTTACGTCTCTACCAGCACAAGACTAGTTCTTAGCCAGGGCTGATTTTCGTCCCCTCACAGAGGTCATTTGGCAATGTCTGGGGACATTTTTGGTTGGTGCGGTTTGGGGGAGCACAGTGTGATATCAGCATCTAGTGAGTAGAGGCAGGGAGACTGACCAGCATCCTATAATGCGTAGGGCGGCCCCCACAATAAAGAATTATCTGGCCCCAAATATCAATAGTGCCCATGTGGAGAATCCCGACAGAAGCCTAGATATAAAAGTCCTTGGCTTAGAGATGTTAAACAATTATGAAGACAAAGCAAATTTATAAAAGTGAAATCTAAACTATTTTACAAGCCCAGTACATTCCAACAGATAACATCACTGAGGCAAATGACATTTTACTGAAAGTCACTGAAACTTGGATGGGACTCTGCCTACTCTTATGCAGGTGGTTTTGTCTTTGGTGAGTTTCGTGTGTGTTCCCTTGGTGGCTTAGTTCTCCTATAATACAAAGGAGGGAAGAGTGGTAGGCGTGACTTCATTTGGCCTTCAGTAGTGGGGGAAGGTGTTGCTCATTATCTATTTTGATTAGCTTGTGATAATTAAAGCAAAACAACTTGGCACCAAAAGGCTCCTAAATTACAGGCATTAAATTTACCAGGGTGGACTAATTTATAAAGTGGGCATCCAGACCATCCAGCAGGTGTATATTCTTTTTTTTTTTTTTAAGATTTGATTTTATTTTTTTGACAGACAGAGATCACAAGTAGGCAGAGAGGCAGACGGGACGGAGGCGGGGAGAAGCAGGCTCCCCGTCAAGCAGGGAGCCAGATGCGGGGCTCGATCCCAGGACCCTGGGATCATGACCTGAGTCAAAGGCAGAGACTTTAACCCACTGAGCCACCCAGGTGCCCCGGCAGGTGTATATTCTGTGTTCCATTTTTAAAAATTATCTTTGGCAGACCCCCGAGAATTCACCCCAGGACACTCTGGTTTCCATGCATCCTAACTTGGGGAGCACTAACATGGACAATATCAGAAGGCACTGGGTTGGGGAAAGAAAAAGGCAAGAAATGATAGTGGAGTTTTTGCTAATTGTTCAGTTGGCAGAGTGATAAATTGGCCATTTCCTCAAAGTCTGCTTAAGTAGTGGAGAAGGTTTTGGTAATTTTGAGTGTGGGGCAGATGGTGGGAGGGTGTTCTGGGTGTGTAGGTGAGAGAGCGTTAATCTTCTCTAAGTCTTGGAGAAGCTTCAAGGAGGAAAAGATATTTGAATCAGGTCTCGGGAGGAAAAAAACCCAGGAAAACTTTTTAGGATATATCTCAGGCTTAAACTTCTAAATTTGTCAGGATCCATGGACATACAGATAGGACAATGTTCCAAGGTTAAGTTTAGTCTGTGGTCAGACTAGTAGCAGAGGCCACATCAGTGTGGTGACTGTCATTCCCCCACTGCCTGGTAGGTATGTGTATGCAGTGTTTATAAGAATGCATGGTCATCTCAGCAAAGTTCTCTGTCCTAATGTCTCCATCAGGGGCTTGTTAGATCCTGAATCTTGATTCTGGGGGAGGAAAAAAAAATTCACTGCTGACATAGACTGTTCCTGCAACAATAATGACTTTGGATGACCTTGGACCCCTGCCTACATGCGATGTGCTGACTCTCACTACGTGATCTGGACTCTCTGAGCTGCTCTGCTGACCCACAGCCCTCCACACTTTGAGAATCGGTTCCTGGCTTTAGGCTGTATTTAGCTTATGCCTATGAAAATGCATCACTTGCCACTTTCACCCAAGTGATGGCAAAGCACTGAAGAGCCAAGCACTTGCTAACGCCAGGCACTGAGACAGGTGCAGGGGTGGAAGGGGCAAAACCCCAAAAATCTTGTCATCTCTTTACCGTAGGAGAAATCTGATCAGTGAGACAGCAGAAAGGGCACAAAGAGCTTTCGTTGAATCCAAATCCAGCACTCTGAGTTCTGTTTTTTCCCACCCATATAAGAGGGATAATGACTTCAACATCTCGGAGTTATTACGAGAATTGAACAGATCACAAAGTGGAAGTAGTTTGCAAACTCTGAGGGGGTAAGTAACATTTCTGGGATTTAGTATTTAGTAACTGTGAGTTTTTCTACACTGTTCCTGGAAGCCCAGAATCCTTCACTATTCTCTCAGTTCTGCTTTTGTCCAAGGCTGTGCAGATGGACCCAGGAGGAAGTGCCAACAGCAGGGGCATACACAACTGAGTAAAAGCATTACTGATTACGATAGGTAAAGTCAGTTGAGTGTTTCTGAAGGGTCAGGGGCCTCGCTGAAATGCTTTGTGTGGATTACTTCTTTGACCCGCTCCCCCATAGCAGCACATGCCCAGAATACCATGAATGCTGGTTTGCAGATAGGCAGTCTGATGGCATGCCTGAGAGTCTGATGGTATAGATCCAGGGCCACACAGCCAGTAAGTGGGCAGGACCTCCTCAGGATCCTTTTGGAGCCACTGGCCTCACTGAGTGTGAAAAGAGGAACAGAGAAGAAAAGTCAGGAGAGAGAATGATGTGTAGGAGTCAGTTCCAAGAGGCAAATCATTGGTTGGGGGGAGACTGTGGGGGAGGGTAGGTGTATTCATTTCCTGGGGCTGTTGAAACAAATTCCACCCACTGGTGGCTCAATACAATAGAAATGTGTTCTCTTGCAGTTAAGGTATCTGCAGGACTAGCCTCCTTCTAGAAGCTGTAGAAAGAGGATCCTTTCTTGGATTTTTTTTTTTTTTTGGCTCCTTCTGGCTCCTGGGGGCTCTCTTGCCTTCTGGCCGCCCTCCATCCAGCGTCCTCCTTCGTCCTCATATGCTTCGCTCTGTGTGTCCTAGTTCTGTCTCTCTTATAAGGACACTCTCACTGGATTTAGGGCCCATCCCAATTTAATACGATCTCCACTCAATTCTTATCTTAATTACATCTGCAAAGATCCTATTTCCAAATAAGGTCACATTCTGAGGGCCCAGGGGGACATGAATTTTGGGGAGACACTAAATTGTGGGGAGGTTGGACAGATTTCAGGGGACCAGAGGCGCGAAGGGGAGGGGGCCACGGCATCTGGCGGTGGCGACTGCTTCCTGGGGGAACTGAGGGAGGCTCGCAGCAGAAAGAAACCAGGTCCCCGCGTCCTGGTCTAGAAACTCACTGTACCAATCGCAGACTGTTTCTGCTTTGGGGCCACCTGGGGATCAAGCACTCTGCTTCCAAAGCCAACTTGGGGAGGGGTCAGGAGATGCCATTTATTTTCTACTCTAAGATACCACAGGCACCCCATCTTTATTCCCAGCTCCCCTGCCCCGGGTAGGGCTTCTCACCTCGGGGCTACTGGAGACTCTCATCAAAAGGTTAATTTGGAACAAACTGTTTTCAGAACTGCTGGAAACAGTGTCTACCCTGAGGGGACTGACTGCCAATGAATTTTTTTAAACTAGGTAAGCCTCTCTGGCTGGCATTTCACTATCTTTCCAGGCCCCGCTCGCTCGCTCTCTTCCTGAAATACAACATTCAAAGAGCCGCGATCAGAGGAAATTCTGTCCTCTGGGGTGCTAAGCCTCCCCTCTACTAGAGGGTGTTTTAAAATCCGACGCCTTGTTGAGCATTTAGACAGTATGCAGAAGTGTGAAAAAGTGCAGAATGGCCCCATAATCCCACCACCCAAAGGTCTTCACTGAACAATTTTGGTAGTTTCTCCCTTTTATATATTGGGGTCATTGACATGCAATGCTTTGTGTCGGTTTCTCTGGCTTAACCTCACCTTATTAGCCCTCCTGTATCATTTCAAAACTCGCAGACAACTTTAAAGTCCTGTGGGCAAACAGAACTACAGTTGCCATAAGGGTATCTATTAGAAAGCTGTCCTTTCCTACCGGCGTGGTTTTGCTGTTTCCAGAGTTCCAAATGGTCAGAAGGTCCCAGGTACATGTTTTTGTGTTTCTCAGAACCCTAGAACATACCATTCTTTGAATAATATGAATCTCTCCTTTCATTTTTACTAGGAGGCCAAAAGATAGCACTAAGCCAGGTTCAAGATCCAACCAGTCAGAAACCAGTGAAGTAGGTTTTCTCACCACGGGGGCTGCTTTGTTCCATCTTTGGAGAAGTTAATTTTCATATTTAGTCCATGTGACGTTGGAAATCTAAGACGCTTGTTTACTGCACCCCCTTCTAGAAGTGGAGAGAGGCCCAGGCCACTCACATTCTTTTTAGCTTCCCATTCTTTTGGAGAGGGGGAAAAAAAGAAAGAAAGAAAGAAAAAAGGAAAGGCCCAACAGAATCATGCAAGTTGGTGATATATTTTAAATGTTTTCACTTGGAAAATCAACATGTTTATCACACACGATACAGTGACTAATGTTTCACATGGCCTTTTGGGATGGCATCAGATGTCTGAATTGGAGCTCCTTTTTGGCTTCCGGGCCGAGGACCTCTTCATCTAAGAAGCACTAGCCATCGCTTCTTGCCAAGCAATATGTTGAGGGAATTTTAAATTTTCCTGTGTGTGCTGCTTATGCCCATAGTTTCTGAGAGTTTGTGATCACTGTGAGTCATGGCATTTCTTTGGTCAGTACTCCAATGTGTTCAGCAACTGTATTTACTGTCTGCCTTGTAAGAACCTGGAAGAGAGATGGTTCTTATCTTCAAGGGATGAAACATCCCATGAGGACATGAACTTGTAAAGAAAAAAATTTTAATATGATGAGAAGCCCTTGGTTGGATATCCCTTCAAGTACTCTCAGAAGCAGAAGAGGGAGTTCTTATTTGGAGAATGTATTAGTCAGCTTTTGCTGTGGTGACAAATAGTCCCTAACTTCAGAGGTTACTACAACACTCTTAAGATTTTATTTATTTATTTGGGAGAGAGAGACAGTGAGAGAGAGCACGAGAAGGGAGAAGGTCAGAGGGAGAAGCAGACTCTATGTGGAGCCGGGAGCCTGATGTAGGACTCAATCCTGTGACTCCAGGATCATGACCTGAGCTGAAGGCAGTTGCTTAACCAACTGAGCCACCTAGGCACCCAACATTCTTATTTCTTGTTCATTTGTCTGCGAGTCACTGCAGCCACTGTTCTGTAAAGTGGTGAGTTGGGTTGGAGTCTCCCCACGGGACTCTTATTCTGTGACCCATACTACAGGGACAGCAGCAACTGGGACATCTTCTTATGATAGATCACAGTAGTATAGGAGGTCAAGTCAAACCAGGTGTATGCTCAGTGTGGCATTGGCCACAGCAAGTCACTTAGCCAAGTCCATCATTAGTGGGTGGGGGTTATTCTCTGTGTGTGTGTGTGTGTGTGTGTGTGTGAGAGAGAGAGAGAGAGAGAGAGAGAGAATATTTGCCAATCAATAATACAATCTACCATAGAGAATATTTAGCAGAGGAGATAACCTTCAGTTGGGTTTTGATAGAAGTTTGCATAGAAGTTCATCAGGCATGGCTGATTCATGGAGGCCCAGAAACACATGGTCTCTTAAAGACAAAGTAGTGAGCCCTACAATCATTTGCTCTAGTGGGTTCTCTGTGGACTATATGGCATGGGTGTCTGGTAGTGAATTTCAGACGTGATCAGTTGTAGGAGGCACTGAGCCCTTTGGTCTTCGAGAATGACATCCTTCCCTTTGCTAGTGATAAGGCAGCATTGATGAGTACACGGATGCCCACCTCCCTTCTTAGGATCGCACCGTGGTGTGCTTCATGCTAGACTCATGCCTGCCTTTTAAACTGACACTTGAAGAAAGATTTCCCGATACAACATACTCTGGAGCCTCCTTTTTAAGAACCCCACGATGCTGTATAACACCATGCCCTATAGTAAGAGGTGAAGATCTGGGCCTGCCTGTGGTACTCAGAACATTTCTCTAGCTGTCTACAAGGGATCTTGTGAAATCTTGAAGCTTTTCTTTCTTTTTTTTTTTTTTTAATAATTATTTATTTATTTGACAGACAGAGATCACAAGTAGGCAGAGAGGCGGGCAGAGAGAGAGGAGGAAGCAGGGTCCCCGCTGAGCAGAGAGCCCCATGCGGGGCTCGATCCCAGGACCCCGAGATCACAACCCGAGCTGAAGGCAGAGGCTTTAACCCACTGAGCCACCCAGGCGCCCCTCTTGAAGCTTTTCTAAAGGCAACGTAAGTTTAAATTGTGATACCATAAAAAATCACACCATGGCTGGGGACATGGCCTTGGAGGGCGAGGGCAATTATTCAACCCTGCCTTCCTGAGCCTTAGGCAGGAGTAAGTACAAAGTAAAATCCCACTGGCCAGCGTGGGCTCTTCTGTGTCAGGCACTGTGCTGAGCTCTCTTCATGCAGTCTCTAGTGTGAACCTCACAGCCATCCTACGAGGCACGTATTCTTATTGCGAATGAGGACACTGAGGTCGTTCCTTGTTTAGAAGGAGATTAGCAACCACTGGGGAGTTGTTAAGGATATAATAGCACTAAACTGAGACTTTCTTGGTATGAACTTGATGTGAGTGGAAAAGAATTAGAAAAGGGAGTAACTTTCATTCCACGTGAGTCAGGGTTTTGTAATGCCCTGGGCACCTTCCAGCTACAGGCTTCCTTGATATTAACAGGTGTACACACACCATACTCAGGGAAAATGGCATCTTAGATCATTGTGCTGGAGGATAAAGCCTGTCGAAAGGCATTGGGGCTGGGGTTGGGAGCAGTGGAAGGGGATCTGGAGAGGCCTTGCTGCCATCCTTTTGGTAAACAATGTCAGGCAACTTAGACCTGGTACGGAGGGAATTTGTTTTATAAAAGACAACCGGAGGGGGGTGCCTGGGTGGCTCAGTGGATTAAAGCCTCTGCCTTCGGCTCAGGTCATGATCCCAGGGTGCTGGGATCGAGCCCCGCATCGGGCTCTCTGCTCGGTGGGGAGCCTGCTTCCTGCCCTCCATGCCTGCCTCTCTGCCTACTTGCGATCTCTGTCTCCCTGTCAAATAAATAAATAAAATCTTAAAAAAAAAAAGACAACTATAGGGGTAGGAAAGTGATGTTCAATTCTTGTTCAGTCTGTAGAGTCCTTCTTTCCAGAGTGAAATCTTAGGAAGACTCCAACATATAAAGTAGGTAAAGTACAGCTACTTTAGCTTAAAACTGTTGGGGGTATTGGAATCCTGCCGGTTAGCCCCTGCATGGAACCCCTGAGGGGTCAATGGAACCCAGTTTGAAAACCACAAGTATAAACCATGCATTTTGGTCTTGGGAGTCAAGATCAAGTATGAGGCTTGGTACTGAGATAACTTGCTTCTCTCTCAACTGTCCGTGTCCTGCCCTTCCTCTGTGTCTCCCTTTCCTCACTTGCAAAATCGGGTTGGCTGCCCTTTTAGCTTCAGTATTCTCTATAGTGATAGACCACGGTGAATTAAATACAGGAGCCAATAGGACGTTTCATTACCCAGCTACCTCATTGCCTGATTGGTTCCAAGGAATACCCTGACACTGGGTTTGCAAACCGAGGTGTGACTTACTCATATATAAGTTTAAGATTTAAGATTTTATTTTATTTTAAGATTTAAGATTTTACTTATTTATTTGACAGATACAGATCACAAGCAGGCAGAAAGGCAGGCAGAGAGAGAGGGGGAGGTAGACTCCCTGCTGAGCAGAGAGCCCAAGGTGGGGCTCGATCCCATGACCCTGGGATCATGACCTGTGCCGAAGGCAGAGGCTTTAACCCACTGAGCCACCCAGGTGCCCCCAGGTGTGACTTATTCAAAGCAGATAGCTTTTCTCTGTGTTGTGTTAGAAGCTTGGCAGTAGAAGGGGCCTTAATACGCTACCCTCTCCCATTCCTGTGTGAGTCAGAGTGAGTCTCTGTGACCTCAGAACTCTATGGATTCTGCATTCAGATCTCAAAGATGGAGTATCGTGTTTATGTGTTTGTGTCATCGTGATCCTTTGGAGCTACACCGAAGTCATCTGCAGGTAGTGGAAAGGGCAGCTTTCATGAGATGGCCTCTGTTTACAGTTCTACCCCCAGGGCTGGTTGCTTAGGAATATTCTGTCTTGATGATGTCCCTTAAAGGTGAAGGTGGGTGTGCATTTCCACATTTGTTCAGACTTTAGAAGGCTTGTTTTTCTCACAGAGCAGCCTCGCTCCATAAACATGCCAGCGGATTCGAAAAGGTAATCCAGAAGAAAGCTAAACTTCAATAAGTCAGTCATTAGTCTTGCAAAAAAAAAAAAAAAAAAGCATCCACGGAGCCACAGTTAATGAGTTTTCTAGTTATTCGTGACTGATGTGTATTTGGAAATGCATGTAAAATGGATATATGACAAGCTCATGTAAATCGATTCTGTGCTTTGCTTTTCCATTATGAGTCATTTTCATTTCAACACGAAATACAAATTGAAGTTATTGAAACCATCTTGTAAATTGATTGCTGTCAACCACTCTGTCTTGCAAATACCCACACCCAGTGTTGTTTTTCTTTTTTTTTTCCTTATTATCTTCTTTCTTGGGAACTCATTATCACTTCACTTTTAGCCAACCTGAATTTTCCAGTATTTTCCAGCTCTCGCCAGGAGCCTCCACTTGCTTCTTTTCTTTCTAGAAGACACGTAGTGTGATGGTATGGAATACCTTCTCCGTGGGCAAAGAGGGTCAGTGGAGGGATGATTATGAAGTCGGTGTTCTATAGCTTTACAGGAAGAAGAAAAGGAGACTTAAAAATGCAAGAAAGGGTGGCTCAGTGGGTTGGGCCTCTGCCTTCAGCTTGCGTCATGATCAGGGTCCTGGGATCGAGCCCTGCAGCGGGCTCTCTGCTCAGCAGGGAGCCTGCTTCCCTTCCTCTCTCTCTGCCTGCCTCTGTGCCTACTTGTGATCTCTCTTTGTCAAATAAATAAATAAAAATCTTAAAAAAAAAAAGAAAAGAAATAAAAATCTTAAAAAAAAAAAAGAAAAAGAAAATGCAAGAAAGGTGTGGCTGAAATTCCCCTTCCAGATATTTCTGGAAAGAGATCCCCTTAATTTCTCTTCATTTGCATTTCATGACTAAATAGTGTGAGGTCAACTTACTTTAACCTTGTACTCTTTAGGTGGTTGGTTTGCGTGCAGATTTTTCCATTCCCTTTTTCTGATATTCTCTCTCTCTCTCTGTGTTCTCTTAATCTCTAAACAGGTCAGGGCAGGAGAGCAGTTTCCACTGGGGCTGACGTCAATCCAGCCCGGCAGATTAGTTAGCAGAGGGTGTTGGGAGAGAGGTGCAGCTGGCGTGTCTTCACCTGGAGACCAGAGCTCACCTGAGGTGCCTGCCGAGTGTCGTCTTGGGCTCCCAGATCTGGCGCATCCGGCTTTACAGGATGGAGGACACGTTTCTTTGAATTTTATAAATTCTGGCTGAAAGAAAGCGCACCTGTTTCGTCTCTGCTGAGTCAGCGTGGCAGAACTCCCCATTCTAAACAAAGGCAGATCGCAACGGCTGATCTCATAGACGTCAGAAAGAACCAAGCATGAATCTTGGTGTGTTGATCTGATGGAATAATCTGGCCCCTCCGAGCCTCTATTTTCTGATCTGTCCAGTGAGGGGAAAAAAATGCCCCTACCTCATAGACTTGGGGAAGGGCAGTGGCTCTCTAGGTGGGATCCCCGACCTGTAGCATAAATTTTCATCACCTGGGCACCTGTTAGAAATACAGATTTTCAGATCCCACCCCAGACCTACTGAATCAGCAAGTCTAGAGTGGGGCCCAGGGATCTTTTTTGTTTGTTTGTTTGTTTTTGTTGTAAGATTTTATTTATTTATTTGACAGAGATCACAAGGAGGCAGAGAGGCAGGCGGAGTGGTGGGGGAGAAGCAAGCTCCCTGCTGAGCAGTGAGCCCGATCCGATCCGAGGCTCTATCCCAGGATCCTGGGATCATGACCTGAGTGGAAGGCAGAGGGTTAAACCACTGAGCCACCCAGATGCCCCCAGGGGGTCTGTGTTTTAACCAGCTTTCCAAGGGATGGAATTTGCTTTAAATTTTGAGCCAAAAAAACCCAAAACAAAACCCCCCAAAAAACCTTTGAGAGCCACTGCTGTAAGGAGTCAGCAAGACCATGGTGGACACATCCAAAGCTTATACCTGCCCAGAGTCGAAGCCATGTGAAAGCAAGCGATTTAAAAAAAAAATTTTTTAGTGCCAATGTATTAACACAGTGTTACATTAGTTTCAGTTATACAGTATAGTGATTCAACGCTTCTATATGTTGAAGGCAAGTGATTTTTTATTTTTTATTTATTTTATTATTTTTTTAAAAAGATTTTATTTATTTGAGAGAGAGAGAGAGCCACCAACTCATCCACCCAAGTGTCCCAGCAAGTGATATTTTTTTTTTCTTTAAGATTTTATTTATTGGGGCGCCTGGGTGGCTCAGTGGGTTAAGCCGCTGCCTTCGGCTCAGGTCATGATCTAAGGGTCCTGGGATCGAGTCCCGCATCGGGCTCTTTGCTCAGCAGGGAGCCTGCTTCCTCCTCTCTCTCTGCCTGCCTCTCTGTCTACTTGTGATCTCTCTCTGTCAAATAAATAAATAAAATCTTAAAAAAAAAAGATTTTATTTATTTATTTGTGTGTGTGTGTGTGAGAGAGAGAGAGAGAGCGAGAGATTGCATAGCTGGGGAAGAGGCAGAGGGAGAGGGAGAAGCAGGCTCCCCGATGAGCAGGGAGCCCAATGTGGGGCTCAATCCCAGGACCCAGCAATCTCAGGTGCCCCTTGGTGAGTGATTTTTAAATGTTTATTATTCATGTGTTCTCAGCACCTGGAACAGTGCTGGCACTTTGTAGGTACTTGTAAATATTGTTGGAATTAATGAATGAATGTTAACTGTGATCATGATCAATCACCCTATTGCCATTTTTATTACTGATTATTACATACTATCTTCCTACTTTTTAATTGATGTATTTATTTTTTTCCCCTTCTTTTAAAATCATGGAATCAGGGGGTGCCTGGGTGGCTCAATTGGTTAAGCGTCTGCCTTAGGCTCAGGTCATGATCCCGGGGTCCTGGGATCAAGTCCCTCATGGGGCTCCCTGCTCAGTGGGGAGTCTGCTTCTCCACCTGTCCTCTCCCCCTACTTGTGTGCTCTCTCTTTCTCTCTCTTTGTCAAATAAATTAATAAAATTTTAAAAAATCATGGGATCAGATCAGAAGAAGGGGAACTTGGCATAGTTTAGTCCAAATCTCTACAGAAAGACATATGATTCCTACTTTGTGGGTTTTCTTTTTCTTTTAATTTAGCATTTTCCTTTTGTTATGACTCCGGGTCTCATCCCCAGGCATAAGGCAGAGCTGCGATTCCAGCCCTCTTCCCCTCACTCTTCAGCATAATGGGTTTTTCTGCTACAAGGTGCTGTCCTTGCGGGGAAGAGAATATATATTCACAGCAGTTCTTGGTCTGCATAACTTTTCATTGCAGTGTACCACAGCTGGGGTACCAGCCCTCTCCTCCCTCCTCTGGACACCTGCCCTCCTGCATTGCTTTTCCTAATTCTGGAGTTCTGAGCATCCCAGAGTGTGGTGCCCTGACCACTGATGTACACACAGGAAACTGGACCTGGGGTGTGGCACGTGGGCAAAACATGTTGCATCTTAATCGCCACGTGGTCTATTTGTATTAGAAAATATATAATTAGCATGTCAAAATGATGGCTTCTCGGATATTATTATGTAGGCCAAGGCTAACATGAGTCATGATAGTAAGTCTGCATTAACTTGAACACAAATTTTATTTTATTTTTCATTTTTTTTAAAAAGATTTTATTCATTTATTTGACAGACAGAGATCACAAATAGGCAGAGAGGCAGGCAGAGAGAGAGAGAGGAGGAAGCAGGCTCCCCGAGGAGCAGAGAGCCCGATGCGGGGCTCGATCCCAGGACCCTGGGATCGGGACCTGAGCCAAAGGCAGAGGCTTTAACCCACTGAGCCACCCAGGCACCTGAACACAAATTTTAAAGAAGTAACAATCACTGATTTTAAATAAACAGCAGTGGCAGGGTCAAAGGTTACGAAGGTGGTAAGCAGGTAGTAAGGTTGGAAAAGTCCCATGGGCTGAGAGCTTCATTTTTAGGGTTTTGACAGAGCTGGGTTTGAGTTCGGGATCTGCCGTTTATCAGTTCTGGGACCTTGGCTAAGCCATTAAACATCCTTGAACAATATGTCCACCTTCATAAATGTGAATAATAATAATATCCCTCCTCCCAGTGTCTAGAAGCTGCCTCCCTGCTTGCCGTATGTTACTATGTCACTGGAATCCGTTTTCTAATTTTTTTAAAAAAAATTTTTGGTAAGATTTTTAAAATTTATTTGACAGAGATCACAAGTAGGCAGAGAGGCAGGCAGATAGAGGGGGAAGCAGGCTCCCCAGCAGAGAGCCCGATGCGGGGCTGATCCCAGGACTCTGAGAGCATGACTTAAACTGAAGGCAGAGGCTTTAACCCACTGAGCCACCCAGGCGCCCCTCTAATTTTTTTTTTTAAAGACAGCCTGCATTTAAGCAGGGCATTGAGGTGGAAAACATTAATATGAATGGCGTGGGCTGGACTTCTGAATTCTTCTGTCATTTTAGTCTCCACGTGGTTGGTTGAGAACAGAGGAGACTATGGGTGTATATACACGGACCACCCACAGTAATCCCATCAGCTGAATTTCAATCTCATTCAATGTATTTAGATACTGAATATGGCAGGAGCAGCCCCTCAAGGGGAGGAGCTCCCCTATGAGGCTGCTGTCCTGTTCGGGAGCCCCTAGGGCCTGGGGAAGGGGGCTACTATCCTGTCCCCTGTCAGTGATTTTCCCAGGCTTGCGATGATCACTCCGCCCGGGACATGCCAATCATTTTGGACAAAGCATTTCTAAGTGTTTCTTTCTTTCTTTTTTTTTTCTCCTGTATTTCAAGGAAACATTTTTTGGGCCCCTTCAACAGAAACGATAGGACAAAATGTAACCTTTGGTTATTGTCCTCATCATTAACCGTATGGAATATACACATTCACCTACAGTGATATCGTAGGGCTTAGACCAGATCATTGAACTCTTTGCCCCTGGGTAGGGTTGCAAGGTCCAGTAAAAGATGAACCATCACATGTGAATTTCAGATAAACAGTGATTTTGTTTTGTTTTGTTTAAGGATCTTCCATGCAGTCTTTGAGACATATGCTATTAAAAAACAAAAACAAAGGGACGCCTGGGTGGCTCAGTGGGTTAAGCAGCTGCCTTCGGCTCAGGTCAAGATCCCAGCGATCCTGGGATCGAGTCCCATATCGGGCTCCTTGCTCAGCAGGGAGCCGGCTTCTCCCTCTGCCTCTGCCTGCCATTCTGTCTGCCTGTGCTCGCTCCCTCTCTCTCTCTCTGATAAATAAATAAAATCTTAAAAACAAAACAAAAAAACTATTCACTTCTCTGAAATTTAGATTTAACTAGATGTCCTCTATTTTATTTGCTAAATCTGGCAACTCTCCCAGCCTTACACGATTCGCCACTGCACTGTTGGATAGGAAGCACACTCTCTTGTCCCTTAGATGTAGAAACCAGGGCCAGCTCTTGACCCGTCCTGTTTTATGACCCCAGAGAATCAGAAGATGTAAGTCAAACCCTTATTTTTAGATGTGCTTTATTTATAAATTGTCGTCTTTCTTCACTATGACTTTATCAAAACTGGCGACAAATGTAACTGAAAAGAAAAATCAAAGGGAAATGTCTTTATAAATAAATGTCTTTATAAATATGTATTAAGTATGAAAACCAAGCTCTTGGCCTGATTCACACAGCTCACACTTGTCAGGGGCTCACTCTGCACCAGGCTCTGTTCAGAGTACTTTAAATGTATCCTTAAATCCTCACATCAACACTGTAATCAGAGAGCAGGATTATCCTCTGGTTTTTTTTCAGCTCAGAGAGGTTAAGGAGCTTGTCCAAGGTCACACAGCTCCTAAGTGGTCATCAGGGTTTGAATCCAAGCAGCCTGACTCCAGACGCTGTGGTTAACCCCTCTGCATTGTTCAGTATATGTTTATGATAAATCCGTAAATAAAATCTTTGGAGCCTTTGGAGGAATTTTTCCATCAGGGCTGGCTTAGCAGAGACATTTATAATAGGAGTCTCTTGACATTTGTAATGAAGATTCCCTTTTTCCTTTCCTGGAAATTCACTTTTAGCAAGCAAGCATAGACAGGCTTCGGTACATGCAGAATTTTTAAATTTGCAAGCCAAGTTCAAAATTATGTTCATTATGTTTGTCTATTTAGTGTTTGTAAAGATAGGAGTCTTTGACTGTGCAGTGCTGGCCGGGGGAGAGGTAGTTTTGACGGTTCCTCTTAGTGCCGAGCAGAGCCCTGTTGGGACAGGAGGGAGAAGGAAAAATGTGTTCCCCTATACACCTTTATCAAAATATCTTCCCATACCCTGAATCAAGCGGGAGAGTTAGTCAAAGCTTTGCAATCAAAACACATGACGGTAGGGAAAGCCAGGCATGGTCTGGTCTGTTTGCATACTGTTGTCAGCCCTCATAAACCTGCCCGCTGGAGGACATGGCAACCTCGTGGGTTTAGGAACTGTCAGCCGACTGAAAGGGACAATTCCCATTACACAGTCATACAGGATCTTCAAAAGAACAATTAACTGCTGCCTTTGTAAAAAATTTGAATATTTTGTTCATCATGAATTTTTTTTTTTGCATTGATTTGAATTTCGAAAAGCATTGCATTCAAATATTGTGCATTTTATTTATATTTTCATGTTTTTTGTTGTTGTATTATGTATTTAATATGAATGTATTTATTTATTATATTCCTAATATCCTTTCCCCAAAATCTTTTGGTACCGCTCAAACTTTGCACCCAGGGTGAGTGGGTGCCTGGCTGATCCCTTTCCTCACCCCAGCTCTGGTTCTCCACTTCAGTGACACCCCCCCACCCCACTGCATGCTTTTTCCTTCTTGAACATTCGTCATGATGGTAGTCTCTTCACAAGCTGACTTTTTGGGAAGAGCCCTTGGTGCTTCTGAATTTATTATGCCAACAGGTTCTTTGCTGGGAAAGACAAAACCATCTTTTGGTCTTAATGACTTGATGTCTTGCCATGCTGTTCTAAGCACTTTGAAGGGAAAAGATGCCTTTGTCAGAATCACTGTTGGTTTGGAGGCCTGTGAATTTGCTATGTCAGATCGAGCATTTGTGTAGCCCAGAGCTTGTCTGCCTCACGTGCTGGCCCATCCATTTGCTTTTCATAGTTAATAGTAGGATCTAACTAATGTCAGTTGACTCAACACCTTACCAGAGTTGGGTGCATTCTTTTTTTTTTTTTCTTTTAATAAGATTTTTTTTTTTTTATTTTGAGGGGAAAGGCAGAGGGAAAAAGAGAGAGAGAGAGAGATCCAAGCTGAGTGTGGAGCCCAATGAGGGGCTCAATCCCATGATCCTGAAATCATGACCTGAGCTGAAACCAAGAGTTGGATGCTTAGCGGACTGAGCTCCCTAGGTGCCCTGGCGTTGGGTGGATTCTTTTTTTTTTTTTTAATTTTATTTTATTTATTTGACAGAGAGAGATCACAAGTAGACAGAGAGGCAGGGAGAGAAAGAGGAGGAAGCAGGCTCCCCGCCGAGCAGAGAGCCCAAAGTGGGACTTGATCCCAGGACCCTGAGATCATGACCTGAGCCGAAGGCAGCGGCTTAACCCACTGAGCCACCCAGGCGCCCCCATTGGGTGGATTCTTAAGTACGGGTGTTGGTCGTGATACTGATGTTCTAATGATATGAAAGATCATAAAAATAGTGGGTTACAAGTTGTAGGTAGGGTTTGCCTATTTGTGATTGCTCAAAAATCCAATCGACAGCAATGATAACCAACCAGTTATGCCTACCATGAAGATGAGACATGTAATGTGTAAAAAGCCCCTAGCACTGTGGCTGACACATGCTGGATTTAAAAAAAAAATAGTAGTTATTATCATTTTGCATTTTATGTATATTTTCTGTTTTTCTTGCCTTTCTTGTGATGCATCCATTAAATGTTCTTCGAGTACCTACTGTGCGCTAAAGACTAATTATAGCACCTTTGCTTAGAGTCAAAGAGTCTCTTTCATAGAAGGTTTGTTCCTTATGGGTATGTCTTTTTAGAATTATGTTTCTCATTCATTGTGTCCCAGAGAAATACACACCTGAATTTAGGTATTAACTAAGAGTCAGTAAGCCTCTGTATTAGATAGTAGGCAAGGGTTAGTAAACTTCTGAGTATGTAGTTAAGGGCCTCTGTGTTAGCTTTGTATTGCTGTCTATAAATTGTCACCAATGTAGTGGCTTCAAACAATACATATCTATTACTGCTCAGTTTCCATGGAGCCACCAGTCCAGGGATGGCTTGGCTGGGTCCTGTGCTCAGAGCCTCACCGGGCTGTAGTCAGGGTGTTGGCTGGGCTGCATTCTCCTCTGAAGGTTGGTCTGGAGAAGAACCTGCTCCTGCGCTCATTGATGTCATCGGCAGAATGTTATTTCCTTGTAGCATTTTGATGGAGCGCCCCGACTTCTTGCTGACTATTGCCTGGATGCCACCCTCACATCCTAGAAGTCGCTCAGAGTTCCCCGACCATATGGCCATCTCTGTAGGCAGTTCACAACATGGCTGTTTGCTTCTTCAAGACCAGCAGGGAAGCCTTTCTCTCCAATCTGCTAAGATGGAGTTTATGTAATAAGTCCTAATTATGGGAAGGACATCCTATCATCTTTGCCATATTCTTTGGGTGAGAAAGCAAGTCCCATGTTCTGTCAGGGTGTTAACCCATGAAGGGCAAGGCTTGTACAATGTCATAACAGCTCATGAGGTCATCTTAGAACTCTTCCAACCACAGTGTCCTTGGAGAAAACACCCTGATGTTAGTGCCTGGGCTTCAACTTCTCACAGGACTTCATTTACAATGTACTTTGTGATTGTGTCTGAAAGGGTTGGGGAGTTCGTGGATATGTGGCCTTGGGATAATTAGAGAATTGTCTGTTTTTATGACATGCTCAGTGTCCATGATACACCAATCACATTTATAAAACTGTTGAGATAATATGCTTACAAGATGTTGGGATTCATAGGATCAAGGTCCTATGTGATGGAAGACATTTTTTGAAAGTTTCTAATATCTGGTTAGCATACAGTGTAACAGTATTTTCAGCCGTACAATATGCACGATTCGGCACTTGCATACTATACCTGGTGCTCATCCCAAGTGCCTGCCCTAATCCCCATGACCTGTTTCCCCCACCCCACCCCCTACCTCCCCCGCTAACCATTAGTTTAGCTACAGCTCAGAGTCTGTTTCTTAGTTTGCCTCTCTCTTTTTCCTCTTTGCTCTTTTGTTTTGTTTCTTAAATTCCACAGAGGAGTAAAATCGTATGGTATTTGCCTTTCCCTGACTGTCTTATTTCCCTTAGCTTTATACTCTCCACCCATGTCATTGCAAATGGCAAGATTTTATTTTTTATGGCTGCGTAATAGTCCATTGCACATTTACACGGTGCTGTCGTTACCCATTCGTCAGTTGATAGACACTGGGCTGCTTCCTTGATTTGGCTATTGTAGATAATACTGCTTATAAACCATAGGGATGCACGTATCCCTTTGAATTAGTAGTGTTTTTGTATTCTTTGGGTCAAGACCCAGGAGTATGATTGCTGTGTTGTAGGGTAGTTCTATTTTTAGCTTTTCGAGGAACCTGAAACAGAGGGACTTTTAACAAGAGTTTACACAAAAGGAAGAGCCTTCCTCCCGCATCCGAGTGGGGATTTACTTTAGATAGAACTTAGCTTTCCCAAACAAAAAGAATCTAGGAGACAAGACAACCCTTTAAAAAACCTCCTCCTGTTTTCTTCGAGAAAGTGGAAAAAGAAAAGCTTCACGAACCCCTTCTGAGGTTGGAGGACTTTTTGAAGTGTGATTGCTTTTGGCTCTGCGCTGAGACAGTGGTGGGGAGGCGGAGGGTCGACCATCGGTGTCTGTTTCACAATCCATCACCCTTGAAGTGCATCTGAGTCTCCTAACCCTCAAGCCGAGCTGGGGGACCTGGTTGCCGGGCGGGTGATGTGGAGAAAGCTGGAGTCCGCAGGAAGCAACCCAGGAGAGGTGTCGGGTTGCTGAGCAGAGCGTAATATAGGAGTGTTTGCATGCGTGAGCGCAGACACACACACACACACACACACACACACACACGGTGTGCACAACACACTGCCAACCCTTTTGTGTGGGTGGACATATTCTCAAGCCAACTGAAACTTCTGCGGGGGTGTTTTCATAGGCGACTGCAAAATAAAACTGTATTCCCAACAATTTGGGAACTTGAGCCCATTCTGTCCGTGGGGCATCTGCTTGCTGGCTTCTGCCGCATTAATGATCTGCCGTCACTGGGTGTCTTCGCTCTGCACAAAGCTAGCACCCAAGTCGCCTTGTTCACATTAAAAAAAAAAAAATAGGAAAATTACCAACCCGGTGCTTATTTTTGTACCAAAGGGGATTTCCACGGGGGGAGAAGTTTTCCTCTCCTCTGAAGGCCGTTGCTACCTCAAAGGCATGTCTGTTCAGCCAGGTAATGGGGACGCGCACGAAGACAGGAGGAAGCCAGAACACGGCCCCTTGCCTGAGACTCACAGGAGGTGCTGGCAAGGCTTTGATTGTATTTTTGGACCCTGCAAAGCTGGTGTGGTTTCCTAGTCAACCTTTCATGCCGCCTGATAATGGAAGCTGCTGGGCAGACTGGAGTGCTTTCTTTTTCTCTTAAAAGAAGCCGAGATCTCAGACTTGCTGGGTCAGGGAAAGCAACCCCTTCACCTTTCTTCTGCACAGCACGCTGAGCACCAAAGCTATTCTTAGTTCACGTGCCTTTCCTTGGCACCCATGCCTTGGGGTTTTTTTTTTTTTTTTCCTCCAGATCATTCCTGCTGTGCATAATATAGCTTGAAATTGGCATTTGCCACTGCTTGGGAGATGGATACTAATGAGGCATTAATGCCTGATAATGAAAGTGTGGGTGCTGCCTTCCCCCCCACAAACCTCCGAGCTGAACACCAATCTCTGTTGACCTGGGCAAAGAGGAACAGGGCCGAGGGCAGGAAACCACTCCCCCCTAGCACCTCCTTGTTAGTGGGGGAAGTGCTGCCTGGCACTGTACCTGTCCTGTCAAGCTCTCTGTGTCTAAATCCTAGCAGAGCCTTGACCTTGCCCGAGAGGGAGCCAACTACCAGCATACCCATTTTGTAAAGATGGAGACTGAGTCCCTTGGCTGTGTGTTTGAATTGCATGGGAACTTTTTTTTTTTTTTTTAGATTTTATTTATTTATTTGACAGAGATCACAAGTAAGTAGAGAAGCAGGCAGAGAGAGAGGGGGAAGCAGGCTCCCTGCTGAGCAGAGAGCCTGATGTGGGGCTCTGTCCCAGGACCCCGAGATCATGACCTGAGCTGAAGACAGAGAGGCTTAACCCACTGAGCCACCCAGGTGCCCCATGAAACTTTTTTAAAATTGAGATATAATTTACATCCTATAAAATCCCCCTTTCTAAAGCGTATTGTTCAGTGGTTTTTAATATATTCACAGGCTTGTGTAACCATCACCACAATCTAATTCCAGAACTTTCCATCACCCCAGAGGAAACACCACACCCATTGGCAGTCACTCCCCTCCATCCCTCCCGCCAGCCCCTGGCGGCCACTCATCTACTTTCTGTCCTTCTGTATTTGCCTATTCTGGATGGTTTGTTGAAATGGAATCCTATAGTATGTGGATTTTTGCATCTGGCTTCTCTCCCTTGGCATAACGTTTTCAAGGTTCATCCTCATGGTAGCAGGCGCCAGTGCTTCGGTCCTATTTTATGACCAACTAGTCTTCCATTGTATGGCTGTGCCCATTGCCATGCATTTCTCAGCTGATGGACGTTTTGGCTGTTTCCACGTTTTGGCGACTGTGAACAGTGCTGCTGTGTTCATTCGTGTACTAGTTTTTGTACAAACATATGTTTTCATTTTCCTTGGCATATCGCTCCGAGTGGAATTGCTGGGTCATGTTTAGCTCTATGTTTAGCTTTGGAGGAATTGCCAAGCTGTGTTCCACAGTGGCTGTGCCTTGTTACATTCCCACCAGCGGGGGGTACAAGGTTCCAATTCTCTGCATCCTCGCCAGCACTTGATACTGTCTCTCTTTTTGATTATAGACACCTTAGTGGGTGTGAAGTGGTCTGGAGAACTTTTTAAAAATACCAAATGCCCACACCACCGCCTCTTTACTTCTGATTAATTGGATTGGGGTAGAGTGTAGGCATTGCTTTTGTTATGGTTGTATTTTTAATTCCCCTGGTTGATTCTCATGTACTCAGCTAGATTTGAGAACTACTGGGCCAGAAAAAGGTTCTAGTACAAATAAGATAGTTATATAGTCTCCACCCAGGAACGAGTCTCAGCAGTTTCCTCAAGTGCAAAGTTTAAGGAGCAAAAGAGAAAAAAAAAAAGAGAGAGAGAGAGAGAGAAAGTTAGTGATCAGGATATATCATTCATTATCATATATCATATGTCGATGTAATATTTAAAAATCAAAATTGGGGCACCTGGGTGGCTCAGTGTTAAGCGTCTGCCTTCAGCTCAGGTCACGATCCCAGGGTCCTGGGATTGAGCCCTGCATCAGGCTGCCTATCCAGCGGGGCACCTGCCTCTCCCTCTCCCACACCCCCTGCTTGTGTCCCCCCCTCTCTCTGTCAAATAAATAAATAAAAATCTTAAAAAAAATCAAAATTAATGCAAAAGTTCATGATAAATAAAATATCAATATTTGATGTAGAGAAAGTCTACATCCCAGCATCTGCATAATTTACCTCCCTCTGCTTACCCTAGACTGGCACAGTTTGATCATGTCTTTATTTAAAATTGTGGAAGTTTGTTCTTCATGGATTTGGGGGGCAATATTAATTTTTGGTTTAAAATTAATTACATTAAAATAGAATTCAACTTGATTACTGGTTGATTTTTTCGGGTGCTCCCTTCAATTTCATACCCGGGGGTGAATGCCTCATTGTTCTCACCCTTCTCCTAGCTCTGCCTTTGTCTGCCTCCAGATACTTCATGAAGCACCCACTCTGTTTGGGTACTTTTAGTTACTGTGTGTGATCTCACTGCATCACACCTAATTCTTGCAACAATCCATTTGAAGGGGATGATAGAATCATCAGTTTATAGACGAAGATATAAAGTTCAAAGAGATAATGTGCGGTAGCCCAAATCAGAGTTTTGTGTGGTCCGTCTAGAGTTAGCGTGTGGGCCATCTAGATTTGGACCCAGATTTTTGTGCCCAGAGATTATGCTTTTTTGCACAGCGCTGTGTTGCTGTCTGTGAGGATATGTGACATGTTCAAGTTCATAAGCCTCTACCATGCAAAGTATGAAGAATGGAAGGTGTCAGTCCCCATCTACAGAGGAGAACACTGAGCTTGAGTCTCTAATTCACTGGACCCTTGATCACCTTTTTTGGAAAGGGTTTTTTAGTTTACATAGAATCTCATTCCAGGTTTTCCTTAAATTTCATTAGCAATTCATTAACTTGGCTCATCATTTTTTTGTGTGGCCTGTCTTTTGTGGATTATGGGTCAGGGACCACACAGCCACCATCCTGCATGTAAAGTAGAGATGTAGTACTATTTGATAAAATTCACTTTACAAGCAACTTCTCATGAAATTGAATTTTTTTTTTTTTTTTTTTTTTTTTGGTATGTAGAACAGGGGGCTCCAAACTTTCTGTAAAGAACCAGATAGTAAATACTTTAAGCTTCCCAGGTCATGTAGTCTCTATTGCAGCAATTCAGCTCTGCAGTTAGAGTATGAAAGCAGCCACAAACAGTATCTAAACTAATAGGTGTATCTGTGTTCTAATAAAACTTTATTTATAAAAACAGGCTGAGGGCCGGATTTGGCCTTTGGGCATTAGTTTGCTGACTCCGTGTGTAGAGGAAGGTGTCTCTTTAAACAGAAGCCAGTATAGGAGAAAATGCTTGGAAGAGTCTGAAGTTGGCTGATGAAGAAGAGAGAATCTTGAAAGGCCGGAAACAAAGTGGGAAGGATCCGGGGTATAGCTCAGTGGAAGAGCATTTGACTGTAAAGTAGGAAGGATCCTAAAGGGAAGAAATAGAAGAAGTGGGAATATTGTGTTGTGAGGAGAGCCCTCAGTCTGGGAGGCACAAGAAATTAAAAAAAAAAAAAGCCAATTGTTTTGTTTTTGGGGGTAGGAAGTTGCTTTTAATTTATTCTTGAGCTTTATTTTTTTATTTTTAATTTTTTAATAAATTTTGACAGTGAGATTTGAGCGAGGATGTGGTACTATCAAAGAATGGATTTTTTTTTAAAGATTTTATTTATTTATTTGGCAGACAGAGATCACAAATAGGCAGAGAGAGAGGAGGAAGCAGGCTCCCTGCTGAGCAGGGACCCCAATGCAGGGCTCGATCCCAGGACTCTGGAATCATGACCTGAGCTGAAGGCAGAGGCTTTATAACCCACTGAGCCACCCAGGCGCCCCTATTCTTGAGTTTTAAATAGGAAACAAAGAACATAAGTTAGAAAAGATATGTTTAAAAAGACATATAAGCTGCTGTTTTTTCCCACTTCGACACTCATCTTCCTTTTTAAATTATTATTAAATTTCATTGTTGTAAGGACATTTGACATGAGAACCACCCTCTTAACAGATTTTGAGGGTACAACACGGTGCTGTTAGATAGATGTCTGTAGGCACAATGATTACAGCAAATTCAAGGAGTTATTCACCCTGCTTAACTGAGATCTTATACCTGTTGGTTAACAACTTTTCATTTTCTCTCCCCTACCCTCACACCAGTGTTTTAAAAATCATTTCAGATGTAACAAGACATTCCTAATGTAAAAAGTGAGCTCTAGCGATCGAGACTGTAGGGCTAAGAATGTAGGAATCTCATGTCCCCCGCTTTGCACACTTCTCCTGTGACCTTTGAATAATTTAACTTTTCTCAAGTGAGAGATGACAGTGCTTAACCACGTAGCAAGGTGACCCAGTGGTAATTCCTCGTCAACAAGGGAATCCAGTAGCCCTTCGAGGTAGAAGATGGGATGTTGCAATATTCCACTCTGAGACCTCCTTCTCCCATCTCAAGTCTCCTGGCTCCCGGTCCAGCATTATTTCCATTACACCATTCAAGTGTGATGCAAGTTTTGGCAGAAAAATGTCCCAGGGTGGATCCAAGTGGGAAGAGGGGAAAAAAAAAAAACCCACTCTAATTTATGGATATATAAACAACTTCAAATGCAATAAAATGGATCTGAATGAAGCATGAGGGAGGGGTCTCCACGTAAAGCTAATCGGGCATGACACCATGGATAAAATATTTCTTTTATAATAAGTTTTTAGAACCTGCAAAGGGGCTTTAACACAGAGAGGATTTTTTTTTTAAGAGTTTATTTGTTTATTTGACACAGAGAGATCACTATTAGGCAGAGAGGCAGGCAGAGAGAGAGGGGGAAGCAAGCTCCCTGCTGAGTAGAGAGCCCGATGCGGGGCTTGATTCCAGGACCCTGAGATCATGATCTGAGCTGAAAGCAGAGGCTTTAACCCACTGAACCACTCAGGCACCCCATACAGAGAGGTTCTTTTAAATAGTGATCTTGTTCAAAAAGACTTCATTTATAAGTCACGTTTCCAGAATACTATGGTGGAATTCTGAGGCTGAGCCCACGAATCCGAAACTTACAAGTTCCATTGAAGCGGTTGATCTCGGCTGGAGACAACACATAGCAAAGGCACCATCCTGGGCTCCTAGGACACTTGGCTGAACGCTGAAGCCTATGGGCACCCAAAGTGGCTTAATGTTGTGCCAATCTGGGTTTGAATACTGGTTCTGTTGGTAATAGCTGGAGTGACTTTGGACAACACTTGTCTACCCCTTCGAAGTCTTAGATCTCGCATCTCTGATATAGGAAGAACAGTGCCGCTGCCCCCCAGGCTGTTGTGAGGATAACCTAAGACAGTGTTTCTCACGTTATCGTCCCTGGACCAGCAGCATCAGCATCACCTGGACACTTGTCAGAAATGCAAATTTGGGCATCTCCCCAGACCTGCTGAATCACAACTTTGGGAGAGGGGGGGGATGCAGGGGTCCAGCAATCCACTTTTTTTTTTTTTTTGGAAGGAAAAGATTTTTTTTTTTTTTTAATTTAAGTATGGCTGACACACAATGGTGTATAAGTTTCAGGTGTACCTTTGCTCACCTCGAGTGTTAATAACATCCCTCACCAGACAAGGCTACTATAATACCACTGACTTTGAACCCTGTGCTGTGCCTTTCTATCCCCATGACTTATTTATTCCAGAACTGGAAGCCTGTACCTCCCATTCTCCCCTTCATCCCTGCTGTCCATGCCCCCCACCACCTCAGCGATCTGTCTTAACTCGCACTCCGGGGGATTCTGATGCACGCTCAAGTTGAAGAACCGCTGGCCTAGGAGTGGGTTTCTCAACCTCACCACTATCGATATTAGGGGCTGGTGGCTTCTTGGTTGCAGGGGAGGAGGTGCTGTCCTGTGCCCTCTAGGGGGTTGAGCGGCAGGCATGCTTAGGCTCTACTCACCAGATGCCAGCAGCGACCTCTCCCCAACCCACCAAGTTGTGATAACCAAGAATGTCTCCTGACATTGCCCGATGTCTCCTGGGAACTGAAAATCACCCCCTAGTTGAGAACCACTGGTTTAGGGTAAATCGAGCTCCTGGCCTACGGCAGGCTCAAAGTACTAATTATCTTTACTTTCTTTTGCAGTTTGGCTTTTTGCATTGTGATAGGAAAAAAAGAAAAAAGAGGCAAGATGAGAGCTTTTTTACTTTTGCGAGCAGGCTGACACTGTGGCCTGATGTCTCATTTAAATATAGTCACACCCTTAAAACTTTCTAACAAAATTTTCCTCTGGGTTAAAGCTAAACATGGAAAATCTCGGCCCCAGGGACTCGCGTTAATTCTCCCCCAAGAGCTAAGTAGCCTCGCATGGGGATTTTGGTGGAAAGTTTTAGGCCACCGTGACTGTGGAGTTTGCTGCCCAGAAGTGCGGGCACGAGCTCCCTCCACTTCACCTTGGGTTTCTCTCCCGTGAAAACCACAGCTGGCTGCCTCCTCCTGCTAATAATAACCACATGAGGTCTGTCTTCTGCTGGCGAACTGTCTCTCATGCTTGGATTATCCTTCCATGTGAGACCTAAGATTGAACAGGCATCTGAGGCTGGGAATGGGGGACATTGTCCCCATGTGGTGCCTTGGAGTTGGGTGACCCGGGTTCCAGTACTTCTGCTGCTGCCAGATTGCAGCAGAGATGCTGGGCAAGTCATGCAGGGCCCTAACTGGGCTTCCGTGTTCACATCTGTAAAATGTGCATAGCAATATAAAATATGTTCTTTTTTTAAGATTTTATTTATTTATTTGACAGAGAGATCACAAGTAGGCAGAGAGGCAGGCAGAGAGAGGGCAAGGAGGAAGCAGGCTCCCTGCAGAGCAGAGAGCCTGATGCGGGGCTCGATCTCAGGACCCTGAGATCATGACCTGAGCCAGAGGCAGTGGCTTAACCCACTGAGCCACCCAGGTGCCCCAAATATCATGTTTTATATAATAACATAACATTGATCATTTTAACCATTTCACGGGTGCAGTTCTGTGGCGGTAAGTGGATTCACACTCTTGGCTGACCGTGACAATCATCCTCTCTGAAACTTTCTCCACATCCGGATCTGAAACTCTGTGCCCATTCTCCATAGCTCCCTGTCAGCTCAGGCTGCCCTAACAGAATGCCACAGGCTGTCATGGTTCTGGAGACTGGAAGTCTGAGATCCGAGACTAAGGTTCCAGGCACAGCCCCCTTCCTGGGCTTGTAGACGAGGCCTTCTATGCCTTCACATGGTGGACAGAGTGTGTGCGGATTTCTTACTCTTTTTTTTTTTTTCCTTCTTTAGCTTCATTGAGACAGAATCAACATGCAGACTGCATCAGTTTAATGGGTACAGCGTAATGACTCGAACACAATAAATTAACATCCCTCATCTCATACAGATGCAAAAGAAAACATTTTTTTCTTTTTTGGCTTTATGATAAGAATGTGTAGGGTTTACTTGGCAACTCCCCCCAACCCGTGACCTCTGGTAATCACAAATTTGATCTTTCTCTATGAGTCTTTTTTTTTTCTTCAAAGATCCCACATAGAAGTGAAATCATACAGTATTTGACCTATTGCACTTAATTCGAAGGCCATCCATTTGCTGTTGCAATTGGCAGGATATCCTTCTTTTTTATGGCTGAATGGCATTCCGTTGTGTATACACCCCATTTTCTTTGTCCATTCATCTGTCGATGGACCCTTGGATTGATCCGTATGTTGGCTGTTGTGAATACTGTTGCAGTGAACATGGCGGGAGGTATCTCTTTGATGTAGTGATTTCGTTTCCTAAGGGGGCATAGCCAGAGGGGGTTTCCTGGCTCCTAGGGTAGTTCTATTTTTAATCTTTTGAGGAACCTCCATACTGTTTTCCACAAGGATGGCGCCGATTTCCATTTCCACCAACAGTGCGCGAGGGTTCCCTTTTCTACTCATCCTCACCAGTATTTGTTGTCTCTGGTCTCTCTGAGGATAGCTCCTCCTCTTCTTTTACTTAAATTTATTTTTTATTTTTTAAAGATTTATTTACTTGAGAGAGAGAGTGAGAGAGCAGGGGGAGGGACAGAGAGAGAGAGAGAGAGAGAATCCCAAGCAGATTCCGCGTTGACTGTGGAGCCTGATGTAAGCCTCGATCTCACGATCCTAAGATCATGACCTGAGCCAAAATCAAGAGTTGGATGCTTAACCGACTGAACTACCCAGGAACCTCTCTACCTCTTCTCATAAGGTTGCTTATCCCATCTTGGAGGCCTGACTCTCACAACCCCATCTAAATCTAAGTACCTCCCACAGCCCTCCTGCCCCTGATCCATCTCACTGAGGATTAGGGCGTCAATGTATGGATTTAGGGGCGACACAAACACTCCTTAAGACTCTCCACCCATCACTGTCTTCTGGCAACCTCTAAACTATTTTCTGCCTCTGGGATTTTGACTATTCTAGGAACCTCCTACAATATTTGCCCTTTGGGAGAACATACTTTTGAGATGGCAGAAGCTTTTATTCGTAGCATTGATCCCCTTTGAGTTTTCCCAGACGCCTCATCCCGGGCTGAGTCTGACCTCCAGTGAAAAGTTTGGAAGTGCCCCGGGGAAAAGCCAAAGGTCAGATAGCTGAATGAAAACAACAAAAAAATGAAAATAAAAATAAAAATAAAAATAAAAATGCTGGTGGTTTTACAGTTATCCTCAATAGGGATTTAGGCCAGAAGTTATTTGGCGTTGGAAAAGAGGCTGCAAGCCATGGGAAGTTTGGCCCCAAACACTCTGCTTTTCTTTAGGCAAGCACCGAGTGCCATCTTCACTCTCGTTTGCCTTTCCAAAGTCCTGTGCCTTCCTTCTTGCTTCCCAAATCCTACTCTGATTTTGTTCTGCTTCGTTCATCTGAGTAGCATGCCCCGAAACAGCTCACTCAGGACTGGTCTAAGCCAATGACATTCTCCATGCAGTTGGTTGACCAGAGCAAGTCCCCCTCCTCGTCCTGTGGAAGTCTCATGAAGGAGGGCTCCTGGCAAAGGTTTGTGTCATTCAGAGATGCATTGGAGTAGATGCTGTGCACGTTTTTGTTAGGCTGGAGTTGCTGCAGCTGTTTTGTGCCCGTAGGAGGGAAGTCATTGTACCTAGTACCTTGAGTCCTTGATATTATCCATGAGCCACTGGATGGACCAGCACTGGCAGTCACTGCGTTTCGGGATTTCTTGCTCTGTAACTAAAAGATAAGTCTGTTGAAGCCACTTTTATTTTTATTTTTAAAAGATTTTATTTATTTGATGGAGAGAGTGAGAGGGCACAAACTGGGAACAATGGGGATTGAGAAGGGAGCCCCATTTGGAGCTCGATCCCAGGGATCATGACCTGAGCCGAAGGCAGATGCTTAACCATCTGAGCCACCCAGGAGCCCCATGAAGCAACTTTTTTTTTTTTAATTTTTATTTATTTCCAGACAAGATCACAAGTAGGCAGAGGCAGGCAGAGAGAGAGAGGAGGAAGCAGGCTTCCCGCGGAGCAGAGAGCCCTATGTGGGGCTCGATCCCAGGACCCTGGGATCATGACCTGAGCTGAAGGCAGAGGCTTCAACCCACTGAGCCACCCAGGTGCCCCCATGAAGCCATTTTTAATAAGCAGTTTGGGGCATCTGGTTGGCTTAGTCAGTTAAGCATCTGCCTTTGGCTTAGGCCATGATGCTGGTGTCCTGGATTGAGCCCCATGTCGGGCCCCCTGCTCAGCGGGGAGCCCGCTTCTCCCTCCCTTGTTCATGCTCTCTCACTCTCGAATGAATAAATAAATAAAATCTTAAAAAAAATAAGGTCTTTAGTTTCCTAAAATAGGGTATTTTACTGACAGTTTGGGTTCTTAGGAATTGGTCACTGGCCCTTATACTCTGTGCCCTGTATGTACTGGCCTTTGACCAAACTGGTCATCATCATGGGCACATCTTGGGCACCCCTCCCCAATCCTTGCCTATTCTTAAAAGACAGGATATTCTTTCTCTTTCCTAGGGATGACTTTTTTTTTTTAAGATTTTATTTATTTATTTATTTGACAGAGAGACAGCGAGAGAAGGAACACAAGCAGGGGGAGTGGGAAAGAGGAGAAGCAGTCAGGGAGAAGCAGAGCAGGGAGTCCAATGCGGGTCTCGATCCCAGGATGCTGGGATCATGACCTGAACTGAAGGTAGACATTTAATGACTGAACCACCCATGTGCCCCTCTTTTTTTTTAATAACCCAGATAATAGAGATTTACAACATAAAATATATATATAACAAAGACAAAGGATACATTTAATAATTACTTACACATATCTGTATGTGTGTGTAAATTACATACAATGCATGTATATTATATATATGCAGATTATATGTATACTTTAATATGTGTATATATATATGATTTTTTAATTAAAATTTTAAAAAAGATTTTATTTATTTATTTGTGTGACAGAGAGATCACAAGTAGGCAGAGAGGCAGGCAGAGAGAGAGGAAGGGAAGCAGGCTACCTGCTGAGCAGAGAGCCCGATGTGGGGCTCGATCCCAGGACCCTGGAATCATGACCTAAGCCAAAGGCAGATGCTTAACTGAATGAGCCACCCAGGCATCCTGACTGTAATATGTGTATATTATATATTATATGCATATGTGAATGTGTGATTATAGGTATATCATATATGTAATGTGCACACACACACACACACGCACAGACACAATTTTTCCCCCAGAGGGAACCCTGGCAGGGTGGTCTAGTGGTTAGGTATCTGGGCTCTGAGCTAGACCTTCTGTTTTCAATTCCTTGCTCCACCTTTCCTGGCTGTGTGATCTTGGGCAAATTGCCCCTCGTCTCTGTCTACTTCCTCAGTGGGATGAATCATAATACCTACTTCACAGCGTTGTTGTGCGTGCTTTCATAGGAGACACACACGTAAAGTGCTTAGCATGATGCCCACATGTGGTGAACACTCATGACATAGGGACAGCGGTGACAGCTACAACCTTCTTCAGAAAGACCCAGAATCTCAATCCAGCTCTGCCACCTCTTAGCTGGGTCAGCCCAAAGGAATCATTTTGCCTCGCTGAGCCTGGGCGTCTCTGTGTCCAGCAGGGCTGTGGCGATCGTGCCCATCGTGGTGGAATCCAAGACCCACATCAGTCATGTGTCCTAGGACACTCAGCCGAGGACCTGTCTTCCCTTTTCCCAGCAGGGACCTGCTTTGCTGTTACCTGCTGCGCCTTGCAAAGGAAGACAGAAAGGCCTCAGTGACATGCGTGTTTTCTCTGTGGCAGGAGCTATGGTGGCCTCTGCCCCGCTTCATTGCTGGGGAGGCTTTTAGGCAAAGAGAAGGACTAGAGCAGGTGGTAGAGAAGAGGGTGACAGAGAAGGGAGGTGAGTTCTAGGGCCCCATTCTCCAAGCTGGGCTGCCCAGAGATCAGTTCAGTGTAGCCTTCTGTCATTTCTCCTCTCTGCTCAATCTTCAACAGCCTCGGGCCAAAGGATATATATACATTGAGTTTTTAATCATTCTCGCTGGATTATTTTTCATAAAGATACAATAAAGTGCACAACTGGGGCGCCTGGGTGGTTCAGTTGGTTGGGAGGCTGCCATTGGCTCGGGTCATGATCCCGGGGTCCTGGGATCGAGTCCCACATCGCGCTCCTTGCTCAGCTGGGACCCTGCTTCTCCCTCTCCCTCTGTCTGCTGATCCCCCTGCTTGTGCTCTCTCTCTCTCTGTCAAATAAATAAATTAAAAATTTTAATTTTAAATAATTTTAAGAAAAATTTAAAAAAATTAAATAATTTTTAAATTGTTAAATTATTAAATAAATAATAATTTTAAAAACTCTTTAAAAAATAAGTAGATAACATTTTTTTTTAAAAATAAAGAAGAATAAAGTACACAGCCCACAGAAATAGAAGATGGTGTGCTTCCTCAGCTGGAGACGGCATTTTGGATGACATCTCTCCTGATTATCACCTTTCGGTGGAAACAGAAGATGTGGGTCTGGCTGGCCATCAGGCTGCTGGGATGGCTCTCCCTGTCCACCACGCCAAGAAATGGGATTTCAGATGTTTCTGAAATTCGTTCTAGCAATAGCTGACATAGCTGAGGGTTCTGACTCTCTGGTGCGCAGCTCCTAATGTCCATTCCAGCTCAAGTCCATGCTCGGGAAAGAACGTCGTGCAGAGGCCTCTCTGGAGACAGGATTTCTCCTCATCCTTGGTCTCATGCCTTCTTTGCTTCTCTCTTTTGTTGTGTTATTTTGCTGTGGGACTGAGGATTGGGCAAAGGGGTCATCTGTGGGAGGGGCTTCACCCTACAGAGGCAGGAAGGGGCCCAGATGGCTAGAATGGCAGGTCAACTAACTGGTGCCTTGCTTTGTCCCTTTGTGAAATGGGCATGATGATGATATTGGCTGGGAGCATCTCTCACAAAATTACTTTGCGGGACAAATGATATTTTTTACCTATTTTGTCAAAGAATGTCACTTCACACTTCTAAATCTTCTGCAATTCCCTACCACATAGGAGTGAAATTCACCTCCTTGCCATGACTGTAATAGGACCTACATGAACTGGTCCTTGCTTTTATCTTTGACATCATCTCTTCTTCCCCTCACCCATGATATTCCAACTTTCAGTTCCTGAAACATGCCAAGTGCTTTCCCAGCTCAGGACCTTTGTACATGCTGTGCATGGCCACCTGGCTGCCTCTGTAGGGAGACTTCTTTGGCTGGACCAGCTAACAAACCATCCTTCTCTGCTATGGGCTCCAAGCTCTTTGTTGAAACCATAGCATTTATCACAATCTGTGGTTATCTTATTTATTGTCTACTTGTTATCTCTTTTACCCACAAAAATAGAATTCCCATATGAGCAGGGATCAAGTCTACCTTGTTGTCCATTTTATCCCAGGCCTTAGCACAGTGGTTGGCATTTACAGGAAATCAACTATTTATTCATTGTGGTCTATGTGTCAGGCACTATGAGAAGCACTGGAAAACATTATTTTATTCTATGTGTTTGGTTACAAACAAACCTTATTATGAAGAGTAGTAATAGAAATCTATATCAGTTGGATGTAACAGCTACACCTAGCATGAAGAGCCCACTGTGATGTCATTTATGTTAAAAATGGGAGTCAATCCTGTCTTCCCTGTGTTTTTGTTAAATGGTGCCCAGCAAGTATCATGAGTGAAATGGTTATATGGTGGATAGATAGCTGCATGGATGCATGGATGGGTGGATGGACAGATCGTGGGTGGACGGTTGCATGGATGGATGAATGGATGGATGGGCAGTTGGTCGATGGATGGTTGCATGGATGGATAGATCGTGGATGGATGGTTGCATGGATGGTTAGATGGGTGGATGGATAGGGGTAGATGGATGGGTGAATGGACAGATGGTGGATGGATGGTTGCATGGATGGATGGGTGGGTAGATGCATGGATGGGTAGATGGATGGTTGGATGGGCAGATGGTGGATAGTTGGCTGCATGGATGAATGGGTAGATGGATGGACAGATGGTGAGTGGATGGTAGAATGGATGGATGGGTGGGTGGATGGATGGGTAGATGGGCAGATGGTGGATGGATGTTTGCATGGATGCAGTGGTGGAGAGAAGAATAGTTAGGTCCCATATCTCTGAAATCATGGGATCCCAGGGTTAAAAGGAACCCTAAGACTCATCTAATTCAACCTCCCATCCATGCGTGATTCTTGTCGGCTCATGTGGAAGCCAGGGTAGGTATGTTTGTGGATGTGTAGCGGACAATTGAATGGTGATTTGGAACACAGGAAATTATAAGTATCTGTCAAGGCCTGTTTTGGCTGCCACCTCCTCCAGGGAATTATCTCAGATTGTCTGTCCTTCCCAGACATCATATCTCCATCCTTGGAACACCTTGCTTGTGCCTCTACTGTAGCTCCCACTGCCCCTTCAGTCAGATGAAGTAGCTGTGCATGGACCTCTTCCCTTCTCTACATCCTGAGCTCCTTGAGAGGGGGTCCTTGTTGGGAGCTGCAAGGTGTTTTCCACTTTAGGTGGTCTGGCTTTTTAGAGCTGCCCAGTTGTTTTCTTGCTGAGGTCTGTAGGTACCTCTACAGGGAAATGTGTGCCCTCTATAAATGTGTACAGGACCCCACAACCTCCCCTTACAAGGTCCCTGAATAGGATTGTAGTACAGAGGGTGGGACCCCATAAGCTATTGAGTCTCCTATTCTCTCTGCTCTTATGACCTTAAAAGATATGAATTATTCTAAGATGCATAGTCCCTAACTGACCTTGTTGGACTTGAATCTACAACCTTGGCCTCTGGTTCCATCTCTTACCAACTCAGCTGGCTGTGATGGCTTGTGGAAGGACTGCAGCTTTGGAGCCAGATGGCCTTGGGGCCAGCTGTGCCACTGCCCAGCTAAGCTTGTGCCAAGCAAGTCCATTGACTTCTTCTTTTCCTCATGTTGACAGTGAGGCCAACCCATAGGTTCGAGAGAAGATACATAAAGAGCCTGAAACATGGAGACTGCTGTCACAATTTCTCAACTGTGGAGACACTTGGGAGGAGAGGAACAGCAAGGGCTGGGGGGGTGGGGCACAGTGGTAGCATGTTACCATATAAAAAGGGTCCCAATTGGACCCAAGATGTCCCATAAAAGGACTCAAGAAGTGTCTCCCTCTTTCTCTGCAGAAAGTAGCTTTTCACTTCTCTCTGCTCTCAACAACCTCATTGTTAGGTTAGTAGCAGATGGCAGGAGTTGCCAATCTGTTGTGTTTGTATCTCTTTTTTCACCAAACCCCCTCCACGCCCCCAAACAAGCCAAAACAAACAAAACAAAGTAATCAGGAGTCCAGGCTGGGAATCCAAACCCAGGACCAATGAGGCAGCTGTGGGTTTTGTGCATGGAGAAGGCCTTTCATTTGTTCCTGTGGGCACATCCTTCATTCATTCATGAATCCATTGTATGGATTAATGATTTCCCAGCAGGAAACCACTGTGTTCATAGTTGGGGGAATTCAAAGATGACAAAGACAAGGCCACCTGCCCTTCGGTAGGTAAAATCTGGTGGGGGAATCAGGACATGAATATAAATAACCCTAATATAAGGGAATATATTACAGGTGGCTAGCATGAACACTGTGGTTTGGGTGGTGAGGGTGGTGAGTTATAATTCTGGGTTTGGAAGAGAGAGCTTCCAGAGGGAGTGAGCATTTGAGCTTGAACTTGAAGGATGAATGGGAGGTAAAAAGGCAGGGAGGTAAGATCAGAAGTACACAAGGGTCTAGAGCAGGTGCTCTCAAACCAGAACGTGCATCAGAATCACCTTATAAGGAACTAATTGCTATGTCACTCCCACAGTTTCATTTGGTCTTCTTGTGGACTTGGAGTAAGGGGTTGTGGGGTTCGTGATTGGGGAGAAGTGGGCAGGGCGCTGCAGGCCAGGTAAGGCATTCGGATGGTACTCAGCATGCATTGGGAATCTATAGAATACATCTTTGGGGGGAAAATGGAAAGCCTTGAGGCCATGGGAAAGGAAGGTCTTGGGTGACATTGTCAGGACCTTGGGCCTTTGTCCATAACGGATCTGAGTGGGAGAATGCCCCAAACTTGGCTTGACAGAACCACCTCACATCTCTGAAGGGACCTTCTCTTAGCAAATCCTTCCCTCTCTCTAGTCATCCCTTTATTCAACCCCTAAACATACCTAGAGAGTAGAAAAGACTAGATACAGCTTTTGGCTGAGGGGGAAGAAAATAGGGAGAAGAAACACTATGGAGAAAACGTTACATCTTGCTTCTAAGATGGTAGCCACTGGTCAGTGGCATATGGCTATTTGAAGCCAAATTAATGAATATTAAATACAACTTTGGATTTAGCTCCTCAGTTATATGCAGTAGACACATTCCAAGGATTCAATAGACACATGTGACCACTAGCTACCATCTTGGACGGGACAGTTGTAGAATATTGCCACCGTCACAGGACGTCCTACTGGACAGCACTGGCTTAAGTGATTGCCTGAGCAAGGTTCTAGCATCTTGGTCAGGAGAGAGCCAGATGGCAATCCGGTCTTCTGAACAACTCCCAGCTTGGCACTCTTCTTGCTTTGTGATTTCCCTCTGCTCATCCATGGTAGGCATGGGTGTGAGAGTCTCCCGGCTTGGAGCTTACTTTGTTTACAATGCAAAACCAGGAGGCTCACCCCCCAACCCTGAGCCCTACCTGCCTGGCGAGTGTTCTCTTTTGAACACAGTTGCTAAGGTCCCAGGTGCAGCACAGAGACCCGCAAACATGCTTTTCCTTGCCCAGCAAAGCTGAGACTAGTGTAAACCTTCAAAGGATACTTTTGCCCCTCCCCCATTGGCATCACCTACAGGAATAATCCTGGAATTTTTGAACTTGGAGTCACTCTGGAGAGCAACCATTTTTTAACCTCTCATTTAATGGATAGAAAAAGGAGCCTGTGAGAAGTCCCACAGCAACTTAATTGCCGAGCAGGGAGCTGAGTGCCGGGCCCCCACCTTTGATTCTAGTCTTTTCAGCGTCTGTGCATTCAGAGGACTTAGTGATGTTGTATGGTTCATCTTGGCTGGACCATTTTCTGGCTAACCTGGAAATTTCCAGCTGTATTTTGGGGTCAGAATCTTTTTCTGTGTGTGTGAAATTTACCAATTGGAGGGAAAAAAATCAAAATCTCTTGAACCACTTCCTGATTTCCCACCCAAAGCTGCTCAGTATTGAGTGGAGGTCAAGGTGACAGTAATACTGAGAATTTGCCAAAAATCCTCCTATCCTTATAAAATAAAATGGAGAGGGGTTAGTGGATATGTTTATAGCTTTTGACCTTCCTTCTCAAGGATTTTATACATTTCTCTTCATTCTGGGGTAAATTTTACGGCCAGTGTTCCCTGCTCTGTTCTTAACCTCTCCCACTCAGGTTGTCTTTGTATATACCTGTCTCGTGTCCTTGGGGGGCCTTCGTTGCATTTTCCATTGAGGCAGTCCTGCAAATCTTTTTCTTTTTCTTTTTTTTTTAAATTTTTAATTTATTTGTCAGAGAGAGAGAAAACATAAGCAGGGGGACAGCAAGCAGAGGCAGAGGGAGAAGCAGGCTCCCTGCTGAGCAAGGAGCCCGATGCAGGACTTGATCCCAGGACCCTGGGATCATGACTTGAACGGAAGGTAGATGCCTAACCAACTGGCCCCCCAGATATCCCAGCCCTGCAAATCTTGGAAAAAGTTATATTGTGCATTGAGGAGAAAGGGCTTTGGAGTGTTCATTCCCAAGAGCTCTGCCAAAATTATGTGTGTGGTTTAGAGGAACTCCCCCTCCCCCATGAGATGATAGATGTATTCTGTATCTGTGGGGTCCAGCACAACAGCCACGGGCCACCGGCCACATGTGGCTACTGAGTGCTTGAAATGTGGTTAGTGCACCTGACACTGAGTGTTCACTTGCATGTAATACATTTTGGTTTTAAAATTAATATTTAATTTATTAACGCCATGTCCTTTACAGAAAAAGTTACATGCCCTTCTTCCCTTTATGTTTTTTAAATAACATTTTAAAAGATTATATTTATTTTTATTTTGAAGATTTTATTTATTTATTTGACAGACAGAGATCACAAGTAGGCAGAGAGGCAGGCAGAGAGAGAGGGAGAAGCAGGCTCCCCACGGAGCAGAGATCCTGATGTGGGGCTCGATCCCAGGACCCTGGGATCATGCCCTGAGCTGAAGGCAGAGGCTTTAACCCACTGAGCCACCCAGGTGCCCCTATTTTTATTTTGGAGAGAGAGTGTATGTGAGCAGAGGATGAGCAGAGGGAGATAACCCCCAGCAGACTCCTCATTGAGCACAGAAGCCGACACGGGGCTTGAACCCAGGACCCTGAGATCCATGCCCTGAGCCAAAAGCAAGAGCTGGTTGTCCAACCAACTGAGCCACCCAGGTGCCCCTCTCCTTGTGTTTTTAATTCAGTGCATATACAGTATTATTGTGTTTGTGTGAGTCTAGGAAATTTCAGCAGTCACATCCAGGGGATTTTGTATCTTCTTTGCTTCCACTGACAACTGTAGTGAATTAAACATCGCCAAAAAATGTAACCTCTATTTACAAATGTGATATACAGGAGTTTTTTAAAAAGTGCTCTAATTGTTGATATACAAGCCTTCCCAACTATTTACATAGCACATAGAAATCTAAAAAAGTCAAACTTGCAAATATGCTGGGCCTTAAGCCACTTCCTAATAGTGTATCTACATTGAATACAATTTCAATGTCAAATGCACATATAAATCAGTTATTCAATGACATGTATCAAACAAGAAAGGTGAATTCTTACTCTAACTGGCCAAATTGCTTAAAACCTTAAGAGAATAGAATATAAATATTCCAAAGGCACGGACTCTTTCATTCAAATAGCAATGCTGTGGGTTTAATTATCTTAAATATGTCTGTTTTTAAAATTTTTTTTTAGAGATTTTATTTATTTATTTGACAGACAGAGATCACAAGTAGGCAGAGAGGCAGGCAGAGAGAGAGAGAGGAGGAAGCAGGCTCCCTTCAGAGCAGAGAACTCGATGCAGGGCTTGATCCCAGGACCCTGAGATCATGACCTGAGCTGAAGGCAGAGTCTTTAACCCACTGCGCCACCCAGGAGCCCCTTAAATATATCTATTATTCCTTCTATATTTTCTCAGAATTTAAAGGTGCTAACCCATTAAGGAAACTAGTTTGTCTCACACAATTCTAAGCTCCAATTATAATGACATTTTTTGGGAGTTGAATTCTGTGATTGTCTGATGTCACATAATGGCCATGAGGGATGCTTTCTGGGTTTTTGGTCAGTGGGGTCCATAGGATGCTCTCACCCTGTTAATTTGCTATGTTAAATATTTGTGTAATTTTAGTTCATTTTTATTTCCCTGTTCATCGCCACATGTGCTGAGTGGCTGGTCTATCGAGCAGTGTGGGACTGGGCAGAACAGGTTTCCATGGTCAAAAGGAAGAATTTGCCCAAAAGAGACTTACTTTTAGTGCATAAGTGTTTTGTGGTTTTTTCCCCCTGATATGTCTGGTCTTTATTTCTGGGGTCTTAGTTCTACTTCTCCTATAGTTCGGGCAGTGGATAATAAGGCAATGTATTGCTTAGGGCAGACCCTTCACATATGTTTTTGGTTACTAGTGACATCTAGCTTTGTCCCCCCAGCTGTCCAGGGACCACAGACATGGCATCCCAGAACTCCTGCCTGAATCCTCCCCAGCTATGTTGCTTCTAGAGCAATGCCTTCCCCATCCCTCCCCTGACTTCCCCTCCCCTGGCTTCCTTCTTTCTTTTCTATCTATCTTTGCTACGTGCCAGGAGGTCTCATGGTTCAAAATGTAGGTACAAAAGTGGGCCCCTACCCTACGAGCTTATGTTTCTCTGCACATCTTGATCCCTGGTGAATGATTAAGGAGGGGGTCGGGGAGATGGGCAGTGGGAGGTAATTTAGACGGACTGTTTGCTCTCCCCAAAGTCAGCCCTGGACAGAATTCGTGTTATTACTTATTACTCTTCACGAAGGCCCTCCCCGTTCCAAAAAGATTGGGAGTGGTTACACCTGTGGTCACATCTAAGTTTGTCTTAGGGGACCTGCGTCTTATTTTCCTCCCCACGTCTTCTCCTTTTTAGGATCGTTGGTCCTACGTACATCACTTGGAACTGCCCTCTCTGGAATTTCAGCCCCTCAAGACTCATTAATTTAATCAGATCACCTAATTGGCACTGCAGTGGTAATGAGTGATTAAAAAAAAAAAAGTGAAGCCAGTGGTTCTGGACTTTTTGCCTTTGTCAGAATTATCTGGGGACCTTGTTTAAAAGAAACGAGAAGCCCCCTTGTCCCCAAGAGCATTGGACTCCGCATGTGTAGGCTGCGGGGAGCGGGGACTCTGAATGTGTTTTTTTAACACTGTCCCGAGGGGGTTCTGCTGCAAGCTGCCTTGGACCACTTGAAGGTGTGGTGTGGAAATAAGGAATGGGACAGGCTCCGGCCGGCGCGGGGACTATCTCTGGTCCTGCCTGTTTTCCATGTGACTTTCAGGCAAGTTGCACTGTTACTGTGTGCTTCCTGTTTCTCACCTTCATCATGGGGATAATTGGGCTCTCAGCCCTTTGTGTGTGTATGTAATAAACTTAGCACAGTGCTTGGCACATAGTAAGTGCTCAGTAAAACTTAGCTAAGGTTATGCTTATGACTTTATTACTGTATGATAGCGTACTGATGGCAGCATCATTGTAGTGAAACAGGCACAGGCTGGCATTTAAGAAGGACCAACAAATGTCAGTTTTACCATTAGAAGTACATACTATATGCATATAGTATACATACTGTTATATTTCTAATTATATGATGTATTATATGTCTATGAACCCCTATCTATGATTTATGTGCAAATATATATTATACAGTATATAGATACACTACTGTATTCGAGAGTGTTCTGTTATAGCATAAATATTAAAATTGTAATAATGACCACGTGAGAAAGTTGCCAGTGGGCCTGGCATCTAGTAAGTGCTAACTAAATCAGTGAAGTTGCCTCCATTGTTTGTCATGTTTGTTAGTAATAATAACGGAAAGAAAAGGAAAGCCACCAGCAGCCTTGAGGGCTTTACCCCCAAGTAGCGTGCAGTGGGCATTTTCCCCTGAAGACAGAGTAGGCGTGGATCCAGCATTCCTGGGGGACCACCCCCCACTGGTAGTGGGTCCTGTCTGCTTTGGACCGAGGGATGCTGCCGCCCTAAGGGATCTGGGGTAGGAAGAGAAGGAAGGGTGCCCTATCCCAGGCCTCCAGCCCTCAGCGACGAATTTGCCTGTGGATGCAAATCGGCCAGTTACTTGAGACGTTAGCGAGTCAAATCATTCTCTCCCCTGTCAGCTGGCCCCGGGAGCCCAGCGCCAGGGATGTTATGACAATGGTTGTCCTGGCAACCGCGGGAAGGCGTCGGGCGTCTGGCTGGGCCCCGCAGCAGCCCAGGGAACGCAGAACCTTGGCCGCAGAGCCGGGTTGGTGGGGGGGGGGGCGGTTCTGAACAAGCAGCACCCTCTGGAAAAGGGGTTGGGACTTCCTGGGAGAGGCCTGGCCCCCCCAACCCCCGCCAAACCCCGTTGAATCACCCAGAAAAATGTCCCGGGGACTGACTGTGTGCCAGACACAGCTCTGCACGCTTGAGGCCAAGCCTGTGGTGCTCTTTGGAGCTGGCATTCTGATGGGTGTGTGTGTGTGTGTGTGTGTGTGTGTGTGTGTGTGTGTGTGATGGTGCTGATGGGGGGCGTAACCATGGAAACCAATCAACAGGATCATTTGTGGGCTAAGGATAAGTGCTACAGAGGAAGAAAGCAGGGTGGTGTGATGGTGACACGGGGTGGGGGGGGTGGCGGTTGGGAAGGGGTGGCACCCGAAGGGTAGGAAAGTGCCATTTGTGCCTGCAGCTGGAGGAGAGCGCTCTGGGCAGCGAGAAGAGCACAGAGGCGGGGACGCTGTGGGTTCGCGGCTTCAGCTCTCTGCTGCGAGCCGAGCCGGTGCCTGTCTGCCAGAAGGCAGCGATAGTGGGCTGTTTGCTGACAGGCAGCCCTGAGGGGGGACAGGGTGCTGTGGAGTCTGCCTCTTCATCTGTGGGATTTTAAGGCCAGTTATGCTGCATTTCGGAGCCTCAGTTTCCTTATGTGTAAAATGGGTGGGAGCCGAGGTGCTCCCCTAGACAATGGCCATGTGGTTTACAGGAGAGATGATTTGTGAAAGATCACACAGATCTTCTCTGCCTTAGCCTTTCTTTTCTTCCTTCCTACCTTCCTTCCTTCCTTCCTTTTCTCTCATTCTTTCTTTCTTTCTTTATTTTTAAATAGCACCTAAGGGACACTTGGCCTGTTCAGTCCAAAGAGTATGTGACTCTTGATCTTGGGGTCCTGAGTTCCAGCCCATAGTGGGTGTAGAGAGTACTTAAAACAAATTAAACAAAACAAAGTAGCACGTAAACAGTGATGGCTTGGGGCTAAGCGAACCCAACCCCAGGGTCTTACCCACGGGTCCCCGGGTTTATCTTGCTTTAGAGTCTAAGTGAAAAGTTCCCCATTTCACATTAGAGATTTCAGACATGATTATTTATAGCTCAGTCACATGTCTTGACTTTAAACATTTTTTTTTTGTTGTTGTTTATGCTGCTAAATTTACCATCATGCTAATACGGAGTACGGTAATAAGACACTGAGGGTGCTCGCATCCAGGAGGGTCTGAGAAATTTTTCCATCTGCGGTGGAAGGTGCCAGGCTGCCCCCTGGTGTAGAGTTGGAGAACTACATCCCTCTGTCCTCTCTCTGAAGACTTCTGGGATCCTTCCCACCCCAGGGGCCCAGAGTCCTTATTTTGCACCCAGGCAGGGCAAGGCGAGGGCAGGTGGCGGGCTCAGCATGGCTGTGCTATTTCCGGGAACCCTGTGTTTCTTCCCTTGAAGGTGGACCCTTTGGACATTTTGCGGTTCGGTTCTGCATGGACTTGAATTGAGGGTGACCTAAAAATCAATTAGGACACCTGGCAGGGTGAGGACATACAAAGACACATTTCCAGTCGTGCTTCTCAACCTTGACCTCTAGGCTGTTTGGGCCCTCTGCTTCTGCAGAGAGCTATTGCTAAGAGGGCACATGACTTGGTAATCGGACCCTGAGTTTAAATACTGACCTGGTGTTGCTTTAGTCCTGTGAGCTCGGGCAGGATTCCAATGGCCCTGAACTTTGGTTTCCCATCTGTAGCATGCCCATAACAAGCTAACACCGACTTCAGCATTGCTGTGGTGCTCTTAAAGGCAGAATCCTTGGAAGGTTATTTAGTGATGTAGGGGGATTCAGGTTCCTCGCTGAAATTGTCTGAGTGTGGAGGTCAGTGCCCATCCTGCCCTCTGGGGTGAAGAAACAGCTTTTTTGTTTTCCTGGTACTTTGTAGCCAATGCTTTTGTAAGATAGGATAAAATGATGTAGCAGAAAATGAAGGAGACCGAAATATCCAAACAAAATACAAGCCTCACTTTGAAGGTACTAGCTTCAGCGGACAGAAAAGCACTCAAACAGCTCTCCAGGTAACTAAATGCTCTTGGTTTCGGCACTCATCTGGAGGAGCCCAGCCTTCACAGCCTTCAGAGCACGAGTCTTCAGGCCACACTAGCAGAGCTGAAGAGCCCTGCCCTAGGACGTGTAACTGATTTCATATCCCTCGCTCTTGAACCCCCAAACACACACACATACACGCACTTGGGACGCGCACGTGTGTACACAGAGTAAAAGAATGAAGGGCGGGCCTTGCTTCTCCTAGAATAAACATAGAACTCCCATCATTACCATCCTGTGGTCATGGCGAGTTGCTGTCCACGAGACCGTTCTCTTCGTTTTGCATCCTTGGGGCCGGTGCTGAAGCCTGGCTGCCCTTCCGTTCTGACTCCTCTCATCCGGCCTCTTGATTCGTGTTGGCACAGCAGTCTCTGCGCCACTGGGAGCCCCTGCAGGCCTGGCTGGAGGCAGACAGCTCTTCGAATTCCCCGGGGCCCTGGACAGGGTGTTGTCCCTTGGAGCTGCGCAGTGAATGCTTGCTGCCCACAGGAGCCCACCGCTCTGGAAGGGGGCTGCTCGCCCAGGTGCCACACTGGCCTCCAGAACTAGGTTTCTGCCCCGGTTTTATTGTCCAAGGATCCCGATGCTTAAGCTTGTCAGAGAAACAAACTGCTTTCATTCCATAATTTAGACCGTAGATGGGTGACTGACTCACAGTGTCATTGGGGTACGTGTGTTTTTATGAATTCTTGGGGCCTCCCAGATTCACTGAACCAGGCTTCCTAAGGGATGGGCCTGGAAGGTTGATTTTTGAACAGACACGTCCTCCAGATGATTTTTATGGTCAGGGAATGGGGGAAAGAGGAAACTTATATGTAAAATTATCTGATACCTTGGAGAGCTGCTAAAGCTCAGTGGCCCTCAGTCTCCTCATCTGTAAAATGGGCATATCTTCGGGGTTGCAAAGGTTAAATGAAATAATGCATATGAAATGTTCAGCAGAATACTTGATATCTTATCTATATATCTATATATCTATATATACTGTATATACTATATGCTTACTATATAAAATGTATACTAAGTATAACATATAGTATATATAATTATATACAGTTTAGTTATATATAATTGTCAAATGTATAATATAGGGTTATACAGAAACTTTTATATACAAACCTAATGAAATGGTTGACACTGTATGTATCATATATATATATACACCAAGTATTGCTTAAGTGCCTTAAATACACGATTTCCTGTAGTCTTCACATATGTGGTGTCTAATCGAACCATTCCCAGCTAGCATTGTTGCATGGATTAAAAATGAACTGCAGTAAAACTCTAGAACATATTTAATGAAGTGGCTGACATTGGCCATGGTCCCACATGTTTTTATTGTTGGTAAGTGTCTGATTTTCATGAGGTTTGTAACTAGTTATCCTATAAGCAATTCAAGCTTAAGAAAAAAATGATAAGATATACACGTCCAGAAATAAGCAAATACATCTCACCTATGATAACCCAGAGATGGAATTTAACTTTTTCTGAACTTTATTTATTCTTTAAGATTTTATTTATTTATTTGACAGAGAACGAGAGATCACAAGTAGGCAGAGAGGCAGGCAGAGAGAGAGGGGGAAGCAGGCTCCCTGGTGAGCAGAAAGCCTGATGCAGGGCTCTATCCCAGGACCGTGGGATCATGACCTGAGCCGAAGGCAGAGGCTTAACCCACTGAGCCACCCAGACGCCCTTTTTCTGAACTTTAAATGGGGTCAGTAATTAGACCTACATCATCATGTCCCTGTGCAGACTAAAGACAATTCGTAAGAAGTGTTTATTGCAGCACTTGGCTCGGGGAGAACCCCTGTTGGCCAACAGCTGCAATTTTCCGATGCCACCAACCCTGGGGACCTGGAAGGGGAAGCGGCTGATTGCCAGAGGAATGCATCCCATTTGGGAAGTATTGCTTGACTTCTGCCTAGTCCAGCTTCACACTCGGGGCAGGTTTCTGGGTTCTTCCCTGCTCGGATTAGCTGCGCTCTTGTCCCGAAAAGTGACTCTTGTTCCTTTTTTGCCTCGAGGGGCAGCCCTGGTCCTGTAGCTTCCCTCCCTGCCTCTCTTCCCTACTCTATCTGCTTCCTGAACCCGTCTCTGTCTCCCTCGTTCCTAATGCATCATAGTGGGGGTGCCCCTTGATTCTTGGTCTTGGGCAGATGTAGGTCCAGTCTCGGGGTGATGCTGAAAACACCTCCCAGAATTCAAGCATTCCTTCCACAGCCAGGACACGGAGCTTGGGTCGGAAGAGGGCTCAGGCTGCCTTCTGCACAGACAGCATCTCCTGTGATGTCTCAGCAGGCCTGTGAGGAAAGGTGGTATATGCCCATTTTACAGATGAGACAGTAGAGTCTCAGGGAGCAAACATGAATCACCAAAGCCTCAGAACTGGAATTTAGAAACTCACCTCTCCCATAATACCTGGAAGCCTTTCCAAGATGAGTGAGGCGTCCATGAAGGCTTTGGATTTCCAGTCCAGTGGGAAGGACCCATGAGCATCTCAGTGCAGCATCCTGGTAAAGGGAGAGAGGTTTGGGCTCCTGCCTTGACTCCCCAACTTCTATAGTTTTGTGGATCTGGGTTCATGATTTAAACTCTTGCCACTTCAGTGTTCTCGTTCATAGAATGGGCTCAGAATGCCCCCTCACAGCACCACTGCATGGATTAAAACAGAGCAGGCACATTCAAAGCACTTATCCCACTGGGTCAGGCTCACTGCAAGCAGTTAGTAAATGGTGGCTTCTCTCGGGGCTGTTCTTCCTGAAAAATGCTCTGTCATAGCCGACATAGATGCCCCCAGCGGACATCACAGAACTGCTCACATCATTGGCTTTTGACCCTGGAATCAAAGGAATCCCTCATGCAGAAGATTAAAAGCAATGAGTTAGATCTGTGTGAACTAAAAGGGAAAGATGCTCAAGGCTTGCAACTGGGTGAAAAAAGTAAGATTCAATTTATGTGGGAAAAAAACCCACAACCCTACACATCAACTACATTGCAGAGTTTACAACCCCCACCCCACGCACACACAAGTATGGACGTGCAGAGAGGCGTAGAAGAAGGTCAAGCTAGTCTCAGTGGTTACCTCCATTATGTCCAGGGAGAAGAAGACCACAGAGGAAGCTTTGGCCTTATCCTAAATGGTCTAGCTTTTTCCACAAGGAAAAGACACACAGGTGCTTGTTAACTAATTAACATTAAATTAAATCTATCCTTTCTGCAATATTGTGGCCTTGGAATCAGGTTGGGTTTCATCTTAGCTCTCTACTTAACTAGCTGTGAGAATGTGAACAAAAGGCTTAACTTCTCTGTGCCTAATTTCTCCATTTGTGAAATGTCGATCGTAACAGCGTCTAGCCCCTGGGGGTTTGTGGCTGTATCGACATGAAGTGTTCAATAATGGTACCTTTATTTCTATTATTGTTCTTATTTTATTGGTGCTTCCAAGTCTGGAAAGGGCTCCTCAACCCTTTAAAATATCCAGTGTCTTCATTATTAGCCCATTATACTGCAAGAAAAAAAACCATGGTAAATGTTATAACGGAGTTAAGTGAAAAATGCAATGCCAGGGGAGGTTTGATAAAGACTTGCTGGAGAAGGTGATGTTTGAGATGAACTTTGGAGAAAAAGTCAGATTTCTCGGAGTTGATGGGATGGTGTGTAGGTCAGCTGTGCGTCCCAGTAATGCTGCCTAATGACCAACCATAAAACCTTAGTTGCAGGGCGCCTGGGTGGCTCAGTGGGTTAAGCCGCTGTCTTCGGCTCAGGTCATGATCTCAGGGTCCTGGGATCGAGTCCCGCCTTGGGCTCTCTGCTCAGCAGGGAACCTGCTTCCTCCTCTCTCTCTGCCTGCCTCTCTGCCTACTTGTAATCTCTCTCTCTGTCAAATAAATAAATCTTAAAAAAAAAAAAAAAAACCTTAGTTGCAGACGACGTGACCGTTGGTTGACCATGCGTCTGGGGATCGGTCGCCGATTCCCCGGCTCTTCTCATCTTGGCTGGGCTCACTCACGGCCAATAACCAGGTAGCAGTAGGCTGTTGTCTGACATGAGAAGGCTGGCTCTGTCTGGGATGTCGGGGAAGACCTAGCTTTGCTCTCCATGGTCCTCCTTCAGCGGATTAACTGACTGGCACGGACACATTCTCATGGACATGGCTGATCCAAGGCAGCAAGTAGAGCCATGCAAAGCCTTTTTCTATTGGCTGAGGCAAGAACCTTCCGGTTGGAGGATTGTGGGCATCGACTCTGCCTTGTTTGTGAGTGAATTCTCTCCTTTTTTTGAAGATTTTATTTGTTTGACAGGCAGAGATCACAAGTGGGCAGAGAAGCAGGCAGAGACAGGAGGAAGCAGGCTCCCACCAAGCAGAGAGCCCAATGCGGGGTTTGATCCCAGGACCCTGAGATCATGACCTGAGCTGAAGGCAGAGGCTTAACCCAGTAAGCCAACCAGGTGCCCCTTGTGAGTGAAATCTAAAGGCACATTGCAAAGGGTATGGGGGCAGGAGGTGTAGAGGAATCAGGGCATCTTTACAACCAACCACATGTGGGTACGGAAAGCACTTTTAGATGGGGGAACCTGGACAAAATCATAGAAGGGGCACATTTGAGGTGATGTGTTCAGGGCATCACACGGAAAAGAAAGAGGCAAGGGAGAAGAAATGGACTACAGTTGAGCCCTGAATAATGTCTGAGTCTGAATGATAGCCTATAGAACAGCATTTCCCCAGCTCATAAGTTTGACACCATGACCGCGCTTTTTGCCATGTCTGTGTATGTTCTTGAAACTGACTCAATTCTTCAAAACACACATGTATTTAAATAAAACACACATTCAAAACACTTATGTGGGGCGCCTGGGTGGCTCAGTGGGTTAAAGCCTCTGCCTTCCGCTCAGGTCATGATCCCAAGGTCCTGGGATGGAGCCCTGCATCGGGCTCTCTGCTCAGCGGGGAGCCTGCTTCCCTTCCTCTCTCTGCCTGCTTCTCTGCCTACTTGTGATTTATCTGTTAAATAAATAAATAAAATCTTAAAAAAAAATACAAACCTTATGCAACTATTGTAATGGAAAACTAGTATCACTTGCCATGAATGGAAGGCAATTGAGAAAATTTAACACAATAAAAACAGTAGTATCACAAGACACCTGGGTGGCTCAGTCGGTTAAGGGTCTGCCTTCTGCTCAGGTCATGATCTCCGGGGTCCTGGGATGGGGTCCTGCATTGAGCTCCTTGCTCAGCAGGGAGCCTGCTTCTCCCTCTGCCTGCCCCTCCCCCCTGCTTGTGCTCACCCTCTTTCTGACAAATAATAAATAAAACCTTTAAAAAACAACAACAGACAAACCAGAAAAACCCAGGGTCATTGCATCACGCTCGCTATTGTTACCTGTCCAAGGCTATGAGTCTGTGTCCTGCTCTCTGTTTTAGAGAGAGATCAGCACATGCTAGATGTTAAAGACAGCATCACTGGACAGAAACTGTCTCCTTGATATAACCCATTGTCACTCAGTGCCATATCTGCAGTGATCGTTGTGACCCATACTTGGGAGATCTGCCCTTCAAGAGTGTGTTTGAGCGGGGTCGTGGCATGGCTCCTTGGCCCCATCCAGCCTCAGTCTGGTTTTGCAGTCTTCTGTGATAATGAAAGCTTAATCAAAAGTGGGAGAGACTGGGCACTTAGTTGGCTCAGTCAGTGGAGCGTGTGACTCTTGATCTCGGGGTTGTGAGTTCGAGCCCCACACTGGGTGTAGAGCATACTTAAATAAATAAAAACCAAAAAAAAAAAAAAAAAGGTTTGAGAGATAGGATGTCACTGGCTCTCTGACACTGCTTTCTTTCTTCCTTCCTTCCTTTAAGAAACCACATTGGTTTTTTTTTTTTTATTATTATGTCAAGAAACCACATTCTTGGGGCGCCTGGGTGGCTCAGTGGGTTAAAGCCTCTGCCTTCGGCTCGGGTCATGATCCCAGGGTCCTGGGATTAGGCCCACATCGGGCTCTTTGCTCAGCGGGGAGCCTGCTTCCTCCTCTCTCTCTCTGCCTGCCTCTCTGCCTACTTGTGATCTCTGTCTGTCAAATAAATAAATAAAATCTTAAAAAAAAAAGCCACATTCTTATTTCTTTTATCATATTTGAAATTCAACACGAGCCTATATAGGCATAAAATAATAAACAGAAAAACTTGATTTATTTAGGTGAAAAGCTTGAGGAAGTTCAGTTAGCAGAAATTCCAAATTTATAGATATTGTTAATAAAATAAGCATGTATTCCTTTTAAGCAATTTCTGTAAGTTGGTTCGATTTAAATCCTATGAATTTCAGAATGAGGATTTAAATAATGAGTCAGGGAGACAGATTTTAGTTTAATCCAACTTAAAAGTATTTCTTTGCAGTATAACTGTACATTTTAAACATTGGAGAAAGGATACATTTGTTAAGGAATATATATTTTGACACAGATTAACTTTAATTTATTAGCTAAGACTTTTGCTGGTACTGAGAGTTGGTAAGTTTGGGGCAGGACCCCTCCAAGGAAACTGTGGCAGATGCTTGTGAGTTTGTGGGGCACAAAGTCAGCCTCGTTGTTGCTGTGACATTCAGCACAGCTTTGCATGAATAATTCCTTTAAACTCTCCCCACAGTCCCGTGCAGTAAGGGACACTTAAACCTCTGGTTTCCAGGTGACAAAACCGAGGTGTAGAGCAGTTTTGAAACTTGCTTGAGGTCATTCATAGTGGGAATTGGAGCCCAGTGAGGCTGAGGAGCCCAGGTTAGCCTGATTCTGGTGCCCAAGATTCCAGCCCCTTCCTGACGCCGAGTGGGAAAAAAAAAAATTAAAGACTTTATATAGTAGAGTTCTTTTTCTGGTTCCATACTTTGCTCTTCTATTTTTTATTATTATTTTTATTAACATACAATGTATCATTTGCCCCTGGAATACAGGTCTGTGAATCATCAGGCTTACACATCTCACGGTGTGCTCTTCTAGTTCCGCATTTACTAATAAGCCCGAACTTAAATCAGCGCAAAGGAAGCACGTCTGCCGGCACGTTTACTGCGAGTAAGAAATGGCACCATCTCAGGGTCTGAGAGATTCATTTTGCTGTTAATTGCCAGAGTTTCTTTTCTGCACGGTGAAGGAAGTTAGAATTCTGAGGTCTTTTCTGTCCTCAAACTTACTAGAATTGATAGAGAGAGTGGTAACTGCTGGAGACAGGTTTCATAGCAAAATCTACCTTTTTTTTGCTTTTAAATTCATAATGTACTTTATTTTTTTTAATTAAATTAAATTAAAAATTTTTTTCAGTGTTCCAAAATTCATTGTTTTATGCACCACATGAAAGTTTATACAGGATTCTGTCCTCTGGATGGGCTGGAATTCATTCATACTTAATTTTTGGGTTAATGTACCTTTTTATTTTTTAAAATATTTTATTTATTTATTTGAGAGAGAGCCGGGGTGGGGAGGGCAGAATGAGAGCGAGAGAGAAGATCTCAAGCTGGTTCCATGCTGAACGCAGAACCCCACGTGGCTTCGATCTCACCACCCGGAGATCACGACCTGAGCTGAAGCCAAGAGTCAGATACTTAACCGACTGCGTCCCTAGGCACCCCTTGGTTAACGTGCCTTTTTAAACCTTGTTTTCCAGAATTTATTTATTTATTTATTAAATTTTATTTATTTATTTGACAGACAGAGATAACATGTAGGTAGAGAGGCAGACAGAGAGAGAGGAGGAAGCAGGCTCCCCGCTGAGCAGAGAGCCCGATGCGGCGCTTGATCCTAGGACCCTGGGATCATGACCCGAGTGGAAGGCAGAGGCTTAATCCAGTGAGCCACTCAGGTGCTCCCAGAATTTATTTTTAAGTCATCTCTACATCCAACATGGGGCTCAAACCCACAACCCCGAGATCAAGAGACATGTGCCCCACCAACTGAGGCAGCCAGGCGCCCCAACACACACAGAGTTTTAAAAATACAAATGTAATCACATTATATTCTGTCTTTGCAGATTGCTTTTTCACGGAAGAGGAAAATCTTGGAGATTTTCCCAACTCAATATGTATCAGTCTACCTTTTCAAGTTTTTAAAATTATTGTGCTGCGGTAATGAGCCATTTTATCCTATGTACACACACAAATAAGTCTTTTTTAGGGTGGTTTTCTAAAAGTGAGAATATTAAAATGTTGAGACAAAAATTGGATTGCCCGCCAGTGGCATTCTCAATTCTCAATGGTTTCTCTCATTCTTGCTGACACTGGATAGCATCAGTGTTAAAGAAATTTTGCCAAGCCCATCTGAACATTTTCCCATTAATAAGCAGATGATATATATATCTTGTATTTTCTAATTTTGTTGTAGAGAAGCAAATAGAAAAAAATCTCTATCAATAATCTTAATATTTATTAATAATCTTAACTATAATAATTATTAATGTGAGTTATCTTCATCACCTATAATCTCACTCTCAGAAATAGCTACTGCTCATATTTTGTTATATACCCTCCCAAGGCTTTTTCTGTGCATCTGTACATGTATAGTTTTATAAATTTTTAATGCATTATTTGTACATTATATTATACTTATTGATATATTATTTTTAATGATATGCCATCATATAGATATATTTGTAATGTACTTACATCACCCCCTATTGTGGAAGGTTTGGGTGGTTCTCCACTTTTTTGTGGCTATTTTCCATTTAGAGCAAAGCTTTGTGAATATTCTTAATTATCTCTTTAGGATAAAGCCCTACAGCAACACTGTCCTTAGAAATACATTGGAAGTGACAGATGTGTGCCAGATGTTGTTAGTTTTTACAGAACTAGTTTTCCTTTCTCGTGTCATGGCATCTCTCCATAGCATGAGTTCATATCCATCTCATTCTAAAAGTATTTGTGGATTTGTGAATATTTGCATGGGAGTTCAGATTCACGAAGTACAAAAAGGATTTCCGTGAAATGTTTCTCTGCTGTACTTTTCATCTCCGTGACTTATTTCTTTTACAACCGGAAGCTTGTACCTCTTACACCCTGAAAACTACAGCCTTGGGAATAGAGTCAATACCTTTGTAATAACTTGATGTGGTGACAAATGTCATTATGCGTCTCTGCTGCTGGTAGTGAGCCCTGCATCGTTGGATTTCCAGGTTGTACGCTTGATGCTAATATAATATAGTGTGTTCACGCTACTTCAAGTACAAATTAAAAAAAGTAAGAAACAAAAAATGTTTCTTCCACACCTCTTCCCCACGTCCCTCTTCCCTTTCCTAGATTATTAGAAATCCCAGAGAGTGGCTGCATTTACAAAGATACATAAAAGTAGACATTGACATCTCCCGCATGCCTGGAGAGTATTTCTGTGTAACAATGTATCTTGGACGTGGTTCTGTACTAGTACATAGCGCGCTTCCTTATTTTGTTATAGATGCCTAGTGCTCCCTTGTGTAAAATTCCCTGGATAGATCAGTCTCCTGCTGATGGACTCTCAAGGTGTTTTCAGTCTTTTGCCATTGCCAGGAGAACTGGAAGAAATATTCTTTTACAGTCATCAGGCCCAGTGTGGCGTCTGTAGGTGAGTTCCTAGAAGCGGAGTCCTTTGGTCCAAGAATCTGTGCAGTGGAAATGTACATGACAGCAGCCAAAAGTCCCCCCTGAAGAAGTGGTACCTTTTGCTTGCCTCTCCTCCCTGCAGTTAAATCCATCTTTAGAACAGGCTTTGGATGGGGTTTGGGCAGAGAGGGGGCCGTAGGGAGGTTCCTGCTTCTCCTCCCGTGGCTGTGCCTCTGAGACCCGCTCTCTGTCCTTATCTGTGTCTCCACAGAGCAAGCTGGTGAAGTACTTCAGCCGTCAGCTGTCCTGCAAAAAGAAGGTGGCCCTTCAGGAACGCAACGCTGAGCTGGACGGCTTCCCCCAGCTCCGGCACTGGTTCCGGATCGTCGACGTGCGCAAGGAAGTCTTGGAGGTGACCAGAGACGGCCCCCTGCCCCCTGCCCCCGATCGGACAGAAACAGTGTGTTTTTGCCTGTGCCTGGCACATAGTAGGCCCTAAAAAAAAATGTGTTGGACGAAGGTATAGAGGATCTTTGATGCTGTCCAAGTGGGTTGTTAAGAGCTCAGCCCCGTCTTCCTCCAGCTCCGCTACTCATGAGCTCAGTCACCTCGGCCGAGTCACATTACCTTTTAGAATGGGTCTGTCCAGCAGAACTTCTGCAGTGATGCAAATATTTTGTATCTATGCTCTCTGATGCAGTGACCGCCAAGGGAGCCCTTGAGTGCTCGGAGTGTGATTAGTGCCTGGAGCTGATGGATGGAATTTTTTACTTATATTTAATGTTAATGAATGTGGCTGGTGGCCACCATAGTGAACACTACAGACTGAGGGTATTAGGTTTCTCATCTGTTTTAATTTAATTTAATTTTATTATTTTATTTTATTCTATTTTATTTTTTCAGGGTTCCAAGATTCCTTGTTTATGCACCACACCCAGTGCTCTAGGCAATACGAGCCCTCCTTAATACCCACCACCAGGCTCACCCATCCCCCACTCCCCTCCCCTCCAAAACCCTCAGTTTGTTTCTCAGGGTCCGCGGTCTCTCATAGTTCCTCTCCCCCTCCAATTTCCCCCAACTCACTTCTCCGCTCCATTTCCGCTTGTCCTCTGTGTTACTGTTTATGCTCCACAAGTAAGTGAAACCATATGATAATTGACTCTTTGCTTGACTGATTTCCCTCAGCATAATCTCCTCCAGTCCCGTCCATACTGATACAAAAGCTGGGAATTCATCCTTTCTGATGGAGCCATAATACTCCATTGTATAGTTTTCTCATCTGTTAATGGGGGTAATGATTGCCTCCTCTTCTGAAGTGACTAGAATGATAAAATGCCATGATCCATCCAACATGTTCCACGCAGTCTGGCACCTGATAGCATTCGGTAAATGTCAGCTTGTTCTTACTGTTGAAAGCTCTGGAAGTAACCGGAGTGGACCACATCCTTAAAATCCCAAGGACAAAGAGATTTTCCTACCTTCTTGGACCCCAAGGCCTCATTGTTTCCAGGGACCAGTCCAGTCCTCATAAAAACCGGTCACTGAATATTTGGGGCCAGGAGCTGTCCTAAGGGCTTTATAGCCAGGATCTCAACGATTGAGACTGTTCAGACCCTCACAATGATCTTTGGAGGTGGGAACAATGATCCCCCTTGTGCAGAGCAAGAATCTGACGCTCCGAGATGAAGCGACTACTCCTGCTAGGGAGTGGATGGGGCTGACAGGAGAAAGCAGCTCAGACGGACTCTGGGGCAGGTGGGAAGCTCTGCGCTTTCTCCTCCTTTTTCTGTTGCTGGGGACTCGCTGAGCTGGGTAGACAAGGGGGTGCTCCCCTTGCCTGCGGGACCAAGTACCATTTCTCACGGCACACCCTTCTCGCTTGAAGAGGCCTGGAAGATTGTCTTCCACCTTTTGTCTTTTTCAGACCTTGACCTCTAATGTGAGCTCTCCTAGAACCCACCAGATGCTGAGCTAGACGGAGGACCCACAGGTTCCTCTGTCCCTGCCCCTGCACTGCATGCATGTGCACTGGATGCTGTATGACTCTATGTTCCTTTATCTCATTCCCAGGATGGAGTTTCTTTCTTTTTTTTTTTTTAATTTTATTTATTTATTTGACAGATCACAAGTAGGCAGAGAGGCAGGCAGAGAGAGGAAGTGAAGCAGGCTCCCTGCTGAGCAGAGAGCCCTCTGCGGGGCTCCATCCCAAGACCCTGGGACCATGACCTGAGCTGAAGGCAGAGGCTTTAACCCACTGAGCCACCCAGGTGCCCCCCAGGATGGAGTTTCAATGTGAATAGCCTAAAAATGAAAGGTCACGTATAACTAGGGACAGTTCATTTTATTTGCACGGGCCAGTCCCCTTTTTGGAGGCTTTGGGGACTGTTTATTTATCAAGTGTGGTGAATACAGAGACAAAATCTTCTCAGCTAGGGGTTGAAACCTGGCGGCCCCCAAGGTATCCCTTGAATCTGATGCACAGACATTTTTTTTTTGTCTGATACGGTGTTTGCAAAAAAAAATTTTGAGCCAATATTTAAAAGCTTAAAGAGTTTGCATTAAAAAAAAAAAACCCAGATCTCTGCCTTCTCGAAAAAGCCAAATTTTTGAGCACACTGAGCTGAATTCCTGTCCAGTGGCAGTCACCTGATTTCTGCTGCCCCTTCGGATCCTGCAGGCTCTGGCTTTTTGGGAGTTTTGCTCATTTACCTGGCCTGCAAGTGCCCCAGCTCTGGCTCTTAGTCTGTTAGAATCCCGAGTCCACCAACTAGGGAACGCTGAGGTTCCAGCTCTCTGCCTGCAGCTCCCGCCTGCGTCCACCAGAGGCCCCTTTCCGAGAAGGAACCAGCAGTATGGCCAAGGCTCCCAAGTTAACAGCTTGGGTTCAGACTTACTTGCTGTGCGTCCCTGGGCAAGTGGTCTAACCTCTCTGAATTTTAGTGTCCTAATTACAGACCAATGATGATGATGAAAGTACTACTTTACTGGGTCTTTGTGGCATTAAAAGAAAGCCCAAAAAACACTTAAAACAGTGCACCATTCATTTCATTTTCGTTTATTATCACTTTATTGAATGGAAGTGAATCTGCTCTGTTAGTCCGGGTTTCTTTAGGCTTTGTCCATTTTTTATGTCGTTATTACTAATGTGATTTTTTTTCTGTGACCCCAAATTTTAGGGAAATTTGAGTATTTGGAGAGTAAATGATAGAATTGAAATGCACAAGTGAATTCTGCAGCAAAGAGGAGAAATCTGTCAGGTTGTGAATAAGTCCCTCTAAATGTGATTTGTTTTGTACCTTCAGTTCCTGGACCATCACTTTTCTGAAAGTGGAGTTTATTGAGCCATGTGTCCCTATTTGAGAAAAACCCTAAATGACTCAAGTGTTGTTTTCTCCTGCTCCCTGCCCTAGTGAGTTGGAAAGGCACTGATCTGGCTTCATGGCCTTTGCCCTGCATCTGTTTTGAGGCAAAAAAGAAGTTTTCCTCCTTCTGGCTGCCAGTTAAATGTCTGTATTGGGGGTTGGTGAGGGGGTGGGGGGGAAGGTATTAGATTTTGTTGTAATACACAGATGTGGCCACAAGAGGGCAGCAGTATCCCACAATAGGACACTAGACTCTCCATCTTTAGGTGTCTAAAATTCTTATTTAAATAATATGTGTAAAAACATTGAATGCCATTAACTGCTATAAATGAAGTCTCTCTATTATGTATATATATATGAATATAGATGCATAATATGCATAAATGCATAAAGATGCATAAATATCAAAGTCTGACAAATGTCATGGTATCCCGGGACACATCATTTTGGGAAATGGGGGGCAGGGGAGTGGTTGCTGCTGGTGGTGAAGGGACATTTGTAGCTGGCAATCCTACCATTTCTGTTCTCAGTCCATCTCTCCAGAGGTGTCCTGGTCCCCACCTCATGCTATACTCCAGTCTTACCACTTTGTCTTAGAATGCACAGGCTTGCCCCGTTGGGCTCAGAAGAAAATCCAGGTTCATTTCCAGCACCGAGCTACACATAGGGTTCCAATTTACCACCCCTTAGGGTTCCTAAACCCCCAGTCTAGACGGGAATGGCGGGGGAGGACAGCCATCAAGGGACTAGGCCTATCCAGTGTGCTCTGCTCTGAGATCATCCTGTATTTGGGGTAAGCCAAGCTGAGCAGAGGGCCATCCAAAGACGAAGGAATTGGAGACTGCCCATAAGGAGTTCAGGGAGGACATAATTAACTGCCACCATCTATAGAGTACTGGCTGTGTGCTAACAAAAGGGGCTACTTCACAAAGTATGAACACTTAAGACTCCCATTGTACAGATGAATAAAGTGAGGCTCCCAGAGAGGGTAAGTGACTTGCCCAAGGTAATGAGTGGCCAAGCTGAGAGGCAAGCCCAGGCCTGTTCCCCCTAGCTACCGCTAGGCGGCAGTGTGGAGGCTCAGCCCGCTCTCCTCCCCTCTGGGCTCCTGAGATACTTCTTTCTCCCCTGCTCTAGGAGATCACCCCCGGCCAGCTGAGTCTGGAGGACCTCTTGGAGATGACAGATGAGCAGGTGTGTGAGACCGTGGAGAAATACGGAGCCAACCGAGAGGAGTGTGCCCGTCTCAATGCCTCCCTGACCTGCCTGCGGAACGTCCACATGTCAGGTGAGCAGGCCTTGGGGACGGAGGCTCGTCCCCAACACGTCATCCTTGGTTCCTCCAGATTTCTGCACCTGAGCTGCAGGCCAGGATGAGACAGTCAGCTTTGGTTGGGAAATACCAAATTCACCAAATTCCTCAAAGAGGGGAATTCCGAAGCCGGAGGGGGTGAAGGCAGCTCTTGGAAGCTTGTGCTCAAGGGAGTGCGGAGCTGGTAGGGCATTTGGTTCTGGATAATAATGGCCCAGATATGGAAATCCGGGAGTGCAGAGCTGGTCAGGGTACTGGTACCTTAGACATTCTTTTTTTTTTTTTTTTTAAAGATTTTATTTATTTGACAGAGAGAGATCACAAGTGGACAGAGAGGCAAGCAGAGAGAGAGAGAGAGAGAGGACGAAGCAGGCTCCGGGCGGAGCAGAGAGCCCGATGTGGGACTCAATCCCAGGACCCTGAGATCATGACCCGAGCCGAAGGCAGAGGCTTCAACCCACTGAGCCACCCAGGTTCCCCCGATACCTTTGACATTCTTTTTTTTTTTTTTAATTTTTATTTATTTGACAGAACACAAGTAGGCAGAGAGGCAGGCAGAGAGAGAGGAGGAAGCAGGCTCCCTGCTGAGCAGAGAGCCCGATGCGGGACTCGATCCCAGGACCCCGAGATCATGACCTGAGCCGAAGGCAGCGGCTTAACCCACTGAGCCACCCAGGCGCCCTACCTTAGACATTCTTAAGTGCCTTTGCATGTTGGGTCCACATCCAGCTAACTTCTTATTTTCTTTACATAAATAATAGACTCTCAATGTAAAACAAAGCAGAGAATAGATAAACAAAAAGAAAAGAACTATCCCAGGCTCTGCCTTCTAGGGAACCTACCGTTGTCATTTTGGTAAAAAGTTTTGGTGTAAGTCTTCCAGACAGATGGGTATATGAGTCCTGATTTTAAACAATATGATTACGATTATCCATGCACATTTTGAGACCCCCCCCCCCAATTAAATAACCTCTGGGACTTGTTTTATCAGTTTGGGATCCAAATTGTTAAAAAAAAAAAATCAGCTGAATGAGTTGGAGATCAGTTATGAATCTGCCGGAATCCCTTCCAGCACGCAGAGAAGTCGTTTTTATAGGCCAGAGGGTGAGGCACGGGAGTTATTAGCAAAACAAAAGAGAGGGTTGTTTCCTGAGAGGCTAAAACTTCTTAAGTTTGGGTTTGCTATCTTGTGAGGGTGAAAACTCCTTTTGGAGATTGTTTTGTTTTGTTTTGTTTTGTTTTAGTAAGCCCCCGTGTGGGGCTTGAACTCACTCCCCTGAGATCAAGACTTCTGCGGAAATCAAGAGTTGGTCGCTTAAGCGACTGAACCAGCGTGTACCTTAGACATCGGAGGCTTGTTTTGTTTTGTTTTTCTTTTTCACATCATCTTTTTTTTGCTCTTTCCCATTCATCGCGCAAATCCCCATTTGCCGCTATTAGCTCCTCTTGAGTCTCCCTGCTTCTCTCTAGCCTCATGATCCCCCCACAAATTCTGGGGCCTTTGTAGCTGGAAGGGATCCGCTCTGCAAACTCGAGCTAAATCCGGTCCATCGGCATGGTTGTTTCGGTTTCCGCCACTAGGTGTCACTGTAGAACCTCAGTCTGGAGCAATGAGGCCGCTGCTTGGCCACAGAAGCCTTTGCTGGGTTCAGCATGGAACGTTCAACAGGTATTTCCTGCCTGCTGTGTGCCAGCAGGGCTGGGATGTAGCAGGGAATGAAAGAGAGAACATATTTGAAACAGGTCATTGGCCCGAATCCCTGTGCACGCCCTCTGGTAGTCCTTCTTGCTGGCACATCCTTACCAAAGCTACGGTCATCCTCAGAAGGGACCCTGACTCAGAGGCTGTCGTCTCATTGAACGATGTTGGCAGCATCCCTGGGCTCAGTGATCTGGTGTCAGTATCATCCTCTCTCCTCCCAATCCTAGTTAGGACAAACAAAAATGTCCCCAGATAGTCCGGTGAACGTTACCAAGTAGCTTTCCAGAAAGTTTGTATTGATTTCTACCTCTGGTCTCTCCTCCACCCCCACCCCATATAATGCTCTTCACCTTCCCGAGGCTGAGCACTCACCCTTGGTGACATCCTGGGCTGCATGAAACCCTGTGCAGGCCTCTAATCTGCCGGTTTTCAGTTTTGGTCGAGATGCACAGAAATGAATCAGATTTACATGACAACTCTGTACACACACACCCCTATGCACATACGCACCTGAAATGAGTCTCGTGAAAGAAAGAATTGGCATCAAACTCATTCTTACTATATGTGGTATTTTGCATTCTTTTCTATTTCATTTCGTATCATTTACCCGACTCTGGTAATGACCCATCACTTTCAGGTCACACCTCACTGGTTGTGAGCCGTGGTTGAAAGACAGGGATCTCTTTGATCCTCGTGGGGGAAAATTTTTCTCTCTCTACCCTTCTGGGTCCTTAGATGAGACCACCACCAGATGAACAAGAGAAAACAGAGGTTTGCTAACATGCATACCTCCTGTATTGTAGAAGAGCCTTGGGGAAACTGAGTCACTCTTCAGAGTAGCCCTAAGACATCATCTTAAATCACATCTCTAGCTAAAGTCAAAAGAGAGGGTTTTACACTCAGGGGGTGGGGGGAGGCCCTTATGGGCGGTGACCAGGAAAAGCACAGTCAACAAGGGGAAGGTGGTTGTACAGAAATCTCTGCCTTCTCCACTGGTAGAAGTTTCTAGAGATTTAATAGTCACCCTTCTGATACCGAGTTGGAGACATCCTTATCCATGGAGGTTTCCCTTATCAATGTCAATGCCTTTTACAAAAGTACAACTTCTACTCGGGTACCAGAGCTTCCCCTCTGTCTGCTGTTTCTTCAAAATAATCAGCCTAAAATAGCCCTTCTGCCAAAGGGATGTATTCTGGGGTGGCAGATTCCACTACCCTTCATCCTCCTGCCTCTACCAACCCTTCCTAGGCAGCTCAGATCCCGTCTACAAGGTCCTGCTCTGTTTCCAGCCTTAGGGCCACTGGGACTTTGACAATGGTGGCCAAGTCCTGCACGTTTGTCAAAATCCTATGGCTCTTGGTGCTGAGGTCAGAATGGGGAAACACTCAACTCAGTGCCATGCATTAGGTCGCACAACCCAAGGTGTTGGAAGCAAAGAACTTTGTACGACTGTTTATAAAGAACGAGGCAGGGGGATGGCTGAGCACAGCCCCTCCCAACAGCAAAATCGGGGGACTTTTAAGCTGCCAGTGCGTGCGTATACACAGAGGTGCTTGGCAAAGGACAGTTCAGTCTAGAATTGGGGCAGAAGCTATCCTAAGGGGACAGGAGTCCAGCTCCTAGCTGGTTGAAGTCACAGACCACCTCGGGTCGGCTCGTCGGTGCTCTGCCTGCACTTAGTCCCGTGTTTTTGCGCTCAAAGGGGTTTAAATCCTGCAAAAATGACCAAAACACTGCCCAAGCATGGGCAGTAGGTCAGTCTTAACTTCTGATAAAAGCACTGGGAGCTTTACTGAGGATTTATGGTCTCTGCTGTGGTCAGACTATGTCCTGGCTTGGGAGTGGTTGTTTTTTTTTTATGTTCTTTTGTTCCCTGAAAACCATTAACTGCTCAGGCCCCCCCTCTTTTTTTCCTGCAATTTTAATGCATCCCGGGAAGTTCTGCGAAAAATGTGCTTGTGCGAATAGCGCCGGCCAGGCATTGCTCACAGACCTGCCGGGGTCCTCACATGACTTCTCTGATGTTAAGAAAGCTGCATCTCAGCTTCATTTTTCTGGGGACACCTAACTCTGTCTTGTCTACTCACCCAGCTCAGCTCCAAACTTCCCCAGAGTCATACTTTACTTCTGCTTTTCCTGTCTGTGGCGGGGCTGCTCACCACTTTTTTTTTTTTTTTTTTTTTGCTCACCACATTTTAATTTAAATTTTAACCTTTTGGGTGGAGTGATTTTTTTTTTTTCTTTAAACAATGGGTGTCTGTCTCCTCACCAGACCATAACCTGCAAAGGATCGGACCTCTTTCTGGTCATCGTTTTATTCCCAGGCCTGATATCAATATCTGATACACTGTAGGAACTCAGTAAACATTTCTGAATTAAAAGAATTTTTTTTAAGTTTTATTTTTTTAAAAGATTTTATTTATTTATTTGATAGACGGAGATCACAAGTAGGCAGAGAGGCAGGCAGAGAGAGAGGGGGAAGCAGGCTCCCCACTGAGCAGAGAGCCTGATGCGGGGCCCGATCCCAGGACCCTGGGACCATGACCTGAGCTAAGACAGGGGCTTAACCCACTGAGCCACCCAGGTGCCCCTGGATTAAAAGAATTTTTAAAAAAAGACTTAATTTGAGAGAGAGAGAGAGCACACAAGCAGGCGAATCAGCAGAAGGAGAGGGAGAAGCAGACTCTCCTCAAGCAGGGAGCCCAGTGCGGGGCCGGATCCCAGGACCCTGGGTTCATGACCCGAGCTGAAAGCAGATGCTTCACTGATTGAGCCACCCAGGTGCCCCAATATTTCTGAATTAATGCACCTTTTCCCACATGTAGCCCGTGCAAATCACCAGGGGCTTAAAGTACGGGGTCCTTCTCATGGGTTGCAGAGAAAGCTCAGGATTTGGCTTCCGTTTGGAGCCCCAACCGTTCCCACTTCCCCTTCAAGCCTTAACTGTTGACTAAGTCTGTTAGTTACATAGAATTTTCTGGATCAGGCATGCATTTCACATCTTGCTCTGGGCACCATGGTCTGGAATTCCCTTTCTCTTTGTTTTCCCAGTGAATCCCCTGCTTATCCTCAAGCCCAACCCCTGCCTCCAAGCCTCTGCACTTCGTTGAATGAATGAATGAACAAACAAATGAATGAATGCTCTGCCCCCAGTTGACCATGTCTTACAGTGGTTGTCAGTTTCCTGGCCTTTCTCTCTCATCTGACTGTGACCTCCTGTGGGGCAGGTGCAGTTACAAGCCTAGCTTCTGACTCAGGGTTCCCCTGTTGAGGGAAGACTCAAGCTGTTTCATGTACTTGCTACTGATCTCCACCAGGGGGAAGCAGGGAGCCATCCTTTTAAATCTTCCCTCAAATATGATCTTTGGTTCCTAGAAGCTTCTAACTATCTTAGGAGCTGGATGATTCCATCATTTCCTGCCCTACACTTTAACCAAAAATGTTATCCCAAACTAGGGAACACAGTACTATCTTTCCCATGAGACTGGTTCTGAACCGTCATCCCATATTTATTTGCCCTGGTAACCCCAGCTCTCATCTGGACGGCTGGTCTCTTGTACAGTGATGATGTCAGATATTTTAAATTCTGGTGTGGAGCATCTGGGTGGCTTAGTCGGTGAAGCATCTGCCTTCGGCTCAGGTCATGATCCCAGGGTCCAGGGGTCCAGTCCCATGTCCTGCTCCCTGCGCAGCAGGGAGTCTGCGTCTCCCTCTGCCCCTCCCCCCTGCTTGGGATCTCTCTCTCTCTCTCAAATAAATAAAGGAAATCTTTACAAAAAATTCTGTTGCATCCTGGTGACTCAAAGCATGTTTGTTAAACGACTGAAGGAATACAACTTGTGTGGAGAAGCTCACGGAAGCAGACGGAGACAAGCAAGCTTTATGCCTGGAGGAAATGTGTGCTCTCTGCTTCTCTGTCTCCCTCTTAGAACATTGGGGCACCTTTATTTCAGACGTGTGACTCTAATCTTAGTGTTCTCCCTCGGTTTGGGGGATAGCCTTGTTTCCCAGTGTCCAAGAAGCCCCCAAGTTAGGAAGAAATGAACCCTTCTTCCGTTCTCAGAGCTTGTTAGATCAGCCTTAGTCCGAATCCAAAGAATCCTCAATTGTCCTTTCAACACGTTCAGGGGACCCCAAAGCCATGATATCTTAACTTTTTCTTGTCATATCAGATGTGGCCTGAAACCAAAAAAATTCGTTTGTTCAACAAAATTTGTCAAATGCCTGCAGTATGTCAGGTACCGGTCTGATCTCTGAAAATGCATACTCAGACGCCTGTCCTCAGGGCTCTCCATTCTAGCGGGGGTGGGGCAGACAGACGATGTGTTATAATCATAGTAAATAAGTGCATTGTGAAGTATGTTAAAATAAGTGTGGTTGAGGGAAGAAAAAAGTGGAGCAGTCTCGGGGGGATGGCAGTGCCCCCTGGGAATGGGGGGAGGTTGTCCTGCTAAATAGTGTGGTCAGGGCAGGCCTCCGTCCTCTTCAGTTTTCCTTTCTGCTTTCCCCTTCTTAAGGCTTCACTGTTTGCTAACGGTATGAAATCTGGATAAACTCTGGTTCTGCCAAGTCCTGGGCCTGCCACCTCTCAGTGATGTGATTTTCAACATGGCATCTCACAGTTCTGAGCTTAGCTTCCTAAGCAGTAAGATGAAGATGATGATCATTTCTACCCATTGGTTGTTAGAAGGATTACAGGAGATGGTATAGGCAAAGCACAGGGCCTGACTTGGATTAGGTACATCATGAGTCTTACTGTTACTGTTACTGTCATGATCATTATTATCACTATCCCTACCCCCATCCTGCACTTGTCATCACCACCCTCGCCACTGAAGTTCTGTCACCATCACTACCACATCATCACCACCATCACCATCACTATCATTATCACCATCATCATCAACACCATCACCACCACCATCATCATCACCTCACCACCACCATCACCACCATCACCACCATCATCACCACTATCATTGTTATTGTCAGCACCATTCACACCATCACCATCACTTCTGTCCACACCATTGCCATCATTATCATTATCATCATCACTATCAGCCTCACCACCACCGCCCACACCATCATCACCACCATCCATACCATCAACACCAACATCATCATCACCATCACTACCACCATCAACACCATCAACACCAACATCATCATCACCCACATCACTACCACCATCATCACCATCACCACCACCATACACACCATCACCACCACCATCATTGTCACCACCACCACCACAACCATCAACACCATCAACACCAATATCATCACCATCACCACCACCATCATCAACACCATTAACACCATCATCACCATCACCACTACCATCCACACCATCACCACCACCATCATTGTCACCACCACCACCACCACCATCAACACCAATATCATCATCACCACCACCACCATCAACACCATCATCACCTATCACCACCACCATCCACACTGTCACTACCACCATCACTGTCACCACCACCACCACAACCATCAACACCATCAACACCAACATCATCACCACCACCACCATACACAACGTCACCACCACCATCATCATCCTCATCAACACCAACCTTGCCATAACCACCAACATCACCACAATCATCACCATCACCAGGGTCCTCTAGACTTTCTCTGACCTCAACTCTCTTCCCTCTACCTTCTTGCCATCATCTTCTCTTTTTCTCTCCAAAGGGCCCATGACCTTTAGTTTCCTAATCATGCTTCTCATTCTTTGTTTCTCTGATTTCCCTTCCCTCTAAGCTACTTTCTCCCTCAACATAACTTCTTCTTTAGAACCTATTCTCCCCACTCTGTTTGACTTGCCTGTTCTCTAGGGGTGGCCCACTTTCCCCCTGACCAAGCATTTTTCCATGGCACCCATTTTCTCCATCATGGTCAGTACAGAGCCAAGGCCCTAGGGGTAAATGGATTGTTGCAGAAGAGTGTCTACCTGCCATTTGCTCCCTACCCCTCACTGTCCCTCCAGCCCCAGACTGGCTGCCTCAGGCCTGAAAACCACAGGCTCCCTCCTGGAACTTTCCTCCCTAGATCACAACTGTTTATCAAAGAAGACCCCAGGGGGACAAGACTCAGAAACCACAGTGCAGATGCTGTGCCTTTTCTTCTCTTCTGTTTCCTCTTGTTCCCTTCTCCTCTTGGGGGTTTGACTGTTTTGAGACCAATAATGGGCAGTCATTTGCATCTTCTCCTTCCCCAGAAAAAACCCAGGTCCCAGGTAATGGAAGGCCTTGCTTTTATCTTTCCTTTGCTTTCCTTCCTTCCTTTTGTATGCATTTATTTATCACTTATCATGCATTGGTATATATCAGGCACTGTGCTAGATTCCAGGGCCTGGGGACTTTCTCAGGGCTTCAGTGGGGAGCTGAGACCCAAAGCAGGAGGAGGAGTTCTCCTAATGACTGGGGTGGGGGTGGGTGGGGGGAGCATGCAGAAGTGCCTCATGTCAGGAGATAGAGTGTAATGTGGGAGGCACAGACAGACCCGTGTGACTGTGAGCGCTGAGGAGGGCTGGCCTCTGCGGTGGACCTTGGCACGGAGCTGCCATCGAGGGGTGTGGAGCAGAAGATGCGTGGGTCGCTGTCCTGTTTGCAAGCAAGCCCTCCGGCTGCGGCATGTGGGGGAGGGGTGGCTCACAGCGAGTTGCCAGGAGGCGCAGGAGGAAGCTTGGACAGGCACACGTTGCAGCACTGTGGATCTCAAAGATCAAGAAAGAATTCTCCGGATGCCGTAGGGGGCAACTTAGTAAGTTTCCTTAAGGAGCACGGGGACAGGGCCCGTGGGCAGAGAAAGTGGCCCCTTTGGTTGTATGAAGCTGGTGATTATGTGCTTTGTGCTCGAGGGGGAAGGGACACGCCGGAGGTGGATCATAAATGTCTTCGAATTTCTACTCACGAAACTACTTTCCCAGGATGTTTCTCGGGCTTATCATTGAGCTTGACATTAAGCCGTGCACAGGCAGTCAGGAGGCCCTTGAAGAATGTAGCAACCAGCACGTCTTTGATCCATATCGCAGCTCTGCAGGCTGTCGGCCAGCCTTCTGGGCTAAAGAAGAACATGTTTCTGCTTCTGTCCCTCCTCCGGGGGCTGGAGAGGAGGCCAGGGTGCCAAGAGCAGGCAGGTAGCCCCAGACCCCGGGGGCCTCTCAGGGCCTTCGGCCAGGCGCTCTCCGGCTCCTCCTGCCTGGCCGGGGGACACTGGCAGCCAGGAGAAAGGACAGGGTGCAGAATGGCCCCGAAATAGCCTGGAAGCCCGGGCTCGCTAGAGCGCGCGTGCGCTCTCTCTCTCTCTCTCCTTCCTTGTTGGGGTATTCAGCGCAGCCCACTAGAGCCCTGCCTTCACCGCAGCCTTCCTTTGACTAGAACAAAGAGTAAGAGCGGTCTTGATTGCCCTATTGTTCCAGCTGCTTCTAACTTTGGGAAGACTGGGTAGGGCGCGGGAGAGCAGGGCCCCTCCCAAAGCCTGCAGGGTCTGGTATGTTCCAGCGCTGAGGTCCTCTCTTTCCATCTTGGTACACTCTCCAGCCCCGAGCTGTGGGTTCCCAGGAACCCCTTCCACACACGGAGCGCCATGTTGGGTCTCTCCGTGGCCAGTGATAGAAACTTAATGCAACCTTACCAACGCCTCATTCGTTCACTCTGTGAGCAACGATCTGACTTCCTGTCTCGGTCACCATGGGGGGCGGGGACACAGTGAGAGCTGGACATGCTTTCAGCTCCCAGGGACCTTGTATTCTAGACCTGCGCTGCCCAGTCGAGCGGCCGCTAGATTCATGTGATACCCATGAAAATGAAATAAGATAAAAAATTCACTTTGTCCGTCTTACCAGCTTCCTTTCTAGTGGTCCATGGTTGCATGGGGCTAGTGGGTACCCTACGGGAGAAGCAGAATCCTGGGACATTCCCATCACCGCAGAAGGTTCTATTAGATGGTGCCGCTCTAGACTACGTTGAGAAAAATGATAAGAAAAATGACAAATGGTGATCAGCTTTATGCGGAGAATTAAAATATGGTGACAGGGGAGTGACTAGGTATCTCTCTTTGATGGGATGGTCGCAGTGGGGGTGTCATTCAGAGTTTACCAGTAAAGCAGACCCAGGAGGATAAATGTATTAAGAGATTAGGGCGGGGATCGCCTTATTGTTGGGGAGGGTGGGCCCGCCCATCGGGAAGAGCCGGCTGCCTTTGTTCTGCTCTTAATGCTTTTTGAAGGATTGAATCAGGCCCGTCCAGATTATGGAGGGTAATCCTCCTGATTTAAAGTCAGCTGATTAGGGACTTTAATCACATCCACAAAATACCTGTAAAGCAACCCACAGATTAATGCTGGATGGAGTACCTGGGGACTCCGGCTTAGCCACGTCAGACCATCTCAGCGGGCATCTCTGAGAAGGTGACATTTAAACTAAGCCTTGAATGACAAGAAGGTTTACATAGCCATGAGAAGAGCGGGGAGAGCGCCTTCTGAGGAGAGCAAGTGGGTCATGCCAGTCTCCAGAGCTTTCTGAAGAAGCCGAAAGAAGGCTCTCAGAGCTGAACCATGGCGCGTGCTCTGGTGATTCTTTGCTGGGTGACAGCTGACTCCAAAACAACCACTGCTTTGTTTTTTCTCGTGATTGTCAGTGTTGCCTGGGCTCAGCAGGGTCGATCCTTGGTACCACGCATTATGGCTTGACTGGGCTGGAACATTCAAGATGGCGCACGTACACGGACGGCGGTTGGCACTGGCTGTTGAGGGGGAGCTCAGTTCAGGCTGTCTGCGGGGGCACCCACATACGGCCTTTCCATGTGGCTTGGGTTTCTTATAGCAAGAATAAGTGTTGTAAGAGGGAGAAAGGGGAAGCTGTCAGGTATCTCAGAAGCTAGTTCTGGAACAGGTACAGTGTTCCTTCTGCTGGGAAGGGTCAGTTGGAGGGGAGAACCGCTGTGAGTATAAGGGGAAAATGAATTTATCCTAGGTGTACAGACCTTATACAACTGAAGGAAGAACTGGGGAAGCAGAAGTTCATAAGGGGAGACTGAGGACTCGGCGAAAGGTCTCTAACCTGCCCTGATGTGGGTAAGCCAGCCTGGGTTGTTGGAACCCTCTGGAAGCCAGCACGTCCATCTGTTGCAGGGAAACCAAGAAGAGGGACTAGAGGAGACGCTCATGGAAGGTGGTTGTTTCTTTGGAGCTGTTGCTTCTGTGGGTTTGCAGGGACGAGTCTGGTGTTGGATTTGAGGTCAGTGTGGTCACCAAGGCCCACCGTCAAGATGAGAAGTTGGCCCCAGAGTGGGAATGACGATGGAGAAGCCAGACCAGCACCTCTGCATCTGTCCCCTGTTGTCCCTAACCCACGTCTCAGAGCCGCATAGCTGCTGCTTCCTGCATGTCCCAAATTTTGTACGTTGGACAGCTCTAACCTGGGACTCTACAGAGACAGGATTTTGGAAACACAGGTGCCCGAATCTCGCCAGGCTGACAACACACTAGTATAGATCAGGGAGCGGGGGCAGCAGGATGGCAGGTCAGGGGAGCGCAGCCAGACAGGACCAGCTTCTCGGGGGGCCTCAGGACCATGGCAAGAAGCTCGGGTTTCTTTGAAGCAGAGTAGGAGTCTGTCGGAGGGGTTTTAAGAAGGGAATTGTCTTGATTTGATTTCATTCGACTCTTAAGGGTAAACGGAGCTGGTTTGGGGCAAGTTTCAATCCATTGGTCAATCTCCCTTCTTCCTTCTTCATGCCTTTGTCCTGCCTCCCTTGGGCTTGGCCTCAACTCTCCCTGTTTAGCTCCACCTTACTTTTCTCATCTGTAAAATGGTAGTATCTTCCTTCAGCGCTGTTGCCAGAAAAGAAATGAGTTAATCAATAAACGCTTAGCCTGATGTCTGACAGATTGCATGCCTAGTACATGGCTGGCTCTGATTATCTTTATTATTATTTTTTTAAGTCAGCCCCCCACCCATCCTGCCCCTGGCCTTTGCCTTATAGCCGGGGAAGCAGAAGCCCTGCTGAGAAACTGGTCCAGGGCTTCATCTGCTCTTCCCGATATAGCTGCTACTTTTCTTTTCTTGCTGGCCACCTTTGGCCCCTTTCTTAAACCCCCGTGCCACTTCATGCGGTCAGCTCTGGCTTTTGTAGGAATCCCCCAGTGAGAACAAAGGGAACCTGGCTCCTGGCTGGCCTCTCTGATCTGAGCCACGGTCCTCCCTGTCTGAATTCCCTGCACCTGGGAGGTAACAGAGCAGAAGAATTGGTCACAGAACTGAGACTGAACTTGAACTCTGTAGTCGGCAGGGGCTGCTCTGTTTGATTATCGTGGGTTCTGTGTCCACTAAACCGGATGAGCAGAAATCGGACCCAAACTGACGGTTCCATTTGAGAATCAGACCCCAGCTCCTTCCCCCAGGCTCCTGGTGGGTCCATCTTCAGATGTCTTCATTAGCTTATCACACCAGCTACCCTGACCTAATTGCTTTTCTTGAAAAGCCTGCCCTCAGGGCCTTTGCACAGGCCATCCTTTCTGCCTGGAATGTTGTCGGTGGCTGGTTCCTTGTCATTTTGGTCTCTGTTGAAATGCCACCTTCCCGGAGCATCTCACGTCCACCTCAGACACTCATAATCCCATTATGCTGTTTATTTCCTTCATGGTTCCTATTTGTTTATTTATTGGTTTGTTTCTCTACTCCTTGCCAGAACAGTGGATCTCAAAGCTGAATGTCCACCAGAATCCCCAGTAGGGCTCTTGGACTTTCCGTTTCAGCTGGTCTGGGGACGCACCCAGGCACCCATATTTTTTTTTTAAGGTTTTATTTATTTATATGACACAGAGAGAGAGACAGCAAGAGAGGGAACACAAGCCTCAGGAGAGGGAGAGGGAGAAGCAGGCTTCCCGATGAGCAGGGAGCCCTATGTGGGACTTGATCCCAGAACCCTGGGATCATGACCTGAGCTGAAGGCAGACACTTAACCATATGAGCCACCCAGGCACCCCAGGCACCTGTATTTTTAAGAAGTTCCCGTTTCTGCTGCTGCCACGGGTCTGGGGACACCACTTTGAGAACTACTGTGACAGCACAGTTCCAGAGCCTGGCTCAGAACTGTCCAGTAGAAAGTAGTCGCTGAGCGATTAAGTGATTGATGGTGGCCAATGATCATAGTAAGAGCAGATACGGCTTGGGTTCTTACTGAGAGCAATGATGTGCCGGTTAATTGACCAGCCGCCCTGGCTCATTTAACGCTTTCAACAACCTCATGAGGTTTAAATGCTTATTTTTTCTATTTACTGGTAAGAAAACTGAAGCCCAGAGAGGTAGCCTCCTTGGCCAGGGTCACCCAGGAGTGTGTCAGAGCCAGGGCTGGAAGCCCGGCTGTGGGTGGGGACAGCTTTCTCCTTAACCTTGGCAGGGGGCGTCCATATATTTCCATTCTCTCAGCTGGAGTGCTCAGCCCTCTGTGGGGCTCACAGGGGTGGAGCAGCTGAAACCAGAAACAAGAGAAAAAGACATTTTTTTAGAGTATGTATGTCATTACTAAATGACAAGCGCATTGCACATTCACAGAGCATGTTCAGTTGTAAGAAGCCCCCGGGCTGCAGATGATCCTGTTCGATCCTCACGGACGTGTGGGTGGTGGGCCGACCGGGGTGAACACCCATTTCACAGGTGGGAAAACTGAGGCCAGCAGAAGGCCACTCCGACTTGCCGCAGAGCCGGAGTTGGAACAGCAGCACCTGTTCCTGCCGCTCGGCACCGAGCCCCTTCTACTGTGGGGTATTTGGGAATGCTGATGGGGGGCCACATAGCCCCTCCAGGTCAAATCCCAGAGCTGCAGAGCTGGGGCACTGCCCTGAGGTGGGTGTGGAGGGTCAGAAGTCCCCGGAGCCTCACAGCCCTGGGAGGGCCCCCCTTCTCCCAGCAAGGCTTTCTGCCCTATTCTTAGCACTGGTCCTGGGAGAGAGTGGGTTTCTGATCCTTGGCTATGTGATTATATGTGAAAAGTGCAGTTAATGTAGGGAGGGTAGGGGGAGTGGAGAGGAGTGTTCTCAGGTGGTGGTATTATTTGGAGCCAAATTTGCCCCCCCCGCACCCGCTCCGCCTGACCCCCCACCCCCCCCACGACCCACAAATGCCTCAGTACTCTGACACAGCATTACTGGAAACAAGGAGATAGTTCCAGTTTATTACAGTTAGGTTTTGCACTCAGGTGGCCTTTTGTGTTGTTCAATTATTTTCCAGAATACCGACAGAGTCTTGTATGACAAGCGCTCCAGCTACTGTCTAGGAAAGGGGGAAGAAAAGGCACTGGGTTTTTGTTTGTTTTTGTTTTGTCTTGTTTTTTTTAAGAGTCTATGTATTTAATTTGGGAGAGAGACAGTGCGAAAGAGCGAGGCGGGGAAGGGGCGGAGGGAGGGAGAGAACTCTCATGCAGGCGTCCCGCTGAAAGAGAGGCTGACACCGCGGGGTCCCAGGACCCTGAGATCACAACCTGAGTTGAAACCAAGGGTTGAATGCTTAACTGACACAGTTTTGACCAAATTTTCAGGTTACCTAGTTTTTATTTATTTTTAATTTTTTAAAAAAGATTATTTATTTATTTGTTTGACAGAGAGAGAGAGAGAGAGAGATCACAAGTAGGCAGAGAGGCAGACAGAGGGAGGGGGCGAAGCAGGCTCCCCACTGAGCAGAGAGCCCAATGCGGGGCTCGATCCCAGGACCCTGAGATCATGACCCGAACCCAAGGCAGAGGCTTAACCCACTGAACCACCCAGGTGCCCCTTCAGGTTACCTAGTGTTTTAAAAACGGATACATAGAAGACAATTCTAGAAGGAGATACACTTGGATACGCAGCATAGTTGTCTTAGATGGGGGTGATTATTATTTCTCTTATGCTTGTCTGCATTTTCTGTCTTTCTGGGCAAGATACAAGTAGTTGTATAACTTCAAAGAAAAACAAAATTGAAGGGAAGAAACTACTCGAATCTGTCTCTCTTGCCATATGTTCCTCTTGGCTGCTGGTGCCTGGTGGGGCTCAATGTTCGGACCCTACAGACTTTGATGATTTCATCTACTTATGAAACCCTTCTTCTTCTTCTTCTTCTTCTTCTTCTTCTTCTTCTTCTTCTTCTTCTTCTTCTTCTTCTTCTTCTTCTTCTTCTTCTTCTTTTAAAGATTTTATTTATTTATGTGAGAGAGAGAGAGAATGAGTGAGCGAGAGAGAGAGAGAGAAGAGAGAGAATGAGCTGGGGAGGGGCAGAGAAACAGACTCTGCACTGAGCAGGAAGCCTAAAGAGGCACTTGATCCCAGGATTCTGGGATCATGACCTAGGCCAAAGGCAGACACTTAACTGACTGAGCCACCCAGGCATCCTGTTCCTTGCATCTGTTCAAAAGAGAAAACCTCCTGCCTGCCTGTTTTGAAGTAAACCTTCCCATGGCTTAGCAACTCCTAATGATGTTTTGAGCAAGACACAGCTTAAATGCCACCACTGCCAGGAAGCCTGCCTTGATTGCCCCTGATCTCATCTTGGCAGTTATCTCGCAGTTGTTTTGATATAGAAACCTCCCAGATCAGCTGATAGATTGCTAACATCACAGGCACCATCTCTTAGTAACAACAAAAATAATAACATATTAAAAGCATACTGTGTATCAGGTATTATCCTAATTTTAAGGAAAACTTCACTTACGCTTCAGAACTTCCCCCAGACAGGGGCACCTGGGTGGCTCAGTCGGTTGGGCATCCTACTCTTGGTTTTGGATCAGGTGGTGATCTCGGGGTTGTGATCCCAAGGTCATGAGATTGAGCCCGGCGTCAGGTCCCATGCTTAGCAGGGGGTCTGCTTGGGATTCTCTTCCTCTCCCTCTGCCTCTCTCCCTGCCTGCACGCGTGTGCACGCTCTGTCTCTCTAAAATAAATTAAAATAAATAAATATTTAAAAAAAATAAAAAAAGGAACTTCCCCAGGGGATAGGGACTCTTAGTCCCTATCAATTTTCAGATGATAGAAAAAAGGCACAAGGCAGGGGGGATCTAAGTGACCCCAGGTCACATGGCCACCCGCCAGCAGCGGCCAGGACCTGAGCTCCACCGGCCACACCGGCCACACAGCCACACGGCTTCTTTAGTTTTCTGTGACGTACTCATCATGGTGGCAAAAGTGTCATCGAATGAATTAACAAACAAATGAACTGTCATAATTTAATCATGGGAACTGTGCCCTTGGAGTGGAAGGTGGAAGCATTTTTAGATTTGCCCTAGGAGAGAGAAGTGAGCAGAAGACAGTTTCTGTCTCTATGTCAGTGACAGGCTCACGGGGTAGAGAGATGAGCAGATAATAAGAGAGCGTTCTCTCTAAGACGGAGGTGCGCCAACAGCCCATGGCCAAATTCTGCCCTCTGTCTGCTTCTGTAAATAAAGCTTTATTGGAACACCGCCGTGTCCATTCGTTTATGCATTGTCCATGGCTGTTTTCATCCTACAGGAGAGGCGCTGAGCAATATGGCAGGGTATGGCCGAGAAAACCTAAAATATTCACTCTCTGACTTTTTACAGAAAGAGTTTGGTCATCCTTGCTGCAAAAGAGCAGGCGAGAGATGAGTGTCTGCTCAAACAAAGGCATGCGTGGTCAAAACCAGATGAGATCTCAGGCTGATGTAAAGAGGGAAGAGGGGAATATGTAAGCAGAGAGGTCCCGGGGGACAAGAGGGTGTTGTCCCTGGTGATCTCAGTCCTAAGAGTGAATTACTATTTGCACAGTGGTACGGCGTGTACAGGGAGCTGCTGATTTTTGATTCCTTACAATACTGTGTGCTTAAGGGAAGGAATAAAGAGCCCGTCTAGAGAGGTTAAGTAACTTGCCCAGGGTCACACAGCTAGGACATGATGGAGCCTGCCTGGCCTCAAACCCATGCCGGTCTCATCCAGAGGATTCACTTTCATCTCGCAGTGTCCTGTATGCTGACCTTTCTGGTCTGTCCCCGCCAGACTGTGGGTTCTCTGGGGGGTGGGGGGGCGGGGACCACAGCCCCTTATCTCTGGAGTTGCCGTGCAACTAGTATTTTGCAAAGCGACCCACTACCCCAGTGGGGTTCTGAGCATGGGGCTGCCTCAGGCTCCCCATCTCCCTCCTGACTTCACCCCTCACTTAAAAAAGGAAACTCCAAATGGCCGCCCTTCCCCCAGCCACCCGAGGACCTGTTGCCACCTCCAGCCTCCGCGTCAGCCCCGTCCTTGGGCACAGAGCTCAGTTTAGTTCTATCATCTGATCATTTTCTTTCTTTAGCGCTTTTGTTTTTTCCCTTCGCTGTCTGGTGCTTTGTGGAGGAGAAAGGAGGCGGACAGGCTTGGTAATCGGATACGAGGACGCCCTCAGTGACTGAGGCTGACATTGTTTTTCAAGCTCTCCCTTCTAGAGGCCTTCCGCCTTCATGGTCATGGAGGGTGGAGGGGTTGAGAGGCAGGGCTGGAGTTTTGCTTTATAAACCCTAGCAGTTAGCATCCAGATGCCGGTGGGCTGCAAACCCCTGGATACTTTTTCTTCCCTCTGTTTATTGCCCTGGACGCACCATGCCACCCTGGGCCACTTTGTGCCGATGATTCCTGATGGCCGCCAGGAGGCGCTGTCTGATAATCTTCCTTCTGCTCAGCTTTTTCTTGTTACACAGCCTCTAAGCAGGCTTGGGGTTCCTGCCCACCTCCAGTTGGCTCAGATGGGGGTCTTGCCACCACTCACCTCCCTGCGAGGCTCATGTCATTGTCGCTCGCTCGCTGGTCTCCCCGCCAGGCTGCAAGACCAATTAAGAGAAGAAAACGAGAAACCTTGAATAGCAGGCTCCAGATAGTAGCGGGCAGAGATGCAAAGGCAGCTCAGAGAGACTGTGGCTTCCTTTCTTCGGGAGACATCGTGAAAGAGCTTGGGGCCAGACTTGGGGTGACTCCTGTGGCAGGAGCCTTCCCGGAGGGAAAGGCTAAGAAGAGAAGCAGCCAGATTTAAAATCGGCATCTTCCCCTTTGCACGAGCCCGCCACGGGGGCACATACATAAGAGACACGGCCGTTGGCATGGGAGACCCCAGGCGGTAGGGAACCCGGTCCAGCCCCTTCTCCCATCAGAGCCTGTCTTTGAAACAGACATCAAAGTTCCTAACTATTTGGTGTCATCACGAGGAATAAGAGAGATGATGTACGCTTTCGCCTCTGTCTGGGTCTGCTTCCCCCTGTGCAAGCAGGACCTTTCTTTAGTTCTTTTGGCTGGAATGAGTTGGAAATCCTACGACCCAAATGAATGGGCTGAGTCAAAGGTTTCTCTCCCTGTTCTCCTGTTCTGCTTCCAGCCTCCTTTGGGAAGGCAGGTTCCTCGGGAGCTGAATGGTCATGGGGCCCCAGAGCTGGTGCTGCCGAGGCTGTGATGGGTGGGGGCAGCTGAGGGTTTTGCCAGTACTTGGGTGGAGCCCCTGAATTGGACGGAGCTGGTGCTCCATGGAGTGGGGGCTTTGCAACCTTTTTAGTATCTTGGAGCAGAAAAAAAAAAGGTAACAATCACAGTCTTCCTTTAACATATTTGGAAGGTTGGAGAAGTTCCCATTGTCTTTTATAGAACCACGGGACTATATTTATCCCCCCAAAGTGAGCAAGCTTCTAGACTTCGGGGCTTTTAGGCAGGGGATCTGTGGGTTTACATGTGGCCCTTCCTCACTGAGCACGGCCTCGAGGCTTAGGGGGTGGGGGAGCTGTGCTTAAGAATGTAATCATTATCTGTTGATGACATTGGACCTCACCAGATCTCAGGCCCCCCAGAAGGAGATCTTGGCAATCATAACATGGACAGGGCTGGGTCGGGGTTTTGTTGACGTTTGGGGTGGATAATTCTTCATGGCGTGGGCTGTCCATGCGTTTGGTGGCACCTGTAGCCTCTAACCACCAGATGTCAGTAGCATCCCTCCAACCCCCCCCACCCCCCCAATTCAGCTGTGAAATCAAACATGCCTCTAGACCTTGTCAAAGGTTCCCGGTTGAACACCACTGCCTTGATGATGTTCTGGCTCGGATGATGACAACTTAAGTATTCTGAGGCCAGATGAAAGCCAGGAGATTTTACGGACTGAGGGTCTGTAAACGCACAGAAAACCATAATTGAGTTGAGAGTTGGGCTTTAGCTTATCAAGCCCAGAGCAAGGTTTTCCCAGGGGCTCTTAGTCACAGTTACAGGAACCAGATGAAAGCTAGGAGTTTTGATGTGGCTTCTTTCCTCGCACACGCGCGCGCGCAAACACACACACACACACACACACACACACACACAATCTCCCCCTCTCATCCCAGGGACCTTGTTACAACTTGAGTTTTGCAGGTAAACAGCTCCCGATCATCCTTTTCCTTGAGGAAAGATTCTGTGAAAGGGGACAAGAGCGGACATTGTTCTGGGGTTGGGGGTGGGGGGAGGCCGGATGCCTGGATTAGCCCTGCCCCGACTTCTCCGGCTCTGGGAGTCTGGACTAGCCACATGGCCTGGCTGAGCCTGGTGTCCTGGTCTGTAAGATGCTCGGGGGGCAGGAAGGATGGTCAATAAAATCCTTCCCCAGTGATTCCACCCATGTCTGACGTTTGACTTTCTCCTCTGGCAGGCAAAATGACAGCAATAACCAGGTCACCACCCTCGTAGATAGCTCTCCGGCTCTCACGGTGTCTCTAGTTGGTATTACGGTTCATTATGATTGTATGAAGCTCCCATATCAACTGGTGGCATCTTCTCCGGATTCTTTGAACATAAGAAACTACTCTGCACCTTTGCTCGTTTCTGCTTGCAGCAGAGGCTGTGGGCCTCCTCCTGCTTCCTAGTCTCGCTCAGATGCTGCAGGAAGAACTCAACCCACGATAGTAGTATGACCTTTTGTCACAGACGGGGAAGCATGGGGGGAAGGTGAGAGGGCACAGGGGGAAGACCCGAATGTAGCCAAGCGAGTTCAGGGGCACTTTCTAGAGGAAGGACGGGCTACGTTTGGTTCCAAGGGGACGGGCTGTGTTTGGACTCCTTGCTTGCTTCTTAGGCTGATGATTTTGTTTTCTTGCCCTCCAAATGCTGACTCTCAAATCTGCTGGACGTGCTTTCTTTCAAATGATCACAGCTCAAAAATTCTCCCTGCCCGGCCCCCTGCAATATCTTTCTGGGCTTGCTTTTTTTCTTTCAGTATCTTCTTGGACCATTTTGTGTTGTAAAAGCTGTCTGTACACTTTCAGTGCTGAAGCCCGTAACATACACATTCTGGGGGAAGGCATGCCTATCTCTTTTCTTTGTTTCTTTCAAAAGAAGGTAATATGCAGAGAAAATGCCAGAACATTACCCAACTACATCCGATTTCCTTTGGTCCTTGTACCAAAGACCAGAAGACAAAAGAGGAATTTAAGTGGGATTCCTTATAACCCCTGACCCTGGGCTTTATTCAGCAGTGCCCTTCGGGTTCCTGGTTCAAGCCACTTCTATGACAAGACACTGAAATTTGGGCACACGGACATTACGACAGCAGGCTAAGGCCAGATGTGTTGGAGTGGAGGAGAGCAGGGGTTTCTCTATGAAGGGAGGGCTTGGTGTCTTGTGGATTTTTTCCAAATATTCATGGTGCTAAATGCATGTGGAAAAGAGGTTTTTACCCCTTCCCTGCCTTTGTGACGGTAGACCCATTGTGTGTGGGGACTGTCCCAAGTGTGGCCTCCTTTTATGCTTATCAAGACTCTGTAAGGTTGGGGCTGCCCTGTTGTCGTTAAAAAGGGAGGAGGCGGTCTTCAGAGAGGAGGGTGGATTTGCACGAGGAGGCACAGCTTAGACAAGTCATGAAGTCAGCCTCACCCTTGGGGGTTTGGAGGGTGACCGCTGCTTTACACCACACCCCGAGGCTCTGAAGGCGAGAAAGGAGGGGGATGGCACTTACTGAGAACCAAGGTGCTCTGCAGAAGTCACCCGAGGTCTGGTGACAGAAAGCCCGTGGGCCTCACCGCATGGCCATGGCTTTGGGGGACATGAGCCATTGGGTGGCGGTGATTTGCTGGCCCATGTCCAGGTCATGCTGGTGGGGAGTCTGAGGCCCTGTGAGTAGACGGTACCAGAGCCACTCAGCAGGTGGGTCTGGAGGGAGAGGGGACATCAGGGGTCAAGGTCTGCAGGAGAGTCCTGCCTTGGATTTCAGGCAGCTGCCGCCCTGACCTTGGATCTGTAGTCACAAAACAAGCACCATCCCACTAAGTGCTGGCTTTGCTGCACATGGTCCTTGTCTCAGACTCTGGGCTCCTGCCCCTGACCTGCTTGGAACCTTGGGAAGTCTGTTGGCTCCTCCAGCCCTTGGTGTCCCCATCTGCATGGTGGGGATGAGGCTGGGCATTTGTGTGAGGCTTCAGAGGAAGGACTGTGTGAGCAGGGACTGCCTGAGAGTTAGCAAGCTGGAGAAGGAGTGACCAAGCAGGCAGGGGATGCAGCTGAGCAGGGACAAAGGTCAGTGTGGACACCACTGGCCACCTGCTCTGTGGGTTTAATGGTTCCGGGGGGCCCCAGAATGTCCCTGGCTCTCTCTGACCCACCAGCCTCCTCGCAGACTGGGGCTGTGGGCTCAGTGTCCCGGGGTGGGGGAAACAGCTCAGGGTAAAGGATCCTGGACTTTGTCCTGAAACTTGCCTCGGATCCCTTGTGCTGGCTTCCTGGCTCACCAAAGGAAGTCACATCGCTCGAGCTCTCTGGTTTCTCCTTTTAAAAAAGAGAATCAAAATTCTTGTTTTCTTTTCCTGCTGGATCCTTGGTGAGGGCAGAGCAGGGTGAGGTCCCAAACGTGCTTTGGCAGCTGTCCAGTGCTGAGAATTGGAGGGGCCATGACAGGTGGCTCTGTAGCCTCAAAGTCATCGGGGCCATTAGGAAAGAAGACACAGGGTCTCTCTGGGTTGAAATAAAGTCCTTGAGCCTCTAATTGCCAGGGAGCCATTGAGAGAGGTGGTGGCAGCCAACACACAGTGATATTTTAGTATGCAGTTCACGTGTGTGTACTCAGCTCTAACCAGCATTTATTGAACACCTACTGTATTCCCAGCCTCATGTGAGAGATTCCCCCTGCTTTGTGGCCCTGGAAGAGTCTCTGATCTCTCTGTGAGATCAATTTTGGTGTGGAAATTTGGTAGTCCTCTCTTTCTGCTTCTCAGCTTGCTGTGAGGATGAAATGAGATCGAATATGCAAGGCACAGTGGCTGGCACCACAGACTTACTGTGGTTGCTGGATAGCTGGTCCTTGTTGCTGTTATGATGGAGCTAAATTATGGCTACTGTTCAGTGTCTTCACCCGTCTGATCTTCTTTAATGCTTCCGGCAGTCCTGTAAGGGTGACTTGCCTTCTCTTTCGATGCCATTTCATTTTTGCACGCTGTCTTCCGTGTGAATTAAGTGCCTGGCGTTCACGGCCCCAATTTATAGACGAAGAAAGAAATACAGCCGCCAAAGCCACGTGCTGCGATCTCAGGGAGGCGGAGAAGAGGGGTCCCTTGCCTGCCTCTAGTGAGATGCCCCAGGTGGATGTGATGCTTGCCACCCAAGGAAAGACAAAGCCAGTGTTGGTGGAGAGAGATTGTCAGCCCAAAAGTAAGAGGAGCTACGAAAGGAGCTACAAAACAACCCCAACTTTCTTTCCAAGTGCATTTGTTGGGAAGGGAAAGAAAGAGCAAAACAGAACAAGTTCTGTCTGGGCAGATGTGATTTAACATGGCCAGGGGCATGTTGACAATAATACCAGGGAGTTTCTTGCTCTGGGGCAAATATTTGGAGTTTTCATGCTCCGCCAGTTCCCCTAGAGACAGGAGGAAGTTGGATTTGGGGACATGTCACATCTCTTTTCTTTTACAGTCAAGAAATCTATTTATTTAATTAAATTTCCTTCGAGTTCGGTTTTTCCCTTGAGCTAATTTTCTCTTCTGTTTTGTTTCTTTCCTAAGCCATCGGTCAGGGCAGAATTTATCAATGGGAATGACAGTATTGGTCATAACGGAAAAACATGGTAATAAAACCCACATGACACCCATATCCTCTGTCATCTGAAGTCTGTGAAGTCAACTTTGTCTCTTCGGAGGACTCTGTCATTAGCTCGTAGTTTATTTAGATCTTATTTTCATGGCCACCTCAAGGGTTTGAAGCTTGAGGTCTCAGGGAATTCCAAGAAAATCTTTTTAATCATCCAGAAACTATTCAGGCTTTCTTTGGAGCTGGCAAACCCTCCTTCCTTCTCTCCTTCTGTCCTCTTCCCGCCAGGCCCAGATCTCTTCGAAAGAGAATGACTTGCTAAGGATGAGCCTATCTTCTTTATGCCACTTTGAGTTGTATTAAATAATCCAATTTATTAATTAAATAATCTAAGCCATGGGTTGACAAACTGTGACCTGCAGGCTGAATCTGGTCAGTTACCTGCTTTTTAAAATGAACTTTTATTGGGATGAAGCCATACCTGCTCACTTATGTGGAGACTGAGGCTGCTTTTACTCTGTAAGGGCAGAGCTAAGTTGCAACAGAGGCCATTTGGCTCCCAAGTTGAAATGATTGCTGTCTTGTCCTATACAGAGAGCGTCTCCCAGCCTTTGTTCTAGTCCATGGCTGTGATCCACTATGGTGTTTCTGCTTCTGATGCTTGTAAACAAGGAGGCTCTTTGACTTACTCATTCATCACGCATTTAGGAAACACTTTTCTTTGTGCCAAGTTCCATGTTACATACAAGGAGTATTACTTGTCTTTGAGGAATTATTGCAAATCAGTAGGGCAGAGGACCGTCTTGACTGCAGTGGTGACTTAAAGGAGGAGGCAGGCAATGTTTCAGAGGTTGAGTACAGGAGAGAGCTGGGGAAGCCTTCATGGAGGAGGGGACATTTGAGATGGGTATAAAAATGGGAAGTTACCTGAAAGCTGGGGGGCCATGACCTCCCAGGTATGGGAATATCCTGCAGTGAGGTGTGTAGCTGTGATGAAACAAGACCAGTTCAGGAAGTGGATGCCAACCTGGAGGAGGGTTTGGGGGATGAGGGAGGGAGGTTGGGTGAGCGACATAGAGGGGCCACGTGAGGAGCATTCTATGAACAGGAGTGATGACTTCCTGTGTTGATTCCATGGTGATTAGCTCCAAACCACAGCTTAGGGGCAGTTGATGGGATTCATTAGATGGGGGAGGGGTGCACCCCAAGGTCACTTCGTCTGCAGGTAGCTTTGGAGCTGACCAATCCGGATTCAGGTTGGCTTTCCACTTTTATACCCATCTCAAATGTCTCAGAGGTCTCCCAAGGCCCTTCAGAATGACTTCTTTTTGGAATTTTCTCCTTGCCTTCTGAGGTCAATGGAAATGTTAGCACTAGAATTATCCAAGGCACATTTTCTGCTATCACAATGGAGTGCAGATGGCAGTGAGGAGACTGGCCTGGGGAAAAGGATGTGCAGTCTGGTGCCTTCCATAGAATGTCTGGACAAGTTCCAGAGGGACAGCAATGTGGTCTGGATTCTGGATGCCCTTTGAGGGCTTGAGGTCAGGGCTGAGAGGTCCCAGAGCTGGCAAGATTGGAATTAGTTGACCTTGGATGCTGACTGTCCTTGTAACTCAGGACAGCTTGACCATAAGGGTGGGTGCACGGTTTGCACATTTGCTTTGATAATGAGGTTTGGAGGAGATTTGTGCTTCCTCATCTGTGAAATAGGGATACTTGTAACATTCACTTCTTGGGGTTCTTTTAAGAATTCAGTGAATTGCAGTATATAAAGCAAATGCTTGGTATATAGTAAGCATTTGGTAATGTGGGTTAGTAATTAAATAACTGTCCAGGGAAGCGTTTTCTAAATGATATTAGGGGTTTTACTTAAAAAAAAAAAAAAAAAAAACCAACAACACTCAAACAGATTTCTTTCCTGTAGGGCTGCTTGGTATAATTTGTACTTTGCTGTGTGCTATGATTTTACTTAGAACAGCATGATTCCACTTGGACTTGGCTCTGGCTTTCTGGTTCCCCTGTGCATATGTTGAGACAAGAGTCTTATGAAGCAGGCTTTGGGAAATGCTGTTTAAGGAAACTGTTGATATTGGGGATACTTCCTGAGGACTTCCTCTGTGCCAGGCACTGTGCTAGGCTCAGGGAACACAAGAGTGAGCACAGACCTGGCCTCATGGACTTTGGTGATAGCTCCTAGAGTTAACACAAGAGTCCTGAGCTGCTCTGCTCCTCAGGGTTCAGGTCTGTAAAATGGGAACAGTATGAACAGTATGAACACCAGCTGCATATTATCTCACTAGGAGGAGGTTGGAGAGATCATATGAGATTCTGGCTTGGGGAGGGGTTAATCAAACTGGGCTGTGGGAAGGTCATACGTAAGCATAACACAGGAGCTAAGAGCATAGACCCTGCATCCATCGGCTGAGGTTAGAGAATGAACTCTGCCACCTACCAGCTGTGGGGCCTTGTGCAAGTACCTTAACCTCTCTGCACCTCTATCTTTCCTTCTATGAAATGAGGAGATGACTCCTAGTACCTCACGGGGTTGTTATGAAGAAAGGGCTTTGTAAGTATTATGATAACATTAATAACAGCCAACGTTGACCCACAGTGACACAATCCACGGATTCTCTAATTTACTGCTCGCTATGAGTTTATGTGATAAATATTATTTATTTATTTATTTATTTATTTTTAAAAGATTTTATGTATTTGACAGAGAGAGACAGCGAGAAAGGGAACACAAGCAGGGGTAGTGGGAGAGGGAGAAGCAGGCTTCCTGCTGAGCAGAGAGCCCGATGAGGGACTCGATCCCAGGACCCTGATAACATGACCTGAGCCAACGGCAGAAGCTTAACCCACTGGGCCACCCAGATGCCCCTGTGATAAGTATTATTATCATCCCTATTTAACAGATGAGAAAACTGAGGCTTATAGTTAAGCCATTGCCAGGGGTACATAAATAAGAAACTAAGCCTTAAAGCTGGTTAACAGACTCCAGTGTCTGGGATCTTAATTATGCCTTGCCCTTTCTCTCGTTCACAAATACAGAGGTTGATTCTCTTTCTTCCTCCTCTAGGCTTTGTAACGACTGCTTGAAGTCACAAGTAGAGTTCAGGGCTCCTGAGAACAGATCTGTAAAAGAGAGAGCTACTTTCCCTAAGAAAATGGGAGCCCTGATACTTATAATCAGTTCTGTGTGTGTGTGTGTGTGTGTGTGTGTGTGTATTTTTAAAAAGATCTTGCCAAATGCTAATACCTGCTTCTGCTAATGTCAGGCAGTGATTCATAGAGGTCACCCTTTAGATTTTATGTGTCTCTCGCTTGTCATCTTCTGAATATTTTTTGAGAGTGGGGTGCTTGACTCCTTCCCTAGGAGGCAGTGTATTTTAAAAATGCTTTTGTTGTTGTTGTTTGTTTGCCTATTAGAGTGGGTTTTTCCCCCCCTCCTTGTCTCTTAAAATCTCCCTTTTTCCTCCTTCCCGGTGCCTGGTAGCCTGACCCTACCTTGCTTATTTATGACAGGAAAGCAGAAGCAGACTAATGTCAGCCCCCCAGGGATGGGATGTTCCCACAGCTCTGGCTAAGGCTGCAGAGGAGAATTGCCATGGCCTTCGCAGAGAGAGAATTTAAGTCCTTTAGCACCTGGAGGGGTTGTGCATCTTCTTTGTGAACACTGTGGTCTTTGTCAGCGGGTGGCTGAGCACAGGTAGAGGGAGACCAGGTCAAGGGGGCAAGTGTTCTGAGCATAAGTTGGAAGGGAGCGGGGTGCATTCATTTATTTAATCATTTATCCATTCTCCCTCCCTCAGCCACTCTTCTTTCTTTTGTCCTCTCCTTTGCTCCATCCACCCATCCATCCATATACCCAGTTATCTACCTATCTATCCGTATATCCATCCACATCCACCCATCCATCCGTCCATTCATCCATCCATCCATCCATCCCTCCATATATCCATCCATTCACATATCCATCCATCCATCCGTCCATCCATCCGTCTGTCCGTCCATCCATCCATCCGTCCATCCATCCGTCCATCCATCCATCCATCATCCATCCGTCTGTCCGTCCATCCATCCATCCATCCGTCCGTCCATCCATCCATCCATCATCCATCTGTCCGTCCGTCCATCCATCCGTCCGTCCGTCCATCCATCCATCCATCCATCATCCACCCATCCATCCCTCCATATATCCATCCATTCACCTATCCATCCATCCATCCGTCCATCCATCCATCCATCATCCATCCGTCTGTCCGTCCATCCATCCATCCATCCGTCCATCCATCCATCCATCCATTATCCATCCATCCATCTGTCCGTCCATCCATCCATCCATCCGTCCATCCATCCATCCATCCATCCATCCATCCATCCATCCATCCATCCATATATCCATCCATTCATCCATCCATCCATCCATCCGACCATCCATCCATCCATCCATCCACCCATCCATCCACACATCCACTCACTTATCCACTCATCCATCCAAACATTCATCCATCCATCCATCCACATGTCTCTCCATCCATCCATTCATCCCCCCAATCCCCCAATCCACCCCTCTACCTCTCTATTTACTCACCCGCCCATCTTCCATCCACCCACTCATCTACCTCTTTGCCCACCTCTGCATTCACCCGCTCATCCATTTGTCTCCCCTCATCTATTTTCTGGGCACAGAGTCTCTTTTATGCACCAGGTGCTCTGCTGAGTGCTGGAGATTTAGAAATTAAGAACAAGGTCCCTGCGCTTGAGGACCAAACTGTCTAATGAGGGAGGCCAACCATTAAACAAAGAAATGAGATGATTTGAAAACCTGATAAACACTTCGAAGAAAGTAGTGAGAGAGCCAGGTTAGGTAGAGTAGTCAGAGAAGGTCTGTCTGAGGAAGTAACCCTTGAACCGAGCTTTGAAGAATGTGAAGGGGAGAGGAAGGGGCATGGAGAGTTCTCTAGACTGAGGGAATGGTTGCATGAAGGGGGCACGTGGTTCCTGCTTGAGGAACTAACTAGAATTCTTGTGGCTGGGGCTACTACCTCCGTGCCCTATCCATGCACCCATCCATCTATGCATAACCATGCCTCTATACATCCGTTTACCTATGCATGTACCCGGACATCTGTGCACCTGTCCATTCATCTTTGTGCACATCCGTGCATCCATCCATCTGTCCATCTGTCCACCCATGCACCCATCCGTCTGTGCACAGATCCACTCACCCATGCACCCATTCACATATGCATTTATGTACTCATCGCCCCATCTATGCATCTAACAGACATTCATTGACAACCTACTGTATGTCAGACATATGTTTTCTCTTACTTGACCTCCTAGCAGCATAAATAACTGACCACTTTTTCCTTTTGGAAACTTTCCCTTCTCTCGGTTACCAAGAAAGCACGCTCTCCTGGTTTTACTCCTGTCTTATCTGGCCCCTGCCTGCCAATTCATCTAGAAGATGAATGGACTCATCTTCTAGAACCCACAGTTGTTCTTCCACTAGATTTTTTTTTTCTTCTTAGTAAAGGGTGGCATCGTCTTTCTAGTTGTTTAAGTTGCAGATCTGGGAGTCATTCTGACTCCAGCCCTATCCCCTCTCCTCGCATGCTGCGTGTCCCCAGGTCAAGTTAATCCTGTCTTTAAAATGTATGTCAAATCTGCCTGCTTCTCCTGGCCAGGACTCCAGCCTTTCCTGGAAGGCTGCAGCAGCCTCTTGTCTGGTTTCCTTGCTTTCCTAATGGCTCTGCTGTCTCTACCTGGAACCAGATTAACCTCCTAAAATCCTGAATCGAGTCATGTGATTTCCCTGCTTAAAACCCTCCACCTACCTGCCTACCTCAATGGTCTCATCCCTTATTTTCTCTCTTACTCAAAAACCTTTCAGTCACACTGACCTTATTTTTCAGTTCTTTGAATGCTTTTCTCCCCTTGGGGCCTTTGCATATGTTGTGCCCTCCATCTGTAGCATTCTGTCCTTTCTTTTTCCCTAGTGGACTCCTACTGAACTTCTACTTTCTGGCTTACAAGTTTTTTCCTCTGGAGAGTCTTCCTGTCCCCCCAACTCAAAAGAGCACCCCTCTATTTTCTCTTGGGATACTATGTTGCTTTTCTTTGTGGCACGCATCTAAGTTTTTAGTTACATATATATTTGTATGCTTATTTGTTTAACATTTTTTTCATAATACTGTAGAATGCCCTGAGGCCAAAAACCATCTCTGCTTTGTTCACCATTATGTCCCTACCACTTCTTCCAGAGACTCAGATAATATTTATTAAAATAAAATGAAAATGTTCTCAGGGAGCTTATATCATATATGAATATTGTCTGTTCACCTGAAAATATACTAGATAATAAGAAGTTCTATAAAGATAATTCAGACAATAGCAGTAAGTAACATGGATTAATTACTCTGTGTCAGCATGGTGCAAGGTGCTTTCTACGTATAATCTTATTTAAACCCACAGCACTCACTATGAGGTAGGTTCTCTTACTATTCCCATTTTACTGATGAAAAAACTGAGGCATAGGAACCTGAGCTTGTTCTGGCTCTCACACACAGTTCATGGCCAGGCTGGGGTCTGGACTCAGATCTGTGTGATTCTTGAGTTCTTGCCCCTTCATCTTAGCTCTACAGGGTTTTCAAGTACAGAAGCTCAGTACAGGTTTCCGGACTGGAAAAGGGTAGTCTTGGCTGAGAACTTGAACATTCTTTTGCTTTGCGGCAGGGAGGTAGACCAGATGACCCACAGCTGGAACTCCAGCACTGGTGTTTCTTAGAAGGTCTGACGTTGTAGGTAGCGTCGTGATGTTTTTTCACACTTACTCTGACTGCTGTCAAGTTTTGTTGCAAATTTGAGGGCAGTCTATGGCTGACGGGCGTCTGGTTTGGCAGGGGCCAGGGTGTTGTGCTTCTCTGCCTTTCTCTTTGGATAGTCTTGGTTAGGAATGTGACCTTGCTCTCTGCCCGAAGCCTTTCCATTTCTTCCTATTCCTCCTGCCCCTGGGATCTGGAGCCAGAGCCTGGTTTTCAAATTGCAAGATAACGATTTGATTTAGTGATTTATCTGATTAGACTTAAATGTATTTATTACATGCTTAAACATATTCCAGGGAGCTCTGAAAACGAACCGCAGGACTGTCCTGGGCTGAATTTCCGGGACCCACTGGAGCAGGTTCAAGAAAAGCATAATCTACTTAGAGGGAAACAGATGCAGGCCCTAATCCAATCGGCATCTGTGTCGGGCAGCACATCCCCATGTCCTGCTCACCACCTCGGTGCCCCCAAACCTCTATCTGGAAGGGACATTAGCGCTCCCCTGAATTCACCCGCCCCAAGGACCTTACCTACCCTTTATTTATAGTTTTAAAGTTATCTTTATTTCCCTTTTTGATACTGAAATCACGTTTATTTGCAAAAGTTCTGGAAAAGAAACATGTAAAGACAGAAAACCAAAATCACCTATCATAATCGTGTCCAGATTCACATTTTATGGTGGCTCCTTTCAATGTTCAAAAATGCTTTTAAAATTACCCAAGTAACACAGGATTCCATTTTAATTGTGATAATTCTTGGGGTTTTTTTTAGTGTATTTTAAACAAAATCGGAACAATATCAAATTTATATAAATTCTCTTATATCCTTTTCCCTTCACCTTATTTTTTTTTCTTTTTTTGAGGAGAAGTCATGCCATTAGTTAGCATTTGAAAACCTCACATTTATTTAATTTAATTTATTTTATTAAAAAAATTTTTTTTTATTTTTAAAGATTTTTTTTTTAATTTATTTCTTTGACAGAGAGAAATCACAAGTAGATGGAGAGGCAGGCAGAGAGAGAGAGAGGGAAGCAGGCTCCCTGCCGAGCAGAGAGCCCGATGTGGGACTCGATCCCAGGACCCTGGGATCATGACCTGAGCCGAAGGCAGAGGCTTTAACCCACTGAGCCACCCAGGCACCCCTTATTTTATTTTTTTAAATAAAGATTTTATTTATTTATTTGACAGAGAGCGAGTGAGAGAGTGCGCAAGAGAGGGAACACAAACACGGGGAGAGGGTGAGGCAGAGGGAGAAGCAGGCTTCCCGCTGAGCAGGGAGCCTGATATGGGGCTCGATCCCAGGACCCTGGGATCATGACCTGAGCTGAAGGCAGACGCTTAAGGACTGAGCCACCCAGGCGCCTCGAAAAACTCACGTTTAATAGCCGCACTCCGTTTCTTCCTGTGGATATGGCGAATTTGCATAACCATTGGTTTTTGGTTATGTTGTGCTTTGCGGTGATGTTCACCACCCCGAACATCTTTGCCTTGTGGTGTCCTTATATTATTTACTGTCATTCCACTTTCTAAAAAGATGGTCTATTTTTTAAAGTTCTATTTATTTATTTTTTTTAGTAATCTCTGTACCCAATGTGGGGCTCGAACTCATGACCCTGAGATCAGGAGTTTCATGCTCTACTGGCTGAGCTTGCCGGGTGTCAAAGATGTCTTTTTTTTTTTTTTAAGATTTTATTTATTTATTTGTCAGAGAGAACAGCAGAGGGAAAGGGAGAAGTCGAGGGGGAGGGAGAAGCCGACTCCCTGCTGAGCAGAGGCCCGATGTGACACTCAGCCCCAGGACCCCTGGATCCTTAACCCACTGGATGCTTAACCCACTGGAGCCCAAGGTGGTCTATTTTTTAAGAGCTTCATTGAGATATAATCAGTATGTAATGAACTGCACGAAGTGTACAATTTAATGAGTTTTGACCTGTGATAGATACACGAGGGAAACCATCCTCATGAATCAAGATGAGAACGTACCTGCCAGCCCCAAGTGTCCTCATTGCAACCGTGGTCTAGAATGTTCTCAGCAGCTCTGGATCCCCTCAAGGTGCTTGTGACACGTGCTAGGGCAGGTCCTGCGCATAGAAGATGCTTGGTGGATGTTTTCTCAATGCATGCGAGTTAAACCCCTGCTTGGTGTCGGCAGCTACTTGCCATGAATGCCTGCAATGACAGGGAGCTCACTCCCAGACAAGTCAGCCCCCTTCCATGGCTGCCTTGCAGTGCACTGTCCGTCCTCGAGCAATCTCAAACTGGCCTCCTAGTACATCTTTCAGTCTCTGGTAATTCTGCTACCTCAACCTCTGACTCCACACGGCGTCTTTCTACGCCCCTTCCCTCGCCCTCCCTGTCCCTCCTGATCGCTGCCCCTTTCCTGTTCATCTTTCCACTGGTCTGATGCGAAACAGTCTGACCTCAGCGGTGAATGGGACTCACTGGGCCTCTGCCTTCATACAGCTCAGGTTGGTGGGGGAGGTAGACATTCAGCCGCTAACTGTGTCAATAATGATTTAACCCCAGCGTGAGCATTGAGAGCTTATAATGGGATCTGGTCTTTCTTGGGGTGGGGGTTTGGAGGGATGCCATGGTCAGGGAGTGACTGGAAAGTGACTCTTAATGTGCCTTTTGCTTCTTGGAAAATGGTATTTTACATTCTTCTTTTCGGTTCCCTTCTCCAGACTAAACAGTTTCAGTCCCTCGGGCCATTCTCAGTGGGCAGGACGTTTCGACCTCTCAGTCCGCTGCCTGCTGTTTATCTTGGTGTCCTGTGCCCGGAGGACACCGAGAGCCACCTCTGAGGACACGATCTGCCTAATCACGCAGCCAGTCCCTGCTCTAACGTTTCCTCTTCCAGCCACAGGACGTTTTCAGCAGGAGCAAAGCTGGCTCAGAACCGCAACAGAGGCAGCAATGCTTGTGAGCATTTGTGTGACGCCTCTTCCCTGTGCTGAGCATTTCCAGGCGCTCGGTCCCCTCGTTCGCCCACTAACGACACAGGAGCCAACCCTTCACGGCATGGGGGAGTGAAGACTCTGGTGTGAGTGGTTTTTGCATCGTAGCTCACTTAATTCTTATAGACCACCTTATGTGGTGGGTACTTTTATGATTCCCACTTTACAGATGGGGAAACTGAGGCAGACAGATTCAGCAACTTTCCCTAGGCCACACAGTGAGGCTCAAACACTCACGGCCTGTGGTCAGAGCCACTGAAGCACTCTACTGCTTCTCTTATGGTTCCCGGTTTCCAGGGGGGAAGAAATTAAGGTTCTGTGGGGGTAAGGAAGCTTCCCAGGGCCGAACGGCAGCACCGGGATTTGGCCCCAGCAATGTGACTCCAGTGGTCACCCTTAGTCCCTGTTCTGTTTGACCCCCTCCTTGAAGGAACATCTGGAGGGATGGACCTTAGCTGGGGGAGGTCCCAGCCTCTACAGTGGGGAAGGGGTCTTTCTTGATCCGTCACCACAGTCCTCGGGGTCCACTCCGGGCATCATGGACAGCATCAGTGTTGGCGCACGGACAGGGGAGTTTGGGAGAGAGTCTTTTCTTTTCTTTTTTTTTTTTAAAGATTTTATTTATTTATTTGAGAGAGAGAGACAGTGAGAGAGAGCATGAGCAAGGAGATCAGAGGAAGAAGCAGACTCCCCATGGAGCTGGGAGCCCGATGCGGGACTCGATCCCAGGACTCCGGGATCATGACCTGAGCTGAAGGCAGTTGTCCAACCAACTGAGCCACCCAGGAGTCCCTGGGAGAGAGTCTTTAATGAGAACCCCGGCTCAGATCTGGAATGGGGCACCTTGAGAGATCAGTGGGCCTGCTGTGGGAAGGGAACTTTCTAGAAGCCGAAATGGATTTGTATGATCCGGAGCGACTGTTGGGCCAACTTCTCTCCTTTTTCTGTATTTATTGAGTCATTAATTAGAGCTGTCTAATTTCCCACACCGTGCGTGTTTGGAAACTTGAGGAGGGTGTCTGAGGCAGGGAGAAATCAGATCATTATCTCCCATGCCACGCTCAGAGTCTGATGAAGTTTTGCAAGAATGGTTTAGAAATCCAGAAGCAAAGAGACAGCAGGTCTTAAGGGATTTTTCTTTGTCAGCAAACTTTCTTTTCCACAGGAAAAGAAACTTCCATGGAAAGACTCTGAAATTTCTGCCAAGGCTTATCAAAATTGGCACACGTAGGAATTGAACTGGGGTGAACCTTTGGCCAAAGGACGTTCTCCCTTGTGGCCCATCGGATGAGGGCAGTAGTATCCCTTTTGTTTATCCAGAGGCTTCTTTGTGCTGCCTTGTGTAATGGTTCAGAGCGCAGGTTACCATGATGATTAAGAAAAGACAAAACCAGTTCTCAGACGCCTGCCCCATGTTACTGTTCCTGTTCTGTAACAGATTATTCTGAACTTGGTGTGAAACTGTTGTACTGTGCGGTGGATTTTGAGGGTCAGGAACCGGGACAGGGTACAGGTGTGGTTGACTGGTCTCTGCTCCATGGAGTCTGGGGCTGGAAACATCTCAGAGCTGACACCCCACTCACATGTCTGCAGGTGGACTAAAAGCTCAGCTGGGTCCTCTGTGGAATTTCCACACGTGGCCTTTGCCACATGGCTGGGTGCCCTTCCTCACGGCACACCAAAAGGAAAAAGAAACAGGTAACTTTTTTTTTTCCCAGCTCTGTTGACCTATACATTGGCCTGTAACCCCATGAAAGTTTAAGGTGTGTGATGTGATGATTTAATTTGCAGATGTGTTGGGAGATGCCGACCACAGTAAGGGTAGTTAGTGCCTCCCTCACCTCACTTAGTCACCACTCGTCATCCTGTTGCTGTGGTGACAGCATCACAGCTCCCCTCTCATAACAACCGTCAATAATATGATACGGCTTGTTAGCTATAGTCACCATGCTGTCCGTTAGGTATCTAAAAACTTAGTCACTTGTACCTAGAAGTTCGCATCCTTGACCAACCTCTCCGCATTGCCCCCACCCCCTGAGCCCCTGGCCACCACCGTTCCACTCCCTCTTCCTAAGTCCGCTGTGTCTGGATTCCCTCCACAGTGAGGTCACATGATACGTGGCTTTTGTCTTTCCCCGTGGGCCTTCTTTCACTCAGCATAATGCCCTCAAGGTTCATCCTTGTGGTGGCAAGTGACAGAATTTCCTTCTTTTTTGTGGCCGAATAATATTTCTTCTCTCTATCTACCTACCACATTTTCTTTACCCATTAATTGATGAACACTTAGGTTAACTGGGCTGTTGTGAATAATGCTCGAGTGGACACAGGGGTGCACGTATCTCTTTGAATTAGTCGTTTCTTCTCCTTTGGATAAAGGAAGCCTGGCTCCTAGGGTAATTCTATTTTTAATTATTTGAGGGACTTCCTTGCTGTTTTCCACAGTGGCTGCACCAATTTCCATTCCCACCAGTCATGCACGAGGGTCCCTTTCCTCCACATCCTGCTCAGTATTTGCTATCGCTCGCCTTTTTTTTTTTTTCTTTTTTTGTAATATCCATTCTAACAGCTGTGAGCTGATATCTTATTGTAGTTTTGATTTGCATTTCCCACACAATGAGGGATGTTGAACATCCTTCTCTGTACTTGTTGGCCAGCTCTGTGGCTTCTTCTTCTTTTTTTTTTTTTTTTAAGATTTTATTTATTTATTTGAAGAGATCACAAGTAGGCAAAGAGGCAGAGAGAGAGGGAGGGGGAAGCAGGCTCCCTGCTGAGCAGAGAGCCTGATGTGGGGCTCGATCCCAGGACTCTGAGATCATGACCTGAGCTGAAGACAGAGGTTTAACCCACTGAGCCACCCAGGCACCCCAATACATTCGAATTTTGAGAGAGGTGACGTTGATGTGTTTCATTTAACCCAGTACATGCAAAGTATAATTATTGCAATATGTCATCAAGATAAAAAAATTATTGAGACATTTTTTTCTTTTTTTATTTTATGCTAAGCCTTTGCCACATGGTGTGTATTTCTGCTTATAGCCCATCTTAGTCCAACTACCCATCTTTCAAGTGTCCTGTGGCCGGCCGTGTGTGGCTGGTGTTTTCCTTATTGGACAAGGAACCCCTAGAGCTCTCACAGGTAGGTGGTTGATGAAAATGAACAAGAAACCCCTCACACTTGGAAATTTAACCTTCCAGACAGAATTCTGCCTGCTCCCGGGACCCAGGCTCAGTGGTCTGGGTCCCCCTGCAGGGACTTTCTCTTGGCTTCCTTAGCTGAAGAGGGAGACAAGGATAACCAAGTCCTTTCCCGAGCTCCAGGTGGGGCTGAGAACCTTGGGGCGCTGCCCAGAAGATCCTCTGAGCTCCTGCAGAATCTCCAAAGCATCTCCTTTTCTGAGCAGGAAAACCTGGGAAGACCTCCACCAAATTAGGACCTGCCCTCTCTGTAGCTACCAAACCCCTTAGCAAACAGGCCCTCCCTTTACAGACCTCCTTCCCAGGCACCAGGCACCAAGTTAACTCCGTCACAGACCCTATCTCACTGCTTTCTCCCAACGACGCTGTGATGGGGATACTTCTCAGACCCCCCATTTAACAGAGGGGAAACTGAGGCAGAGAGCGGTTAAAGTAATTTGCTACAAACCGTCTTCGTGTAAAGCAGTGGCTTTCAAACTTGAGCACGCTTCAGATTCCCCAGGAGAGCCTATAAGAAACACAAATAGCCCCCATTTCATCCTCAGAATTCCCGACTCCATAAGAAGGTCTGGGGCAGGGTCTGGGATTTTGCATTTTTGACAAGCTCCCAGATGATGCTGATGCTGCTGATCTGGGGGCTAGGGTTTGAGAAGCACCTCGTTAAAGTTACACCTTGCTCCAAGTATTTCCCTCACAGAAGAGCTGAAGGCACTAAAGATACTTACTCTGGAGCAGAAGTGGGTAGAGACATGGTCAACACCTCATTGTCACATAGGAGAAGGGCGGTCATGGGGCAGGGGGGCCGTGCTGTGAGTGTAGAGGACACAGCAGGAGCAGAGGACCTCACCTGGAGTTGGGCTTCATGAAAGGAAGAATTTTCTTTCTTTTTTGTTTTTTTTAAAGAATTTATTAATTTATTTGACAGAGAGAGATCACAAGCAGGCAGAGAGGCAGGCAGAGAATGGGGGGAAGCAGGCTCCCTGCTGAGCAGAGAGCCTGATGTGGGGCTCGATCCCAGGACCCTGAAATTACGACCTGAGCTGAAGCCAGAGGCTTAACCCACTGAGCCACCCAGGCGCCCCGGGAAGAGCTTTCTATTCACCAGGCCGGCCCTCTATGTGAGGGACTTCTAGAGTACCTGTGACCAAGAGGGTTAGGGCTGAGACCCAGCATGGGCTGGAGAGCAGGAGAAAAAAAAAATCCCTTCTTTGGTGGATTCAATCAAGACTCATCAATCTGCCGAGTTTGACACTCTTTAAAAAAACATCCTAGCCCATTTTAATTTTGATTGCATTTTATTTTGTTTCACAACATTATTCTCATTGATTCATTTATTTTTAGCTTTCTTCTTATAAGCTCATTAACTTTACTTTTTTTTTTTTCCCCTCCTGTTTTCTCTTTGCTAAAAGCAACCAAAACTAATTCCCCACAAACAAAACAAAAAAACGGAGACGAGCTGAAGGTCTGGGGCGGTTAGGCGCGGTTTATAGCTCCCTGCAGTGCGGTGCTGTCCTTCCTTCCCTCTGCATGTTTGATGGGGACGTTAAGGGGAGGGAGATGTGATGGTTGAGTTTCCAGTCAGATAACATGCCCAGAATTCATTAATTCTCTATTACATTGGTGTTAGACTGAGGTACTGCAGAGTCTGGATTCATGGAGGCCCAGCTCAGGAATGAAGTGGGTTCTTTGTCATTCAAGCCATGGCAGGGAGGCAGAAGACCAGGTGGGTCTGTTGGCTGACAGACCTGGTTTGACTGACCTGGTTGACTGTTGACTGACCTGGTGGTCAGTCCCTGAGGGGCAGTGGCCTCAGCTGAGGGTCACTCTGGACGCCTCTTCCTTCCAGCTCCTGTTTACAGGGCTGCAGGGACCGAACCTCACAAACGCCCCATGACCCAAAAAACGATGTTTATTCTGTCTTCCCGCTGCTTCTATCAGATCACCTTGTGCTTTGTTGAATCTCGGAGTTAATAGGGGTCACATCACAGGTGTTTTCCCGAGTCCCAACTTTCCCATCCTGGTCCATTGGCCATCCCGGCATCCCATTCACCTGTCATCCCTTTGGCAAATATTTACTGAGTCCCTACCGGATGCTGGGTGCTGGGTGCTTGGTGCTGGGTGCTGGGTGCTGAATGCTGGGGAGCATGAGGGATGAAGTACGGAACAGGACGGGCTGGGCCGGGCTCAGGTGGGACTAATGTTGGGGCCGGGCAGGGAGTCCACAAACAAATGAGTAGCTAATTCCAGCGCATGGCACATTTTATGAACGACAGGCGGCAAGCCGGGTGAGGGGGTGGAGGGGTGTGAGCGAGGTGAGGGGGTAATTTTCAGGGGGGTGGTCAGGGAAGAGCTTTCTGAGAAGGCAGCTGGGCCTCAGCTGGGGGCTCCCCATCGGATGCTTGGCAGCCCCTGGATGCATTTTTGGTTGTCACAGCTGGGGCTGGATATCTGCTATATCCAGTGGGTCAGCAGATGTCCTGCAGTGCAGAAGACACACCCCCCCACACCCTTCCAAGAATTACCCAGCCCAAAATGTCAACAGTGCTGCCAGGAAACCCTGGTCAGAGGTAGGACTAGTAACAAGAAGCCAGACACGCAACATCTACAAAATCCTGGAAGAAACTTCCAGAAAGTGGGAACAAGCCTAAACCCCTAAGGTGATGTATTAGTTAAGGCACTGGTGGCTGTTGTCGAAGGTTAGCCTCAAAGTCTCAGCAGCTGAATAGAGCCAGGGTTTATTTCTAAGTCATTTAAAGCTGAAATGGATGCTTGTGCTTGGAGGCGGGGCAGGTGCTCAGTTCCAGGCTCCTTCAGAGCCAGGAGTCCAGGAGGACTCCTGGACACGTAGGCTTCCCTGGATACCGGCACCCGGAGGGTGGGGCGGGAGTGGAGGGTTGCACTGGCGATTCTGGGGGACCGGGCCTCACTTCTGTCTTTGTTCTGTTGGCCGGAGTGCTAGCTGCAAAGGAGGCTGGGAAATGGTGTGTAATGTGGGTCCCGGAGGAAAGAGAGGAGCTTTTCTGTGTTCAGCCAGTCAGGGTGGGGATGAGCTAGTGTGTTGAAAGCCCAACGAGTTCTTCCCTGGAATGGGGTGAGGGGAGAAAGAAGAGGGGAGATGGGCAGGGGCCTCAGCTCGAGATGCAATGAGAGACTTGCTCTGTTTTCTTAATAATCCTGACCAGTGAGAGGTAGCAGGGATCAGACCTCAGCTGTGTGCCCAGCCCTGGGCTAAGCCTCTTTCAATGAAAGGCTCACCAGTTCCTCGCACCGAGTCTCTGATGTCGGTACTGTTTGGATCCGCATTTCAGAGGTGAGGTAAACTGAGGTCTAGAGAGGTTGTATTACTTGCCCATGGTCACACAGCGAATGAAGGTTTGATCTGGGATTTAATCCTGGGCTCTCAGAGGCAGGGGTGGAGACCATAAGCTAGTGGTTTTTCCAGACTGGGGTGCACCCACCTTAAAACCATCTGGAAGGCTTGGTAAAGCAAGATGGCTGGGCCACCTCTGTGTTCTGCATTGATAGGTCTGGGGGAGCCCGAGAAGAGGGCCGTCTGTGTAAGATAGATTCATTGTAGTTCTCGCAGAGAGGCTTCCAGAACACCTTCTTCGGGCTGCACACAAGGGGAGTTGGGAGGGAGAAAACAGAGACTCTTTACTCTTTACCTTCCTAAAAGAGTTTACAACGTGGCAGAGAAAACAAGACATAAAGCAGGGAACGTTAACAACCCAAGAGATTATGAAATCTCAGCATAATTATCTGGGTGCCGTTGCAGGCAGAGCACAATTAATTACCTCCCAAATGGTGCCTACTGTAAATGTTGTAGGCGCTAAAAGAGGGAGCCATCACCGCTGATTGGAGGGGGCGAGGATAGTTTGAATAAAGAGATCTTCGAGGCAGGTACCAAAGAGTGGATTTCAGATGTTGTTATTCTGTTTTATTTATTTCCTTATCTGTCTCTGCTTCCAGAATGGAAGCTCTTTGGTATAGGATTGTAACAATCTTTTCCATCAACACATCCTTAGTCTCTCGCATATCGCCTGGCATTTGTTAAACAAAGAATTCACATGTGCAGGGACTCCTAACATGCTTTTATTGATGAGAAAGATTCCCTTGATCAGATGCATTAAGTAGATTGAGTATAGTTTTCTTTCTTGCAGGACTTGTCAGAGCCTTTAATTTGAAAAGTTGCTTGGAGAATCTCTTCAAAGTGGGGAGCTGATATAGGATATCGAAACTTATGAGCACGTCAGATCTGTCTTCCCCATAGCACCTGCTGATGCACTGTGGAGCAGTATGATCTGGCGGAGTCCAGTTTGGGGAATGTTCTCCAGTGACAGTGGTTTCATTACGCATCTTCTCTCCCCATCTCTCTTGCTTCTTCTACGTCCCACTCAGGCCCTCCCTCTGTGGTTTTTCAGGTGGTCAAGGGACATGCTGGTGGTTGGGTGGAGTTGGGAGGAGGGTTTCTAAAATACAGGGCAGCCATGAGCTTCCCAAGAGACCCAGGAAACATCTGCTTCATTTTCTCCTCACTTGGTTCCTGGAGCCAGCATGTGAGAATGATCCGCTGTCAGTTTTCATCAGGGCCTTGGAGCCTCCCTGTGGCACCGTGCGTTCCCCACCATGGAAAGGAAGTGTCACTGTTGCTCTGGCTGAGTCTGAGCGGGGCTTGAGCAGAACAGGTTCATGTGACCCGCACCCCCCCACCCCCCGCCCCCGTAATGGATCCTGACAGGGAGGAGGGTGTGCGGGGGGTAGGGAGGTGGGTGACAGGCATGGGTGGGGGACAGTCTGCTCTTGGGACCCGGCTGGTGTCTTTAAGCCTCCAGAGGGATTAATCTGAGTTTCGATTCATGGAACGCTAGAGCAGGAATATGATTTGGAAGGAGTGAGTTGCTGACACCGGCTATACAGTGTGGAGGAGCCTCAGAAACCTTAGCTGGGTGAACAAAGCCAGTCACAAAAGACCACACCGTGTATGATCCCATTTCTGGGGAAAGTCCAGAAGAGAGGCACCCACAGAGGTGGAAAGCAGATCAGTGGTTGCCAGGGGCTGGGGAAGCAGGGCTGGGGAGGGGCTGCTGTTGGGTATGATGCCTCCTGCTGTTGGGTATGATGCCTCCTGCTGTTGGGTATGATGCTATTGGCGTGATGGAAATGTTTTGGACCTGGAGAGAGTGTTGTGCAGTATTGTGAATGTAATACCACCGACGTGTATCCATGAAAACGGTCAATTTTATGTTATGTGAATTTCACCTCAATTAAAAAAAAAAAGTTCTTTGTCTGACTGCTTCCATGTAGAGGGTGGGACATGGAACCCGACAGGTATTTGGGGATCCGGTCTGGACTAGAGTGGGGCATCTCACCCCAGGCTAAAATTATAATGACCTGGGGAGACTTTAAAACTCTGGCTGCCTGAGCTGCTCCAGCCCCAGAGCCGATGTAACTGGTCTTTGGTGGAGTCTGGGCAGCAGGAAGCAGGGACTAGAAAATGTGTCAGGTAAGCAGCAAAACTGGGGCTGGAACAAGCGTCTCCTGAATCCCACCCTCTCATCCTGTGTTCTTTCTTTATACCCGTGTCCCTCCGGAGTTCAACTGTCAGGAAATGCCAGATGTTTAAAAACAGTGCTCCTCATGTTTGAATGTGCACGAGCGTCCTGTACAGGGAATGGTCACGTTCAGCAGGTTCAGGATGGGGTATGTGAATCTGTACGTGTTACCAGCTCCTAAGCAATGCCTGCTGCTGTGGGCCCCAGGATCACGCTTCACCAGGGTCTGAAATGCAAAGAAATCAACACAGTTACAATTCGGGTGCAGAGATATCTTTTAAGCCCAATTAGCACAAGGCAGTCATCGAGTGTGAAGCTCTCTTGTATGCTCTCGGGTCATTCAAACTCATTTCATCCTGACACCAGTTCTATGAAATGAGTATTTCAATTGTCCCCATTTCACAGATGAGAACACTGAGGCTCAGAGGCAGGAGTAACTTGCCCACACTTGTACAACTAGCCAGTGGTGGGGCTGGGAGTCTGCACTTTCAACCTCTACCCTTCTCTGCCCCCAGAGGAGTGACTGGGGAGGGTCAGCCCTGCACGCCTTCCCCCAAGATGGTTCCTAGATGACCCTCTTTTATTCAGAGTTCACACTGAGCACAGCCTGGCTAATCCCCACACAAAGGCACATGTGGGTTAAGTGGGTTAAGATTCAACAAGTAGGTCCCCTAAATTCAGAGCCCTGTGATTGGCTTCACTGTGGCTTCCCATCTGGTTCTGATGCGGTGACCTTCAGATGTCTCGGGGTGAGGTCAACCAGCTCATCTGGGTTTGCCTGGGATTTTCCTGGTTTTGGAGTAGAGAGTCACGAGTCTCTAGAGATCAACCCCCCCTCATCCCCAGTCCCCCAACCTCTAGTTTTTGGCTAACTGAGATGATTGATCCCCAATGTAGAGTTCAGGGGTTCATTCCCAGCTTCGGAGGATGCTAGGTTGGCCGAGGCCAGCAGAGCCGGGTGTCTGAAGATCCACCTTGACCATTCCCACCGGTCCTACTAAAGAGCTTTCACCTTTTCCAACTATGTGCCCTTGGACCTCCCTGGCCTTGGTCCGTGACGAGAAGGAGAGCAACTTAACATTTTTGGAAGCGTCTGTTGAAGGACACAGCTGTGATCTGAGTTCCCGGGAAGAACCCAGAAACAGTGAAAGACTTAAAAATATTGATAAAAATATATGTTTATAAAAAAATAAAAAGTTAAAATTGCAAAAAAAAAAAAATATTGCTAACTATGTTGAAGGCCCTTCTGATTGACTGCAGGAAACACAGCGCTTGTTCTCTGAGGGCTGGTTCCTTGATGGGCTGGTGGGAAAGCTCTGTCTCGGGGAGGCAGCAATGACAGGAGCAGCATCATGACGACAGGGCTGACGATGATGGTAACGATGACTTCAGCCACCATTTACTGAGCACGCGGTTGTAGGGTCTACAGATGGACTGTCCGCGTGCCGGGTTCCGCAGAGTTTTCCTTAAAGGACCAGATGGGAAACATTTTAGGTTTTCAAGGCTATATGGTCTCTGTCACGGCTTCTCCTCTCTGCCGCGTGGAAGGATGAAATCAGCCATAATCAATACATAAAGGAACGAAGCTGACGATGTCCTAGAATCATCAGATCTACAACAACGGCTGGCCTCAGGCTGCAGTTTGCCAATCGCTAGTGTAGTGGAAAGAGCACCGTCCCGGGGAGTCAAACCTAGGTTCCCGATAAGGCTCTGCCACTTCTGAGCAGTGAGACTTTGTCCTTTGTGCGCCTCAGTGTGTTCATCTGTAAAATGGGGACAGGGATGCCCTGCCCACCCCCGCCGTCTCATAGCCTTGCTGTGGGGATTAATGGTGTGTCCCGACGGATTGCATCATAGCAAATGCTTACATATGAGCTCCCCAGCGTGGGGCAGGTCCACAGGAGGCCTCAGGCGCCTCTTTCAGAAACCCTGGCAGCAGGAGGATGATCTCTGTTGTCCACACTCTCTCCCCAGCCCGGCCAGCAGACGCTACCTCTCCACTGACGTACACTCCCAGCTCTGGGGAAGGACGCCTTGTTCCTTCCCCCAGGTGTTGCTTAACGAAGGGGAAGCTCGAGTCCTTCCCTCCCTGTTTTCATACCCAATAAATCACCCTGACAAGGGCTTGTTATTACTTAACTTCGTACATTGTTTCCGCAGTTGCTGGTGGGAGTGGGGAGGGGTGCAGAGAAAGGCATCATTTTGCCTGGAACTGCTTCGGGGATGGAAATATTTTTTTTTTGGTGAATTAATATTCATCAGGTAGATCAGGTAAACATCCAGTAATGACAATGCATGGGCAATTTATCAATTCTGGCTTCACAATGCAATTATCAGTCAAATGGCTCTGAGACGCTGTCAGGATGCCTGCCTAGAAAATCCCATTTGCTCCCAGATCGGGGGGTGTGAAGATCCATTTTTCACTTTTATATGAAGAATGATACCCTCTTGTCAGCGCTGGGGCTGGAAGTCCAGTTACTCCCTCCTGAGCCTCAGACCTGAACTCAGAAATGCAGCGGGCCTCCTGGGGTTTTCTGGGAAAGAGGGAGGGGCGAGAAGGGACGGAGGGGTACCAGCCGACACCCCACCTGCTGTTAGAGCGGCCGTTCTCAGAGATCGTCCTGTTCCCGCTGGGGTCCTCACACAATCCCGGGACACCGGTGCTCTTATTACTATTACGATTCTCATCCCCATTTGACAGGTGAGAAAACAGAGTCTCGGTGCGGAGAAGGTGCTTGTTGTGGGAGCAGGATAATGGCCCCCAGGGATGTCCACATCCTCCTAATCCCCGGAACCTGCAGCTCTGGTAACTTACAGGGCAAAAGGCCCTTGTGGGTGGGATTCAGTTCAGGATCTTGGGATGGAGAGATTATCCTGGGTCATCTGGAGGGCCCCGTGTCATCCCAAGGGTCCCTGTGAGAGGGAGTGGAAGACAGGAGGGACAGGGTCAAGGAGCAGGATTGCAAGGGGGATGCCATTGGTTTAGAAAGTAAAGAAAGGGCAGGGGGTGGGTGGTGAGCCAGGGAGGGCAGGGTCCTCCGGAAGCTGGAAAAGGTAATGAGTGTGCGCCGTCTTGAGCCCCGGAGTTGTCCTGATTTGCTCCAGCGTCAGTGTACCCGCCCGAGGTGACCTGGCTGGCAAGCGGGTCTGCTCATCACCCCTTCTGCAAGCGTGTCTGACACCCCTTCTATTACCTTCTGTTACCCTTTCCTCCGGGGCAGTTTCCATGCGGGAAACTCAGATCGGGTACAATTCTCCCGCCCCAGGGCCCCTCAGGAGCCCCACACAGGTGCCTGGTGGCCTTTTCTCAGCTAGAGGCACCTCCTGCTCCCCGGACTCCCCCTGGGCTCTCCTTACCTCTTCTGTACCCGGTTGGATCTGCTTTTCTCCCATGAGTGGCCAATGGGGCTCGGCCTCCCCAGCTCAGCAGGGGACACACCCCCAGGCCTCTGTGACTCTTGGCGGGATTATGCTTGGGGAATCAGGAAGAGCAGGTGAGGAGACCGACAGGAACTCACACTCACAGCTCCCTGTCCCCCCAGGGCCGGCACAGGGGAGGGCCCCGTAACAACACTAGAGCAGCCATCTTGGTTCCTAGTTCCTGTGACCCTCTGGCGTGGGGCCCAGCAGGCCCCTGGACCTTCCGTTTCCGTCGGTATTCCTGCCTCTGTCTGAGGTGATCTGTCAGCCCCCTGAGCTGTGTAGTCACAGGTGGGGCCTGGGGGCATGCGATGCCTGAGGGGCGGTGCCCTTGTGTACCTGCTCGTGGAAGATGGCCTCCGGATACTTCTCCTACGTCTCCAGGTGGAGCCAGCTGTGGGAGGTGGAGAAGTTTGGTGCCTCTTCGAGGCTCCCCAGGCTCTTAAAAATCATCACTACTTACTCCGCCAAGAGCCAGGCATCATGGCTTGTATCCATGTCGAAAACCACCCTCAGCCCCGGGTGCTATTATAGGTTAGAAAACAGGCTCAGAGACATCAAGTGCTTTGTCCAAGGTCACACAGCATGGAGGTGGGCTTTGTCGAGCAGTAAACACTGATCTGCTTGACTCCTGACACCAACCAACCCTCTGAATTTTGCTTTTAGGACAAATGAGGCCAACGACGGGCTCATCACCTCTGATTTTTTTTTCAATTTGTGTTTATTGTGGCAAAATGCGCATTATGTCAAATGGCCATCTCAGCTACATTTCAAGTGTACAGCGTGACATTCCCGGTGTGTGCACCCATCCCCCTTGTTTTTCCCAAAACTTTATTTTCACCCCAAATAGACACCCTGTACCCATGAGGCAATAACTTCCCATTCTCTCTCTCCCAACCACTGGCTAAGCTATTCTGCTTTCTGTGTCGATGCATTTGTCTATTCTGGCTAATTCATCTGCCTTTTTGGTGACTGTCTTATGACGCTTACCGTATGTTTTCCAGGTTCCTCCATGTGGAGGCCTGGTTAGTGCTTTGTTCTTTCTTAGGGCTGGGTCAGGGTGCACTGCCTGGACACTGCGTGTTATTCAACCCGTCATCCATGGAAGGAAACTTGGGTCCACTTTCTGGCTCCTGGGAAGAAAGCCGCCAGGAGCAACAGCATCCTGCCTCACGCTGCCCACCGCACCTTGTGCTTCCGAAGCACTTTCTCCATTATACATAGTTCAGGCTTTTCGTGAATCGTGGCTGGGGTGGAATTCACAGAACATAAAATTAACCATTTAAAGTGAACGATTCAGGAGTATTTAGGACACTCGCAATATCGTGCCGCTTTACCTCTATCTAGTTCCAGAATATTCTTATCACCCCAAATAAAAGCCCACACCCATTAAGCAGCCATTCCTCATTTCCTCATCCCTGGCCTCTGGGCAGCTACCAGTCCTCCTTCTGTCTCTGTAGATCTGCCCCTTCTGGACATTTCACGTCGTGGGATTGTACAACATTTTCCTTTTGTGTGTGGCTTCTTTTGCTTAGCATGTTTCAGGCTCCGACCATGTTGTGGTGGGGCAATGTTTCATCCCTTTTTACGGCTGAATCCTTTTCCGTTGCGCAGCTGGACCACATCTCGTGGATCCATTCGTCCACCGACGGACCTTTGGGTAGTTCCGTCCTTTGGCGAATGGGAATGTGTTACTGTGAACATTTGCTTTCAAGTTTTGCTGTTCATACCTAGTGGTGACATTACTACGTTACGTGGCAGTTCTGTGTTTCACTTTTTGAGGAACCACAAATCAGTCTTTGTGTGATGATTTCTGTCACTCTTGTAGTTTTTCCTGTGAGAGCCCGGGCTGCTTGGTTCTTTTTTTTTTTTTAAGATTTTATTTATTTATTAGAGAGAGAGTGAGCATGAGTAGGGGAGGGACAGAGGGAGAGGGAGAAGCAGGCTTCTGGCTGAGCAGGGAGCCCGATGTGGGACTTGATCCCAGGACTCCAGGATCATGATCTGAACTGAAGGCAGATGCTTAACTGACTGAGCCACCCAGGCACCCCTGGGGCCATCTTGGTTCCCAGCTCTCTGTTGTGTTCCCAGACTCTGGTTCCGAACTTGACACACAGAATGCACTTAGCAAATGCTTGTCCAGTGAGCGAGAGTGGTCAATAAAGTGACCGTAGGCTGACCTTCCTATGCGGGGGAATTCCGGGCACTTTGGAGGCTGAGCAGTGGGTCTGTGAGCCCTGAATGCCATCGGCTGTATTGGCAAGTGGCTTGGATTGGAGATCTGTGGAAGGGGTCAGGGTGACTTCAGGGGGTCAGGCCCCATTTTACAAGGGAAGAAACCGAGGCTTGGAGTTAGGGGCACAAGCCTGGTGAGCGGTAGGGCTGGGATCCGAACCCAGGTCTGTTGGACTCTGAAGGGTGCTCTCTTTGCCCAAAGCAGCGTGTTCTTTTGGGTAAACAGCTTCCCTCTCAGGAAGGCAACATAGGTCTAGAAATTTGCCGACAGCTTCTATCCCTTACACATCTCATCAGAAATGAAGATGATGACATCTCAGTCCTTAATATGTGGTGCTGAGTCATTTCCTTGCATTATGAGATTGAGTGGTCACTCATCACCATACTGGGTAGATACCATTCGCCCCAATTTACAGACGAGAAAACTGAGGCTCACACAATCCTTTGCTCACAAAGACCTACCTAGCCAGAGACAGAACTTTGATTTGAACGTGGTCTTCTGACCCCGATTTCCATTCATCTTAAATTTGTGTTCTCCAGCCGGCATTGTGGAGGCTGGTGTTTTTCTCCAGGTGACAGGGGGCATCTGGGAAGATTCTGGATCATGCTTGGAGAGTCTCCATGTCCTGGAAATCCACAATTTTTCACACCTTCCTGGTTACTCCAGTCCGTTCCACTTGGCGCATGGATGTCTGTGTGAAAAGGTGGTGTCGCCAGGAGGCAAGGGCGTCGGTGTTGCTGGAGGGATGACATCCTGTACCAATTGGGCCTCATCTATTTTCTTAAAAGCCCAGAGGTCTTAAAACCCTGTGCCCGTAGCCCCTGGAGTGAACAGGAGAGAAGCAAGCAGTCCCAGTCTCTCAAGCACTTTCAATAGCAAGGGACGGGTTTCCAGCCACCGAAGAATGATGAGTCGGTGTCCCTTTGCAGCGCAAGTCAGGATGACATGTCTGGGGGGCATTTCTCTGCTAAAGCAAGGAAGCATGACGCCAGCTTAGAATAAGGGATGCTCTTGTGGCAAATGAAGTCCAGGGAGGTAGGTAGAGCTGGAAATGGGTGCTTTGCCACAGCCTGGGGACAGCTGTTCGCCGGCGGTGTTCTCTGATACCCAGGGTAGGCTGCCTCATTCTGTCCCCATCCAGCTGCCTCTGACAAGAGCCCCCTAGGAAAACGTCACTGTCCCCAGCTCACAGTGAGGATGATAGAGGAGGAAAAGACTTCTGCCCCTTGATTAAAGTTGCTGTGCTCTCCCATCCCGTTTAAAGTGACTCTCGGGTGCATGTGTCTTGTGTGTTGATGGGAGTGTGTGTGTGTGTGTGTATGTGTGTGTGTTGATGTGCATGTGCCTGAAGCAACCCAACATTCCCCGTGGCGCCTTCGGTTCCAAGACACCCGGTTATTTTTAGGGATGACGCACCCGACATCAAAATAACTGGTTATTTTTACTATTGGGTGCATCAATCACATTATGACATCTCCCAGCTCTGGAGAAACAGCGGCCAACCAGCAGCGAAGGCACGGGAGAGATGCAGAGTGAGTCAGACGCCAGGGGCCCCAGCAGGTGCCAGAACCTCTGCAGGCTCTTACTTCTGGAGTTCTTGCCTTATCCCTCTTCTTTCCTCCCCTCCTTCCTCCCTTTCCCTTTCTTCCCTCCTTCCCTGACACCAACAGGTCAGCTCATGGACCTCATGGAAATGTGCAAAAATAATCTATCTGCCATTGTGGGCACAGCAGAGGAAAGTAAGGCAATTCATGGCCGCCCGTCATTGCCCAGCATGCGAATTTCACAAGAACTCTGACTTCTGAATGTCTGATTCTAATTCACCGCTTCACCCCTTAGCAGCGGGCTGATTTGAAGCATGCCAATTCAACGTGTTAGACCTCAGGATCCCCATCTGTCCAGCTGGGGCGATAAGAACAATATCTACTCTAGGATATGTTGGTCTGGTCAGCGGTGCATGAACCTCGGCTACTGTTATCACCTTTCTGTGGAAGTTTCAGCTCTGGGTTTGCCCCCTGACAAATCTGCTTCCTCAATTTTTTCTGAATCCCCCTCTTAAAAAAAATACATATATATGTATATATATGTATATTTTTTAATATGTATATATTTTTATGTGTGTGTGTGTGTGTGTGTGTGTGTATACACACACACACACATATATGTTCATTTATTTATTTATTTATTTCAGAGAGAAAGAGAGCACAAGTGGGAGGGGCAGAGGGAGAGGGAGAGGGAATCTTAAGCAGACTCCAGGCTGAGTGCAGAGCCTGATGCAGGGCTTGATGCCATGACCCTGAGATCATGACCTGAGCCTATATCAAGAGACTGACACTCGACCCCCAGGCACCCCTTTTTTGAATCCCTTTTTCACCATTAAGCCAGTTTTTTAGCAGCTCTTCCTTCCCACCCACCTCTTTCCCTCCATTTTCCATTTTCCTCCACTTCCATGCATTATGCTATTCTCCAATGACAGAAGAAAGTGAGCCTGATATATTCTCTAGAAGGACACAATCACTTACCCAGAACCTAGCACGAGCCAGCACTGGATCCCGTCAAAACCCGGGTCTTTATTTTCCTCCTGTGAGGCCCACAGAGTCTACGCAACCTGCCCCATGTCTCTACTACAAAGCAACAGATCTGAAACCCTCACCAGGTTTGGCTGATGACCCCAAAATCCACATACACCCCAAGTATACATATTTCACTATTTTTTTTCCTTTCCTTTTCAAGAGGATGGATTCAAGTGTCAAAGAATGAATTGGTATCAGTAGGGGAGGAATGTGGCCCACCAGGTGCCCTTAAATCCCAGTGACTTTCCAGTCATGCCACTAACAGAGTTCCAAGGCTGCCTGGGCACAGAGCCTCCACCATCTCTCCTCCTTAGAGCAGCAGGAGTTGACGCCCACTGCCTTGGGTAGGAGATTGGGGGGCGGAGAGGAAAACCCAGTCGTCTCTTGCTTTACACAAAGGAACTTTCTGAAGAAATTGAGTATCCATCTTGGTAAATTGGGTCATATTTTCAACTGACATTTAATTTCAGCAGCATGTTCCACAAAGAGAAAAGAAACTGTGGTCCTGAGACCACAAAAGAATGCAGTAAACCATTCACAATTGTGCACTTAGACAAGTACTATGAAATGTTTTAACACATCCACTTAAGTAAAATAATGTAATAAAAATAGAGCCGAGACCACCAGAAACCATAAAGAGAAAACAGATTCATTTCCTTGGAATGGCTGTTGGGACTCATGGGGTACATACTTTCTCTCACATAAAAATTACCCCCGAAGGTCTCCTCTTCCAACAGCGCTTCTCCCCTTGCACACAGGGCGAGTTCTCAGTGGCTCCCACTCACTTACTGGCCTCTTTAGACACAAGCAGCCCCTCCAGCTGGCACTCCTGTCCCAGCCTCCTGGGCTGTCTGTGTGACCCAATCCTAGAGATCACGAGCACATGGAAGAAGTGTTGGCATGCTCAGCGCCCAATGAAAATTAGCTGCTATAACGACCTTTTTGTGGACGTTTCGGATTGAATTTGCCCACTTGGAAGTTAGTGATTTTAGTAGAGTAGGTGGCTAGGAAGGAACTTACTGGACCAGTATGGACTCTAAGAGATAATAGACACTGCAAGGTCACCTGGAAGCCAGTGGGAAGGGCGCTTGCTGCCTTCCGTTCCCCCCGAACCTGCCTTCTCACCTGGAAGGTTACCTTCCATTACAGCTGGTGCTCGCCAACTTCAGACTGGTTATTCTGGAACGGGTGCTACTTCCTGAAAAATGGGGAGAGTTAAGGAAACCAGAAAGAGGCACAGAATGAAGAGATTGCATTCAAGACATCAGCACAATTCCCATGCATTATGCTCTAAATGGTAGTTAAGGCCTGGCTAAATTACTTAGCCCTGATTTTCTAGGAACAAAGCCTTGTCTCTCAGGTTTTTAGGTTTGTAAACAAAGAACAGAAAGGAAGAATTTCAGCATACGGATATCACAAAATATCCAAACCCCTCCATTCATGTGCTCAAAATACGAAAATACCTGAAGTTCGTCATCGGGATCTGTTTGTCTCCCTTTCTGAGATGATTTCCACCTGCCTTTACTCTCGACTGTGGTCTCAGAGCCCTTATGGTATCTCGGGTCCCACAGAACGTTCTTTTCCCAGACCAGCCCTTCTCCAGGGAGAGCCATGCTACCCCCTCACACCTGAATGATTTTCAGCTTCGAATCCATTTTTAATCCAGGTGTCAGGAGAAAAACATCTGATTCACGTAATCCACCCTAATATAGAAATGATTAACCGCCACTGGAGTCTTCAAAGCCTGTTTGCATTTTTGGACACATTGATTACTGACCCATGAACTGACTGGTTTGGAGCAAGAGAGGAAATGTGTCCCCAGGACACGATGGCTGGCAGCCCCACTCTGACCACGAAGTGCCTCGGACCCCTTCTGTCCTCTTCCTTCCTTCCCCCCTGGTTGTCTATAATGTCCTCCCAAACTGCTGGTGGTCTCCCCACCCAGACTGGTAAGTGGCAGTGGTAGGGTTGTGATTGTGGTCGTGATTTTGTACTCACCATCTCCTATCTGCCGTGTCTCAGCTTCTTCATCTGTCAATGGGGTCTAATAATATCTACCAAACATTGTCGTGAAGACCGAAATAGGAGGTGGTAGATTAATGTTACTTTTACTCTCCAATAAACCCAGCCCCATTGAGCAGAGGAATTACCTTAAGCACATGCGAGGTACTCAGATCTTGGGAGAAACGTGCTTTTGAAAAACAATCTTGGTGGATTTCCAGGGGGATTTACAATTTCCACTTTCTTCTGAACCCCTCATAACCTCCCTTATACGTTCTCACATTCCAGTCTATTGTGGTTTGCATACACCTCGTCCCTCTGTTCTTTCTAAAGACAGGCGTATGATCCCTTCATGGTCAAACAGCTCAGTCTATGCCACTGGGCACAGAATGGGTCCAGGGATTCTTTTGTGGGTTGGCTGAGAACAGAAATTCCTTGCTGTAAGGATAAAAATCAAGCCCCTAGCTGCCAGGGGCCACCAAGAGGAATGTCTTCCTGAGAGTGAAATTAACACACAAGACAGCAAAGCCAAGTAAAGGAGAGAGCAAAGGATGTCACTGGGTATTGGTTGATGCTCTGGATCCAAGCATACCTGAAACTGGACCTGCCCTTGACTTTTTAATTATATGTTAGCTAATTACTGACTACTATTTAATTAGGAATTTAATTAGGAATTCCTTTCTTGCCTCTTTTTCTTTAAGTCAAGGGAGTTTGAATCCTCACTAAGAATTATCTGCTTTTTGCCATTACAACCGACTTTTTCTTAAAAAAGTCTATTTAGGGGCACCTGGGTGGCTCAGTGGGTTAAGCCTCTGCCTTCGGCTCAGGTCATGATCTCAGGGTCTTGGGATCGCCCCCCCATTGGGCTCTCTGCTCAGCAGAGGGCCTGCTTCCTCCTCTTTCTCTGCCTGCCTCTCTGCCTCTCTACCTGTGATCTCTGTCTGTCAAATAAATAAATAAAAATCTAAAAAAAAAAAAAAAGCTATTTAACCTGCAGCCCAGTAATGGATAAGTATAACTTGGCATGTTCATTTAGCAATGCTGCCTTCAGTCAGTATCTCTGAAATATTGTTACTGAAGCCACCTATAAACAGAAGAGAGTCAATGTTTCTGAGGTTGCCCCCTAAACATTCAAGGCCCCTAATTATTAAAGTCTTGGTAGCCTGATGTTCTGTTATATAAAGTAAGAATTCTACATCCCACCTGAAATACAACCACCATATTTTTTATTATGAAAACACTGTAAGTTATGAGTTACAGTGCTTTAATCTCTAATCTCCTGCATTTTTGAGGAAACCTGATGGCATTTATCCTGCAGATTGTTTCACATCTTAGAGGTAATTAAATTTGAGGAGCACTGCCTACAAGAAGCCAAACCAGGCCAATAGGCATCGAACTTGGCCCTAAGAAGGTCAACCATCAGAGAAGTCTGTCCTGCTGCTATCTAGCAACCCATTGAAATGCACATATTTACTTTAACAGAGGTCAACTTAAAGGGACATCCTTTGGCTACTGCACCATCAGTGACATCAGCGTAAAGGTGCACATCCTGTGGCATTCCTGCTGTGCGACAGTGACAGCCAAAGGAGGGAGCAGAGCCCATGTTCCTCGAGTAAGCACCACAAAATATCATCAGCACAGGTTTGCTTATGGAGGTATTTCATTTCATCTCTCTATTTTAACCTCCTCTGGGCTCAAAACAGAGAATGAGCAATATAGAAATGAGGACAAGGGATGATTAATTCGGAAGGAGCTCTGCCTTTTTCCAGTAGTTATCTCATTCCTTGGATGCTTGCCCACTTGGCCTCCAAACCTTTCCTTTTGTTTTTCCACTTTCCCTCCTTAATCTGCCTCTTCTCTGTGGGGAGTTCATGCCATGATGAGCCAAACACAGAAAAGGAGTTGGAGGTAGAGACGGCTATGCCCTTCTAGAAGAATCCATGAGTTTAGCCTCCTGTTGTGGAGGGTTTTGTTTTTTTCTTTTTTTTTTAACTGCAGCGGGATTTGCAAACCTTTCCAAGGTTGGGAAGTTTTCTGTTGGCAATAGTCATATTTGATCCTCATGTGGTAAACACACCAGTAGCAAATGTTTACAAGAAAGTAGGCTCCTAGAGATTGTGATATTTTCACCCTGACAAATTTAAAAGCTGGGGAAGGTGGAGGTAGGGTGAGTTCTTCGGTGTTAATAATTCCATGATAAGCAGGCAGGAATGATCTAAGAATCATTCAAGAGAGAGCTATAGTTCTGGCCAAAAGATACAAGGATTTGAAAAAAGAAAAAGTTTTAACTCGAAATCCTTCACTTAAATTGGAATAAACTGTACTTGACATTTGGAAACTGCTGCTCAGGCAAAGATAAAGTTACTAGGGTTTCCAAATGTAAGGTTGAGATAAAGTGTGGAGGCTTCTTGAGATTTTGAAGTATAACTTTGAAACTTGGAGTAAAAACTCAGTTCCTTGGAAGATGCTTGGTGGAGAAAATATTTTTCTTGGCACAAGGTGCTCCATTTTTCTTAAGAAAAATTAGAAAGAAGGAAAAGGCCGAGGAAGGCCAGTTTGCATCGATGGGGCAGAGGCTGAAATAAGACTAATAAGCCATTTAAACTCATTCAAACTCATTCCTTTTCAGCCCAACAAAGTGGGAGGAAGCTAGCAAAGAAAAACAAAGAAAAAGAATTTGATCAGAAATTATTTTAAAGCAAAAGTCTTGTGAATTCTAATCAAAGGGCTCATGGGAGGGCTTGCTATTACAGAGAACCCATCATTAGCTCTACCGAGTGCTGTAATGATAGCAAAAATCCTCGTCTGCCAAAATCCTGAACTAGAGCATAGAAGATGTTTCACTTGCAAGAGACGGTAGGTACCACTGTCTAAATCAGTGGGAGGGCTCTGCGAGGCACATTCGCCTAAATTCCTGCCTCTCTGGTTTACAAAATGATCTTCATCCCAGTTTCTCTGGATGGGGGTGGGAGGTTGAACCCTCCCTGTTATGTGTCTGCCTGCCTATTTACACATACAGAACATCCCAGTAGTCCCAGATAGAAAGGGAGAAACTGCAAAATGTGTACAGAATCTGGGCTGGCGGGTTCCCCTTCAGGTGTTTCCTTTACACAGAATGGGAACCTGTTTGTCAGGTTTTGGCCAGAGCAGGTCTCCCGAATAAAACTGTAAACCTAACAATAGAAGTTAATAACAGAAAGAGAACTTCAACTGTAGGGTTCTGGTAAAGCTCATGGAGAGTTTTTAGGATATTAATACAGTTTTGTTCTTAAAATCTTTTTTATTTGAGGGGCATCTGTGTGGCTCAGTGGGTTAAAGCCTCTGCCTTGGGCTCAGGTCATGATCCTGGGGTCCTGGGATCAAACCCTGTCAGGCTCTCTGCTCAGTGGGGACCCTGCTTCCCCCCTCTCTCTGCCTGTCTCTCTGCCTACTTGAGTTCTCTGTCAAATAAGTGGATAAAATCTTAAAAAAAAAAAAAAAAGACGTCCTAAAAATCTTTTTTATTTGATTGGAGCCCAAATGCTCATCTATTCCTTATTAACTTGGAAAAAAACAAAAAACAACAAAAAAACAAAAAACGCCAAATAGCAGAATTATAGCTATGCTAGGGGATTAAATTTTCTCAGGCAAATCTCTCTCTTCAGTTTGAACTTGAATCCAAACATGCCTATTACTTTAATTTGAGGAGTCTCCAAATTCCAGTGATTTTCGGAGCTCTGCTTGAAACGACCACACCCGAAGGAAGAGCTGGGAAGAGCTTGGTCTGACCACAACACCCAGCTAGTCTGTAGCACGCTCCCCAAACTCGCTTTTGATGTTCCTTAACACATAGCTATCAAATCAAACAGCATGTAGCAGTGAACCTCATGTCTGCCTTTCCAGACAGATATATAAAACCTTAATTATCCAGAGTCTAAGTAACAAGAAACTGTAAATAACTGAACACTTTCTCTGTGTATAAAAAGTCAAGGGCAATAAAACACAAGAATTTAAGATTTTAGTCAAAAGACGGTTTCTAGTTAATGTTTCAGGGATGGCAAACACCAAGGTCATTTCCCCGGCTTCTGTTTAGGTGTGGGTTTTAATCCCAGCTCACCTCCAAATGCTGACAGACTCCAGGCCCCACTCGGGGCATCCTCACAAATGCTCCTCAATCACCAAGTTCAAACACCTCTGTGAACTTGGCGCCATCATCATAGGGCTCGGACTCCAGTTTGATTCCCAGGTCAGAGCTGGGACCTGGGAGGCACCAGAAAAATGAGGATATGGACTACATCAATGTTTCTCATTTTCAAAAAGCTGTTTTTGGCACCAATGTAAAATTATCACTATCTTCACTAAAAATTGTAAAGACAGTAGTAAACACAGAAAATTAAGAAGTAACAGCATTCCCTGTCTTCAACAATCTGTCGCACATCAAGAAAATTTCTTGAGCTACATTTTCTGAAATTTATATGAAAATAATATAAAATTATAACATCGAATTTGTATCCAATGTAAAAAAAAGGAAAAAATGCATTCAGTGTAAAGCAAATTCAGTATCATAATTTTGTATTTGAAAAGATAAAAAGTCAACTGATTATGACTGTGCCCTGAGACTGCACACATTTACAGATTCCCCTTCTTGCCAAAACCAGTCAAGTACTCATTTCTCCAGGAATATACCAGCTTTGAATCCCTCCAATTTCTGTAGACCTCCTAATGGAGGATTTGGGTAAGTGAACTGTTGACGTGAGAATTTAGAAGCATGCTGCCCTAGGATTGACTGCCCTGGCTCACTGATTAGAGGGTTGAGAATCTAGTAACAAGAGATACAGTATTGGCAGATATCCCAGTTGACCTGCCCATATCCATTCCAGAAGCTTCCAGCTACCAGGAGCCATGCAAGACAGACATGGACATCAGGTGCTTCCAGTGGCTTAGTTACCATGAATGTAGCTGGCCAAGAAGAGATGGAAAGGTGGCAGGGTTAGTCATTTGAAATCTCGTTAGAGCTGCTCTGTGACTAGGACTTTTTCACGCATCTATCCTGAATTTCACCTGCCACAGTTCAACAGCTTGAACATTATCAAATTGCCATGATGGTGTGGGTCCTTTGGGAGGTTCTAGGCTGCATCCTCTGGTTTTCTCATTTTCTCATTTAGGGTGCCCTGGTTTTATCATTTCAGTGCCTGCAAATAAAGAACATGTTTTCTTTAAAACAATCCTTTATATATATTTAATTAGTAGTGAGCTCTGACCTTGACAGCAATGGTCCACCCCCGCCGCGTGGGGAAGAATACAAAAAGTGCTTGTTGTCATTCCTCTGGCTTTGGCTGTTCTGTCCTAGCCAGCATGTCCTGGGAGGACTGTGGCGAGCCCCGGGAAGTGCTATTTATCTAACCTGTGGTGGAATGTAAAATGGGGATCCAAGGGGGTCTCAGCGTGAGAGCGAGCTTTTAACTATGGTAATTCAAGTAAGCCAATTTTTCGAACTATTTCTTTGGTCTTAAGGTCAAATTGAATTTGCTGCATTGTTGTGCTTTTCAATAAAATGCTCGAAAAATTTGTCCTGGAGCCCACTACGAGCTGGGCAGTAAGTTGTCTTTAATCTTTTGCAAATAACTCCTGATGAATATGATACTAAGAACAGTGCTCACATATCAGTTTTTCTCAAAATCCTTCACTAGATTTACCCTACTAATCTTTGCTCTGGAGGGAAAGAAAAAAAAAAAAGACTTGGCGACTGTTATTATTAATATTACTTTGCCAGGATGACCCCTGTAGCCAAAAATCGCTCTGATTACATGAAACTATGATGAAAATTTGACTCCTTTCCTCGTTAGTGCCACCAAATGCCTACTTAAACTGCTTCCACTTTCTCTGTTACTGGGCAGTTTTGATAGTGCTTATGGCTGAAGAAATACTCATAATAGAGCTGACACTGTGACAGGAATATCCTTTCCAGCAGCCCCTAGAACAATGTTGATCCCAATGTTCATGCCCTGTGACCAAAATCCCAACTCTGTTCTCTATAACCTCCACGATTTTCCCCATACACATGCCTTCAGCTTCGTCAAAAAGTTAGGAAAACTTTTGACTGCCTTCTACGTCCCAGACATTTTATTGTCATCATCTCTGTGATTGTCCCACAAAGACCATGAGTTATCCTTACTGCTGATTTACACATTCTGAACCTGAGAAAAGGTTAGAAGGCCAGTGTTTTGTAATCCTGGTTTCTGACACATTGTCCTTTTTCAGTAGTAAAATATGGTATTGGTGGGGCGGGGGGAGGGGGAGAGGGCTGATGTGGGGATATCATTATTTTTTGTAAATAGACCTGAATTTAGAATTTAAATTTAAAATTTACATTTTAAGATAAAAATTGATGACTTCATTTTTATTTATTTATTTGTTTGCTTGTTTTTTAAAGATTTTATTTATTTGTTTCAGAGAGAGAGAGAGCGAGAGGACAAGTGGGGGAGACAGGCCAAGGAAGAAGGAGAAGCAGATTCCCTGCTGAGCCGGGAGCCTGATGCAGGGCTCGACCCAGGACCCTGAGATCAGGACTGAGCTGAAGTCAGATGCTTAACTGACTAAGCCACCCAGGCGCCCCCAAGGACTTCATTTTTCAAAAGGGTGTGTGGTCTGCAAGTACAGATAGGAGGGATTCTGCATGAATCCCACTGAGTCTAGCATTGTGGTGTGGCAAACCTTCTATCACAGGCATAAAGGGCTTTTTGTGGTGTTGAGTTGTATGTGCATATTTTGGATATTAACCCCTTATCAGATACATGCTTTGCAAGTATTTTCTCCCAGTCAGTAGGTTGCATTTCATTTTATTGACAGTTTTCTTTGCTATGCAGAAGTTTTTTACTTTGATGTAGTTCCATTTGTTTATATTTGCTTTTGTTGCTTTGGCTTTTGGTGTCATATTCAAAAAATCGTCACAAAGACCTATGTCAAGGAGCTCACCATCCATGTTTTCTTCTAGGATTTTTATGGTTTTCAGGTCTTATGTTCAAGTCTTTAATGAATTTTGGGTTAACTTTTGTGTATGGTTGAAGATAATGGCCCAGTTTCAATCTTCTGCATTGGCTGTCAGGTTTTCCCAGTACCACTTGTTGAAGAGATTGTCCTTTTTCCATTGTATATTTTGCCTGCTTTGTTGTAAATTAATTGACCGTATATGCATGGATTTGTTTCTGGACTCTCTGTTCTGTTCCACTCATCTGTGTGTCTGTTGTACTGTTGGTACCATACTAGTTTGATTACTATGGCTTTGTTATATAGTGTGAAATCAGGACGCTTGAAAGCCCCCAGGATCTGGGGGGCTTGTGTGGTTTCAAACAAGTTTTAGGACTGTTTATTCTATTTTTTGAAAAGTGCAATTGGAATTTTCATAGGGATTACATTGAATCTATAGATTGGTTATTTAGTATGGACATTTTAACAGTATTAATTCTTCTTCAGTTTCTTTTATTAATGTCTTATAGTTTTCAGCATACAGGCCTTTCATGTCCTTGGTTAAATTCATTCCTAGGTGGCTTTTTGGTTTTTTTTTTAAGATTTTATTTGTTGGGGCGCTTGGGTGGCTCAGTGGGTTAAGCCGCTGCCTTCAGCTGAGGTCATGATCTCAGGGTCCTGGGATCCAGTCCCGCATCGGGCTCTCTGCTCAGCAGGGAGCCTGCTTCCTTCTCTCTCTCTCTGCCTGCCTCTCAGTGTACTTGTGATTTCTCTCTGTCAAATAAGTAAATAAAATCTTTAAAAAAAAAAAAAGATTTTATTTGTTTATTTATTTGTCAGAGAGAGAGAGTGCACAAGCAGGCAGAGGCGGAGAGAGAAGCAGGCTCCCTGCCGAGCAAGGACCTCGATATGGAACTTGATCCCAGGACCCTGGGATCATGACCTGAGCTGAAGTCAGTGGCCTAACCAACTGAGTCACCCAGGCGTCCCCATTCCTAGGTATTTTTTATGTTTTTTGGATGCAATTGTAAATGTAATTGCTTTATTAATTTCTCCTTTTGATAATTTGTTAGTGTTTAGAAAAAACTGATTTTTGTATACTGATTTCATATCCTATAATTTCACTGAACTCGTTTAGTAATTTTAATAGCTTTTTGGTGGTGCTGTTAGGGTATTGCAACTATTATATCACATCATCTGCAAATAGTGACAGTTTTACTTCTTCATTTCCACTTTGGATGACTTTTGTTTCTTTTCCTTGCCTCATTGCTCTGGCCAGGACTTCTAATATTACGGTGAGTAAAAGTGGCAACAGTAGAATTCCTTATCTTGTTCCTACTCTTAGAGGAAAAAGCAGTCAACCTTTCACCATTGAGTATGCTATTAGCTGTGGGTTTGTCATATATGGCTTTTATTATGCTGAGGCACATTCCCTTTATACCCACTTTGTTGAGCGTTTTTATCAAGAATGGATGTTGAATTTTGTCAAATGCTTTTTTGCGGCTTTATTGAGATGACCTTGTGATTTTTATCCTTCATTTTGTTACTGTACTATATTATACTGATTGGTTTACAGATGTTGAACCATCCTTGCACCCCTGGAATCAATCCCACTTGATTGTGACGTATGATCCTTTTAATGTATTGTTGAATTCAACTTGCTAATATTTTTTTGAGGATTTTTGCATCCATGTTCTTTAGGACCATTGGCCTGTATTTTTCTTTTCTTGTGACATCCTTGTCTTATTTTGGTAACAGGGTAATGCTAGCCTCATAAAATGAGATTAGAAGCATTCCCTCTTTTTCTACTTTTTGGAAGAGTTTAAGAAGAATTGGCATTAATTCCTCTTTGAATGTTTGATAGGAATTCAGTGTGGTGATCTGGTCCTAAACTTTCATTTGTTGGGTTTTTTGATAACTAATGCAACCTCCTTATGAGTAATCTGTTTATTCGAATTTTCTGTTTTTTCATGATTTAACATTGCTGGGTTATGTTTCTAGGAATTTATTCATTTCTTCTAGGTTGTCAAATTTGTTGGTAGGGAAATTCTATATTTGATTAAATTAAGCTAAAGGTGAATTAGAGATGAACTATGGTTTGTGATTGATAAAAATACTGCAGTTCCGCTATTTAAAAAAAAAAGGAAAAAATGTTGAAAACTTCTCTTAGTTAAAAAAGAATTGTTTGAAGATGATGGAGCTCTAGAAGATGTTTGGAGTACTGTCTGCTCACCATTCCTGTGACTGAAACAAAGTCAGCAAGAGATTTTTCAGCCGCTGAAAATACTTGCTCAGTAATCCACTCACAACGCAACAATGGTGACATGATTCATTTTATTTGTTAAGATCAGACTTCAAAAGATTCAATAACATCATTGGATTTAAACTTTTTTATCTTAAGATTTTATTTATTTACTTGACAGACAGAGATCACAAGTAGGCAGAGAAGCAGGCAGAGAGAGAGGAGGAAGCAGGCTCCCTGCCAAGCAGAGAGCCTGATGCGGGGCTCGATTCCAAGACTCTGGGATCATGACCTAAGCTGAAGGCAAAGGCTTTAACCCACTGAGCCACCCAGGCGCCCCTGGATTTAAATTTTGGGGGGATTAATTACATGCTTTTGATTTTAATGTGTTGTCTAGATTTTTTTTTCTGAATAACACTTTTGTTTTTTATTATTTTTTGAATAATACTTATTAATTTTATCTGTTAATAATTTATATTGGGATATTATATGCATTTTTATAAGGACATTTTTATTTGTTATTTTTGAGGTTTGGTTTAAATATATTAAAGTCTTTTTAAAACATTTGCTTTTTTAAATGAACTTTACTGCCTTAAAAAATATAAACCACTGTATAATTTTAATTTTAATTTGCATCTCCCTTATGATGAGCAAGTTTGAGAATTTTTTGATGTGTTTAAATACCATTTGCATTTTTTTCATGAAAACTCTGTTTATAACTTCTACCCATTTTTCTATTGACCTGTTAGTCTTTCTCTTACTGATTTTTCAGCATTTACTTTGCAATTCATATTGCAAATATATTCTCCTACTTTTGCCATTTTTATCTCTGCTTTATGAAATTCTTTTGCCATGCTGAAGTTGAAAAACATCATGTGTTATTCGTCAGGGTAAGTAACACTAGTTGCTGTGATATACAATCTAAATATTTCATTGGCTTACAACATGAGAGTTTATTGCTTAAACAGTCATTAAAACCAATAATGTTTTCTCAGAGTGCAGGGGGCACTGGTGGGGATTCTGAACCTTGTCATCCTTCAAAGGAATGACTCATGTGTGGGTCACTGAGGTTTTGTGTTGAAAATGGCAGTGTTGTAAGATGGAAGGAGTCTGGTTTCTGGGGGTTCAAGCCTTCAATCTCCAGCTGCTCCAGGCTTTTCGAACTCTGATTTCCATCTTGTCCTCTCAGTGGGACACTGGCCCTGTCTGGAGTTCCTCTCCTTACACCTGTGTTTGGGAAAGTGCTTCCAGGCAGAAACAGGACCAACGTAGAGCTTACTTTGTTTGTCTACTCTCAGGGATCATAGTCCGGAGCTGGCTGTTGTCCAACCCCTGAAAACAGTTGTTCCACATACTTTGTGCAGTTTCTTAGTTAGTCATGGAGGGAAGTTAAGTTTGGTCTTTCTTATTTTGTCCTGTCTGGGCTGTGCCAGCTTAAGATATTTTTAAATATTAAGATTTCATTTGTAATTAGAATTAGATTTCCCACAAGTTGTCTGAGGGTTGAATCTAAAAAGTAAATAAATAAATAAACCACAGTGAAGTATTATTTAATCATATTAAAAAGTTATGTAAACTTTACTCACTGTAGAACTGGAATGTGGTTCTATCCACAAGCCACATAGAATGAAATGGAAATGTAATGTTGTGCCACTTAAAACTCTGTGGGTCAAAGGAGACTTTTCCAAGCACCTCATTGTAATTATATGTGAATTTCTTTTCTTTTTTTTTTTTTAAGATTTTATTAATTTGACAGAGAGAAATCACAAGCAGACAGAGAGGCAGCCAGAGAGAGAGAGAGATGGGGAAGCAGGCTCCCTGCTGAGCAGAGAGCCCGATGCGGGACTCGATCCCAGGACCCCGAGATCATGACCTGACCAAAGGCAGCGGCTTAACCCACTGAGCCACCCAGGCGCCCTATATGTGAATTTCTTTCGAGCATTATCTATTTCCCCGGTCATAGTCAGATGTAAAAATTTTTGCATAAGGATATTTTTTTCCTGTGATTTTTTCCCTCTGTCTTGCTGGAATAATGTTGGGGGACAACTCCATGACATTTCTTATATGGATTGTGACAGCCTTTCCAACACAATCTTTTCAAGGCCATTTGTATGGCAAGTTTAGTGTCTTCCTCTGGGATAGAGGGCGGATTTGTTTCCTGACAAGGATAATGATGATAATGATGTGTTCCTCTAAGGGAGAGTTGGTCAGTTTTACTTACAGCCCCTTGGACGACCAGAGATTTCCTAAGGTCAGGGTCACCTTGAGGCAAAACCATTGTCATGCACTGCACCCACCTGGGCTGCCCTGCATCAGCCCCATAGGACTGGGGGGCAGATGCCTAGTAGGGCCTAGTGTACCATGAGTAACAAAGTCACTTTTCTGTCAGCAGCTACAAAACTGGAAAACCAGCTTGTAAGCAGAGTGAAATCCCAGACTTCTGCCTGTTCTTGACAAGTCACTTTGCAATTTTCTTGCCATGGAAGTTACACAAATGGTAAGATTCGTGTCTGAACATATTTTGCTTTGTCTTCACATTTGATTGTTGTTTTGGTTGAGTGAAGAATTCCAGGACCAAAATACTTTTTTTTCCTCGGAACTTTGAATGAATTGTTTCACTTGTGTCTAACATACAGTGTTTCTAATTAGAGGATTGATGTTAAGTCTGTTCGCTTTCCTTTTTAGAGATGTGCCATTCTTTCTAGAGATCTCTGACTATGAGGCTTTTACTTGTTCTCACCAGCCTTGCTTGGTCTGTGGTGATTCCAGTCTGAAGAGTCTCCTTGTTTTGTTTTTAAATTTCCAGAATTTTCTTTCTGTATTTCTTTATTTCCTCTCCTCCTCTGTTTTTCTGTTTTTCCTAATTGGAAATCTTGGCTATATTTTGGATTTCCTTCACTGCCTTTCATGGCTTTTGACTTTAATTTTTAATCTCTTTGTTTTCTGGTCAATATTATATTTCCTTCATGTTGCCTTCCAGATTAATAATTTACTCTCCAAGTTTTGTCCAATTTTTTAAAAATTCAATTTCTTTACTAGTCAGAGAGAGAGAGTGAGAGAGAACAAGCAGGGGAAGCAGCTGGCAGAGGGAGAAGCAGTCTTCCCACTGAGCAGGGAGCTTGAGGTGGGACTTGATCCCACGTCCCTGGGATCATTCCCTGAGGCAAAGGCAGACTCCCAAATGACAGAGCCACCCAGCTGTCCAATTTTTAACTTCAGCACATCATCTACCAATCTGTGTATGTATGGATGTGTTTTAAGCAATCGTATTGTTTTTATTTTCAAGTTCACTTTATTCAGATGTCTTCTATTCAGAATCCAATTACTTCTCATTCACTTCAATATACAGATCTCAGCCACAATCGTGCCTCAACTGGGCTGTAAAATAACCTCCTAACTTGCATCCCTTGCCCTTCCTGTTGCCCTTCCAGTCTGTTCCTCCATACTGGAGCCAGAGTGATTTCTTTTTAATGTTATCACATCATTTCATTTCTCCGCTCAGAATACTCTCATGGCTTTTCATCTCATTCAGAATACAGTTCAGTCTTCACCATGGTCCACAAAGTCTCGTCTGATCTACTACTTCTTTGTCACTTCCTCTGTGTGTCATCCCTCTTTTTTTTTTTAAAGATTTTATTAATTTATTTGACAGAGATCACAAGTAGGCAGAGAGACAGGCAAAGAGAGAGGAGGAAGCAGGCTCCCCGCTGAGCAGAGAGCCCGATGCGGGGCTTGATCCCAGGACCCTGAGACCATGACCTGAGCCAAAGGCAGAGGCTTTAACCCATTTAGCCACCCAGGCACCCCCTGTGTGTCATCCCTCTTCACTCAATCCCCACTACACTGTCTCCCCAGGGCAATGGTCCCTGCTCTTCCCTCTGCTCAGCACATGCTTCCTGCAGATATCTGTGTGACTTGCTTCCTCAATTCATTCAGATCTCAGGGAGGTCTTTCTGAGTCCCCTGCTATGTGTGTATATGCACCACTCCCCCCAATTCATATGGGTGAATCCCTATGTGGTGGTTTCACGAGAGGACACTTTGGGAGGTGGTTAGATCATAAGATGGTGCCCTCATGAATGGCATTAGTATGCTTATTAAAGAGGCTCTGGAGCACTCCTTCCCACTTTCACCCTGTGCGCTTAGAAAGAAGACAGCCACCTGAACCAGGAAACACATCTCACCTAACACCTAAAACTCTCACACCTGATCTTGGACTTCTCAACCTCCAGAACTATGAGGCACAAGTATTTGTTGTCCATGAGTCACTGAATCTGTGTCGTTTGGCTATGGCACAGCCCAAATGGGCAAGGACAACTTCCATTTAAGACCCCAGCCCTATTGCTTACTCCCTTACTCTATCCTCTGCTTTCTTTTTCTCCATATTATTTCATTTCCATGTGACATATGTTATCTATTGATTGATTGATTGATTTCCTATGTGGCCTGTGTAAGTTCTAAGAGGGCAGGGGTTTTTGTCCCTGGTGGGGTTGGCTAATCCTCAGCATCTAGAATATTGCCTGGCATAGGGTAGGCACTGATACCTATTTGTCAAATTAGTGATTGAATAAATAAGCAAATAACCTCTTCTCAACCCTAATATCCTCCAGATCGGAACTTCTCTGAGACAATTTCTAAGGTTCTATTCTGCTTATTAAGCCAACTCTGGGCCCCTGATAGTACACTTATGGTTACACAATTTTTTTTAACATTTTATTTATTTATTTGAGAGAGAGAGCACGAGCAGGTGATGGAGCAGAGGGAGAGGGAGAAGGGGAAGCAAACTTCCCACTGAGCAGGGAGCCCCATGCAGGGGTCAATCCCAGGACCCCAGGATCATGACCCAAGCAGAAGACAGATGCTTCACTGACTGAGCCACTCAGGTACCTGTATGTTGTACAGTTTTAAAAATGTGTTTTAAGTAATTTCATAGAGACCTTGGGTAGGCAGAGACATAGATATAAGTGTTCTGTCTGCCATCTTTAATGAGAAGCCTCTCCATATAATTCTCAGATCTGATCATTTTATTCTAAATTCTCCAATCTGTCCATTTGACTCTTTACTCAAGGAGATCTTCAGGTAATAAAAGTTGTTGAATAGGATTTCAATAATGTTGTTGGGTAGAATCTGTTTCCCTTCACAAGTATTCTTTGTTTCCTTTCCTGAGCTTTCAGGATGAAGAACATCCAAAAAACAAACAAACAAACAAACAAACAAACAAAAAAACCCAAACAGCAACATCTATCTGTCTTTCTGTCTTGAGACAATGTGTTTCTAGTCTCTGCCATACCAGCATCATCTAAACACCACCAAACCTTTAAATTTTAACTACTTGGGGGTATTTTCTGCTTTTGTCTTATATTTTTGTTCTAAGTGGCATTTGAAGAGAACCATGACTAGTTTACAGGAGGAAAATATGGATTCATTTTGTGTTCATTTATTTTTGTTTTCTTGTATTTATCTTAGTTTGATATTCTTTGAAGTTTGGATTAACTATGTCCTCTGAATGCTGGGATTTCTACCAGATGATCTATTTAATTAACCCACAATCCTTTATAGAACATTTTGAATGAATAAATCATACTAGAAATGAAACTGGCAAGTTAAAGGAGACTTTTCATATCAAGAGTTTGGGGGCTAAAATTATTTTTCAGTCTAAAAATAACATTCCAAAATATTTACGCCTGCTGTTGGTTATCTGAGGTTTTACAGTCTTCCAAAGCAGTGCGGGAAAATATGATCCAAAAAGGAAGACAGAACCTGGAGAAAAGTCTCAAGCTTGATAAACAGTATTTAGAATAACTCTGTAGTCTTTTAAGTGATTGAAGTACAAAGTTAAGTGAACTTAATCTACAAATACTTTTGGATAGTTATTTATTTAGCACAAAAAAGAATATATTTTAAAGAATGCATTTGTTTTCCAATACTTTTTTTTTTTTTAATCCGTACAGACCTAAATGAGATGGTACACTCTGAATTAGAATGAACTATTCTGGATTACTATCAAATATATGGAGATGCTGAAATCTCTTCTTAGATTTAAGTAATGGTATAGTACAAAATTCTGCTAAAGAGCTATCATACCTAAGGAATAATTTCCACTTCGTTCTTCCATCTTTGTGAATTTTTTTCCTGCATGAGCATATTATTCTCTAATGAGGACATATATTACCATTTTTGTCTGTTCTTACCTGAAGGCTGTTAAAATCAACTGAGCTACTTTAATTACTTAGTTAAGAGAAAATACCCTAATTGGAAAGCATCCTCCTTCTGCAGCCAATTTCAGAATTTAGAGCTTCCTAACTGCAGCTTGGAAGAAATTCACCAAAAAACCTCAAGGTGCTAATTATAAGGCTATATAATTTACATAGATTTAGATGTGCATTTCAGTTATTTTTGTGAATTGTGTAGAATCTAGTGCAAACTGATGAAGGTAATTACCAGGGTATTTGAGGACTCCCCCCGATCATCTACCTGAACACATCATTTATTTTTAAAACGTGTATTAGTTTATTCTAGTGAAAAGAATCTCAGATAGATAAAAACATTTCATTTAGTATTCATGAGACTATATGGAATAATTCTTCAACAGTGAGGATTGGAATCCATGCTTCTGGGCACAAAATCTCCTGAGGGAATCTTTAGAAAACACACAGTCCCAGGCCTACCTCTGAAGTTAGGGTTTAGTTATTCTAGAGAAGGATCTAGGCCTCTGTGTTCTCTCAAAGTCTCCTGGGTCATTCTACTGAGTAGTAGCTAGAACCAACAACAGAGCCCTGCTCTAAAGCCTATCTCATATCATTTTAAAAACCAATGTAACCATAGAGTAGTAATCGAGTTATTATAAACAAATTTCAGCAGGGGTAATGTTGTAAGCATTTTTAAAATTAATGAGTCCCCTGGAAAACCCTTAATTATAACTATCATGAAATCCAAATGGCCAACGCCTTCTTTCCTACCTCCCTCCCCTCCTTCCATGATCTTACAGTAGCATTCAAAATGATAAGGTCTTCCTAGCTATCTTATGTGACTAGGAAGAAATGTCTATAATTTTTAATATTACTTTTATATCTAATGCCTCTTTATGCAAAGTGGAAGTAAATTCCTCTCCATATTCACATGCATGAAACACGTGCAATTTTATTTCTACACACAAAGGGTAGTGGTCCTTAGTATCAAGCTAATGAAACCTGGAATACTAAGGGCTTCCAAGCTGTGTCTTTTCACCCTTTTATCATTACATTGACTGTCTCTGACTAGAGTGGTCTGTAGTCTGTGATACTACCTGGTACTAATCACATGGTCAAATTTTTCAATATTAATGTTTCTTATCACTAGTCAATAAACTATCAAATACAAGGACATACCTGCTCCATTCCAGGAAGGCTGGGAGCTCTGAGGCCCACCAGGGAACACATTTAATTGTCTGTCACTCTGAAAAGCATATTTGAAGCATTTTTATTTTAGGTTATGTAATATGGATGTATCTAGATCTAACCAAGAAAAAAATGTACTAAGAAGTTCATTAGAACTGGAGCTTCTAGGAAATAGACATATTCAGGGGAATCACAGCATACTCACTCTATTGACACGATGTACTTGTATTTTCCAAAGCCATGGGCAGGAGTCCACTGATGATGGTCGGGAACTGATCTTCAAATTCAAGAAACATGCATAAAAAGAAATCATGAAATTACACACAGGTCTTTTGACAAAGATAAAATATCTAACCCTCTCAGGTAAATAAAAGTTGATTTTTCTGGTAAAGGAAACCAAAATTATGGAATGAGCAAAACCCATGCATATCATAGCACTTTGAAAACCTTAGAGACAGGTTAAATCAAACTATATAGTCATTGAGAAATTATTCTAGGATAGTAATTTTTTGAGAGAGTTCAGATGTTCTTCTAATATTCCTATTTTTGCTCTTAAAATTATGCCTAACGTTTTCTCCACAAATGAAGGAACATAGTAAAGTAGTTCTGGCCCCCACTTGTAAGCAACCGTTAGTGGATGGCATCTAGTCAGCGCCAGGTGGCTGACTGTACCCAGAGTAGTTTATTTTGCCAGCAGTGGACTGCTTTTCTGCATGACCATTTGGGTACCAAATTTTGCATCTGTAAGTGGAAAAATTATTAATATAACTTGGAAGTTAATGCGGAAGTTAAAATTAACCCTAAGTGTAGAAACTGAAATCTTTAAAAATCTGGATATACATTCCTATCTCACTCTCACAGATATAAAATTATTGAAGACAAAACGTGTGCATAAAAGCTCTCTGAATGTCATCGTTACATACAGGTGACACCAATACACCAGTGACCTTTGAGGAGTGCTTTTGTAGCAGCTGAATCAACTTGTCATTTTATGCAGCAATTCCTGAGGCAGGGGCCGTGGAATTTTAAAACGTCTTACATGGGAAACAAAAGGTAAGGAAGAAAAGGGGGAGAGGGGGTCTGGTCATGTAAGTTTGGGAAATCCTGTCTTAGAGTTCTAAAACACAGGGCTTTTAAATCCTTTTAATGAGCAACTATTCTTTGTGGATCTCCAAGAGGGCATCAGAATATGCAGCCTTTCCCAAGCGTGTGGGATCTTGTGGGGCCTACAGAAATGCTGATATAATTAATCAAAACCACACATTTGTTAAGATAATTTCCATTCCCGCATCCATGTTATCATAGTAATTGCTTTTAACTTATACCACAAGCTTGCCTGCATTCCAGGAGTAATACGGATTTTACTTATCTCCTAAGTGTATATGCAAAGACAGTTGGAGTGGTTTAAAGCAAACAGCTAATTTCTCCAGACATTTTTCTGGAAGCTGGTACTACCCCCATTTGGACACAGTACATAGGATCTAGGAGTGAGGAGGCTATGTGAGGCGGGTCCCGTGAAGTCTGGGGAGCCTTCCTGGAGACAGACTTGAGCCTGTTTATCTACCTTGCTTCAGGTAGCCACTTCTATGCCCAGTGTTTTACAGTCTTGCTCTTAATAAGTCTCACTAGATACTTAAAGCATCTATAATTGTAACATAGCACTTTGGATAGCACCTACTGAAATTCATTCTCAGACAGACACTGGTTAATTTCCCATTTATTCAGCCAAAGGATTTTTCTGTCCTATTAACCACTCTCAAATACATACGGAATTCAGTTGTTACCTGCACTGCTTCTAGCTCCTGCAGAAGACGAAGTTCCCCTTGTCCTCAGCAATCCGAGACCCCAGAGCTGATAGGGCGAGGGTGATCCCAAGGGCGGACACAGAAGGACTTCCTCACATAAAGCTCCCTGGAGGTAAATGGGTAATGACCTCTTGGGATATCCTCATGTCATTTAAAACCTCAGTTTCACTGGGGTGTCTATGTGGCTCAGTCAGTCAGTGGCACACTCAGTCTATATGTGTGTGCCTTTGGTGCAGGTCATGACCCCAGGGTCCTGGGATCGAGCCCCACATCAGGCTCCCTGCTCAGCGGGGAGGCTGCATCTTCCTCTCCTTCTGCCCCTCCCCCCTGCTTATGCTCTCTCTCTGTCTCCCCCAAATAAATCAATAAAATCTTTTAAAAAATCAATTTTATGGAGACATGATCTACATACAATAAATGCACTCCCTTCACCTGCTTTTGGCAAGTCATTCATCCGTGTAATCACCAACACCATTAAGGTGTAGAACAGTGTTCCCCTTTGTCGTAAATCTCTTCAAGCCCTGGCCCATAGTAATAACTGATCTGTTTTCTCTCCCTATAATTTTGCCTTTTCCAGAATATCTGAGAAACACAATAACATGGTATGTACTCGTTTTGTGTCCGGCTTCTTTTGCTTCATGTATTTTTAAAATTTGGAGGCTCACTAATGTTGTTGTTTATTTTAGCAGGCCATCCACTCCTAGTGCTGAGTAGTGTTCTGTGGCAGGAATATACTATAATTTATTTATCTACTGATCTCTTCACAGACATTTGGGTTGTTTCCAGCTTAGGGCTATTGTGAATAATGTTGCTGTGAACACTAGAGTTCAAACCTTTGTGCTAATATATGTTTTCAGTTCTTTGGGTTGGATGTGAAGGAGTAGATTGCCAGGGATTCATGATTAAAAGTCACCAATTTTTTTTAAATCGCCAATTTCATGAAATTGTACCTCCTCACATTGCCATTAGCAACACATGAGTTCCAGTTGCTTCCTGGAGCAACTATGAATAAACAATCTTTATTAATACTTACTATTGTTAATTTTTCTGTTTTAGTTTGCATCTTCTGATGACTACATTAGAATTTTGCATTGCTTTAATAACATTATTCTCATTTCATTTTTACCAAAATTTACTTTTAAATGTTGAAAGTTAAGGAAAATTCATGGGGAGGAAATCTCATGAGCTCACATGTATTTTAGTTCAAAAAAAAAAAAAAAGACCCTCTTAAATACACAGAACTCTAGAGAAGCCCTGTTGCCATCTTTTGTTAGAAATTGTGGCCCTGTCACCAGATAGAATTTCTGACTGCCTACTACAAGTGCAAGGGCCTTCCCTAATCACAAGGAGGGAAATACTGTTTGGAGGAGAAACAACATTTTATTTCACCAGAGTCTGGCTATCTTTGGTGAGCAAGTGTGGGAGACTGACAGGCCCCTACCCAATGTCAATCTCATCTTCTTTGTAAGACAAGCCTGCTTTTATTCAGGCTAGGGATGTGTCCAAATGAGACTATATTTCCCAGATTCTTTATAGCAAAGTGTAGTGTTGTAACAAGCCCTGAAGGAGTAAGATGAAATGTTGGATGGGACATCCAAGAAGGGTGCTTAGAGGAAGCTATACTAGGAAGTATATTCCTCCTTCCTCCATCTGCCTTCTCACTACTTGGATGGCAGATGTGATGGCTGAAGCTTCAGCAGCCTTGTAACGCCCTTGAGGGCAGAAGTGATAACCTAAAGATGAAGAGAGAAGCAGAAAGAAGCAACCGGGGTCTGTAAGGAATTTGCGGAGCTGCCTTTCTGGTCCCATTCAGCGAACTCAACTTCCGTGACGTGAGAAGAGTTTTAGGAGAGAACGATGCTTATAGAACTGTTATTGGGGGTTTTCTTTTTTTCTTCAACCCAAACTAATCTTTAGGGCCACTAACAACAGAGTTCAAGGCATGGACTCTTCTGCCAGCGACATTGCCCCTAAACCTCCTCAAGAAGTACAGCCACCAGGAAGGGGGGCGGGGGGACGAACGCCAGCAGGAGTCCCCGAAGACAGCCAGCAGCAAGAGGCTCCTGGAGCACAGTAGGGAGGTCCTGATTTGCGGGCTCATCTTGCTTATTCTAGCAGAGCACTCTTTTTCAGATAGTACACTGTTCATGAACACTCTGGCCATCTGAAAACCAACCGATTCATCAGACTTATTGGCAAAATCCATCCAGGCAATCAGGTGTAAAGATCACAGTATGGGGGGTGGGGTGGAAATAGAGTATCAAAAAAACAATCAAGAAATTGGAGTTCCAAAAAAATAAATAAATAATAGAAAGAAAGGAGGGAAGAAAGAGAAAGGGAGGAAAAAACGGAAAGGAAATTGGAGTTCCAGTACTATTCTCATCTCTAACTGACTTTGGGGAAATTGTTTATATTTTCTGAGTGTTGAGTGAATAACTCCATCACTAGCAGGATATTAGACATGTTGCTCTCTCATTGTGATCCTTTTGTCTCCAGTGATGGTCCAGCTGTGACTCAAGGTGAAGGTGACTGGAAAGATATTGGTAGAGTCATAGGAAGAAGACAAAAACACGTTAGAAGTATTATTTTATATAATATCCTATGCTTATTAGGTGTCATTTTTCATAATATTACATACTAAGGCAATGTCAGGCTGGAGAAAGGAAACACAAACAGGCTTTTTTAGAACTGATTCTCTTCCAGGAGAATGGCGGTCATGAAGTAGCCATAATGCCAATGTCTTCTTTTTCACCTTCGGGATTTTTGTGTCTTATACAGACATAGCATAGTGGCTGGGTTCGAGTGTGGGAAAGGGCAGAGTTCTTCACCCCTCCTTGTGTGTATGCTCAGACTATCCTGCTCTTGCCTCTGTCAGCCCAGCTGGTAACCCTAAAATCTACCTATCTCCCAGCTGACCACAGACACACAAGTGAGCCCAGTCAAGACCAGAAGAGCCCCCTAGATGAGCTCAAACCACTGACCTGCAGAATCATAAGGCTGCATAAGTGGTGGATGGTTGAAGCCACTAATTTCTGGGATTGCTTGTTATTCACCACAAACCAACTGATACTTATTCCTGTGAATGTTTGAAACCAAATTTCCTTATGTGTCTTTTTTTTCCCTTCCTCCAATATGGAAAAAAAATAAGAAGGAAGAGGCTTTTCAGTATATTTCTACCCAGTAATCTATCATACCTGGACCAACAAAACAAGAACAAGGATGGAAGGCTCTTCTATTTTCATCTTAAGTCCATCAGATTGAATGTTTTAATTTTATTGTTCTGAAGCAAGTACCTTAACATCACTGTATTTCTCCTTTATTTGTAAGTGAAGTTTTATTATTTTTTTAAGGCCCTGATACGCGTTGCCACAGCATCCTTGTCCAAAGGAAACCTTTAGTGCTTTGGGTCTCAGGATAAATCATTATACCCCTCACCCCTGACCCAGGAATATGGATTGTCTTCAGCCATCCCATCCCCAGGAAGGAGCTTCTGATGTGAACTCACCTTCAATATAGGAAAATAGCAGACTTGCTTTTATTTTCAAGCTTCACCGTGTCTTATTGAAATATGCTTGTCTTTCCATGAAGTTCTTGAGGTTTTTGTGGGTAAGTGCAGGTGTTGGCCAATTAAATAATTTGCTTTCTCATGCTCCACCTCATCAAGCAGAAAATTGACAGTGGTTGTGGGGGGCTGGTATTACAAGGAGCCAGATTAGGGGCCCTCTCCATGATGTAGACTTAATGATGCTATGAAAACTCCTCTCTCTCAAGTTATCTGTCCCATGCCTGTCACCATGCCTGGATTCACTCCATTAGCTCCTTGTTTCTTCTGATCTTCAAGGTTTTTTGATGTTTAAAAGTTCCTCATTAAGTTAACTCTCCCTGCTAGCATCACTTAGCACATCAGCAGGAAGGAGCTGAGGGCCGCTTAGGAGCAAGACTCTTTCTGAACAGGCTGTGGGCTAGGTCCTAACAGAAATGGTTAGAGCCATCTCAGGATTCTACCACGTTTTGGGGTACTCCCTTTTTAAACCTTCAACCTGTTTTTTGGAAGGCTCTGTTAATTCCTGGCTACTGCTTCCAAGCCTCTTTTATGTTCAGCAGATGACAATTTAGTTTTGTTCTTTGAGATGTTAGTGTTCCCTCATTATTACTTTACTTCACTGTTGAGATGGTGTTCCAGTCATAGGATTCCATAAGAATTCATCGAGGTCATCTTCTCTGATCCTCCTTTCATCCTGAATTTATAATCAATCAGGAAGTGAGGACCAAAGAGCAGGCTTGCCTTCCCTGGCTCTCAGACTCCCCACCAACTGCCTTGTACACACACACACACACACACACACACTCTCACAATATTAAGAATATTGGGGTTTAGAGGGGCCTAGGTTGGGATTTAAAGTGCAAGGAAAGGAAAGAAGGGGAAAAGGGAAAAAGAGGGAAAGGGAGAGAAAGAAAGAAGAAATGGAAGGAAGGAAGGAAAGAGGGAAGAAGCAAGGGAAGGAAGGAAGGAAAACCTACAATTTAATGGGGGAAAGGTAAAAGTAAAGATATTTGCCAAATCTTCAGATCCTCAAATCTGGTGGAACCCCTTGCTCTGGGTAGTCACAGCAGCTCACCCAGAGGTCAGGACAGGGTGGGATTTGTGCGGTAGCTACAAACTCCTCAGATTATGACAAATGGAGTAGTATTTTCCATTTCCTTTCCTTTATTTTAGGAATAGGAATATCAAGGGTCCGGGCAGAAAATTATGGAAGCGATTCTCCACACAAATCCTTAAAAACCACCGACAGTTTTTTCTTCCTCTGTCTAAAAGGGGTGGATGTCATTTTCTTTTAGGTCACTAACACCTTAGACCCACCCCCCCTTATTGGCTACTGTGGCAGCCTGAACACCCGTGGAGCCGGTCATGATGAAAAAGCTGAAAGGAGGAAACGCAACAGGATTTAAAGAAATCGTCTTAGTCTGGGTCTCCTGAAAGCAGAGCCTGAAATGAGGATTTGGTGCAGGTTAAGTTTACCTGGAGGTGGTCCCAGCAGAGAGGATTGAGGGAGCTGGAGAATAGGTCAGAGGGAGAAGAACCAATGAACAATGGGCTCATGTCATGACAGAGAGGCATGGGGGACTCAACCCTGTCAGGTCCCCAGGAGCATGTAGAAAACACATCAGAATTTCCCCTACCTGAAGGGCCTGAGGTGGGGTGGTTATGCACCTACCCTATCTGCCTCTGGGTTCCTCCAACACACACTGCTAGGCTGTACCTCAGACCCAGTGAGCCTCAGGCCTTGGGAGAAAGCTTAGAGGCCAAATGGCCTTCAGGCAGAGTGGCTGCGGGAGTTTTGCAGGGAGTGGCTGAGGTGGAAAGAGCCACATGCCGCAGAGCTGCTGAGGTCAGGCGGGTGAGGCTGGAGAGCTTCTGCCCCCTGGGTGGGCGCAGGTCACAGACAACATCGCCGATGCCCTCTTCCAACATGGAAGGTACAGATAGGCTCTGGGTTGGCATGGTATGAGAAAGAGAACAATTAGGACTTTGAAAACATATAAATAAATATCAAGTTAGAAAATGATTGTCCCAAAAATGCTCTTAGAGTTTGACCGTGTTGACAGATGCTGCTTAGAGCCTAGAGTCTAGCTCTGGCCTGGTGCCAAATCTCAGGGGCCACTCTGGCACTTCCCCACCCTCCACCCCTCACCCCTTCCACCGTGTCCTGGCCCCAGAGGCTGAGCTGCACTCACTGTCCTCCCCCAGGCCCTGTGCGGCTTCAGCCTGGGCCCTCAGAATTCTTGCTCCTCCAACCACCTCAACTCAGAGGTCTCTGCTTTCTCACCCTAGGAAGCCTCTGATCAAGTGAAGTTTTCCCTTCAGAGATGAAACAGCGAAGTTGTTAAACATACAAACTTATGCCAGACTGTCAGCTTCTAAGCCTACCTCTGCTGCCTACCAACCCTAGGGCCTGGCAACTCACACTGTTCCGGGTTCAGCCTCCATAGATGGGATTAATAATACAGGAGCCCCTACCTTGGGTGGTTGTTGCAAGAGTCAGCGAGTCTGTGTGTCCATAACACAATAGTTCTGGGCACTCGCAGAGAAACGGTCTACGTAGGGAAGCCCTTGTCAGGATTCCCTTGCGTTTTCCCGACTTGGTCTTGTCTCCCGGAGTCCCCGGTATTTCCACGTCTGTCTTAGCATTTAACTTGCTGTGTAGGGATTGTTTGCCTGCCTTTCTCCCTGTTAGGTTATGCACCCCTCGAGAAAAATCTGTCCTTTCTCTTTCTGTTACTCTTCAGAAGCTAACATAGTACAGATTTCCCTGCTATCTGAAAGCTGCCTTACACCATTTTGTTTTTACAAGACGCCTACGTTAATACCTGCTTCTGCTAATGAAAAAAAATCCGTAGAGGATTTTCACTTTTAGAATGTGGCATTTATGGGGTGCCTGGGTGGCTCAGTTGGTTAAGAGTCTGCCTTTGGCTCAGGTCATGATCTCAGGACCCTGGGATCAAGCCTCGCATCAAATAAATAAATAAAATTAAAAAAAAAAAAAAAAGCAAGTGGCAGTTGCTTCCATACTTGATGCTATCTGGATACCACTGGAATGCTATACTTTCTGATGGGAGGAAACCCGCTACTTAACACATGGTAGGTCCTCTAAAATATTGTTTGAATGAATGATCCAATGATTTCATGATAGTTCCAGAATAATGCCCAAATTTTTTGGCATGGCATTCGGGCTCCTTCAGAACAGGTTTGCAATGCCACTTTTTACTCCCCTCCCTTCTCACCACCCCTCATGTTCCGTCCCCTCTGGTGCCACATGCCATTTGCTGCCCCATTCTGTCCATGCCCTTCCCATTCCCACATAAAATGTCCCTCCCACCTGACTGTGCTGGGTGGGTTTCTTTACTTTCTAGGGTCTTCCTGGAACATCACCACCTCTGTGAGTTCCTCCAGACGACTCCAACTCCCCTGTCAGAAGAGATTGCCGTCTTTTGAAGTGTTCTCCTAGTTCTTTGTTCTTCAGTACACTGCTTGTGAAAATAAATTGCGGTTGGTCACATGCGTGTCTCTCTTGCTCCCTCCTTTAGTTTGTCAGAGCCTCCTGGAATGAGAGCCCCTAGGCTGCCAGATATTCAATAAATATTTGTGGAAGGTTAATGCCTATGACTTCGCTGCTTTCAGTGATGTTTAGATTTCTGTCTGCCACATCTACTCAGGGTTCAGTAGGTTACTTCTCCTGGCCAAGCTAATCAAAGGCATTCAACGATGCTAACTAGGTGGTCTGTGCTTAGAGGAGTCACAGACCATTAAATTTCATCCTCAGTGTTCACAGAGCTCTTGAATAAGCCAGGCCTTTGCAGGGAGTTCCTTTTGTTGTTGTTCTTGTCTTCTTTGTCCTGTCCCCACAGACTTGAGCCAATGGATCTGAAATAAATGTACAGGCTTGACATGTGCTAGAAACCAACATGTTAGCCATCCTATTTGAAGTTTTCCTTGACTTAGTTCAATTTATTGATTTCTTTATTTCTGAAAAAAAATTGTAATTTTATTTTCACTAACTTCAAACTGATGTTTTTTATCTTATTCCCATTGGAACGCAGATGACAAACCACTCCCTGGAATATTAGCAGTGAAGTTGCCAAAATAAATGATAGTTATTTTATATCACATGACACCTGTGACAGGTAGCACTTATGCTGATCACTACCATGAAATTATAGGAGGTGGTGGTTCGTTGGTCCAAATGTTTTTTCTGTGTTGGAGTTTTTCCTCCTTCTTTTTATCCAGGAGGAGATTTTGACATTTAAGAAGTTGTAGGTTCCTGCAGGTAATTCTTTCTTTGTTTTATGGATGGATTCTAAAACTGCCTTATAAAACTAAATAGTTCAGTAGTCTCCGATTGATATTAACCTGAGAGTTTTTGTCTTTGTGGGGATACAGGCACTGGTATTTAAAGCCAGTTTAGGGGACTAGAAATGAAGAGGAAAAATGAATAAACATTTCCTAATAAAGGAACACCAAATGGGACCACTGAACTCTGTTATCTACCTATCATACTCAGTCATCGTGGGTCACAGACCAGAACACCCAACAGTTCTTAAAGACTCTGTTCCCAAGCCCCTGTCTCTCTTGACTTTAATGTGTCCCCCTCCTCCATCAAAGCCAAAATTCTGCATCAAAGTGTTTTCAGGATGGATGCAATTTTCTTGATTGGGTTTAGTCACATGAAACCAGAAGAGAAATAAGTAATCCTCTTTCACGTTCTCTGCGGCCTAATTATTTTCAGACGTGTCTCAGAACTAATCGCCAAAACTATGTATGACACACATTCACACAGACACATGGAGAAGACATTGCTTCCATAAGATACTGAAGTTTAAAAAGAAAGACATTTAATGCAAAAATAAAAAATAAGATACTAAAATATAAGCCTACACTTTTGTGCCTGGTAATCCAAAACTATGTCTTTTTTAAATGTTAGAGCTTTGTCCTAAGAAGTATAATGTGGATTTGTGGATTTAAATGTTTGCTTTGCATATCTATGTATGTTAAATTAACAAGTCTTAACCTCAAGTATAAAAATGAGAAACTTACTATAATTTAAAACTAATATTCGTGGGGCACCTGGGTGGCTCAGTGGGTTAAAGCCTCTGCTTTTGGCTCAGGTCATGATCTCAGGATTCTGAGATCGAGTCCTGCATCGGGCTCTCTGCTCAGCGGGGAGCCTGCTTCTCTCTCTTTCTGCCTGTCTCTCTGCCTACTTGTGATCTCTCTCTCTGTCAAATAAATGAGTAAAATCTTTTAAAAAAGATTTTAAAAAACCTAATGTTCACAACATGAAATAGATGGATGCAAGATTTGTTTTGAGGACAGCGTCAACCGTGCATAAGGACCAGAGCACCACCATGCTCTGTGGACGTCCAAAGAGGTCTGTACATGCAGTAACCTTCCAGATGACCTTCCAGGGGTATCATTATCATAGAAAATAACACTTTCTTTTAAATGGTCTCATGGTAACAATAGGCTATATTTCTGTAGTGCTGGCTGTCTAGAGATAGCTACTATGTGGTTGCATTTAAATCCTTCCTAAATACCACTAGGGAAAGGTTATTTTCATATTATAGATGAGGAAACAGAGGTTTAGAGATATTTTCAGTAACTTGCCCGAGATTATACACTGGTGAACAAGTTTGAACTCAGATGTGTCCAGTTCCAACACTCATGCAGGCACCAATATTTTACCGTACTATCTCCTCCTATAATTGTTTCCTCTTATGTAGCACCTTACCTTCCAATTTCCAGACCCTCTGTGCAAAGCTCGACCAGTATATAAAGAGAGATGGCTTAAAGAATATTCAGTGGGGTGTGAACTTAATGAAACAAATGTATTTTATCTTTGATACTATTATTTAAAGAAAAAATCTGAGGGACAACCTTAAATGGGTCTATCCAAAATATTTCTATTGCTATGACTTATATTACTAAACCCTTCTGTTACCATATATGGACTAGTACCATAATCTTCTAAGGGATTTCTCTGTCTCAGTCACTTTATCTTGATCTGTTACGTATGCTGTCTCCAGAAAAATCTTCGCAAAATGTGATGCTCTTCCCTTCGAAAACCTAGGGTTTCGAATTCAAAGTTCAGATCTCTTATCACTGTGAATAATTAGAATATGTTGTTTATACTACTCATGTTATACTTAACTTATACCATCTTGTGATTCATTAATGTACAGAGTGTACGCATTTTTTATTTCCTTATGAAACACAAGCTTTAAGAGCTGAGCCTTTAATTCTGTAGCCAAAGTAACCCCTTCGCAAATAATTATCAAATTTGGAATTTTTCACCAAGCAGCAGAAAACACACTATTTTTGTTCCATGGCTGGCTCACTAAAGGCTCAACTCAGCCTCAAAAGGCTCAAAAACCCATCATCATCCCATCTTGGTACCCAGATTTCCCTCCCTCCCTTGTTTCAATCCTTTATTCCTTGGGCTCTTCTTTCATGATCCCTTGGCCATTGAATTCTATCTCTGACCCTGATAGACCTGATGGCACATTTGATCTCCAAGTATGATTCTCTAACTCTGATTCTTGGCATCCTGCTTGGGACCGTCATTATCAACACGTTGTAACTTGTGCCAATAATTACAGGTAATCCTTCTGTCGCAATCTGGCCTGCGGAATTACCACCACCTGGGCCAGCCCCCTCCCCCCTGCCCCAACCCCTGCCAGAGAACATAAATCAAGCCCATTGTCCAAAATACTTAAAATAGTGTCATCCAAAATACTTATAGGATGTGTCATCTACTGAGTACTGAGAGCATTAATGGAAAGAAAATCACTGGGCTTCTTAGACAACAAAGTACGGGCTGATGAGAATGCCTTAGAAAGGCATGCCTTCTTGAGCGGAAAGCAGATACATGAAAAGTGGGACTTATAGTGTAATAGAAAGATCATTAGCTTTCGAGTGGAAATGCAAAGACTGCATCTCTAGTACTGTGGGAGGCAGGGCTAGCTGATGTATGCACCTCTAGGGCTGTGCAAAGTGTCCCATGAGATAGTATGTGTGAAAGCTCTCTGCCAACTGTACATATTATGAGATAGAACTAAAAGACCTAAACCTTCCTCTGTTACTGTTTCTCATGTGGGCAATGAGGATGTTAGACTGGCGTACTGCAGATCCTTGTAGTGCTAAAGGAGATAAGCTTATTATGTGTCTTGGGGTCTGAGATCTACCAACCCTGTTTCTTCACACAGAGACAGTCTTAAGGTTATTCCTCCCCTTTGGAGGATTCACAAATGCAGTGACCAGGGCAAGAGGTCACCTGACCTGTTTGAAGTCACAGAGCCAAAAGCCAGGGCTCAGTATTACCCATTTCCTCCTCAGCTCCTGTGTCAGACCATGTTTATACCCCTGCCCTGATCTGCTGGATCCTAGGCCTCCACTGGGAGGCTTGCTTGGCTCCCACAGGAGCTCATAGTGTTCCCACAGTCCTGCAGCGCTGGGGCGGCCCCGTCATTGCCCCGTCATTGTCTCTGATGCCAGTGATCCTTCCAGGCGCTCCTGGGACACCATGGCCAGGTAGAAGCATGGTCCCTACTGTACCTGCCATTGTGGGAGCCACCACAGCTCCAGCACGTGGATCTCGCCTGGACCCAAGGCAGAGCTGGTCTCCAGCAGCTGCTGGAGGGGATAAGCCCCACAACTTGGAACTGCAAGGAAATAAGACCACATGGGAGCAATCTAGAGTTCAGGAAAAGCCGACCCATAAAATGTTTGCCTTTCTTTCTTTCTTTCTTTTTTTCTTTCTCTCTTTCTTTCTTTCCTTCCTTCCTTCCTTTCTTCTTTCTTTCTTTCAAGATATTATATATTTCTTCATGAGAAAGAAAGAGAGAGGGAGGCAGAGGCACAGGGAGAATCAGGCTCCCCATGGAACAGGGAGCCCAACACAGGACTCAATCCCAGGACCCCGGGATCACAACCTGAACTGAAGGCAGATGCTTAACCAACTGAAGCCGCACAGGCGCCCAGATGTTTGCCTTTCTTATCCCCGATGGACACAGAGACTTCAAACAACATCTTGTCTGTGTCCTATGCAACAGAGTGAGCAACTAGGCTTTTTTGAGAGGCTCCAGCTGATCCGGCTGTATACCACTTTGTACTCGCAGTCAGTCCTTCCTTCCTTGCATTCTTGTTGCCCTGAGATCGCACTCACGAATAGAACATTGGCACAAGAGCTTTGCCTTAGGCTCTGATTTTTAAAGATCTGGCCTAAAACAGATTCCTAACATGGAGACTTTCATCCTGCTACAATGTCTTTCTGGCAGGGGCATAGCAATGTTTCTGAGCATTTTCCTGTAAACGAAAAAAACAAAACAAAACCCAACCTTATTTTCAAGGTACGCTTTCTCATTATCATACATGTATTTGCCTTTGAAAAAATACTTGATGGTAGAATATGAAGTCAGTTAAGAATTTAACTGATGATCATTCAGTTAAAAAAATAAAAGCTATGATATTTTTCATTAAAATGATAGCACTCAGAGGCACCTGGGTGGCTCAGTGGGTTAAGGCCTCTGCCTTCCTCTAAGGTCATGATCTCAGGGTCCTGGGATCAAGCCCCGAATCAGGCTCTCTGCTCCGCGGGGAGCCTGCTTTCCTCTCTCTCTCTCTCTCTCTCTCTCCGCTTGCCTCTCTGCCTACTTGTGATCTTTGTCTGTCAAATAAATAAATAAAATCTTTTAAAAAAATGATAGCACTCAAACTGTCAAACAGTTATGTGTTTGGCATTCTTTTTGGAGACGCGGTTTAACTGAATAAAGGACACAGAAGGAGTGTGTTAGGTGGCGTCTAAAAGGTTCCTGCTCTGGTGTTTTTCGTTTTGGTTACATGCGGTTTAGAACATACAAACATTTAGTTATTCACGTTTTGTTTCTTACTGTCTTTGAAGGATTCACTATGCTTTGGGAAATTAAAAAGAGAGAAGAGAAGATGAAACGATGTCCGTGGTACCCACGGTTCCAGGAGCCGGGGAGCCAAGCGCGCTCCCGCACAGACAAATCTCAGCGTGCGCCCAGCAGCAGATTTCCGGGATCCCGCAGCGAACTGATTTCCACGGAGGCCTGAAAAGCCTGGGTGGGAAATGATTCAGTGGCAAAGTCTCAGGTTGCCAGGCCCAGGGACTATTTCTGATAGTGGATCTCAGAATATTAGGATCAAGAAGTTTGGGGGGATTGGGTTTGTTGGTTTTTTTTGTTTTGTTCTGTTTCTGGTTTTGTTTGCTTTTGTTTTTATTTTGCTTTTGGTTTTTTTGTTTTGTTTTAGGATTGAGTGCATTTTTATTCACTTTTTTACAATAAGTATATGTTACCCTTAAAATATTTTTATTGGTTCTCAGGAGCATGTACATTATCATCATTGGTTCTTACAAAGCCATTCTCTCTCTCTCCTTTAAAAATTAATTTTTTAAATTGAGATCTAATTGACAAATAACATTGTATTAGCTTTTTAAAAAACATCATATTTGTTTCAGATGAACAAAATAATAATTTGATATAGGGCGATATTGCAAAATGATCACCACAAGACTTTTAGATAACATCTATCACTACACAAAGCTACAATTTTTTTTTCAACTTGTGATGAAAACTTTTAAGATGTACTTTCTTAGCAACTTTCAAACATACAATATAGTATTGTTAGCTACACGCATGGTACTACCCATGACATCCCTAGGACTTATTTATCTTATAACTGGAAATTTGTACCTTTTGACCCCCTTCACCCATTTGACCTCCTTTACCCCCATCCAAAAGTGTCAGGACCGTGGAATTGTAAAACAGAGTCCAGCCTGAAAGCAGAGAATCTACTCGTGCGTAACACACGGCTCCAGCGAACATTTTGCGGAGACTCATTTGGTGGGAACAAATGCAGTTAAGGGTGAGATTTTCAGGGGCTGCTTAATCGCGTGTAGAGTCTTAGGTAGCTAAAAAGTACATGAATGGTTGATGAAGGGGTTGTAGTTCACATCTGAGTACTGAGGAATCACAATGTGAGAGACAAGGCATCCCCAGGGCTGGTATGCAGGCCCAAGGCACGTGCTTATCAGCAGGGAGACGGAACCAGGTGGGCAGAGTCATGAACACAGAGGAAAGTCTAGCTAACGCTCAGAGGCCCAGTTTCCTTTGCTGCACTTAATGGACTGTTTCAGCAAGAGAGAGATCATCCGAGACCCACATCATACAACGTCTACAGTGTTTGTATGGAAAGTTAAGTGTATACTTAAGTAGGATATTGTATATTCGAACTGTATACACTTTATTGTTAGGATTCCTTTAATCATTTTTCATTTCTCAATTAACCCTTTGGTCTAGTTCCCAGAGAAAGAATCTCTTTTGTAGGCACTGAATGACAGTCATTTGAAACAGGAAGACATAGCTGGTCATTGTACTCATTCTGCTCTGAGTTGAGGTCCACAGCAGGCCTGAGTGGAGGCCAAGAATAGGGCCCTTGGCCACGTGGGCTTTGGGGGAAAGGGGAAAAGAGTATAGGAATAGGGGTGCTATTTTCCTATCCAATGACACTAAGCAGGATAGCAGTCAGAACAAAGTTGTTTTTAGAAAGACTGCTGCAGCTAGTGGGGAAGACAGAGAAGTGCTTGGCACACACAGATGGGACAGATGACCATAGATGTACAGACATGGTGAGCACATTACCCAAAGGAGAAACCCATCACAAGGATCCAGCCAGGACTAAGCCATCAAGTGCCTTCTTTGTGAATATAGAGATCAAAAGAAGCCATGTAGAGAAAAGCTGAGATTTGTTTGATCAGAATGGTGGCATAGAGCGAGAAGAGGGTGTCTTATTGTACATGATCTGACAAGGTGATTTCACAACAGCTCCTGTTTTTGCATCTTTTTGATCTTTCTTCATTCTTTACTTTTTTTTTTTTTTTTTGAGATTAAAAAAAAATCTAAAAAAAAAAAAAAATCTGGCGTGCACATGCTTTCAGAATCACAGAGGAAGAGAATCTTCCAGGAGACTCTCTGCTGAGAGTGTGCACTGCCCAGGGGTTCTGTCCTATGACCCATGAGATCATGACCTAAGCTGAAAACAAGAGCTGGGCAATTAACCAACTGATCCACCCAGGCGTCCCATCTTTCTTCCTTCTTTAAAGAGCAACTGGTATGGAATCTCTTTTCAGGAAGTAATATCCCTTGTGAGAATGGTGCTCAAAGGGCTCCTGGATGGCTGGGTTGGTGAGGCACAAGACTCTTGATTTCGGCTCAGGCCGTGATCTCAGAGTCAGAAGATCGAGTCCCATGTGGGTCTCATGCTCAGTGTCAAGTCTGCTGGAGATTCTCTCTCTCCTTCTCCCTCTGCTCCTCCCCTCACTCACACATGCGCATCCTCTCTTTCTAAAGAAAATCTTAAAAAAAAAAAAAGAAGAAGAAGAATGGTGCTCCAATCAGGCTCTTTAGATTTAAAGTGCCCTTTAAATCACAAGATTTTCTTATATTTTATATATATATTTCTTATATTTTCTTATATTTTAGTCTAATATATTTATTTCTCTAATATCTTCCATGCCTTTTTTGAGCCCAGTTAACACCTTGAGAACCATCATTCTGAACTCTAGTTCTGACAATTGCCAATGTCCATATTGATTAGGTCCCCAGCCACCAGTATAACACCCACCCACCCACACACACACACACACACACACACACACATTTGGCTAGTGAATAGAACAGAGCCACCCATTTGATTTTGGGTGTATTTTGTCTCTTAGGAGAAACTACCTCCCAAAATTATAAAGAAAGAAAAACTTATATATATATATACAAAAATAAGGTTAAACATGATGAAAGGATGGAATATGAGTGTAATGATGAAAATTTTAAAGAAATTCTTAAAAAGGAATTGATAAGTTGGTTGGAAATAGGAAAATAAAAAAAAAAAAAGAAAGAGGAGGGAACGCGTTCTGGCTGGCAACCAGGACAAAGCCATGTGCTAGATTTGGGTATATTTTAATCAACTTGAAGAAATTGTATCGCAAAATTTTTTTAGAAAAAAAAACCTATATGTATACAAGAAATTAGGTTAAATACAATGAAGGGATAAAATATGACTCTAACAATGAAGGTGTAAAAAGATTTTTTTAAAAGAAATCTATTGTGAAGATAAACTAGTTAAAAAAACACTAAAAGAGGAAAGAACAAAAGTTAAAAAATAGAGTAAGAAAAAAAGAAAATTAAAAAATAATTAATTTAACTTTGCAAGACTAAAGGATCATGGGGGAAAAGTCATGAATTCTATGCATTCCTTTCCCCTAGCTCTGGAGTTCAACTGTTCTCCTTAATCAGTGAGCTTGGTCTTCGGTGGTGTTCTTGCTGATCTGTGGGAAGGGCCTGTTGCAATGATTCTCAGTTGTCTTTGTCTGAGGTAGAATTGCACCAACCTTGCTTGGGGGTGGACCAAGTAATCTACTCGGGTTTGTTCTCGGGAGTTTTGTTCCCTGAGTACTTTCCATAGAGCTTTGGAGGATGAGAGTGAAAATGGTGGCCTCTCAATCTCTGGTCCGGAAGAGCCAAGAGATCAGGGCCCCATGCTCAGTGCACCCTCAGAGAAAACCAGCCAATCACTCCCGTCTCCCTGGTATGAAAATTGACACTCTCTGACATATCACTCAGCATAATCTCCTCCAGTCCTGTCCATGTTGATACAAAAGATGGGTATTCATCCTTTCTGATGGAGGCATAATATTCCATTGTATATATGGATCATATCTTCTTTATCCATTCGTCTGTTGAAGAACGTCTTGGCTATTTCCATAGTGGGGCAACTGTGGCCATTGCTGCTATGAATGTTGGGGTACATATGGCCCTTCTTTTCCCTACATCTATATCTTTGGGGGTAAATACCAAGTATTACTTTTGAATTCTTTCAACCTCCATAGGCTCTGTAGTGATCCTCTTGTGTCCAATAATAATGTACATTTTCTCTTTTTCTTTCATTTTTCTCCAGGCTAGAGTTCATCCTTTTCACTGATATTTACAAGAAACGAGCTTATGTCTTGGTTTTGTGGATTTGGTCTGAGAATTTCCCGTGTTCCATTTCATTGGTATCTGCAATAATATTATTTTTTTCTCTTGCTTGTTTTATATGACACTATTCTCTTGCCTTGTTTTCTAAGAAGGAAGCCTAGTCACTTTATGTCTTTCTGATTTTCCAACACACATCTTTCAGTACTATCAATTCTCCCAAGCCCTACCTCTTCATAAATGTTTGTCAAGATATAGTTACATCTCATTTAGCTCAAAATATTTTAACATTTCCCTTGAAACAATTTCTTTGACCATTGTGTTATTGAGAAATATATTTTTAAATCTCCAGCTCTTTAGGGATTCTCCAAGATTTCCTCCTATTGTTGCTCTCTAGTTTAATTTCATAGAGGTCTGAGAGCAACTATTGTATGGCTTCTGCTCTTTTAAATGTGTTGGGGTGTGTTTCACAGCCCAGAATGTGGTCTCTTTTGCTGAATGTTCCATGTGAGCTTGAGAATATGGTGTGTTCTACTAAAGTCTCTGCTCCTGTGCTCCAGGAAAGCTTTATTCCCTGTGTTCCCTTTTCTGTCTCCTGAGAGCCATGGTTTGCCCTGTGTCTTCCCCTCTCCTATGGATCCCAGAGGAGTGGTTGATTTTTCAGTGTCTTCAGCCTTTCTTTTGTCCTTGGGAAGAAGGGCTGATTTCCATGCTTTTTGCACATGGAAGCCTCTCCTTTTGCTTTCATGTGCCTTCAATCTCCCTTCTCCTGGCATGTGTCTTGAGTTAAATATATGTGGGCACATGGTGCTTTCATTCATAGAACTAGTTTTCCAAAACAGCTAAGAAGAATGTGTCTAGATGTAAGCTTCTGTACTAAAACACATTTCCTTTACATCTTTTCATCGTTATCCCAAATTATAAGTGTACAAAAATATCAGCAACATGCTTTCTCTCAACCTGTTGCCCACCCCAGAGGTGTAGACTGGTGAAAAGAGAAAAAAAATAGATATATACTCATTGAGTATCCAGCCTTTCACACACAATGATAGACAAAGAAATCCATTGACAGAGATGGATCAAAAAGCAAGTCCATAGGGAGTTGATACCATAACAAAAAAATGAAAGGTAAATTTTTGAGATGAAAAGAGAAATAAAAAAATTATGTATATAGATCATTGCATACTTTTGCATATAGAGCACCAGCTTTAAAAAAGAACAAGTTTCTATGGATGTTGTTTTGATGTAATGCGCAAATCTGGTCCCGTGAAAGACCTAGAGCTCTTTTCAAAGGTGAGGTTAACATCATTTGCATGACTTGGAAACAGGTCTTAGTTTGACATGCCTACTTGAGAAGGAACAAATCACACGAGATGATTCGTTTCACACATTTTGGAACACCCATATGTTATGTAGGCAATCCTCTCTCCCTAGAAAACTGGTGTTCATTGTGTTTTACCAGATAGCTGTTGGGTCAGGCAACTAACACATTCTGGAAGCATGATGCACATTATTTTGGGAAATACCCACTTGGTGTATACTCAGGCAGTATACTCAACCAAAAGATTTCTGAGACCTTTGTCTGACTCCTTCAACACCGGGTCGGTTTAAGATAAAGTGGTCATGTTTAGACAGAGCAGCTGTAAGTCATGGAAAAAGCACTGCCCTGGGAGTTTGGATGCCAGGGTTTGAATGTAGCTCTGAGTTTTGTGAAGTTATAGGATCTCAGACAAGGCATCTCACCTCTAAGTAACCTTTCTGATCATTTACACGGCATGCTTTACTTATATGAACCATTCAACCCTCACCACCAATTTAGTGGTTTCCTTGCTAATGGCACTCTTCAGATGGAGAAACTGAGGCACAGAGATGAATATGCCCAGGCACACAAGCTCTTAAGTGTAAATGCCAAAATGTAAACCCCTATGCTGATCCTCTGAGATACAGAATTGCACTTACCACACTGACAAGGGTAGCTCTGAGCCATGGGTTCAGTAGAAACAATGGAAGGTCTTTCCAAGGTCTGTATAGATTTCTGAACTGCTTGAGTCTACAGAAATCCCAAACACTGTCTATCCTCATAAGGTGACCTCAGTGGTCCCATGGAGGACCAATGTCGGCATAGCCATTAGTGTGACAAGCACAGAAAAGGTCTAAACTGTCTGGCCATCTCACAGATTTTGAGATTGGGAGGCATAACATTGAGAAACCTGGTAAGTCGATCTCAGTGTTGGGTCACCTCTCAGCAGCCAGTCCGAAACAGAAATGGGGAGAAAGTTAGTACTCATTGACTGCTGAGCCCCAGAAAGCCTCAGATACTGGAAGGTACACAGCAAGCAACAAGCACAAACAAGAACTCAAAGTCACCTTTGGCTATGAACCTAGGCTCCACTCTTTTTCTTTCTTGCAACTCTCATACAGAGTTGGGTTAGATAGAGAACATTGGAAGGAACCCAGGCCTCCCATTGTAAAGAATCATCCCATGAGTGAATGACTACTGCTCACTCGGAGAGCCACCCAACTCAGTGAATACAGAGATGAGACACAGACTGGATGGAAAGATACCATGAGATTAATGATGGTTACTTGTATTAATTTCATGTTTTGAAATTTTTGGACATTCTTCTCTCTTTAGGGTTTCTTTATTTTCCTTTATTGTTTTTTAATGGAGGCCAAGTTGACATACAATGTCCCCTTAGCTTCAGGTGTAACTTTGTCTTCAATGGCAAAGCCAAGACTCTGTTTCTCCCTTCTTTTCTACTCTTCTGCCTTGCATTTCCTTCCATGAAGAAGGGTGGCTCACCAAGAGCCACCTGCATGCTTGTTTTAAAAGTTTAAATTCAGATTAGGTAACAGATACTGTAGTATTGGTTTCAGAGGTAGAATTGAGTGATTCGTGTGTTCCGTCATGTACCCTCCTTCAGAGACAGAGACAGAGACAGAGAGAAGTAATAAAGACACACAGAGAGAGATGATAGAGAGTTAAATGTGTTTCTCCAGGAGATACTGTCAGACAGAAACCACATGATATCAACCTTCTAAAAAAATATTATCACATGGCACACTTTAAAACTTACTGCTGTGGGTGGCCCAACATTGGCATTTCAGTCCATGCTTGGTACCCAACTGGCGCCATACACTCTAGGCTCACGTCCATATCAACTAACACGCCCCGGGTTACTCTTGAGCAATACCACCAACATGCTGATGGGTACTCTGTGTCCTAGATCTCTCAGAGGACTTCCTAGGAACAGCTCTGGGTGATAACATCATTACCAAAGATCTATCCATTGTGACAGTGAGCTTGATGTTCTTTGTCCGAGGAACAAATGTTGCTTTCTTGTTTTCTTTCCAATCAAATACAGATGACAATGGGACAATGTACATTTCAGTTGAGATATATATATATCTCCTATGATTTCCCTATTGTAGAGAGTGCTGAGTGGTGCCCTCTTTTGAACCGCTAGCTGATGAGAGAGGACATTTACTATTGGTAACACCAAACCTGGTTAGAAATGCTGTGGTAGGATCCTTTCCCTCAGCAACAGTTTCTCCTGTTTGGATGAAGAATTTTGTAGTTGCCATCCTGAGTGAATGGGGCAGACACATCCCCCAGGAAAAACAACTTCCTACAGGCATCCAGGTCATGTACTTGGGGTCTTGGGCTCAACCACTGTGTTCCATATGGTTTCCTAAAGTCATCCAGAGAACTAAAGATCAGTGCAGACAGACAAGTGTACAGCATGACCTGAGCCCCATGGTGTCCTCTTATTTATACCTGCAACCCCCAGAAATGTCGGGAGCAAAGGGAAAGTGGCATGTTATCTGGAATCAGTCTCTTCCTGGGAAAAACTTCTAGCTGGTAATGCAGGTGGGGCCCCTTGGAATCTTCAGTCTGGAGAGCCTCACCAGTTGGGGGTTCCTGGTAGGACTATTGGAGGTTTGCAAGACAGGCATATTTCCCAGGTGACAAAGTACGCTCTTGTGTCTGCAAGACTAGGAAGCCAATGTATTCCGTGTGTGTGATAGGAGTTTGTGTGCATGAGACTTGGGGTTAGGGTGTCTTTTGTGGCTCTATGTAGTGTGATTGTGAGTGGGTGCTTTTGTGTGGGAGACAGGAAGAGATAAAGACAGATACAGTCACAGAGACAGAGACAGAGAGGAAGAGGGAGAGAGTGAAAGAGCAGGAGAGACAGTGTATATTTCTGCAGATCAATCCCACTGCCACTGGCCAATGTCAACCTTCTCAGAGAAAAGAAAAAAACCTCATCACGGCACACGTTCTAGCCCTATGACCGTGGGAGGCCCCACAGGTTCATTTCAGCCCCTGCCAGCCAACCAAATGACCCCAATGATCTAACACCATTTATATCAAGCAATCCTCTCCAAGCTATTCATTCTTTTTTTTAAAGGATTTTATTAACCTGAGAGAGAGAGAAAGAGAGAACACAGTCAGTTGGGAGGGGCAGAGGGTGAGAGAAAAACAGACTCTCGCTGAGCACGGAGGCCCCACGTGTGACTCAATTTCAGGACCCTGAGATCATGACCTGAGTGGAAGGCCGATGCTGAAAGGACTGAGCCCTCCAGGAGCCCCTCCCCGAATTATTCTTGAGCAGCACCACCAATGTACTGACAAGTATGTTCTTGATGTCCTTCTAGACATCCCCAAAAAAAGCTCGATCTGGGCAAGGTTTCGTCAGAATATCAAAGACAAAGACGACCAATGTGTTGCCAAGGTGAGCTTGCCTGTCCTTGCCCAAGGAACAAGTATTGCTTTCTCGGTTTCTTTAATCAAATTCAGTTGAAAAGCATATAACATACTATATGTTGGTAAATTGAAAATAATAAAACATCGGCTAAATAAATAAATGGCTTGTATATGGAAATAAAATGTTTAAACTGTATGAGTGTTTGTGTGTATGTGTATATACACACATATATACATACACACATACACATACACACACATTTGAGAGGACACATATATAATTTCTCTTTTGGGGAGTGTGCTGAGTGGTTGTCTCTTGCCAACCATCATCTGATTTGAGAGGACATTTACTATTGGCAACACCAAACCTGGTTATAATCGCTGTGATAGGATCCTTTCCCTCAGCAACAGTTTCTCCTGCTTGAATGAAGAATTTTATAGTCACCTGGGTGGACTGGGCAGACACATCCCCCAGGAAAAACAACTTCCTATAGGCATCCTGTTTGCTTACCATGGGAGCCAAGCACTGGGTTCCATCTGGTTTCCTATTTTCACTGACATAACTAAAGATTAGCAGACAGACAGTATACAACATGACCCGAGGCTCATTGTGCCCTCTTTTCTGTACCTGCAGGTGCCACCCAGATTGAGCAAAACAGGTATGTATTCTGGAATACATCTCTTGTTATCTTTAGTCAGGGGCACCATCAGATCCTGGGTTCCCAATCGAATGGGGATCAGAGGTGTGTTGAAACAATGGGTTTTCCACATGGAGAACCATGGTCATGTCTTTGCGGCTGTGTAGCATTCACGTAGTGAGTTTGTGTGTATGGAGGTGGAGTGTGTCTCTGTGTGAACTGACGAGGTGTGATTGTGAGTGGGCATGTGGTTTTGTGTGTCTCTCTGTGTGTGTATATTTTCAAGAAATTATGTCTCCCTAAATAGCACAGTTGTTGGTGTGAACATTGCCATTTAGGAAAAGAAAAAGCAAATCCTGTCCCCTGGCCTAATGGGTGCATATGTATGTCAGAACTTACGGCATTGTACGACTTAAATATGTGTGTAGTCTATCATATACCAAATAGACCTGGTTTCATCTGAAAAATCCCATTACCACACAGAAAAATGTTCCCAGGGTCCTGAGAGGAAAAAGCATTTTCAGAATTCCCCTGAGTCTGTCAGGAATGACTTCAGTTAATGATGGGTCTCACCTCTGAGCAGACAGTGGGATCGATCATGACTAAAGAGAAGGACTCCTGTGGTGTTCAGTTGGCCTCAGAGAAAAGGGAGGCTGGAGGGGGTGCTGAATGACAGCGGGGTCCTAGTGCCTGTGTTTGGGGAGCCTGGCACTGAGATGAGGCTCTTTAACCCAAAATCTCATGCACCATTTCCCACCTCTCCATTTCTAGGGGAAGACCCTACATTTTTTTGTAAAATTTTTTATTTATTTTCAGCGTAACAATATTCATTGTTTTTGCTCCACACCCAGTGCTCCATGCAATCCGTGCCCTCTCCAATACCCACCACCTGGTTCCCCCAACCTCCCACCCCCCGCCCCTTCCAAACATTCAGATTGTTTTTCAGAGTCCATAGTCTCTATGGTTCACCTCCCCTTTCAATTTTCCTCAACTCCCTTCTCCTCTCCATCTCCCCATGTCCTCCATGTTACTTCTTATGCTCCACAAATAAGTGAAACCATATGATAACTGACTTTCTCTGCTTGACTTATTTTACTCAGCATAATTTCTTCCAGTCCTGTCCATGTTGCTACAAAAGTTTGGTATTCATCCTTTCTGATGGAGGCATAATACTCCATAGTGTATATGGACCACATCTTCCTATCCATTCATCTGTTGAGGGGCATCTTGGTTCTTTCCACAGTTTGGCGACCGTGGCCATTGCTGCTATAAACATTGGGGCACAGATGGCCCTTCTTTTCACTACATCTGTATCTTTATGGTAAATACCCAGTAATGCAATTGCAGAAGACCCACACATTTCTACACGGAGTTTCGTATCAAAAATACTTTTACAACTTGTTCCTGATCCTTCTACTGTGGGGTGCTTGCCAGTCATGAGACTACAGTTATCCCAGGGTCCTTGCTCTCTCACATACTTTAAGGTAAAGGGATTTTTCTCCCCATGGATTCTTTGCTTCTGCCCCTCCTCTGTTCCCACACCTTTCTGATGAAAGGAGCCTGAGAAAGAATATTCTTCCTCTTAGTGGGAGAGCTGGGTCAGGTGGTCCCAAGGGCAGATGGTTACCACACCCTGTTCTGAAGGGAATCTGAGAAGTGGGAGCCTGCAGGTTCTAGAAATCCTTTGTCTCTAGATCATGGTCAATTGGTAGTGTGAAAGAGAATGCCTGCTGGATGCAACCCAATAGAGAAGTGAGAGCAGCAGTTAGGCTCTAAGGAGTCCTGGCTCCATCAGATCCTTCTGCATTGAAGGGTGAGGGCATGATCCAGGGGCTTGGACTAGAACTTTAGAGGGAGGAGGTAGAGGGGTTGGTGGGGGGAGGGGCAGACGGACAGCACAAAGGACAGCCAGGCCATGTGAGAGAGGGAGGGCATGCCAAGATTGCAAGGTTAGGTGAATCAGTACAGGATCACTGCCTGGGCCCAGCCTTGCCCACCCTGAGGATGCCACTCGGGCTCCTCCTGAGCAGGGATGAGGCAGGTCACACTGTCACGGCTGGTGTGAGCACTGTATGGACGTCTTCCTAAATCCCCAGGGAAGGGGCTTGCTTCTCGTTCCATCCTCTTCTCCGGCCACCTGTGCAACAAACCAGGCTCTTTCCATCATGGAAATTAGGGAGATCCAGAGAATGCAGTCAGGTCTCCTGTTCCCCCACCCGTGACACATCAGTGGGGATGAAACCAGGACCAGGCCAGACACACGGAGGCTCACAGCCTGAACCACCCAGGGCTAGGAGGGGCGAGTTTTTACTTTTCACCTGCTTCTGGAAGTCACTTGACAACCAGTCCTTGTCTACACGCAGTTGGCCAAGGGTTATCTGGCCTGCAGACATATTTATGCTGAAGAGATCTCATACCATGTGGCTATGGCAGCTGTAGAACATTCTAGGTGCACATGAGGTGAGAGGGGCACAGACTCCAGGCATGATGAACTTAGCAAAGTCATGGGAGCTGATCCCACGGTTGGGGTGCTTCTTGCTCCTCCCTTTTATGGCCCAGAAGACATCAGTTTGATGGTTTCTCTAAAATGATCTGAGAGTTCACACACCCAAACTCTGTGTCCTTCCACTCATGGGGACAGGAGCCCTGCACCTGGTAGCCACTGCAAGGACACGAGCAGCATCTCCCTCATTCCTTCTCCCCCAAATGGTTAGCTCTGAGCAGCCTCTCTTGATACAGTCTGGATTAAGGTCTAGTTCAGGGGCAGAAATTTCCCTCTTCAGCTTGTCGTGGTCTATGTCCACCCACATTATGCTAACTGCGTGCCCAGGCTCTAGTATGGACCAGGAAGAGAAGGATGGGCTCCTGAGGACAGTGAAGTGTCCCTGCCCCTAGCAAGACATGTCTGCTCACGTGTGAGTTAATTCCAGGAAACAAAGCTAAACAGTCCCATCCTTCATCACATCAGCTAAATTACAGGTGCCCCATAATGCATGTTTACAACACAGAACATTTTCATCCTCACAGACAGCTCCCCTGGGCACCTGTTCTGAGTCTGGCAGAGGGGCTGCTCATGGACCCCATCTAACCCAGACTGTTTCCACTACAGTTGGGATCACAGGTTGATCCGTGCACGGGTGAGAGCTATTATAATCCCATGGAGACAGGGAAGTGCCATGTGAAGGGGCATCCTTCCTCTCCCTGAGGGTTAGCAGATGTGCTCAAGGTCTGTTGAAGGGCTCTGACTCCAGGGAGCCCAGGGCAGGTCTGAGGATCTAGGAGGAAGAACAGGTGATGGCAGGTGAGCCAGCCTGACCTCTGCTGGAGCAGTAGGTGCAAGGGAGCCCCTCTCTCTAACAACCTGCTGCTCATGCTTGTGTCTCTATAGAATGGAGCCTGGAGATGATATTAGAAGTCAGCTCAGAGGAGGAAGACTCTCCAGGTAGGGAACTACACTCAGGTAGGAACTAAGGGGAGAGGGTTCCTGGGAATAGGCAGGTTCCAGCAGCTACTTTGTAGACCAAGAGTGGGAGGTAGGAAATCAAAAAGATGAAGTATATGTATTAGAGGATTTCTTTCTGTTTTTCAGCCATGGAGAGATTTTATTTTTTTAGAGAGAGTGAAGGATTGGCGGGGAGGGGCCATGGGAGAGGGAGATGGCGACTCCAGGCTGAGCCAGGAACCTAATGCAGGCCTGCTCCCAGGGATCAGAAACCCAGCAGAATGCAGACATTGAAATGACTGAGCTACCCAGATTCAGTCTCTGTTTTGTTCCTTTCCTGTAATGGTAGGTTCTTTTGAAATAATAGTAAGAAGTAGTCTGCCTCTGGGCCTTGAAGGTGCTCTGTTTGTAATCCTCTTTTCTTATTTTATATTTAAGATTCTCTTTCCTAAGGAGCTGTGAGGTTGCATTCCTCAATGCAAAACAGGAGAGCCTTTGGATATAGTCGTAGACTGGTTGGAATTCCAGAGGCTTATGTGAAGGCTGCTGAGCTGGTCGCACACCCTGGCACTCTAGGCTAGGACACTTAATGGCTGTAGTAACACTCAAGTATGATTCCGGTGTCTATGATCAGCCCAGGCATAGGGTAGTACCTTTATTGCTCAGTTTCCTGTCACACTCATGCCTAGCACAACCCAGGCCCATGGAAACCATCTCCATGCTGGCTGGTTTGGCTCACGGGTCAACTGAGGGACTAGGGAGGATGGCAGTAAACCCATCATCATTGCACCACTGTTGCCATTTCACAGAACAATCAGGTTGTTGGAGGTGAGAGGAGAAGGGAAAGAAGAAATTCATGATTCGGGGAAGGATGAGGGAGCATAGCAGGAGGGAGCAGAGGAAGGCATGAAATCATGGGGACAGAAAGTCATGGGCAACACCTTGGCTGCCTCTTGAAAGAATGGGATGACAGGCATTGGTTGCAGGTCCTAGTTATGAAATGTAAGAGCTGGAAGAGGCCCAGAGACCCTGGACACCTTCGTTATCAGTGGGTTAAAGGGATCATGGTTCTGGAGCTGGTGAGGTGGGGGGACTGTAGCGCTGAGGATAGAAATTGAGTTCTGAGGTCAGGGACATGATCCTAGGAGCAGTGGCCTGAGTCCTCTTTCTCCCCTTTCCCTTCCCAAAGGAAGGCCATGTCTGTCACCATTGCTCTGCACAGAGAAGCCTATTTTGCAGACTGGGAAGACCCAGAACACTAGATCCTCAATCCGTGTGCCATTATTTCGTCTCTCATTCCTTTTTACTCTTTCTTTTCTTTCTTTTTATTTTCTTTTGTTAATGAATTATTTTATTTTGAGAGAGAGTGAGATCACATGAGTTGGAGGGTGGGCGGAAGAGGGAGAGAGAATCCAAAGCAGACAGCGTGCTGAGTGCAGATCCTGACAGGGGACTCAACCCCAGGACCCTGAGACGATTGCCTAAGCTAAAACCTGGATTCAGACACTTAATCAACTGAAGAAACCAGGCACCCTTCCTCTCTCTTATTGATAAGCTACTTTTTGTAACTTTGCTTACTTTCTATTTTCGTGCTTTTTATGATTCTCATCCTGCAGGACCTGGGCTCATCCAGGAACTTGATGTTCTTAAATCTTCAAATTTATGGTCTCTCTCTTCAGCCCTGCTCAACAACTTCCTCAGCATGTTCCTGGTTTCTGGTTCCCAGTCTGCATGAAAAAGCGAGCACACAAATGGGCCGTAGGCAGACCGTACATGAAAATAGGTTTCTGTCCACAACCAATCCAGGACCCAATCCTTGGTGTCAGCAGAGAAAGCAGGCTTACTATGTATGTCAGACTTGGAAGGAGATTAGCTGCTGTACATAGCAAATGGCCAGGGTTCTGCACCAGGTCCTTCTCAACAGTGGGCCTCAAATGGCCATAATTCTATCTGAGAGCTTCCCTAACTCTTGTCCCCACTCCCCACAAAGAACCAATTGACCATAAAACAACCAAGTATGCACCTCTAACAACCACAGAGGATGCCTCCCTTCCAGCCACCTCACTAGACCCTCTTTGTGCCAATAACCTCCCATCAGGGCATAGCTGAAGCCTTCCCTTTTTCCCACTAGCATGAGTTCTCACTCTTCTGCTTGATGTTGAGTCTCTGCCAAGTGCACATAATGGTGGCTCGACTCCCTTGCTCTAGCAAGCTCTGGGTGTTCTTTTCCTGTTGTCATTTGATTGACCTTTCTTTACTGGGCAGGTCATCCCAGAGTTCCTGCCTAGACCCTGTCTAGCTGCCTGTTGCTTCAAAACCACAGCTTTCAAGCCTGTGTGGTGCCCACCAGGCCCCTTGGCCTTGCTGCATGCAGCTTCTCAACACCTCTTCTGTGTTTCTGACTGTGGGATGTGCCATGTAGCTCTGGACCCCATGGGAAATCCCTCTGGGCAATTCAGATTTCATCAAATGAAAGGAATCACCAATACCAGAATTTCCAACTCCTGGGTGAGCTCCAAAAGGAGGCCATGTTTGGTTACTCAGGCACACAATTTGGGGGAATTACTATTCATGCCCCAAACTAGAACAATGTTCCCTTTGGTGAAAACTGCAAAAATAAGAAAGCCTATGAGTGAGCACTGAATCTGAAATTTGCTCTCTTGCAGTGAGTTCCTAGGCTGTTGATACTCAGGCTGGCACCTGGGGCTTGTTTTGGGGACCCATTTGTTTGCCTCCTTGGTGGATTCATACCATTCCTTTTTGTCCCCTTAGGCTGTCCTTTTGGTTACAATGTTGTGTTGTGCTGTGTAAAACTGTTGTGAGTTATAAGAAGAAGAATCTGAGCATAGAACCATGCATAGGCTCTTGTGAATCTTGTCTGAGCCAGCCTCACAGACAAGGAGTCTAATGATCTCAGCAGACTGTCATCCACCGGGATGAACTGAGATGAAGATCCTCTATGAAACCAGCTAAAGTTCTCCCACTATGTCAATGTTGGGTCCTGGGAGTACTCTCTCTGGTTTTCCACTGGCTAGAGAGTCCATATTAATGGACCTGTGTTCAGAGGTGGCCAACTGCCATTATGGGGGCTCAAGGTATGAGATATACAAATGTTCTATTTCAACCAACCATCACCACTTCTTTGGGAATCCTCTAAACCTAAACTCTTTGTTCTCCCTAAAAAAAAAAAAAAAAAAGATCTGCTTCTCATGTGTACTTTCATCACAATCTCAATTATTATTCCCCACAACTTCACCAATGATGACTTGGGTCTTTAAGACCAACTCTGCACAACCTGATTTGAGCCAAATCGTTCATTTGAGAAGCAGGCATGTAACACACAAGATATTGGGTCAAGTCATCCATTTCATTCTTTTTTAATTTTCTTTTTTTTAAGATTTTATTTATTTATTTGACAGAGAGAGATCACAAGTAGGCAGAGAGGCAGGCAGAGAGAGAGAGGGAGGAAGCAGTCTCCCTGCTGAGCGGAGAGCCCGACGCAGGGCTCGATCCCAGGACACCGAGACCATGACCTGAGCTGAAGGCAGAGGCTTTAACCCACTGAGCCACCCAGGTGCCCCTTCCTTCTTTTTTCATTTTGTATCTGCTTAGTTAAAATTATTCTTCTCATTTTACTTAAATCCCTTGCTGCCATTCACCCAGAATGACCCCTTTACTCCTTTTGTCTTATTATAATCATTATACTAATTATTATCCTTTTAAAGTCAGAACATACTCTATACCTCTTCTGTGTTTCTGACTGTGGGATGCGCCATCCAGCTCTGGTCCCCATGGGAAATCCCTCTGGGCAATTCAGATTTCATCAAATGAAAGGAATCACCAATACCAGAATTTCCAACTCCTGGGTGAGCTCCAAAAGGAGGCCATGTTTGGTTACTCAGGCACACAATTTGGGGGAATTACTATTCATGCCCCAAACTAGAGCAATGTTCCCTTTGGTAAAAACTGCAAAAATAAGAAAGCCTATAAGAAACCTATCTCCAGGGGGCGCCTGGGTGGCTCAGTGGGTTAAGCCGCTGCCTTTGGCTCAGGTCATGAAATCAGGGTCCTGATATGGAGTCCTGCGTCGGGCTCTCTGCTCAGCAGGGAGCCTGCTTTCCTTCCTCTCTCTCTGCCTGCCTCTCTGCCTACTTGTGATCTCTCTCTCTGTCGAATAAATAAATAAAAATCTTAAAAAAAAAAAAAGAAAGAAAAACACATTATGTTTAAAAAAAAAAACAAAAACCTATCTCTAGGGTGCCTGGGTGGCTCAGTGGGTTAAAGCCTCTGCCTTCAGCTCAGGTCATGATCCCAGGGTCCTGGGATTGATCCCACATCGGGCTCTCTGCTCAGCATAATGCCTGCTTTCCTCTCTCTCTCTCTGCCTGCCTCTCTGTCTACCTGTGATCTCTTAAAAAAAAAAAAAAGAAAGAAACCTATCTCTACTTTTGGCAAAATTTACTGATAATACAATTTTTGTTTGAGATGGAATATGGATCAGTCTCAGCATATTGGTGGCATTTGACAGTTGTCCCATTGCCATAGATTTCTTGTTGGCAGGATGTGGTGGCATCTGTGTTAGTGTTTACACCTTTTGTGCTTGACCCCATAAAGGAGGGCAGGTAAAACAGGTTCTCAAATGTCTTAAAGAAGAAGCTGTTTGGCATTAAGGTTGATCTTCATGCCTTATGGGATTTGTTCTCTTGGCCTGGGTTGGGCAATAGGGCTTCCTGGTTTGGAAGCACCTTATACAGACTATCAACATATTCTTTGTTTTGTTTGTCTTCATAGTGGTCATCGTGCTGGTCCATTGTGTTCTAGCCAGTGTTAGTCTTACAAGCATCTATACAGATGTTCTCTCATCACATGCATGGTCAAGAAGACCTTCCAATACAGTTGCCCATGAAGATGACTAGACCATGTCCAGCAGTGAAGTGTGGGATCTCTGGTCTTGTCTGAATAGGCCAACCTCTCCTAAGTGAGATAAGGACCAAAATGGGGGATAGACACATGGAAGACCCCAAAGAAAGTGCCCTGAATATATATAAAAATAGGACTGTGGCCTGACATGTGTAGCCCAGGAAACCAACCCATTATCTACAGTTTTCATCTTTTAAGACATCAGACCACTATCTGGGGCATCCAGTCCAGAAAGCTAACAAATAACCTCTGTAGCAATTGGCCCCGAAGGACCAGCACATGATTTGTAACAGACTGAGCCTGGTTTTTCTCCATTTTTGCACCTGAGGCCCAGCATATACAATAGCCCTGACAAAGACATGGGATGTCCTGCTGCTAGATTCCTGACTTCAGCTTCCTTATGCCAAGAGGCTTTAATCAGGCATCCCTGAAGACTTTCCTTCTGGCTCTACAATGTTTCTGCACTCTTCTCCTGCTTTTGAATCTCTGCCCAAATGCAGTGATAGTGGCTGACTCCCTTGCTCTAGCAAGTTCTGAATAAATCCCCTTTACTTGTTATCATACGGTTGGTCTTCGTTTTTATGCACATCACTACTGAATAGTGTCAAGAAACCCTGAATGGTCCAGGCAGGGAGCTGGACTGAGTCAGGTGTACTAGGCCCACCCTGCTAGAAGGAAATCCTGTAAAGTCAGGTTCTGGCCCATGTACTCCCCCACACTGCTATTTTCCTGTTTTGGGTGACTCTGGACATGCACAATTTGCCCATCAATTTCCACTCTCGAGATTGCTCCAGCAGGGGTCTGGTTCTAGAGGTTCTTTTGTCTTTGTCTTCAGCTTTGGAAATATGAAGACTGAGGCATGAGACAACTGTGTGGAATTGCTGAGTAATATTCTGGATGTCTGGGGCATGGTGTGGGCAAAATTTTAGATTTGAAGTGGGGCCATGCTAGGTCAGAAAGTTTGGAGCTGATGAGCATAGAGTTTTCCTGAGTGAAAGAGAAAATAGGAAAATATGTCTGGTTTGTGATCCTTGGTTTGTGTCCTGGGGAGGGGGTCTGCAGGTTCTGGGTATAAAGGGGGCCCTCTAAGAGGAGACAGGACATTGTCCCCTGCCCCTATAGGAACTAGTAAGGGAGAAAAGTCTGTAGAACCTGGATCTGGGGAGACTCTTTGGAAGGAAGGAGTAGGGAAGTTGCCCACTCAAGCCAGTGTTCAGACCCCCTGTTCACTCTGAGGCCATAGTCCAGGTTATTTGCACACTTTCTCAGATCAACCTATGAGACACTGAAGGTCACAGGTTTAATTTATTAAGCCACCAAAGCACCAATGCAGATGGCCACTTTCACAGTTTATTCACAGTAACTGCTCCGGCATCCTACAGAGGCCATCTGGCATCCTGCAGAGGCATCCTGTGACAGTTGGTTTGGAATATTCCGTATTCTGAGTCAGTTAGCAGTTGAGCAGACCACTCACTGGTCACTAAGCATAGCCAACTGGTCCCTGGGAAGGCTCCAGCTCCACGTGACACAGCTGGTAATGTGCATGCTGGGGGAGGATGGCCACAGTGGGTCTTCCACCGGCACTCCAGGGGGTTTCCCTTGGGGTTAACTGCCTTGTGTTTTGGGTTATGGATTAACACCTAGAGGTGGGAGGCTGAATTAGCATCTGGTCTTTTCTGTTGGCTCAGGCACCTCCTCCAGCAGGAGCGTCCAAGAAAGAGACTTGGTTCTGGGCGACAGGGCATGATCTCTGGTGCCCTGGGCAGGTCTTGGGTGTTCAGGGATCTCTCTCCCCAGGGAAACAACTCTATTCCTGTCCTGGACCCCATCCTCATCTGTATGGTAACTCCTGGCATGTCAGTTCATCTCTGTGAATTTCAGGGCCTCCCACTGTAGAATAAATGAAACAAGATGAGATTGGGAGGGAGACAAACCATAAGTGACTCTTAATCTCACAAAACAAACTGAGGATTGCTGGGAGGAGGGGGGTTGTGAGAAGGGGGGTGGGGTTATGGACATTGGGGAGGGTATGTGCTATGGTGAGTGCTGTGAAGTGTGAAAACCAGGTGATTAACAGACCTGTACCCCTGGGGATAAAAATATATGTTTATAAAAAAAAATAAGAATAAGGCTTACAGCCTCTGCCCTGCCCTCACCCACCTCACTAGGGCCCACCTGGGAATTACAGGAGATGGTCACATGTATTGTATTGTCCACGAGCTGTGAAACATCATTCCCATGTAAAAGCTAAGAGGGAGCTTCCTTCCTCCCTGCTGTGGAGCCATCCAAATCCGCTCTCTGGATTCAACCACTACCAAGTGTCTATTTCCTTCTTGCAGTCACTCAGGGATTGAACACTTAGGGCAATTAGGAAACACCAGTCATCTGTTTGTTTGTTTTTGTTTTTTTGGTTTTTTTTGTAATAAGGCTTTCTTGTATTTAATTATGTTTAGGCTCTTAACATAATAGTAAAAAAGTAGGCCATATTCACATTTGAACATCTCAGAACAGGGAATTACACAGAGTGTTTTTGTCACTTTCTCAGGCACTTGTGACTTCTAAATGGAGTTTGAACCCAGGCCATCAGTCATGGATAGTGCCCTTTGCTGCATTTCTCTAATGCCTTAGTGAAATAAAAGTATTTGATCACAGGATCTGTCTATAGGGTGTTCTAAGCGTATAGCCAACCACAAGAACTCCAGAAGTCCTACTTGGATTCAGGAGGCTCTACTGAGCGGGCAGCAGGTGGATAATGGGATGAAAGGATTGAATTAGGAATAGATGATCACCCATTTCCCTGTGTTCTTCTGCCAGCAAGTTGTCCACAGTTCTCTCTATTGTGATGCATTTCCTGGGATCTTGCTTCAAGGATTAAGAAGAAATGTTCACATAAGGTGAAGAATATCAACTGGTCCTAAGCAGTGATTCAGGAAACTCTACCTCTGGCCACACAACAGAGGGCACCCTATAGATGACCCACTTGAAGGTACTGTGGAAATGGACTCATTAGGTTCATTCAAGAATAATGATTCTATTTTATTCCCTGGCCTATCTTTAAGAGAAAACCATAAAAATGTTAAGCCACATTCTTCTCTTGTGTATGCAAAGATAAATGAGCAAGCCATTCAGTATTGCTGTAGCTCTAGAATACAGGTACTTTTCAAACTCAAGAATGGGTTTCCTTTTAACAGTAAACAACATCTTTAGTTAACATATAGACTTTTAGCTGATTTTTGAACATTGGCTGAAACAGATCTTTGACTGAAAAAGTGTTTTCAGATTTTAAAAAATTAATAGGTATTATTTATAACAGGAGGTTTAGATGAATGTAAGAGTTGAACAGATAATATAGAAAGCTCCCATAACCCATGCCCCCTGATTCATCCATTAAGGACATCTTACATGAATGTGGTCCATTTGTTATAATTTGCAAAACAATATCAATACACTTCTATTAACTAGAAGTCCACGGTTTACATTAAAATTCACTCTTTGTGCTTTGACATTCTGGGGGTTGTGACAAATGTATAGTGTTGTGTATCATCACCATGCCAGGATTCTTTTTTTTTTTTTTTTTTTTTTTTTTTTTTACTTTGATAGATTTATTACAGACAGAAAAACAAAACCAATATAAAAAAGAGTTGAGTTAAATATTTGGCTATATCTGACGTACTTTTCCTACTAGGTTTCCTACTAGGTTTGTGAAATCAGTGAGAACATAACTGGTGACAAATGATGGCTGGTGATACAATTTATTGTCACAGATACCATTTAACACAGACATCAGTCTAATTCAATAGAAGTTTACCAAATGATTGGTCAAAAATCTATCATGACTCTACCTTCTTCCAAATTTTTGCTACTTATAGAACATTGAAACATTAAAATTTTTGTGAATTTTCACTGGCGTGTTTCTTTTTTTTTAATTTTTTTTATTTTTTATAAACATATATTTTTATCCCCAGGGGCACAGGTCTGTGAATCACCAGGTTTACACTCTTCACAGCACTCACCAAAGCACATACCCTCCCCAATGTCCATAATCCCACCCCCTTCTCCCTCCTACCAGCAACCCTCAGTTTGTTTTGCAAGATTAAGAGTCGCTTTTGGTTTATCTCCCTCCCAATCCCATCTTGTTTCATTGATTCTTCTCCTACCCACTTAAGCCCCCATGTTGCATCACCAGTTCCTCATATCAGGGAGATCATATGATAGTTGTCTTTCTCTGCTTGACTTATTTCACTAAGCATGATACGCTCTAGTTCTATCCATGTTGTCGCAAATGGCAAGATTTCATTTCTTTTGATGGCTGCATAGTATTCCATTGTGTATATATACCACATCTTCTTGATCCATTCATCTGTTGATGGACATCTAGGTTCTTTCCATAGTTTGGCTATTGTGGATATTGCTGCTATAAACCTTCGGGTGCACGTGCCCCTTTGGATCACTACGTTTGTATCTTTAGGGTAAATACCCAATAGTGCAATTGCTGGGTCATAGGGCAGTTCTATTTTCAACATTTTGAGGAACCTCCATGCTGTTTTCCAGAATGGCTTCACCAGCTTGCATTCCCACCAACAGTGTAGGAGGGTTCCCCTTTCTACGCATCCTCGCCAGCATCTGTCATTTCCTGACTTGTTGATTTTAACCATTCTGACTGGGGTGAGGTGATATCTCATTGTGGTTTTGATTTGTATTTCCCTGATGCCGAGTGATATGGAGCACTTCTTCATGTGTCTGTTGGCCATCTGGATGTGTTCTTTGCAGAAATGTCTGTTCATGTCCTCTGCCCATTTCTTGATTGGATTATTTGTTCTTTGGGTGTTGAGTTTGCTAAGTTCTTTATAGATTCTGGACACTAGTCCTTTATCTGATAGGTCGTTTGCAAATATCTTCTCCCATTCTGTCAGTTGTCTTTTGATTTTGTTAACTGTTTCCTTTGCTGTGCAAAAGCTTTTGATCTTGAGGAAATCCCAATAGTTCATTTTTGCCCTTGCTTCCCTTGCCTTTGGCCTTGTTCCTAGGAAGATGTTGCTGCGGCTGAGGTCGAAGAGGTTCCATGCCAGGATTCTACAGAAATCCATACATCAGTGCTCCTGGCAGCACTATTCACATTAGTCAAAAAGTGGAATCAACCCTCAAGTCCCTCAAATGATGAATGGATCAATCACAATGTGTTATATACACACAATAAAGTACTATTCACCTATAAAAAAGAATTTGAAATATGCCCAACATGTATGGACCTTGAAGAAATATTATCCTCTATGAGATCAATCTAGCACAGAAATACCAATATTGTATGATTCCACTAATATAATGTCTTTAGAATAGGCAAACTCATAAAGACAGAGGTTATTAAGAGCCAGAAGCAGTGGGGAAGATGGAGTTATCTCTTCCTGGGTATGGAGGTTATGTTGGATAGGATGAGAGAGTTTTGGGTATAGATAGTAGTGATGAATATACATGTGTAAAGATAATTAAAACCACTGAATTGTATACAGACAAATGATTAAAAGGATGAATGTTATATATTCTTCATCACAGTAAAAAAGTTAAAAATCCAATAGACTAGTGATGAATACAGTAGCTGTGTATAAAAAGCATGGAGGCTGAAAAGGTCTTATAACATTTGAATAAGTGTAATTTTGCTGTGCTTTAAAATGGGTAGGAATCATGGGACTCCATCATTGAAACAACATACATTTTAATGTTTGCCTTTTTTAGATAGACCATTTCACATGGATTAAGTTCCCCTTAGCTAGAAAGACAAAGCCTCTATTTCTCATTTCCTTCCTGCTCCTTCTCTTTGCCTGCCTTCAACCACTGAGGAAGATGCTCCAGCAGCTGCTCAGTCCTTGCTGGTTAACCAACGATATGCATACATTCCTGCCCCATGTCCACACCAAGCAAATCTCCCTGAGTAATAAGTGAGCAGCACTTCCAATGTCCTGACAGCTTCTCTGTGCCCTAGCTCCGTCCAAAGGCCTTTTGGAGAACCTTCTTGGAGACACAAGGGAGAAAGTGGTCCCATCTACCACCAAGGGCAGCAAGCCTGTCTTTGAGATAGAAACCTTGCTTCCTTTCTTTCTTCAAAAGAAAATGAAACAATGTGCGTTATAGATGACATCCACAATTTCCTTGTTGGGCGTGGGGAGAATGTTGAGTCTATTATCAACTTATACCTGATTTCAAAGGACATGTGTTGTCTTAATGTTACAGTTAACTCAGGAAAGGTGTCCAATTAATAGGGGACATTTGTGGTCAATTAAATAAGATCAAGATATACACCGATCTATTTCACAAAATTGGTAATTGGGGATATATTTAAGGGATGTGATCATAACTTGGCAACAAATATTTTACGTTAATCCTTTTTCATGTGCTGATGCATGTACCATTTGCTGCCCATCATGACCCCCGGAGCCATACTACGAGCCCCTGGATGGAAACCTGGATAGATTTTTTTTTTAAAGATTTTATTTATTTATTTGACACACACACACACACACACACAGAGCTCACAAGTAGGGAGAGAGGCAGGCAGAGAGAGAGAGGAGGGGAATAAGATTCCCCACCAAGCAGAGAGACCAACGTGGGGCTCGATTCCAGGACCCTGATTATGATCCAGGCCAAGGGCAGAGGCTTAACCCACTGAAATACCCAGGTGCCCCAGATTTTTTTTTAAATTTTTTTATTATATTCATTTAGCCACTGTATAGGAGTACATTATTAGTTTTTGATGTAGTGCTCAATGATCTATTCTTTATATATATATAACACCCAATCTCAGCATATGCCCTCCTCAATACCCATCACCCTGTTACCCCTTCCCCCTACACTTCTCCCCTCTGAAACCCTCAGGTTGGTTCTTGGGGTCCATAGTGTCTCATGGTTCATCTCCCTTTCATCTCCCCTTTCAGATTTCCCTCCCTTCCCCTATGGCACTTCATGCTATTGCTTATGTTCCACAGATGAGTGTAACCATATGATAATTGTCTTTCTCTGCTTGACTCTTCTTTCCTTAACATATTCCCCTCCAGTTCCATCCATGTCAGTGCAAATGGTGGGTTTTCACTGTTTCTGATTTTATATATGGACCACATCTTCTTTGTTTTTTTTTTTTAATTTTTTAATTAATTTTCAGCATAACAGTATTCAACCAGTTAGAATGGCCAAAATTAGCAAGACAGAAAACAAGTGTTGGAGAGGAAGTGGAGAAAGGGGAACCCTCTTCCACTGTTGGTGGGAATGCAAGTTGGTGCAGCCTCTTTGGAGAACAGTGTGGAGATTCCTCAAGAAATTAAAAATAGAGCTTTGCTATGACCCTGCCATTGCACTACTGGGTATTTACCCCAAAGATATAGATGTCGTGAAAAGAAGGGCCATCTGTACCCCAATGTTTATAGCAGCAATGGCCACAGTTGCCAAACCGTGGAAAGAACCAAGATGCCCTTCAAAGGACAAATGGATAAGAAAGATGTGATCCATATACACTATGGAGTATTATGCCTCCATCAGAAAGGATGAATACCCAACTTTTGTAGCAACATGGGCGGGACTGGAAGAGATTATGCTGAGTGAAATAAGTCAAGCAGAGAGAGTCAATTATCATATGGTTTCACTTATTTGTGGAGCAAAAAAAATAGCATGGAGGACATGGGGAGATGGAGAGGAGAAGGGAGTTGGGGGAAATTGGAAGGGGAGGTGAACCATGAGAGACTATACACTCTGAAAAACAATCCGACGGTTTTGAATGGGCCTGGGTGGGAGGTCGGGGTACCAGGTGGCGGGTATTAGAGAGGGCAAGGGTTGCATGGAGCACTGGGTGTGGTGCAAAAACAATGAATACTGTTATGCTGAAAATAAATAAAAAATAAATTTAAAAAACATTTTAAAAAAAGAATGGGACCTCTATCTATTCTCAATATGTGTTTCTTTTCCTCTCTTCACCCTAAAGATGGGCTAGTGACTCTATTTGGGGGGCAGGCCACCTCCCCTCATGTCATTTCTTTTCAAAAACAGAGGGATAATGTGTGAGACCAGACTTCAACTTTGGAAAGGAAGTGTTTCCTCTCACGTGAGACCCTTGTCTGTGAAGAGCCACCTGTCTGGACAGCAGGAGTTGGCCACTGTGCAGCTGCGATGACTCTGAAAGGTCTATGATGACACCATCACCATGGCGACGAGAAATACACCTCTGCTGTCCTTTCCAACGGCCCCTCTTTGAGCTGAGTGAGTCATTGAGACACCTAGAGCTCTCTATATGGGGAACAAGATTGGATTGTGTGGCTGCTGTTGTGGTATGTTCTTACAGATCTCCTGACTGCTGTTTGCTGCTAATCAGATAGTTCACTCTTCCTCCAACTATTCTCTCATCTTTGAAAATTTTCTCTCTCCAACTTGTCATTCAGAGTTATACAAATGTTTTATAGTTTAGTTTTATCCCTTGATTTATATTTTTGGTTATTCTACCAAGCTAGCTGCCTTGACTTTTGTCCTCCATTTTGAAAAATGTACTCCTTCCTTTGATATCCTGCACCTCACCCTTGACAAACTAGGTTTCCCTAGGGGAGAAAACATGGCAACATCTATTTTAATTTACGCCTTTTTAACGTCCAAAATTATACATTCCCATTCCTCCTTTCTGAAAGTGAGAGTGAACCCGGAAAGGTCGATATGGAGGATATTTATGATTGTTTTATCCATGTTTTACAATGTCTTCCTGTACCGTTTATCCCAAAATGGGTATTTCAGGATTTGGGGGACATGTTGGTTTGTTCCTAGAAACAGGCGCCCCAAAGAGATCCAAAGAAGAGAAGAGTCTACATTTCACTTATGACCCCCAAGCAGATGTTTCCCTTTCTTCTTTGGCTGTTATCCAAAATTACTTTTTCTAGGTGATATGCTGTCTAGGTCATATGCTATCCCCCATCCTTTTCAGTTCCCCAGAAGTAAGTATAGTGAAACTATAAGGACATTTTGTCCTCAGTTACACAATGAATAGCCAGTCTTTCAACATATGGTGAAAGATGGCTAATTAGTTAATGAATTGTGTTAATGAGTGATTGATACCCAAGCACATAGATTGTTAGGAATGCACAAAGAACGATGGGAGGTGGAGACCATGAGTAGAGACAAACTTTACGTGTAAGTGGATAAACATGTACACTTGCCCATAGGATGGTAGCTCGAAAGCAGAAAGAGTCTTCATTAGAGTGGTTTTGATGGGATGTGTTTGTTAGTTCTCTTGACCTTTCCTCCAGATCTCTTTCCAACAGCTAAGCTATGGTTTTCTTCTGTGACAATGGCCTCAGGAACTCATATGTTGTTTGGAGGCACTTATGTTTGTGTGAGGAATACATAATGCAAGGTGGCATTGTTTCACATGCTTTAAAACACTAGACTTTGCAATAGTGACCCTGCCATCCTTTACCCTGGGATTCCTCTCATTTGGCCTGCTGACCATGAGTCAGGCAACTGGAACAATCTAGAGAATAATCATGACTATTTCTGACCAAGGGTCCCAGAGAGTGTATTCAGGGAATCAGCAATTGGTTGTTTTTTCCTTATTGACTTCTTGATACCTCTGATCCATCCAAACGAAATTGTGTTAGGGTCAAACACTTGTATTTAGGCAAAGCAGCTGTGCCACAAAGCAATGGTCTGGGAACTCAAATGCCCAGATGTGACCCAGCTCTGGAAGTTGTGAAATTGTGAGATCTCAGACAAGATCCATACCCTCCAATGAGCCTCCCAGACCATGTGACATGCATTAATTCAGTAATGCTCATCACACACATATTGGATGTTTTGTTTACTCTCCGTATTTCCCAGGTGGAGGAACGTAGGCATAGGGATGAATGTGACCAGGTTCATGGTCTCCTATGTAAAGGAGCCAGGAGGTGAACCTAGGCCTATGGTCCCAGGGTTCATGCTCTAACTACTGAACTGAACTGCACTGACTACTCAGACATGGATTCATTAGTGTCTGTGCATAGAGCTGTAGTCACAGTGTGTACGTCAGGAATTACCTGAGCCAAGGGAAATCCCAAGTGCTGTTTAGCATTATGAGGTCATCTCGGGGGTCACATAGGCCACAGAAGCTCCTGAGCCCCACAAGTACAGACCTTGCCATAGTCCTTACTAGGAAAGGGACATAGAAAGCCTGGTTAGTTCAAAGATATTGAGGGTTTGGAGGCACACTTTAGGACAACCCAGTCAAACTCTGTTTCATTGCTGGGCTACACCTCAGTCCAGTCAGAACTGAGGAGACCCTTTCATCGTATTTGATGGCATTTTCAGTATGAGTAAGACCTAGTAATGCAGAAATCCTGTGAGCCCAGGGACACTCCTGAGACAATAAAATGGACTCAGAGAACCGGTTCATGATTAGCCTTCTCTCCACTGCCCTCATTGCGATTGCCTTGTAGAGCTGAGATAGAGAGTGGTCAGTGTCATGGCATGGTCCCTTTTCAGGGCATGGTACAAATAGAATAAGAATAGGGATCATAAAGGGTGGTTCCTGGCTGACTCAGTCAGGGGAGCATTTGACTCTTGATCTCAGGGTCATGAGTTCAGTCTCCATGTTGGGTGTGGAGCCTACTAAAAAAAAGAAAGAAGAATTGGGGACCTAGTGTAGCATATTGGATAACATTCTCCCCCATAAGCCCTAAAAACATGCTTGAATGCCGTGAATTACACACTTTAGGGACACTGACCAATAAGAACTCAAATGCTCGTAACAGCCTGGTGTCCATCGTCTCTGTTTTGACAGGCTTATCCCTCAGGGTCAGGGAGTGTCCATGCTCCAGTGGGGACCTTGCCTTCTTAAAGAGCTCTCCCATTGTTGGCTAGTAAGTGCAAGCATGGAGAGAGTCCATGCTCAATGAATATATACACCTGGCATCACACAGCAAGACCAGAAGGAAATCAACATAGAACTAAGAGGGTGCTTGGTTTTCAATGATAGGACTTCATTATTTACATATTGTCAACAACTGATGAGATTCCTCACCAAGGACCAAGCAATTTGGTTGCTTCCTAACCAAGCAACAGAATGTCATGCCTAGATTTGAATCTAGTCTCAATGAAAGGTCACCGATTCTCAGGCTCCAACAAGTATAGAGCAGAGGAGAGATAAATGCAAACAGGTCTGGGTGATCCTCATGGAGTGTCATGAGAGGGGGAGCTTCGCGGGGCTCGGGTTTAGAAGGGTCCCTCCCTATGGGTCCTTTGTATATTCCCGGTTTTTGAAAGAAGATTTTATTTGAGGGGGAGAGAGAGAGAACGGTCATTGGTTATGAGGAAAGTGGGGAGGAGAAGAGGGACAAGTAGGCACCAAGCTGAGTGCAGAAGCAGGGGATGGGCTCGATCCCTGGACTCCAAGATCACGACATGACCCGACGTGAGACACTTAACCCACTGAGCCACACAGGTGCCCCAGAGGGTTCCCCTGAAAGGAGGTGGGACATGGTCCCCTGCCACTTCAGGGTGTAGAGAAGAATGAGGAGTCTATAGAGACTGGGCCTGGGGGAGGGAGGAAGGAACAGGGAAGGTGCCCACTGAGAGCCTGTGCAGCCCCTGTTCACTCTGTGCCAGCCAGCCCTTCGTCCAGGCTGTTTGGAGACTTACTCAAATCAATAACCAAGGAGACACTGAAGGTCCCTGTCTTGATTTTTTCAACCACCAAAGCACTAAGCCAGGTTGCCATTTTACCAGTTAACTGGCAGGAATGGCTCAGGGATGCTGAGTCCTTAGAAGGGAAGCAGATTCTTAGTAGAGCCATCATGGGACAGTTGGTTTGGAATGTCCTGGCTTCTGCATGAGCTTGGGATCCCAGCAGACCACTGGTCCCTGAGGGTGGTCCACTGGTCCCAGGGAAGGCTCCACATGAGAGAGCTAAGAGTATGAATGCTGTGGGTGGATGGCCCTTGGATTCCACTGGCTCTTCAGAGGGGTTTCTCACGGGGCCATCTGCATTGTGTTCCAGGTTGGGGATTGAAACTCAGTGGTGGGGGGCTGAGTTAGGATTTGGACTGTTCTGTTGGCTCAGGCACCTCCTCCAGGGCATCAAGTGTCTCCCACACTCCCACTTGGGGCAGGAGGATTTGAGAATGGGACTAAACTGAGGAAGCCCTGGTTCAGGACTGCAGGGCATGATCTCAGGTGCCCTGGGCAGATCTCAAGTATTGAGGGATCTCTCTCCCCAAGGATTCGACTCCATTCCTGTCCCAGATTTCCCACTCCTCAGTATAGTCACTCTTGGCAAGTCACCAATCCCTCACTCTCAATGACAGTGTCCTTCTGTCTTTCTCTATAGTCTCATACAGTGTCTGCTAGAGCTTTCCCCCATCTTTTCCTGTGGTAGTAAAGGACACTTAAGCTACACTTAACCTACATTCCAACATTTTACTGATTTTCAAGCCTGGAATACAGGGTTCTTAATCCCAGGCCCCATGTTGCAAGGTCCATTTCCAGACTCATTTCTTCTGTACCTTTGAAACTTTGTTCTATCATCAATATCCCCTTATTTGCTGCTCCTCCAAGCCCCTATTCTATTCTCTGCTTCTACGTATTGGACTATTGGAGGTGCCCCATATAAGTGACATGATGCCATATTTGTCTCACTGGGTCTGGCTTATTTCACTTAAGATGATGTCCTCCAGGGCCATCCAGGTTGTCACAAATGTTGACATTTCCTTCCTTTGCAGGTGAGAAATTCACCCAGCTATGGGCCCGAAGATGGAAACATCATATAAAAATACAACCCACTGATGGATCCCATGAAGGTACCATGGGAATTTATTCATGAATCGGATTCAAGAATAATTACTGTAGGAGCACCTATGTGATGTCCAAATCTTGATTTTGGCTCAGGTTATGATGCCAGGGACCGGAGCTCGGCCCCATGTGTGGCTCCGTGGTGGGTATGGAGCTGTTTAAGCTTCTCTCTCCAATTCCCATGCCCTTCCCCTGCTCACACTCTCTCTTTGTTGCTAGAAAAAAAAAAAAAAAAGAAAGAAAAGAAAAAAAGAAGCTGTATCATTATACTAGCCTGTGAGTGTCCCATATTATTTTTGTGAACATTGAATTTCAGCTGGTCACTCATGAGTTTATAACCACAAGAATAAAGCTGCATTTGCACCTCGAGTTTGGTAACGTTAAATGGTAGGTATAGTGAAGCTAACATTTGGACATGAGTGTGTTGTTAAACACTAGCCAAAGAGATCTCTTCTTAATTTTTAATCAATAGACCTTAATACTTAGAGTAGGTTTAGAGTATCCTAACAAGTGAAGAGATAATCAAAAAAAGTTCCCTTATCCCCCTTATCCCATAGTGCACCTTTTCCACAAGTATCAAAACCTTCATCATTGTGGAACATTCGTCACAAATAACAAACCAGCCTAGAGATATTATTCACTGAATTCCACCATTGCTATTAAGGCCTGCTCTGTGTTGAGCAGTAGTATGGGTTTTGACAAATGGGCAAAGTCCTGTATCCACCATTTATAGGGTAGGTTCACTGCCATAAAAATCCTGTGTTTCACCTAGTAATACCTTTGCACTTTCTCTAGGAATCAGAGCAACCGCTGATGGTTTGTCATCGCTCTAGATTTCCTTTTTCCAGAATATGATAGAGTTGGAACTGTAAGCCATGTTGCTTTTCCACACTGACAGCTTTCTCCTCTATCTATACAGTTACCATTCATTGATATCTTTCTGTGACTTGACAACTGAATTATTTTTCTTTTCTTTTATTATTTTAGTTAGAGAAAGAGGGAAAGTGTGGGGGAGAGGAGGAGGAAGAAGGAGAGAGAAACTTCAGCAGGCTCCTCCTCAGCATGGAGCTTACCTGACACGGGGTTGAAATTCCTGACCCCGAGATTCTGACCTGAGCCAAAATCAAGTGTTGGGTGTTTAACTGAGAGAGCCGACTACATGCCCTGAAGTTCAGCTCTGTTTTTTACAGAATCCTATTTCATTGTATGGGGATATTGTTGGTTGTTTACCCATTCACCCTGTGAAGGACAACTTAGTTGCCTCGAGTTGTGGTGTTCCTAAAGAAAGCTGATAGAAGCACTCCTGGGCCGGTTTTCATAGGAACATAATTTTTCAGCTCAACTAGATAAATACCTAAGAGTGTGATGGCTGGATTAGACACAGCAAGGCTCTTATGCTTTGTTAGATTTGATAGAATTCACCAGTCCAGCCACCTGGGGCCGGCACCTCCTTTCTGGGAAACGTATGAACTGTGGATTCACTGTCTTTGATATATGCCAATTCAGACAATCTATTTCCTTTGCGTGGGTCTTGAGAGTTTCTGTTTTGGAAGGAATTGGCCTTTTTGCTTAAGCCATCCTAGGATTTTTCCATGTATTACTTTACTTTTTAAAATTTGATTTGATTTTTTTTTTTCAGTGTTCCAAGTGTTCATTGTTTATGCACCATACCCAGTGGTCCAGGCAATACTGCCCTCTTTAATACCCACCACCAGGCTCACCCATCCCCCTCACTTCTAAAACCCTGTTTGTATCTCAGAGTCCACAGTGTCTCATGGTTCATCTACCCCTCTGATTTTCCCCAATTCACTTTTCCTTTCCTTTTCCTAATGTCCTCCAAGTTATTCCTTATGCTCCACAAGTAAGGGAAACCATACGATAATTCACACTGCTTGACTTATTTCTCTCAGCATAATCTCCTCCAGTCCTGTCCATGTTGATACAAAAGTTGGGTATTCATCCTATTTAAAACAATTTTTATTTATTTATTTAAATTTCTTTTAACTGTTCCAGAATTCATTGTTTATGCACCACACAAGTGCTCCATGAAATACGTGCCTTTCATAATACCTACTACCAGGCTCACCCTGCCTCCCAACACAGCCCCTCCAAAACCCTCAGATTGCTTTTCAGAGACCATAGTCTCTCATGGTTCATCTCGGCTTGACTTGTTTCTCTCAGCAAAATCTGCTCCAGTCCTGTCCATGTGGATACAAAAGTTGGGTATTCATCTTTTCTGATGGAGGCATAATATTCCATTGTATATATGAACCATATCTCCTTTATCCATTCGTCTGTTGAAGAACGTCTTGGCTATTTCCACAGTTGAGCAACTGTGGCCATTGCTGCTATGAACGTCGGGGTACAGATGGCCCTTCTTTTCCCTACATCTCTATCTTTGGGAGTAAATACCCAATATTACTTTTGAATCCTTTCAACCTCCATACGATCTGTAGTGACGATGACTCTTGTGTCCCATGTTAATGTACGTCCTCTCTTATTCTTTCATTTTTCATCAGGCTACAGCTTTATCCATTTCACTGATATTTACAAGGAATGAGCTTGTGTCTTAGTTTAATGGATTAGGTCTGAGTATTTCCCATGTTCCATTTCAATGGTATCTGCAATAATATTATTTTTTTCTCTTGCTCGCTTTCTATGATACTACACTCTTGCCTTGTTTTCTAAGCAAGCCTAGGCATGTTACATCTCTCTGATTTTCTGACACACGACTTTCAGTCCTATCAGTTCCCCCAAGCCCTGCCTTTCCATAAATGTTGGTCAAGGTACATTTGCATCTCATTTGGTGAAAAATATTTTAAAGGTTCTCTTGAAATTTCTTCATTGACCACTGGGTTATTCAGAAGTGTATTTTTAAATCACAGCTCCTTGGGGATTCTCCCAAGATTTCTTCCTGTTGTTGATCTCTAGTTGAATTTCATAGAGGTCTGAGAGCGGCTGTTGTATTGAGTCTACTCTTTGATTGTGTTGGGATGTGTTTTCCGGCTGAGAATGTGGTCTCCTGCTGAATGTTCCATGGGAGGTTGAGAAAATGGTGTGTTCTGCGAGAGAGTGTCTGCTCCAGGAAAGCTCGATCCCCTGTTTTCCCTTTTTTGTCTCCTGAGGGCCATGGTTTCCCTGTGTCCTCTGTTTTCCTATGGATCCCAGAAGAGCGTGTTGATTTTTCAGTGTCTTCAGGCTCTCTCTTGTCCTTAGGAAGAAGAGGTGATCTCCATGGTCTTTGCCCATGGAAGTGTCTCTTTTTGTCTTCATGTACCTTCAAACTCCCTTCTCGTGGCCCGAGTCTTGACTTCAATACATCTGGGCACATGCTGTTTTTATTCATAGAACTAGTTTTCCAAAACAGCTGAGAAGAACGTGTCTAGATACAAGCTTTTGTACTAAAACACACATTTTCTTTTACATTACGTCTTTGATGACATCTGGCTAATTTAATTAATCTGCCTAAATTATAGGTATAGAGAAATACCAGCAGCATGCCTTCACTCAGCATTTGCCCACCCCAGAGGTATAGACTGGTGAAAATAGAAACAAGATATATTTCAATATATACCCATTGATTATCCAGCCTTACACACAATGGCAGGCAAAGAAATCTACTGATAGAGATTGATAGAAAAGCAATGACCTTACATATCTAACCCACATTCATATCAAGCAATACTCTCCGAGCTATTCATTTTTTTAAGATTTTATTTCTCAGAGAGAGAGAGTGAGAGAGAGAGAGAGAAAGCACAGTCAGGTGGGAAGGGCAGAGGGAGAGAGAAAGAGCAGGTCCTCCCTGAGGAGGGGCCCCCCACGTGGGACTGGATCATAGCATCCTGAGAGCATGACTTGACGGGAAGACCAGTGCTGAAAGGACTGAGTTTCCAGGCGCCCCTCCTCGAATTAATCTTGAACAGCACCACCAATGTGCTGATGGGTACATTCTTGATGTCCTTCCAGATGTGTCTGAGAAAATCTCAGTCTGTGAGACGCTTTGCCATAAGCCCAAAGAAGAAGAGGACCAGAGTGTTGCCAAGGTGAGGTTGCCTCTCTTTTTCCCCAAGGAGCAAGCATTGCTTTCTTGGTTTCTTTCATCAAATTCAGATGACAATCAAATTATACACTATATGTTGGTGAATTGGACATAATAAAAAAATTCATTTTCCTAATGTAAATTTTTTGTACATGGAAGTAAAATGGTTTTTTAAAGATTTTATAACTTTATTTGACAGACAGTGATCACAGTAGGCAGAGAGGCAGGCAGAGGGAGAGGTGGAAGCAAGCTCCCCGCTGAGCATAGAGCCCGATGCTGGGCTCAATCCCAGGACTCTGTAATCATGTCCAGAGCCAAGGCAGAGGCTTTAACCCACTGAGCCACACAGGCACCCCTAAAGTGAATTTCAAACTGTATGTGTGTGTGTATGTATGTGTATATATAATTTTATATACATATATATGTATAAACGTGTATATATATATATGTATATGCTTATATATATATACATACATATAAATATATGTGTGTTTATATAAGTATACATATCCATATATATGCACATACGTGTGTATACACACACATACACATTTGAGAGGACATATGTATAATTTCCCTTTTGCGGAGAGTCCTGAGTGGTTGTTTCCTGCCCACCATCGTCTGATTCAAGAGGATATTTACCACTGGCAACAGCAAATCTTGTTAGAATTGCTGTGGTATGATCCTTTCCATCCACAAGAGTTTCTCTTGCTTGGATGAAGAATTTTGTAGTTGCCATCCTGAGTGGACTGGGTAGACACATCTCCCAGGAAAAATAACTTCATACAGGCATCCAGGTCCCACTCTTGGGGCCTTGGATTCAATCACTGTGTTCCATCTGGTTTCCTAAAGTCATTCAGAGAACTAAAGATCAGTACAGGCAGACAAGTATACAGCACGGCCAGAGACTCATGGTGTCCTCTTTTCTGTGCCTGCAGCCTCAGGAAACATCAACAGAGGGAGGCGGTACGTATTCTGGACTCAGTCTCTTCCTGGGGAAAAACTCTAGCTGGTAAGGCAGGTGGGGCCCCCTTGCAATCTTCAGTCTGGAGAGCCTCCCTGATTGGGGGTTCTTGGTAGGACTCTTGGTGGTTTGGGGACAGGCATATTTCCCAGGTGACAAAGTATGCTCTTTTGTCTGCAAGACTAGGAAGCCAGTGGGTTCTGTGTGTGTGCTGTGAGTTTGTGTGCATGAGGTTTTTGGTTGAGGTGTCTTTTGTGGCTCTATGTAGTGTGATTGTGAGTGGGTGATTTTTTGTGGGAAACATGGAGAGACAGAGGCGGAAAGATACAGACAGAAAGACAGAGAGGGAGAGATGAATAGAGCAAGAGAGAGCGTGTATATTTCTGCAGGAGATAGATTCTACCACCACTGCCACTGGCCAAAGTCAACATTCTCAGAGAAAAGAATAAACCTCATCTAGGGCACACGTTCTAGCCGTGGGAGACCCCAAAGGGGCAGTTCAGCCCCTGCCAGCCAACCACATGACCCCACATGATCTAACCCACATTCATATCAAGCAATACTCTCTGAGCTATTCATTTTTTTAAGATTTTATTTCTCAGAGAGAGAGAGTGAGAGAGAGAGAGAGAAAGCACAGTCAGGTGGGAAGGGCAGAGGGAGAGAGAAAGAGCAGGTCCTCCCTGAGGAGGGGCCCCCCACATGGGACTGGATCATAGCATCCTGAGAGCATGACTTGACGGGAAGACCAGTGCTGAAAGGACTGAGTTTCCAGGCGCCCCTCCTCGAATTAATCTTGAACAGCACCACCAATGTGCTGATGGGTACATTCTTGATGTCCTTCCAGATGTGTCTGAGAAAATCTCAGTCTGTGAGACGCTTTGCCATAAGCCCAAAGAAGAAGAGGACCAGAGTGTTGCCAAGGTGAGGTTGCCTCTCTTTTTCCCCAAGGAGCAAGCATTGCTTTCTTGGTTTCTTTCATCAAATTCAGATGACAATCAAATTATACACTATATGTTGGTGAATTGGACATAATAAAAAAATTCATTTTCCTAATGTAAATTTTTTGTACATGGAAGTAAAATGGTTTTTTAAAGATTTTATAACTTTATTTGACAGACAGAGATCACAGTAGGCAGAGAGGCAGGCAGAGGGAGAGGTGGAAGCAGGCTCCCCGCTGAGCATAGAGCCCAATGCTGGGCTCAATCCCAGGACCCTGTAATCATGTCCAGAGCCAAGGCAGAGGCTTTAACCCACTGAGCCACACAGGCACCCCTAAAGTGAATTTCAAACTGTATGTGTGTGTGTATGTATGTGTATATATAATTTTATATACATATATATGTATAAACGTGTATATATATATGTATATGCTTATATATATATACATACATATAAATATATGTGTGTTTATATAAGTATACATATCCATATATATACACATACGTGTGTATACACACACATACACATTTGAGAGGACATATGTATAATTTCCCTTTTGCGGAGAGTCCTGAGTGGTTGTTTCCTGCCCACCATCGTCTGATTCAAGAGGTTATTTACCACTGGCAACAGCAAATCTTGTTAGAATTGCTGTGGTATGATCCTTTCCATCCACAAGAGTTTCTCTTGCTTGGATGAAGAATTTTGTAGTTGCCATCCTGAGTGGACTGGGTAGACACATCTCCCAGGAAAAATAACTTCATACAGGCATCCAGGTCCCACTCTTGGGGCCTTGGATTCAATCACTGTGTTCCATCTGGTTTCCTAAAGTCATTCAGAGAACTAAAGATCAGTACAGGCAGACAAGTATACAGCACGGCCAGAGACTCATGGTGTCCTCTTTTCTGTGCCTGCAGCCTCAGGAAACATCAACAGAGGGAGGCGGTACGTATTCTGGACTCAGTCTCTTCCTGGGGAAAAACTCTAGCTGGTAAGGCAGGTGGGGCCCCCTTGCAATCTTCAGTCTGGAGAGCCTCCCTGATTGGGGGTTCTTGGTAGGACTCTTGGTGGTTTGGGGACAGGCATATTTCCCAGGTGACAAAGTATGCTCTTTTGTCTGCAAGACTAGGAAGCCAGTGGGTTCTGTGTGTGTGCTGTGAGTTTGTGTGCATGAGGTTTTTGGTTGAGGTGTCTTTTGTGGCTCTATGTAGTGTGATTGTGAGTGGGTGATTTTTTGTGGGAAACATGGAGAGACAGAGGCGGAAAGATACAGACAGAAAGACAGAGAGGGAGAGATGAATAGAGCAAGAGAGAGCGTGTATATTTCTGCAGGAGATAGATTCTACCACCACTGCCACTGGCCAAAGTCAACATTCTCAGAGAAAAGAATAAACCTCATCTAGGGCACACGTTCTAGCCGTGGGAGACCCCAAAGGGGCAGTTCAGCGCCTGCCAGCCAACCACATGACCCCACATGATCTAACCCACATTCATATCAAGCAATACTCTCCGAGCTATTCATTTTTCTTTTAAGATTTTATTTATCTGAGAGACAGAGAGAGAGAGAGAGAGAGCCCACAGTCAAGTGGGAGCAGCGGAAGGAGAGAGAGAAGACGACCCTCGCTGAGCAGGGTGGCCCCCATGTGGGACTAGATCTCACAACCCTAAGATCATAATTCAGATGAGCAAAAGGCTGATGCTGAAAGGATTGAGCCCTCCGGGTGCCCCTCCCCGAATTATACTTGAGCAGCACCACCAATGTGCTGACAGGTACATTCTTGATGTCCGTCTAGATGTGGACATCCGCTTGGTCTGGGCGTGGCCTCGCCAGAACATTGAAGTGCAGAAACACCAGCATATTGCCAAGGTGAGCATGCCTGTCTTTACCCAAGGAACAAGCATTGTTTTCTTGGTTTCTTTCAGCAAATTCAGGTGAAAATCAGATAATATATGTTGATGAATTGAACATAATAATAAAAAATTCATTTTCCTACTATAAATTGCTTGTATATGGAAATAAAGTGATTTTTCAAATGTATATGTGTCTGAATGTGTGTGCATGTGTAATTGCATAAATGTGTAATTACACATACACACACATTTGAGAAGACATATGTATAATTTCCCTTTTGGGGAGAGTGCTGAGTGGTTTTCTCTTGCCAACCATCATCTGATTCGAGAGGACATTCACCAATGGCAACAGCAAACCTGGTTAGAATTGCGCTGGTGTACAAAAGATAAAAGAAAGAAAAATGGTGTAACATTATCATTATTTAGAAAAGGTATTGATACTATTTGTTCCAAATTATAGAAATATTATAGTATAACCTCACTTTCTTTTTTTTTTAAGATTTTATTTATTTATTTGACAGAGAGAAATCACAAGTAGGCAGAGAGGCAGGCAGAGAGAGAGAGAGGCAGAAGCAGGCTCCCTGCTGAGCAGAGAGCCCGATGGGGGACTCGATCCCAGGACCCTGAGATCATGACCTGAGCCGAAGGCAGTGGCTTAACCACTGAGCCACCCAGGTGCCCTCACTTTCTTAAAGCTAAAGAAAGTAATTTCTTATTTAGCTTTTAAATTTGGTCAACTTTTATGAGGTACCTATACAGGATACATAAAGCAGGGATCCCAAATGTCCTTGCTGAAAAGAACTTTCTATAGTTAGTAGATCATGCTTTCATTTTAGACCCACATTAGTCTACACTAGACTTTTCGAGCTTTAATATTACATTAGTTAAAATGATTTGGGGTTCTGTGAACAAACGCATTTGCTAAACACTAAGTATGTTCCTAATATGTATAGACAAATAAAGGTTGGTTGAACTTCACGAATGATACTTAAAAAAAAAAAAAAAAAAGAATTGTGGTGGTGGCATTCATTCCCTCAGCAACAGTTTCCCTTGCTTGGATGAAGAATTGGTAGGCACCATCCTGAGTGAACTGGGCACACACATCCCCTAGGACAAACAATTTCCTTCAAGTGTCCTGTTTGCTTTCCGTGGGGGCCAAACACTGGGTTCCCTCTGATTTCCTGATATCACTGAGAGAACTAAAGATCATGAAGTCAGACAGTATACAACATGACCTGAGCCTCATGGTGCTCTCTTTTCTATACCTGCAGGTGCCGCGCAGACTGAGCCAAAGAGGTGTGTATTCTGGAATCAGTCTCTTGCTGTCTGTAGTCAGGGGCACCATCAGATCCTGGGTTCCCACTGGAATGGGGATCAGAGGTGTGGTGAAACAATGGGTTTTCTATGTGCATACCCATGGTCATGTCTTTGTAATTCAGGTAGTGATTTTGTGTATGTGGAGGTGGGCTGTGTCTCAGTGTGAAATAATGAGGTGTGATTCTGAATGGGCATGTGGTTTTGTGTGTGTGTGTGTGTGTGTGTGTAACCAGGATTTATGTCTCCCTAAATAGCACAGTTGCTGGTGTGAACTTATCATTTAGGAAAAGACAAAGAAAATCCCGCCCCTTGCCTCATGGGTGTGTTGTGTGTCAGAACTTACGGCATTGTATGACTTAAAAATGTGTGCAGTCTATCGTATGCCAAATACATCTGGTTTCATCTGACAAAATCCCAACACCATGGAGGAAAGTGTTCCCAGGGTCCTGAGAGGATAATAACATTATCAGAATTCCCTTGAGTCTGTCAGGAATGACTTCAGTTCATGATGGGTCTCACCTCTGAGCAGACAGCGGGAGCGATCATGACTAAAGAAAAGGAGCCACAGCATATTCAGTTGGTGTCAGGGAAAAGGGAGGCTGGAGAGGGTGCTGAATGACAGCGAGGATGTAGTGCCTGTGTTTGGGGAGCCTAGCACCGAGATGAGGCCCTTCAACCTCAGATCTCATGATATTTTTCCCATCTCAATTTCTAGGGGAAGACCCTACATTTCTACACTGAGTGGCATTAGTAATAGCTATTTGCCTTGTTCTTGATCTTCCCTGAACGGGGCTCTCACCAAACCCAATCCCAGAGGCCATGTTCCATCAGACTCTTCAGATTAAAGGGATATTTCATCTACGACCCCTCCTCTGTTCCCACAACTTTTTGATGAAAGGAGCCTGAGAAAGAATCCTCTTCCTCGTAGGGGGAGAGCTGAGGCAGGTGGTCCCAAGGGCAGATGGTTGCCACACCCTGTTCTGAAGGGAATCTGAGAAGTGGGAGCCTGTAGGTTCTAGAAACCTTTGTCTCTAGACCATAGTCTCACGGTAGTGTTGAAGGGAATGCCTGCTGGGCACAACCCAATACAGAAGTGAGAGCAGCAGCTAGGCTCTAAGGAGTCCTGACTCCATCAGATCCTTCTGCTTTGACGGGTGAGGGCATGATCCAGGGGCTTGGACTAGATCTTCAGAGGGAAGATGTAGAGGGGATGGGGGGGCGGGCAGAGGGACAGCTCAAAGGACAGCCAGGCCATGTGAGAGAGGGAGTGCATGCCAAGATTGCAAGGATAGGTGAATCAGGTGAAGCCTGGGCCCAGCCTGGCCCATGCTGAGGACGCCATTCGGGCTCTTCCTGCACAGGGACGAGGCAGGTCACACTGTCACGGCTGGTGTGAGCACTGTATGGACGTCTTCCTAAATCCCCAGGGAAGGGGCTTGCTTCTCATTCCATCCTCTTCTCCGGCCACCTGTGCGACAAACCAGGCTCTTTCCATCATGGAAATTAGGGAGATCCAGAGAATGCAGTCAGGTCTTCTGTTCCCCCACCCGAGACACATCAGTGTGGATGGAACAGGACCAGGCCAGACACACGGAGGCTCCCAGCCTGAACCACCCAGGGCTAGGAGGGGCGAGTTTTTACTTTTCACCTGCTTCTGGAAGTCACTTGGTAACCAGTCCTTGTCTACACGCAGTTGGCCAAGGGTTATCTGGCCTGCAGACATATTTATGCTGAAGAGATCTCACACCATGTGGCTATGGCAGCTGTAGAACATTCTAGGTGTTCATGAGGTGAGAGGGGCACAGACTCCAGGCATGGTGAACTTAGCAAAGTCATGGGAGCTGATCCCATGATTGGGGTGCTTCTTGCTCCTCCCTTTTATGGCCCAGAGGACATCAGTTTGATGGTTTCTCTGAAATGATCTGAGAGTTCGCACACCCAAACTCTGTGTCCTTCTACTCAGGGGGACAGGAGACCTGCACCTGGTAGCCACTGCAAGGGCACCAATTGCATCTCTCTCATTCCTTCTCACCCAGATGGTTAGCTCTCAGCAGCCTCTCTTGATACAGCCTGGATTAGGGTCTACTTCAGGGGCAGAAACGTCCCTCTTCACCTTGTCTGGGCCTCTGTGGCCCCACAAAATGCTAAGTGCCTGCCGAGGCTCTTGTATGGACCAGGAAGAGAAAGATGGGCTCCTGGGGACTGTGAACTGTCCCTGCCCCTAGCGAGACATGTCTGCTCATGTGTGAGTTAATTCAAGGAAACAAAGCTAAACAGTCCCATTTTCATCACATCAGCTAAATTACAGGTGCCCCGTAATGCATGTTTACAACACAGAACATTTTCATTTTCACAGACAGCTCCCCTGGGCACCTGTTCTGAGCTTGGCAGAGGGGCTGCTCACAGACCCCATCTAACCCACACTGTTTCCACCAAGTTGGGAACACAAGTTGATCCGTGCACGGGTGAGAGCTATCTTGATCCCATGGAGACAGGGAAGTGCCATGTGAAGTGGCATCGTTCCTTTTGCTGAGCGTTAGCAGCTGTGCTCAAGGTCTTGTTGAAGGGCTCTGACTCAGGGAGCCCAGGGCAGGTCTGAGGACCTGGTGGAAGAGTAGGTGTTGCCAGGCGAGCCAGCCTGGCCTCCACTGGAGCCTCAGGCGCAAGGGAACCCCTCTCTCTAACAACCCGCTGCTCATGCTTGTGTCTCTATAGAATGGAGCCTGGAGATGATAGTAGAAGTCAGCTCAGAGGAAGAAGACCCTCCAGGTAGGGAAGTACACTCAGGTAGGAACCAAGGGGAGAGGGTTCCTGGGAACAGGCAGATTACAGCAGCTACTTTGTAGATCGAGAGTGGGAGGTAGGAAATCAAAAAGATGAAGTATATGTATTAGAGGATTTCTTTCTGTTTTTCAGCCATGGAGAGATTTTATTTTTTAGAGAGAGTGAAGGATTGGCGGGGAGGGGCCATGGGAGAGGGAGATGGTGACTCCAGGCTGAGCCAGGAACCTAATGCAGGCCTGATCCCAAGGATCAGAAACCCAGCTGAATGCAGACATTGAAATGACTGAGCCATCCAGATTCAGTCTCTGTTTTGTTCTTTTCCTGTAATGGTAGGTTTTTTTTTAAATTTATTTATTTTCAGAAAAACAGTATTCATTATTTTTTCACCACACCCAGTGCTCCATGCAATCTGTGCCCTGTATAATACCAACCACCTGTTGCCCCAACCTCCCACCCCCCTGCCATTTCAAACCCCTCTGATTGTTTTTCAGAGTCCATACTCTCTCATGATTCACCTCCCCTTCCAATTTACCCCAAATCCCTTCTTTTGAAATAGAAGTAGTCTGCGTCTGGGCTTTGAAGGTGCTCTGTTTGTAATCCTCTTTTCTTATTTGATATTTATGATTCTCTCCAAAAGTGCAGTGAGGCTGCATTCCTCACTGCCAAACATAAGAGCCTTTGGAGACCCTCCTAGGCTCGTTGGAATTTCAGACCTGTGTGAAGACTGCTGAGCTGGTCGTACACCCTGGTGCTCGAGGGTCCCACTGAGCTGTTTCCTGGACGACCCGGCCCAGGACAGGGGCTCTAGAAGTGGGACCATTGTCTCTGCTCCTGTCTGATCCCACTGCTCCAGCCACACGGTAATGGACCTGCTCCCCACATCATGGTCCCAGACCACCCTTGGACCTTCCCTCAACCCGCTTGGGGCCTCCCCCAGTCTTTCCAGGGCTTGGGTGCTTGGCATGATTGCTGGCAAGTGCTGGGGTTTATATAGCTGTGCTCGCTGTGGAACCCTGTCTCCACACTGACAGCCTAGGGGAATTTGGATGTCATTTTCCCTCTCCTGTCACATTCACCTCTTCTCTGGGCTAGGACACTTGTGGGCTCTAGTAACACTCAAGTATGATTCCAGTGTCTATGATCAGCCCAGGCATAGGGCAGTACCTTTATTGCCCAGTTGCCTGTCACACTCATGCTCAGCACAAGCCAGGCCCATGAAAATCACCTCCATGCTAGCTGGTTTGACTCACGGGTCAACTGAGGTAGGACTAGGGAGGATGGCAGTAAACCCATCATCATTGCTCCACTGTTGCCATTTCACAGAGCAATCAGGTTGTCAGAGGTGAGAGGAGAAGGGAAAGAAGAAATTCATGATTCGGGGAAGGATGAGGGAGCATAGCAGGAGGGAGCCGAGGAAGGCAGGAAATCATGGGGACAGAAAGTCATGGGCAGCACCTTGGATGCCTCTTGAAAGAATGGGATGACAGGCTTTGGTTGCAGGTGCCAGTTCTGAAATGTAAGGGCCAGAAAGGGCCCAGAGACCCTGGAGGACTTCATATCAGTGGATCATGGTTCTGGGGCTGATGAGATGGGGGGACTGCAGAGCTGAGGACAGAAATTGAGTATTTGGGTCAGGGACATGATCCTGGGAGAAGTGGCCTGAGTCCTCACCTCAGCCTGACTGTCCCCTTTCCCTTCGCAAGGCATGGCCATGTCTGTTACCATCACTCTGCCCAGAGAAGACTATTTCGCAGACTTAGAAGATTCAGAACAATAGATCAATAATCCGTGTGCCATCATTTCCTCTTTCATTCCGTTATACTCTTTCATTTCTTTCTTTTTAGTTTCTTTAGGTAATGAATTATTTTCTTTTGAGACGGAGTGAGATCATGGGAGGGGGTGAGGGGCAAAAGGAGAGAGAGAGAGAGAGAATCCCAGGCAGATTACCCACTGAGTGCAGAGCCTGACAGGGGACTCGACTCCACGACCCTGAGACCATGGCCTCAGGACTCACACACTTCACCAGCTGAAGAAACCAGGCAGCCCTCCTCTCTCTTACTGATAACCTCCTTTTGGTAGCTTCGGCTACTTTCCTCTTTCCTGCTTTTTATGATTCTCATCCTGTAGGACCTGGGCTTATGCAGGCACTTGCTCTTCTCAGATCTTCAAATCTATAGTCTCTGTCCTCAGCCCTGCTCAGCAAATTCCTCAGCATTTTCCTGGTTTCTGGTCCCCAGTCTGCATGAAAAAGCGAGTGCACAAATGGGCCATAGGCAGACCGAACATGAAGATGGGTTTCTGACCACAACCAATCCAGGACCCAATCCTTGGTGTCAGCCGAGCAAGCAGGCTTACTATGTATGTCAGACTTGGAAGGAGGTTGGCTGCTGTATCTAGCAAAAGGCCAGGAATCTGCACCAGATCCCACAGAACAATAGGCCCTAATGGCCGTAGTTCTATCTGAGAGCTTCCCTAACTCTTGTCCCCACTCCCCACCTAGGTCTGACGGACCAGAAAACATTAAGTTGGGACCCCGAACAGGCACATAGGATGCCTCACTTCTAGACAGCTCACTGAGGCTCTCTGGGCCAATAGGCTCCCATCGGGCATAGCTGAGGCCTTCCCTTTTCCCCACTAGCATGAGTTCTCACTCTTCTGCTTGATGTGGAGTCTCTGCCAAATGCACATAATGGTGGCTTGACTCCCTTGCTCTCGCTAGCTCTGATATTCTTTGCCTGTTGTCATTTGCTTGGCCTTCCTTTACAGGACAGGTCATAACAGAGGTCCCGCCAAGACCCCGTCTGAGCTGCCGTTGCTTCAAAACCACAGCTTTCCAGCCTGGCACCTGGGCCTTCTTCTTGGGTCCCCCTTTTTTTTTGGCCTCCTTGGTGGAACCAGACCATTCCTTTTTGTCCGCTTATGCTATCCTTTTGGTTACAATGTTGTATTGTTGATTCTCAGGGTCCACAGTCTTTTTTTGATCCTTTTCATGAACAGAACAAAATCATGTAGTATCCATCTATGTGCCAGAACACACACTGAACCCTACCTTTTGGGGAGTATTTAAAATACTTCATTTAGATAAGTATCGATTTTATGTATTTCCCTCCACTGGTCCACTCATACAGAAATGCTGTGTTAAAAAAACAGTGATTCGTTTCTCATAATTACTCACGAAGAGCCTGTTTTTCCCACACACAGTGACCGAGAAATTGGTCCATGAATTCACAAAGGTTGAGAGATAACGAAGTACCTAGCCTTAGCTACACACAGAGAAAAAGCAGATCAAATACATAGATGGTGAGAGAATGACTAATTTGATTAGTATGTGCTTAGAGAAATATGACTTTGGAAAATGGAATTGGTGTTAACACTGCTTTTGATTTCATCTGGGACCCATGTTCAATTTTGTTCTAGAAATGTCTGATGACTCAGGACGGTAAAAATGGATAGGGATGGTGTTTTCAGTCAAGAATGGGACCTCTATTTATTCTCAATATGTGTTTCTTTTCCCCTCTTCACCCTAAAGTTGGGCCAGTGACTCTATGGGGGGGGGGCAGGTCACCTCCCCTCATGTCATTTCCTTTCAAAAACAGAGGGATAATGTGTGAGACAAGAGTTCAACTTTGGAAAGGAAGTCTTTCCTCTCATGTGCCACCCTTGTCTGTGACTAGGCACCTGTCTGGACAGAAGGAGTTGGCCACTGTGCAGCTCGAGTGACTCTGAAAGGTCTATGATGACACCATCACCATGGCGACGAGAGAGACACCTCTGCTGTGCTGTCCAAAGGTCCCTCTTTGGGCTGAGTGAGTCATTGAGACAGGTACAACTCTCAAGGACGGAAACAGGATTGGAAATATTTTGTGTGGCTGCTGTTGTGATATGTTCTTACAGATCTCCGGACTGCTGTTTGCTGCTAACCAGATAGTTCCCTCTTCCTCCAAATATTTTCTCATCATTGAAAATTTTCTCTCTCCCAACTTGTCATTCGGAGTTATACAAATGTTTTATAGTTTAGTTTTATCCCTTGATTTCTATTTTTGGTTAGTCTACCAAGCTAGCTGCCTTTTGTCCTTCGTTGTGAAAACTGTACTCCTCCCTGTGATATCCTGCACCACACCCTTGACACACTAGGTTCCCCTAGGGGAGAAAATACGGCAATGTCTATTTTCATTTCTGTCCAAAATTATATATTCCAATATATGTTCAATATATATATTCGCGATAAGCACCTCCTGAAGCCAACTTGAAACTAGGACCGGCTCCTTCTCCCCTGAACTGTGAACAGGCCTAATATGGGGAAATTCATCAATTCAATTAAAGGGGCCCACTGCCTCCAAACACCTCCAACCCCACCCCTCCTGGCTCAGCTCAGCCTGAGAAGCCTGGAGTGCCTGCCTTTGGGGACCCAGCTGGATTGCCTGCAGGAAGGACACATGGATGAGCCTGAAAGTCCCACCCTCTGCCAGAGGAGAGAAAGTTTGTCATTTACCCGGGTGCTGGGCTGTCACCACTCCGGGTTCCTTCCTCGCCGGGCTCTGGGCGCTGAGCCCCCAGCCTGCGGGGAAGCGGCTGGACCTGGAAGCCCCGATTGGGGGCAGGAATCCTTTGGCGGCAGCTCGGCCGCCCCGCTCCCCCTCCGGAGCCCTTCTACCTGGCCCTGCCGCCTCGACCCTTACCTGAGGGGGTCTCGGCCACTTGCAAACTCTGCCAGCAGAGCCCAGCAGGCGCCAGGGTCTCCCTCGGCGACTCGCGCGTCCCGCTTGGCTCGCCCGCTCCGTGGGCGCCTTCCCCGCTGCCAGCCGCTGCAGTGGCATCCAGCAAAGCCGACTCGGGATCGCCTTTCTCGCCACCAAGCCTGCTCAGCGCCGGGTCCGGGGCGGGGGTGGGGGGCTGCTCTTCGGGGCTGGCGCAGGGGGCCACCGTGCGCGTGGCCAACGGGAAAGTGCAAGAGTGTGCGTCCTGGATTGCAGCAGCGGCGACAGCGGCGGCCGAGGACTAGGAGGCGGTGGCGACGCCAGCCGGCGAGCCGGGGAGGCGGACGGCGGCGCGAAGTGGAAGCCCGGTTCCCGCGAGCCTGGCGCCCGGGCGGGCGGCACTGCGAGTGCCCTGCGCCGGGACGAGGTCCCGAGCGCGCGCGGCCACCGGGTCGGGGGATGGCGAGGCCGGGGCACGGCGGGCGCGGGCGGCAGCTGGGCGCCGGGCGCCGGGCTCCGGCCGCTGTGCCTCGCGCTCGCCGCCTCGCGCGCTGCCTCGCTCGCTGCCCGGACTTCCCGTCTCAGGCCCGAGCTCCCCGCGCTGCCGCCGCCGCCAGCAGCACGCCTCAACCGGGCGAGCGCTGCCCCCGCTTAACTCCTTACGTGCCACCTGGCCCTCCCGCAGCCGTCCGCGGAGCCAGGCAACTCAGCCCCAGGCAGGCCTCCCGGCCTCGCTTTGCTTGTCTCTAAAATGGGCTCGCGGCCCGGCTCTGGGGAGTCGGGTAGAGAATTAACGGAGCAGATTAGTGATGCGAAGTGCCATGCGGCGGGCATTAAGGAAGTGCTCGATAAATGGCAGAGGATTGGCTGCTTCTGCTGCTGCTGCTGCTGCTGCTGCTGCTGCTGTGCTGGGTTAGCAGGTTACCTTGCAGAGTAAACACCCTGAAAAGGGCGGTTTGGTTTGCTGGTGTTTACTTTGTTCTTTTTAACTGGAAATAGGTTTAAGCTGTGTGACCCTGGGCTAGTCATTTACCCTCTCTGAGCCTGTTGCAGAAGATTCCCTCTGCACTGTGTGACCTTGGGTCTCAGCACCCCCTCTGAACCTCTTGTAGTAGCCTCATCTGTAAAGTGGGGGATGATCGATGTGGCTCACCTTCAAAGGACCTCCTGCAAATCTCTGGAAAGGGAGCTGCTCTCAAGAGAACCACCATGGAGCCAGTCTCCTAAATGCCAGGCACCTGGCCAGGGTAGTTCCAAACACATCACCTCATTAAGTTATGGAAACAACCATAAGAGGCAACTTGTTTCTTTTCTTTCTTTCTTTCTTTCTATTTTTTTTTTAAAGATTTTTTATTTCTTCATGTAACAGAGAGAGAGATCACAAGTAGGCAGAGAGGCAGGCAGGGCGGGGGAGCAGACTCCCCGCTATGCAGAGAGCCCGATGTGGGGCTCGATCCCAGGAGATCATGACCTGAGCGGAAGCCAGAGGATTAACCCGCTGAGCCACCCAGGCCTCCCGAGGCAACTTGTTTCAACTCCCCTTCGCAGGTGAGAGATTTGGTGCCCCAGGATGTTAAGTTCACCCAAGTTAGCATGCTTACAGAGGAATGGAGCTGGACCCAAGGACCTTCTGACTCCCAAACCAGTACTGTTAAGCTGGGGATTGAAGGAGAAGCTCTAATGTGGGCCAACCTTTGTTGAGGCTAGCAACCAGAATTTGCATCTGCATTTCTTTAATTAGAACATGTTGTATTTCCAATTATAAAATTAATTCTGGTCTAATGTAGGTATTTCAGAAAATACTAAAATATAGGAAGGAAAGCAAATCAACCCTATTCCTACCACCCAGAGGTAATAATGAAGATCTTGATGTAGTTCCCCCACTCTTTTTTCTATACCCACATGTAAAGGCAGTTCGCATAAGGCGAATAATCCCAAGCACACCATTCCGTATCAGGAGATAGGAAGGGTCTGGCAGATGCAATTCATGAACCCCTTGCTGAGGCTGGACCCCCCAGGTACCCCCAGCTTCAACAAACCCAGATGACAGTGACCCTACCACTAGTCCAATAGAAACCTTACCAGGTTGGGGATTTGTGCATTTCACCCAGTTACCATTGGACAAACCCTGCTCTGATGCTTTCCCTTCTCCCACTGTTCCTGTGTCTTTTAGAAGACCAAATCATTCCTTTGCCTGGAGTACAGAGACTACAGATGTCACACACACCTTCCAGGCTGCCCAACCCCATCAGGAACAAAGCATTCCCAGAGTGAAGTCCCCAGGAGGACCGAGGCAGTGCTACGGCTTAAAGGTGCAAGCAATCTGGGTTCAAATCTGTGCTCTGTCTCAAGCAGCTGTCACCTCTCTGAGTCTGTTTCACATCTATAACATGGGGCAGAAAGAACACCAACCCTCTGGAGTCGTGAGGCTTACACAAGACGAAGACCAGTAAATACTCAACTCATAGCAGCTATTGCTTTTCATTAGCGAGGAGAAGTGATCTGAATAACACTAATACTGATTGTCAACAACTGTTGAGTCCTTGCAAAGTGCAGGCACAATTCCCATTAATTCCTAACAACAACTTCAGGTGATCGGTATTAGGACTTAGTCCATTGAGAGATGGGGAAACTGAGGCCCAGAGAGATGAAATCCTCTGTCAGAGGGTACATAGTAAGCTCACAGTAGAGGTTGGGTTAGATCCCAGCTTTTCTGGCCCCTGCGGCCCAATCACCAGCACAATTCCAAATGGCAGACTTGGTACCTTTCCCATGTCCTCCTTGTCCCTCCCCAGCTCAGAACCCTCTTGCTCTGTCTGGGGGACAAACCTCCTCCTGGGAGTGATCTGAGTGATCTAGGGACTGACACCTGGCTATGGAGCCCCCTGCAAGGTGCTGGGGATCTGAGAACAGAGCTATTAATCTCCAGCAGCCAACGCCAATCCCCAGCGCCCCCTCAGGCATAGGCACTGGGCTCATGGAGAAATGGAAAAAGCCCCAGGCTGGGACTCAAGCAGGTGAAGTTCAAATGTTAGGCAAGTGTCCTGGATTGGTCACTCCCCATTTTCATCAGCCACAAAAGGACGAATAATGTTTTCCCTGCCTACTTCCTAGGGTTGTTGGGAAAATTATGGATTGGAAAACACCTTGAGGGTAGAACCATGTATAAATACACAGCTGTGATCTTAGAGTCATCACAGGCATCACCATACAAGCAGTACAACAGAGCATCGTGACATTCTGTAGCCGTGGAAACTGGGGGCTCTGGAGACAGAATTGTTTTCCCCCATATAATATCCACCATGTGGAGGGAGGGGGCTGATTCTGCCTTTTCTTCCCTTGCCTAATTCTTGGGGTTGCCAGGGCACCATCCAAACACTGTGTAACCCCCTTGCTGGTCTCTGAAACCAAGAGATTGAGATTCGCTATAGAGAGTAAGGAGTAGGGGCTCCTGGGTGGCTCAGTGAGTTAAGCCTCTGCCTTCAGCTCATGTCATGATATCAAGGTCCTGGGATTGGGCTCACTGCTGGCCAGGGAGCCTGCTTCCCCCTCTCTCTGCCTGCCTCTCTGCCTTCTTGTGATCTGTCTGTCAAATAAATAAATTTTTTTAAAGATTTTATTTATTTGTCAGAGAGAGAGGGAGAGCACACAAGCAGGCAGAGGCAGAGAGAGAAGCAGGCTCCCTGCCGAGCAAGGAGCCCGATGCGGGACTCGATCCCAGGACCTTGGGATCATGACCTGAGCCGAAGGCAGTGGCTTAACCAACTGAGACACATAGGTGTCCTGAAATAAATACATAAAATCTTAAAAAAAAAAAAAAGTAAGGAGTAAAGTTTTAGGATTTTTGTCTAAACCACACAGTCAGTTCGGGCAGAATGAGACATTGGACAAACTAATTTTTGCTAAGGTCCTTCTCTGAGCGGGTCCTTGGCCTGGCCCTCTTTTGGGTATCAGGTTTCTGAGCCTCTTCCTCTCTCTGCTCTTGCTACTTCAGCACAGAATCTTACTGTTTCTTGGCCCAAGTCTGCTGCAGGACTCATGGAGGAGAGTGAAGAAACAAAGCCATCTTTGAAATCAATTATAAAGACCAAAACAATGATGTAAGAGAGCTTCTGTGAGTAAAATGATGTAACACCTCCAAGCTACGTTTATAGAACAAGTCACTAACCAGTACATCCCTGTCTTTGAACCACAGCGTCCTAAAATAGTATTTGCTGTAATTTCCTGAGTAGCTGGTATAAATGGAAAGAGTGTTAGAGTAGTGAGTGAGCTGTGTTGGGTGGTATCTAACTCCCCTTTGATGGTAGTTTTCTTTTTCTTTTTTAGGATGTCGTTTATTTTTTTTTATTTGACACAGAGAGAACACAAGCAGGGGGAGCATCAGAGTGAGAGGGAGAAGCAGGCTCCCTGAGAAGCCGGAAGCCCAACACTGGGGCTTGGTGTGGGGAGTCTCGGCTCATGACCTGAGCCAAAGGAGTCTGCCAGGAATCTCTCTCTGCTCCCCAGCCCCTCCGTTCAGAATCCTCCTATGATTTCCGCCATGTCCCCCCTCCCCCGCCCCAGCCCCACTCTTCTGATGGGGGCTGGTCTGCCATGCAGAATCCCAGAGTCCAAGGGCTGTGTCTTTCAACCATTCCTCTGTCCCTGGCACTCACTGAACACAGTGCTCTGCACACAGTAGGCTGTGTTAGTCTGCTTGGGCTTCTGTAACAAAAACACTGAAGACTGGGTGGCCTATAAGCAACAGAAATTTATTTCCCACAGTATAGGGGGCCGGGAAGTGCAAGACCAAGGTGCCAATGGATTCGGTGTCTGGTGAGAGCGCACCTCCTGGTTTGCAGACAGCCATTTTCTTTCTGTGTCCTCTTAGGATGGACGGGGCTGAGGGATTTCTCTTCAGGTCTCATTTGTAAGGGCAAGGATCCTATTCATAGGACTTCCACCCAGGTAACCTATTCACCTTACAAAGGCCTCACCTCCTCCTACTATCACCTTGGGGGTGAGGTTTTAATGTATGAGTTCTGGAGGGACACATTTGGTCTAGAGCACAGGTGCTCTGAAAGAAATGAATGAATTAATAAAACCGTCCAGTATCGCCACAGATATATACAGATGAAAAGAATATCTGGTGTGATCCGGAGAGTTCACCCATTAAAAATTCAGTAAAAGAGGCAAAGGTATGTAAAAGTAGAAGAATGTGTACTGCAGTACCTTTTAATGGCAGAACGCCAGAAAGAATCCAAATGCCCAACAAGTGAGAGAACAGAGGGACCAATTCCAGTATATTCTTAAAGGGAAGGTACCACACGGCCGTGAAAAGTAATGAACTAGAACTCTATGCATCAGCTTGGATAAATCTCAGAAATTAGAGCATTGAGTAAAAAAGCCAAAAAGCTGGCTGCAAGATAATAAATAAGCTAATTGCAAAAGGACACATACATAATACTAGTTAATAAAATTCAGAACTATGGAAAACAATTCAGTATATTTTTATGAGCACCTACATGTACAGTAAAAGCAGAGAAACTGTGAATACCAAGTTCAGGAGAGAGTTTATGGCTGTGGGGGGAGAAAGGGGGCAGCAAAGATCCCAGAGCACTTTCATTGTGTCTTTAATGTTCTACTTCTGATGCCGTTTGGTGGATACGTAGAAGTTTTATTGTTTTTTTGGATTTTCTATTGTATGCCTGAAATATTTTATTTTATTTTTTATTTTTATTATTTTTTAAGATTTTATTTATTTATTTGATGGAGAGATCACAAGTAGGTGAGGAGGCAGGCAGGGGGTGGGGGGAAGGAGCAGGCTCCCTGCCGAGCAGAGAGGCCCATGCGGGGCTCGATCCCAGGACCCTGAGATCATGACCTGAGCTGAAGGCAGAGCCTTAACCCACTGAGTCACCTAGGTGCCCCTGTATGCCTGAAATATTTTATTAAAGAAAAAAAACCCAAGCTAGCTGTTGAGAGTGAAGGCCTAATTCCTATCTCCATTCAGATATTCGCTATGTGTCTCGAACAAGGGATTTAATCTCTGAGCTTCGGTTTCCTCAACATTACAATAGGGATAATAAATCTTGGAAGAATTAAGTGACATCATGGGTGTAAATTGCTTAAAGCAGTGGAAGTATTCAACAAATGGTAACTATTCATAAGTAATTATCAACAGCAGTTAGTGTCAAATTATTTGAAAACTGGAGACATCCAAGTAGATCAGCCATTTTAAAAAAGATTTTATTGTTGAGTAATCTCTACACCCAACATGGGGCTTGAACTTAAAACCCTGAGATCAAGAGTCACATGCTGCACCAACTGAGCCAGCCATGTACATCCAAGATCAACCACTTCTAACCTATCTTCACAGATGACACCCTAAGACTTGAGAGGTTGGGAAGTTGTCTGAGGTCATGGGGGGCATGGGAGGCAGCATTGAGGATGGGAGGTGTGCAGAGGACCCCCCTCTGGGTAAGGTGCTGAGCAGGTGTCTGTTCCAAAATGCTTCCCTCAAAACCTCACTTCCTTCTAGGGAACCAACAATGGTCACATGGGGACCTACTAAAACAGTAGGACCTACTAAAACAGGTACCTGGACAGGTTCTAATGTGGCTTCCTAATCCCAAGGCCTATTTATGTCACCATGAAAGAGATGGAGAAGAATAATGTCACAAGGGCATCCCTTTCTATTTTATATAACTATATTTTTTAATATTTTAATTATTTATTTGTCACAGAGATATCACAAGTAGGCAGAGAGGCAGGCAGAAAGAAAGGGGGAAGCAGGCTCCCCACTGAGCAGAGAGCCTGATTCGGGGCTCCACTCCAGGATCCTGAGATCATGACCCAAGCCAAAGGCAGAGGCCCAACCCACTGAGCCACCCAGTTGCCCCCTATTTTGTATTTTTTTAGTAAAAATCTGATGCCTAACACACAGAGGCATATATCTTCACAAAAATACACAAATTCAAATGCAGTTTGTTAATAGCCCCAAACTGGAGACAACACAAATGTCTAACCATGGGAGAATGGACAGCGTTGCACTCTTTCTGCAGGATAATACTCTCTGGCAGAGAATGAACACACTACTGCTATCAGGACCACACAGACGAATGTCCCAAACAGTGTGGATGAAACAAACCAGACCCAAAGCTTTTACTTGCTGATATTTACATGAAGTTCAGCACTGGCAAAACTAACCAGGAGGCTAGATGTCAGAGTAGTGGTTGTGCTTCAGTGAGAGGTTGGAAGTGGGCTGGGGGGCCATCCGGGAATGGATAGTGTTGTGTTGGTTGGTCTGGGTCTTGGTTCCCAGGGTGTGTTCTTCGTGAGAATGCATAAGCTATACTCTTATTGCTTGTACACTTATGGCCATATATTACACTTCAATTAAAATATTGTTTAATATAAAAAAAACTTGCCAATTGCAGTATTTTAACCACTATTAGTTACTGATTGTTTATGCCACATCACGGATGGAGTCATATAATATAGAGGGCAATTGTGGGCCTCTCAGTTAGCAACTTCTCTGAAGCCTTGACCTTGAACGGTACCAGCTGAAACCAGCTTTCGTTTCAGGCTCACTGAAAGGGGGGATTGTCTACTGAGGACCCAGCCAGGTGGAGACAAGGGCCATTACTCAGGACATCTGGTCCAGAGAGACAGGAAAATTATCTGATTTGGCAGTTTCCTGGGATCAGATGCCCCAGATAATGGTCAAACTGCCATGGAGACACCACACATTCCAGCCAAAATACCCACCAGGTGGACCCTTCTCCTGGAGCCCTAATTGTGGGCGGAGCGCAGAGAGAGGCCTGTGCCACCCCGGGGTTTCCTTTCTGCAAGAGGAGCCAAAGGAGCTCTTCCAGAATCTGCATAGGCGCCAGAAAGGTAAGGCCGATCTGGTCCCAGCGGCGCTCCAGGCCTGTCCCCTCCAAGGACCCAGCTCTGAGCCTTTGGGCAAACATGATCTCATTCAATCTAGCAGCCCTAGGAAAGAAGTAGCATCACAACTCCCATTTTGGGTGGAGGAAACAAGCTGTGAGAGGTTGAATGAGTCTCCCAGGAGTGAACACCAGGGGCGCTATTCCCCATTTCTTATCCAAGTTACTGGCCCATCTGGCATCCCTATGAGCTTCACTTCCACTGGATGCTCAAGGAGTTCAGGTCCCCCGCCATGCAGGCTCACAGGTGCAATTCAAAGTGCAGGGGTTCCATGGCGGAAACTGCTGCAGAGGTAAAAGACAGAGAAAGCAAGGTCGGACAGGAAGAGCCTTCAAACTGAATACAGGTCTGCCCTCTGGGAAAGGCCACGGGAAGGAAGGCAGTCTGTGCGGGGAAATCCCCATACCACAGCTCAGCTCAGAGGCAAGAACATTATCCTGTGTGTACCTTGACTTCCATGGGAAAGTCATATTCAATTATATACTGACACACCTCTCACCGACAGGAGCAGTACCGAGCAGAGACTTTTATTTTTTTGAGTTTATTTATGAGAGAGAGAGAGCGAGATCGAGAGCGCACACATGCATGAGCAGGGAGAAGGGGCAGAGGGAGAGAGAATCAGAATCCCCGTTCAGCAGAGAGCCCAATGTGGGGCTCGATGCTAGGACCTGGAATCATGATCTGAGCCGAAGACAGACTCTTAATCGACTGGGCCACCCAGGTGCCCCTGGATGGATTGTTTTTTAAGATATTATTTGAAGTAATCTCTATATCTAATGTGGGACTTGAACCCATAACCCCGAGATCAAGAGTTGCACATTCTACCAACTGAGCCAACCAGGTGCCCAGAGTAAAGACTGTCTTAAAACACTGTTGCTTATGTATCCAGTTATCTGTGCCCCAAGCCTAACCATGGAGCCACAAGCCCTGCCTTATTTGTCAGGTGGTACCAGTGAAAGACCCTAGAGGACCCGCACCCAAGGACGCACTCACAGACCACTGGATGCAATAAGCAAGAGGATTTTATTCGGGCATGCTCGGACTCCCAAGGACACTTGACCACGAAATCCGCGAGGGATGGGTCAGTGTCCGAGAGCCCCGATCTGTTTCGGGAGTCCCTTAATATAGAATTTTACAGTCCATTACATCAGAGCCCTCACTTTTCTAGCCAGTAATTTCAGAGCATTACAGTAAGGCCTACACATAGGTAGCCAATCCTTTAAAACCAACCATACATTCTGGCCAGTCACCGTTCAGGTAGTGTACAGTAGAGGGTACGTGTTGAATTGCACGTTTCTAACCTTTATCTGTATACGTGCTGAACCGCACGTCTCCAGCTAGCGTACGTGCTGAACCGTACGTCTCCGGCCTTGGTACGGGAGGCAACCCTTATCAATTTTACTTAGTAGTAGGGGAAATTCTTAACAGGGGAAGGGTATAACTTTATTTGATTACACAGCAAACGAGGGTTTAAGCAATTTTTCATTTCTTAGCAAAGCATTAGAAGCATTATTATACAGAAGCCAGAAACAGCTGGGTTAAACACAGATTTTTGCTATTCGTTATCCTGTTATGCTGCTTGCTGACTCCCTTATCTATGGTCAGCTGGCCACAGTTTCTTAGTTAGCATAAGCTGGTTATAAAAAGAATGTTAAAACTTATAGGCTATACTATAGTTCTGACCTGGGGTCCTTCACCAGCACAGAGCAAGGCGTTCACACATTATAAGGACTAATAAATGCACATTTCTGAGCCTGAACTGGAGGCATAGCTGTGGGACCACGTGCCACATGCATTAGTTGATTTAATTCCTGATGTGGGAAACAAAGGCAGAGGAAAAATTATTAATTTTCCTTACTACCTACAGCCCATTGACAAGCCCTTGAAACAAGAACTTCCTCTAGGAACTCAACTGCCTTGATGTTGACACTTTGCTAAGGGCAAAAGGCAATCTAGCTCAACCCCCCCCCCCCCCACACACACACACACACTGCCTAGGATCCTGTAAGTCAACTTTAACATATAAAAATTCCTTTGGAAGTTTCCTGTATCTCTTAACCCCCCCAAGATAGGTCTTGGCAATCACCCCACAAGCCTGTGGTCGACTGATAAACATGGTCTCATGGCTAAGGTTTTATTAGACAATAATAAATGACCTTTTCCAACAATAGCTAGCCTCTTCAAGGTCCTAGAAACCTTGTTCCCAAATTCCTTAAAAGGTTTACTCTAACCTACCCCTTCCCAACTTGAAAGTGCATAATGGGCCACTCCTCACGACCCCAGGGCAGCTCTTACTCCCCAGAGGTCCTGTCTCTGTGCTTTAATGAAACCACCTTTTTGTACTAAAGATGTCTCAAGAATTCTTTTTGGTACACTGAAAAGAAATTTTAAAAAAAGAAGAGAAAAGAAAAAAAAGAAAAGGAAAGGAAAAAAAAAAAGAAAGAAAGAATTTGTTTTTGGCCATGGGCTTTGAACCTTAACGCTTTTCCTCCATCAGTCCCCACCACAGCCCCATGTGGACAGTACTGTTGCCATCTTCCCAATGGAGAAACTGAGGCCCACCAGGGTGAGACAACCTTCCGGAAATCATGCACTGGGAGGTTTCAGGCTGGGGTCGTCCAGGCTCCATGCTGGGGTTTTTCCGGCGGGACATGTGGCTGTCAGGCCCGGCAAACAGGTCAGTCCAAGATGCAGCCCGATGTCCTCATTCTCCCTGGAGATGCCCGCCCAGCCTCCAGGGAAATACTCTTGGAAACCAACCTCTTCTGGTGTGTTCCAATTGAAACCCATGAGTATCCTAGGAAGAGAGAGAGCCCGGGGCTTGTGGGTTGAAAGGTTTTTACCATGAAGGTCAGGGGATGTCAGCCCGTCCTGGTTACAGAGCTGGTCCAAGAAGCTTGTGTTTTGAATGTTATTTCTTTCCCATGTCTTCTGTGTTCAACCTTTTTCCATGCAAATAAACTCAGGAGCCACAACTGTGCGAATCACAGCAGCAATTTTTGCTGATCTCCTACTAGGGGTGAGTCTGGGGTCTGCTGGTCTGGGACCCATCACATCCACGTCGGCCTTGCAAACCCACAGCCGCCGTGCACCGTGGGTATTCCTACTTCCATTTTTGAGGTGAGCAAACAGGCTAAGGGAAATGAAGTAACCTGCCCACTGCTGGAAAGTGGCACAGAGAAGACCTGGATCCAGCCAGGTCAAGGTCTGAGCATAAGACAGGGAGAAAGGACACCAGCAGCCTGAACCGGGAGAGCCCTGGAGGCAGCCATTCCTTAAAGACATATTGGGACAGCCTTGTCCTTGGCACCCTGCCTCCCATCACCACTCCAAAGTCATCCACAGCAATCTCTTAGAACATACACAGCTCTGACTACACCACCCCCTGCTCAAGACATCCAAATGGCTTCCTGTTTCCCACAGTTGAAACCCAGACTCCTTCACTTGGCACCCAAGGCCTTCTGCAGCCGGGCCTGAAATCCACTTCCTGCCTCCTTTCCCATGGTTCCAGCCTACCCTCTGTAGCAGACGCTCCCCTGCTCCCCCACACCGCATGCTTGTTCTCCACCTTGCCTTCGAAGACGCTCTCTCTCCTCCCTGGAGTGTTCTTTCTCTCCTTCTGCTTCTCCACTCAGTGAACTCCTGCTCATCGTTCGATTTCAAATGGTACCTTCTTTTGAGATGTCTTGGTTTCTAGAAACCTGTGACTTCACTAACATACCAGGGACGGGAGAGTAGAGTGAAACCAGTTGGGCCAATGGAATCTTCTTCTCTTTATGCCTTAGGACACAATCAGAGAAGGCAATTCCATACCCTTGATGGAGCCCAAAGAAATGCCTCCCCAAAACCATTTACAGAAGCTGGAAGCCTCCCTCCATCCCCTTTACCCCACACTAATTGTTTTGTTTGCCCAGAAATAGCATAACCCATCTTGGGGAAAACTGCTTCTTTCCATTCCAATCTTGTGTGTGTGGAGGAAGCCATCCCTGAATGTGGTAGGGACACCTTGGAGTCTAACTTGGCCAATCTCAGAATCCCAAGGCCCCGACCACAGTGATTGGTCCAGGAATTGGCACATGACCCAAGCCCAACCAATCAACGGACTTCCCTGGGAGTTTTCTGACTAGTTGGTGGGGAACAATGCTATTTTGTGTGGTCGGAAGGTTCTAATGTTTAGATGTCCAGAGCCACCCGTGATACTGGTTTGAGACCAGTGAGGATGACTAGCTTGAGGGAATGAACCAGTTTGCTGACAATAGACTACACAGAGAGGATGTTGCTGAATTAGATTCTGGCTTCCAACACTCCTGGAGATTGCTTTCACCCCTGATCTTTCTGCAAATGGGTCTTGGGGGCCCATGAAGTCTTTAGTAGGAGTTCAAGTTCAAGATGGGTTCTGATCTTAAAACCATAGGGTGAATTTTGGTCACTTAACAACTACAGGGTTCTAACAAACAAAATTTAAAACTCATTCTTCAATTACATTAGGTGATAATGCAGTCAATAAATATTTATTAAAGACCTGGTATAGACTAGGCACTCTGCTAAGGGGGATGCCAGAGGGAGAGAAAAGTATGGTCCCTGACCACACAGAGCTCAGTCCGCATTACCCTCACTTAGTTATTGAAATTTAAAATAGTTAAAATTAAATAAAATTTGAAGTTCAGTTCATTAGACTCATGTACTACCTTTCAGGTACTCAGCAGTCCCATGGGGCTGGTGGCTACCGTATTAGGGAGCATGGACACAAAACCTCACCCTCAGCACAGAACTTTCCACTGGCCCAAGCTGGTCTAGAGCCCTGCCCATCCAAAGTGTTCTTGAAACCAGCCCCATCAGGCTCACTGGAAATGCAGAATCTCAAATTCCATCACAGATTTAGTGAGTTGAAATCTGCATTTCAAAGAGATTGTTGTGACTTCATTAAATTAACATTTGTTAATGGAGCATGGGGGAGGAGGGTGTTGAGCCACAGTTACCCAAGACAGCAGTGGTGTGAAATAGAGTTCATTGGTTACTCACCTGTCAGGCAGGCAAGGGGTACTCAGCTGCCTGAAGGGGTCTGAGCAGGAAGAGCCAGGCAGAGTGCTGGGGGCCCAGGCCTTCATTATGGTCCATGCGTTCCCAGTCTGAGGCTAGATTGGTCAGTTCTAATCAAAAAGGGTGGGATTGTTGTAAGCCTCATGGCCCTGGGCGGCAGGAGAGAACTCTCATCACAAGGGCCCTTGGTGGGTCCACGTAAGAAACTTACATTTACTTATGACCACAGATTGTTCATTTAGGACATGTGGCCATGGAAGAGTCGGCATCAGTTCAAGGCCCCTGTAGGCTGCTGGGCCACACAGAGCAGATGCTGAGACCGAAAAACTGTGGAGTAGTTGAGAGAAGTGCTCAACACAGATGCCCAGGCGATTCACATGTGCGTTATCCAAAGAAACTCCATCCTAAGAGCTGCTCTGAGTTTAGCCCCTCTGCCTGACGCTGTCACACACACCCTCCCGTGAGCATCAGAGGAGGGTCCCAATCTGTCTTTCAGCCGACTGACCTCCCTGCCAGCCACAAATTCAGCTCTCACAAAGTGGACAGTTGGGCACCCACCTAGTTGGTAAATAGGATTCCGGTAAACTAGGACCCCTGGACGAGGTGGGACCCTAGGGGAAATACCACCCTAGGGATGATTTTCTTCAGGGTAAAACCACTGCAGAGAGCTGGGAGTGAGCAGGCATTTATGCTGTGTTATTAGTTTTATTTTTTTCCCCAGAAAGAGGAAGAAGGCCCTTGCTGTGTGGCATGAGTTCTGCTCGTTCTCATGCTGTAAAGGATGTGCCCACCCCCGTGTGGGCTTAGGGGCTCTCAACCATCCCAGCCTGATTGAGAAGCACTCTTTGAAAAACCTGTGTGCGGCAGGGCACGCGCGCGCGCGCACACACACACACACACACATCACACACACACACTTCAACTAATTGGTGGCAACCAACAAGAACCAAGAAAAAAGGCAACAAACTATCCATTTATATTGCAGATTGTGACCTTTATGCTTGAAATCTTTTCAAACATCCTGTTTATAGCTTTGGGGTTCTGGCATTCAATAATTCTCCAAATTATTTTTCTCCGTTGGTTGTTTTATTTTTCCCCCAGTTGTCATTGTGATGCATTGCATTCCCCCAATTTCTGGGCCTCATCACCGCCCCCTCCTGCCCCCTTCTCCCCAGCTGGTTTCTCCTGAGAGTCCCATAATTTGCAAAGACCAAGAGCAGGACTTTTCTTGAATGTTGCCACTTTATTCAGGCGAACCAGCTGCAGGAGCTGCTTTGCAAGGCTTCACCTGCCCACGCAGAGACCAAGGCAAGGGGGTTTCCGAAAGGCTTTGGGTGGAAAGGAGGGCTTTTTCTCCAAGCTGTGCAATGCCTCTACCCCCCCCCCCCAAAGATCTCCGATGCACTGATCTGTGAGGTCATTCCCGGAAGTGTTAGTAAGTTACAGGGGCAGATATTCCAACTGTGTTACAAGTAACTAGGGGTTAAATTCAGAGGAGAGTCTTCCTTATGGGGGATTTCTCAGGACCTTCAAAAACCAGCTCCTTTGGGGGGTGACGCGAGGTGGCAGGTTTCCCAAGTTTACTTAATCAGAGTGCACCTGTTTTCCTGGATGGTCTCGTAGATCGCCGTCCACCATCCGCTTGTGGGGTGCTGCTTGTCCCAGTTAGTACTGCAGGGAGGGTCCTGAAAACCCAGCCCACAATGACAAGAAGGGAAGTAGGCTCTGCCTCTCTGTAGAATGTGCAGCTGCCTCTGGCTTCCCAGGCAGCACAGTAGGGACTCAGGATCAGAAAGAATGGGTTTGAGCCCTGCTTCCTGGCATCGTTAATATGCCCATTTTAAGTACACAGCTCATCCCCACACTTGTACCTGATGATCTGGGAGCCTGAGTGGACATGGTTCCTTCTGCCTGCCCATTCTCCTCTCTCTTCTGGAAACAAATCCCTTTTTTCAAGGGGACACACAGATCCTTAGAATTAATGAGCCTGTGGAGGCTCATTGCATGTTTGATTCTTCTCAGAGAGCTGATGTCTGCAACAAAAGTGTTTGATGACTGAATGTGGATCGCTGAGTCATTCCAGAAAAAATAACGTGTAACAACAACAACAACAACAAAAGTATCATGGGCTTCCTGTGTACCAGCCACTGTGCTGCTCCAGTTTCCATTCTCGGACTCACTTAATCCTCAGGACAACTCCATGAAGGGGCTTCTACAATTATTCCTATCTTACAGATGGGAAACTGGAATCATTTGCCATATGACTCAGAGAGAGTAATCAGAGATGTCAGGCCGGACCTGTCCTCCTTCACATCTGCAATTCTTAAACGCTTGGACTAGACGGATGGAGAAAAGCAGTCAGTATCCAGGAGAGTTACTATTTTTGGAATATTTTCCATATGTCAGGCTCATGGGTTACTGTTTATCAAGTACTTTCTGTAAAGCAGGCTCTGCTCTAAGAACTGTGTACTCATTTAACCCTCATAGCGACCCCATAATCTAGGGATCATTCTTTAAGGAAACTGAGGCACAGCAACATCTGTTAACTTGAAAATATAGAAGTTCTTTTACCAGCAAAATGGTTTTTTTCTGGGAACAGCAGAGAATAGCAAAACAGAAGAACCATAGGCAAGTGTAACCAACAAAGGAGAGAAATGTTTTATGGAGAAAGAGGAAGTTAGTATGGTTGTTTTGAATGAAAGTCCTCTAAGCAAAGCAAGACTTCAGGGTGCTGACAGTTTCTCACTAGCTTAGTTGTTAGGGTAGTTGAATTTCTGGTGGGGAATGCAATATACACCCCCCCCCCGGCCCTGCCCTAGCCTATAATTGATTATTTCCTGAATCTTCTGTTGGGAGTCTGCAACTGACAGTTCTTCCTATAATGGATACTTGAACAATACTCTGCCCCCTGCTAGACTCTCCCTTCTAGCCTCCTGACTCCCTTTTAGTGAGGTTTCCTTTGATTACTTTTTATATGTTCAATGCAGGCCCAGGGCTTACACGGCTTCTTGGTGATGGGAACAGGATGTGAACCCAGAACTCTGGAGTCCAGGGTGTGTGCTCTTTCCCATGCTGCTGCCCCAGCAAAGGGCTTTTGTTCCTCTCCTGGAGGGCAATAACAGTTTGAACCAAAAAGCCAGGTCTCCATGACACTCAGCTCTCTCTGAGCATTCTGAGGCTGGAGCATCAACAAGGCTGTGGTGGTGTCCTTACTCCTGCCTTGGCTCTGAGGACATTTAACCTTCTCAGTTCCCCTTACACTCCTTGGGCCAGCTCCTGCGTGAATCAAGGCTTTCAGACAGGGGAAGGAAAACTACAGACGGGCCAAGAGCCCAGCCTCACGGGTCCTGCCTGCCTGGCCCGGCTCTTTGAACAGCCCACATCACGTCTGACCACCGCTCAGACACCAGAGTGAAGAAGTTTTATTTAAGGGGCTCTGGAAGGCCCTGGCAGGCTCACCCTGAATTCCCCGCATTCCCCACGGCCTGGGGCGTTAAGAATTTCCAGCCAAACTTGGCAAGCCAGGAAGGACTGTGGTCTGGCTTCTCCCTTTGAAAGGTGCTATGCAGCTCTGGCAGCCCAAGGCATCTTTTTCCTCTCCTACCTCATTGCTAAGAATAAACAGGCCACGTCCACGCCCTCCACTCAGGCCCAGCCTGTGCCGAGCTCTCCCTCTGCTGGGTTTAAATGGTCTTTGGCAGTGAGAGTGTGGACAGTGAGCCCGAGAGTTGGGATGTAAACCCACGATGTGTGGTTCCAGACCTCACTCTTGTACTGTGTTGGAGGAACCACCTATGTGTAGGACAGCAGAGATCTTTTTCTGGAGATCAGACCTGTTTTCTACTCGGGACTGCATTCATGGTGTGGGGAACAGACCCTCAGACCTAGCTGTGGCTGCTGCTGTCAGCATCCTACCTGTATGCCCGGACACTCATCACTCTGTTACTTGGCAGTAGCTTCTTTTCTTCTTCTTTTTTTTTAAGATTTTTTTTTTATTTATTTGACAGACAGAGATCACAAGTAGACAGACAGGCAGGCAAAGAGAGGAAGGGAAGCAGGCCCCCTGCTGAGCAGAGAGCCCAGTGCAGGACCCTGGGATCATGACCTGAGCCAAAGGCAGAGGCTTTAACCCACGAGCCACCCAGGCGCCCCATGGGCAGTAGCTTCTTAGGCCAACCCGGGTGTCTGGGCCAAAGTGCTAGAGAATTGGCAAATGAGAATAAGTAGGTAAATGTCCCAGGTGCTTGTCCCTGGGGTGGGCTAACTCTGTCCACATTATACCCTGTCTGTCCCAGAGCCCCGCCATGGGGCTGCCCACAGCACTCATTTGCTCAGTAACACCTATTTGTTGGTTTCCTTCCCTTCCCTTCCCTCCCACCCTTCCTGCTGTTCCCAAGGATCTGCTCCTTCTTCAGCGTCTCTTCTGGGGGACGCTCAAAATAGAAGGCCCTTGAGAGTCCTAAAGGGGCTAAGGCTAAGGGGTCTCTTTCTTTAACGAGCCAGACTCTTAGCTGTCCAGGCTCCTGAAGGTGCCAGGACGGAGTAGGCAAACAGACTGGTGGCAAGTTCCCATGTCTTCAGTCCATGGCCTTGGAATGCACTGCTTGGGTTTCTTTCCACTTCCGCTGCTCTGTCTTCAGGGAGCCTGTGCCAAGCAGAAGTTCATTTGCCCTGAAATCTGTACTGAGCATTGACCATGTGCTAAGCACCACGCTGGGCTCTGGCCACCCAGAGGCGAGCACTTAGCTGAGAAAGTCGCCCAGCAGGAGGCCAGTGGACAGCCTTGTCAGAGAAGATTGAGATGCCTAGACTCCATCCCCAGAACCTGATTTGTAAATCAAGGTGTGGCCTGGGCACTGACATGTTTAAAAGCTGCTGAGGTAGTTCTAATTGTTGCCAGGGTAGAGACCCGCTTGCCTTAAGGCCTGTTTGCCTGTTCAACCATGGGCTGATGAGGAGGTGAAAATGTTGGCAGGGACTTCTAGGGAGCAGGGTCCCTGGTCTCCGTTGTCTTGCCCACCCTGGGCCATGGGGGTAGAGGAGGGTGCAGAGTCAGGTTTCCTGGTCCTCAAGGTATGTCCACCTTAAAAATAAAAGTCGATCTTTTACCAGCAAAAATGGGTTTACTCAAGAAGAGTAGAGAATTACAATGTGGGACACACTATGGCAAAACCATAGGCAAGTCCAACAAACAAAGGAGAGGAATGTTATTCTGTGGAGAGGAAGTTGGAAGACATCACTTTGAACAAAAGTCCCTTAGAGAAAAGCAACAGTTCAGAGTGATGACGGGTCCTCATGGGCAGACTTGTGGAAATCGTTGAGTTCTCCTTGGAGATGGATGTACATCTCTCCCCTGTTGGGGCCTGTAATTGATGATACCTCTCGACTATACTTCCGTTGGGGTCTGTAGTTGACAGTTCTTCCTGTAATTAACAGTGAGCAACACATCTCCCTGTTCCAGGCCCCCACGCTAAGTAGCGAGGTTTCCCTTTATTAATTTTCAGAAGTGTGTACCCCAGATAACCAATCCATCTACACCAACCGTGCTCTGAAGCAGAGCCCAGTTCTGAACCAGAATTTATACTTGTCTACACGTACACGTTCAGCACGTGGCCCTGCACCTGATTACAGAGTCTCCGGAGTCAGAAAGATATGGGTCCTAACACCACCTACACCACCTACTTAGCTGTGTGCCCTTGTGCAGAAGAATTCACCACTCTGTGTGATAACAACAACACCTCACAGAGAAATTTTCCCGAGGAATACCTTTTGACGATATCTAGAGACATTTTTAGTTGTTAGAACTGGGGGGTGATACCGTCACCGTGTCGGTGCTGCTCAACGTTCTAGAATACACAGGGACCCCTTCCCTCCACACACGCCCACCCCAGCTGCATGGATCATCTAGAACAAAAGGTCGATGGTACCACTGTTGCAAAAACGGTGATCTAAGTCAATCATGCAGCACTGAGTTAGACACAGAGTGAGGGGCCCCGGAACATCAGCTCCTTTCCATTTGACTTATTTACTGCCAAAATGTCGACCTGGTATGGTGATCCTGGGCGGCGCCTCGGGAGAAAAAAATACTAATTAATTAATATGGGGGGATGAGGCAGAGGTGCTAGGCTAAGGCTCTCTACCAGAAATACGGTAAGAGCCACAAATGCAGACCATATATGCGAGGTGAAATACTGTAATATTTTAAATATTTTACTTAACCAACTTATTGAATATATTAGCATTTTTACATGGAAACAATATAAATTATTAAGATATTTTATACTTTTTTTTTTACACCAAGTCTGCAAAATCCAGCGTCCATGTTACCCTTACACATTGTGGACTGTGACCTGTAGTAATGTGGACTTGTCACATTTCAAGTGCCCCATAGACACATGGCTCCTGGCTTCTGTGGACAGCAGAAGTCAGACTAAAGCCTTTCCTCTCACATACGCTTGGTGATGATCAGGTCAGGCCAAAAGAGAAAACAGAGGAGGAGATAAAGGAGGATGGGAAGGGAATCTTTGAGAACATATAAACAGGAAGCAGGAGTAACATCTCCAAAAAAGGCCTAGAGCCCTGTGCTCTGCTTCTGCCCACCGGCAATGGGGAGACACAGGAGGACCTGCCTCTGCTCTCCAGGTTAGCTTTGCTCATAGGCACCAGCCCCAGAGGAGCCTGGGCAGGGGTGGGGGAGGTGGGGATGGATGCTGACCTACCAGCGGCCCACAGCAGGAACTCAGAGCCCTGGGGAGACCATTCCCCCAGCCCACCCCCAACAAATTAAAGAGACCCTTTACATAAGCCTCATCTAAGGCTGGCTCTCCCAATGTTTTTAAATCACCTTTGGCTTAGGGAGATGGAGTGTCCGCTTGTTCCATCAAGTGATGACTCCTGGACAAGACAAAGCCCATTTCCGTGGCTAAAAGGACAGAGTGTTCAGAGAGTGCTGAATCCATTAGGGACCAAAGTGGTTTCCCGCTGTCATCGGCAGAAATGCAGATGAAGATAGAGCTCAGGGCTCTGGGTGGAGGCCCTGGGATCAGCATGGGGAATCCCAGCCCCACAGCTAAGTCACAGCAGCCCCGTGAAGACCAGCCCTGTTAAGACCCTCTACAAAGTAGCTTAGGGTGCGTTTACTGTGGTTGGGTAACCTGAGGCCAGAAAACTGGCCCACGTTCCAGCTCCATCTGACAACGGGCGATCAATCCAATCCTTCCAAGCCCATTTAGTCATCCATAAAAGGGAGTGATAACTGTTATTCCCACTGGTCAGTCTGCCCCCAGACATTTAGAACTCACACAGTCATCTCTTCTGAGTCTGCGTTCAGATGTTGCCTCCTCCAAGAGGTCTCCCCGCCGTGTCAGAAACCACAACTCTATTCTCACCACTCTTCAGCCCTTCGTGGCTCTGATTTATTTTTTCATATATGTAGTATAGATTTACATATTCTGTTTGTGTTCTAGCTCACCCCCAGTAGAATTTCAGCCCCAGGAGGGAGGGAGTTTTGTCTCTTTTGTTCCCTGCTATCTTCCCAGCACCTAGAACAATGTCTGGAATGAAGTAGGTGTTTGATAAATATTTGTTGAAATAATTTTATTTAGAATTCATTCTTTTCTTTTAATAATCTCTACGCCCCCAACATGGGGCTCAAACTCAGATTCCCGAGATCAAGTTGTATGCTCTTCTGACTAAGCCAGCCAGGTACCCCCGACTGACATAATTTCTTACTTAAAGAAACATCAACAATGCCTGACACATAGTAGTTCATTAGGATTACTCAGATGTTGGTCACAAAAGCAGGAAAGTGCCACATGGTTCCTACATTCACTTTATTAACTCATCTAAAAATGTGAACTCTTGCTTTACCAATGTGCCAGGCAGAGTACTAGGTTCTGTTGCAGCAGGGCTGGGCAAGAGGGCACAAAACCTCAGCGAGGATTTAATAGTACCCCACTCACGGGTTGTTGGGAGGACTGAATAAACTCATGCCTGAAAATGCTTTGCATGATCCAGGAACATCGTGTCTGCATTAGTTAGCTTGTGCTGTGATGAAGCCATGTGACAAACACTGCCCACAAATCTCAAGAGAGCTCCAACAGAGTCATTTCTCACTTTTATGTCTGGAGGGGAGGTGGGTCCCTTTTGGGTCTGCTCCATGTGTCTTCTCATTTGGGCCCCTCGTAAAGGATCAGCTCCTATCTGGAAATGCTATTCTCTGGAGACAACAGCTGTTCTTTGACACAACTGCCTAGAAGTGGGAGACATCATCACTTTTGCCCACATTCTGGTGGCCACATCAATCCACATGGCCAAGTCCCACATCTAGGGGGTAAGGAAATGGACTCTCCTCACTGACCAGGGAGGGGAGAGTGACTACTTGCTGGATAATAGTACAAAACACCCTATGTTTAATAGAAGGTCTTTAATATTCTAAGGGAGAGAGAGAAAAAAAAAAACACACAAAACCCTACTAGAAAATCCAGGATAGGCAGTCATCAATGGTTACAGATCACTCAAGGAGAGCTGAGTTCCAGAGTTGGAAGCTGGACGCCCTCCTGGTGTTTTTTATGAATCAGAGAGAGCACCCGTTTGAAATCAACACAGACTCAGTATGTGCATCTCAGCCCTATCAATGAACGGCCAAGCCTCTGCATGTCCCTTTACCTCTCCAGGAGTCATCTATACAGTGAGGTTCTCACATGACTCTGGGAGTTTCTGTGAGGATCAAAGGACTAATATGTGTGCAGACCTTTTGTGGGACATGAACACCCACAGTGGTTGTCTAGGATTCCAGAGCCGTTCATATGATGGCCCTGAGTGTCCAGTGAAGCTTCGTGGCCACCCAGCTGAGCCTCAAGCCTTTCCCAGGGATAGTCTGCATAAAGGCACCCTTGAAGGTGACGTTGCAATATTTCTCTTGCAGTTCCCTCTCCTGCACTAATTCAAAGCAAGGCTTAGCAAGTCAGGCACAGGCCAGACAGATATTTCCTGGGCATGTCAATGGGTCTGATGCTCTGCAAGGGGCTGGGAATAAGGCAGGAAAGGAGGCAGTTGTACCCACACCTGCTGTCATGAAGTTCATGTCCCATGAAGGATGGTGGGTAAGTAATTCTAAGTGTGGGGGGTGTTGGGGTGGTGCAGGGGATAATGGATGAGGATGACAGAGCTAAGCTGGAGGAGAAGCCTTACCGATGAAGCTGCTACTGTGATGCCCAGCGAATAGAGGTGTGCAGGAGGGAGGCCGTGTTCCAGTGGCCATGCGGTGTTAAAATGGGCAAGGTTGAGAAGCTCTGAGAACATGCTCCAGGCTCAAAAGTCAGAGGTAGCTTCCTGGGGGCCATGGATGGCGGCTGACCCTCTGCATCAGCTGCATTAGAGATGATTGGATGTGTCAAAGCCAATGAGAGTGATGTAGTCCTCTTCCTGCCAGGGACCAGCTCAGAGAAGACACGTACCCATTCCAGGACAGAGAGACTTGAGGGAGATCTGCCTGGAAGCTGAAGGGAGGGGTTTCCTTGACTGTCACAGTGAGACACACATTAAAATAAAAAACCCTTTGATTTCTTTATGTGGTTGGGTCTGGATGCAATGCCCGGTCTACAGCAGCTACTTTGCCACCTGCCATGGGTCAAGCTTACCAAGCAAAGAATTGGAAGGGGTGGGGATTCTCGAGGACACTGCACAGTGGCCTCAACCAAATGGGGACCCTCCTCCCTCACCTCCGGACTTCCATTTGTGTGGGATATTAAATTTTCATATGGGTTGTGCCTGTTTGGAAAAAAAAAAAAAGGACTTTTTATTACTTTATTGCTTTACTAAGAACCAATAGGGGTGATACGGAGCTGGGTCTTGAAGGTTGCATAAGAGTTTTCTAGGTGAGGAAGAAAGGAAGGTCCCCCCGGGGAGAGGGAATGGCTTGGGCAAAGGCATGGATGTATTCAGAGAAGGATCAAAAGGGGAGATCGGGACGGGGGTGCTGCTACATCATGGAGGGCCTGCCTTGCCTTCCTCTGGCTTTCCTCTGAGAACAGCTCTTCTGTAGATTAGTCAGCACCCTTCAGAGACAGTACAAAGAAAACTCGGGAGTCTGATAGAGCTAAGTTCCAATCCTGGCTTCTCCGAGGAAAGCAAGTAGTGATGCTAGACAATGAGGATAAATCTTAAGCAAGCCTCAGCTTCCTCCCCTGTAAAATGAGAAGGGCCACTGTGACAATTAAATACAGACACAGATCTAGAGACAGAAGCAGATAGAGATAATGACCTGCACAGTCCTTGAAATGTGGTACAGGATGGCTCTCGCTACCATCTTATTATTCTTATATAACTATCATCACACATATGCTGTATCGGTGAGCTGTTGCTGCCTAACAGACCACCCCCAGGCTCCCAGCTTAAAATAAGAAGTGATTCTTTTGCTCACTGTCTCCAGGTCAGCTGGAGGTTCTTCTGGGCTTGGCTGGGCCCACCATGCTATGAGTACCGCTGGGGTCGAGTAGGGGGCTCTGTTCTCTCGACTGGGCTGAAGTTTCTCATATTTGGGGGCCCTCTGGGGAGGGGGGCGTCTCTCATCCTCTAGCAGACTAGCTTGGGCTAGGGCTCAGTAGGGATGCTGAGCAAGATTCTAAAACAGATGGGGCACCTGGGTGGCTCAGTGGGTTAAAGCCTCTACCTTCAGCTCAGGTCATGATCCCAGGGTCCTGGGATCTAGCCCCACATCAGGCTTTCTGCTCAGCAGGGAGCCTGCTTCCCCCTCTCTCTCTGCCTGCCTCTCTGCCTACTTGTGATCTCTCTCTGTCAAATAAAAAAATTAAAAAAAAAAGTTTCAAAAACAGAGAGCAGGCATGTTCTAGTTTTCTTTCTTTTTTTTTTTTGAGTGATTTAATTTTTTATTTTTTATAAACATATATTTTTATCCCCAGGGGTACAGGTCTGTGAATCACCAGGTTTACACACTTCACAGCACTCACCAAATCACATACCCTACCCAATGTCCATAATCCCACCCCCTTCTCCCAAACCCCCTCCCCCCAGCAACCCTCAGTTTGTTTTGTCAGATTAAGAGTCACTTATGGTTAGTCTCTCTCCCAATCCCATCTTGTTTCATTTATTCTTCTTCTACCCACTTAAGCCCCCATGTTGCATCACCTCTTCCTCATATCAGGGAGATCATATGATAGTTGTCTTTCTCTGCTTGACTTATTTCGCTAAGCATGATATGCTCTAATTCCATCCATGTTGTTGCAAATGGCAAGATTTCTTTTCTTTTGATGGCTGCATAGTATTCCATTGTGTATATATACCACATCTTCTTGATCCATTCATCTGTTGATGGACATCTAGGTTCTTTCCATAGTTTGGCTATTGTGGACATTGCTGCTATAAACATTCGGGTGCACGTGCCCATTTGGATCACAACATTTGTATCTTTAGGGTAAATACCCAATAGGGCAATTGCTGGGTCATAGGGCAGTTCAATTTTCAACATTTTGAGGAACCTCCATGCTGTTTTCCAGAGTGGCTGCACCAGCTTGCATTCCCACCAACAGTGTAGGAGGGTTCCCCTTTCTCCGCATCCTCAGCAGCATCTGTCATTTCCTGACTTGTTGATTTTAGCCATTCTGACTGGTGTGAGGTGATATCTCATTGTGGTTTTGATTTGTATTTCCCTGATGCCGAGTGATATGGAGCACTTTTTCATGTGTCTGTTCGCCATCTGGATGTCTTCTTTGCAGAAATGTCTGTTCATGTCCTCTGCCCATTTCTTGATTGGATTATTTGTTCTTTGGGTGTTGAGTTTGCTAAGTTCTTTATAGATTCTGGACACTAGTCCTTTATCTGATATGTTGTTTGCAAATATCTTCTCCCATTCTGTCAGTTGTCTTTTGATTTTGTTAACTGTTTCCTTTGCTGTGCAAAAGCTTTTGATCTTGATGAAATCCCAATAGTTCATTTTTGCCCTTGCTTCCCTTGCCTTTTGCGTTGTTCCTAGGAAGATGTTGCTGCGGCTGAGGTCGAAGAGGTTGCTGCCCGTGTTCTCCTCAAGGATTTTGATGGATTCCTTTCGTACATTGAGGTCCTTCATCCATTTTGAGTCTATTTTTGTGTGTGGTGTAAGGAAATGGTCCAATTTCATTTTTCTGCATGTGGCTGTCCAATTTTCCCAGCACCATTTATTGAAGAGGCTGTCTTTTTTCCATTGGACATTCTTTCCTGCTTTGTCGAAGATTAGTTGACCATAGATTTGAGGGTCTATTTCTGGGCTCTCTATTCTGTTCCATTGATCTATGTGTCTGTTTTTGTGCCAGTACCATGCTGTCTTGATGATGACAGCTTTGTAATAGAGCTTGAAGTCCGGAATTGTGATGCCACCAACGTTGGCTTTCTTTTTCAATATCCCTTTGGCTATTCGAGGTCTTTTCTGGTTCCATATAAATTTTAGCATTATTTGTTCCATTTCTTTGAAAAAGATGGATGGTACTTTGATAGGAATTGCATTAAATGTGTAGATTGCTTTAGGTAGCATAGACATTTTCACAATATTTATTCTTCCAATCCAGGAGCATGAAACATTTTTCCATTTCTTTGTGTCTTCCTCCATTTCTTTCATGAGTACTTTATAGTTTTCTGAGTATAGATTCTGTGTCTCTTTGGTTAGGTTTATTCCTAGGTATCTTATGGTTTTGGATGCAATTGTAAATGGGATTGACTCCTTAATATCTCTTTCTTCTGTCTTGCTGTTGGTGTAGAGGAATGCAACTGATTTCTGTGCATTGATTTTATATCCTGACACTTTACTGAATTCCCGTATAAGTTCTAGCAGTTTTGGAGTGGAGTCTTTTGGGTTTTCCACATATAGTATCATATCATCTGCGAAGAGTGATAATTTGACTTCTTCTTTGCCGATTTGGATGCCTTTAATTTCCTTTTGTTGTCTGATTGCTGAGGCTAGGACCTCTAGTACTATGTTGAATAGCAGTGGTGATAATGGACATCCATGCCGTGTTCCTGACCTTAGCGGAAAAGCTTTCAGTTTTTCTCCATTGAGAATGATATTTGCGGTGGGTTTTTCATAGACGGCTTTGATGATATTGAGGTATGTGCCCTCTATCCCTACACTTTGAAGAGTTTTGATCAGGAAGGGATGCTGTACTTTGTCAAATGCTTTTTCAGCATCTATTGAGAGTATCATATGGTTCTTGTTCTTTCTTTTATTGATGTGTTGTATCACATTGACTGATTTGCGGATGTTGAACCAACCTTGCAGCCCTGGAATAAATCCCACTTGGTCATGGTGAATAATCTTTTTAATGTACTGTTGAATCCTATTGGCTAGTATTTTGTTGAGTATTTTCGCATCTGTGTTCATCAAGGATATCGGTCTATAGCTCTCTTTTTTGGTGGGATCCTTGCCTGGTTTTGGGATCAAGGTGATGCTGGCCTCATAAAATGAGTTTGGAAGTTTTCCTTCCATTTCTATTTTTTGGAACAGTTTCAGGAGTATAGGAATTAGTTCTTCTTTAAATGTTTGGTAGAATTCCCCCGGGAAGCCGTCTGGCCCTGGGCTTTTGTTTGTTTGGAGATTTTTAATGACTGTTTCAATCTCCTTACTGGTTATGGGTCTGTTGAGGCTTTCTATTTCTTCCTGGTTCAGTTGTGGTAGTTTATATGTTTCTAGGAATGCATCCATTTCTCCCAGATTGTCAAATTTATTGGCGTAGAGTTGCTCATAGTATGTTCTTATAATAGTTTGTATTTCTTTGGTGTTAGTTGTGATCTCTCCTCTTTCTTTTTTTTAAATTTATTTATTTATTTATTTATTTTTAAATTTTTATTTTTTATATACATATATTTTTATCCCCAGGGGTACAGGTCTGTGAATCACCAGGTTTACACACTTCACAGCACTCACCAAATCACATACCCTCCCCAATGTCCATAATCCAACCCCCCTCTCCCAAACCCCCTTCCCCCAGCAACCCTCAGTTTGTTTTGTGAGATTAAGAGTCACTTATGGTTTGTCTCCCTCCCAATCCCATCTTGTTTCATTTATTCTTCTTCTACCCACTTAAGCCTCCATGTTGCATCACCACTTCCTCATATCAGGGAGATCATATGATAGTTGTCTTTCTCTGCTTGACTTATTTCACTAAGCATGATACGCTCTAGTTCCATCCATGTTGTTGCAAATGGCAAGATTTCATTTCTTTTGATGGCTGTATAGTATTCCATTGTGTATATATACCACATCTTCTTGATCCATTCATCTGTTGATGGACATCTAGGTTCTTTCCATAGTTTGGCTATTGTGGACATAGCTGCTATAAACATTCGGGTGCACGTGCCCCTTTGGTTCACTACATTTGTATCTTTAGGGTAAATACCCAATAGGGCAATTGCTGGGTCATAGGGCAGTTCTATTTTCAACATTTTGAGGTACCTCCATGCTGTTTTCCAGAGCGGCTGCACCAGCTTGCATTCCCACCAACAGTGTAGGAGGGTTCCCCTTTCTCCGCATCCTCAGCAGCATCTGTCATTTCCTGACTTGTTGATTTTAGCCATTCTGACTGGTGTGAGGTGATATCTCATTGTGGTTTTGATTTGTATTTCCCTGATGCCGAGTGATATGGAGCACTTTTTCATGTGTCTGTTCGCCATCTGGATGTCTTCTTTGCAGAAATGTCTGTTCATGTCCTCTGCCCATTTCTTGATTGGATTATTTGTTCTTTGGGTGTTGAGTTTGCTAAGTTCTTTATAGATTCTGGACACTAGTCCTTTATCTGATATGTCGTTTGCAAATATCTTCTCCCATTCTGTCAGTTGTCTTTTGATTTTGTTAACTGTTTCCTTTGCTGTGCAAAAGCTTTTGATCTTGATGAAATCCCAATAGTTCATTTTTGCCCTTGCTTCCCTTGCCTTTTGTGTTGTTCCTAGGAAGATGTTGCTGCGGCTGAGGTCGAAGAGGTTGCTGCCCGTGTTCTCCTCAAGGATTTTGATGGATTCCTTTCGTACATTGAGGTCCTTCATCCATTTTGAGTCTATTTTTGTGTGTGGTGTAAGGAAATGGTCCAATTTCATTTTTCTGCATGTGGCTGTCCAATTTTCCCAGCACCATTTATTGAAGAGGTTGTCTTTTTTCCATTGGACATTCTTTCCTGCTTTGTCGAAGATTAGTTGACCATAGATTTGAGGGTCTATTTCTGGGCTCTCTATTCTGTTCCATTGATCTATGTGTCTGTTTTTGTGCCAGTACCATGCTGTCTTGATGATGACAGCTTTGTAATAGAGCTTGAAGTCCGGAATTGTGATGCCACCAACGTTGGCTTTCTTTTTCAATATCCCTTTGGCTATTCGAGGTCTTTTCTGGTTCCATATAAATTTTAGCATTATTTGTTCCATTTCTTTGAAAAAGATGGATGGTACTTTGATAGGAATTGCATTAAATGTGTAGATTGCTTTAGGTAGCATAGACATTTTCACAATATTTATTCTTCCAATCCAGGAGCATGAAACATTTTTCCATTTCTTTGTGTCTTCCTCCATTTCTTTCATGAGTACTTTATAGTTTTCTGAGTATAGATTCTGTGTCTCTTTGGTTAGGTTTATTCCTAGGTATCTTATGGTTTTGGATGCAATTGTAAATGGGATTGACTCCTTAATATCTCTTTCTTCTGTCTTGCTGTTGGTGTAGAGGAATGCAACTGATTTCTGTGCATTGATTTTATATCCTGACACTTTACTGAATTCCTGTATAAGTTCTAGCAGTTTTGGAGTGGAGTCTTTTGGGTTTTCCACATATAGTATCATATCATCTGCGAAGAGTGATAATTTGACTTCTTCTTTGCCGATTTGGATGCCTTTAATTTCCTTTTGTTGTCTGATTGCTGAGGCTAGGACCTCTAGTACTATGTTGAATAGCAGTGGTGATAATGGACATCCATGCCGTGTTCCTGACCTTAGCGGAAAAGCTTTCAGTTTTTCTCCATTGAGAATGATATTTGCGGTGGGTTTTTCATAGACGGCTTTGATGATATTGAGGTATGTGCCCTCTATCCCTACACTTTGAAGAGTTTTGATCAGGAAGGGATGCTGTACTTTGTCAAATGCTTTTTCAGCATCTATTGAGAGTATCATATGGTTCTTGTTCTTTCTTTTATTGATGTGTTGTATCACATTGACTGATTTGCGGATGTTGAACCAACCTTGCAGCCCTGGAATAAATCCCACTTGGTCATGGTGAATAATCTTTTTAATGTACTGTTGAATCCTATTGGCTAGTATTTTGTTGAGTATTTTCGCATCTGTGTTCATCAAGGATATCGGTCTATAGCTCTCTTTTTTGGTGGGATCCTTGCCTGGTTTTGGGATCAAGGTGATGCTGGCCTCATAAAATGAGTTTGGAAGTTTTCCTTCCATTTCTATTTTTTGGAACAGTTTCAGGAGTATAAGAATTAGTTCTTCTTTAAATGTTTGGTAGAATTCCCCCGGGAAGCCGTCTGGCCCTGGGCTTTTGTTTGTTTGGAGATTTTTAATGACTGTTTCAATCTCCTTACTGGTTATGGGTCTGTTGAGGCTTTCTATTTCTTCCTGGTTCAGTTGTGGTAGTTTATATGTTTCTAGGAATGCATCCATTTCTCCCAGATTGTCAAATTTATTGGCGTAGAGTTGCTCATAGTATGTTCTTATAATAGTTTGTATTTCTTTGGTGTTAGTTGTGATCTTTCCTCTTTCATTCATGATTTTATTTATTTGGGTCCTTTCTCTTTTCTTTTTGATAAGTCGGGCCAGGGGTTTATCAATTTTATTAATTCTTTCAAAGAACCAGCTGCTAGTTTCGTTTATATGTTCTATTGTTTTTTTGGTTTCTATTTCATTGATTTCTACTCTGATCTTTATGATTTCTCTTCTCCTGCTGGGCTTAGGGTTTCTTTCTTGTTCTTTCTCCAGCTCCTTTAGGTGTAGGGTTAGGTCGTGTACCTGAGACCTTTCTTGTTTCTTGAGAAAGGCTTCTACCGCTATATATTTTCCTCTCAGGACTGCCTTTGTTGTGTCCACAGATTTTGAACCTTTGTATTTTCATTATCATTTGTTTCCATGATTTTTTTCAATTCTTCTTTAATTTCCCGGTTGACCCATTCAATCTTTAGAAGGATACTGTTTAGTCTCCATGTATTTGGGTTCTTTACAAACTTCCTTTTGTGGTTGAGTTCTAGCTTTAGAGCATTGTGGTCTGAAAATATGCAGGGAATGATCCCAATCTTTTGATACCGGTTGAGTCCTGATTTAGGACCGAGGATGTGATCTATTCTGGAGAATGTTCCATGTGCACTAGAGAAGAATGTGTACTCTGTTGCTTTGGGATGAAATATTCTGAATATATCTGTGATGTCCATCTGGTCCAGTCTGTCATTTAAGGCCTTTATTTCCTTGCTGATCTTTTGCTTGGATGACCTGTCCATTTCAGTGAGGGGAGTGTTAAAGTCCCCTACTATTATTGTATTATTGTTGATGTGTTTCTTTAATTTTGTTATTAATTGGTTTATATAGTTGGCTGCTCCCACATTGGGGGCATAGATATTTCAAATTGTTAAATCTTCTTGTTGGACCGACCCTTTGAGTATGATATAGTGTCCTTCCTCATCTCTTATTATAGTCTTTGGCTTAAAATCTAATTGATCTGATATAAGGATTGCCACTCCTGCTTTCTTCTGATGTCCATTAGCATGGTAAATTCTTTTCCACCCCCTCACTTTAAATCTGGAGGTGTCTTCGGGCTTAAAATGTGTTTCTTGGAGGCATGTTCTAGTCTTCTTGACCCCCTGTGCTGGGGATCACCGCGGACACCTCCACCATATTCTGTAGGCCAAGACAAGTGACAGGGCCAGCCCAGGTACAGGGGCTTCCAGGGAAACCGAGTTCCCTCCTTAATGGCAGCAGCTGCAAAGCGGCGTCAGGAAACAAGAGGATGCCTGTGAGGGTAGAGAATCGAGGTCAGGAGTTACGAAGGCCCTGCTCAGGTTTGTACCTGGGTAAGAGTCTCCAGCCAGCAAACATCCTGAAAAGGCCTTGGCCCCCTCTGGAGGTGTCTCCAACCTCTTCCTCAGCTGGATTTGCATATGTTGATGGGTTCCCCTACTTATCATTTGTCCCAGCAGGAAGAGACTATCTGTCTCCAGCCCCTGGAGAATGAGTAAAATCCCATGCTCTAGTCTGACCTCACCATGAGATTCCTGCAGGCAGAAACCTGACTTGCCCTAATTTCCCATAATTAACTTGTCAAGACACCTGGTGTGCCTGCTGCTCCCCTCAGGGGCTCTGGCTTTCCCCAGCGCCATCCAGTGGGTCCTCCCTGCTCTGCTCATCTCCTGGTGGCAGGGGGTTGCTCTGTTTCTGGAAGACCTACTGTGAGCCCAGCCCTGGAGTGAGTGTATCTGTGTGAAGTCATTGCTTCCCTTAAACACCCCTGCCACATGGACACTATGATTCCCATGTTACAGATGTGCCGACTGAGGCTCGGAGAGTTGGGCCAAGGACACAGAGCTGGGAAATATCAGAACTCCCGTTTATGGTTACTTACTTACTTAGGGAGCCATACCTGGGCAGATACTAAAGAAATTGGCTTAAAGCCAGTGTAAGATCCTCTCTCTGGGGAGAGGCCTGGGGGAGGGGAGAGGACTTTGACCAAGTTGTTGTCTCCCTTCCTGCTTGTCACAATGCCTGGAACATCCCCATTAATCCTTCCTTTCAAGGACTATGCCCCCCATCCTCACCCCCACCTCAAAACTGACACCAGGCAAGAAGACCTTATTAAAATACAAATAGAGTTGACCTTGAGCTACAGGAGTTTGAACAGTGTGGGTCCACTTATGCATAGATTCTTTTTCAATAAATACAGAATAGGACTGTAAATGGATTTTCTCTTCCTTATGATTTTCTTAAGACCATTTCCTTTTTTCTAACTCATGTTATTGTAAGAATACAATATACAATACATACAATGTACAATATTGGCATCAGTTGACTGTGTTATCAGGAATGCTTGGGGTCAACAGCAGGCTATCAGCATTTACGTTCGGGTGGAGTCAAGTTATATGTGGGTTTTTGGGGCGCCTGGGTGGCTCAGTGGGTTAAAGCATCTGCCTTTGGCTCAGGTAATCCCAGGATCTCAGGATCAAGCCCTGTATGGGGCTCTCTGCTTAGCAGGGAGCCTGCTTCCAACTCTCTCCCTCTCTGCCTCCTCTCTGCCTACTTGTGATCTCTGTCTGTCAAATAAATAAATAAAATCTTTAAAAAAAAAAAAAAAACCTTTAAAAGTTATATGTGGGTTTTTGGCTGTGCGGAGTGCCCCAAACCCTTCATTGTTCAAGGGTCACCTGTATTGTGCTCTACAATTAGGTTCCTTCCTTCAGGCCTCTTAAAATGGACTCTTTCTGAATGAGGTGTGGGAATCTCCATTTTGATAATCCTCTTGTCTAGATGATTCTGAAGCCCTTGCCACTGACGACAGTCTTTGCAGAAGAGTACTCACTGTTGTCAAGTGCAAAGGGTGCATTGTGTAAAGAAGGGGCCTCTATTTGATGAGAGAAGAGATGTCAAATGGACACATAGGAAGAATAGGTTAACAGTGGGCAGTCTCCCCTCCGAGTGGAATTGTAGGGCTGGATTCCGGATATCCGTCTTGCTTGATCATTGTGCACTGAGCATGTGTTTCCTTGTACTCAGAAGAGGCAACGAGGATCTTTTAATGCAAAAACCTTGAAAGACAGAGAGGGTATTAGCAGCTGGAAGGCAATGTTGAAAAAAAGATATCTGGCCCTGGCAGCCAGCTGAGAACAAAGGCTTGTGGGAAAACAGCTTTGGTATAGGCACCTAGGGGACATTGGGGGAGGTGCGAAAGTCCCAGCGGTGAGAGGCACCAGAATTCAGGCCTTTCTGTTTGCACAACCTATGATCTTGATCTCTGCGCCAGACCATTGTGGCAGATTCCAAGGGTGGACCCAATTCACCCCTCCCTGATCCTGCGTCCTTGACCATGGGACCACAGTGCTCCACCTTGCTGACTCAGCTCAACCATGTGGCCTTCTCTGGCCAGTGGGATTTTAGCACACACACATTTCGACAACTCCAGAATCCTGTACCCATACCAAAGCTTGAAAATAATAGAAATAATTTATTGAACTACGTATCAGGAATTCTGCTCATGCTTTAATCCTCACAAGATAGTGCAGTGGGAATCATTATCATAGGCTTAAAAAAAAAATCCAAAAGATAATTCTACAAAAACACTATAATGCAAGTAAGAAATAAGGTCCATACTCTAAGGGTAATGTCCATACTATAGTAAAGAGCTCTCACTAATTAACAAGTGACAAAGCACCCAATACAAAAATGAGCAAAGGTGGGGCACCTGGGTGGCTCAGTGGGTTAAGCCTCTGCCTTCGGCTCAGGTCATGATCTCAGGGTCCTGGGATCAAGCCCCGCATTGGGCTCTCTGCTCAGAGGGGAGCCTGCCTCTCTCTGCCTGCCTCTCTCTCTCTGCCTGCCTCTCTGCCTATTGGTGATCTCTCTCTCTGTCCAATAAATTAAATCTTAAAGAAAAAGAAAGAAAAATTAGCAAAGGATAAGAATTCATAGAACAAATCTCAGTGGCCAAAAAACAAATACAGGAAAAGATGCTTAAATTCTCTAGAGGTTAGGGGCACCCAGGTGGCTTAGTCGGTTAAGTGTCCGACTCGTGATTTCGGCTCACATCATATCTCATGGGTTGGGGGATCCCCATGTCCAGCTGGGTGCCAAGCCCGGGTTTGAGCTCCACATTCGGTGACAAGTCAGCTTGAGATTCTCTCTCTCTGTTGCTCCCCACTCTTGCACCTTCTCTCTCTCGCTATCTTACTCTCTCTAAAATAAATAAATTGCTGGAAAAAATTCTCTAGAGAAGAGGGGAATGCAAATTGAAGTAACAATGAAATACCACTTTGTGCCCACTGAACTGGCAAAAATGTTAAAGAGCTAGAACACCTCCTGCTGGCAAAGATGCGGGAAAGGAAACTCTCATGAATGGCTGGTGGATGATCAGAAATGGGCTTTGGAAATATCAGCTTCCCCAAGTTAACGAAGGTAGTTAATGTCAGAGTCATCATTCAAATCTGGTGGGCTGCACTCCAAAGCTCGCGCTGTCAACCACTGAATAAATGGAAGGAACTTCATGATCTAATCTAGAGTTCTTTGGGGCTTTTTTTTTTCTTTTTAATTAAAGCAGCAGAAGCTTCTCTTCAAAGAGCATTGCACAGAAAACCCATGAAAGAAATAAGAAGAAAACAGCTGTGCTTGAAGCTGGGGTGGGGTGGTGGTGGGCTTCCCATTCCTGGGCTCCTTCCTCATTATAGAGTCAATGAATCTCCAGAGCTCCTTGGAGCAGAGTTTGAAAATGATTGGTCAAGCTGAACCCCATTATTTTTTTAAAAAAATATTTAATTTATTTATTTGACAGAGATCACAAATTGGCAGAGAAGCAGGCAGAGAGAGAGGAGGGAGCAGGCTCCCCGCAGAGCACAGAGCCCCATGCAGGGCTTGATCCCAGGACCCTGAGATCATGACCTAAGCTGAAAGCAGAGGCTTAACCCACTGAGCCACCCAGGTGCCCTGGAACTGCATCATTTTAAATATGGGAAAAACTACATGGACCAGAGAGGGTAGGAACGGCTCAAGGTCACACAGCTCATCATGGCAAAACTGGCACTAGGACCTGGGTCTTCCTGCCATCAGAACAGCCCTCTTTCTGCTACGTGATTCTCGAAGCACTTAATAATCCCTCCATAATCATCCTCAGAGCTGTCATTCACTGAGTATCTTCTAAGTGTCCAACAACATACATCCAAGTCTACCCCTCGGAACAACAACAGGGCAAGAGACTCAGAGGTGATAGCACATTCCCAATGTCACATACCTAGGGAGTAGCAGAGATGGGATTCGAACCCATGTCTAACCTGAATTTTAAAATGGGAGCACTCGGGATGCCTGGGTGGCTCAGTTGTTAAGCAGCTGCCTTTGGCTCGGGTCATGATCCCAGCGTCGGGGGATCCAGTCCCACATAGGGCTCCTTGCTCAGCAGGAAGCCTGCTTCTCCCTCTGCCTCTGCCTGCCACTCTGTCTCCCTGTGCTCACTCTCTCTGACAAAAAAAAAAAAAAAAGAGGGAGCACTTTCCACTGTACCAAAGGGGCCCAGGTAAAACACTTGCTGGGTGTGGAGAGTGTGGGGAATGGGAGAGGGGCTGGAGCCAAGCACCACCAAAGCACGTGTGGCCCCGCCCCCACCCATCAGGTTGTGCTCTTCTTAAAGGATCTTTACCGTTTTCTCTTACTTTTGGTGTAAGCCTCCTATGGCCCAGCACTGCCCTCCATCCACCACCACTGGATGTTCAATATCTATCATTTGCCAACTGCTCATTTTCAGAGGCAGGCTATCTGTCACCTAGGCAGGCTGGGGGCAGAGTCCCGGGTTCATAATCTAATTCAGATGTTCCTCTGCTGATGTGTTAACCGGCTTCTCCTGTGCCTGCTTCTTTAGGAATAAATTGGGGTTCTACAATAACACTGCTGCATCGAGTAGGATGCTTGGGGATACAGACCACAGACGCCCTCACCTGTCCTGGCTAACGTGCACTGGGGAAATCTACTATCCTCCAGAACAGGAAGTCCAAGAGGGGACTTTGCAGTTATCGACTTAGCTCAGTGACAGCCGTGAGGACAGAGTTCTTCTCATCTTGCCCCTCTGCCACGGTCAGAGTTACAGTTTCGTCTCTTACCTTCTGGCCTGTAGCAAGATAATTATAAAATCGCAGCTGTCCAGGACCCTATGTGGCTCCCACAGTTAAGGTGGGACTCCTGATCTTTGGCTCAGGTCAGGATCTCAGGGTTGTGAGATGGAGCCCTGTGTGGGCTGGGAGCTGGGCGTGGAGCCTTCTTGGGATTCTCTCCCTTCCTCTCTCCCTCGGCCCCTCCCTGATTCTCACTCTCCAAACAACAATAACAACAACAAAACAAAACAACAACAAAAACCCACCAAAAACCCAAAACCCAAAAGCCCACACAAAATAAAAAACCCTGCAGGTATCCGATCTGCACATACAGCAAGTGATGAAAGAGAGCTCCCTTCCTCTAGGACCTGCTTAGTCACGGGGGAAAGTTGCTCTAAGCCAGTGTAGACTTTCCTTCACTTCTCACTGGGCAGAACTGGGTCACATGCCAACACCCAAGCCAATGACCCGCAAAAGGGTCCCATCACTGTGATTAGATTAAACCCATCCTCTGCAGCACAGGGACTGAGGGGGAAGCCCATGATTCACCCTGAAAAGATACAGTGAATGAGGATCTGCCCCGCTAAATGGCCAGCACATGGAACTTCTGCTTCTTCAGCTCTGAATCCCCAGCCCAGGACCCTGCAGACACTCAGCAACCAATGCGTGAATGCGTGAGCCCGTGCACAAAGGAAGAATTTCTTTCCTCCCCCTGCTTGGCGTCACCCAAGTCAATCCTCTCTTGATGACCTCAATGCCCAAATGAAGCCACGAAAGATGGTGTATCTGGAACGAATTAGGAAACAATTTGAACTCTCTGGGAGGCGCTACTGAAGAAATGAGTGGATCCTGGCCAGGCCTGCTGTTGTCTACGTCCAAAAATACTCATTGGCTTCCCACCTGGCTCCCTTGGGCGAGGGTGGATACCCCACGACTCTCTTGTCCATTTTGATTTTGTCATCGGTGTTGTTGTTGTTGTTTTCAGTGAAGAGTTCCTAGGACTGAGGATTTTGGAAGCCTCGTTTACCAGTATGGCTAACAACCACCACCCTGTCTTCAGCAGTGAACCAACCAACATTTATAGCCAAAGGAAACCGAATGGGCAGTGTTGGGCACTGAGTATTGGAAATCTGGTGGTCATTATCCAACATGGGGGCTGTCTTGATATTTTCTCCCACCCTGGGCCCACAGTGCGGGTACGAAGGTGGCTGCCTTCCCATTCCAGCAGTCAGTTAGGCTTTGTCTGGAAATTCAGACTAGACTAGGGGCTACCTGTCAGAACCCCACCAATAGGAAACATACAGCGTCCCTATGGACGCTTCCCAATCCCTAAGAGCCCCTGGATTGGAGACCACCATGGGAAGGGGGTTGCTCACCGCTGAGAAACACAGAAGGCAGTGTGGGGTAGGTGATGGAATCATTGGCCCGCAGCCTTGCTGTGACTTTTGGCAGCTGTGGTACGGATCCAGTTCTCCACCCCACCTCACTATAGTGCTCTGTGGCTGGAGTGAACCCCATTGCTATTGGGCTGGACCGTACGCCTTGCTTGGGCCGATGGGATATCTTGAAGCAACTGTGGATCAGTCCTGAGTTCAAGCCTTGAGCAGTGTCTGAATTTTCACTCACCCCTCTTGAAATTTCTTTGCCCACCTTTAGAAGAGCATGTCTTGGGTCTTAGGTGGCTACTTGTCCCAGAATGAAAGACAAGGGGAGCAGGCTAAACCCAACCCAAAAAGCCATCCCCAACTGATCTGTGAAACTGAGAAAAAAAGGAGATAAACACTCTTATGAATCCTATAAGACTGTTGGCCTGATGGCAGCAAAGACTAATACATAACTTTGATCATTAATCATAATAAAAATAATAGCTAATAATAAATAGAGGGCACTTACTACGTGGCAGCTTCTACTTGCTCTCATAACAGCCCCATGACACAGGAATGAGCTGCGTGTTATGGGTGAGAAACTGAAGCTCTGAGGAATTAGGGAACTGGCCCCAGGTCACACAACCAGAGACCTGCAGAGCTGGAATCTGATGGCCTCAAAGGCTGGGCTTCTCCCAATCTTCTACCCAAGCACATGATGCAAGTGTCATTTTTCTAGGGCACAAAGACTGCTGTTCTGTCATCTGAATGCAGGTGGGAAAGTAGGAGCATTTTCTGGAATGCCTCTCTCCAGAGACAATGGAGTCAAACCCAGACTTGAGGCTCTGGAAGCCTGGTGGTCCCAGGTTTGCTATCTGTGGTTCTGCAAGAACAGATGAGAGCAGGCTTGCTCCCTACTGCTAGGGTTGACATTTGATTCTCAGAAGCATTTATTGAGCACCTACTACATAGCATATAGAAATGGGGTGGTAAAACACTTGGCTTCCTTCTGCCCCTCGCTCACCCTAGACTCAGGCACCTGCAATTGTTTCGATTCAGGGCTTCATTTCACTAATTCCTGGGGTGCCCTTCTCTCTCTCCCATCTCAATGATCACACTTCTGTTCATCATGAAGGACCTCAATCAAAGGTCACCTTATGGGATGTCTCTTCCTCCTGTGACCTCTGTGTCTTCCAGGACTATTCATCTCGCCAGCTGATCTAGAGGAAGTTCTGTCTTTCCCCAAAGCTCATGAGTTTCCCAAGGATGGAGTCTGTCTCTTGCTGATTATAATCACTTTCCATCTGAACACAGAGCATGATGGGGACACTAGGTAGACGATCTGTTCAGAAATGATGCCTTTACTACCAGAGAGCACTTTTCAATTTACAAACTTCTCGTCAGCTGCAGAGTCAAGTTCAGACCCTGACTGGGACATGGGCTGTTGCTTACCTCTCTGCGGATCTGCCTGATGGTATTACTGGAGGATTCCAGGAAATCATCCACCAAAAGCAGCTAGCAGAATGGTTGGCTCATAGTTAGCCTTCCAAAAATACAGTTGACTTCCATGGCTGGTGTTTTATCATTTATTACACTAGGTTCTGGGGCAATAGATGTTGATTTTTTCCACCTCCTAGGAGTCAGAAAACTTTTTCTCTAAGGGGCCCAAAATAAATATTGCAGGCTTTGTGGGCTATAAGGTGTCTGTCCCTCTACTCCTCTGTGCTTTGGTAGCATGAAAGCAGCCACAGACCATGTGTAAATGAATGTGCATGGCTGTATGCTAATAAAACTTTATTTACATAAAGGGGCATCGGGCCGGATTTGGACCAATGGCTGCAGTTTGCTGACCTTGGCCCCAGGAAATTAGAGGAAGTCAGAGATGGAATGTCCACTGTACCTATTTAAGGTTGCAGTTCTTTAACTTGGATCTCAGGATGTTAGCATCAATTGCAGAGTCACCGGGAGGAAGAACTCTGCAGAGGGGCAGGGGAGGGGGCATTCTTGGCTTGCAAAGTGGAGGACGACATCATAGGGCATCAAAGCATAGGCTTTGGATTCAGACAGACACCTGTCCAGAACCCAACTCCATGACCTGCCATGTGTGACTTTGGGCAAGGAACCCCTCTCTGTTCAGCCTCAATTTCCTTATTTATAAAATGGAAATAATAACAACCTTCATTTCACAGGCTTTGGGGAGGATAAATCCCATCAAGCGCACAGCTACCTTGCCAGAATTTGTAGGAACATCTTCAAAATGCTGAATGGAGCATTACCTAGACTCTGGGCAGCAAGAAGAAAAAAAAAAAAATCGAAATAGAAAATGCTGACCTTCTATTAGATTCTAGTACATGGAATTTCTCAGCAAGACCTTGTAAACCGCTTAACTTTCGGCAAGGCTGACATTTGGGGGATGATAAACTCAGGTCTTGCTCATAGCCAAGAAGCTTTTTAAAAGAGGACACCAAAGGTCTCAGTGTGGCAATTCCACACCTCTAATCTCGCCCCCAGCAGGTTCAGGCAGAGGATGGGGTCCTGCATGTCTGGGGCTCCAAGACCCACCTTCACCAGGTTCTGGGCACGCTGCCCTCCCCCCTCCCTTGCCCAGTGTAGTGGGCGACGCAGGCGGGAGTCCCAAGGCTGGATACAGTTCTCCTGACAATCCAAAGCGGAGGGAAATTCAGGGAAAAAACACGGCTTAACGCTGGCAAGCAAGAAGATTAAAAAAGACTTCAGAGGGTAAAGAGAAGCTACAAACCCCGATCTGTCATCTACTTCCGTATCAGAATGCTGGGTTTTCTCTTGATTCCAATAAGCTCTTTAAAAAATTCATGAGGTTTTTGTTTCTCTGCTTATTCATTCGAGTCCCCAGGATAAACTCATGAAAAGCGGCTTCTCGTCGTGTGCATCCTGGGGGAAGGTATCATTTGTACAGTTCAGGCTAATAAATTACATAGTGTCAACATCGTCCATCACGAATGTCACACGGCAATCCCAGGCCCTGTTAATGAGGGGTGGCCAGAGTAAGTAAGCTTTCTCAGGCTTCCTCCTCCTTTCTTTGTTTCCTTGCCTTCCATGTCTGAGGGGCTTCCTGGTGCCCGGGACTGGGGACACAGAAGTAAAAAGGCTATGGAGGGTCACGGTGAGGTGGGAGACAGGAGGATTCAATGGAGAGTCCTTTAAGGCAGTGTGCCAGGTGCAGAAATAGAGAGAGGCAGGGAGGCATCCTCAAGCATCATTTACAAAGTGCTTGCTGTATACTCACAGCTGCTCTGGGGAAGAGGGGAGGGCAGGAAGCAAACTATTAATCCATGCAAAACATCTACCTCATGCCTCCCACTGCCCCCACTTATATTGGACCCAGGAGCCACAGATAGGGCTGACTGGAAAAAGCTGAAACTTTCACCCACAAGGATGCAAAAACTAGAAAAGACCTGATGTTCAACAATAGGGAGCCAGTTATGTAAATGAGGTTACTTAGGGACACATCAGGGAGCCATTAAAGTCATAAGGAAGAAGGTTGAGTTGAACAGAACACCAAAGAAATGCTTAGGAAATAACCCCAGGAGGGGCGCCTGGGTGGTGCAGTGAGCTAAGCATCTGACTCTTGGTTTCAGCTTGAGTCTGTGATCTCAGGGTCAGGAGATGGAGCCAGCATTTGGCTGCCTGGTCAGTGTGGCATCTGCTTGAGATTCTCCCTCCATTTCCCTCTGCCCCTCCTGCTCATGCGCCTGTGCTCTCTCTCTTTAAAATAAATACATCTGTGGCGCCTGGGTAGCTCAGTGGGTTAAAGCCTCTGCCTTTGGCTCAGGTCATGGTCCCAGAGTCCTGGGATGCATCAGGCTCTCTGCTCAGCAGGGAGCCTGCTTTCCTTTCTCTCTCTGCCTGCCTCTCTGCCTGCTTGTGATCTCCGTCTGTCAAATAAATAAATAAATAAATAAATAAATAAATAAATAAATAAAATCTTTAAAATAAAATAAATACATCTTAAAACAACAACAATAACCAACCAACCAACCAACCAAACAAACAAAATACTCCAGGAATGGAAGGTGGATAATCTGTATTTTACCAGAGGAGATCATGGGGGAAAAAAAAGTTCACAACGACCTGGCTGTCCAGGAGAACTGAATCTGGAGGGATAGTATTCTGGTTATTGGGTTAGCTGCTGATGGAAGGATCTAGATCTTTGAAGAGCAGGGTCTCTGATATCGATGTTCGTATCTATAACTATACCTACATTCCTGTATCTCTATTTGTACCTGTACCTATATATGCACATATATCTCTAGCTCTATATGTCAGCATCAATATACCCATCTATAGATTTGTGACTGGGTCCCAGACTCACTGCCTGGTGGAGGGCACATGATAAACGGAAGAGAGAAGAAAAGATGTCTCTGCCATTCGCTCCTGCATGCGGGGCCGTGCACAGTATCTTGCATACCGAGGCCAAAGGATCAATACTGGAAGCAGGAGGGAGGACAGGATGAGCCGGAAGGGAGGACAGGAGGCAAGAGAGAAGAAAGGAAGTAAATGAGAGAAAGAGAAAAAAGGAAAGACAAAGAAAGCGGTAGCAAGGAAGGGAAAGAGAAGAATGACTCTGCTGCTCAGTCGCATCTATTCAAGAAGACGCCTCAGCCAGGACCCAGCTAGGATGGGACACCCACACAACTAAGTCCCTTAAGAAGCTGCTGTTCTTGATGGACCCAGAGCCGGACCTCCTGGAAGCTGCAGCCAGGGGACTCCCTGGGACTGTCTTGGGTCTCAGGCAGGCTCATGGCAAGGAGCTCAGGGCAGAGCTCCTTGGCCACTCTGTGGCCAGTCTCTGGCTGTCAAATCCCAAAGCCCACCTGGACCTGGCAAGGACCAAAATTTTCCTGTAGGTCTAATGGGGGACAGAGAATGGAGATTACAGAGCACATCTGTGAGCACAGCTTTTTTTTTTTTTAATTTATTTTTTATTTATTTTCAGCATAACAGTATTCATTATTTTTTCACCACACCCAGTGCACCATGCAATCCGTGTCCTCTATAATACCCACCACCTGGTACCCTGACCTCCCACCCCCTGAAGTGGCGGGGTGGGAGGTTGGGGTGAGCAAAGCTTTTTAAACTCCCCTTCTGGTTCTCTGTCTTCACCAGATTTGCATTTTACTTTTGGCAACTGCTGTCCTCTCTGCCAGCATTGTCCACTCAGGCTGGTTTCTCTCTGCACCTTGCTTCTCGAAACCTCCTGCTTGCATACCCACTAGCAATAAGGACCAAGCTCCAGCCTCTAGCTGTGCCCACCCTGTGCAGCTTCCCCAGCCTGCCCCAGTTTCTTCTTCAGGGCCCCCAAGTCACTCACGTGTTTTTTCCATCTAGTATCATATGGGAATATGGTGAGTGACATACTCTTTGGTGAACAAGACAGGCTGGAAATTCTGACTTAATCTTCTCAGGCCGGATGACCTCAGACACGCGACACATCTGTTTTTGCCTCTGGATCCATTTTTCCACTTATAAAATGAGGATAGCATGAGCACATGCCCATTCAGATTGCTGGGAGTGTTCAGAGAGTTGATGCATGAAAAATTTTGGAGTGTGGAGAGTGTGCAGTAACCATTGGCCATCAGTACTATGGTTTGTCCACTGGAAAATTCTGTGAGGTCAGGAGGATAAAGACTATGGTTCCAATTTTCTTTCTTTTTTTTTCTTAAAAGATATCTTTATTTTAAAAAGAGAAAGAGCGTGAACAGGAGGGGCAGAAAGAGAGGGAGTGGGAACAGAGCCTGATGGGGCTTGATCTCAGGACCCTGAGATCACGACCTGAGCTGAATATGGTTCTAATTTTCTAAAGAACAAGCCAAGGACCAGAGTGGTGAGTTGACATGCATGTGGTTGCACAGGATAATCAGCTAAGCCAGAAGTCAAACTTGATTCCTTGAGCCCGAGTTTTCAGATTCCAGCTCAGCTCCTTGAAGTCAAGCCCCAGGAGGCAGGAGCTAGGGAGTGAGTGGGTCCCCATGGCTTGGACCCTGGTTAATCATTCGGAGGAGAGGAGGTTCTCCTTCCTGACTTTAGTTTTCAGCCTTGGCGTGAAATTATGATATGTAGGACATGGGATTGTGCTGCCTTTTAGTACCTGACAATTAAATTTCTTCCAGGCACATCTCCAGAAGGCCCATTTGGCCATTCTCAGCAGAATTGGAATGACCTATTCTAGTCCTTCTGCTTGGGACAAGAAGTTTGGTGCCCTCACGAGCTGTTTCTAATTGCAGCCATTCAAGAATTTCCTTAAAAAAATTTTTTTTTTAATTTTAAAGTAATCTCTATACTTAATGTGGGCTCGAACCCACAATCCCAATATCAAGAGTCACATGCTCCACTGACTGAGCCAGCAGGTGCCCCAAGGATTTCCTATATCATTTCTAGTTAGACTGCATGGTGTCCCTCTTTGGAGTACTGTCAACCCCACATTCAAGCAGAGAATTCAAAGGTCATCCCTGATACCCTGCTAGTGTCAGGATTCCCTCTCCCCCATCTGTTATCACCACACTTGGTACTTCAGAGTACAGGGTGGTAGTTAGGAAATTCTGGAATTAGACAGATGCTAGTCCAAAGCTCAGTTGTGACACTGAGTCTGAATTTGGGTAAATTATTTAGCCCCTCTGAGTCTCCATTTCTTCATCTGTCAAGTAGATATTTGGATAATGGAAAGCAGACAAATAATACTTCATAGGGCTGTAGTAATTCAGTGAGATGTATTCACTAGCTTTGGTTATAACAATGCCACATAACAAATACCCCTAAAATCCTGGTGTCACATGACCATCAGCAATCCACAGAAGAAGAAATAGAAGTAGCCAGCACATTCATGCGAAGGCTTCACTGCAATAGGAAACAAAGAAAGTTAACTAAAGAAAACCCAAGAGGTGCCTGGATGGGTCAGGTGGTTGAGCATCCAACTCTTGATTCTGGCTCAAGTCCTGATCTCGGGGTCATGGCATCAAGCCCCAGGTCAAGCTCCATGCTTGGGTGTCTGCTTGGAGTCTGCTTGGGTTCCTCTCACTCCCTCTCCTTCTCTCCCCCACGCTCTTAAATGAATAAACAAAATCTTAAAAAAAAATAAAATAAAAAAGAAAACCCAAGATACTATTCTTCATCTATGCCTAATTGGTAATTTTTAAAACTTTTAGATTGATTTACTTTTTAGAACAGTTTCAGACTGACAGAAAATTGGAGAAGACAGTATAGAGTTCCCATATATCCCCAGTTTTGCCTATTAGTATCATCTTACTTACATTTGAGATGCTGTTGATACACAAGTATTAACTAGAGTTCATATTATATTCAAATTTCCTTACTTGTCACCTAACATTCCTTTTTGAATTCAGAATCCCACCCAAGATAACACATTATGTATATTTGCCATGTGTCTTTAGGTTTCACAGACTTTCCTCATTTTTTTTTTAAAGATTTTATTTGTTGGGGTGCCTGGGTGGCTCAGTGGGTTAAAGCCAGTGGGTTAAATAAATAAATAATATCTTTTTCTTTTTTTTTTTAAAGATTTATTTATTTATTATAATAAATAATCTTTTTCTTTTTCTTTTTCTTTTTTTTAAGATTTATTTATTTATTTATTTGACAAAAGGAGATCACAAGTAGGCAGAGAGGCGGGGAAGCAGGCTTCCCGCTGAGCAGAAAGCCTGATACAGGGCTCGATCCCAGGACTCTGGGATCATGACCTGAGCCGAAGGCAGAGGCTTTAACCCACTGAGCCACCCAAGTGCCCCGACTTTACTCATTTTTGATGACCTTGAGAATTTTGAGGCATACTGCTTAGGTATTTTGTAGAATGTCTCTATTAGTACCAAATAATTTATTTTAAAGTTTTTATTTTTTATTTATTTTCTTGTTTATTTATTTATGTAATCTCTACCCCCAACATGGGGCTTGAACTCACAAACCCAAGGTCAAGAATTGCATGCTTTTCCAACTGAGCCGGGCAAGTGCCCTGTCTGATTTTTTTTTTTTTTAAGATTCTATTTATTTGAGAGAGAAAGAGTGAGTGAGCAAGAGAGAGCATGAACTGGGGTGGGGGATGGAAAGGCAGAAGGATGGGGAAGAAACAAGTTCCCTTTGAACAAAAAGCCTGAATGGGGCCCGATCTCAGGCCCCTGAGATGGTGACCTGAGCTGAAGGCAGATGCGTAACTGACTGAGCCACCCAGGTGCCCTTTTTTTTTTTGTTTTATTTGTTGTTGTTGTTTTGTTTTGTTTTGAATGAATTGACTGGGGTTGTAGTTTTTTGGGAGGAAAACCAGAGAGATAAAATGCAATTTTCATCACATCATATCAACGGTTTGTAATATTAACATGACATAGGACCCCTGATAATGGCCTTGATGATCTATCTGGTGAGGTAATGTCTGTCAGGTTTCTCCACTGTCAAGGTACACTTTTGCCCCCTTGCCACACTGAGCACTTTGGAGGGAAGTCCATGCATAGACCCTCTTCAAGGGCAGAATACTTACATTAATTCTTTGTATTTCTTCTGCATGGGATATTTGTCTTTTCTTCTCATTTATTAAGTTACTTAATCATTTAGTTATATGAGTATGGACTCATGGCTGTTTGTTTTATACACTGAGTTATAATCCAATAATTCTTTAATTTTCTTGCTCAAATTGTTCCAGCTTGGGCCACTGGGAGCTTTTCAGTTGGCTTCTATGTTCCTTTGATAAGCTCTAATCAATTTCTTTCTTTCTTTCTTTCTTTTTTTTTTTTTTTTGGAGCATTCTTACAATTTGATAGTAGAAGATGCTTCAGGCTCATCTTGCGTGTTTATGGTTCTGGTCACTGAGTTGGCTATTTTTTCCAGGGATCCCTGGTTCTTTTTAGGGGGGAATGGTGTTACAATCCAAGACATGGCCATTAAATATTCTTGTTGCTCTTGGGGTATTATTGCTTCTAGGCCTACTCAGTGGACAGAGCAAGGAAATGTAGGCTACTATACTAACCTATGTATGTAAATAAGTGTGGATATAAGTACTTCTATATGTGCCAAGAGGTACATATATTAAACTACACATGAGTTCATACTGATGTCTCCAGGTCTAATCCATTACCCCACGAATCATTCAGCTTCCTCTTGCACATTTTATACTCCAGCAATGGGAAGCCTGGCTCCCACCACACACCATCCGTTTACAGAATTCTTCAATTCCAGAATACACATACAGTGGTCTCAGAATCATTACCCTGGACCCCACGGAGATCAACTTTACCAACTAGAGTACAGTGTTTGTGTGCTGTTCCTTTTGCCTTTAGTCTTAGAGACTGCACATTTCCAAAGTTACTTAGATCGGCACATTTTCCTCCTACCCCCTTTAGTGTTGTTGTTCTGTATATTTGTAATACATGTAGATTCTTCATCACAGTCCTCACAAAACATGGGAGCTGGTGTGGACCTTCATGAGGATGCAGGGCAAGTACAAGGCAACGTCAAGTGAGACTAATGCATTTGGCATGGAAATTAGCTGCAGTGTCTCACATCAACTCCTCTCTCATATTACAGAATTTACCAGGCATCATTTAATTAATTATTTATTTTTTGAGAGAGAGAGAGAGAGAGAAAGAGAATCTCATACAGGGGCTTGATCTCACAACCTTGAGATCATGACCTGAGCCAAAATCAAGTGTTGGACACTTAACCAACCGAGCCACCCAGACATCCCAGATAATTTATTCCTTCCTCACAATCATCCATGTCCTGGGGATCCAAGGTATATCAGACACGGGTCTAGGTAAGTTTAGGAAGGCACAGAAGGCATGGGCGTAGCTCACATTAAAACCAGGCAGACAATGAAACACAACATGAGAGAGCAGTTCAGAAAACAAAGCCTTCACTTCCAGGAGGGTTTGGAACCCACAGGAAGATCTGGGAAATTTGTGCAAGATGATGTCCAGGAAACTGAAAGGGAAGAGACTACTTGGAGGGGAAAAACATGGGGTGGAGAAAAGTCAGCAGTCCTGTCAATGGTGGCTAGTTTCCTGAGATCCTTTTGTTTCACTTTTCAAATCAGAAACAGCTTTGTCACTTCTATGCCTAGAAAAGGATGTCAAGACATCGGGCTCATAGAAGAACAAACAAACAAATACAAAATGGCTGCCTATATTCCACTGCAGGACAAAAGCACAGTTTACTCCATCAGTCTCACTGGTCAGACATTTAGTTTCTTTTCAAACTTTCACTGTTATAACAGACCCTATAATAAAAATATATATTTGCACTTGTCCAGGTTTTGCCTTAGGATAAATCCCTATTTTTAAGTAGTTAGGTCAAAGAGTGTGTGCATTCTAAGTTTTCAATATAGACTGAAAAATTTCCCTACGTGCACCAGTTTACACATTAAGACACACGAGAAGCCACAGCTGTATTATTGATAGTAATTTCCTGATGTCATTCTTTGTAATCTGCTGGCTCTGGGTGGCAATGCCACAGGATATCATGAGTGACATGATACCAACTTGGCTGTCACCATTCACCTTCATCTTCCTCCCCACATTGAGTTCTGCGGCTCAGACAAAAACTTCCAAAATCCCCCACAAGCCACATTTGGAAATGTCTCCAGACTTTTTCTGTCTTCCCCACTGACAGCTTGAAAGCAGACAGCTTAGCAGTTCAGCCTGAAAGCAGTATGTTCATTTTCTCTTGCAGGTTGGGTACAGAAAAACTGAACTAGAGGCACAGAGGCCTGTGCTGTGATGGAGGGATGACCTAGTCTTTAAGAATATTTCATTGACGTGCCTGGTGTGAACCAGGATTTCTGCAGCTACAGCCCTGGGGTCCCTTCATGCAGATAGATCACTTGAGGCTCCCAGGACAGAGCTCTGCAGAGAGAATTCCCATCACTCTGGACACACACATCACGTCCCAGCCCCTTGGAACCGATATTTCCGTAACTGGGGATGGCAAGCTGGTGGGCAGCCCTGGAATCTTGAGAGAAGGGGCTCGAGGTGGGGTTTAACCAAGACCACTTGTCTCATCTCTAGTTCCAAATCTCCCTATGCTTTGAGTAAAGCAGGGTCATGAAGGAGGAAAAGTGAAGCCCAGAGAAGGGGAGACATTTGCCTGGGACCACACAGCAAGTCAGCCTGCCTAAAAAGCTTTCTGAGCCTGCGTCCTTATCAGACCTGGCTGCCTCCCACGTGGCAGACCCCTAGAAGCATTCTAGATCTCGGTACATGGTGAGACTTGTGCAGCGGCTTGTTTATAAGGCTGCATTACTGAGCTTTTAAAAGTCCAGATGGTTCCAGTTGTGGGGATCTACAGGCCATGAAACTGTCACGCTCACAATGCAGTGTCTCTCGCTTGAGGTAATTATGTCATCTGTTTGCAGAAAAAGGCCCCTGGTCCAGGCTGTCACGAGAGCTGTCGCAGCATGGAGCCGCAGCCGGGGTATGGAGGGCATGTGATGGGTCTGTGCAGAGTCACTCTGCTGGGTCTGCGCTGCGTCCTCCTGCACAACAAGGGCCTGATGTGCTTGGGGAGAGCGGGAATCAGGTACGCGTGCCTCATTCTTTTCCTACGTCTTGTCCCTGAGCAGAACTGCAGCCAATGCTCCTGGCCCTTTCCCAGCGCTGCAGGAATGCCCTCCTCTACTTTTGCCTTCAAAACCAGCTTAGGAGGCACCTGGCTGGCTCAGTGGTTGAGCCTCTGACTCTTGATTTTGGCTCAGGTCATGATCTCACCAGTCCTGGAATCGAGCCCTGTGTACAGTCCAGTGCTCAGTGGGCTCATCTCTCCCTCTGCCTCTCCCTGACTTATGCAGTCTCTCTCTTTCTAAAATAAATAAATCTTTATTTTTTCTTTGTTTAAAAAAGATTTTATTTATCCACTTGAAACAGAGAAATACACAGAGAAGGAGAGAGAGAGAGAGAGACCATGAGCAGGAGGAACAGTAGAGGGAGAAACAGACTCCCTGCTGAGCTGGGAGCCTGATGAGGGGCTCCATCCCAGGACCAGTAGGAGATCATGACCTGAGCCCAAGACAGATGCTTAATCATCTGAGCCACCCAGGCGTCCTAAAAAAAAAAAAAAAAAAAAAAAAAAAAATCAATCTTTAAACAAACAGACTAACAAACAGATAGACAAACAAACAAAGAAACCAGCTTAGAACTGTGGGTACCAATCCTGCATATGGGGTTTTCTGTCTGATCCAGGACAGGCCATTTCACCCGTCTCATCACATATTTCCTCATCTCTAAGTTGGTGTCAGTAAAAGATCCAGCTCCACAGGTTGTTGCAAAGATTAAGCAAAATAATTTTGAGGAGGGTGAGGGTCTCCTCAAAATGGGAATAAACCTAATCTTAAATGTAGGGTGTGAAAAAGTGACATCATGTTTCCATTCCAGTTGATCCGCCAAGACCCGCGCACCTGGGACCTCCAAATTCTTCCTCTTAAACGTCCCAGCTGCACCCTTACCACGCTGACTTTTCTTGGGTGGTTCGTGGATCCCAGGGCTGGACATCACAGGGAGAGGCTTCCATAGCAGAGAGTGACTTGCCTCATGTGCCAGAGGACCACCCGGCCCCCAGCGACCAAGCTGAGCTCCCAGATCGCAGCACTCAGCCTCACACTTTTTAGTCCCATTCCCCTTGCCAAGTACCTGGAGTAAATTCTGTAAGGTCAGGAACCCTGTTTGTCTTATTTATATCACTGTGTGGCCAGCATCCAGAACAAGGACTTGGCACACAGTCTCCATTATACGTTGAAGGGATGAACGGGTGGATGGACGGATGGATGGATAGGTGGATGGATGGATGGATGGATGGATGGACGGACGGATGGATGGATGGATGGGTGGATGGATGGATGGACGAATGGATGGATGGATGGATGGATGGATGGATGGATGGATAGGTGGATATATGGATGAATGACTGGATGGATGGGTGGAAGCCCGGCAAGCATGGGAGGAAAGAAAGAAGGAAGCAGAGAAGGAAGGAGGGAAAGAAGTAAAGATAACTGGACGGACATACAAGGTGTGAAATATCAGCCCCAAGTCATGCCAGAAACACTTCATAAGTGACCACTTTTAGTGATTTAGCATTTTAGACCATTTAAAACATATATATTTTTTAAATAGAAAAAGTAGGTCAACATCTTTCAAATCATAGTCTAGGAACTTGCTGACTCTGCATGAATTTGCCAGCTTCTCGCTGCCTTACATAATGATCACAATTACACAGGTAAATATGTTTAGAAAACATAGTCTCTATCACATGGATGTGATTTCTGTGCATGCCTCTGGGGAAAAGGTCAAAGGATACCAGAACAGGAATGAAAGCAAACATTTACTGGGTGCCTACTAGGCATCAAATTGGTTTATCAAAATACTACCCCATCAGAGCCTTTCAATTCTGCATGGAGAATAATTTCATGCCTGTTTCTTAGGTGAGGGAACCCAGATGACATGAGGTTTTAGGGCCTGTGGGAGACCACACAGCTGGTAAATGGCAGAGCTGGCTTGGAATTCAGTCCTGCCTGGGAAGAGGAAGAGGGCCTTCTGGAAAGGCAGGAATGGGACGGGTTGACCACTGTCTCAGGACAGTGCTTAGATGTGCTGGCTCATTAATTTCACAGCAATCCTGTAGGAAGGGAACCGTTAGCATCCCCATCTCACAGGTGAGGAAACTGAGTTTCAGAGCTGAACATCACTTCTGAAGTCCTTGATTTAATCCTCAAGAAAGGTTTTCAAGGTCAATCGGATTTCGTGGCAATATGGCCCCAGTGAAGGCAGAAAATGGGCTTGGGGCCCCATGGGCTCGCTCAGTGCCCTAAATTCCTTCATTACACTCTCCTCAGAGTCACGGTGTGTTGATTCTGGTTAAAATGCAAATCGTACCTGGAGGGATAACACAGAAAGCCATTATTGGCCTGGAATAAAGCCAGGTCACATTTGTGTCCAAATTCCATTTTCAATACCTTTGGGTTTCTTTCTAATAACTTTAATTTTTTTTCCCTAAGTAATTCATGTTCATTGTAGAATTTTAGAAAATGCAGAGAGGTTAAAAAAAAAAAAGAATAAAGAAAAAAATTGCTCATAATCCCTGTGAGGCAGCCATTTCTTTCCATATTATCTAGTAGCGGTGCTCAAATTTAAAACTATACATTTCTCACTCTCCACACAGCTAATTACCGGCTGATGCCATCTCCACGCTGGTTAGAGGGCGGATGGGGAGAAGCATGTGATCCAGAAATGACCAATCAGAGCACCCTAGCCCTGTCCACAGTGATTGGTTCATGAAAGGAAGACTAATCAAACCCAGGCATAAGCCAATTAGAGTTCTGCCCAGACTTTTCTCTGGATTCCAGATTCCCTGGAATCAGTGGGAGAGTGGTGCTTTTTTTTTTTTTTTTTCAATTGTCCTAAGTTGCAAAGAGGCTGGGACCCGAGATGGCCACTCTTGCCTCAGTCTGTGGAGAGTTTGCCAAAGAATAAAGCCAACTCCACAGAAGAAAGGATAGCTGAGACACATGGAGAGAGAGAGATTGCTGACATTGTCTGAGTACCTGGCTCCAACTACACCTGAAGCCAGTATTTTAATAGAGTTTTTAGTTATTAAATTGAACCATATGCAGCTTCAATATTTGGCAATTTTTGATCCCAAAAAGACAAGTTCCTATCATTCCACTAAATACATGAGACAACAAATCCCCTTTCCCACTTCGGTAAGTTTAAATTGAGTTTCTGATTCTTGCAACTGAAAGAATGCTGTCCAATATACCTGTCATCCAAAGAAAATCAATATTCACATTTCGGTCTCTCTCTTCCCATACTTACTTCTTTGTGTGCCTATATCTGTATATGTTTGTGTAATAGAGTATAGCCCAGTTTAATATAATATAATAAACTTGTGATACTTTATTTTTATTTTTTCTTAAGATTTATTTTTTTATTGGGTGGAAGGAGCAGAGGAAGAGAGAGAATCCTGAAGCAGACTCCCTGCTAATCAGGATCCCAACACAGGGTTCAATCCTAGGACCCCAATGTCATGACCTGAGCCAAAATCAAGAATTGAACCCTTAACTGACTGAGCCACCCAGGTGCCTTAATTTGTGACATTTTAATTTAACTTTAATTTAATTTAACTCATCTGTATAAATTCGTTGTTCAGTAACTGCCTTCTCCTACAGACTGAAAGTTAATGTCTGCTGTCCTTCACAGAGAACACAGAGGCAGGACTATACTAGCTGCTCAGTAAACATTTGTTGACTGTATCAATATAGGTATATGCTAAAAAGTGGAATACAGCACACAGAAGTGATTTGGAGACAAGCCAGTTTGCAGCCAGGTACCTACATCTATTCCATAAAAGTGAGATACACTGTCCCATTAGAGTTGGGTCCACATGCCCAGCAAATCAGTGAAAACTGAACACTTGCATTAAAATTTAAATGGTAAGCCAGCTAAACCTAGCAGGTTAGAAAGAAGACCAGCACCTGCTGAGGAAAATACGTTGTTCAACTTATCAGCCTTTTTAAAAAAAAGATTTTATCACAGGCGTGTGACTCATTACTGCCTCCTCCAGGTGGCATAGGGAAATGCAGGGGAAGAAATGGAATGTAGTTGGTCAAGCCATTAGTCCTGCTACTGCAAGCATCATAGGCTCAGTGATGACCAGAACATGGAGGTGTGCTCTCTCATTGTTGCTGTAGTTCTTGTGACCACTGTATTGTATCCAATATTCCCATCATCAGCACTAAGAGCGGCTGGTGGGAACAGCCAGGCAAGATGCTAAGAGGTTCTTAAGTGTTATCTCATTTCTTATAATATCCTAGGAAATGGATACTTTTAGGGATCCATGTTACAGATCAGGAAGCGGAGTCTCAGCCAGATGAAGACTTTTGCCCAAGGACACATAGTTTGGTAAGGGGCAGAGCTAGGACTTGAACCCAAGGTCTTCTGGCCCTTTCTGCTCTGTTGATTTTCTAGATGATCTAATCCAGCCTTGCCATTATACATGTGAGGACCACAAGGCTCTGAGCAGCAACCCCCCACCCCCAGTTCTGAAGTTGTAGAGGATCCCAAATACCTATTAGGACCTTTACCTGTTTATACTTCCATTTGGTTTTTCAGAAATGATCCTAAGTAGAGGATGGGAGGGGTCCTGATGTGGTGAGGCCCATGTGGGATCGAGCAGAAGATACTGGCTAATGTTTGCATTCTCGGCAAGTACTGACTGGGAGGGTGGCCGGGGCCATCAGTGAAGTCCACATGTTGGAGGCTGGGGGTACATGTGATATTGCTCACCATCGGGCCATCTGTGGTGACAGCAAGCTGAGTCCCTCCAAGCGTCGGCCCCTAAATCAATGGATGAGTAAAGCGTGGTGGACACACACACAAGGGAGTGCCATATGGCAGGCCTAGATGCGGGCATGGCAGCATGGGTGAGTCTTAAAGTCACAGTACCACGAAGACAAGGAGAAACGGGATGCAGCCCACAGCACAGTACCTTTTAGGTAAATAAAAAACACATGCACACAAAACATGTTTCCCAGGAACAGGTACAAATAAAAGGACATCAAACAGGTCAGACTGGCTGCCTGTGGGGTGCACATGGGAGGGATGGATAAGAGTGGGGCATGAGGATCAATGGAAATGAATCAACGAGTAAACAAATGAATGACACATGGGAGATGCTTGCCGACAATAGTGTGAACGTGTCATAAGCCAAGAAACATACATGCCTCGACCTCAGCCCGCGATATTAAAAAAAAATAATAATAAAACTCAAAACAAAATCACCCTACCAGGCTCATGAGCAAAATAAAGTCACAGTGGAAGGAGCCCAGCATTTCTAAGACACGTAAATTATATCAGGTGCTGTGCTAGGGGTGTGTTATCTCATTTGCTCTTCAACTGAATATGGGAGGGAGGTACTGTCTGTTTTATAGATGGGAAAGGTTGAAGAGAGAGGAGAAGCAAGTTGTGTATTCACTGGAAGAAGGTGTTTCTCACCTGGGTTGTCCAAATCCAAACCCATTGGTTTTTGGATGGCCCTGGGGATTCCACACCCTGCATGGTTCACTTTCTGGGAAGGGAGCAGAAAGACATTCTCAGATTAGCTTCAGAGAAAAACTGACAAGTCTATAGGATGGCCCCATTTAAAAAAAAAAAAAAGCGTCATGTGACTTAGCACAGAAAAGGAGCTGTAAGGATCTGAGTCCAGGTGCTAGCAGCACCTGGGAGCAGGGAGGAGTCTTTGCTGGTGGCCCCTTGTTTTTAGCACACCCAGCTGGGCTGACCCACAAGAGGGCTTAATATACTTTCACACGTGGTGGTTCTTTAGATGGGAAGAACAGGCTTTTCTCTAAACCGTTATGTATCATCTGTATGTCTTAGAAGAGCATAAATGGCTTTTGTAATCAAAAAGGAATGAGAAAGTATTTTCTGTTGGAAGGAAAATGTTTGTTTACTATGAATGGGCAGAGGAAATCTGAAGCCAGCACTGTCTTACATTCCTGTCTCCCAGGGTAATGATTACCTGTTTATTTGCAGGGACTCCAACCATCCTTAGAACCCACTGGGAGCATGGTTCAGGGCAGAGGGCTCCAAAGGAAAAAAGCAGCTTTTTCCTAGTGTGATGCTGCGCATTTTCTTTGACAATGAAACCTCTGTTTGCACACCTGCAAAATGGGCATGATGCCAACTATGACATCAAGACAAAATGAGAGACTGCATGGGAGGGGTTTAGTACTAAGCTTAGCACAGAGCAGGGGCTCAACACAAAATAACCTTTTTTTTTTAAGGTCTTATTTTAAAGTAATCTCTACACCCAACATGGGACTTGAACTCACGACCCCAAGAACAAGCGTTGCCTGCTCTTCTGACTGAGCCAGCCAGGTGCCCCCTTAACAGGTAATCATCTTTTGATGGTGACAGAGGGCCTCAGCTGGCAGAAACAGTGGGGACAGAGGTACTCAGCACAACTGTGCCAGTCCTGTCAGGCTCTTCGTTCAGATTTCTACTTTGAAGGATTCAGAGCCCGAGTGGCTGATTCCTTGTCCTCCCTCAGCCTCCTGGAAAGTAATGCCAGGGAAGCCTTAATTCCTGGATAAAAAGACAATGAAGTATCATTTGGGCCAATTTCGTCAGTGGAGCACTCTGGGTGCTCAGGAAAAACTAGAGAATTCCAGCACAGCCCACAGCTTCCAGGCCAGGGACCTGGACCAAGTGATTAGAGGTGAAGAGATGAGAGTCTAGAAGCAGAGAGAGTAGGTGTTGCCTGAGGATGTGACGAACTGTACCCAGACCAAAGCCTGGGAATTAACGGACCCCACACACATCTCTGAGGTTCTGGCAGTAGTTTCTGAGGAAACACACACACACCAGCTCAGGGAACTGTATTTAGAATTTTCTTTCACCTCAATCACATCAGAAATGATACCGCAGATTGTCCTACCACAATTCACCGTCGCTTTCATTCTTGCCTTTAAAGTAATAGGAATATCTCTACCATATTGAGTGAATTCTATTAGCCAGACACTGTGCTGACATCTTTACAGAAATTAGCTCATTTAATCCTCTGAACACCAGGTAGCAATTAGGATTCCGATGGATTGTAAGGACCAGAAATAAAATAACTGTGGCTTAAGAAAGAAAGCTCATTTTTCTCTCGTGCTAAATGAATTTAGAAGTAGTTGGTTCAGAACAGATGTCAATGACTGGATTTCCGTAATTCTTGAGGCTCTGTCATCCTCACCATGTGGCTTTCTCCCCATGGTCCAAAATGGCTGCTTGAGCTCCTGCATCAGAACTACATTCCAGTCAGCAAGCAGGAGGAAGGCACAAAGAAAGTCTCACTTCTCCCTCTTAGGGTTCTTCTAGTCAGGTGCATTTGATGTCTGTTTTTTATATCTCCCCAGCCAGAATTACTCCCATGACTACCCTCCCCAGCCAGAATTACTCCCATGACTACCCTTAGCATAGAGAGTGATGAAAAATAAGGCTTTCACTCTAGGTGAGCATGAGTCCACTTCCAAGTCAGAGGAGGAAATGGGAGAATGGCTATTTGGTAGAGAGAAGACTCTTCTGGCTTTGGCCACAGAGTTAGTAATAATTTTTGCTTCCCAGAAACTGAAATTCAAGGGAGACAAAGGCTCAGAGAAAGGTCAGAGGTCACTCAGATAGTATGTGACAGAACCAGGATCTGAACCAATGCCCGTCTGATGGAGCCACTGGGATCTTTGAAATCTCTGTAAAAAGATATAGGTGGGAAGTTCTGCAAACAACGGAAGCCCACAGAGACACACCTTCAAAATCACAGGCTTCAGACACACCTTCAGATTCGCAAACTCACTGGATTTTATATGCAGAGTTTCAAACCAGAGCCATTTTGACAACTGAATCCAAATCCCCAGGAAACGGTAGTTTCTAGCCAGGGCTGTGACAGAGCCTTAATTTCCACAACCCCAAGAATGTCCTCCTCTGTAGGACCCAGGGAACAGGCTGTGAATTCGGTTTAGAAGGTCCCTTCCTGGCCAGGCTAAACCAGGGAGGAAGGAGGTCAATGCCAGCCGTGAGATCACACCCGGAGGTCCCTCTCTAGGGTGACGGCCGGGTGTTTGGCAGGGGGGCCATTTGTCTCCTGCCCTCTCTGGTTCAGAGGATGTGCAAATAATCATGGTGATTTGAATTGCTGCTCAGAGCAGGGAGATAATGACATCCTGCTGAGGAGTCTGTGAGGAAGGTCGCGTCCAAGGTGAACCCTCCTGTTTTGTGCTGACATTCAGGGCCCACAGCACCTTGATTGTGGTTCCTGCCAGCCAACCATGGGTGCAAATCACCCGGCAGGAGGACAAAGACAAGTAACAATGATTGTAGCAGAGCCCCTTGGCGCTCAAGTTCCTGACTTCCTCCTTACAGCACCTCCCTAAGGGCCACGCATCAGTCCCTGCTTACAGCAGAGAAAACAGAGTCTTTTAAAAATTTTTAAATGTAAATTCCATTTAGTTAACCTATACTGTATGTTAGTTTCAGGGGTAGAATTTAGTGATTCATCAGTTGCAAATAAGACCCAGTGCTCATTATATCACATGCCCTCTTAATGCCCATCAACTGCTTACCCATCTCCCCTCCAGCAACACTCTGTTCTCTATGGCTAGGAGTCACTTACGGTTTGTCTCCCTCTCTGTTTTTATTTTATATTAGTTTTCCTTCCTTTCCCCTATGTTCATCTGTTTTGTTTCTTAAATTCCACATATGAGTGAGATCATATGGTATTGTCTTTCTCTGACTGACTTATTTCGCTTAATGTTATACCCTCTAGTTCCATCCACATCACTGCAAATGGAGAAAACAGAGTCTCAAAGACAAAGTGATACAATCGCTTTGGAAATCTGTTCATGAGTTTCTAGTAAAGCAATACATAGTCTTCTCATTCTTATCACAGGACCAATTCTTCTCCAAGGTATTTATCCACAAGAAATGAAAACAAAAACACTTGCATGGGACATCCCAAATGTCCCTCAACAAGAGAATGGCAGGGATTGGGGGGGCAGAATTATGAGTCTATACAGGAGAATAGTACTCGGCAATAAAAAGAGATGAACCACAGACGTTCAACAGTGTGGATGAATCTCACAGAAATTATGGAGTATGTACAATAGGAATTCCTGCACCTGAAGTTCAAGGGCAGGCAGAGGTTCCCAATGGTGATAGGAATCAGAGGTGTGTTCACCCCTGGGGTAAGGGTGCTGAGTCAGAAAGGGGACAGGGAAGTTTCTGGAAGGATTTTATAGAAATTGATCGGAGTGATACAAGAGTGTTGCCTTTGGCAAAACTAAAGGAGCCATGGACTTAAAATTTCCACATATTACCATATGTAAATTTTGCTTTGATAGAATCTAGAGAAAAGAATAAAGAGGTGAAGTGATTCGTCCGGTTACACAATGAGAAAATGGACCCAGTTGTGCCATAAACCAAGAGCCAGGCAGAACCAAACACAGAAAGGATGGCTGGCTGCCGCTTTTCCAGGGACTGGGACGATCTCTGTTCAGGGTGCGTGTGTTTCTGAGTGTTCTCCCCGAGTGGGGCTGGGGTGGGGCTGGGGCAGAGATCGATGTGATGGCCACAGTCCTGTCCTGATGAAGTGTTTGACTTGGACAGGGGAGCAGCCACTGCCAGGTCGCATGGGGTGGTGGGCATGGGGGCTAGTGGATGCTGGGGACCAAGTCCTGATTTTCTGGACAAAGGGGCAGCAAAGCCAGAAAGGACTAAGGGAAGAGAGCGACATAATGCAGATGTAAAGAACAGGCCAGGCAAGCGACCTGCCATGCGGAAAGAGAGAACGTGGTCCATCTGGGGACAGAGCTGCTTCCAACAGTCCTCCCTAGAGATGGGACAGGCAGTGGTGAAAAATGCCATCCCTAAAAATCATAGAAGGGCCTATGCTTATACACTACTTACTCTGTGCGAAGCACTCTTTATACATTAACTCATTAAATCCTCACAAGGGCCTTATGCAGTCAATCGTCCCCATTTCAGACAACGGATTTGAGGCTCAGAGTGTAGAAGCCATCTGCCTAGCGTCCCCCAGAGGGTAAGTGGTAGAAACAGGATTTGAGTCCAGGTCAGCTGTGTCTAGCCTCATTACCCGCTGTCACTCTGCTGTCCATCTATTGGGGCAGAGAGGGACTGATCTCAAAGTCCTGCAGTGGCCACTTCAAGATTTCATTCTGCAGCTGACAGGAGCTAGCCCCTCTCTGAGCTTCAGATTCCGTGTCTGAACAATACAGATGTTAACCATGTCCACCTCAAATAGTGACTGCAGAGTGTAAAGCAGCAAACGAGGGGTCTGGCTTGGATGACACCGTCCTGTATGGAAGCTGTCACTACGTGATGGGAAGACCCAGTGAATGGCTACCACGCCAGGACCTGCTACATGCGGGCACTCTGCTAAGAGGTTTGCGTGAATTTCTGCATAAAATGCTCACAGGAGCCTGTGAGTTACAGGCCGTGATTGTCACACACCCCACAGACAAAGGAGGTGAAGGAGAGAGGTCTGTAACGGAATTGATGCCATAAGCAAATACATAATAAAAAACACATAAGCAAGGCTTGAGCCTGGAGCGTCAGGCTTCGCAGGGCGAACCCTGACCTCCCCAGTGCAACAGCCCCATGTGCCTGGTGAGCGCAGATGGTCACGGCTGATTGGAGGTGAGCTAGGCATGTTGAAAACACACAAGGTCCTGAAGACTTTGTTTCTAATATTGTACATAATTTTTCCTATTGATAATGTGTTGACATGATACCCTTTAGATGTACTGGGTTAAAACAAGAGATTATTGGGGCGCCTGGGTGGCTCAGTGGTTTGGGCTGCTGCCTTCGGCTCGGGTCATGATCTCAGGGTCCTGGGATCGAGCCCCGCATCGGGCTCTCTGCTCCGCAAGAAGCCTGCTTCCCTCTTTCTCTCTCTCTGCCTGCCTCTCTACCTACTTGTGATCTCTGTCTGTCAAATAAATAAATAAAATCTTTAAAAAAAATAAATAAGAGATTATTAAAATTAATTTCAACTGTTTCTTCTTACTTTTTTTTTTTTTTTTGAATGTGGCTTCTAGAAAATTATAAATCACCTGCAAAGTGTGCACTAGGTGTCTTTGGGATGGTGCTACCCTAACCACTGTACTACGTGGCTCCCAGAGGATGGGGTGAGCCACGAGGCTTGCCACCCAGCCCTTCTGCATAGTCCTTCTGATGTTGCTGTACTTGAGCTTCAGCCAGTGAGCCAGTGAGCTGATTACCTTGTCCCTCACGCCTTAGTGAGTGAATGAGTGTGTGTGTGTGTGTGTGTGTACGCACGTGCACACTCACGTGCAGGCAAACGTGTGTCCTCTTCAAAGTCACTTCCCGCTGGGCTCCTTCTTCACCACGGTTAACATCACAGCCTCTCACTGAGGGTGGGAGAGGGCAGAGAGCCCCCCCACCCCGGGCCCCCGTGCAAACACAGAATCTCCACCCTCCGCTCCCACTCCTGCCGGCCGCTCCCTCTGATGGCCCACCAGCCCTGCATTTCCAGGGTCTGGCCCCCGGCAAGGTTATTGAAGCCGAGATCGGTTGTCCTCCCTCTCCCAGGGAAAATAAAAATATTCTAATTAAAGCTGGGAAGGCCCTGGGAACAATAGGGCTGGCGCCAGGCTGATGGATATAATTCAATTTGCAGCGTGAAGAGCAGGACTCTGGGCTCTCGCCATTACCATGTGGATTGTGGAGCGGACTTGATTCAGAAGTAAATTTAGTGAATGCAGGCCAGCCAGAGTGGCGGTGGAGGTAGGGGACTTGCGTCCTGTTCTATCCGCAGTCAGGGAACAGGCCAGGCCATGGGGTGCGGAGGCTCAGGTACACCTGGCTCCTCCAAACTTCAGCTTCCACATCTGGAAACAGGGGATAATTTTGGTACCCCACCTGCTCGGTCTTCATGAAGACCGAGGAGGGCAACTTAGGCAAAGGGCTTGGTTCAGGGCCTGGCACAGAGTAAGCGCTCAGTGAAACAGGGCAGTTCTCTTTCTCTCTCTCTTTCTCTTTATAATGGGGTCGGGAGGGGCAGAGATAGAGAATCCCAAGCAGACTCCTCGGCTCAGCACAGAGCTGGACATGGGGCTCGATCTCATGACCCCAAAATCATGACCTGAGCCAAATCAAGAGTCTCACACTTAACCCACTAAGCCACCCAGGTGTCCTGGGGCCACTCTCTATTATTTTTGCTCCTTTCCCCCATGGTGACATTGGACATCACCAATTGTCATGTTCTCAGCAGGCATCTAATCCTACAGACAGGCCCCTGGTTCCAGGGGCGATGCCCTGGGAAGGCAGTGAGCGGAGGAGGGGGAGAAGCGAGAGAAAGGCTCCTGTGTTGGTCTGTGGTCATACCTAAAAATAGCCATCACAATTAAATGGGAAAATATTATTATACTAACAGCTGGCTACTGAAGTAGGGTCGGGAATAGAAGGTAAAGTTGCAAAGGGCTGGTGTCAGATCTACAGCTTTTTTTCCCCTCGGGGCAGAGGGTAGGAAAGTGAGATTAGGAGAGCCTGAAGAGATGGGAGACAGAGGAGACACAGCCAGATGGGGAGGGTTGGAGTTGAGTGAGGGAAAGGGGGCTTGAATCACCCCCATCACCACCACCAAACCCAAAAAGTGTTGATCCAGGGATGTTTGAAAAATCCTCATGCCTAGTGTTCCATTTGGAAGCTGTTCTCACTAAAGCAATGTTGACCTTGACTGTCTTCTACTCCGCCCCTGAAATCTGTGGAAAATTTACTATCCTCACAAATTGTGGGTTCCTTCCTTCCTTCTTCCTTCTTTCTTTTTCTTTTCTTTTCTTTACTTTTCTTTTCTTCCCCTCTTTTCTTTTCTTTTCTTTTCTTTTTCTTTCCTTTCCTTTCCTCTTTCTTTCTTTCTTTCTTTCTTTCTTTCTTTCTTTCTTTCTTTCTTTCTTTCTTCTTTTTTTCTTTCTTTCTTACATAGAACTCAAGCAGGAAGCGGAGTTTCACCTCCAGAGGGATGTGGGACTACCAAGTGTGGAGGTAAGAACAGTAAGCACCTGAATCCTTCTGAGAACTGGCAAAAATCTTGAAGGAAGCTTTGAACTTCTCAGGCTGCTGCTGAGCTAGCATTGTATTAGGTATTGTATTATTGTATTATGTTATAATATAATACATTGTATTATAACTTCCACTTAAATACCACCCCCCCAGTCCTTCTGGCAAAGCAGACTGCCAGAGAGTTGGGGTCCTTCCTCTCTGTTGGTATCAGCTCTGTAACAAAAAAGCAGATTGAATTTAGCTCAAAAGCAAAGGGAGGGTAAATTGGAGAGTTACTGCAAGCTCACAGAATTGAAATATGAGATAAACAACAGGCCACAGAAAGGCCAGTAAGCGGGGCAGTCCCAGGGACCTTAGCAGCAAGAATAGTGGGCTGCCTCAAAGGACAAATAAATCCATTCCTTTTGTCCCTGGAGCATCTGCTCAAGATTCAAATCCCCAAGAAAGGGCCTCGGACTGGCCTACCTCAAGTTACTTGGCTACTCCAGCATCCGAGGGATAGGGCTCAGTGACATGACATGGTGGGGGTCGGGGAGGGACAGATAATTCCCTAAAGAAAGGGGATGGTGCTGTTCTCAGAATAATCAGAGATGGGATACGGGGTTCAAGTACGTGTGCACACACACTCACACACACATTCTACCCCCTGCCTGCCCAGCATCCATCCTCCTTCCCATATGTACAAATTTTAAGTCACCTTCCTCACCTGATGCAATTCTTCCACCTGCAGCTACAAACATGCGCACCCCTACTCAATGACAAAAGGGCAAATGAAACAGCCCGTTCATCTGGAAATGCCACTTTCTGGAATAAGAGTCACAATTTCAGGAAATCTGTAAGAATGTTCAGGTAGGAGGTGAGGGGGAGAAGGTTGGGGGCCGGCTCTCCGATGAGAATTACCCAACCCGTAGTCAGCCCATAGGAAGACTGCAGCTCTGGGGAAGATGGGGGTCCTCAGGCCATGTATGGGGGCCACTTGCTCCTCAGTATTTTTGGCTCTCAGAGTGGTTACATCAGAGAGGAAGCCATGCCACCCAGTGGGTCTTTCCAGCCCTTGGAAGACACTATGTGGGGCACTTGGAACTGGCTGAGGAGGAATTTTGCTTGAGTTCACAAATTCCTCCTTGCTCCTGTGTCTTGGCATGCTCCTGGTCCTAAAGGAAGCAAGTGCACAGGAGCAAGTAGAGACTGGGAGTAAAGAATATTGGCGTGAGGTAGAACTAGCTTCGAGTCCTCGCTCTTCTTGCTGGTCACACAGCTTCGGCCCTCAGTCTCCTCAACTGTGAAATGGGTCGATGTCTCTCTCAGAGTGTCACTCTGATGAGTAAGGGAGCTAACGCATGTACTTGTAATAGTGTCTGGTAAAGGCTCCCTACATAGTAACTCTGATTTTTCTCTCTTTCTGCCTGGCGAGGAAGCTGAGACTCAGAGAAAGATGGAATTTGTCCATGGGACTGTGGAGGTCATCAGATTTCATGAAGCAAAAATATAAGAGGGAAAGGAAGCAACAGACCAGTGTCATTCAACAGAGAAATAATGAGAGTCACATATATAACTTTAGATTTTCTTATAGCCACATTAAAAAAACTAAAAAGGAACAGGTGAAATTAATCTGATGAACATATTTTTGGGGCACCTGGGTGGTTCAGCCATTAAGCATCTGCCTTCGGCTCAGGTCATGATCCCCGTGTCCTGGGATTGAATCCTGCATCGGGCTCCCTGCTCCGAGGGAAGCCTGCTTCTCCCTCTTCCACTCCTCCTGCTTGTGTCTCACTGTGTCTTTCTTTCAAAGAAATAAATAAAACATTTTTAAAAAAAGAATATTTTTACTTAACCCCAGTATATTGCAGATAATATCATTTCAACATGGGACCCATAGAAAAAGTTACTGAGAAGTTTTCCACTCGTTCTTTTCTGGTAGTCACATTAAAAAACCTAAAAAGCATTTGCCATTAGTTTTCTAGTATATTTTATTTAATCAGATAGATCTAAAGTGTTGTTATTATTATTTCAACACATCATCCATATGAAAAAGCAATAAGGAGTTACTGTCCATTCTTATTATCAAACACCTTGAAACCCACTGTGTACTTTTATATTTGCCACGTGTCTCAATTTGGACCTGCTGCATGTCAAGGTCTGGGCCATGGTAGGTCGTCTGCATCTCCTTCGTTGAAACTTCCCAGGAGCCCTGTGAGGTATTAATAGATCCATCTCCTAGATGAGAAAATGGTCCCTGAGGTCAAGTGACTTGCCTAAACTCATACAGTCAGAAAAAGAGCAGAGCCGGGTTTGGGGCTGTCTGATCTGTTCCGATATAACCCTTCTGGGACTTCTGGAGCCCCAGTGCCTGCCTCCCGATTGCCCATCCCCAAACTATCGATTACCACCATGATTTATGACCCTCCGGCCAGGCAGTCCTGGAGATGGAAGTAATTTGTTTCTGACAGAGGAGGCGTGCCTGGACACCTGCACCTCCCCATTCTGCCTCGGCTTCCAGCCCAGACGATCGATCGATTCCCTGCTAGTCAATGGTGCCGAGGAGTAACCTACGGCGGCAGTTAGATTCGCTTAATCAGGCACTTGCTCAGAGCAGCCCATCTGACAATTTTATTGGGCTGAGAGCGTCATATTTCAGTTTCTGTTTCCGCCCGGGGCTTTGGTTCCTAGATCAGCCAGGGTTGGGTCTGTTGCTTTTTGTATTACAGCAGAGTCTGCGCTCCTTCCCTGGAAGAGTAAACCTACCGGCTGGAGTATAATCGATCCTCTGACCTGGAAGGGGTCACCTGGCATCCCACCGGCATTTAAGGAGAAAAATCTGTGAGCTCAGCTCTCAGTGACAGTGTTACTGACAATAACACCAGTCGCTATAACAACAGTAATACTTAACATTTATTTAGCCCTTACTGTGTTCCAGGGACGGTTCTAGCATGTTGCACACAGACACACAGTATGGTAGTGTTCACTGGAAAGCAAAGGGAGGCTTAGGAAGGTGAAGGGGCTTACGCAAGACCACAGAGCTGGAGAGGGATTTGAAATCTAATCTCAAGCAGTCTGGTGTTTTCAAGAGTTTGGTGAAGTGGCAAGATATATACCCCCCCCCCCCCAAAAAAAAGTGTGATGAGTAATAGAAAAGAGAAAGCAACAGGGTCTACTATTTCTGGACCAACAATTATAGTATCACAGCAAATACTTACTGGAAAGCTTATGAAGCGCCAGCCTCTGTTATAAGAGCTCCACATACCATATCTCATTAAAGCTCTACAAAACTTTGAAGTAGGGACTATTAGCACCTTATTTTACAGATGGGGAAACTGACAAAGAGGTCAGATGGTTTGGCCAAGGTCATGATGATGTAACCGCAGTGAATGGACAGAGGATCCTGCTGTGATGTTTACCTATATATTTGGCTTGTTTCTGATCCCTGGGCTATCCACCCCAAGGCTGTAAGGTAAGGCTGACACCCCAAGAGAGACGTCTGAGTGGGAAGAAACTGGCATTGAACTGGGCACTCCCAACTGACACAGCTTGAGTAGTGATGACATTTTAGGATCCACGAGGAAATATTTCATTGGATTCTCAAAAAAATATCTGCTTTAAAGGGTTATTTGGAGGAAGAAGAGGGGTTTGCCTGTCAATGGAAAGCACTGAATAAAGCAGTAAAGAGGCTGTGGGACCTGGAGCCAGACCTGGGTTCAAATCCTGTCACTGTCACCAAATAGTCACATGAACATGGGCATGTCAGTTACCATTCCTAAGCCACGCCTCCTCCTCTCTCGCATGGGGGTCAGAATGGCACTGAGTTCATAGGGTTGTTGTTGTAGGATGTGCTATAAAATGATGTGCTGTGGACTGGATGTGTCCCCCACCTCCAAACTCATATGTTGAAATCCCAAACCCGATAAGATGATATTTGCAAATGGGAGCCTTAGGGAGGTAAGGAGGTCATGACAGTGGAGTCTTTGTGATGGGCTTAGAGCCCCTATGTGAACAGAGAAGAGCAGAGAGCTTGCTTCTTCTCACTCTCTCCACCATCTGAGGACACAGCAAGAAGGCAGTTGTCCCTAAAGTAGGGAGCAGGTCCTTAACAGACATTATACCTGCTGGCACCTTGATCTTGCACTTCCCAGCCTCCAGAACTGTGAGACATAAGTGCTTGCTGTTTAAACTGCCCAGTCTCTGGTATTTGTTATAACAGCCTGAGCTGACTGAGACAGGATGAAATGAGACCGTGTGTATGAAGTTCTTAGAAGCATAGCATGTAGTTGGCTCTCAGTGAATGTTAGCAGCTGCTATAAAGTCAGTCTCCACCCCTCCCATCCTCTTCTCCTGACTTCCAATTGGGACTTCTCTAAAATGTAATATTAAAAACCACTTAAGCCTCCACTTTACCATTTGCCTGCACAGCCCTCTTTGCAAGTGTCATTTCTAACAAAGCAGGGTCTGAACCAATGGGACCCCACAAGACCCTTCCAGCCTAACGTAAAGGGGACATTTCTAGAATAGCTTAGAACCTCCCCTCTCACTGGCCCTCTGGCCCTCTGCCCTTGACTCACATTCTCCAGTCCCCACGGCTTCTTGAACCCAGTCCATCTGCAGCCAAATGGGAATGAAGGGTGCCCAAAGGAAATTTTCCAGAAGAAACCTCAGGCTGGGGCACCTGGGTGGTTCAGTGGGTTAAGTGGCTACCTTCAGCTCAGGTCATGATCCCAGGGTCCTGGGATCAGGCCCCACATTGGGCTCCCTGCTCGGTGGAGAGCCTGCTTCTCCTTCTCCCTCTGCCTGCTGTTCTGCCTACTTGTGCTCTCTCTATCTCTCTGTCAAATAAATAAATCAAATCTTTAAAAAAAAATGAAAAAAGAAAGAAACCTCAGGCTAAGACCCAATTGAGAAACACCTGCTGTCATGGATACCTGTAACAGCCGCACATTTCCTGCTCTGAGCCCTTTCCCTACAAGTGCTCATTTAAGTCATCACAGCCCCCTCTGTGGTGGGTGATATTATTACCCTCATTTTCCAGTTGGAAGCTACAACTCAGAGAAATGAACTTGCCTGAAATCACACACAGCCAAAAAGCAGCAGAGGCAGGATATCAGCCCCAGAATCCACATTCTTGACTGCTATGCTCTGTTGCCTCCTTCCCCCAGGGCAAGGGTTCTATTCTGTACACAAGCATGAGTTTTTAGAAGAACCCATGGCCAAATGGATTTTTAACCCCGATCTATTATAAAGAACAATCCAGCAGAAAGAAACTGGCAAAGAGGCTGCCGCAGGAGGGAAAGGGAAGACCCCCACCCCATTACAAAAATCACAATGGGATGTCTGTATACGGAGGACATGGGAGTAAGGAGGGCACCTCAAGACTAAATAATCAGGGGGCTCCTGGGTGGCTGAGTGGGTTAAGCCTCTGCCTTCAGCTCATGATTCTAGAGTCCTGGGATTGAGCCCTGCATCGGGCTCTCTGCTCAGCGAGAGCCTGCTCCCCCCCCCCCCGCCTACTTCTGCCTACTTGTGATTTCTCTCTCTGTCAAATAAATAAATAAATAAATAATCTATAAAAAACACTAAATAATCAGTTTGAAATAACCTTTTTTTAAGTGCCTCATGTGATGGGCTAAAGCCTCGTGAAGTAGCATCATGTTCTGGGTATTTATTAAAGTCATTATTCCGTATTACATGTCCCCACAGCACCTCCTCTCTGCCCTGATTCAGGCAGCAAGTGGCTGGCAAGGCATCTCTGCCTGAGAAAGAAGAGTTGACACAGAAGAGTAGACCCAATATAGCAGTCAGGTTCCTGACTTGAGAGCCTTCACAAATTTCTCCTGACTCAGAATCCCTGGAGATGTGACCCAGGCAAAGCGGCAGGGTTTATGAAGTTCCCCAGGTGATTCTTGTGCATGCTCAAGTTTGAGAAGCTCTCCTGGGCTGCTGCCAAAGTATCTGGAAGAATGTTTAGTAATGACAAGATGTCCTAGTTTTTGAAAAGCTCTGCGGGGATCAAGAAAGAAGAGAGTCAAGGAGAACCCAAGAGCTCAGATTGTGTTAGGACCCTGAGAAGGAGCTCTACTCCTTGCCCACCATCCCCCCAGGTAGGCTGGAGCACCTGAAAGCAGCAGGCTCCTGACACCCCTCCCTTGGGTGTCACCTGCAGACGGGGCTGGGGGGGGTGGGGAGGTAGGTAAGAGCTGCATTCTTGGTGCCCAGCCTGGAATGGGTCTGAGCATGTAAACCTGAGATGCGCTCCCACCCCCACCGAGGTTCCTGTGCCCAAAGCATGGCATCCAAGCAGAAGAATCCAGGTGTCAAAGCAGGTCCTGGAGATGGTTTCATAATCCTAGAGTGGTGTGAATGTAGCAGAAGAGCTCTTGCGGGCCAAGCAGGGTGTCCAAGATCCAGACTCATTTGTCAATGACTCGGATGGGCAGATGCACCAAGAGCACAAAGGTGAGGATGTTGCAGCTGTTGCCAGAGGGAACAGATGAGAACAGAAGGATCTGATCCCCATCTCACTGCCACACTTGGGTACATCGTATGCTCCCCAAGGTAACCCCAATGAGACCAAGTCTAGATTTCTGCTTGAGACAGCATGGGATTTGTAACACCTGCTCCTGGTGCCTACTTACCTCCCTCGGATCCCTTCCATTTTTATGCACATACTCTTCCAGGTGTTGGATTTTCTATGGCAAGCACTTATGTCTCTATATGGTGGGGCTGCCCTCGGGCTTCCAGATCCCCCTTGGCCCTGCCCATCTAGAGAACCCAAAGTGCCTGTGCATTCACAGCTCCCGGGGGAAAGCCTTTAACTAATACTTGGCAGGGGCAAAGAGAAGGAGAGAAATACCTTCAATTTGAGGTGCCGGGGTGGCTCAGTGAGTTAAGCATCTGATTCTTGATTTCAGCTCAGGTCATGATTGCCAGATTGAGCCCTGCATGGGGCCCCATGCTCAGCTCGGAGTCTGCTTGAGATTTTTCCCCCTCCCTCTCCCACCGCCTCTACTCCTCTTCCCCACTCACATGTGCATGCTCTCTCTCTCAAATAAGTAAATAAAATCTTTTTTTTAAAAAAAATCTTCAACATGTGTGCCCCCAGTCTGGAACATTCTAATGTGTGGTTGTCACTGTCCCCAGCACCTTGCAGTTCTGAGCAGAGACTGTCCTCCATGAGACCTGGCTTAACACGCCCTTCCCTTGGGGCTCTCACTTGCCTTCACCTTTGTCATATTTTCCTGAGACACTTTTACCTGAAGACACTTTTACCTTCTAAGTCACTTTTAGCTGAATCTTCCCCTTAAGGTATGTTTCTGAGAAATCGAATGTAAAACAGGAAGAGCTCAAACTAAAACCAAATCTGGTTATAGGGAAAAAAAATGTAAGTCCATTTTTGTGCCTGCCTGAGTTTACAGACTGAGATTTATAAGACTCTACCTGTTAATTAATATCATCATAAAAGGAACTTCTTTTCAGCACTCACACATTTCCGTGAACCATCTCACTAAATCCAAAAGTAGGAAACCCATCCTTGTGCCCATTTTGCAGATTTCAAGAGGTACAAAAACTCTTGGTTTGAAGGCTACAAATAAAGCTGGAGGCCTGCCCAAACCACAGACTCTCTATACTTGGGTCTGGCCCCAGTCTCATGCTCTGAGCAGAAATATTTAGGAAATTCAGAGACATAGTCACTAAGCCAGGGGCCCTGAGCTCCTGCTATAAGATGCAGGTCTGGGCCTGGAGAAGCAACAGAAACAGACCTCACAGACTGCCTTCGTCACAGAAGGGGCAGAGCACAGGCTCAGGGTATACAGACCCTGAGTGGGTTTAAATCCCAGCATTAACAGCTTCTTGTTCTGGGACCTTGGGTAGGTCCTGTGAGCCATCTCTGAAGTCCTGTTTACTCACTTGTAAAGCGGGGTTAGTAATTATTTTTAAAAATTATATAAAATCAGCTAGTGATTCAGGGAACAGGATATGGATTCCTAACAGCTGTGGTCTTAATAAGCCCCTGACAAAGTGTGCTGATGGCTACAATTTACTTCGAAATGTATCAGAAAAACAAGAAGCTTGGGGGTTGATAGAGAAATAAGTGATAAAACAAGAAAAATAAAATATTAAATGGTAGGATCTTTGTGATGGATAAAATTCTTTCAACTCTGCCATAGGTTTGAAACTTTCCATAATAAACTATTGGGATGAAACTCTCCCAAGGAGTGGTTCCTTTATCTTTTTTTCTTTAAGTTTCTTTCTTTCTTTTTTTCTTTTTTTTTTCTTTTCTTTTCTTTTTTTTTTTTTTTTTTTTGACGGAGAGAGAGATCACAAGTAGGCAGAGAGGCAGGAGGGCGGGGTGGGGTGGGGAGCAGGCTCCCTGCTGAGCAGAGAGCCCAATGTGGGGCTCAATCCCAGGACCCTGAGATCATGACATGAGCTGAAGGCAGAGGCTCAACCCAGTGAGCCACCCAGGTGCCCCAAGGGGTTCCTTTCTGATGTGAAATGTTCCTGTGTGCTGCTTTATAAGTCACTTTGATGCCCAGAGCTGGCAAGAGAGGCAAGGCAAGGGCCTGGAAACTTGGTTAGTTTTCCAAGGTCCCCTATCTTGGTCATTTAATTAAGCCTTCAGTTTGTATTTTCTTTTTGTTTGGGAGTTCCCAAGAGAGCATGTCCCCAATGAGGTGCTTAGCTGCAGAAGCATGCTGGATTTGATGGCAAGAGAGTGGGAGCAGGGCTAGAGCTACCTGGGGAGAGAAGAGATGGATGTCTCTGGGCCCAAGATGATCACAGACACCAAATGTAACTTCACTGCGGGGCCCATGATACTTTCCAGTGCTTCAGAAACCACTCCCATTCATCACCCTTTATGCTTCTGATTCATCTTGCAGGCAAGACAAGTTGTTTTACGCTGAAACAAGAAGGATTCCTTTCATATAGCCTTCTGAGTCAGTGGGCTATTTATTCTCTGTTTCCAAAGGCTTCTGTCAGTTCATGCTGGATCTACCCAGGTTTTTTCTAAGTGCCTTCCTCCAGCAGACAAAGCTATGAGCGGCTACAAACTTCATGGGTAATGCACCCAGACTCAGAGAGATGACCACACCATAGCAAAACAACAGGGGTCAGCGTTAACAAGCTACTTTTTCATCAGGGGTATCCAGAAAGTGACAAGAGGATGCTGGGTATCAGTCAAGAGCCTTGGGGTAGAGAACCAGCTTTTCTTCTGAAGTTTATTTTTTCCCTTTTTTATGATATAAAAATTAACCTGACTTTTTGGTGGCAGTTCAGTGCCCAACACGGCCAACCCAGCCACTATCTTTAGCATACAGCCTGACCTATAGTATAGACTCAATAAATTTCTGAATGAATAAATGAGTGGACAATGTAGAAAAATCCATTTGCCTTCATGGATTAATAATATAATATTAGGCATCATTTATTGAGTGAATTGTGTGCCAAATGATGGATGATTGTTGGTGAAAATGGTGTTCATTATTCCCCTCCTTATAGCTATACTTCATGGTGATGTGTCTTTGCATCTTTTCCCATCAAGAAGAGGGAGTTTCTTTTCCTGTTCCTGCATCTTGATTGGCCTTGTGACTTGTCTGGGTCAAAAGAATGGGGTAAAAGTGATTTGGGGTGCTAGTTCTGATCCTAAGCCCCAAAAGGCCTTGTGCATGTTCCGCCACTCTCTTGGAACCCTGTCCCTGACCAGCTGGAGGATTAGAAATTAAATAGAGCAGAGACAAGATGGGCCAGCTGGGACTGTCCTAGAGCAGCCAGCTCCCCCGTCAACACAACACAACCCAGCAACCTCCTGCAATGAATGGCCCGAGGAAGCCAAGATCATCTGAGATTAGAACCATGCAAGTGAACCCAGCCCAAACCTGGAGCTAAACTAGTCATTGTTCTATGATCTAAGTGTTATTCTAAGACACTAAGTGTTACAGTTGTTGTTCTCACAGCAAAAGCTGAATGATATTCAAAACTGTATTATGCACAGAATATCCTCTAGCTCTTACAATAATCCTCTGAAGTAGGCACGATGGATAGTTATCTGTCTTCCAAAATGCATTCTCTCCTTATCCCAAAGCAAAAGATTTAGCTAGAACAGAGCTGCCCAGCTGGGTCTAATTCCTCAGCTCCTCTAGCAGGTGTGAGTGGTAATGTGAGTTCTTGCCAAGAATTGGAAGAGTAGAAATGATGTTGTAAGTGCTACCTCAATTGCTGGAGATAAAATCTTTAGCCTTAGAAATCTGCTCTTATCCCCTTCCTGCTGGCTGGACTGGGGATAACTAGAGCGACCCTGTGTGAGAGGAAGCAGAGCCCGCCATCTTGAATTCTTGAATGTCACTCGGCAGAGACATGGCCGTGGATTGTTACACAAGCAAGAAAGAAACTTCTGGCTTGGAGCCACTGTGCCACAGAAGCTGCTTGTTGGCCTTGCTTGTTGGCAGCTGGTGTTGGCCTAGTGACAGAGAAATTATTATTTCCATTTGACAGGGGAAGAAGTGGAGGCTTGGAGGGGGTGACATGAATGGACATGTACAATTGCACTGTCCAGGACAGCAGCCACTAGCCACATGTTGCTATTAAGTTTAAATTAATTAAAATCAAGATAAGTTAAAAATCCAGTTCCTTGGTGGTATGAAGCACACTTCAAGCCCTCAAGAGCCACAGGTGACTGATGGCTACTTTGGACAGCACGGGTGTAGAAGACTCCATTGACACAGAATGTTCTCTCGGGTTGTCCTGGTTTAGAAGGCAGAGCTGTGATTCTAAGTGGAGTCTGCATGGCTCCAGCGCTTTGCTTGTCTGCCTGCCTCCTACCATGCAGAGTGCTTTTCAAGAGTTGGTCCCCTGGTGCATGTTCATGTTTATTTACAGATCATTATTATCTATCTGTCAGAGAGGCTAGGAGGGAGGAGGGGAGAGGAGACACAATTAAAGGGTGAGGACAGCTGGCAAAAGGATCAATAAAAAAAAGAAGTCAACTCTGAAATGTTCACAGGGAGTCATTACAAAAATATCACTTGATTTGCCAACCTTGGCTATGAAACGATTTAGATGTCTGCATCTCTACCCAAACCATTAAAGCAGGGTGACGTGCCCTGGACAGGATGAACTGTCCCTTTCTTTGCACCCACTGTGAAAGGGACTCATATTGATCTGTCTAGGATGGTTATGGTTAGTGAGGGCCTGATGAATCATGGCAGTGGTATTCGTGGGCACTGCTAGACATATTCACCACACTGCTCTAGTTGGTGAGATTAAGCTGTAATCAAGGCACAGTCAGATTTCATCCTGCAAAGATCACCTTGAAAGCATCCGTATGATGGATTTCAGGGGCAAGATGGGGGGCTGGATGACGGGTTGAGCGACTAAGCAGTGGTCCACATCAGAGACAGTCCAGATGGTGGCTTGGACTAAGGGAATAGGAACAGAAAGGAAGTGAAGAGGGCAGTTTGGAAAGATCTTGAAAGAGACAGGCACGGCAGATGGAGGGATATGGAAATTCCAATGGGGAGAGGAGAATCCTTAACTTGGTGCCCAGTCGTAGACCCTGAGACAAAGATTCAAGAGTGACAATCTCATTTAGGAAGTGAAGATGGAGGAGTCGGGAGATAAGAATGGGAGAGGAAGCAGCCAGTAAGGATCCAGTTAGCTACCACTGAAGACAAAAGCCACTTAGTCCTGCTGGGGAGCTCTAGGGATAGTGTGGACCGTGACCGCCCACTCCCTTGCCCACTCAGGCTGCAAGGGAGCTGGGGTATTTATACACCAGCTCCTGCCAGGATCAGCTGAGGACTGCTTCTGGACGGTGGGCTCATTCTCCAGCTCATCTGAGCCCCCATATAGATGACAGAGAAGCCCTCACGCCACAGACTGCAGGTGTCAGCAGATGAAGTCTGTTTGGTGTACTCGGAAGGGTCAGGATGAGAGCTATGCTCAGGGCATGCGTCTGCCCCTGGTCCTATGCAGCTCAGGCTGCTGAGAACATCCATTAGACGCATAGAGTTTCGGGGTAGCACAGAGGAAAGTGATTACTAAGAAGAAGTATCTGAATTAAGGAAATAATTCTCTAGCATTTTTTAATTAAAACCTTCAACCCAAGAAGCTTGTTAATTTTAGCTTCGGCAAGTGGTTCTGTCGCCTCTCGGCGTCCTGCTGCCCGAGCTCTGTCGGAAGTGGCTGCCTCTGATTTCCCTAATTTGTGAGGTGCTCACACTTCGGGTGGCAGGCGGGTGATTGCAGCCAGATGGGAAGCCAGCCCCTCCAGAAGCAGATTCCTGTTGGAGTTTTGCAGCCAGCAGGAAGCTGGAGGGAATCCTGGGGCCTTTTTCATTCCCCCTCTTTCCTCCCCTCAGGTTAGATGCATTTGAAGAGCAAAAGAGAAAACTCCTGCTTTGTCAGGGGTTGACAAAGAGATGATCAAGACAGGCTGGTTGAGAACTCCCCACTGTGTGAATGAAGAAGTGATATTCTTTCCTGATTAGCTCCATGGACAAATGGATATATATGGAGTTCTTTCCATGAACCAGGCATTGTGCTCTTTGCCTGTATTCTCTCACTCAATCCTTACAATTAGTCTGCAGATTGGGTAGGATTAGTAGCCCCATTTTACAGATGATATAACTGAGGCTCAGAGAGTTGTGTTTGCTGAAGGTCACACGGTCAGCGAGTGGCTAAGACAGCCATCCAGGTTCCAAATGGTGGGTTCCAAGAACAAGCCCAAACATGGAGCCTGGGGATAAACAAACTAGTTTTGTCTCCCTTGCTCTGTGAATGCTAGCTATTACTATCTTCATGATGATCCCCATACTTTAAATGGGCTTCAGAAGACCACTACCTCAACCATGCAGAGAGATGGGCCAAGATTCACATTCAAGGATGCTTCTCCCACCATCATTTATTCCCAGATGTGAAAACTGGTTGGAACTAGAACCAGTTCTAGATTGGTTGGAACCAATCTAGATGTACAACAATAGGGGATTGAGGTAATTAGTTATGAGGGATCCCTACATGTCATAGCATGTATGTGTTAAAAATCATATGTAGTGGGACACCTGGATGGCTCAGTTGGTTAAGCGGCTGCCTTTGGTTTAGGTCATAATCCCAGGGTCCTGGGTCGGAGTCCCACCTCGGGCTCCTTGCTCAGTGGGGAGCCTGCTTCTCTCTCTGCTTCTGCCTGCCACTCTACCTGCTTGTACTTGCTCTCTCTGACAAATAAACAAACATAATCTTAAAAAAAATCATATGTAGATAAATGGTTAATGACATGGGAAGATATTTGGAATATATTGTTAGGTGTGGGAGTTCTTTTAAAGCATGTTACCAACAGCATATATAAAAGTATGAAAATGATTTGAAAAATAATATATGTGCATATTTGTATATATTCACATATCTCTACATACATATTTGGAAACTAAAAAGAAAGACACTAAAATAAAAATGTTTTCTCTCAGTGCTGTGATAGGAATGATTTGGATTATTATGTATTTTTTCCCATATTTTCCACGGTTAGCAGATATTCTTTATAACAAGGGGAAAACCCCCCATGTGATTACCATTCTATTTTTTTTTTAATTTTGACATACTCTAATTGATGACAGAATCCCCCGCTCTTGTTTGAGGAATTCAGCACACTATATTGCCCTTCTAAATTGGCCGATCACATTTGGTTTGCCATCTTCTGTTGGCTCTGTTATCTCTGCTCACTTGGACAGTATTTTTCCCTTTCAGGAGTGTGTGTGTGTTTGTTTTTTCCCCAAATACTTAGAAATTCTTGGCTCCTGAACATGTTTGCCTCTGGGATGCAGTTTGCTTGCCTGCGAGTGACATTTCTGTTTCCTGTTGCCCGCTTTGAGGAGGAAGCAGTGACACGTGCTGCCGAGAGGGGAGTGTGAGCAGCTTGTCTTGCGGGGTCCCTCCTGGGGTCAGTGGCTCCCTAGAGATCAGCCTGCACCAGAATCCCAGTGTCCACACTTCCACTGCCCCCAGACTAAGGAGGGCAAAGGACTCAATCAGTCTCATTGGTCAGATCATAGCCCCCTTACTCCTTCTGTCTCCAATTAGCTGAGGCCACGGGCCTATAGCAGCGTCCTGTGCTTGGGGCCCTATTCCTTTACCTTGCAAGAATGTTGCCCTAAAGACACTCCCCAATCCTCAACAGACCCTTGGAAACCCCAGAAACGTGTGGGTGCCGTGGGGGGGAAATCCCAAACCAGCCATTTGGGACTTGACTGAACACCTCAGGCTACCTCAAAGTGGGACACGACATGCCAGTGATGAAGGACTGAGCTGGATAAATGTCTACAGGAATGAAGTGCCGGGAAGACACTCACAAGCTTGGGGTCTCAAGTCACCCAAACCTAAGTTCAAATCCCAGCTTCACCACTTACCAGCTGAGGGCTCAAATAAGCGGGCCCATCTCTCACCAATGAGGACTTTCCTCACTTCGAAAATGGAGGTAGTTAATACCCCCTATCTTTTAGCATAGAGATAAGGACAATGAGATCATTCCCACTGAGGGTTCTTCACGTTGCCTGGTACATGCTCAAAAATATCCACTAGTAGCTCTTTCATTCATTACATAAACAAATATCTACTGACCATTTACCAAGTGCCTATTATTTACTGACCTTCTACCAGGCAGGGCTCCAGAGGCACATGAGGTAGTGAAAAACAAAAAGGAAAAGTCCCTGCTCTCCTGGGATTCCCATTTTGGAGGAGAGATAGGCGGTAATCAACAGGAACTAGCACCTGGGCAGAAGCACCCTGAGACAGTTGATATAGGACAAGGTCCTAGAAGCCGAGGAGCGGCGACTGTCAACTGTCAGTGGGGTTAGAGGGAGCTACTCTGGAAAGGGGCTGGAGTAATGACTTGAATGAAGAGAAGGAGCCAACAGAGAGGAGGTCGCGGGATGACATCAAAAGCAGGGGAAGTGGCTGGGGACCCCCTGGTCATTGTTACTGGACAGGGTAGTGGGTCAGAGGTCCGAGAGGAAGCTGGGGTCTCATATATCAGGCTTCATGAGCCAAGGTCAGGGCATCGTATTTTATTCAGAGGCCTCTGAAGCCATTGTGGGATTTGCAGCAGGGGGGATGGGATGTGACCTCCCTTCGGTTTCATCACATTTGTCAGTATCTCAGTTATTGATCGACTTGCTGTAGCCTCCCCTGTGTCCTGCAGACTCTGAGGGTGGAAATCAAGCTCCATCCGTCTTTACAATCCCCTTCCTTCAGGTCCTAAGAAACTGCCGTGGGTCCCTGCAAATATTTGTTGAATGAAAAGAGAAACAAAGATGGATGGGCCTGTTTTCTTTGCATTTGTCTTAAACCTTCTCTTGGTTCTGCTGCCTTGTTTCCTAGGGGAGGGAGTGTCAACTTGGCTCTCGTGCTCTCATCTTTGTGAGAGAAGCCCCAGGGGTTCATGCAGGGAGATTTTCCCTCTGTCAGCCGGGATGGATGGGCTGGCTCCGCAACACTCCCCGGTGAGACTCTCCGTGACCATGACTGGGGGACTGAGCGAGAATGATGATGGGGAAGCAGGGCGGTTGGTGAAATGGCTGGTCATTCGTTACCTGCTGGCAACTTGGCACAAGAGAACTAGGGCCCTTGGAATTCTAAACGAACCTGTCTCCTTGGATCAAATAGCCAGGGTTCCACCCAAACCCAGATGTGTGGTCCTGGAAGGCATTCCACAGAGACAGCTGGTTCCCGAGGTCCATCAATGCAGGAAACCAGGTGCAGGTTGGGTCACCCCAGCTCTGGGACTAAAGACACACCCAGATATGAAATCTTCCTTCACTTAGATGTTACTAACGATGCTAATGATCTCAGGCAGGGATAGCAAATATGTTTCATGTCTTGCCAGTTCAGATCGAGGGTAGTGGCTGCCTGTGTTAAGAAGGCTTCTGAGGTTCCATCTGAGCTCAGATGGAGGGAAGCTCTGATTGATTAGTGATGTCTGTCAGGACATAAGATGAGGGTATAAGAGTCTAGTACCACACATTTTCCATCCTTGTTCTAAAGTATCTTGTCCCACAAAAAGCAAAAGCGGGAAACATCTTCTCCAGGGCATGAAATTTTGGTTTTAATTTTACCTCAATGGAATAATTTCTGCCCTAATTACATAAAATGTGCCAGACACAAGGCTCTGTGCTTTACATTTATTATTTTCTCGGCATTATTGCCCTAAGGTTCTGTCATAACTATCTGACACATAAAGAAATTCAGGCTCGGAGAGTTAAGTGATGTGTCCAAGACTCTCAGCCAGGAAGTGGCAGAACCAGGATTTGAACCCACCTCTGGAATAAAGACTCTACAGCTTCTCTCGGCAGCAGGTATCTAAATTTTAGCCCCACCCCCACTCACACACATAAGTACCATACACATACATATGGACATGCACACGCACACACACATATACACATGTAATATCTATACATGTGCATACCTATACACATATGAGCACACACAATATATGTACATGCACACACACACATATACACCTACACATGAAGCTCTCTCCTATTTTTAACCTCCATTCCTCTTGCTGCCATAATAGCACAGTCTATCTTAGAATCCCACAATCTAAATTCAAGATCTCAGCCTCCCTGGTGTTTGCTGCCCAATATGGAGATCACTGGCCATAAGCGGCTAATGATGCTTGCCATGCGGCCAGTCCAAACTGAGATGTACTGTAATGTATGCACACCTGATTTTGAAGACTCAGTAGAAAAAGAAGAATGTGAAAGATCATACTAATAATATTTTATGTTGATTACACATGAAAATTATAATATTTTTGATATATTGGGTTACATAAAATATATCAGAATTAATCTCCCTTGTTTTTTTCTCTCTCTAAGGATTTTTTTAAAAATATTTTATTTATTTATTTTTGTGAGAGAGAGAGAGAGAGACAGAGAGCACACACAATCATGAGCAGGGGTGAGGGGCAGACAGAGAAGCAGACTCCCTGCTGAGCAGGGAGCCTGATCCAGGATCCACCCCAGGGAACTTGATCCCAGGATCCTGGGACCATGGCCTGAGCCAAAGGCAGATGCTTTACCTACTGAGACACCCAGGTGCCCTCTAAAGATTTTATTTTTAAGTCATCTCTACACCTAACATGGGGCTCAAACTCACAACCCTGAGATCAAGAATCACAGGCTCCACCAACTGAGCCAGGCTCTCTCTTTTTTCTTAAATGTGGCTATGAAAAACTTGAAAATTAAACACGTGGCTTGCATATGTGGCTCATGAAATATTTCTCCTGGACAGCACTGCTTCTGAGATCAGAAGAGGCCAGAGAGGCAGACATGGGGCTCTCTCCCGTCACTTTGGGCAAGAGATAAAGACCACATCTTAGCTTGCTTGTCCCTATGGCCTATGCCCTTTGTTCTTTAGAGGAAGGGCAGCTGGCTGGAAACCTTTTGTTTTCCTTTCAGACAAACTTTCACAGGGAGGGGAGGGGGAAGGGAGAAATGAATTTAGACCAAACAGGAAAAAAGCCATTTTTCCCCCCAATCCGATGTCTGATGGAACACAAGAAAACTGTTCGATGAAGCTGACTCATGAAGGCTCCACTGCCTTCCCCTGGAGGTTCCCAGAGAACCCGGCAGCTGCCTCCCCGTGTGCTCCCAGCAGGTGTGATCCCAGATGCAGCAGCCTTCTCTCAGGCTTGGGGAGTCCAGGGCGATGGGAAGATTGACTACACCCCAGAGACTCTGCAGTTAGCTGTGGCTCCGGCGGGCGTGGACAGCCTCGAGTCACAGCAAGTCCCCATCCTGCCTGCCAGGTCCTTACCTTCCGGCTCGTGACAAGCCGCCTTTCTAGCACAGCACCCCATGGCCAGCAACAAGCGTGCTTCCCACACGAACCTAGGTGGTTGGACACTCCGAGATGAGATCTGGCCTCTAGAGTTAACGGTCTAGAAATGCAAACCTGACTCTGCGATCCACCCTCTTAAAACCTCCTTGATGGCTCCCCATTGCCCCCCGAGTGAAGTTTATGCTCTTCAGCTGAGCCATGCCCAGAAGAGGGACTCTACCGAAGCCTGCAGGCTGCCTCTTGTTGCAGACAAGGTCAGTCCCACACTGGAGTCACCCACGGCCGGCCTTCCGACTGGCATGCTGCACACAGCTGGGGATGCCGCTGCCCGAGGCTCCCTGCCTAAGGGCTTTCCTGACTCCAGAAGGCTGCTCTGCCTGCTGCCAGAAGTGCTGGGAACACACCCCTTGCAGGAGCAGCCCAGGACCAATGGAGAAAGGCAGATCTAGAAAAGATACCCCAGTTCTGTTGTCTCTCTGTGGAATCATTCTGTGTTGGTGTTTTACCCCATTGCCCTGCATCTTTCCCTGGGATGAAGTTCCAGCTGCCTTCTGTATGAATAAGGAAGCCCATGATCTCTCTCTCTCTTTTGAAAAATATTTTATTTATTTATTTGACAGAGAGCGAGCAGGCACAAGCAGGGGGAGTGGAAGAAGCAGGCTCTCCGCTGAGCAAGAAGTCTGATGTGGGACTCAAACCCAGGACCCTGGGATCATGACCAGAGCCAAAGGCAGAAGCTTAACCAACTGAATGACCAAGGTGTCTATGACAGATCTCTTTCCAACTCAAGAGAAGTCAGCGTTCAGATTAAGCCAACACATGGAAGTCAGAGAGAGGAGGAACTAGGGGATTGGATCATTGGTGACAAGGCAGAGCTCCTGGATACAGCTTTACCTGGTCCCCTACCTACCTCCTGATGTTCTGGTTATATTCACCCATGCATTTCTTTGATTTTCTGAAGTAATTTTTTTTTAATTTAATTTTTAAAAAAGATTTTATTTATTTGACAGAGAGATCACAAGTAGGTAGAGAGTCAGGCAGAGAGAGAGGGAAGCAGGCTCCCTGCTGAGCAGAGAGCTCAATGTGGGGCTCCATCCCAGGACCCTGAGATCAGGACCTGAGCCAAAGGCAGAGGCTTAACCCACTGAGCCACCCAGGCACCCCAATTTTCTGAAGTAAATTTTTATCTGCAATGGGGGTGTGACCTGCTCATTGTTCTCACTTTGAGGTGGCCTGATTGCTCCGTTGAGTCCCAAATGGCTGGTTTGGCGTCTCCCTTGAGCACACCCACACATTTCTGGGGTTTCTAGGAGTCTTCTGAGGCTTAGTGAGTGTCTTTAGCACAACATTCTTACAAGATGGATGAATGGGGCACAAAGCCGAGGAAAGGCATTGATGCCACTTACCTGGTGGCAGGACTGTCAGCAGGAAAGTTCTGGAGCTCCAGGGAGGGGCTGGGTCCCTGGGTGGAAATCCAGGCTGGGTGAGCCATCCTCAGGTCCATAGGCTGGTCCTCTTAGGGCTCAAATGCTGTCCCTCCCAGGTACTGACCTGCCCTGAGACCACTGGAGTGACAGTCTTGGGAATGGAGCTCAACCCTTCAAGTCTCCAACCTCGAGCTCCTCCCCCACCCCGGCCCTGGCTCCTCCCCCATGCACCTTTAAGCTCATCCTCAAAATTCTTTCAGGTAACAGTATTTAGTGGCATATCAGAAAGACAGTGTGGAAAAGGATCCCATGGCTTTGGCAAGCCGGGACACCCCAGGGAAGGCCCTGTGATTAGAACAAGTTTCCCTTCCCTGAAAAGGAGAAATGGTATTTTTATTCTTCCTAGAAAGTCACCCTCCACCCAAGGATTAGCCAAAAGGCTGATTCTAATGCTTCTGGATCTGGTGGATGCATTTCTAAACCACTCTAACCTTGAATTACAAAGTAGTCCAGCGTGCGGGAACAATGCAAGGCTGCCATTTTGGTGACGTACATGCATCCCAGCTTCTAGAGGCCTGTGCGCTCCTGGAGGACAGGGATGATATATTCAGCTCTGTTTACCCAACACTGAGCTCCATTTATGGCCCATATTCACCAGCACGGCCTGCATTGGACTAGGGCTAGAATCAAGCCAGGATAGAACATCTTCTCTTACCCCTGCACTGTTCCCTGTCCAACCATCTCCCCCATGTATGCCAGTGACCTTGCAGTTCCAAGTTACAATATATCACCTCTCCACCCTTAGAGGAGTGAGTCTATTAAATCCAGAAGTTCCACCAGGCCCAGAAGAGGTGGGGATTTATCACACCCCGCTATTGGGCCCTTATAGGGCTAGGCAGTGGGCTAGATGTCTCACATGGCTTATCTCATTTATCCCTCAGGATATTTCTACAAGGTACTTGTGATTATAATCCCCACTTCACAGCTGGGGAAAATGGATGATCATAAAGTTTAAGTCATACAGTCTAGGATCACACAGCCAGCTAATGTCAGAGCCAGGATTCAACCCCAAGCAGTCTGACTTCAAAACTCACCCGGTCAACCTGTACTCCACTGTGGGTGGGCCCAGCGTCTGTCCTTTTGGAGCCACTGTGAGCTACACTCGGGAAGGCAGGAGTGTCTTCCTTTTGGGAAACTGTTTTACACAGTGTGTTTCTTGGCCGAGCCTCCAAAAAAGAATTCTGCGGGAACTAAAAATGATTTTCGAATTCTGCGGAAACTAAAAATGATTCTAGCTTCCTTCCGGGGGAAGCCAGTGTTTTTGATCTCATCACAAAAGATACTCCGTGTGGTTCTCTGTTCCATTTTGGACTCCCTCTATTCTGGTCATATCCTTACTAAAAAGGAAGGCTCTGCTCTTCCTCCTTGGCTCTTTACTCTTGAAGCTGCACTCCCTTCACCGTAGTGACTATTCTCCCTCACCATTCGCAAATGATTACGGAGGACCTTCCCATGTGTCAGGTGCTGGCGACACCACAGCCAACATGGTAGGTACAGGTCTCCTCCCCAGAGTGTACAATTGAGAAGGTGGCTGCAGTACTTTCAGCTCTGTTTACAAAGCATCATGGATTTTTTTGTTTGTTTGTTTTTAAATTTGGAGGCTGTGCTGAAGGAGGGGGCACTAGGGGAGGGCTGGCGTACCCTCAGAGTAACCCTCGGAGCACGGGTGGGTTAAATGCAGTGCAAGGAGAGCAGCAGTGGGGTCAGCCCAGCTGTAGATGGAAGCAGCATAGAAAGTTCCAGGGCCGTCTTCCTGCCTCCTGTCTCCGCCACCTGGGCAGGACCCAGGTCTGCTGGGGTCCCGAGAGCGTGGGCATCAGCAATGAGGAACCAGGCTTGTCTCTGTGCCGGCCTGGTCTCCCAGCGCTCCCAGCGCAGTCCAAATGCTTTTCCTCCTCCGGGCTCCCGCGAAACGCCTCGCTGGCAGACAGACAGGGCCTGGCTGACCGCAGCTCCACCTTTCAGGAGTTTGGAGGGGAGGAGTTCCTTTTCCGGAGGCCACTGGAACTGACCTTGAATTCTGGGGCAGAGGTGCAGCTCCTGATGGAACTGTGAGCGCTGCTAAACGGAGCCGCGTCTTCCTTCCCGCGGCCTCAAGCCAAACTTCCCCTGGACCCCTGCGGGTTATCCTGTTCTGTTAGGCTTCAAAGGGCAGAGCAACAGGACTACTAATGCCCTCCCGGTGGCCTTGCCGTGGGACGAAGTGTGATCCTGCGTGTAGAGCATCACTTAACACAGTCCACTGGCTCTCTGAGGGAGTTTGGTACTCACGCCCGCACCTTGGCCACAGTGAATTGGACAGTGATGGTCACATGACCCGGGGCGCCCAATCCCAACGCTGCTGGCCCCGCTGTGCGTGGTGGCATCAAAGGGTGAGTCCGACGCTTTCCACCGGGTAGGGTGTACCCGCTGAGGGCACAGAGAACAGTCTAAGTTGGTACAGATAAGATTTTTAAAATTGTAAATTGTTATGCTTTTATTTTAATTAGGAAAAGGCTGGCTCCCATTTATGGTATGGATTAAAAACTCCCGTTATGATACATAATATTAAATTCACAAGGAACTGGTTTTCTTTTTCTCTCTCTCTCTCCCTTCTTGCCTCCTTTCCTCTCTTCTTTTTCTTTTCTTTTCCTTTCTCCTTTCCTTTCCTTTTCTTTCTCTTCCTTTCCTCTTCCCCTTCCCTTCCCTCCCCTCGCCTCTTCTTTTCTTCTTTTTTCTTTATATATGAAGTGAATTTTATCTAGCTGGTAGAAGTCTGTGGCAAATAATTCAAAAGCAGAAGGCAAAGGATTGACACGTGGTGAGATCCCAAGATCACATGTCTCCCTCAGTAATTGGAAATGAGAGGCAGGGTGGTAGTTGGTGATACATTTCCCTGGGGTTGAGTCAGGACCGCAGCACAGCCAAGCCAGGTGCAGGCTGCAGCTGTGAGAGAGAGAAAAATCAGTTGGGTAGGAAACTAGGAGACTTGAATAAGTGTGCGTAAAGGAGTTGAGAGACAGAGACCAAGAGACAGAGAAATAATGGCGACAAAGGTAGAGATGGAGAGACAGAGACAGAAAGACCGCTGCACACAGAGAAAAACCTAGAGAGGCAGAAATGCCCTGTTACCTTCCTCTGAGGACTCTGTGGGTCTACCTCCACTCCACACATGTCCTTCCAGGGAGTTCTTCTTATTTCCCTGAGATGCCTTGAGTGGGTCTCTATGCACAGCAGAAAGCCTAACATAAATGGATGGATAGGAAGGAATTGTATTTTGAAGATTCTTGGGCACCAGCCAGCACATTTAAATCTACAATGGCAGGCAATGGGGAGCTATTGAGGGTTCTTGAGAGAGAAACAAGGAGGTACTAGGGTGAGCCAGCTGAGGCGCCTAGGGAGAAATTGAAGGGTATACTCATTTGACAAGTTCAGAGATCAAATTGTAGTAGATGGCTGATTTCCACAGCTCTTCTGGAAACTTCATGGAATTCACTGAGCAAAAAACGTGTGCAAGTATGTCAGGTCCTACTCTATCCAAACCCCAGGTAACCATCTCTAGAACTTTGCTAATCTAGAGGCAAATGAAAAGAACCGGTTGGTATATAATTTAAATTCTGCTAATGTGTATTTACTATCTACACCCAATTATCACCAATCAATATAACAGTTATTACTTAATGGGTGAAAATTGTAATTCCAGTGCCCCAGATCGGCATAGGGCATTGAGCTAATTGGGACGGAACTTATTCAGGAGTGTAATGAAAATGTAAATTCCCACACATTAATCAAACAATTATTTCTATAACCACTAGACAGCTGATCCTAAACCTAATTAGGAAATAAACAAAGTTAATCAGTGAGCAGACAACATTTACTAATCATATATGTGTCACAAGAAAAGAAATATTAGGCAGTAATTCATTAAAACATCCCAAACCCAGACCATTCTGCAATCTTTAATAATACAGCCTCTCAGCTTCAAGGAGGCAATATATGAATTTTTATTAAAGCATTTTTCTGCTTTAGGGTCTAGGAGACACCAGAGAACAGAGATACATATTACCTTGTACGATAAATAATGGTGTCACTCTAAATAACAGGACCAAGAACTGAAAATGTACTTACTGACATGGTGGATACTGTTGGCTCACTTGGAGCTTAATTACCAGAATGCAGGTCTCTTTAAGTGAGAGAGAAAAGGAAGCTCATTCCAGAGCAGACATAAAAACTGTAAGATGACATAAACCAAAGCCAATTGCATTCCTCTCTCCACCGCCCATCCTTAGCTTCTTGTCAAAACTGCTGCCTGGTGCAGTTTTGGGCCCAAAATGTGGATTTTTCCCAACTTGCCTGGGCTGCTGATTGGTTCCTGGGGATTTTACTGTCCTTGATAGCTCTGTGAGGCTCTGCCGGACCATCGCGTGAATCTGATGATGGTGCAAACCCATCCAGAAGTTTCTTAAGAGATGTTTGTGCTCTCCTCCTGGAAGTAGCAAATGCACAGAGTGGAGACATTTGGAAGGTTCCTGGGAGAGGGGTACCTAATATGAACACTTCCCTTGGACAAACATGGATTCGATCAAGATCAAACTGATCAAGCTGTGTAACCCCAGTTAACACAGGTGGAATGTTGTCAGCGAGCTCTCTTAGACCTTTGCATATTGCTATGGTCTGTCTGTTTATGTCCTCCCAGATGCATCACCAAGGTGATGGTGCCAAGAGGTGGGGCCTTTAGAGCCATGATTAAGTCATGAGGGTGGAAACCTTATGAATGGGATTAGTGCTGTTATAAGAGAAACTCCATCCAGAGAGCTCCCTTGCTCCTTCATCATGTGAGGACATGGCCAGAAGCCTGTGATCCAGAAGAGGGCCCTCACCTGACCATGTTGGCCCCTTGATCTTGAACTTCCACCCTCCGGGACTGTGGGCAATACATTTCTGCTGTTTATAAGCCTCTTGGTCTGTGGTACTTTGTTGTAGAAGTCTGAATGGACTAAGAGACTTAATGTGTAATACCCCTCACAACAACCCTATGAAGTAGGTACCATGGTTATAATCTTCACTTATACAGACAAGGAAACTGAAGCACAGAGCATTCAAATAACTTGGCCTGTCATGCAAATTTTAAGTGGTAGGTAGAGCCAGGATTTGAACCTATATGGCTAGCTCCTGGAGCCCAGGGAGTTTACTCCTTGGAACACAGTTTACTGTGTTCACTGGCTGAGTTTGGGCTTTCCAGCATGCCCCATTTGTGCTCCCAGAACACTTTGTGTTGCTCCAATTGCATCATTTATCAATTGGTATCACTGGGAAATTATTTTTCAGTTGGTAATATAATATTTCCTACAGTACACCTTTCAAAAGATACCGGAGGTTCTATGAGAAAAAGCCCCCTTGTCACCCCCACCCTCAACTACCCAGCTCTCCTCCCCAGAGGCTGCCAGTGATTGTACTTTCAATCTAACGACAAGCAGTGACAATGTCTTAATTTAAGTTTCCTCTAAAACAGATTTCAAGGTAAATATTCAGTGCAAGTAGTTCATTTGGGAGCTTATCCCAGGCAACATAGTGAAAAAGTGGGGAAAGGAGATAGAGAAGGGAGGAAATCTAAGCATGTGTGAATGAGCAGGTCATGACTGTGGGTAACTGAGGCTCAATCCACATCTCTCAGTTGTCGCCACTGAGGGGTGAGGGAGCTGAGGTATTTATCCACCAGTGCCCCTCCTTTATTCATTGAGGGTCACTTGAAAGTGTCAGACCTCTAGAAAAAGCCTCTGTGTGCATTGGAGCAGTCTGCAGACAAATGTAATGTACATAAGTGTTATTGTCTCAGTACAGGTGGTAAAACACACACACACACACACACACACACACACACACACTGTTTTGTATTCTTCTTTAACTTAACCCTAAATCTCAGTGATCTTCCCATCATCAGTATATAAAGAGTTCCACAATATTCTTGTGTAAATATGCTATCATTTGTCCAATCGGTCCCCTCCACTTGGTCATTTGGGTGATTTCCAAACTTTTGCTATTTCCAGTGATGTTGAAGTGAATAGCTCAGTACACAAGTCGTTTTCTACATGGATGATTACACCTGCAGGTTACCTGTCTAAACGTGGAATTGAGGGCTCCAAGGGAATTTGCAGTTATAATTCTACTAACCTTGCACAGAGGGGTCATATCTATTAAACTCCGCATCAATGAATGAGATGTTCTGTGATGATTAGCAACTTACTTGTCTTCCTTTCCCTCTATACTTTGGGCTACTTGGGGCAGCAACCATTTTGGAGAATGCTTGGCTCCATATATATTTGGATGAGTGGAAGGGTGAGTGGTTGGGGTGCATGAATGGACTGGTGGGTGGATGGATGAGTGGAAGGAAGGAAGTTCGGAAGTCTGGATGGATAGATGAATAGATGGGTGGGTGGGTGGGTAGACAACTGGATGGATAGATGGATGGATGGATGGAGGAGTAGATGGATTACCCTAAAAACAATAAACAAGAATTCAGAATTAATTATACTGGCTTTGCATTATTATATACTTTCATAGCACCTTTCATGCTCTCTGAGAGTGGTAGGAAAAAATTCAGCCATGCTTGGCTGGAGGCAGGGCGCTCACATGGCTGTGTTAGCATAAGCCAGAGCAGCTCAGGTTCCTGAGACTTATGGGACTGGCCAGTTGTCAGCTGCTTGACTGCTTGTTTATGAAAACAGAGCTGCCCCCCACTCTGAAGTCTGCAGTGGCAGCTTCAGAACCTCAATAGGGGGGCTCCAAGTACACTGTTCTTACATAAGTTTTAAAATTATAGATCTAGTGGTACAGTTGGCTTAGTGACTGACTCTTGGTTTTGGCTCAGGTCATAATCTCAGGGTCTTAAGATCGAGCCCCACATCAGACTCCACGTTCAGCACGGAATCTGCTTGAGTTTCTCTCCCGTCTCTCCTCGTACTCTCTCTCTCTCTCTCAAATAAATAATAATAATTGGGGCACCTGGGTGGCTCAGTGGGTTAAGCCGTTGCCTTCAGCTCAGGTCATGATCTCAAGGTCCTGGGATCGAGTCCCGCATCGGGCTCTCTGCTCAGCAGGGAGCCTGCTACCCTCTCTCTCTCTCTCTGCCTGCCTCTTCGTCTACTTGTGATTTCTCTCTGTCAAATAAATAAATAAAATCTTAAAAAATAAATAAAAATAAATAAATAAATAAATAAATAAATAACAATAAAAAATTATGATCCACTAAAATAGCCAAATTGTGTAAAGATGCTTTTACCCATACCCTACAGAGGATGGAGAAAATGTTGATGGTTTATAGCCAAAAGAATTATAGAATGCTGTAATTCAGGGTGTGGCCTTGAGATGATGGGAAGGTAAAGCCCAGCCCCACTCTCAGTCTGTGTCAGCCCACCCCCACACCCCACCCTGCTTCCCTGATCAACATTCTCTCACCAGAGCGCCAAATCCTTCCTTTCTGAAAGTGTTGCTTCTTTGTTCTTCCAAGGACCATGGCTGGCAAGGGATTGGATGGAGCATTTGGCTCCCCTCCCTGCTAGTTCCTGAACAGATCTCCTTAAGCTGCATTTTGGGTTTATTTTCCTGGAATTTTTGTCAGCCAGGCAGACCCCAGGGAGGAGCACGTGGGAGCATCAGGAAGAGAGTAGAGTCGCAAACTCAGATCCAGAGCAGCTCCATTGGTAAAATAGCATGCAAGATAACATTCACTTTTTCCAGTGTAAATCTAAAATTCATATTTATGATGGCAACTTCAGAAAATGCCAATAAACAAATAGAAGAAAGTAAAAGTCATCCAGGCCCTCATACAGAGGTTACAACTGTTAAGATTTTGGTCAATAATTTCGTGCTCCTTTTTCTATCCTTGTAGCTGGTTTTCATCATGAAAATGGCATGGAATTGTGCCAAAATTTTGGCTTACTTTTTTTCTGCTTGATGCATAGTTTCAAATATTTTTAACCACTGTGTAATAGTCCATTGGATGGCTGATTTAGCCACCTCCTGTTGGTTATTGGCATTGTCCAATAATGCCAGAGAGAGAGAGTCCTCAAGCGGACTTCTCGCCAAGCACGAAGCCTGACATGGGGCTCAATCCCAGGACCCCAAGATCATGACCTGAGCCAAAATCAAGGATCAGATTCTCAACTGACTAGCCACCCAGGCACTCATACATTGCCCCCTTTTATTATCAAATGCACTGCTAGCAAGAATTAGTGTTTTTAAGAGCTTTCTGTTCCCCCAAACATTTATGAGGTTTCTCAAGGGTGACCACACCATAGTTGGTGCCTGTGAAGGAAGAGAGAAAGCATCATTCATCATCACAAAAGACTATAGGATGCTTTTCCTTTAAACCTGCTGAGGGTAGAGGCTGTGGTATCAGGGGATCTGGGGCTTTGCCACTGCCCTGATGCCTCCTGGTGTTTTGGGCTTTTGCAATTCCCACCATGACTTCTACCTTCCCCTTTACTGATCTTTCTGCATCTGGGAGTAAACCCTTACTTTAAGTCTCATGGCACAGCCAAGACTAGACTGTCGAGTTTGCCAAGAAGTTGCTGATCTTCCAAGAGGGATTTACAACCAAAGATGCAATTTATTTCTGCTGCTAGAGGTGGCTTCTCTCAGGCTCCAAGCCCATCCTATGGGCCCTTCACAAGCTGCCCCTTGCCTGGCTGCTGTCCTTCCTCCAAGGATGGGGAGTGGAGCAGCTGATCCCACCCACCAGGGGCACCCGAGACCACGCCTACATTCCTGGGTCCATCTCTCCTTGTCTAAAATGCCACTTCAACTGGCCTCCTTTCCTGTCTGCAATCCAACAATGGGAATCATGGCAAGAAAGGAGGACCACCCAAATAAGAATAAACAAAAGCTATTTATTGAGAGTTGGCCATAAAACAAAGGAGTTGGCCACAATCACTTGCCTTTGGCAGGCAGATGAATGAGAAAGCTTTATCATGGAAACAAGGGACAGCCTCAGGTGTGCCCTGAGTAGAGGCTATTGGTCCAGGAAGCTGGAGGCTGGTGAACTAGAAGAGGGCATTCTACCTGATTGGTTAGGGAGTTTATTTTCCTTTCTCTGGTTTTCATTTGCAAGTAGCAGAAAAATTAGGGAAGCTGGTTGTTCTTTCTCTTTTCTTTTATTTTTTTTTTAAAGCTGGTAGTTCTCGATCAAGTCCTTACCACATGGGGCTCATTGCAGCCAAGGTTGTGTCCTGGGGCTGGTGAGCTTGTGAGTCACAGTTTTGCTTTTGTATATGCTCTGGCCACAGTTTTGCTTTTGTATATGCTCTGGCCATTATCCGTCAGCAAATTTGGTCTCAAATTGTCCCTCTATGAGAAGCCCCACTGGGGACCAAAAAGGGGAAGCCTGGCCTTTGGTCCCAATGCAAGGCAATGGCATCAGAATAAAATCACTCGGCATCTTTGTACCTTTCCCAAAGTCTGAGTAACTCAGTCTTCAATAGCACTGTGAGAAAGACAGTTTCTCCTTACATCAGCCCTTACTTAAACTGGTATTACCTAGCCCAACAGCTTGTTGTATCCCATGGCAAATGGTTACAACCAGCTGCAGCTGATAAGGGGCCACAAGCTTTTAGTGACCCTCAGCTCCAGTCCTCACTGGAAGTACTTGGAGACTCTTTCCTGCCCACTGGATCTGTGTACAGACCTCGGGATGCATTCATCAGCTTCCAACCCACAATTAGCAGAGCACCATCTCTTTCTAGAAGTCCCTTTCTAGCACCTCACACTCCTGACTTCAGCCCCTCTGTGCATAATCTGCTCAGCGAAATTCCTCACCGACATTCTTTTGCATGACAGGTTAACAGACTCAGTTTTGTGGTTTTTGGTAAATTCTTGCATTTGTACTTTTAAAAAGAATTTTTTTTTTTTTTTAAGGAGGCTCCATGCCCGGTGTGGAGCCCAGTGCAGTGCTTGAATGCACGATGCTGATATCAAGACCTGAGCTGAGGTCAAGAGTCAGACGTTTAACTGACTGAGCCACCCAGGCCCCCACATTTCTATATTTTTGATGACACCATCTGTATGCCCTCCACTATAGAGTTAGACTCCCCTGAGCAGGACCAGGTTCTTTTGGAAGCTGGACCTTCTCTTCCTTCCCATGGCTCCTTCCCAGGACTTCTGCCCCAGCTCCGCATCTGCAATGCTCATCACCAGCACACACTAAGCCCCGAAGGCCTATAGCATGATCCAGGCCTCCCGCACCTGCTGGCTGAACAGCACACAGAAAAAAAAAAAAAATCCCCCTAACCGCCCTAAAGGAAACAAAGTCTCCAGAGAGTTAGGAGGACCTTGGCCTAACCATCTGTGTTCAGGATAACAGCTAATTCACAGCTTTCCCTGATAAAATTGGCATCCACTTGCTTTGCTCTCGTGTAGCTCAAGGGCCCGTTCAGGTGGTTTTTCCAGAACAGAGGAACAGCTTGCCCCAAAGGGCATTTAAATCCCCAGTATTTGCCAAGCAGAAGGCTTTTTCCAGCTATGAAATGAGAGTTTTTCCAACCTTTGCTAGTCCCAGTGGTTTTTGTTTTGTTTTTGTTTTTGTTTTTGTTTTTAACCTTCCTGCATATCAGGCAGGGCACACTCTGTTATATCCATGAAGGTAGAAGGGTGTAATCCACCACTTTTCGATCAATAGATTTTCCTAGTGCCTTAAAATGGGGTTTTAATTGGCCTACAAAAAGCAAAAGTTTTACATAACACCATTTTGTAAACACCATGAGATCAGGAGACAGATTTGTTCATCTCTCATTTGCACAGAATAATTTCCCCAGAGCCTTGGTAATAGTGGATACCCAATAAATACATTCTGATTGAGGGAATGAAGTCCATTTCTCAGGGGTGTTCTAGATTAAGAGAAAGACTTGGGGAGCAGGTACTCAAGGATGCCGGAGATGTGCATACATTTGTGGGAGGAGAGAGAATGGGGGGAGGAAAGCTGGAGGGAGGGATGGTTGGGGGAGGGGGGTGGAAGGTGGAGGGACCGAGGATGAGAAAGAGCGAGAGGGAGAGAGAGAGGAAGATAGATTCAACAGATAAATAGGCAGATAGACAGGGAGGCAGGTCTTAAAAAGAAACCCTGGTCTGATTTATCAACAGACGGAGTGTTTCTGAGAGGGTTGATCAAAGAGAAATGGATTCAGGCGAGAGATTGAAGAACGAGGTGGGGAGCTTTCCATGGTAGTGAGGCATGAGGCAAGGGACTTCACCTCGTGGACCTCGGTGTGCTCAGCTGCAGAACGAGAATGACTTCAGAGTCTTACTCAGGAGCTCACACATGCAAAGCACTGATCAGAGTTTAGCACAGTGCAACTCCATACATGAACATGAGTGGCCGGAGGAAGGACTGCGTTTCATCTCATCGACAGCCCCACTGGGTACAACGCATGTTATTTCATGAACCACTATAGCAGGGAGACCGTGGGGCCAGCTACCCTGTGACATGACATTTCACGTCCGTCACTGGTAAGAAACATCCTGATTTCAGAGACGTTAAAATGTGTGAGAAAATGGGCATGTTAGACCCAGCGAATATAAAGATAAAATTCATCTCTTTCTCAGTTATGCTCTCTGGGACAGTTCTGTGGCTCTGGCAGGCTTTTTTTTTTTTAAGATTTATTTATTTAATACTTGGGAGAGAGAGAGTGTGTGTGAGCACAGGGAGGGGAAGGGGTAGAGGGAGAGAGAGAACCTCAGGCAGACTCCCTAATGAACACGGAGCCCAACACGGGACTCGATCTCATAACCCCAAGATCATGACCCAAGCTGAAATCAGAAGTCAGATGCTTAACCAACGGAATCCCCCCAGCCCCCCAGGTGCCCTTCCGGCAGAGTCCTTCTTAAACACCCCTCAACTACAGAGTGAGGATCCCAATAGAACCTCTAGCTCCTTCTCACTGTAGAGAGAGCCGAGGGCCCTGGGTTCCCTCAGAGGCTGAAGCTGGAGAAGCGGAATGGGCACACTTTCTCCTCTGACCCGGACTGAACCCCTCATCTTCTAGCCACACAGCCTGTGTTTACAAACCTGGCTGGCTCACTGAGTTTTTGGTATTCATCCTACAGGATTCAGACTTGTCGCATTCAGGAAAGAATCCAGCCTTACAAGACACTCGGAACCTGACCCCACTCTCTGTGATCTTTGGCAACTGCCCAGGGTCTGGAGTTTTAACCTCCCTGGAAAGACATGATTCATGCCCTCCTTCTCAACGCGTGACATCAACCTTCCAGAATCTGCTGAGGCCTCTCCGGTGGGAAATCTAAGAGTGTGTGCTTTTCAGAACTGTGCCCTTCTGCCAGAAACAGGCTGATGCTGTAGGCCGGGCTCACCAGCGAGGAGGCAGGCATGAATGGAGGCGTTCTAGCTCCCAAGTCTGACTGGGCTTGAAAGGTGAATTCCAAACATAATGGGTCTGGAGTGTCAAATTCCAACCATGACCAAGTATAGTTATCAACCCTACCTGTGGAAAGACTGATGGATTATGTGACAGATAATGTCCAACCTATTTTATAAGCATTACCTCATTTATTTTTATTTATTTTAAAGATTTTATTTTATTATTTGACTGACAGAGATCACAAGTAGGCAGAGAGGCAGGCAGAGAGAGAGAGAGGGAAGCAGGCTCCCCGCTGAGCAGAGAACCTGATGTGGAACTCAATCCCAGGACCCTGAGATCATGACCTGAGTTGAAGGCAGAGGCTTAACCCACTGAGTCACCCAGGCGCCCTTGCACTACCTCATTTAAAACTCATACCCCTTGGGGCACCTGGGTGGCTCAGTGGGGTTAAGCCTCTGCTTTGGCTTAGGTCATGATCTAGGGTCCTGAGGTCGAGCCCCAAGCTGGGCTCCATGCTCAGTGGAGAGTCTGCTTGACATTCTCTCCTTCTCTCTCTCTGCCCGTCCCCACTGCACATGCTCTCATGTGCTCTCTCTCTCTCAAAAATAAATAAATCAATCTAAAAAACAAAACAAAACAAAACCGAACTCCTACCCCTTTAAGTAGCGAATCATCTGTTCCATTCTATAAAGGAATCAAAGCTCAAAGACGCAAAGCTAGAAAGAGCTGGAATGAGGAAGTGAAGCCAGGCAGATGACTCTTACCCGTAAAGCCCCAGGAGAGGGTTGGGATAAGAGCACTGTCTACACACTTAGCAGCAAGGCAGGGTTTTGAAAGAGTTCTGAGCATTTGGGGCCTGAAGAGGACAAGATTCTCCGTCTACACCCCCCACCCCGGGATTGCTTTTCCACTCCCGTTGTCTGGGGGTCACCTGGGGTTTGGGTGACCAAGGCTGGGCTCAGCAGGGATGGGCTCAGGTCAGCTTCCATCCACATCTGTTCCTCCTCGGCATGAATGCATTTCAAGTCTCCTTTGAGTGACCTCTTCTAACATCCTATTGGTCGCAGGAGACTGCACAACTGAACCCAAGGCAAGGCGTGGGATGCCTGGTGCTCCTTGCAGGTGGGCGAGGGAACAAATATTTGCTGAACGACCATCTAACAGGCTACATCCTCCTTGTGGGATTTCCTCCTTATGAGTACCATATGATCAATCATCCAGCCGTTTAGAGGGCAGAAACCATTCCCCCAGCACGGACCAGGTCAGGGCCCCCAATTACTGGTGCAAGCTCTCTCCCATTTCAATTGTCTCTAGCTGTAAGTGGAGTTCCTCCTCTGAATTCTAGATCTCTAAATGGGAAGCTCCTTTCTTACTAAGGAGTCCTCACTCTTGGGGAAGCAATGCTCTCTAGGCTGCTCACCAGCTTAACTACCTGAGGGCCAGGTAGTTGTGCCCAACCATGACACTGACTGATGGGCCTGTCAAACCTGGAGCCTGCCCACCAATAATCCCTCTAGGCCAGCCTGTGGTCTGGGACAGCTCCAGGCCGACCGGAGGTGGATTGCTCACCAGGGCTTAACTTGCTGGCTTAAAAAAATCCCTCTTAATTGGCTACTCCCTGCAGGTAAGTGCCTCCTCTTGCCTTCTCTGGGGTCCTTTGATGTTCTTCTCTTCAGCTGTCTCCTGACAATGAGCAACCAACCCTGTTTCCTGATCTGCAAGCAGGTATGCGTTCTTCAAAGAGCTTCTTCATTTTCCTTTTCTGTTCTCCTTTGAGGTTAGTTCAAATATTCAGGTCACTGTGCTTTTGTGCAGCCTCTCTCGGGAATCCAGAGTGACTGTGTGGGACAGTCCTGTGCCCCAGCGTTTCCCTCTGGACAGGGCACTTCCCCTAGATGGCATAGCAGGGACCAGGCACTATTTCCCAGGTGTCATCCTCTCCCCCACTGCCCCACTGGGAGCCCATTTCCATGAGCTGAAATTCCTCTGCAGGTGTTACCCGTTAATCCAGGATGAAGAGAAGGGCGTGGTGTGAGGGGCTTTCTTCCCCTTGCTGTACAACCCATCAGAGGGATCTCAGCACTGCTGCTTGGCTCTCAAGCTTTGAGAAGCTTCTCCCTTGCTTTGCCCTGTGATGCACGCATCCAGAGAGCTGGCCTGGTCCAAGGGTGCATTTGAGCAACGCTCATAACATCATCATCTTTCCACTCGAATCCCTTTGTCCCTAGGATGACTCAGCCTCTGCTGTTGGACTCATGTCCTCGCACTGGGCCATCTCTTCCCTTAGGGCGAGTTCTCTCCCGGAGTGATGACAGGGGTCATATTCTAGGGTCAGACCCAACCCTTTCTTGTCAATCATGTTCAAATCCATGTTTACAGGATATCATTTTGTTTATAGGAAAATAAGCCACCAATCGATCCCAGGTATGACTGAGGGGAGGGGATGTCAGGGAATCAGAACTGGAAACAGACACGCTTCAGCCTGGGCCAGACCCCTAGCACGTCCCCGATGGCCCCATGATTCGTGATTAGATTTCCATTTGGGGTTAACATCTTTCAAACTGCTGAAATCTAAAACGGCTTCTGGCCCAAGCAGCGGGAAGATAGGGAGCCGTCAGCATCATTATTAATACCCTGTATGTAATTTCAAGAGAAAATGGTCAGAAATTGGTGGTGAGGAAGGAGGGGCCACACAAATCAGAATGCCCCTATCCTTCCCCCCACCCCCCGGGGCTATAGTTGGTGACATCCCTGGATTGAAAGCGTCCCGAGGGCGCCCCCTCTCTAGGACCATTGGCTTCCTGCCTGCAGAAGCCAGGGGGTGTGTTCACAGGAAACCGAGGTGATTAGCACAAAACTGAAAAAATATCCCTTCTGAGATAAAAGCAAAACCTGCAATTGCACTGTACTTGACTAACTCCAATCTGAGAACCACTGACTTTTCACTCATCACTACGTTCTGTTACAGAACATTCCAGCTCCATCTGGCTGCTGGGCTGTAAATACTGTCCTCTCTTCCTGACCAGACGTCCCCGTGGAGGGCACGGAATTCCAGATGGAAAGCTCGGATGATGGACAGACTGTCTGCCCTTCTCAGGGCCCCGGGGGTCAGGGACATGTGTGGGAGCACGATGGAAGGAGTGGACAGAATTTACAGAAACCATGGGTCACCCAAGCTGGCATTTCTCAGAAAGCAGCGCTCACAGCCAGGAGGCTTGGCATCAGGGCAGGAACAAAAGCTGAGAAAATCCATTCCCTTTTGAGTCTAAATCGTGGTGAGCAAATCATTTCCTTTTCAATTAATTCCATCCCATCCTCCTGATTCAGTCACGTAGGAAGTCTCTCTTTGGTGATAACTTGTTTCTAACTTCTAACACCTGCTAATCTGTCCTGATGACACAAAGGGCCACCAAGCCCCAAGGGGGAGACCTTTAGGCCAGCAGTGGTCTTCAGCCAGGGTTCAGGAACTTTCTTGGGGAAATGGTATAGCCTCACCTCTGCCACAGGCGAGTGGTCAAAGGAGCCCCAGGGCTAGCCACATTGAATGGGAGAGAACAACACTAGGGTGTAAATATTGGGAGTGTGGTTCCCTGGGGGCTGCCAAGAGGTGCACACTGGCTGTATTCTAGAGTCTGAATCTCTCACTCTACCCAGTAGGGTCAGAGAACCCCTTTGGCATTTTAAAAAATGATGTTTCATGTGTTTCACATTTTCCTTTCAGCAATACACATTGGCTCAGGATGACTTTGTGCTGGACCCAGAAATCATTGAGGCACGATCTAATAGAAGGTTGCCAAGATCGAGACCCTCGGCTTGCTCTGTCCAGTCCGCACTGGCCCCTGCCTGGAACCAGACACAGAGCTGTATCTCTGGGCTCAGGGCTCTTCGGTGGAGGGAAGAAAGTCGGGGGAAGGAAGGGAGAGGGGCTGAGCCCCGCACATGTGGGCCGGCAGCCTTCCGAGTCTACAGAGAGCTTCGTGGTCCTGGTGGTGACAGTGACAGTAAGAACAGCTAGGGTTCTAGAGTTCTTCTGACACTCCAGCCTCCATCCCTGGTGTATGATCTGCCTTTTCTCATTTAGTCCTGGGAGACAGGTGTTCTTCAGAGGAGGAAACCAGGTCACTGGGGTGAGGTGGGTCTCCTGAGGACATGGGGCGATTAAATCATGTAGATGCATCCCGACTCAAGCTTGTCTGGATCCAAAGGCTGAATCTGTAAATACCCTAATACACCAGGGGGATTTCTTTGAATTTCAGAGCCCACCCCTCCACCTCGGGTTCCCATTGGCCTGATTCAGTTCTCGTTGGGTGCAAGAGGCAGAAACATTAATTTAAATTTAAACATTAATTTAAAGGCCCCTTCTCTGGGGTCTCAGAGCCCCCTCCCACCTCCATCCCTTGCTGTGGTTATTGTTGCTTTACCTGCCACTGGTCCCACAAGGACATGGGTTCCCAAGGAGAAGACCATGTCTATTGGGGCCCCAGCGCCCAGCATAGCTACGAAAGGCATTCCAGGTACACACCTGCTGAAGGAATGAGCGAAGGAGTGTGCTTAGCTTTGCACTGGGCAGCCTGAGCAGGGAAAGCTCAATGTATTTTCCCTTGCTTGCCCTCAAGGAAGCTCAGTTTCCTTGAGGAGCTCTACAGTAGTAGAGCTCTAGAGTAGTAGAAATATTACTACTACTAGAGTAGTAGAAATACTACTGGGTCTGGAGACCGAGTTGTGAGTCCCGCCCCCAGGGGTACAGGTCAGTTAACAGGCTGTAAGCTCCACATCCCATTCTAGAAAATAAAATATTAATGGAATATATCCGGGATCGCCCATGGGCCAAGCACTGGGCAGAGAGCCAGGGGTTACAGAGTCAAGGGGTAAGACCTTGACACCAAGAGTCAGACTATACAGGTCTAAACCCCAGCTCTGCCACTCGCTTGCTGCATGACCCTCTCCAGCTCTGTTTCTTCCTTGGTAAAATGAAAACTATGAGAGCACTAGCTTCTCAGCCTGCTGTATGCATCAGCTGTCCTTGGAGAACCCTGGCAGTGGGGAGGCAGCCCTGAGCTCCTGTTTCCCTGCCCCCAGGGCACTGGCCTTGAGAGGCTGTGAATGTCCCTGTCTTGGCAGCTACTAATTCTGGAAGGTCTCCAAGCATAACTCAGACCTCGCAGAGAGAATCTGCAAATGAGGCCTCCCGTAAATCACAGCTGACCATCCAATCAGCTGCCTTGTGTTGCTTTCAGTTCCAATAAAGCCAGGCCCTGTCGCCGGACCCACGCCTCCATCCCCTCTCCGTGATCAGTGACCCTGGAAGGGAAATGGCTCTGGGGCTAATGTTCTAAGACCCGTGGCCCTGCTGTCTCTGTAAGTGAGTTGTGAAGAACTCAGGAGTCCCAACGCCACTGTGAGTCCCCCCTCTGCCTCTCCATCCACTTGGACTTCGATTTAATAAAAATCGCGTCCTCCCGGGCTCCCTCCAAGGCCGGAGACTGTCAGGAGCCCTCCAAAGTTTAAACCAGGCCAGCTCTTAATTAGTCGGCAACATCAATATCACTTTTTCCCCGTGATTTGCATTTCAAAGTAAATTCCACATCTTGGGCTGTCAGCATCCAGGAGCCTGGCAGAAGGTTGTTCCGTGCGGCAGAAAAAAAATCCCACCACGGAGTGCCTGGGATTTCAGAAACAGCAACTTCGCCAAGGCTTCTTCCCTCCACTGCTGATTTCGTGCCAATGGCCCTGATCAACTCCATTTTACCCCGTTCCATCTGTGGGGCTGATCTGCCCCCTCCGAGGCCTGGAAGTGCCTACAACTTTGAGTTGTAAATGGAGGGCCGACTCCCCTAGCAGATGTGTTCATCTAGACCAAAAAGAAAAAAATAATGTACACAAAAGTCTCCATTTCTGGCTTCTCCAAGATGAGGCCACACCCAGCTGGCCGTCTTTGGATGGGCAGGGACTCTCCAATGTGTCACAGTCCCCACCAGTGCCTACTGTCCCATGCCTGGCTGTCCCACTGCTATGTCCCTGGCCCCTGTGAAAGCTGGAGTTTTTGTCACTTCTTATATGGGCTGAATTGAAGGAGGCGGGACTGGTTACAAGAGGTATTGAAGGGAGAGGCAGGAAATTATCAGTGGCCCCTAGACCTTTCCAAAGTAAGACCCAAAGGGTTGCTCCTTGAGAAGAGGAGGAGGATGAAGATGGGGTGAGAAAAGTCTCTTGGGATATGAAGGAAAAGCCTGGCAGAGGGACGGGACATGCTCAAGTTGTCCCCTGACCCTGTGTCACCCCCACCTCTCTCTCCCTCCAGCTCAGACCTGGTGAGAATCTCCAAGAGTGGGGATAGGGTAGAATGCACACCTGGATGAGTGATGGGATAAATGGGTCCTGCCGGGATCTGTCATGAACCTGATGGGTCACTCACCATCAGGGCTTTGGTTTCCACTTCTAGAAAATGAAGTCATTGTCTTGGGTTACTGACCTCTGAGCTTCCTGCCCAGCTCCTTGTTATTTGTCCCAAGATGGAGGTTGAGTAACCAGAGGGTCTCTGAGCCTTGGGGAGGGTCAGAATGACCCTTCCCAGTGGATTTAAACACTTCTCCTCCCCATCGTCTCCATCACCTGCTTCCATTTCTAAATCTTAGGGAAAGAGCTTGGCTTATCATGCAGCTTCAAGTCAAGCCCCAGGAAATCTGCCCCTAAGCCCCTCCCAAAGAGAAATCCTGGCATTAACACTGACCACCTGCTGAAGGCTTTTTCTGACCTTCACCCTCCCTGTCTACAAACAATTCTTCACTTTTCATGCCACACACTTGTACTACATGTGTTTTCAGTGCCTTTTCTGTGCCAGGTCCTAGGGTTTTGGTGTCTAAGGAGAGTGTAGAGAGAATTCTGTTGCTGACGGACCCCACCCCCAACTCTGCGTTCTGCCACTCCCACCCACCCAGCACTCCCCATAGGCAGAGGAGAGGACGGAGGTAATCCATACGGAGAGGATCACGTATGGAGTACTTGGTGCATGCTGTGTGCTTGACTGGTTCATTCTTCCATCGACTTTCCATAATAGATCAACATAGATGCATTACCATCCCCATTTTGCAGATAAGGAAAGTAAGGCTCAGGGAGGTGAAGCCTTTTAACTGAATGTCACTTTGCTACCAAACAGTAGGAAATGAGTCTGTCTCCAAGGTCCTTGCTCTTGGGCAATAAATGGCACTGGCTTCCATTATAGTAAATGAACTAACTACCTAATATCAGAATGGTAAGAATCATTGTTTCTCTCTGGTTCCACCGTGCTTGGAACAGAAGAATATTTATGACATTGACCGTTCATTTTTTTTTTAGAGTAATCTCTACACCCATTATAGGGCTTGAACTCATAAACCCAAGATCCATAGTTGCACACTCTACTGACTGAGTCAGCCAGGTACCCCTCACACAGACTGTTTATAAATCACTTTCAACTCCTTAAGTGAAAAATGGGCACTTAGTCATCGATGAATCCCTAGAACTCAGTAAAAAGTCCAGGACATAGTAGGTGCTTCAACCAAGTTGGATGAGGGGCACCTGACTATCAGCTGGTGGAACATGTGGATCTTGATCTCAGGGTTGTGAGTTCGAGCATCATATTTGGTGTTGGGATTACTTAAAAAAAAAAAAAATCTAAAAAAAAAACCACCGAAACCCAAAACAAGTGAAATGAATTAAGGTGGATTTAATCTAACTGAATGGAGCCAATGGAATCAAATGGGATTGAATGGAACGAAATTGAATTGAATTGCATTGAATCGAACTCTTGCCAAGTAGGTGGAGACTGAGATCACAGAGCAGAGAAGCCTAAGAAAATGCTACAGCCTTTTGCATATTGGACCTATAATCAGCCAGGATTCTTTTGAGTTGCAAGTGGTAGAGAGCCAACCCAAAATGACTTCAACAAAAATTGGAATGTACTGGCTCATGAAATTGGAAATTCCAGACTGACCTTTGGGGCTCAGATGTAGTTGGATCCAGGGAACTCTGAGTCTTTGTCTCTCTTCTATGTTTGGCTCTCACAATACAATGAGAGACAACCATTGGCAACACTGGATTCACACTGTCCTGTTAAGCTGTCTCAGTGGGAAACCTATCTTTCCCAAGAACTCCATTAGAAAAATCCTCAGAAGGGCTCTGGTTGGCCAGCCTGGCTCCTGAACTCACCATCGAACCAATTACTGCAGTCAGAAGGAGGAGGTAGTCTGATTAAGTATACATGTCCACAGTTGTGGCTGGCCAGAGTTGGGGTCAGCCCAGCCAAGCCACATGAAATCCACTCCCCACCACCCCAGAAAGAGGAGTTTAGACTCCAGGAGAAGAAAGCTTGGAAGCTTCCAGCAGGAACACATCTCGGAATTTCACTTTTCAGACTTTTCCCACAGATGTAGGGGACCCCACTGAACACCCCTTTTCCAGCACCTACTTGAAATACAGACCCCACCTTTCCTGGGGCTTGCTAAGTGCATCTGTCTTCGGTCACTTTCTTCTATCTAGGGATGCCATGACTGTGTTAAACTGACTCTAAATAGAGACAGAGCTGTGAAGCCCCTCCCACCCAGAGCAGGTGCCAAAGGAAAGTGATTTATTTTCATTCATCTAGAGGCCCAAATCAGGACATTGTCTCAGTTCCAATTCTTCAGAGGAGGGAATAAAGGAGGGGTGTGTTTCTTTATGCCTCTCTGGAAGCCAGTGGCCCTTGTTGGGAAACTGCCTTTGGATTTTTCCAGAATTCTTTCCCTAGTTCACAAACATTCATTCTGAGAAACTTCACAATCAGTGAGGGTTCCTGACACACTCATACACAACTGTGGGCCTGCTGGTGGACACGAATTCTCTGAAAGGGGCTCTGTCCAAAAATAACAAAGCTTTAAAAATTTAAGTGTGATGGAGGAAAAATATGTTAATATTCGATTGTTTACATCTTTTAACCCTCTTCCACCTGCTAGGGATAATTATGTGGTTGCCTATTTAGCATTCCCTCTTTTACCCTACACCAGTAGAAAGAATTCTGCATTAACCATCTGGGTTCCTGAGCTTTTATGGTACAAAATTGGGTATAAAAAGAACTGGATGAATGAGAACAGGGGATTCTCAGCTTGTTAGAGAAAAAAATAAAGGTGGAAGGAAATGGAGAGGAGGAGGAGAGGCAGGATCCTAAGGTGGCTGAGTGTCAGTGGAAAGGGAGTGATTCAGAGGTAAATGTCAGGAAAACCATGAGGATGCAAGAAAATAAAAATGGGGAAATAGGACTTTCTGAGGGTTGCTAAGGATTGTGAAATCAAGTCTTCTTTGATGTTCTCTGAGAAGCTCCAATAAAGATTTTTTTAAAAAGATTATTTATTTATTTAGTTAGTTGACAGAGAATGAGATCACAAGTAGGTAGAGAGGCAGGCACAGAGAGAGGGGAAACAGGCTTCCTGCTGAGCAGAAAGCCCGATGCAGGGCTGGATCCCAGGACCCGAGATCATGACCTGAGCCGAAGGCAGAGGCTTTAACCCACTGAGCCACCCAGGTGCCCCTCCAATAAAGATTTATATTGCTTCCAGCATATATAGAAAGATATAGATAGATAGGTAGATCGATAGGTAGATAGATAGATAGATTGATTGGTTGATTTCAGGATTATATATACTATTCCCCTATACATCTGTTTATCTAACCAGTTCTCCATTGGTGGAAATTTGGGTTCTTTTCCATTTTTTGATATTATAAATAACACCATGAACATCCTTGTAACTAAGTCTCTGTACACATCCAAGATAATTTCCTTGGGATTACTCATTGAGTCCTGAGTCATGGCCTAAATCATATAAAAACCTGAGGCCTGAGGGATTCAGCGCAGCATATCCTAAGAAGGTGACTTTATGAAATCAATTTAACCTGAGCCTCAGTTTCCTTATCTGGGAAATGGGACTGTTAATTCCTCAGTTTCAGGGCTGCTGTGAGGAACAAATAAGATAACATGTAAAAATTGCTTTGGGAATCTGAAACAGGCTACAGGCACAAACATCTCTTCTCCCCACTTCCCTGCATTATTTGGATGCTCAAACTATGTTCGCAAATTGTCTTGACGAAAATAGAAATGCAATGTGTATTTTAAAGTCTGCATCATGTATTTGCATTCTCTATTAAAAAATTAATCTAAAAAATATCAGGCACCTTCTCAATCTCCACCAAATTCTCCTGTTTTATTTTCATTAAAGCCCTTGTCACTGTTTCTTTTTTTAAAATTTTTATTTAGTTGATTTTTTATCTTCACTCTAGAATTTTGTCAGGTCTCAGAGAGCAGGCACTTGTTTAGTCATATTCTCTGCCATGTCCCCAGGGCCCTGGCACACACCTGGCACATGTCCCATAAATGTTTGTTGATGTATGTGCAGAGAGAGAGGGATTGAGAGAGCAGTGTATGGAGAGATGGATGGAGAGAGGGATGGAGGGATGGATGGAGGGTTGGAGAGATGGACAGATGGATGGAGGGATGGATGGAAGGATATGGAAGGATGGATGGAGGGAGGGAGGGAGGGAGGGAGGGATATGGAGGGATGGAGAGATGGAGAGAAGGATGAGGTGTGGTTATGGAGAAATGCAAAGATGGAGGGATGGATGGATGGAGGAAGGGAGGGAGGGGTGGAGGGAGGGAAGAACTTCCCAGACCAAGTTCTTAACTACCTCCCTGACCTTCATATTTCCTTTTCTCTTGCTCTCTTATTGTCTTTCACAATCCATCTTCTTGTCCCACCCTTTCCATGCTCTGCAGGTTAATTGGGCAAAAGAGTTCAGACCAGAGACCTGTATACTGCCCCTGTCTTCACTGCTATTCTGAGTTTGAGGTCTGGTTCCAGTTTCTCAGATCATGGGCCAATCTGCCCGACCTTCTCACTCCATGTGTCCTCTTGGGGCTGCCCAGCAGCCTCTGCTGCTCCAGTCCCTGCCCCCTGGAACAGAAACTTTAAGAGTCAGGCCAGTACCTCTCCCACTGAGAAGCCCCCTCACCCCTCACCATGAGGGCCTCTAGATTCAGAGATGTGGGAGGCAGAGGGGAAGGATAGTGAAATTGAGGATGCTTTTGAGACCTCAGCAATGGCTGGGCTGCTACTGGATATGGCATTCTCTTTCCTCCTTCTAGACTCCAAGGACTCTTCTAGGAATATTGGTTTTGCCATCTGCAGGAAGCTGGCAGCAAGAAAGGGCCACAGAAGGCTCCCGAAGGACAGGGCCAATAGGCAGCTACTTTCCAAGTGAGTCCAGCTCCTCCCTGCGAGCCCAGAGTCACCTGAAGGAGGGTCTCTCTTGCTCTTAAAGGGGAGTAGACTGTAACTGCCTCCCAAAATGCAGTGTATTTCAGGTTGTGTTAAAAAGAAAGGCATAGGCCCAAAATGGCATCACTTAACATTAAGGCCCCACATTAGCAAACCAAGATTTAATACCTGACCCACAGTTTCAGTTTTATAGGAATGCGACCTTTGACAAGTCCACCTGGAATTTCCTGGTCAGTACTGGGATCATACCAGTACTGTTCCCCTTCTGTTCCCCTTAGAAGGGCAACCTTACCTAAAATCGTTCATTCTTTGCTACTATTTTCCTATCAGTCTTTACAAACCTGTCCTTTCCTACAGCTCAGCAGAGCTCCTTTCTGTTTGCTGAATGGGATGCTGCCTGAATCAGGAAAGCCCATTAGATCTTCGAATGTACTCAGTTGAATTTTTGTTATTTAACACTTGATTGTTTTTAAAAAAACAGTGGACATAGGAAAAGTTCTGAAAACCGAATAGAGTAGAAGTTATTCTTCCATGGGTGACATCAACATTGACAAGGGAAATCTCTGTAAGGGTGTCTCCCTCTCAGTACTAGAAGAAGAAAGGTGACTCAGAATCTCTAGAAACTCCTATCAGTGAGAAAGCAGAGATTTAAATCTTCACAAACACCTCACCCTTGTTTACTGTGTCTTTTCTGGTCACCTTCCATAACCAGCCTTCCTCCCCTCACCATTTTGTGCTTAGCGGGAGATGTTATTTAAGGTGGTGGCTGGGGCCACTTGGGGGAGTTGCTTAGCTCTCCTAGGTCTCTCCCTTGTATATAGGAGGTATGTATGTTATTAAACTTCTGTGTTTTTAAATTTTAAAAATTTAAATTCAATTTAGTTAACATATAGTGTATTATTAGTTTCAAGGGTAGAGTTCAGTGATTCATCAGTTGCATGTAACACCCAGTGCTCATTATATCACGTGCCCTCCTTCACGCCTGTCACCCAGTTACCCCATCCTTCTGCCCACCTCCCCTTTGGTCACCCTCAGCTTATTTTCTATAGTTAAGAGTCTCTTATGGTTTGTCTTCAACTCTGTTTTCATCTTATTTCATTTTTCCTTTCCTCCCCCTAAGTTCATCTGTTTTGTTTCTTAAATTCCACATTTGAGTTAAATTATATCATATTTGCCTTTCTCTGACTGACTGAATTCACTTAGCATAATACCTCTAGTTTCATCCATATTGTTGTAAATGGCAAGATTTCATTCTTTTTGATGACTGAGTAATATTCTATCACACACACACACACACACACACACACACACACACCCCACATCTTTATCCATTCATCCATTGGTGGACATCTGGTCTCTTTCCATGTTTTGGCTGTTGTGGATATTGCTACTATAAACATTGGGTTTTGTTTTTCTCTTCGTAATCTGTCTTTCATTACAGTGGGCATCTCAGCCAAGAACCTAGAAGGGTAGAGGGAAAATTATGGTTCCTCCTCCACATTCTTTCCAAGTATCTCTCTGCTCTGATCAGGCTTTCTCATTTGCCTCTCTCATCTCTTATTATCTCTGATCTCTCTCCTTTACTGTCCCTTGTCCTCCCATGTCTTTACCGTCTCACGTTGTCTTCCACAAGGTGGTACTGTGTGGCCCGACAATCTGAGAAACCTCCAGGTCAGAGGACGTTCTGCCCAAGCATCTTGGGGAGGCCACCTCACTAAAGGGTCCAGTCTCAGTCCACTGTGTCCCATAGACAATCACAAATAGACGGGGGAATCCGTGAATCCCGTCCCCCTATATAATACATATATTTTTCCAGGGAAAGACCCATTAACATTTCTCAATTTACCAAAGGAGACCATGGAAGAAACCTACAGTAAGGTTTAACAGACTTTGATGAATTAATGAGTGACTTGGAATAAGTGACCTTACCCCAACCATGGCTCAGCTTCCTCTTCTGTAAATTAGCAGTAATGACTTTCAAATGCTACTTTTCATAGCCCCAAGCTTCTGGGTATCTGTTCAGATGAGAGGATGGTTCTGGGGCCCAGGAGTCCACATCCCCACTTCTGCTTCCTCCTCAGGGACCCTGTATCCATCTGAAGCGCATATGTGGGACTGCCAGGACAGGTTTCCATGGCACAAATGATTCTAAAACTTTACAAAAATGCTGAGGTGTTTAGTACTGATGTCTGCAATTTCCTTTGAAATACATCATAAATCTGAGATATGATAATGCAAGCACAGTACGGTGCTAATGGTAGATTCTAGGTGGTGGGTTTATGCCTGATGGTTCATTGATTTCTCTTCTCCTTTCCTGAGACTCCTGACTCAGAGAGAAATAACAAAAAGGATGCATCTGGCTTTAGGCACATTGGGGGATCCAAGTGTGGCTGGAATGCAAACAAACACAATGACTAAAGTGGTCACAAAAAAACCCAGAATTTCTACCACCAAGACCTCTTAGGGTCAAGAGACAGTGTCCAATGAGATATCCATCCCTTGAACCATTAGCTCATATCTGGACCAGGACAGACAGCTTTGTGAGTTTGTAGGACCCAACCACTGATCTTATTCTGTCTCCTGTGCTCCTCCACTTGGATAGGAAGGCTGCTTTCCATGCATGATTCCATGCTCCCTGGCTCCCACGCCACCTCCATTGGTGACAACCACATAATCATGACAATAACGTATCAGCTAGTGTTACAACTGTGAGCGGTACCCCTGATGGGTAACAGCCATGCTAAACTCTCCAGAGACACTCAACTACTTCATCCTCTGAACAATCCATCAGCCAGATATTATTGCTTTATCAAATTCACACCATTTACTCACTGTGTGATCTGGGCAACTTAGCTAGCCCCTCTGAGCCTCAGTTTCCCCATCTGCAAAATGGGAATCATGAAGACACTGGCCTCACGGGCTGTTGGGGGATTTTCCCATACATGCAAAGGGCTTGGCCCAAAGCCTGGCTCATGGAGGTAGAAGCTGGCTTTTCAGAGAGGTTAAGTGACATGTTCAGGGACACAGAGCCAGCATTAGGACCCTGGTTTTCCTGCTCTTAAAACAAGTGCTCTCAGTTAGTGTGCTATCCTAAAAAATCAGAGCTCTCTGCCGCTGAAAGCACCAGGGGAAAATCTTTGCCTTCCCTTAATTAGATTAAAAGATCCATCATGAGCATGTAAACCAACGAGCCATAATCCATGGACGCTGTTGCATTTTAAACAGAAATTCAGAGCAAGTGGTTCAGATGGGACTGAGCAGCTGGTGGCTGCTGATGGCACACACTGTGTGGTTAAACAGCAAATCATTCCTTCCTCTTGGGAGAGTGAGGGCTGATGGGCATTTGCAGCAGGTTGGTCAGGTCTGGGCTGGAGGCTTAGTAAGAACCCCCTCCAAGCTGGTGAGCCCCTTTGTGTGTTATGTGCAAACAACATCTCTTTTTTTTCTTTTTCTTTTTATATAATTTTTTATTTTTTATAAACATATATTTTTATCCCCAGGGGTAAAGGTCTGTGAATCACCAGGTTTACATACTTCACAGCACTCACCAAAGCACATACCCTCCCCAATGTCCATAATCCCACCCCCTTCTCCCAAACCCCCTCCCCCAGCAACCCTCAGTTTGTTTTGTGAGATCAAGAGTCACTTATGGTTTGTCTCCCTCCCAATCCCATCTTACATCATTTATTCTTCTCCTACCCACTTAAGCCCCCATGTTGCATCACCACTTCCTCATATCAGGGAGATCATATGATAATTGTCTTTCTCTGCTTGACTTATTTCGCTAAGCATGATTCGCTCTAGTTCCATACATGTTGTCGCAAATGGCAAGATTTCATTTCTTTTGATGGCTGCATAGTATTCCATTGTGTATATATACCACATCTTCTTGATCCATTCATCTGTTGATGGACATCTAGGTTCTTTCCATAGTTTGGCTATTGTGGACTATGCTGCTATAAACATTCAGGTGCACGTGCCCCTTTGGATCACTACGTTTGTATCTTTAGGGTAAATACCCAATAGTGCAATTGCTGGGTCATAGGGCAATTATATTTTCAACATTTTGAGGAACCTCCATGCTGTTTTCCAGAGTGGCTGCACCAGCTTGCATTCCCACCAACAGTGTAGGCGGGTTCCCCTTTCTCCGCATCCTCGCCAGCATCTGTCATTTTCTGACTTGTTGATTTTAGCTATTCTGACTGGTGTGAGGTGATATCTCATTGTGGTTTTGATTTGTATTTCCCTGATGCCGAGTGATATGGAGCACTTTTTCATGTGTCTGTTGGCCATCTGGATGTCTTCTTTGCAGAAATGTCTGTTCATGTCCTCTGCCCATTTCTTGATTGGATTATTTGTTCTTTGGGTGTTGAGTTTGCTAAGTTCTTTATAGATTCTGGACACTAGTCCTTTATCTGATAGGTCGTTTGCAAATATCTTCTCCCATTCTGTCAGTTGTCTTTTGATTTTGTTAACTGTTTCCTTTGCTGTGCAAAAGCTTTTGATCTTGATGAAATCCCAATAGTTCATTTTTTCCCTTGCTTCCCTTGCCTTTAGCGTTGTTCCTAGGAAGATGTTGCTGCAGCTGAGGTCAAAGAGGTTGCTGCCTGTGTTCTCCTCACGGATTTTGATGGGTTCCTTTCTCACATTGAGGTCCTTCATCCATTTTGAGTCTATTTTTGTGTGTGGTGTAAGGAAATGGTCCAATTTCATTTTTCTGCATATGGCTGTCCAGTTTTCCCAGCACCATTTATTGAAGAGGCTGTCTTTTTTCCATTGGACATTCTTTCCTGCTTTGTCGAAGATTAGTTGACTGTAGAATTGAGGCTCTATTTCTGGGCTCTCTATTCTGTTCCATTGATCTATGTGTCTGTTTTTGTGCCAGTACCATGCTGTCTTGATAATGACAGCTTTGTAATTAAGAGCTTGAAGTCCGGAATTGTGATGCCACCAACGTCGGCTTTCTTTTTCAATATCCCTTTGGCTATTCGAGGTCTTTTCTGGTTCCATATAAATTTTAGCATTATTTGTTCCATTTCTTTGAAAAAGATGGATGGTACTTTGATAGGAATTGCGTTAAATGTGTAGATTGCTTTAGGTAGCATAGACATTTTCACAATATTTATTCTTCCAATCCAGGAGCATGGAGCATTTATCCATTTCTTTGTGTCTTCCTCAATTTCTTTCATGAGTACTTTATAGTTTTCTGAGTATAGATTCTGTGCCTCTTTGGTTAGGTTTATTCCTAGGTATCTTATGGTTTGGGGTGCAATTGTAAATGGGCTTGACTCCTTCATTTCTCTTTCTTCTGTCTTGCTGTTGGTGTAGAGAAATGCAATTGATTTCTGTGCATTGATTTTATATCCTGACACTTTACTGAATTCCTGTATAAGTTCTAGCAGTTTTGGAGTGGAGTCTTTTGGGTTTTCCACATTTAGTATCATATCATCTGCGAAGAGTGATAATTTGACTTCTTCTTTGCCGATGTGGATGCCTTTAATTTCCTTTTGTTGTCTGATTGCTGAGGCTAGGACCTCTAGTACTATGTTGAAGTGAGGCTGTGGGACCTGGAGCCAGACCTGGGTTCAAATCCTGTCACTGTCACCAAATAGTCACATGAACATGGGCATGTCAGTTACCATTCCTAAGCCACGCCTCATCCTCTCTCGCATGGGGGTCAGAATGGCACTGAGTTCATAGGGTTGTTGTTGTAGGATGTGCTATAAAATGATGTGCTGTGGACTGGATGTGTCCCCCACCTCCAAACTCATATGTTGAAATCCCAAACCCGATAAGATGATATTTGCAAATGGGAGCCTTAGGGAGGTAAGGAGGTCATGACAGTGGAGTCTTTGTGATGGGCTTAGAGCCCCTATGTGAACAGAGAAGAGCAGAGAGCTTGCTTCTTCTCACTCTCTCCACCATCTGAGGACACAGCAAGAAGGCAGTTGTCCCTAAAGTAGGGAGCAGGTCCTTAACAGACATTATACCTTTTTTTTTTTTTTTTAAGATTTTTATTTATTTATTTGTCAGGGATAAAGGGAGAGAGAGCGAGCGAGCACAGGCAGACAGAGAGGCAGGCAGAGGCAGAGGGAGAAGCAGGTTCCCTGCCGAGCAAGAAGCCCAATGTGGGACTCGATCCCAGGGCGCCGGGATCATGACCTGAGCCGAAGGCAGCTGCTTAACCATCTGAGCCACCCAGACGTCCCTGGAATTATTTCTTACTAGCATCTTTGTACCTCTTTTTCATGGCTACTTTTGGTGAAGTCATTTTGTACCTTTATAGACAAGCAAAGGGGAGGATTAAAAAAATAAAGCTCTGTCCTCTCACTGATCAGAGTCTCCAGGGAGAGAAATTAGGCAAATAATTCTTACTTAAATATTGTCCTTGTGCTAGCAAAGCTCAGGATGGGTCCCCGAACGATCTCTATTCCTCGGTCATCTGAAGCATTCAGCTAATGCGGGAGAGAGAAAGCAGAGTCCATTAGAAACACGTTTGTATGTTATCTACGAACTTATTTACCTTTCATCCACCCAGCTCGGCAGGCTAGGTCTCCAGGTCTAACGACAGCTGTGAAATAAACACTATTAAAAACCAAGATCACAACTGTATTTAAAACTCACAACTCACTACACCATTAAGTTACGTTCTGAAAGGCAAATGACTGTGTTTCCTTCCGCACTGGAAGAAAACCACTGACATACTCTGGCAGAGTAACTCATTGGCCTGACCAAAGTGAACAGCACCTCGGGCATGAACAGAATCATGCTGATTTGAGCCACCTCAACCCAGAGCAACCCAGAAGTTACCAGTCTTTAACATACTGAAGGAAGAACACTGGTGGCAGGAAGGTTCTAAGAGCTATAATGAAAAAATTAGTTAGACATTTTTTTCTTGCAATAGACAATATTTGCAACTTTGTAATCTAAGGGTATCAGTCCACTCTCAGAGCAAACAGATGGCATTCGCAAGTTCAGGGATTTGAAAAGAATGACATGTAGAGAGATTTGAAACGGCGGGGGGGATGGGGAAACCACAAGAGCTGTGCAACTCCTCTGCAACTGCTGGGACCCACTACCAACCCCAGGTCTTAAGAGGTGAGTGGGGGAGTGGTGCTCAGCTGGAGAAGGCTGTGGGATCTGCCCAGCAGGTGGGGATGCTGTCAGCCTGTGGTGACCCCCCAGACAGAACCAGGCACCGCTCTCCTTCTCCCGACTCCTGCCAGGGCCCCTATTGGCCAAACGTAACCGGGGGAACCAAAGGACAAGGCAGCCTGTAGTCAAGACTATTCAGCCTTCCAGGGCAAGAACGGGAGGGAGCCACATGGAGACGAACTCTGGATGGGCACGTGGAAGACAGCAAGCCACCAAGTGACCACTCACTGAGGCACCCCAGAGTGTTTGCGTGCAAGCTGGCAAAGGCAAAGAAAAATATCCAGCCCTACCACTGCCCTCTAGCTAATGCCAACTCAGGCCCAAATGTCGACTCTAGACAAAAGCCACTCGAGATATTTTGTCTGTTTCTTTCCCCACTTCCAGCACAGCAACTTACTTGTAAAGTAAGACAAATCTAAGAGAACTAAGAGACTCGAGTTCTTTGCAGAGTGAGAAGAATCCTCTTACTTACCTCCAAGACCATGGAGCCAAATTCCTTATCTTTGTACAGCTGTTTTGCACAGGCCAGGATGGTGGAGGTCTTTCCTGTCCCCGGAGGACCATAGAGAAGCAGGTGTGGCAGGCGGTCTTCACTAATAAATTTCTGAACTGAGGATTGGGAAGAAAGAGAGAGCCCATCAGTTTCCAAGAGTTGCCTTATTCACCTGGGCCCTAGAGTTGGCTCGAACGCACTTCAAGTCCACATTCAAATAAGAGGCAGACGCAACAATGAAAAATCTGAAGGGACTCAGCTCTTACAACAACATTCCATAAAGCTCAGTCAGATACTTCAACGTTATTACTCAGCAGAGACATCACCAAGAAATTTATACAGGTCCTCCAACTAGAATGACAGCAACTGACACACGGATGCTTACTGGTACTCAAAATGTCCTGATGAGAAATCAGATCGTTCAGTGTCTGTGGCCGGTATTTTTCAACCCTGAAATAGAATGTAGCATGGATTACAATACACACAAATGCCAGAACATGCTGTCACATGCAAAAGAATCCTTTCATATCCTAATGAAAAGAGAAAGGGAAATAAAATCCTTTAACTTTGAATACAGACCACTGGTTCTCAACCAGGGACAGTTTCATCCTCCAGAAAACACTTGGTGATATCTGGAGACATTTTTGGTTGTCACATTTGGGTGGAGGGTGCTACAGGCCTCCAGTGGATAGGCACCAGGGCTGTCACTAAACATCCTACAATACACAGGACAGCCACCATGCCTGCCCCCAGCAAGGTTATAGCCCAAATGCCCACAGCACTGCTCTCATTTTACCTTTCCAGCTATCTGCCTATAAATAATCTCAACCTGGATGGGCACCTACTATTTCAAAGTAAATCAAAAACTGGACTCACTGGGGAACGTGGGTGGCTCAGTCGGTTAAGCATCTGCCTTTGGCTCAATTCCTGATCTCAGGGTCCTTGGATTTTGCCCTGCCTTGGGCTCCCTGCTCAGCAGGGAGTCTGCTTCTCCCCCTCATGCTTGCTCTCCCTTTCTCAAATAAATAAATAAAATCTTTTAAAAAGATTGACATCAGACATATACATCAGAAGATGAATGGGCAAGTAAGTGGTGGTCGATCCATACAATGGATTATTCACCCATAAAAAGAAATGAAGCAACCACACCCGCTACAACATGATGAACCCCAAAAACATGATGCTGTGAAAGCCGCCAGTCTCCAAAGGCCATACACCGATTCTATTTATATGACCAGCCACAATAGGCAAATTCAGAGACAGCAGATTGGCAGTGCAGGAAGGGGACGGTGGGGATGGACAGTAATTGCCCATAAAGTATGGAGTTTCCATCTGCGGTAAAATGAAAAATTTGGGAACTAGAGAGTGACACAGTAGCACAACATTCTCAAAGTACTTAAAGTCACGGAATTATACCCTTTACAATGTTTACAGCTGGAAACGGTATGTTATGTGTTTTTTTCCACGATAAAAACAAACTGATCTCCTTCTTAGACAAGACCAACTTGGAGCTTTCACAGACATCAGGACGGATCCCATCAGTTTCTAAAACAACACTCAGAGGCAACTATGAAAGCAGGATGGTTACAAGTGCAAGCTCTCACTTCGCCTGGGTTCAAATCCCAACCTGTTTCTAGCTCCGGACCTGAGGCAAGTCCTTTAACCTTTTGGGTTTACAACTAGAATAATAACTACCTCCCTTCTAGGGTCTTTGTAAAGATGGAACGTCTAACAGGGTCCCTGCTAATCTAATAAGAAGCCATTTAAATACTACTTAACTGGGAAGCCTTATAATCATCATGATCATTTCAGTTTAGGATTTGAGCAATAATTGCATCGAAAATCCCGGCAAGAGTAGAGAGCATTTTGGTACGGAGGCCGATGCAAAGTCAGAAGATGCGGGATCTAACCCCAGTGCTGTCACCCGCAGCGCGTAAAAGGAATGGGGGCGATGGGAGTAGGGCAGCGGGAAGACCTGGCAAACGTCCTAGAAGAACGGAGGGGGCTGAGGAGCTGGGGATGTCAAGGAGAAAATCTGGGGCTCCGTCCGGGCCAGGTCGGGGGCGGCAGGACGAGGTCCGGCGGGCGGCGGCCTGGCCGCTGGCCCACCCCGGTCACCGATCCCCTTTCCCGCGGCAGACAGGCCTCCTCCTACCAGGGCAGGTTTCTGATCTTGGCCGCCACCGGCTGCTGCTGCTCCTGCTGCGCTGAGGTCTCCATGGCGGGGTGATAAAGGTGTCCAGGTCTGCCGGGGTCGCCGCGGGCCCCGGTGACCTGCACAGTCACCAGCTGCGAGCGGGCCCAGGTACCCGGGCACTCAGAGTTCGCGCGCAAAAGGAACTCTCGCGAGACGTAGCCTCCAGCTTCCGACTTCCTCCCTAGGTCCCGCCCCCTCCCCGTTGCCAAGGCGCCGGTTACTAGGTTACCGAGAGGCGCCGGGCGCCCGACTCCCTCCGGGTCAGCCCTTTCAGCCCAGCGCTGCCCTTTCGCCGGTGCGACGGGGCTTCCTGAGGCCGGGGGAAGCAAGAGAGGCCGGGTCACCCCCTGCAGCGGCCAGTCATCGTTACAAACTAAAGTCCCACGGCGAAAGCCAGTTCCAGCTACCCCCAAAGTTAACACTTAGAGTTCGAAGGAACAGAGAGCCTCCAGCGCGGAAAAACCCCGCCCGAGGGAAAACAACCCGAAATGACGGGGCCAGGTCTTGACTATAGATGCCCTAGGGAAAAAAAAGGCTCGAAATAAGCTGGGAGGTGAGTACTTCGAATGGATAAACAACTGCAAACACGCACAGCTCCGGTCTACCTCCCAGTCCGTGCCCCTCACCCAACACAATGCGGAGAGCCCAGCTCCAGGAGCAACCCCAGAGTGAAGACCAAAACCAAGCTCCCAGTTAGTTTAATAGCGTGTAACTGGAAAGGGCTAGCTACCAAGCACAGAGGACAGGATCCCTAGGATCGGAAGATAGGGGAACGAGTATTGACATTTTAGTGCCTTTTTCTGCAATGAGATGATTTTGGACCACTTTTATTTCTTTCTACTTTGCTGGTCTGTATTTCCCAGCCATGAGTATGACGAGTATGTATTGCATCTTACAGATTACATACTTTATCCAGAATAAAGCTTTTTTTTTTTTTTTAACTTGTGAGAAAGACAATAGGGAGAAAAGAGGAGGCTGGCCTGGGGTCAGAAGGGTTCTGAATCAGAAGCGGCTGCTCCCTGCACCTGATTACATCTGTGGCAGCTGCTCTAGGAGCAGAGTAGAGGGGCAGTGAGGCAAACACAGGAGGGAAGTTATACTTGAGGCTGGCCCCTGCCTGGGAATTCGGAAGCGGAAAGGGTCATCTGTGGCTTGTGGTGTGACGGTGGCCAGCTCGGACTCTGCGTGTTCAGATCCTTCGTCTGCCCCTTTGCCACCAGCTTCTCTCCTCGTCCTGTAATCTCTACTCCAGAGGTACCTGCCAGGATCAAACAACCCGTGTAAAGCAGCCGGCAACCGCCTTACTCTCTCCTCCCCTTCTAGCACACTCTCCACCCACCCTGTTCTTGTTTCAAATGTTTCCTCTCAGGCAAAACCTACTCAAGAATCGGCGGCTGGTGTGACTATACCCGCGAGGGCTGATTTCATGCGTCCACGTGACTGGACTCTGGCCGCCCAGAGAGCCGGTAACATATTACGCCGGGGCTGTGTCTCGGAGCGTGTTTCTGAAAGTGGTCGGTGTTGGAATCGGTGCACTGAGCAAGGAGGGCCTCACCGGTGCTGGTGGGCATCATCCAGTCCACAGAGGGCCTGAATAGAACGGAAAGGCAGAGGATGGGCGAATTGGCTCTCTTTTTGAGCTGGGGTATCCATCTTCTCATGCCCTCAGACACCAGTACTCCTTTTTCTGAGGCCTTTGGATTCAGACTGAATCACATCTCTGGCTCCTGGGTCTCCAGCTTGCAGACAGCCCATTCTGGAACTTCTTGGCCTCCATAATCATGGGAGCCATTCCTAGGATATATAAAATATAAACAGGAATATAAAAATATAAAACATATTTAAAACACAAAATATATTTTATTATACATAAATGTTATTGACATAGAAAACATATATATCAATATTACATATACAATGTAAAATATATTGTAAGTCTACATAATAAAAAATTAATGATGTATATATAGTCATTTTGCTAAGGGACCTTTGTCTTAGAAACACGGTGCCACCACCTCTTTGAGCTGGAAGATGTGACTGAGACTAGACCGAGTTCTCATAAAATTCTGTGTGCAGCTGCTACTTGGTTTGCTTGGAATGCAGAATTCTTCTGTGTGGCGTTATCTTATATATTTACAAGGTCATGTGTTGTGTGCCTCCCCAGTGGGTTGTAAGCTTCTTAGAAGGCAAAGCATTGATTTATTTGCCACTATATTCCTAGTGCCTGATGCATGGCTCAGAGGAAGCAATCAATCAATAATTGTTCCATGAAGGAATGAACAATAATAACTAATACTTCTTAGAGAGTTGCTAGGGGCCGGACACTGTCCTATGTACTTTGCTTTACATTTATTATACCCACTCAGTTGTTGCAATAAGCCTAAGCTACTATCATTAGCTCCATTTCATAGACTAAGTAACTTGCCCAAAAGTTTAGTAGGTTTTCTGACTTGGTATAATGGTCACAACTGGATCTAACCAGGACAAGAGCCCAAATTCTTAGCGAGCTCAGCTAGTGTGGTCCCTGGACTGGCAGCAGCAGCAGCCCCTGGGAACTTGTTAGAAATGTTAATTATTCTTGTCCCTACCCCAAACCCACTGAATCTGAAACTCTGGGGGTGGACCCAGCCATCTGTGCTGTAACAGGCCCTCAAGGGGATTCTGATGCACTGGCGTTTGAGAACCACCGTCCTCCACTCCCACCGCTTCTCAGTCCTGGAGCTTGCCATCTCTTTCTAAGACAGAGAATGGGTACTCACACGCATACGCCAGAAAAACAGAGGTGTCCATTTAATGTGTGTCTCTGCAGTTTTGTGTGTTTCTGGTTTTGTTATTAATTGAATTAATTAAAGGCATAGCCCTTTGGGCAAGTTACTTAATATGTCTTTGGTCCTCAGTATTGGCATTTGTGAAATGGGCAGGCCGATATTCAGCCATGAGGAATGGCATCTGTAAGTTGCCAGGGTGTACAATTTTTTTAAGGGCCATCAAAAATTTAGATTTTTATGTAAATTACTGTATGTTAAACATTGGCACCTAATTAAAAAAAAAAAAAAAGAACTGCTGGTAAAGCACAAATGTTGGATCATGTGTTTTTCTTTCTGAAATACAGATGATCAGGCAGAAGACGCAGTCATTCCTTCTGACCCTCTGCCTAGATTGTAGACCTTCTGGAGAAATAAGGATAAATAAAGCCGGTAGCTCCACGTGAATTGTGACACTGATGAACATGGGCACAAACTTTTCTTATGTAATCAGAACCAGATTTGGAAATGCTTTAATAAAACCGTAGGTCCTAGAGATGGCAGGATCAGAAGTTACAAACAAAATTACCAACGAAAAGCATTTGCTCTTAAAATTGACTTAGGGGAAGGGAGCCCTGGATTTTATTACTCTCAGCTTTGGAACAAACTTGGCTTTGGACACAGCACTTACTGCCTTAGTTTATTTTTAAGATTTGTTCTTATGAGAGAATGGGATGCGAGGCTATCTTTGGAAGATGCTGGCAGAAGAAAATCAAACTGGGTCTTTCTCCTGAGCATGTTTGTACTGGTGAAATCATGTTTAAATGAAGAGCAAGGACTTGAAGGAGGAAAAAAATCTCAAAGGGGAATTCGAAGAGTTTGTGTAGAGGAAAGGCCATTTTCTTTGGTGACCACAGCCAAATCATTGACTGATAAGGACTGTAAATTCCTCAGCTCTTTTGGGGGCACTCGCTGCCTTCAAGGACTTTGTCTTTGTCGGAAGCCCCAGAAAGCCCCTAAACCCGACAGGGTTTAGGGAAATCCATTCATTGTCCCCTAAAGTGTGTTCGTTGAATAATTAAGGAATGGTTCTTTTTTGATTCTCAAATCTGATGCTCTTTAACTTTGAGATTGAAAGGGTGATTCATATGAATTTGCTCCATGGGCTCAAAAAATTTCACATTTTTTAATTTTTCTAAATTCCATAGAATGTGGCTCAAGGTCCTCCACCATCTCTTCCTCAAACCAAGGGAGTGTGGAAATTCATTCTGTGGGAGTTGGGTTCCTTCGGTACCCTGGGGTCAAGAAGGCAAAGAGGTTGTAGGGAAATAGGCCAGAATATTTGAGGAAGGGCTTTTAGTCTTCAGCTGTTCCTAAAGTCTGTTGGCATAGATGCTCTTTGTCATCAAGTTTGAGGCTTAGACTTCCCTGGGCCCCTCCTTTGAAATTCTGCCACCTTCTCCTTCTCACCCACTTACTAACTCAAAGCGAGGTTCCAGAACCAATAGTATCAACACTCCTTAGGAGCTTGTTAGAAATGCAGAATCTCTGGACCCACTCCAGGACTCCTCAATCAGAATTGCATTTTAACAAGGTCTCCAAGCAGCTGGTGTGCAGATTTCAGCTGAGAAGCCCCAGATACCACATAATGTATCTCTCTCCCACCACCTTGTTCCTCACCACTGTTCTGCATCACTAAGTATGGAATTCTTCAGGGAGCGGGACCACTGGCCTCTCACATAACACTCCCAACCTCCTCCCTGCTAGGGGCTTAGCATTTTGATCATTCAACCCCAAGTCCAAAAGTTCCTAGGCGTCTAAGCTCCCCTGAGCCAGGCAAACCCAATGCTCCAGGACTCTGAGGCTTAATTGCTTGGGGAAAAGGAAAAAAATAAAAATAAAAAACAACCCTTAGTTTTTGGTGATGAGTCCGCAGTGGAAAGTAAGTCCATTAATTTCTCCATCACATTATTCTGTCACACTAATAATAGGCCCTCTGGGCTGGTGAAATTTTAAAAATATTTCTTCTTCTGGAGTCTTCTCTGTTTCCCTCTAGTTTGAGCCCAGCATCATTGCCCTGGACTAGACTCTGGGACCATCTTGATTGAAAAAGAGGAAAAGGTGTTAATAAGGAGGGGATGGAAGTGTAGTTCCATTACCCTGGCTCTGTTCGGTACTGGTCCAGGCATGGACCACACTGCCTTTGGTTCTATGGGACAGAATTGCAAGGCAAAAAGCATTTGGTGTGTTACCTGTTGTACAATCTGCGTGCAAAACAAAGGGACTGTTTCTCTCCCCTCTCTCAACATAGCAGGGACCCTGGGGATGTAGCGAAGTAAGAAATAGACCTTAATATTGGCAAAAGACTGCAGATTCAATTCGAGGATGAATAGTAATAAGAAAATGCAAATTACTATCATTATTTATGTTGCATGGCAGAGTTACACAACACTTTATTATACAGTAGATGCTACAGAAAGAACTATTTATAGACATTTTTTCCTGTTCCCCCAACCCCCCTAAACTCACTCTTTCAAAGCATCTGGCCCAAGTTCAATGGCAATGTGTTTTAAAAAATACACTTATTTTAAATAAATGCAATACTGAAAAGTAAAGACAATAGTACTGAAAACTGAAGAGCCAAGGCTATCCCAAGTCAACATGAAGAATTTTTAAACTCGAAGATATTTTAAGTGTTTCAAAGAGATAGATGTTCAAAATATACTTTTTTTTTAAAGATTTTATTTATTTATTTGACAGACAGAGATCACAAGTAGGCAGAGAGGCAGGCAGAGAGAGAGAGAGAGAGAGAGAGAGGGAAGCAGGCTTCCTGTGGAGCAGGGAGCCCGATGCGGGGCTCGATCCCAGGACCCTGAAATCATGACCCGAGCCGAAGGCAGCAGCCCAAACCACTGAGCCACCCAGGCGCCCCTCAAAATATACTTTTAATGAATCTTTCAACTTAAGAGAAATTGTTTGTTGTTTTTTTTTTTTTAAAGGACACACCTTAGAATTCAGTCTTATTCCAATCTGAAGATGTCCAATCTTGGCAGATGTGCAGGAAATTAAATTATCTGGCATGTTCATCAGTATGAAGATTGGACAATTGTGTCTTGAAAAAGTCTTAAAATTTAAAGATTGTTCAAAGTACAGATTTTTAAAAAAATAATGAAAGCAAATTTCCTTCTTAAAGGATTATCTAAAGTTTCCTGAATCTCATGGGAGTAAATTATTTTGTACCCTCTGCTTTAATTTTTTTCTTAAAATTTTAAGGGATATTGGACAAAAACAACATATTCAGTATGTCCTATTTTGGCAAATGTCAACCAGAACTGGCTTGTTAAACATGGGTTATCTTCAGTTTGTGCCAATTAATTAACTTAAGATGTTTTCTTAATGCTAAATTCAAATAAGTTCTTGGTTTTGATATAGCTTCTAATTTTCTTCTGTTGTTCAGGTGATTTGAAATTATAATTGAGAATAAATTTTGCAAAATTAACACATAAAAAGGCATCACTGGAAACGTTTTCCATTGCATAATTCCAAATGCCATGGAAATAGTTGGCGTATTTGGATAGTCATGGAACTTAATTCCATACGTACATATTTCAAAATTATCCATCTGCTTAACACCAGGAAGGGTTTCAATGGTAAGATCTTGGTGTACCCGATTGTGGAGAACTTGGTGTGATAAAATTTGCAAAATCAAAATCGTGTTATTTCTTTAAAAAACAATTAGTGGGATTAGAAAGTTGGTCCAAGCCTGCAATATGGTGTTTTGAGAACAAGAAAACAACAGCATTTATTCATGTCTCCCTGTACCCCACCAATGTGACCGCCAGGGAGAAGACATGCACCGAGGCAGTGAACTAAAGATCCCCCCCAGATCTTAAGGACTAGGTGACTTTAGCTTAAGCTTTACTGTTTTAACCAAGCAAGACCTTCTTACTTGAAATTGTAAGTGCAGATAAAGAATAGTGACATTCAAGCTCTGCCCTAAGCTTATTTATATTGGGAAAATACCTTGACGTCTTTAGTCTCAACTACAATAAACTGTCTCAATACTGATACTAAGCTATAGTTGATAAACTTCTCCTTTGATTTGTTTTGACTTTCTAATCAGAATGGGTGCCAGTTATTTATAAATGCATTAATAAAGTAACCATGGTAGATTGTCTGCAAAGATGGTTGCTGCCCATTTCTCCCATCCCTAGGGGGTGCATGCATCTTCCCCTCCCAAGAGCTGGAGTCTTTTTCCTCACTCCTTGGAGGCTGTTCTTTGACTTGCTTTTACCAAAAGAACTTGGCGGCAATGCTGTTCCAGAACTTTCAAGCTGAGGCCTGGAAGTTTACACGTTAGCTAGAGGGAATACCATCTGCCATGACTAGAAGTCCAGGCTTTTCTGTTGGAGAAAGGGGACTCCAGGAACTCAGGTGACAGCAGAGGGCCCCAGAGACATAAAAGAGTCCAGCCAACACCACAAGGAAGGAGGCCCAGCTGTCCTATGCAGTCCTCAATTGTTCAAGCCATTTCAACGGAAACCCTACGAGTGAGGCCATCTTGGAACCTCCAGTCCCACACGAAGCCACCTCAGCTAACACCATGTGAAACACAGGTGAACTGTCCCTTTGAGCCCTGCCCTACTTCCTGCAGATTCACGAGCAAATAACATGATTGTTATATTAATCCATTACATTTAGCTGTGGTCTGTTAGGTCTGTTACGCGGTAGCAATAGGGACCATCACAGCAACAATTTTCTCAAGTTTTTAAAATTGGGATTTACCAACTCTAAAAACATTTTAGAGGTTGAAAGGAAGAGACAAGTAGAATATTCATTAACCAAAGCTGTCATAACTAAGGGAGTTTTTTAAAAGTCCTTTTGAAAAAGTTTTGTGGTTATGCTTATAAACTATCCTAGTTGCTGATATTTCTGTCACAGAGAGTGATTTATTTATAAGTCAGCTAATGTGTAACCTTGACTAGAACAATGACAAAAGTAGTTTCTTCAATACTCATCTCATTTTTACTTGGTTGTTATGTAAATGAGAAATTCCAAGGAAGCTATGAGTAAGGAGGAACAGCCTTACAAACCAGACCCTCTGTGAAGCACTCCAGGGCTGCAAATATTATCTGTATAAAGTACACTTGATGTACTTGCATATCAGTAGAAATACTTGTGTCGCATGTATTCCTAGACCTAAGGCCAAAGGAAATTTATCTAGGCCTAGACCATGTTTTAAGCAAGTTAGAATTTTTATTCAAATTAGAAATATGTCTTGCAGTACTAGTACTGAATTTTAAAAAACTTGGCCACCTCATGTTACCAAATTTGCCAGCGTTTTGACAATGGTATGTATGGAAACATTGCTAGCAGTTTTGTCGACCTCAGGATTTTTTTTTTTATCTGCAAAATTAGGATAGTGTTTTGTTTTTTTTTTTAAGAAAAGAACATTTAAATTAGCAGGTGACATATGGATCAGATACTAGCTATATTTGGTGTCTGTTCACTAGAAAATTACATAAAAGGATAGTTAGGAAAGGAGGTGAAAAAGAACCAGTAATAGGAGCCAAATACTAAGGGGAGAAAAGTCTAGTTTATACATGAGACATTATTAGCATAAGGCATTTTGTTCTGTAATGTAACTGTTGTAAAAGTAGGGAGAGAATAAGAGAAGAGTGGTAAATATACAGAAAATAGCAGGAGAACAACGTGACTTTAAAAAAATAAAAAACAGACTCAAGCTCACAGATGGAGGGCAAGGTCTATAAACTAGTCTACTGGGTTTCTATTTTTGGGCATTATTTTGGACTAGATAATGTAAAAACTTTCCCCGGTTAATAGTCGTCTAGATAATGCTGGGTAAAATATAACACCACCAGAAAACAGGAATAATCTCAAGGAGTCAGAAAAACAGATGGTGAAAACTAAACTGGTAGGGTTTATCTGCATGGAGCAGGGGAGGGGTTTCAGTTGTAAAAGTCCCAAAGGACAGGGGACAGAACTTTGGGGGAAGGGCACTGTGGCCTCCACTCAACGACCCTCAAAGAGCTATACCCTTAAGGGAAAGGGTGGAAGGACTAGAAAAAGTCATCCAGCCAACACAGGGAGATAGCAAGAAAGCCTATTTCTTTTACTCTGGACCTTGAGTGGGAAAGAAACGCCCCCTTAGAATTGTTCACAGTAGGACTCTACTCATGTAAGGTTTAGGGTTCAAATTTACTTTGGGAAACCCTTAAGCCAAGAAATGAGCTAAGCAAACTCTTAAATGCAAACCTTCAGTCTAGATGTCCTGGATTCCCACAAATAAAGATCTCTGTGTTCGAAATTACAAAACACACAAGGAAACAATCCACCATGAGCAAGAGTCAACAGAAACAACAAACCACAAGATCAGATCCCAAATGCTTCAGATAACTGGTTTCTTAAAGACCCATTTAAAAGAAACTGGTTCACAATGATTAAAGCCACAAATGAATAAACACAAGAAAAGAACAATCCTTAAAATAGATGAAGTGCTTTTGAAAAAGAAACTAGGATGTCTTCATCTTGGTGATTTTTTCTCTTTATCATTATCAGTGGAACCAAATATTCAACATGAGACTGCACCTACGCATTGTATATTAACCAGAAGCAGTAAAATTTCCCCATGAGTCATTCATTATCACTCGTTTAGCAAACATTTATCAACACCTGCAATGTGCCACCAACTGTGTGATGCCTGAAATGGGGGTGTGTTGGGGGGGGGTTGTTCAGCAGGTGAAGCAGACAGACCTTCCAGTGGGGCAGAGATAATTGCAGGCAAAACAGACTTGCAGTTAAATTCTAGCATAACGTATGTACCCAGGATGAAGGAAAGAAAAGAAAGATGCAGGCTGAGAAGGGCCTAAGAAAACCTTAAGGAAGTGAGGCTTCAGCAGAGACTCAAAGAGTGATTAGAATTTATCCTGATGGAGGAAGGAGAGAATGCTGTCCAGAAAGGGAAGAGAAATATTGGAAGGCCTGGATTCAAGGCAGGCTGGTGCAGTTCAGAACCTGCAAGAAGACCACTATGGCAGAGTACAGAAAGCCAGTGGGAGGTCCGGTTTGTATGTGTAGGACCACCATGGGAGGCTGAATAGCTCTAGGGGCCAGATTCTGAAAATCCTTGTCTGTTAGGCCAACCAGAGCAGATCTGAGTTTATCCTTCAGGCAATGGGGAAATTTTGGAGAGAAGAGACCAGAAAATTTAGGCTTTGGAAAGACTATTCTGGGGATGGAGTGCCAGATAGTTTAGTACAAGGTAGACTTGTCACTCCTCAAGGTTGTTGTAACCAAAACAAAAGGAAGTTCTTATCCTGTAAGTTTTGGGGGAAAACACTTGAAACTAGTTTTGATGAGTGTCAGTAAGGGAACAAAACATTTAGTAGGAAGCCAGTTTGGAAATGCACCCTACTGTGCATTCCTAAGTGGAAAGACAAGCATAAGAATATATATAGAACATGCTTCCATTTTTAAAAAATGGAAACAAAACCTAAAATCACCCCTACATATGTGTGTGTGCACAGTAAATATATATTAATATGGAAAAAAGCCCCAAAGAGCTTCCAGCCTCCTCTTCTTGTTCTTCAGATTCCTGTTGTAGATAATTGTCCAGAAACAATAATAATGATGCTTCCTGTTTTCAAATTCATTGCTGATGGTCCAAAGGGATGGAACAGGAGGGAAATAAAAAATTACTCTAAGGTCAAAATCATGACTCCCTCACTGGAAAGTGAGCTCCCTGGAAATGAGCCACATGTTTTATTCATCTTTGAATTTCTCCAGTGCCTGGCACATAAATGCCCAATAAAAGTTTATTGGATGTGAGAATAAGAATATGGGAATTGGAGAATACCCTAATGGTTGTGTGGAAACTGGAAAGATTAAATTTTGGAGAATTCAATCTAACAAGTATTTATTTGAGCCTTTGTCGTGTGCCACCCTGAGCTGGCATGTAGGGTGAGGGGAGGTGGTTGTGTTGAGCAGCTTAAAGACCTAATCTTAGCAACAAGCAAAGGAGGGTTAGAAAGATATGGTCTAAGGGTACCAGCTTTGGAGTCAGGCAGACCAGGGTTTAAATCAGGATTCTTCCATTTACTAGTGGTTTGACCAAAAGCAAATAGCTTAACCTCGATGGGCCTCCACTTCCTCATCTGCAAAATAAAGATTATAATGATAGTACCTACTTCAGAACTGTGGAGAGAAATAAGTGAGATATTCACATCAAGCACTTAGCATAGTACTTGAGTCAGAGGAATCTCTGGATTTACATGAGATATTATTGTAGACAAATGTAGGGATCAAACTAGGGTATCTGGTTGGTGCTACTTTTAACCAGCTACTCTAGAATGTCTCTTTGGTAATTTTGGTAGTCAGAATGATGTCCCCAAAGATATCCATACCCTAATCCCTGGAACCTGTGAATATGGTACCTCACAGAGCAAAAGGGACTTTGCAGATGGGATTAAGTTAAGGATCTTGAGACGGGAGATTATCCTAGATTATCCTAGTGGTCTCTGTGTCATCACAAGAGTCTTTATAAGGGAAAGAGGGAGGCAGGGGAATAGTGAAAGTGTGACAGTGGAAGCAGAGGTTGGAGTAATGTGTTGCTGGCTGGGGGTCATGAGCCAGGAATCGTGAACAGTCTTTTGAGGAGGGGAAAGGCAAAGCAGTGGGTTCTCCTCTGGATCCAACACCTTGACTTTAGCCCAACGAGATGATTTTGGACTCCTGACCTCCAGAATTGTAAGATCATAAATTTGTTGTTGCTTTGAGTCACAGTGTTTATGCTAATTTATTATAGCAGCTATAGGAGACTCAGACAGTAATGATGGACAAAGAGATGGGCTGCCCAGACCCTATTCAAGCAAAGACTTGCTGTCCCATTGCTGGGAGTACAGTCAAGAGATGGGCTCTGCTCCCAGCTCCTTGGGCTTCAAGCCACAGCTGTGGAGAGTTGTTCATCCAAGGTCACGTCCTTTCTGGGACAGTTCATACTGAGTGACTAAGGGAAGCAAGAGTGGGATGGGGCTACAGGAACTTGTTACTTTGGTCCAACTCCCACCAACCCCGACAGGCAATCATCACTGTAGAGTGTCCCGTGGTTTTGGCGGGGGCGTTATCGGGTGCATGTCACAGTTGGGCCTTTCTCTCTGCCCAGCTCTGCTTTGTTTAGAAAAAAACCAGTTCTCCCTCCAGTGTGTCTCACTGACTCTCGCAGGACTACCGCACTCACGACACATCTGACACCAGAGATGTGGGGGTTTTCCCCGCGCCAAGCAATTCTGCAACACCAGCTGGGTGTCCTACAATTCAACTCTGTTCTGACACTATCTGCGGATAGCATCAGATCCCACAAGTTCAGAGCTCGGTCCCACAAGACTATCTCCTCAACTCCCACTTCAGATGCCTGCTGCAAGTCTAGCTCATCAGCTGTACTTCTCACTGATTAGCTATAAATCAGAGTTCCCACAATCCCCTTCTCAGGTTCAATTAATTTGCTGGAACATCTCACAAAACTCAGGGAAACAGCTACTTATATTTACCAGCTTGTGAGAGGACACGATAAAGGATACAGAAGACAAGTCAGCTGAAGAGGTACATAAGGTGGGGTCTGGAAGTGTCCTGAGTTCCTGAGTGTAGGACCTTCTGTCCTCAGGAAGTTGGGGTATGCCACTCTCCCAGTGTGTCGATGTGTTCTCCAGCCTGGAAGCTCTCCAGACCTCAGAGTATTGGGATTTTATGGAAGCTTCCTCATGCATGACCAATTATTAACTCCCATTTCCAGCCCCTCTGCCCTCTCTAGAGAATAGGGGGTGGGGCTGAAAATTCCAAGCTTCTAATCCTGGCTTGGTCTTTCCAGTGACCAGCACCAATCCAGGAGCCCATCCAGGAGGCCAGAGTCACCTCATTAGATCAAAAAATGCTCCAAGAGCTCATCATTTAGGAAATAACAAGGGTTTCAGGAGCCCCATGTCAGGAACTGAGCGAGAGACTTGCATGTATATGTTCTATTATCTCACAAGCTTCCTTCTGCTGCTGCTTCTTTTTAAGATTTTATTTATTTATTTGACAGAGATCACAAGCAGACAGAGAGGCAGGCAGAGAGAGAGAGGAAGGGAAGCAGGCTCCCTGCTGAGCAGAGAGCCCAACGCAGGGCTCCATCCCAGGACCCTGGCACCATGACCCGAGCTGAAGGCAGATGCCTAACCCACTGAGCCACCCAGGCGCCCCTTCCTCCTGCTTCTTTTCACAGATGTTGAATGCTAACTCTTGTTCTTCAAACTCTGTTTCCGTATTCTTCCAGAAAAATCCACCTGTAGCAGAAACCCATCTGAGAGTGAAGGACAGTGCCTTTGAGATTACAGACCACTATTTAACTGTCTGGATTTTGTTTTGTTTTGTTTTTTTAACTCTTAAATTTCTTTAAAAATAGAGACTACTAGGGGCACCTAGGTGACTCGGTTGTTTAAGCATTCAGACTCTCAGTTTTGGCTCAGGTTGTGGCCTCACGGGTTGTGGGATTGGGCCCTGTGTCAGGCTCTGTGCTCAGCAGGGAGTCTGCTTGAAGATTCTCTCCCTCTGCTTCTTACCCACCCCCTTGTACCTCTCTTTCTCTCTCAAATAAATAAATAAATCTTAAAAATAAAAATATAAGTAAACAAATAAAAATACAGAATACTGGTATTTTATCCATAATCCTTTCACAAATGCATTTCACTACGCTTCTATCCCTTTCTTAAAAATAAACTAAAATAGAAATAAAAGCAAAAATCTGATTTAGAGCAGGGACCACATATCCTGCATATTTTTTAAAGCTTTGTTTATAATGTTTTTTGTTCATAATGTTTTTTAAACCTTTGTCTATAAACAGGAAAACCAAGTCTAATTGTGTTTGTAATTTTATGTGCATAGGAAGCAATTTCCCTTGTTTAGGTGTTAGCCAAGTTAAGCTGAGGAGTATAGCCCTCACAGGAGAGTATAAAGGTGGTCTTCTCTCCTCAGACAAAGAGAAAAGAGAGTACAAAATTCATCCTTTGGAGACCTCACCTCTGTTCATATGCATGAATATTTTATAGTATAGTATTTTATAAATAAGCCATTGTGGAATTTCCAATTAAAACCAGCATATTGGGAGGCACCTTTATTTCCTTTTCCTCCCCAAATCTGGCTAAAACACAATAAAGGGATGAGAATGTACTAACTCACCAGGATAAATAAAATGAGGGGAGACAATAGTGGATAAGAGATTTCAACAAATATTGGGAGACAAAAGGTTGTTGGAGGGATTTCCAGTTAAATACGAAAGGCTAAATACTTTGCCTTTTCCAAAAACTTTACTAAGACAATATTAAACCTGGCTGGCTCTGTCCATAGAGTATGTAGCTCTTGATCTTGGAGTCATGCCCCCCACTGAACATAGAGTCTGACAAAAAAATGTTGGGCCTCTCAGTTGGCTCCATCAGTAGAGCACACAACTCTTGATTTTGAGTTCAATCCCCATGTTGGGTATAGAGATTACTTTAAAAAAATCTTTTAAAAAATTAAGGAATAAAAAAATATGTGTTAGTTATAGATGTGCCATACCTGAGGGGAGAGCAGTCACCAGCTTTCCAATCTAGAATTCTATATCTAACCAAACTATCACTGGGGATTAACATCAGAAAAAAAAATTTTCAAATAATACACTATATGTTAATAAAAATAGCTTAAAAAAATAAACAGAAAGGTCTTCTGTTTCAAAAAAAATATTTTCAGGCATTCAGGGACTTAAAAAAACTACCTTCCATTTGCCCTCTTTCAATAAGCTTTTGGAAATGTACTCTAACAAAATGAGAGTAAAATAAGAAAGAGTGAGACAAGACTTGAAGGAAGAGGAGATTCACAATGGGCAATAGGCAAAGGAAATTCAGAGGACAATGGCAAAAAGATGATTCAAAATGACAGCTGTGCAGTAGGCCCTAGAGAACAACTTGTCTTGATTGGAGCAAGAAAACAGACTCTGAGAGGAGATCCCCAGGAAAAACATGAAACTGATTCTTAGAATGTAGGAAATATTGTTGACAGGCCTATAGCAGAGATGTTGGAGCCCTTGAAAAATTATATATATATATATATGTATAAAACAATACTTGGAGAAATTAAAAACCAAGTCAATTATAAACTCTAGGAAAAAAACAAAGGGTTTTATAAGAAAGGAAACATAGTCACAGTTCATCTACTTGGTTTGGTAGAAAACAAAATTTATCTGGTCATAATATAAACATTTCTACTCCCAAATGGCTGTATAATGATGTTGGAGAGATCCGAGGAGGGTAAGTAAGGAGTGGTGTTAATGTACAAGAAATGAATCAATAGGCGTTCTAAAACTGATACATCAAGAAATTGTAGTATTAGTTTTCTATCTAGAAGGACAGTAATAAGTACCAGGGGAAAAACTATATGGTTTGAGGGTGGTTGCCTCTGGGGAAGAGGACATGAAAGCTGAGATAGAGGAGGGTAAGATACAGGGGTCCTTTAAACCATGTGCTTTTCAACTCTATTCTTTAGAATAAATCATTAAATAATTTGAAGATGGTAGTATATACTGTATTTGATTATAATAATGAGTAAATGATATATTGAAATTTAAAACAATTAAAAAATTAAAATTTGCTTTTTTGCACTTTTAGGAATAGAATCATCTCATGAAACTGAAGACTTGACAAAGTGTTCTCAGCCTAGTGGTAAAGCACACAGACTTTGGAGTCTCAAACCGCTTTTTAGCTTCAACACTGCTATGTGTTATGTGATCTTGGATAAATTATTTAACTTCTTGAACCTTGATTTTTCTTGACAATACAGAGGGGATATCAATAATACCTATGTCATAAGAATGATTTCATAATTAAATTTAATTAAATTAAATGAGATAAAAATAACAAAAATAACAACTAAGGAACCTATGTACTTTGTATATATTATCTTTTTTTTTTCTTTAAAGATGTTATTTATTTATTTGACAGAGAGAGAGAGATCACAAGTAGGCAGAGAGGCAGGCAGAGAAAGAGAGGGAAAGCAGGCTCCCTGCCAAGTCAAGAGCCTGACTTGGGGCTGAATCCCAGGACGCTGAGATCATGACCTGAGCCGAAGGCAGAGGCTTTAACCCACTGAGCCACCCAGATGCCCCTGTACATATTATCTTATTATCTTATTGAATCTTATTGAATATCTACATATTACTTATTGAATCTTCATAACCTGTCTATTTTATGAAGAGATTTGTATCATAATACCTAATTATTTAATTACTAATTACTCAATAAACATTAGCAGTTTTCTGTTAGTATTTTGATGGGAATGAAGACTAATAAGAGAAACAATGAAAAAACTCGGGAACATTCTGGTTATTCTGAGACTAGATTGGTGATATCCCCTGTCCCCCTATTACACATAGTCTTGAACCTGAAATAAACAGAAAAAAGTCGCCATGGCATCAAAGTTCTATTCAAAAGTGACAATTGTTGGCTTAGGTCTACATTCTTTTTTTTTTTTTTAATTGTAAGGATGCCTGGCTGACTTAGTCAATCCCAGGAACCTGGCATCATAGCCTGAGCCAAAGGCAGACGCTTAACCAACTGAGCCACCCAGGTCCCCCTGTTGCATAGATTTTTCGAAATAGAATTGCTAGGTCAAAGAGTAAATGCCCTGCAAAAGAGTTGTACCCACTTATACTACCACTCATTAGAGTATGAAAGTGCTTATCTGCTATTCTCTCTTTGTTCTTAGATAATACTGCTCTCTTTAATATTTGTGATGCCGATGGACCAGAAATACCTCAATGTGTGAATTTGTATTTTTCTTTTAATTTATTTATTTGAGAGAGGGAGAGAGAGAGCGAGTGAGCCTGAGTGGCGGTGGCGGGGTTGGCAAAGGGAGAGGGAGAAGCAGACTTGATCCTAGGACCTGAGATCCTGACCTGAGCTGCGTGCAGCTGCTGAACTGACCAAGCCTCCCGGGCATCTCGGTATTTTTCTGATGACTGTTAGAGTATCTTTTTGCACTTTGATTGGCTACCCGTGTAATTTTGCTGTGTTTTAATCCGTTCTCTACTGGGGGACATTTAGCTTGGTTATCAGCCCACTGCACATGTGGAATGCCCGAACAAAGAGGTGACTATGGGAAGGTGTTAGAAATGCATCCAGTGACAATAAAACGACTGCAGAGACGTTCAAAATGATAGCCTTGAGTCATCAAGTTTCACTGTATTTAGGAAATAGAAGAGCGTTCTTCAAAGAGTTCTATCAAAAATGGTTAAAAATATGAAGTCTTGGTAATTTCTGAAAGCTACCATTTATTGAACAGCAACCATGCGTCATCCTCTGCGTTAAGGCTTTTCAAACACCATTTGATTTCATCTTGGTGTGAGCAAGTATCATGTCATTTTATGTTGTAGAAAGGACAGTTTCTGGAGACTAGCCCAAGGTCACAAACCACAGGCAGTGGGTCGGTGGATCCGAATCCAAATCTGTGACACCCTCACCCTTTGAGAGGGCCTTCTGAGGGAGGTCCTGGAGACTCACGGACTGCGCATACCATGCTTACTGGTGTCTCAAGTAGCCTGGGTCATTGTGTTTGTTTTTGTTCTTACTCTTTTTTTTTTAAGATTTTATTTATTTGTTTGACAGACAGAGATCACAAGTAGGCAGAGAGGCAGGCAGAGAGAGAGGTGGGGGAGCAGGCTCCCCACTAAGCAGAGAGCCCGATGCGGGGCTCGATCCCAGGACCCTGAGATCATGACCTGAGTCGAAGGCAGAGGCTTTAACCCACTGAGCCACCCAGTGGCTCCCTGTTCTTACTCTTGCAAATCCAGAGTCAGTAGACTTCAGGAGAAGGCTTTATTGGAGTTCTGTACCAAGTGCGCCATGACTCACGAGGAAATGACTTTAGGTGGTGCTTAGACACAACGTTCAATGGCACTGAATCACCCGGTGAGGAAGTTACTCTCCTTTGAGTCCCTCTCAATCATGTCATCAAGGAGAAAGTCTGTAAGCGGAGCTTCTAGTTCTGGAACACCTCTCTGGTGCTTGCTGATTTCTTCCTATTTAACAAATACTGCAGCAGATTTCAGAGCTCCAGCCAGTAACAGTGTCTAGGTAGAATTTAATAACATTATTTTAAAAAATGATATTTACTCTTGCGGTTATCATCTAGTTATGGCAAGATGTCTGTTTCTCATTTGCAGTAATGAAATAAATTTCCCCTTTAAAATGAATTTGCTTTCGTAAAAATAGTGAGTCACGTAAGAGAAAATTGTAGGCATACGCTGTTACCAGTTGTCAAATAACTGGGCAAAATTGTGAAAAAACGTAACGTTTGAATGGCGTTTCAGAGACACTGCTTTCCTAGATTCATGAGAGCAGGCTCTAGGCTCCACGGGTATCTCTGTTTGTTGATTCTAATAATACTTTCCTGACTTGAGGGTACATTATATCACATGAGATGTTTGTTAAGAATTCAGATAGCCAGGCCTTGAACCCCAAAGAGCCTCTGTAGGTCTGAGACAGGACCTGGGCTTTGTAATTTTGATTAAGCAATCCAAGTGGTTCTGATGCGAACTAGTCAGCACATGGCACTTGCAGAAATTCTGAATTGGATCTTTCCGTTTTAACCCAATATCAGAAAAAAAAAAAAAGTTTATTTGTTTGTTTTGGGGGGGCAGAGGGAGAAAGAGAGTCTTGAAGCAGACTCCCCACTGAGCACAGAACCCCATGAAGGGCGCAATCTCAGGACCCTGAGGTCATGACGTGGGTGGAAACCAAGACACCCCATTTAACACACTGAGCCACCCAGGAGCCCAAACTATAGATTTTTTGGAAACAGATGAGGAAGAATGCCACATGCCTCTAAGTCTGGCAGGACACTGTGTGCTTCTGCCTTTGTGGGACTCCAGTGGGTTTGGTTTCCCGGGCAGAAGCAGTCACATCTAATTTTCAGGCGGTGGTCTAGGCACTTCACACGCATTGAGTCATTTCATCCTCAGCACAATCCGAGGAGGCAGATACTGTTACCTTCATTTTAAGGGTGGGGAAACCCGGACACAGAGAGGTGAAATCAGTTGCCTAAGGTCACAGGGCTGGGAGGTGGCAAAGTTGGGATTTAAACCTGACCATCAGCTCGTGCTCAGAGCTCACATTCTTCCCTGCAGGGGAAGTTCCCTCCCCTGGACCCACCTCTATGTGTGATGATGAAGGTCCTGCACCCCCTCCAATTCTGCAGATTCCTGTTGTCCTATCAGTAGATCAGACTCTTTGCTTATAATCAGAAATTAATTGATCATTGAGTTAAATGAATACAAGAATACGGACGAGGTTAGGGTCCCTGGTCCGAGGTCTGTAACCTTTCTGCTCAGTCGAAACCGTGGACTAGGCCTGTCTTTCAAAACAAAAAGCCAACATTTGTACTTCCTATGACAAAAATAAAACACGTTCTCAATTTACCAGGTAGACTAAACTGGTACTGATTTATCTGATTCTGTGCACAAAAGCCCAAGACAGGGGAAAACTTATGATCTGCCCCACTCAGCATTTCTCATTTTTTCCCCATTTCTTCAAAGAAAAGGAAAGTCGAGAAATCACAGAGGAGACTTCTAAAGGGCCATCAGCTCCCGTGTTCAGACTCAAATACAAAAAGAGGCTCAATGAACTCAGGGTCTGTGCCTTCCAGAAGGCAATCGAATTGTGGAGGATTTGAGGCTCGTCCAGGACAATGCGAGCAATTTTGGTCATTTCTTTCTTCTTTTTCTTTTCCTCCCCCCCAACCCCCCCAACCCGAAGTCACAGATGGGTGCTAGAACACGGGCCAACCCTGGGCCACGAGATGCAGCCGACCAGCTGTGGTACAGTGTGCGTAGCAGGTGCACGAGGCGTGGCCCGCGGCCTGAGCTGGCCGGGCGGGCGTGGGTTTCTTCTCTGGCTGGGAGAACCGCGGAATGCGGGAATGGCATGGGCCAGGGAAGGTAGCACACCTTCAGGATGTCCAGACTAGGGAACAGGTTTTGTTTGTCCTGCCAGCAGCTGCTTTTCGTCCCGTTGGGAGAGCCTGGTGGACCGCTCACAAGCAGGGGCCCATGGAAAATGCACGGCCAGGATGTCAGTGACAGCCTCACAGTGGCACTCTGGAAAGGGGTGATCACTTTGAACAATGCACACAGGTTCATGTGACAAGCCATTAAGACTCCAGCCCAGGTAAACAGCATGTGTTCTTTTTTAAAATTTAAAAAAAAATATTTTTTTAAATTTTTTTTAATTTATTTATTTGACAGAGAGAGAGAGAGAGATCACAAGTAGGCAGAGAGGCAGGCAGAGAGAGGGGGGAAGCAGGCCCCCAGCTGAGCAGAGAGCCTATTGTGGGGCTTGATCCCAAGACCCTGAGATCATGACCTGAGCTGTAGGCAAAGGCTTAACCCACTGAGCCACCCAGGAGCTCCTAAATTTGTTTTTTAAGATTTTATTTATTTATTTGACAGAGAGAGAGAGAGAGATCACAAGTAGGCAGAGAGCCAGGCAGAGAGAGAGGGGGAAGCAGGCTCTCTGCCAAGCAGAGAGCCGGAAGCGGGGCTCAATCCCAGGACAATGAGATCATGACCTGAGCCAAAGGCAGAGGCTTAACCCACTGAGCCACCCAGGTGCCCCAGCATGTGTCCTTTATCAGACTGTTTCCTTAGTCTATGGCACACTATGTATAGGCAGGAGCCCTTCACGTCAGTGACACAAAGGCAGGGTTCACTTTCAGGTTTTTATGAGGTGCTTTCGATGCTGTTGTTGATAAGGAGGCCAAGGAGTCCCCTACCAAAACGTAGATTATTTAATTCCTCTGCTTTTTTGTCTCCGTCAAGATAACTTCGGAGCAGCTGAAGGTAGCATATGTTTGCCGGGGTAGCTATCCACAACAACAAAAGACACTTACTTTAAAGTAAAAGCTGTAAAGATTCTCAACGTGTGTGTGTCGTTTGCTCTGTGATGTCTGAGGCCAGAAAAGGGGCCCTTCTTGAAAAGGAAGATGTAAAGCCGTAGGTGTCAACTTGGGCTCAACATCAGAATTACCCTGGGGAGCTTTTAAAAATCCCAATGCCGCCCCAGACCAAATAAATCAGAATCTCTGGGGGCGGGGGTAGGATCTAGGCACCAACATTTAAGAAAAAAAAAGTTTCCCAGGTGATTCCTACTCATAGACATTGCATGAAGGGGAAATTTCCTTACCCTTTGGAAAGTCGTGTAAGACTTTTGGGAAACGGAATTCACTGACCTCTCATTTCTGGAGGAATGAAAATGGAAATCACCACATCAATTGCCTGATTTCCATATTTTAGCATCTGCCTTTCTTCTCATTGTTCTGTGCAAGTACTGGAAGTCCTGCCCTCTAGTGCCTTGGGACCAGCAGGTAGAGCAGATGAGGACCTCAGGAGAAAGCTTGAGGAGCAGAGACTGGAGTGGGGTGGAGACTCTGGGCCCCAAAGTTGAATAGCCTTTCCTATGTTGTGCACCCATTACCTCTATCTAGTTCTAGAACTTTCTCATTACCCCAAACAGAAAACCAATACCTCTGAATCCCCTCCCCCACCCCCCCTTGCAACCCACCTGCTTTCTCTCTGTGGATTTGCCTATTCTGAATATTTCTTATCAATGTAATCCTACAGGCTGAGGCCTTTTGTGTCTAGCTTCTTTCCTTTGCATAATGTTTTCAAGTTCATTGCCCATTGTAGCATGCCTCAGTGCTTCCTTCCTATTTACGGCTGAATACAATTCTGTTGTATGGATATGCCACACACTGTTTGTCCAGCTCTTTAGGTGACAGGTAGTTGGGTGGTTTCCACCTTTCAGCTATTGTGACTACTGCTGCTGTGAACTTTTGTGGACATGTTTTGTTTCAACAGAGGGATCATCTTTACATAACAGCTGCCCCCACAGCACTAACCCCAACTCTGAGCCCACTCATACGTGTCCACGAGGCAGGGACTTAAGAATAGGGGGACCAAACCGTCCCACTTTGCCTTGGATTGTCCCAGTTTTAACACATCTAGTAAACCAGTAGAGGGAGGTCTGGCAGTGGTCTCATCCACCAGCAAAAGCCTTCTCAAGGCAAGGCCAATAGTTTTAGTATTTTTGACCGACTTCAAAAATCATTGGGACAAGTCTGTTTCTTGCAATTGTGTCTAATGGCAGTGACTTCAGGAAGCTGGGCTTTGGCACAAGCTTCCTTGATGTCGCCTGGAGGATTCCTATTCCTTATTCAGTCGCAGCTTCAGACTCATGCCCACGACAGAGATTCCCAGAGTCTCTTCCCTTGCAAAGGGGTAATGGATTCCTCTCCTTTATTCCAGAAGCATCGTATAATTACAGGATGCATTTGCATGGGTCTCCCCCATTAGACCATGACCCCCTCAAGGATAGTGGAATGTGGTCAAGGCTTTGGTCTGCCCAACATCCATTCCCTCTTCTGACAATAGCATTCTTCTTTTCCTTTAGGGGCGCCAGCCGTCCCCTAAGCTCAGACAACACACTTTGGGTGGAGTGGATACCAGTCCTCGGCAACCCAGACGTGGCCGGTCAGCACATTCCATCTCCTTGGTTGACACAACTGGCTCAGGAAATCGTGGCCTGAACCAGGTTAGTGCGCAATCAGTCCTGCAACTTAAGTTAACTGGAACTAAACCAGAAATAAGGAGGAAGGAACTCTACTTCTGATAGGGTTGCTAAGCTCTCGGTGGCCATCTTAGCCACGACCTGGGGGAGAAACCGCCTTGAAGGGAAGCCTCCCTGGAAGAAAGCAGGACTGAGGGACAGGGACAGAATGGGAACAATGCCAGGCTGCAGCGAGTTTCCTCCCTTCAACTTCCTGGTGATGTGAATCACTTTTTTGCTCATTTTGGGTTTTCATCTCTTCCAACTGAAAGAAAACTGAAGAATGCACTGTTCTTTTTTTAATTAATATTTAAATCTTATATTATTGCACCATCCTGGCACGTGATAGGCACTCAAGAAATGCGTGTGTGCGTGCAGACTTTGCTAGGTGTCCCGTCGCTATGTTTTCTCAAGAGATGCTGTCGATGCAAGAAGAGTCAGGAGGGGAGGGTGTGGAAAAGTTGGAAGCCTCCCACGTTGCTGGGGGAATGTTAAATGGTGCAAACAGCTATAGAAAATAGTTTGGCGGTTTCTCAAAAAGTTAAACTGAATTATCGTATGACCATCATCCCTGCTCCTGGATATACAGGCATATATCGTTTCATTATCCTTCCCTTTATTGAGCTTTGCAGATATTGTGCTTTTTTCTAAATCGAAGGTTTGTGGCAACGCTGCATTGAGCAAGTCTGTGTGTGCCATTTTTCCAACAACATTTGCTCACTTTGTGTCACCGAGTCACATTTGGATAGTTCTTGTAATATTTCAAGCTTCTTCTTTTTCTTTCTTTTTTTTTTTTTAAAGATTCTATTTATTTATTTGACAGAGAGAGATCACAAGTAGGCAGAGAGGCAGGCAGAGAGAGAGGGGGAAGCAGGCTCCCCGCTGAGCAGAGAGCCCGATGTGGGGCCCGATCCCAGGACCCTGGGATCATGACCTGAGCCAAAGGCAGAGGCTTAACCCACTGAGCCACCCAGGAGCCCCAGAGGCAGAGAATCTTTAAGCAGGCTCCCTACTGAACACAGATCCAGATGTGGACTCAATCACATGACCCAGGAAATCGTGACCTGAGCTGAAACCGAGGCAGAGGCTTAACGGGGCTACTCAGGCATCCCAGAAATAAAGTATTTTTTAATGAAGGTATATACATTGCTTTTTAAAGACATAATGCTATGACACTTAATATCTGCAGTCCCCTGTAAACATAACTTTTATATGCACGGGGAAACCAAAAAATTCACGTGACCGGCTTTATTGCAACATTTGTAATATTTACTGTAGTGGTCTGGAACCAAATCCATCTCCAAGGGATGCTTGTATGCCCAAAAGAATGCATGACACTGTTGGAACAACTTGTGCACAAAGTCCGTAACAGCACTATTCACAATAGCCAGATGATGGAAAAACTTAAATATGCACCAGCAGATGGCCAGGTGTCAATATGGTCTTCCATACAGTGGAATATTACTCAGCTGTAAAAAAGGAACAGAGCACCGATCCATGCTGCAACATGGATGAAGGTCAAACACATTCACTAAGTGAAAGAAGCAAGACACAGAAGGGCTGATATTGTAAGATTCCACTTCTACGGAAAATCCGGAAGAGGTAAACGTCCACAGAGAGAGAAAGAAGATTAGTGGTCCCGAGAGGCCCGAAGAAGGCAGAAATGTGGAATGACTGCTAAATGTGGATGGGACTTTCCTCTGGGTGACAAAAACATTCTGGAAGTATAGAGTGGTGATGGTTGCACAATCCTGAGTGTAATAAATGTCACCAGTGGCAAATTTTATGTTATGTACATTCAGCTGCAATAGAAACCAAACAAAAGAATCTGGAACTTCATCGGGGCTGCCACAGATGGATGCGTGTGCGTTGTTTCCTTTGTCAGGGGCCCAGACTGGGGGCAGTGGCCATGGCCTCAATCTGTCCCACAAGCCGTGACCCCCAGTACCCAAGCAGAGCAGATGATTTCTTTTTTTTTTTTTTTTTTTAAAAGATTTTATTTATTTATTTGACAGACAGAGATCACAAGTAGGCAGAGAGGCAGGCAGAGAGAGAGAGGAGGAAGCAGCAGGCTCCCTGCCGAGCAGAGAGCCTGACACGGGGCTAGATCCCAGGACCCTGGGATCATGACCTGAGCCGAAGGCAGAGGCTTTAACCCACTGAGCCACCCAGGCGCCCCAGAGCAGATGATTTCTTTGGAGTGCAAGATGGTGTAAGAAGTAAGCAAGTTTGGGGGGCACCTGGGTGGCTCAGTGGGTTAAAGCCTCTGCCTTCAGCTCAGGTCATGATCCCAGGGTCTTGGGATCGAGCCCCACATCGGGGTCTCTGCTCCATGGGGAGCCTGCTTCCCCCTCTCTCTCTGTCTGCCTCTCTGCCTACTTGTGATCTCTGTCTGTGAAAGAAATAAATAAATAATCTTAAAAAAAAAAAAAAGGAAGCAAGTTTGGTCAATGGCCTCACTTTACTGCAACTTTCAGCGAAATCCTTCAATGTACACTAAGGAGTTGGCCGGTGTCACAGTATACATCGTCTTCCATCCTGAGGGTGCTGTCTCTGAAAAATTCACTGCATTGTTGAGTGCTTAATTTGTAAAGCTAGCATAAATCACCGGACTAAATTGTTCATTACCGAGAGCTCAAGTTATCTTGCCATCAAGTGAGGGATCCTGTTGCTTTGCCTGCACTGGAAAATTAAGAAACAAAGAGGCAAAAGGCCAAAAGGAGGAGAACTCTAGAAAAAGTCCATTTTCTGATGTTGGAAAGACTTCACAAGGTTAAAGATAGGAGCATTCTGCCGGCACTCCTCAAAGGTTTTTTTTTTTTTTTTAAAGCCATTTATGTTTTGGGGATCACTGAGTTAGAACAGAACAATAATAGTCCTCTCACAGCTATGGAAGATTCGGTTGTATCCTGGGGGCTGGCGTCCTGAGATTGATCCCCCAGCAAAGAATCAGGAGGAAAAAGGAAAAAAGAAAAAAGAAAAGCAAAAAAAGAAAGAAATGCCCTGGGAAGGCGGTGTGTCGAGCCCTTCAAGGAGAAGTCATGTCAGTTTTGTTATGTTCAGGGGCGTCGGCCACCCCCCCTACTTCCTAACGCGCTACTTTCCAATTTGGGTCCCTATTCACCAGGCAACTTAGAAAATATTGGGGACAGCTTATCGCTAATATAACGAGATGTGGAATGAGACTTTTCCTGTTGACCCAGAACTTCAGCTAAAGCTTCAAAGCTGAGGGCAATGCGTAACAATACTTCCTCCTGTCAAGAGGTGACCAGACCGGTCCCTTGACCGTCAGTAACCATCAGCTTCCAGCCTATATAAAACAAGGTCAGATTTTATCCAGAGAATGTTTCTCTGACAGGTCTTTGTAGGTGGTTTTCTTCTCCCCTCTGATCTCCAAGCCAGGAGAGGAGAGCTCAAAGCAGAATCACTCATGAGACTGGGAACACCAAGGGGGGGGGGCGGTGACCGGCACCTCATTGCCACCTGAAGGTTGCCTGGGGCTGTCCATGACAATAGGGCAAGAAGCAAGGGCAGAGGGCAAAGGTGCACCCTATATCCCAGGGGCCCGAATATGTGTGTAGGTCTGAGTCATCCTGACTCACCCAAGAGGACTCAGCCAGGACCTCAGAAAAAGAATGTGGGGGTGCTTCCCAGGGTCTGAATGGAAACGAGGTGTGCAAGAGGTCACCCAGCAATGCACTGAGCGCTCACAAGGTCCCGACAGGGTTCTCCAAAGATCTCCCAGTGCAACCAGCCCTTGTCAGGCCAAGGCAAGCAGTGGGGGGCATCTGACACCCAAGAGAACTATACCCATTCTCAGCAAAGGGTCCCTTTTCCTCTTGCTCTCCTGCTCCTATGCTCCGGCAAGGTGAGTTGGGAAGGGACAGGAGAGGACACACCTGCGCTCATCTCCACTGCAGATTCCTGAGCCACCTGTGGATCAGAGCTGAGGGGGTGGGCAAGAGGTATTAAACCGCATATGAGAGTACAGTTTTGATCGGACTGGACTGCACTTTTAATATGGCCTGTTCTTACAGCTGAAACTCAGAGCTATGGGGTCTGATGTGATATTTCCAAGCTCAGATCCTTTCATAGCCCAGTAAGAAGAATTTATTTCCACTATTGTTAAAGGCACTGTGAGGGGGGTGCCTGGGTGGCTCAGAGGATTAAACCTCTGCCTTCGGCTCAGGTCATGATCCCAGGGTCCTGAGATCGAGCCCCGCATCGGGCTCTCTGCTCGACGGGGAGCCCGCTCCCCGCACCCCACCCCACCCCACCTGCCTCTCTGCCTACTTAAGATCTCTGTCTGTCAAATAAATAAATAAAATCTTAAAAAAAAAGGGGGGGGGGATAAAGGCGCTGTGAGACATGCAGCATCCAAAGTGCCGAGCACTTTCCAGAATGAAGTCCCAGCAACCATAGCACAACGTGCAGCCGTCCGCTCCTGTTCTCCGACCTTGATATCCGCAAGATTTCTGTTGCTCTGGGGTGCAAACCACTGTACGCTATCCCAGGGGCAACCAATGCACATGCCAACAGGGGCCAGGCAGGAGATACAATGAATGAAGGGGGTTAGGTGGGGGGGGGGTTAGGTGGGGTCCATGGTGAACTGGAGAGTCTGTGTCCCAGGGAGAGAGACAGCTATCTCTCAGATCTACCAGTTGTTGCCCAATGAGGCCACATCTTTCTGTTTTCCCAGATCCATTTTTGAAAGTGTCTCCTGATGTCAACATTATTGGTAAGAATATAGGGTTCTTTGTTGCAAAGGACACAGTGTACTACTCCAGGTGGATCAAGTACAAGTGGTTTAACGGGGGTACTCTGCACTGAATTGGGTCCCCTTCAAATTCACACGCTCGAGCCCTAACCCCCTCAATGGACCTTTACAATGTTTGGGAGGTCATTAGGGTTTTGTGAAGCCAAAGGGTGAGGCCCTAATTCAAAAGAGCGATGGCCTTATAAGAAGAGGAACCATGGGAGCTGTGTGGACTTGCTGTGTGGACACAGCAAGAAGACGCCCTCTGACCTCCAGGAAGAGGGCTCTTATCAGAACCTGAATGTGCCGGCACCACTATCTCCAGCCTCCAGAACTGGGAGACAAATAAATTTCTGTCATGGAAGCCACCCAACCATGGTATTTTGTTATGTTAGCCAAGGCAGCCTAAGACAGGTGGCGGAATCTCCAGGAATCTCCAGGAAGAGAGGGTTAGGCTCGGACTGTCCAGCTGGGAGTGATGCCCACACCGCTCCATCAGACGGCCCCTGTGAATGCCAGGCCATGCCCCTCAGCACAGATCCCATGCTTACACAGGGGCCGAACAGCCCGACACCGACGCACTGGCTGCCACGCTCACTATCAGATAGGCAGGCTCCTCTTTGTCGTTCGCTTTCAAGTATAAAATCTCATGTGATGCATGGAATGGTAGAGTCCAGATCACATGAAACTTGGTTGCAAGGAAGGTTCTCGAAGAGTGCTTTGGTTTCTCTTACGGAGAGGTGGGACTCATAAGGTGGGCATTTTCAAACACAGGGAAGGTCTTCAAGGGGGCTGGATGGATATGAAGTGTAACAATTGTCCACTCTTGCAACTAATTGGAAAGACATGCTGGTGGTGATCAGATGGGGAAAGCGGGGGCAAACGGAATGCCTTTGTGTGCTGCTTACAGCCCTGCCTGTTGATGACTTCTGAACTATGGGCTACCTCCATTTTTAAAACTTCTGCTTCCTCCGAGAACAACTAGGAAAGCCAAGTCAAATCATCATCATCATCATCATCACCTACTTAAAGGCGTGCAGAGAGCTGCCAAAGCAACCAGAACTAGAGGGGCCAAGATTCTGGAACGTTGACGTGGGGGGACAAACTGCAGCCACTTTTTCCCTGGGGCATTTGCAAATTTGGGCCTTGAAATCTAGACTTTTCCCAGGCAAGGATGCTGCTGCTGGGGGCCAGAGAAACCGGCAGAATTCTGGTGGTGTCTTAGGGCTGGAGAGACAAAATTAGGGACTATCCTAGAGAGAAGGGAAAGGTAGAAAAGTGGTTTTCCTCTTAAGATATTTGGCAATTCTGCCACAGTGCAGGCCAAGAGGCTAGAAGCCAAACAGAAAGCCCCTGAAGAAAAGCAGTGTATCCAGCATTCTTCCCATGCTACGGCCACAAAGATTAGAGCACAGGACCAGGGGAAGGACCTCAGTGAAGACCTAAAGTTCTCATTTGGAATCTCTGAAAGGCAAAGCCTTAGCGGTGGGAACCAGAGTTACATAGGAGTCTTATAAAAACTGCAGCCCTGGGGCTCCTGGGTGGCTCAGTGGGTTAAAGCCTCTGCCTTCGGCTCAGGTCATGATCCCAGGGTCCTGGGATTGATCCTTGCATCGAGCCTGCTTCCTCCTCCCTCTCTCTCTGCCTGCTTGTGATCTCTATCTGTCAAATGAATAAATAAGAATCTTTAAAAAAAACAAAAAACAAAAAACAAAAAACTGCAGCCCTGCCTCCACCCAGCTCAGCCCCTGACTGCATTAAAGTGCTCAGTCCCCATGCCATCTGGTTGCAAAGAAACGGTGAGCCCTCTCCAGGACTCCTGGAGATCACCCAGAGACTTGGTATATATTTTTCATATACAGATGTTGTATGGCATGCAACAAAAATTACAAGGTCTGCCAAGAGACAGGAACAAATCCCTGAAAACAAATAGAAAACAGGCTATAGAAACAGAGTGTGCAGGTGATCAAAGCCCTGAAATAAAATCAGGGCTTTAAAATAACCATGATTGGGGCACCTAGGTGGCTCAGTGGGTTAAAGCCTCTGCCTTCGGCTCAGGTCATGATCCTGGGGGCCTGGAACTGAGCTCCACATCAGGCTCTCTGTGAAGCGGGGAGCCTGCTTCCCTTCCTCTCTCTCTGCCTACTTGTGTCTCTGTCTGTCAAATAAATTTAAATAAATAAGTAAATAAATAACCATGATTAATATGTTCAAGAGACGCAAAGCCAAAGAAGGAGAAAAGAGTTGAAAAGTGAATTTTACCAGAGAATTGGAATCCATGAACTTCCTAGTTCAAAAGACTAGGACATAGAGAACTCACTTGAGTTTCTCATCGACAGAGGGCTTTTGAAAATGCTGATTCTGGGGCGCCTGGGTGGCTCCGTGGGTTAAAGCCTCGGCTCAGGTCATGATCTCAGGATCCTGGGATTGAGCCCCACATCGGGCTCTCTGCTCAGCAGGGAGCCTGCTTCATCCTCTCTCTCTGCCTGCCTCTCTGCCTACTTGTGATCTCTGTCTGTCAAATAAATAAGTAAAATCTTAAAAAAAAAAAAAAAGAAAAGAAATAGAAAAAAAAGAAAAGAAAATGCTGATTCAGCTCTATATGAGCTGTAAAACCTCATGGTCCACAGTCTTAAAAAAAAAAAAAAGCTTGCCATCACTGGCTGTCGTTCTCTTTACTTTTCAAGTGGCTTCCTTTTTTTTTTTTTTTTTTTTAAAGATTTTATTTATTTATTTGAAAGACGGAGATCACAAGTAGGCAGAGAGTCAGGCAGAGAGAGAGAGAGAGAGGGAAGCAGGCTTCCTGCGGAGCAGGGAGCCCGATGCGGGGCTCGATCCCAGGACCCTGAGATCATGACCCGAGCCAAAGGCAGCAGCCCAAACCACTGAGCCACCCAGGTGCCCCTCAAGTGGCTTCCTTTAAGGGACACATATTTTACCATGTTTTCTGAGTCACTCTGCTCCATAAACCCAGTTGCCTGGCATGGAGCTCTGTTCACCGGGAGAAAGAGGAGCCTTTTGCTAATTATCCTGAACACATCCTTTGAGCAGTGGGTATTGGGATTGCCAGTAGTTAAGATGATCAGGAAGACGAAGGCTCTCTGGGATGACATTTGAGTCGACACTGAGTGACAAGGAACCAACCAGGAGAGAATTTGAGGGAAATGTGGTCTGGGCAGAGTGGATATAGAGAGCAAAGAACTCTGAGGCAAAAATATGTTTGGTGATTTGGTCAGGGGTGGGCAGACTTTTCTGGAAAGGGCCATAAAACGCATATTTTAGGCTTTACAAGTCATACAGTGCCTGTTGCAACTACGCACTTTTGCTGTGACAACACAGCAGTAAACAGACATAGAAAAATGTCTGTGGACCACTGTGGCAGTGGTCCAATAAAACTTTGTGTATGGACACTGAAATTAAAATTTTTTTATAATTCCCACACATCACAAAATCTTTTGATTTTTTCCCCAACCATTTAAAAATATAAAAACCATTCTTAGCTCTGGAGCCACAGTTTGCTGGCCTAAGGTCCTTTAGGTAGGTGGGGATCAGATAGTGCAGGACACCTAGGGCATAACAGTCAGATTAAGGCAAAGCCCCTTTCCCCCTCCAAATGGAAAAGCCACCCCTCTGGGTAACTGCAGGCCGGGGTACCAATTCCGGGGTTGGGCAGCGTCCTAAGGCTCATGGTTTGTTTTACTTTGCCCCAGTAACAAGAAAGGACAAAGGAACACACACACACACACACACACACACCACACACACACGCACGCACCCTGGGAAGCAGCAGCCTAGAGCTCATGGAAGATTATCAGATTTGTTCTATTTTTCTCCAGTAACAAGAAAGGACAAGAGACAGAGAGACAGACGCACACACGCAGGGCTCACGAAAGATGATCAGGTTTGTTTCGTTTTACACACACACACACACACACACACACACACACATCCCCGAGCCAGAAAGCCAGAGAGGACGTGCCCAGGTTCACGCTGACGTTTCCCCAGCACGCACTAAGGGTTTGAAAGTTGGGTGCAGGGGCGCCTGGGTGGCTCAGTGGTTTGGGCTGCTGCCTTCGGCTGGGGTCATGATCTCAGGGTCCTGGGATCGAGCCCCGCATCGGGCTCCCTGCTCTGCAGGAAGCCTGCTTCCCTCTCTCTCTCTCTCTCTGCCTGCCTCTCTGCCTACTTGTGATCTCTGTCTGTCAAATAAATAAATAAAATCTTAAAAAAAAAAAAAAAAAGAAAGTTGGGTGCACACCTGCTCCCAGCCGGAGCGCACCTGCTGAGCAGCACTCCGGCCTCGTCTCGCGAGAGCGTGCCGTAGTAGTGGCCCCCCCACCCCCCTCCCCCCACCGCCGCCCCCGCGCCGGGGCACACTCCCCGCCGGCTCCCCCGCCGCGCGCGCCTCCCCCGCACTCCCGCCCGCCGGCTCGCACGCACGCCCGGTAGTAATTGCACTCCGCCACACGAGCTCCGCATCCCCGCGAATCCCGCCCCCCCTCCGCTCCCCTTCCCCCCTCCTCCCCTCTCCCCTCCCCTCCCCTCGCCCCGGCCCGCGCCGGCCGCCGGCCCCTCGGCGGGCAGGTGCGCGAGCCTGCGCGCGCTGCGGCCGCCTCCTCCGGCGGGTCCCTGGCGCGCCGGGCCGGGGCGGCTGCGCGCACGGCGCCGCTCCACCAACCCGCTCCCCGCAGGTCCCTCGCTCGCTCTCCATCCCTCGCCGGCGCTCGCTCCCCCCCGCCCTTTGATTGACAGGCAAGATGTCGGTGTGGAGCGAGGCAGGAGCGAATGCAGCAGCCGTCACCCCCGGAGCCCGGCGGCGGCAGCAGCAGCAACAGCAGCAGCAGCAGCAGCAGCAGCAGCAGCAGCAGCAGCAGCAGCAGCAGCGCGAGGAGGAGACAGCAGCCAGCCGCAGTCGCCGCCGCAGCCGCGGGAGCAATGCAGACAGCATCTTGAGGACGCGCTAAAGCACTCCAAACGGTGGACAATGCCCTGTCACTGCAATTGGGAGGGGGGCAAAGCAGATTTTTTTTGACATAAAAGCCAGCCAGCCAAAAATATATACATTTGTCCTTCACGGAGCCGGTGTGTAAAGAGTGAGCGCTGTTTTCCTTCGCCTCCTCCTCTCCTCTCCTCTCCCTCCTCCTCCTCCTCCTCTTTTTCCTCCTCCTCCTCCCCCTCCTCCTCCTCCTCCCTAAGTGTACAGACAGCATCACATCACCTGGTTTGCTTCGGAGAAACAGCATCTCTCCTTTTCAGGGACCAGAGACTCAAAAAGAGGAGACATTCGAATGGAGTCTGCTTGATACCCCAAAATAAAATAATAAATTTTGGCTCTTGTCCCCTCCTCCCACCCCACCCCCTCAACCCTGTGTGAGATGTTGGGTTTCTTCTTCATGAGACATTGTTGAGAAGTCGCAGTGGTAGACTACCTCTACGCCCCCCCCCCCCTTTTTCTCTCTGGGAGGAGGAGGAGGGGAAGGGGGCTTGCCGAGCAAGCGATGGATGAGGAAAACATGACGAAAAGCGAGGAGCAGCAGCCTCTGAGTTTGCAAAAAGCCTTACAGCAGTGCGAGTTGGTCCAAAACATGATAGACCTGAGCATCTCCAACCTGGAAGGGCTTAGGACCAAATGTGCCACCTCCAACGACCTCACACAAAAAGAGATCCGGACCCTGGAGGTAGGTGTTGCCTGTGGAAAAAAAAAAAAAAGCAATCTTTCCTTCCCTCTCCTTGCTCCCCACAACCCCCCTTTCCTTTGATTCTGTTTGTTGGGGGGCGGGAGGGTGTGGGAAGGTATCGAGGTGGGCAGGATTTGGTTTTCTGTGATTTATCTTCTTTGCAAAGCCTGCCCTGGGTGTCCCTTTACTGTACCGCTGTCGTCTACGCTTGGCTGGGTGGTGGTAGTAGTAGTAGTAATTGTGATTCCTTATGTATTATTATTCTTGCGGCTGTTATTATCATTCGCTTCCCCTCCGAGGAGGGAGTTCTCTCTTTTTTCCGCTTGTGGGTTTGTTTATATGCCACGGGGGCTTGAGTGCTGGGTAAGGCATTAAGGCGCTGCAGAGAACCCACGTGACCTTGCGCATTCTGCAGGTGGTCAAAGGTGGTTTTTGCTCGCAGAATGGGGCTGCCTATAAATACAGACCTCTTCAGCGCTCAGCCTCCTTCCCTGGCTCGCTTTTGCCCCTTGGATTTTGTTTTTGTTCTTTTGTTTTTGTTTTTGTTTTAGTTCAGTGGTATCCATGTCAAGGGGTAAAGAGGAAAAAAAAATCCCCATTGAGTTTCCAATCAAACCGTTTGATGCAGGGAGCTGTTGCAGGCCTGAAACGTGTAAAAAGATAAGAGAAAATGTGCCTGCATCGGCACACGCAAGCGGTATGGGAAAATACTCTTGAATCCGTGGTGGGACCGCGGGGAAAGGGGTCGGAGGAGGAGTCATCTCTGGCGAGTTGTAACATTGTCTCCAACAGAACTTGAGGGCGAGTTTGAAGCAGTTTTGGGGGATGGGGTTGGATGCAAAGTTACTCAGAAAGAAGATGGCAGAAATTATTTCTTCCCAAGGCAGCTTGGTCAAAGGAGGAAGGTTTCAGGAGCTTTAGAAAATGTCTGGTGTGCACGTAACCACTGGGCATCCACGTCGTTGGAAACATCTGAAGGGTTCCTCTACTTCTCCCTCAAAACAGCTGTATGCATGGCTTAATTAAATTTGGGAACTCCCATTAGCTGGCCTTTGCTGAGGGTAGTGGCTGTGCAGGCTGGGAGCATAGGAAAGGGGTTCTCCCTCTGGAGAAGTGGGCATGTGTGGTGCTGGAGGTTCCCTATGTTTCTACTCCAGGAGTTTCCAAGGCCCGAACTTTTCCGTCCCTGCTGAATCTTTGAGCCCTGTGCCCCCGTTCCTGCCTGGATAAGTTCCACTCTCTGATTCACTTTAAAGTTGTTCCCCCCCCCCCCCGCCCCATGATTTTAACTTTGGCTGTTTGGAAGGTCATCAATTTGAAAGGAGAGAGAGAGAGAGAGAGAGTGTGTGTGTGTGTGATATGCTGTTTGGTCCCCTAGAATACATGTCTGTGTGCACGTGTCATGTGGGAAAATGATCCTCAGAAATGAAATAAAATACGTGTCAAGAGGGATCAGAGGAGTGGGGACTCTGTTGGGAGACCAGGTAGTTGCTTTCTCGGAGTTTTGGGAGAATAGTCTAGGCTAGGACTTTGTGGCTGCAAGAAAAAGTGTGGGATGCCCTGGCCCACCTTTCTGTCTCTGTGTGAGCAGTGAACTCACAGAACGGCAGGCAGTAAATAAATAAGTAACCCAAAAGGGCCACCTCAGTCCTCTTTGGTCCTTTGAGTCAGGAGTCCCAAGTGCTCATTTATGTATCCCTGTGTAAGTTCCCCTGGTTTAGTTTTCAACTCTTCTCAACATGGCCCATCCTCTGATAGCTTCTGGAATGATGACGATGGTCCCAGTGGACCCTGGCCTCTGTGGCTTCTTTCCTGCACCGTGGTTTTCTTTGAAAACCGGGGGTGGAGTTGCAAGAGGTTGCAATTACTTGGAGCGCATCTGGTTGTCAGTTTCCTGGTCCCAGGACACCAAAGAGCATGCCCACCACTGCTTTACACATATTGTGCAGGGAAGGGTCTCCAGCAGTCTTGCCAGCTCTATGCTTCTCCCGGGTCCCTGGGGCGAGGGGGGGGGGCACCGAGGAAGCGCTGGTGACTCCTGGTACAGCCAAATCTTGCCAAACCTCGCCTAGGTTTTGGACCAAGGTTCTTTATCAACCAAATATTTCTGTATATCAAAACCGCCCAAGGGAACTTATTAAAAATGTGCCTTCTCAGCCTCTAACCCCAGAGGTTCTAATTCAGGTGGGACTGGGGGTCGGGGGCCGGGGGAGAGGGAAGGCCCAGGAATCTGCATTTAAGAAACAGTCCAAGTGTTTCGATGCATGTTTTCACATTGACACTCTGAGGAATACCCACCGATTAGGACATATTTCTGCAGTTTGATGGTGAGAACTCCCTGCTCACAAACACTGAAGTAAGCAGTACATGGAATGTCCTGGAAAACTATGATAATAAGCAAAATTTGGTAGCATGCCTATGACCCCATGACAACAAAAATATACAGCGTGGACTGAGCCTTCCAGAAGGGTCCTGCATGATTAGGGAGACAAGGCTCACAGTATAGGTGTGAGAAATAATGATCAAGTCCAAACAGCAAATGATACGGGAGGGCAGCATGTGGGTCTGTGAAGAATATTTTCAAACTGCATGAAATGGAAATTGCAACCACATGTTCAAGGGAACAGTGGCTTCTTTTCCTTGTGTGGCATCAAGTCTGGAGGGATGTGGCTGCTTGAGTTGGCTCAAGTAAGATAGTAACGTCGGGGCTGTCGTCTCTTTGAGCTGTCAGTGGCCTTTTTCTAATGGTTGCAAGCTTCAGCCATCACACCCAGGTTCAAGGTAGGGATGGGGGGCGCCAGGTGAGGAGTGTGCAGATATAAAGGGTTCATGTCTTTTTTTTTTTTCTTTTTTGCTTCCCCAGAATACCTCTTGCTACCTAACCCACAGATGATGTTTTATTTTGTTTTTTAAAGATTTTAGTTATTTATTTGACAGAGAGAGAGAGAGATCACAAGTAGGCAGAGAGGAGGGGGAAGCAGGCTCCCCGCTGAGCAGAGAGCCCAATGCGGGGCTCGATCCCAGGACCCTGAGATCATGACCTGAGCTGAAGGCAGAGGCTTAACCCACTGAGCCACCCAGTGATGTTTAAGAATGTCTTATTGGCCGAAACTTGGTCGGATAGGTAGTCCCAGCTGCAATGCTGGGAGGTGGGGAAGCGGGAACAGCATCGTGAGTGGTTTAGATGGGTCGTGGTCCATTGCCTTGGTTGACCTGTTGTCACTCCATACACAGTCAAGGTTCTGTCAAGAAGGGACGTTGGGTGGACAGCCAACAGGACTGGCCATGGCATGTTATCAGGAGGTATTCTGGCAGAGAAGAAAGGCCATGAGCTTTGGAGTGAGACCAATACAGTTTTAAATTGTAGCTTTTCTGCTTTACTTTATCTTGGGCTAGTAATTTAAATTTTCTGACCCATGGTTTAATTTTTGGCACAATGGCAAAAAAAGATAACATTACCCACTTCAGTGGTTATGAGGACTGAAAGACAGGACATTTTCAAGGGTCTAGTGCTATCTCTAGCACAGCCCGCAGGGGTTGAATAAATCATAGTTATGATGATGATATGATTAGCATTATGTGGTGTGGGCTAGATGACATGGAAGGGAACAGCTCAGATCAGAGGGAGAGAAGGAAGAGTTTGAGCAGCATTTTCAAAGTATGTTCTGTGCAACCTTAGTTCTGTGGTCTGGTAGCATTTTCCATTCTTCTAGCACATACTAGTGATCTAGGCACTGTGCTAGATGCTGGTGGTCAACCAGTACTCTGAAGACAAGATGAATTCCTTGGGTGCTAACACCCGAGAAAGGTTGTGTTAAACAAAGGGAAACAGACTTCTCAGAGTCTTCTCAGAGTCTTACTATACTAACTATGGGCATGGTGACTCCAAGAGAGGGTTGGGTCCTTTTTCCAAGGATATCCCTTGGGTCTGATGTTCCATAGAATACACCCAGGGAAACATTTGGCAGAGCAGTTAGGGTAGCTTTCTTGGTTGGGGAGCTGGGGACCCTGAATGGAGAGAAGGATGGGGAAAGGCTTAGATCACAGTAGGTTGGGAGAGCCTGCAGCAAGACAACAAGCTGAAGGCGTTTCGTGCCAGTTGATGCCTTCGTGGGGCTTCAGGGAGACCAGTGGGTCCAGAATGGAGAGTCCCTGATAGAGTGTCCAAGGAAATGAATTTAGATCACAAGCTCTTGAGATCTGACTAAGGACAAGGGAGTCAGACTGACAAAGCTTCCCTCCTTTGAGGATGGAGGTAGAAATCTTCAAAGGTTTCGGAGTAAATACGATAAAAATTTGTTTAAAGGTTAGTCCGATGGCAGCCTGCAAGCAGGGCCTGACAGTCTTTTTTGTCAAGGGACAGAGAGTAAATAGTTTAGGCTTTGTGGGTGACGCACACCCACGGCCCATCACAGCCACTCAGCCTTGCTCTTGTCCCGCGTAGTAGCCATGGATGAGCTATATCCACAAATGAACGTTTCCCCGTGCGGTATCATTTATGGACCCTGAAATCCCAACTTGAAATAATTTTCCCATGTCCTAGAAACATTATTTTCTACTTTTTTTTTTTTTTTTACATTTAAAAATGTAAAAACTATTCTGAGATTTGGGGACTTACGAGAACAGGTGGTGGGTCAGATTTGGCCCATGGACGATAGGTAGCTTGCTGATCTCTGATCTGTAGGGTGGACGGCCTAGTTCTGCTGATCTTTCCTGGATCACTCATGTGGTTGCCATCACTGGGCGGCTCAGCTGTGCTGGACGGTCCAAGACGGCCTTGCTCACATGGCCAGTGGTTGGTCGGGGTGCCTTGGTTTCCCTCCCCATGGTCTTTCCAGCAGGACAGGCAGATTCCTTCCCTGGTGGAAGCAACAGTGTTCCAAGACAATACACCCTGTCGCGCAGCCCCTCTCAGGGCTCTGCTTCCATGACCTTGGCCGGTGTCCCATTTGCCAAAGCAGGTTAAGTGGGTAAGCCCAGAGTCAGTGTAGAAATTACTATCTAAGGGCATATATTCTAGGAGGTGTGGTTCAGAGGGGCCAGTGAACAATCTAATGTAACAAGGTAGCGTTGCTATGGGAAAACCTCCCCCCCAAACCCAAAATAAAACCAAAATAGCATGGGAAAGAGGGAGGGTCATGGCATCATCTGCAAAGGGCCCCCCTCAAGGAGGTTTTACTGACTTGAGGAAGCAAGCCGAGACCTATCTGGGAAATGCACCAGGAAGAGGGAACAGCGGATGCAAATTTCTTGGGTGGGAACGTGCTTGGAATGTTAATAGAACAGCAAGGAGACCACTGTGGTTGGAGTGGAGTGGGTGGGCAGGGAAGGGGTGAGGGCACCGTGGGAGACAGAAGCAGGGCCCTGATCATAAAAGACTTTGATAAGATACTTGGATTTTGTTCTAAGCACGAACAGGGAGGTGACTGATCTATCTATCTATCTATCTATCTATCTATCTATATTTTAAAAGATTTTATTTATTTATTTGACAGAGAGAAAGAGAGCACAATTAGGCGGAGATGCAGGCAGAGAGAGAGGGGAAAGCAGGCTCCCCGCTGAGCAGAGAGCCCCACGAGGGGCTCGATCCCAGGACCCTGGGATCATGACCTGAGCCGAAGGCAGAGGCTTAACCCGCTGAGCCACCCAGGTGCCCCTGAGTTATGTTTTTAAAAGATCTTTCAGACTGCTGCAGGGAAAATAGACTGTGGGGTGTAAGAATGGGAGCAGGGAGACAATTTGGGAGGTTAGTGTGGAAACCAAAGCCAGGAGTGACTGTGCTTTGGACGGTTATGCTGGTTGGGGGAATGGGGCAGGTGGCTGGATCCAGAAGGTCAGGTGGACGGAGGTGCCTGTGAATCAGATATGGGGAAAATAAAGGTTGGAGGATTATGCCTGGGCGTTTGGCTTAAGAACAGAGTGACTGGTGGTACCTCGATTTGAAATATGGGGAGTAGAGGTGGAGTAGGTTGGGCTCGACAGTCAAGTCCTATCTGGACATGTTCCATGTGTCAGGTAGACAACTAGGTATTTGAACCTATAGCTCTGAGGAAGGCTGGAGCTACACAATGCACTTAATATGTCAGGAACTTCTCATAGTATTAAATATTTTTTAGTGGCTGTGGGATAATACATGGATGTAGCACGATTTAACAAATTCTACTGTCAGATGTGTATGTTATAACTTCCCATTATTATAAATAATACTGTAGTAGACATCCTTGCAGTTTGTATCAGTCCTTCAGTTCCAGGGGAATTGCTGAATTCAAAGATATGCAAAGTCTCAGGACTTACGATAGGTTTTGCCAAATTATTGTTCACCAGGCATGTGAAAAGGGCCTGTTTTCCCCTATCCTCAGTATGAGTTTATGCTTTTTTGAAAAAGATTTATCTGGGGCACCTGGGTGGCTCAGAGGGTTAAGCCTCTGCCTTCAGCTCGGGTCATGATGTCAGGGTCCTCGGATCGAGCCCCACGTGGGGCTCTCTGCTCAGCAGGGAGCCTGCTTTCCCCCTCTCTCTCTGCCTACTTGTGATCTCTCTCTCTGTCAAATAAATTAAATCTTAAAAATTTATCCACTTATTTTTATTTACTAAAAAATTTTTAATCCACTTATTTGAGAGAGAGAGGGGCGAGGGAGAGAGAGAGAGCAGAGGGGCAGAGGGAGAGGGAGAGAGAATCTCCAGCAGACTCCCCACTGAGTGTGGAGCCTGATGCGTGGCTCAGTCCCACAACGCATGAGATCAGGACCTGAGCTGAAATCGGATGCTTAACTGACTGAGACACCTGGGTGCCCCTGGCTTTATGTTTTATTTTATTCTTTGGTTGCCTTTTTTTTTTTTTAAGATTTTATTTATTTACTTGACAAACAGAGATCACAAGTAGGCAGAGAGGCAGGCAGAGAGAGAGGGGGAAGGAGACTCCCCGCTGAGCAGAGAGTCCCATGTGGGGCTCCATCCCAGGACCCCTGGGATCATGACCTGAGCCGAAGAGAGAGGCTCCAAACCACTGAGCCACCCAGGCACCCCTGCCTATGTTTTGATGACTAAGAGCTCAGGGTTAAAGAGGCAGTTGCCTCGGGTTAGAATCTCATCTTTCTGTTTCTAGTTGGGAAGGATCTGGGGACTTGTGGACACAAGAGGAGGACTTGGTTTTCCACACCAAGTGGCCAGCCTGTGAAGACCTAGCCTCGCCCTTCTGCCTTGTTCTCATAAAGATATGGCTGGGGGGTGGTCTCACAACTCTGAGTCAGTGGTGAAAGTTGTTTCTGAAGGGTTCACTCTCCCTTTTGGGTTTTTGGAGTGGATTCTGTTCTGGAGCAGAAACTTCTTCTTCTAATGGACAGAAGACTGGGGAGTCTTTCTCCTCCCCCAGACCATCAGCCATTTTCTGGGCTCCCACCCACTGGGCTCCTACTGTTGGGACCTGGCTGTTCGTCCTCGCCCCCAGAGTGCCGCTGTGGAGCTGGGGAATGGGGAGGGGTTCGGGAGCTGAGGAAGACAAGGGACACATGGCAGCTGGGACGGAGGATGGAGAAGCCGAGGAATGGGGAGGAGACAGTCAAAGCAAAGAATCACTGTCAGCCGGACTTCTAGGACCCTTGCAACATCCCTCCAGTGGGCAGTGACTGCAACTGTGGTTCTTCCTGCTTTTCAAGTGAATTTACTGAGGTTTAAAGTCACTGATTTGTCCCAATCTGGATGCTAAGACAGCTGCAGATCCAGAAAGAGGTTTCCTGCTCTACTTTGGGTGCCCCAAAGGGGGCATGGCCTGGAAGGGAAGAAAGGAAAACGAGAGCAGATAGAAGGCGAAGGGGACGTGCAGGTGATCACGGTGAGCTGGTCGGAGGTCATGGCTCTTGGTTTAGCGAGAACCATCATGGTGGCGCATACTCTGTCACTCAGATACTTTCATTTCACGGTAGGCTTTTTTCTTTTTTTTAAAGATTTTTATTTATTTATTTGACAGACAGAGATCACAAGTAGGCAGGGAGGCAGGCAGAGAGAGAGGGGGAAGCAGGCTCCCCGCTGAGCAGAGAGCCCGATGCCGGGCTTGATCCCAGGACCCTGAGATCATGACCCGAGGCGAAGGCAGAGGCTTTAACCCACTGAGCCACGCAGGCGCCCTCGTGGGTAGGGGGACCCTTAAGATGAAAGCTATTGGGGAGAAATGCAGAACCAATGGAGACCAAGCAGGGCATCCACAGACACAAGAAAGGATGACAAAAAGAGGGAAACAGACTCAAGGATGTCCAACCAGTTGCCACCTTGGCTACTGAGCAGTTGAAACCTGGTGACTTCTGACTGAAATGTGCTGTTGGTATCAAACCCACACCAGGTTCTGAACTCTTAGTATGAAGAAGAGAATAGAAAATATCTCATTAATCATGTTTTATATTGACAGCATGTGGCCATGATGTTATTTCAGACAGATTGGGTTAATGAAATCTGTTCAAATTAATTTTACCTGTATCTTATTACTCTTTCTTTCCTGAGGCTACTAGAAAATTTTAAATTACGGAGGTGGCTCGCTGTGTATTTCATCTGGACAGTTGCTGCTTTTGGCCATTGAGGTGATTTCTCTGTTTTGTTGGAATAGAAATTCTGTTCTTGGTAAAGACTGAGAATATGGGACACCTGGGTGACTCAGTAGGTTAAGCCTCTGCCTTCAGCTCGGGTCATAATCTCAGGATCCTGGGGTCAAGCCCCTCGTGGGGCTCTCTGCTCAGCAGGGAGCCTGCTTCCTCCTCTCTCTCTCTCTCTACCTGCCTCTCTGCCTACTTGTGATCTCTCTCTCTCTTTCAGATAAATTAATAAAATCTTAAAAAAAAAAAAAAAGACTGAAAATATGCCACCCCCGCCCTGGGGGTTACTAGGCAGTCGTTGATTAAAGCAGTGGTTGTGTTCCAAAGACGCATGCCCTCAGTTTCCTGGGACCAGTGGAAAATTGAGATGAAGACTCAGAAATAATAATGTAATTGAGTCTCTAGAAATTTTCGTGGTTGCTTAAAGCAGTATAACCTAGTGATTAGGTGAGCTTGGGATCTGCCAATAAGATTGCTTGGATTCCAGTCTGAGTTCAAGTTACTAGCTAAGTAACCTTGGGCAAATGAGCTCTCCTTTCTCAGCTTCAGTTTCCTTGCTTATAAAATTAGGATCATGTTACATAGGATTGTTATGCTGATTACATGGAATTGTGGATTAAGGAGCTGAGCAGGGCACTTGGCACACGGCAGATGCTTCCAGCATTCCCTTCAGTAGGTTGGCATGGGGAGGTTAGGACATCTCAGCCTTTGGGTGGGGGTGCCATGGTTGGGTGTATCATTCATTCATTCAATGACTCTTATTGAGCTCCTGGTGCATGAGAGCAAGGTGTGAGAAGAAGAATCCCATAGAAGCTTTTGATGGGATAATGGCACACCTGTGGGGCTGCAGGTGACGTAAGTGAACAAGATTCTGATACTAGGTCTGGGTGTTTGAATTCGCCCACAGATGACTGACTTCCCATCAGTGCCTGGCAGGCTTTAGTCTTTAAACCATGTGCTCATCCACCTCTAAGTTGGTTAACAGTTCTGGGGTTGGTTGGGCCTTATACCTCCTGAACTTCTCTTAAGCTTATGTGATAGAAAGAACCATGGTATTCCAATTGCTTGAAAATCTTATCTTTTAAAGGTAGGGGGACCCTTAAGAGGTTGGCTAGGGTTACCCCTTGGCTAGTGTATAGCTTTGGCATGGTGCTTTGGGGTGAGCCCCACCTCATAAGGCAGCCTTTAATTTTTTTTTTATGGTGGTAAAATAGGTATCACACAATACTTACCATTGTATCCATTTTAAAGTGTGCAGCTCAGGTGGCATGAAATACATTCACAATCTTGTACAACTATCATCACTATCTATCTGAGGAACTTATTCATGATCCCAGATAGAAATTCTGTACCGATGAAACAATAACTCTCCCCAGCTGCATGGTAACCCCCATTTCCTGTGTGCATGAATTTGATTATTGGAGGAAGGTTCATCCATGTTGTAGCTGGTTTCAGAGCTTCATTCCTTTTTTATGGTTGTCTAATATTCCACGGTACATAGAGACCACATTTTGTTTATCTAGTCGTCTGTTGATAGACACTTAAGTCATTTCCATCTTTTGACTATGGCAAACAATGATGTTTATGAACATTGATGTACAAGTATCTGAGTCCTTGCTTTGAATTCTTTTTGGGTCTGTATCTAGGAATGGATTTGCTGGGTCATATGATAATTCTATGTTGGATTTTTTTTTTTTAAGACTTTATTTATTTGACAGACAGAGATCACAAGTAGGCAGAGAGGCAGGCAGAGAGGCACTGCCTATGTTTAATTTTTTTAAAGATTTATTTATTTAGGGGCACCTGGGTGGCTCAGTGGGTTAAGCCTCTGCCTTTGGCTCAGGTCATGGTCTCAGGTCCCACATTGGGCTCTCTGCTCAGCAGGGAGCCTGCTTCCTTCTCTCTCTCTGCCTGCCTCTCTGCCTACTTGTGATCTCTCTCTGTCAAATAATTAAATAAAATCTTTTAAAACATTCATTTATTTTAGAGAGACAGCCTGTGTCTGCAGGTGCAAGTGTTTGTGGGGGAGGGCAGAGGGAGAGGGTAGCTTGGACCCAGCAATGAGGCAAGTAGGTATAGAAAAGAACTCTTCCATCAAGTGGGACATTCAGGGACCTTGTTTTTACTGGGAGGCAGAGCAAGATTTTGTTTTTTAAAAGATTTTATTTATTTATTTGCTTGTTTGTTTATTCAAGAGACACAGAGAATGAGAGAGAGAAAGTGTGGGGGGGGAGAGGCACCCAGGGAGAGGGAGAGAGAGAGAATCCCAAGCTGCCTCCATGCCCAGTGCAGGGCCCAATGTGGCACTTGATCTCACGACCGTGAGATCATGACCTGAGCGGAAACCAAGAGTGGGTCACTCACCTAACTGAGCCACCCAGGCGCCCCAAGAGGCAGAGCAAGTTTAGATGCCACATTTTTATTTTTACTTTTATCTGGCTTGGAGGAACAGTCCTTTGTGATAAACCCTAAAGGCAATATTATTCTTTTCATATGTTGCTAGATTTAATCTATTAATATTTTGCTGAGGAATCTTCGAGTCTGTGTTCATGAAGGATATTGCCTGTGGTTTCCTTTCTTGCGCCATCTTTGTTCAGTTTCAGTATCAGGGTATCAATGGCCTCATAAAATGAGTTGGGAAGCTCCCCCCCCCTTCTGTTTTCTGGAAGGCACTGGAAGCACAACTGATGTTATTTCATCATGTGTTGAATGGTGGTAGAATTCAGCAGTAAAACTATCTGGACCTCGAGATTATTATTGTTATTTTTGCACGTGGAAGTTTTTTTTTAAACTACAAATTCAATTTTAAAAATGTATTCTTCGGTGAATTTTGGTAGTTTGTTGTTTTTATTTATTATTATTATTATTTAGATTTTATTTATTTATTTGAAAGAGACAGTGAGAGAGAGACTGAGAGGGGAGAAGGGCAGAGGGAGAAGCAGACTCCCCATGGAGCCCGGAGCCTGATGTGGGATTCGATCCTGGGACTCTGGGATCATGACCTGAGCCAAAGGCAGTTCCCTAATCAACTGAGCCACCTAGGCGGCCCAGTTTGTGGTTTTTAAGGAATTGTTACATTTTATCTAAATAATTGAATTTATGTGCCTAGATTTGCTCATGGTATTCCTTTACTATCCTTTTGGTGTCTGCGGGATCCTTTATCCCTGATGGTGGTAATACGTGTTTTTTTTCCCTTTGATTCTTTGCCTGTCTGGCTAGAGGTTTATCAGTTTTATTCGTCTTTTCAGAAAACCAGGTTTGGGCTTCATTTCTTTTTCTCTGTTTTTCTGTTTTCAGTTTGATTGGTTTTTGTTTTCGGTATTATTCCCTTCTGCTTACTCTGGGTCTCTTTTGCTCTTTTTTTTTTTCCTCTGTTTTCTTGAGCTAGATGCTTAGATTGTTAATTTGAGACCTTTCTCCTTTTCTACGTATTCATCACCATACATGCCCCTTGAAGGATTACGCTAACAGCATCCCACAAGTTTTGGTATTATATTTTCATTTCTTTGGTTTCTTACTCTCGGATGCATACATCCTTTAATTAATGAATTAATTAAAGATTTTATTTATTTACTTGACAGACAGAGATCACAAGTAGGCAGAGAGGCAAGCAGAGAGAGAGAGGAGGAAGCAGGCTCCCTGCTGAGCAGAGAGCCCGATGCGGGGCTCGATCCCAAGACCCTGGGATCATGACCCGAGCCGAAGGCAGAGGCTTTAACCCACTGAGCCACCAAGAGGCTTTAACCCACTGAGTCTGATGCATACACCCTTCAGACTCGCGTTAATTCCCAAGTGTTGTGGTTATTTTCTGGTTTAATTCGTTTGGGGTCCATGAGCACATTTTATATGCTTTCAATTATTTTAAAATGCTTAAGGTTTATTTTTAGGACCCGGAATATCTTCCCGCTCGGTGAACGTAACATGTGTCCTTGTGAGGAATGTGTGTTCTGCTGTTGACAGGCCCAGAGTTCTCCAGCCATCAATTAGATCCAATTGGTCGATGGTTTTGTCGAGACCCTCTACATCCTTGCTGACTTTCTCTCAAATTGTTTTATTGATTACACAGAGAGGAGTATTGTTAGCACCTACCCTCACTGTGGATTTGTCCAATTCTCCTTACAGATCCGACAGTTTTTGCTTCGTGTATTTTATTTATTTATTTTTAAAAGATTTTACTTATTTATTTGACAGAGAGAGTGAGCACAGGCAGACAGAGTGGCAGGCAGAGGCAGAGGGAAAAGCAGGCTCCCTGCTGAGCAAGGAGCCTGATGCGGGACTCGATCCCGGAACGCTGGGATCATAACCTGAGCCGAAGGTAGCTGCTTAACCAGCTGAGCCACCCAGGCGTCCCTGCTTTGTGTACTTTAAGCTGTTTTGTTAAGCGTATACACATTGGGGATGGTTTTTTTTCTTAGTGACTTGACTTTTTTTCGTTATGTATAGTTACTATTCATGCCTGGTACTCTTCACAGTGAAAACGATTTCTCTGATATTGATATAGCCACGCCAGCTTTTACTTTTTACTTTTTTTTAAAATTTAGGTAAAATTCACATAACATAAAATTTACCACATTGTCAACTTCACGGTATACAATGAGGTGGTTTTTGGTATATGCTTAATGTTGTACAGCCATTGCCCTTATCTAATTCTAGAACATTCCCATCATCACAAGCATGCACACATAAATACCTTGTACAGGCGCACCTCGGAGATACTGCAGGTTCAGTTCCAGACCATGGAAATGAAGTGAATATCACAATAAAATGGGTTGAATGATTTTTTTTTGGGTTTCCCAGAGCACCTAAAAGTTATGATTATGCTACACTGTGGTCTGTTAAGGGTGCTATAGCATTATATCTAAAAGAGCAATGTGCATATCTTAATTTAAAAAATCCTTTATTGGGGCGCCTGGGTAGCTCAGTCGGTTAAGTGTCTGCCTTTGGCTCAGGTCATGATCCTAGGGTCCTAGAATCAGGCCCCCTACATGGAACTCGCTGTTCCGCGAAGAGGCTGCTTCTTCCTCTCCCTCTGCTTGCCTCTCTGCCTATTTGTGTTCTATCTCCCTGTCAAAAAAATAAATAAAATCTTTAAAAAAAAACACTCTTAAAAAATAAAAAAAACCTTTATTGCCAGAATATGCGAATCATCATTTGAGCTTTCAGCAAGTCATCATCTTTTTGCTGTTGGACAGTCTTGCCTTCACGCTGATGGCTGCTGACTGGTCAATCTGGTGGTTGCTGAGGGTCGGGGAGACTGAGGCAGTGAGGAAGTTTGCTGTATTGATAGACTCATCCTTTCACGAATGATTCTTTGGTTGCGAGCGATGGTGTTTGATAGTGTTTTACCCACAGCAGAACTTCTTTCAAAATTGGAGTCTGTCTTCTCAAGCCCTGCTGCTGCTTTATGAACTGAGTGTGTGGAACATTCTGAATGCTTTGTTGTATCAACAGTCTTCCCAGCTTCCTCACCAGGAGCAAATTCCATCTCAAGAAACCATTTTTCTTTGCTCATCCATGAGAAGCAACTGCTCATCTCTTTAAGTTGTATCGTGAGTTTCTAGCGATTCAGTCCCATCTTCAGGCTTCATGTCTGATTCTCATTCTCTTGCTCTTCCCACCCCATGTGCAGCTACTTCTCCATGAAGGTTGGAATCAGCTTTTTCCAAACTCCCATTTATGTTGATATTTTGGCCTCTTCCCACAAATCACAAATGTTCTTAATGGCATCTAGAATGGTGAACTCCTTCCAGAAGGTTTTTGATTTATTTTTCCTAGATCTATCAGAGGAATCACTGTCTATGACAGTGATAGCCTTAGAAAAGGCTTTCTTTCTTTCTTTTTTTCCTTCCTTCCTTCCTTCCTTCCTTCCTTCCTTCCTTCCTTCCTTCCTTCCTTCCTTCCTTTCTAAGATGCTCCATGCCCAGTGTGGAGCACAGCATGGGGCCTGAACGCATGACCCTAAGATCAAGACCTGAGGCAAGGTCAAGACTCTAGATGCTCAACCAACTGAGCCACCCAGGTGTCCAAAAGAATGTCTTTCTTAAATAATAAGACTTGAAAGTTGAAAGTTGGTTCACGGACTGCAGAATGGATGTTGTGTTAGCAAACATGAAAACAACATTAATCTCGTACATCTCCATGCCATCAGGGCTCTCGGGCAGCCGGGTACACTGCCAGTGAGCAGTGGTACTCTGAAAGGCATCTCTTTTTTTCTGAGTAGCAGGTCTCAACAGCCGGCTTGAAACATTCAGGCAGTCTCATTGTGAACAGAGGTGCTGTCGTCCAGGCTTTGCTGTTCCATTTACAGAGCGCAGGTCGGGTAGACGCAGCATCGTGCTTCAGGGCCCGAGGGTTTGCAGAACGGGCAGTGGCTTCTGCTCCGAGGCTCCAGCTGCATTAGCCTCTCACAAGAGAGTCAGCCCGTGTTTCGCAGCTTGGAAGCCAGGCACTGACTTCTCCTCACTAGCTACCAAAGTCCTCCACGGTGTCTTCCTCGGATAGGAGGCTCTTTCTTACATGGACACTGAAAATCATGTTGAGTGGAGCCGCCTTCATGGACCATCTCAGCTGGAGCTTCTGGAGAACTTGCTGCAGCTTCTACACCTGCTGCTGCCCCTCACGCTTCTTTGTTATGGAGACAGGCGTCTTTCCTTAAACCTCGTGAACCACCTCGGCTACCTTCAGACATTCCTGCTGCAGCCCCTCCCCTCTCTCAGCTTCAGAGAGTGGAAGGGAGTCAGGGTCTTGCTCTGGGCTCGGCTTCGGCTTCCATCCAGACCACACACGCTTTCTCCAGATCAGCAAAGAAGACGGTTTTCTTTCTTTATCATTCGTGTGTTCCCCGGAGTAGCGCTTGTCATTTCCTTCAAAATCTCTTCCTTTGCCTCTGCCACTTGGCTAATGGTTGGCATAAGAGGCCAAGCTTTTGGCCTCTTTTGACTTTTGATGTGCCTTCCTCACTAAGCTTAATCATTTCCAGCTTTGGATTTAAAGTGAGGAGACGTGCAACTCTTCCTTTCACTTGAGCACTTAGAGGCCACTGTAGGGTTATTAACTGGCCTGATGTCAACATTGTTGTGTCTCAGGGAGTGGGGAGGTCTGAGGAGGGAGTGAGAGATGGGGTAACCGTCATTGGTGGAACAGTGAGCACACACACAATTAGCAATTAAGTTTGCCATCCTATATGGGCGCGCTTTGTGGCACACCAGAACAACTCCAGTAGTAACCTCAAAGGTCACAGATCACCAGAACAAATATACTGATAATGAAAATGTTGGAAAAAATGTGACACAGAGACACCAAGTGAGTGAATGCCGGTGGCAAAAAGTAGTCTTGCTCTACATGGGGTTGCTACAAACTGTTAATTTGAAAAACAAAAACAAAAACAAGAAACCCACATCTGGGAGGCCCACTAAAATGAGGTGTGCTCATACCTACTTGTTAAGGTTGGTTCCAATTTCCCTGCCCTCCATCTCCTGGCAACCATGAATCAATTTTCTGTGGCTGTGCTTTTCTGTTTTTCTTCTATCCTGGGGAACTTCATGTAGATGAAATGATGCAGTATGTGACCTTCCTTGTCTGGCTTTTTTTTTTTTTTTTAAGATTTTATTTATTTATTTGACAGACAGAGAGAGATCACAGTAGGCAGAGAGGCAGGCAGAGAGAGGGAGGAGGAAGCAGGCTCCCCGCCGAGCAGAGAGCCCGATGCGGGGCTCAATCCCAGGACCCTGAGATCATGACCGGAGCCGAAGGTGGAGGCTTAACCCACTGAGCCACCCAGGCGCCCCTGGCTTTTTTTTTTTTTTTAAGATTTTATTTATATATTTGACAGAGATCGCAAGTAGGCAAGAGAGGCAGGCAGAGAGAGAGAGGGGGAAGCAGGTTCCCCGCTGAGCAGAGAGCCTGATGTGGGACTCGATCCCAGGACCCTGAGATAATGACTTGAGCCAAAGGCGGAGGCTTAACCCACTCAGCCACCCAGGTGCCCTTGTCTGGCTTTTTCACTCAACATAATATTTTCAAAGTTCATCCCTTTGCAGCATGTATCACTACTTCATCCATTTTTATGGCCGAATCGAATTCCCTCACATGGGTTTATCCTTACGAGGTTGTGTCCACCTTGGGGCTATTGTGAATAGTGCTGCTGTGGAATCCGTTTGGCGAAGGGAGTTGGGGCACTTCGGGAGTCAACTGACTTTCCTAGGCTGGAAACTAAGGAAACGATCCCGGGTTCAGGCTGGAACACAGTGAGGAACTCTGGAGTCCAGAGTTCCTTGCATACACTCTGTGGTTGTCCGTTACCGTCTTAGGATGCTTTCCTGGAGCTCTTGTGGGCGCTCATTAGGTTATCTATGCTGGTTGAGGAGTTGTTCACACAGGCCTCAGAAACAGAAGTCATTAAATACAAATGTCATTTTAAACACATTTATAGACATCAAAGCAAATCATATTCATTGTAGGAAAAATGGAATACCTGCTGAATTAAAAAGAAAAATGCACACGCTTCTACTCCTGCCACCCACAGATGAACACTATTAGCACCTTGTTACACAGTCTTATAGGCTTCCTCTCATACAAACTTGGGTTTTTATGTGACTTTAAAGAATAGCTGTATTTTATGTATTTTGTAGTCGCCTCTTTTCATCTTCAAAGTCGATTTAAGGTGTGAATGTTTCTCCCTGTCAAAAGCATTTCAAATGACTAGTAACATTCCGGCATAAAGAGAGAGCATAACTGAGTCGACTGCCCCCCTTTTGTGAGTTATTTGGTTTTTTTCTTATTCTCATAAACACAGCCTTAATGACTACTTTCCAAATGAAATCTTTTTTTTTTTTTTTTTAGATTTTTATTTATTTATTTATTTGACAGAGAGAGATCACAAGCAGGCAGAGAGGCAGGCAGAGAGAGAGGAGGAAGCAGGTTCCCTGCCGAGCAAAGAGCCCGATGCGGGGCTGGATCCCAGGACCCTGAGATCATGACCTGAGCCGAAGGCAGCGGCTTAACCCACTGAGCCACCCAGGCGCCCCAAATGAAATCTTTTGTAAAGCGCTTCTATTTGGTTCTTTAGGAAATATACCGAGAAGTAGAATTCCTACATGCTCATAAGGCTTTTCTACCTCTCTAGCCCAATGGTCCTTTAGAACGATCCCCGATTATAGCCCTCTTAGAGTTTCCAAGAGTCTGTCGCTTTGTGTCTTCAGGAATGACAACTGGAGGAGGGAAATGTTCCCAGTAAATCTGTGACTTAATAAAAAATACATAAAGTCGCTTTACGGCATGTGTGAATCAACTTGTAATGAGCTGAGAAGCTTGAGGCAAGGCTGGAGCCTGTAAACGCACCCTTTCTGCTGAAGGAGATGCGGAATCAGAATCAGGTCCTTGATAGGGAAGCCTAATGTGAGATGAAATCTTCTCTGAAATGACATCAGAAGGGGAGGCGCGTGTTACAATAAATGAGGCTTCTGAGCTCCAGGAATCACCCAGTCGGTTGATTTCTGGGACCAGGCATGAAACAGAAAAGGGACAGAAAATAGGCCGGGGGTAGGGTACTTGGGAGGTGATGTCGGGGGCATGGTTAAATGGAGAGCTTGTGTCCCATCGACAGATATCAACCTTGCCAGTGGATAGGATTTGGGCCTGATATTGTGGGGTGTTTCCATTTTCCAAAGGAACCCCCAAATCAAAACTATAAATAAAAGCAGACGTTGTCTCACTTACCTGATCAAGAACTTTACCATCTCCCCCTTTAATTCACATGTGTGTCTATGGTTAAGACTGAGTGAAGAAAAGGAAGATACAGATAATCAACATCTCTGAAATAATTTGTGAACACCGGTGTTTTGCTAATTGTTTTTCAGGTGTTTTTCTCCCAACCCACCCACCTATGGGTTTCAAAAAATTAAGGTCATACTTCCAAATCTGGAGAAGTTAGGATGACAATGACCTCTCGATTTTATGATCTTTGCTTATTTTCAGTCTACAGTGAAGTAAGAGTTGTGCCTGGTCTCACACACACACACACACACACACACACACACACACTTCACACCTGTACAAAAATAGAAGAGTATAACGGACCCTTTAGGTACCTGTCACACAAATTCAACAATATCAAATTATTGCCAATAACTCCTCACACCCTCATCCATAGATTATTTTGAAGCAATTCCTAAACCATCATAACATTGCATCCTCAAAAAATTTCAATGTGTATTTCTTTTCTTTTTTCTTTTTTTTTTTTAAAGATTTTATTTATTTGACAGACAGAGATCACAAGTAGACAGAGGCAGGCAGAGAGAAAAGGGGGGAAGCAGGCTTCCTGCTGAACAGAGAGCCTGATGCAGGGCTTGATCCCAGGATCCTGGGATCATGACCTGAGCTGAAGGCAGTGGTCTAACCCGCTGAGCCACCCAGGTGCCCCTCCATGTGTATTTCTAATAAATACTGAGTACCCTGTTTTCAGCATAGCCAGACGACTCCTATTGTACCAACAATTTCTTAGTCAGATATTCCCCTAAAATTCAAATCAAAATACCCATGCACAAAAGACAACTGTGCTTTTTGAAATAGCCACAGCGGATGGCCTTAGCTTTTCCCCAGTTCTGCTGGCATTACTGAAGACATTCTCGAAAACCAGCCGTAGAGGTTGTTTTTTATTATTATTATTTTTTTGCAAGTGAACAAGTCTCTTTATTTTTTCTTTACCCTGAACAGAAAGGCCTTCGTAATGGATGTTGGATTTTCCAATGACTTTTGTCTATTTAAAACATGAAAGTATTCAAGTGTGCTCTCAATGCGTAAGAGGCGTTGCCACTGAAGCCAATCACGACTGTGTTCTGGGCACGGCGTCTGCGAGGAAGCTCAGAGAGGAGTCCTACCTTTGGTGTTGGGCTATGTCGTCAGTCATTTCCAGTGTCTGCTCTATAAGGGCAGCTGCTGGCTAGCTTCAGCATGTGTCCACCCTTCCTCTGTCCCTCCCGCTTCCTGTTAAATGCATCAGACATGCAGAAGCGTCTTGCCCCCACTGGGCTTATAACGTACAAATATGTATATTGCACATCAGGCACTGTGCTGGGTGCTGAGTACTAGGTACTGTGCTGGGTCCTGGGACACATTATTTGCTCATGGTTCTAGTGATGCGATATTTAGGCTAAGACTTGAAGGATGATGGGATTAACCAGAGATGAGGAAAGGCTGTTCCAGGCAGAAGGACGGTGTGTGCAAATGTCCAGGGGTAGAGCCATCGTGGGGTGTTGGAGGGACCAAGGAAGTCCAACGTGGCTGAAGTATAGGGTATTTCAGGTCTGTTTGAAGGTGAGGGAATGGAGCAGCTCTTTTTCCTTTCTCTAAACTGGGTTCCTTTGCATCCTTTTCCTGCCTCATCTCCTCCTCATTATAGAAAAATGAGGCGGTCTCATTTGCCAAATTGAATAAAAGTCTAATCTATGATCTCCCTTTCTGAAATACGATTTGAAAGCATAACATGAATTTATTGGTTCCCCCAAGGTGGAGGCCAGTCCTAACCACCACAACAAACACAGACCATCCCATAATAATAATATATGGACAAGACCTCGCAAGAGGGTGGGGGAGGGGAGGAAGGATAAAACCAGGATGAAGGAGGTGGCGAAATGGAAATACATTTAAAATTCCATGCTTTGTGGTTTATTATTAACAGCAGAGCAGAAAATGTCTCTACAGAGTTATGAAAAATTCATTAGGAGCGTGCTACAGGTCTGAGAAGCTGGTCATTGTTTGGTCAGATTAACAATAATGAGAGCAGTCTTAAATGAACTCAGATTAAGAGGAGGGCTCTCCCCCTTACTGTTCAGTCATATGTGTGTAATCACATTTCCTCACAGCCAGTCGCCCTCGTTGTCTGCCAAGATGGGAACGGGGGGCTCTTTCCACAGGTGAGACCAGGCCGGCAGAGGGGGTGCTGAGCCCAGAAGCCACCTGGAAACCAGGGTCCCATGTAACAAGGTTCCCTGAACGCTCCCTTCCCTGTGGTCCAGGCTCCCTGACAGTGCTCTTCTGTTTGCTGGGCTTGTTTCCTTCTTTCTGGGTCACGATTTGTCGGCCTTGAGGGCCTACAGTGTGTCATGCAGTCTTCTAGTTTGTGTGTATGTGTGTGGGGGGGGGCACATCTTTTGAGGAAAACAAGCAAAGAGTCTGCTGTTGTGCTTCGTCGGGAGATAGACAACAAATAATCACAAGAATAAGGAAAACTAATAAATAAGAATAAGGAAAATTAATCAAAAGCACTAAGTATTATAGCAAAAAAAAAAAAAAAAAGGAAGAAGAAAACAAAAAAGAAAGTAAAACAGGCTTCAGGCAAAAGGTGACATTTGAGCAAAGATTTAAAGGAAGTGAGCAAGTGAAGATATCCAGGGAAGGCAGAAGAAATTCAGGGTGAGGCAACAGCTCATGCAAAGGTCCTGAGGCCTTGGAGGAACAGCCAGGAAACGTGTATGATTGAAGTAGAGCGTTGAGGATCATAACAGAGCAGCAAAGTAAGACTAGTATAAAGAGTTTTATAGTTTATCGTATAAAGAGTTTTATAGTGAAATGAGGTATACTAGAGGTCTTTGAGGAGAGGAGTGACATGATCTGACTTGAGTTTGAATATTATCCTTCTGGCTGGTGGTTGAGAATAGACTGTAGGGTAGAAGCAGACAGAAGAGTCGGGAGACTATTTAGGTGAGAGACGAAGGTGGCTCAGGCCAGACTGGTGAGCCATGCTTGGATTTTGGATATATTTAGAAATTACAGCAAACAGGATTTCCAGATTAATTTTTTTTTTTCAGTACAGTCGATGCACAATATTACATTAGTTTCAGGCATTTGACAATTCTGTATGTTACGCCTTGTTCACCACGAGTGCCGCAACCATCTGTCAGCCAGCCAACCCCATTACAATATGTTGACTCCAGTCCCTATGTTGTAAGGATTTCCAGATAGATATATTATTTAGCTTACCTGTTGATCGATGTGGAAAATGGTGGTATTTACTGGTTGAGTTAACCTGAACTCTTTTGGTCAGAAGTGACAGCAACATATGTGAAATTACTTATGCACAAAGTAGGCATTCTGCTTATATCCAACTGGGAAGTATATAGGTAGCAAAGAGCTTTAGCATGGCTGGACCCAGGGACTTAAAGAATGGAGGCAGGGCCCCTTCTCTCTGTTCTGGAGCTCTACTTTCTTGCTGGATTGCTTTCACTCCAACTGTCTATCCTTGTGGTGGCCCGATGGTCGCGGAAGAGCCACTCTGTCATCTCAAGCAGATTCCCTGCTGAGTGTAGAGCCCAACATGGGGTTCGATCTCACAACCCTGAGATCCCGACCTGAGCCAAAACCAAGAGTTGGTCTCTCAACTGACTGAGCCACCAAGAAGCCTCTTGACTACGGGTTTATGCTAAGCTGGAATTCTCGAATTTGACTGCATGTATATGTCAATCCTTTTATACCACATTTAAGAATGTTTATTTTGAGATAGGCTTCAGTTTTGGGTAACAGAGTCGGCTCTTCCAGGTTTGAGCCCTAACTTTGGGCTTCACCTTCTCAGCATCTCAGTTTCCCCATCCATCCACCTAGGAAAATGCTGTGCCCACCTCATGATGTGGTTATGAGGGTCAGCTAAAATGTGCAAAGCACTTAGCTTAGTGTCTGGCCTGTGACAAGTGCTTATAAAAGTTCGATGCCGCAGGTAGAGTAAATCTATAGAGATTCATCTGGCTGGTCTAGAATAACTTGTGTTTGCTTTTCCATATTGACTTCTCAGCTCCATTTGAAAGATTTCTAGCTGAATTGCTCCTCTGGTTTGGGGTCACGCTTAGCGGGTCCAACCCCTGAAGTAGAATGACAGGATGCAGGAGTGAACTTGACATATAGAGGAGACTTTCAGCTCTGAGTTGGGGTGGGGAGAAGGGAGGAAGGGGAGGACTGTTGTTTCTAGATTCAGTGGGGTTGATTTTGACAGTCTTGACTCTACATTCTGCCCCGAGTCCCAGCAGACATGTCCTGGTTTGCAAGGTGGATGGACCTACGAGCGTGCCTTGGATCTAAGCCATGGACATGTGGTCCCCTTTTGAGTCCATGTCTGCAGCCCCGGTCTCTATTTCCATGTATTTCTCACTTGCAGGCCTTAAACAGATGCTGAGGACCGGAGTCTGAAAATTGAACTCCGGGGTCTTCAGAATTGTGTATGCGGGCTGTCCAAGGACAAGGGGTAGACAGGGCTAGCCCGAGGTTCACACTGTGTGTTATGCCTGCTTCTTTTTTGCTTGAGATCATTTAAAATGGAAATGTTTTTCAGGCTTGGTGTTTTTATCCATTTGCTGCTTAGAGAGAAATGTTTTTAGATGACTGTGGGAGACACAGCCACTGAAGTCTCTGTTCTGCAAGGCTCTTGTAGCTTCTGTAAAAAGAATGTGCTCGGGGGTTATGAAATTTCAGAGGCAGATCAAAATGTGCTCCTTTCTTCTTGAAATGAGCATTTTACCAGTGGAAGACAAAGTTGTTTGAAAAGTCTGTACCGACTTCCGTGGTAATCTTGGAACCTTGGCTCGTACTTGCCTGGCTCCAGCTACATCCTGGGCGCGCGCGGGAGCGGCCCGTGCGTGCCTGCCCAAGGCATCGTCCGTGGGCGGGTGGCATCGGCGTCACGGGGGAACCAGCGAGAAACGCTGAGCCTCAGACCCTGGCTCTTTTTTTTTTTTTTTTTTTTTTTAAGAATTGCATTTTTAACACGACCGGGAGATTTGTGTGCATGCTAATGTTTGAGAAGCACCAATTCAATCCTCTGAACGACACAGTGTTATTAATAACACGACAGGTCTTATGGTGGCAAAACACACACAGTGTTTATCATCTTCTTCTTTTTTTTTTTTTAAGATTTTATTTATTTATTTGACAGACAGAGATCACAAGTAGGCAGGGAGGCAGGCAGAAAGAGAGGGAAGCAGGCTCCCTGTTGAGCAGAGAGCCCGATGCGGGGCTCAATCCCAGGACCGTGGGATCATGACCCGAACCGAAGGCAGAGGCTTTAACCCACTGAGCCACCCAGGTGCCCCATATCGTCTTAACCGTGTGTAAGGGTATGATGGGGGGGGCACCTGGGAATAGTATTCGGTCATAAAAAGGTGTGGGGTAACAATACACGCTACAACACAGGTGAACCCAGAACACAGCATGCTGCGTGACATAAGCCAGACAAAAGGGCAAATACTGTATGATTCCCCTAATACAACACGCCGAGAATGTGCAAGTTCGTAGAGACAGAAAGCAGAGGTTACCGGATGCTGGGGAAGGGGAGGGGAAGGTGCTATCTCACAGGGGCACAGAGTTTCAGCCAGGGATGACAAAAACACTTTGGACATGGCGAGTGGTGATGATTACACCACCCTGCCATTAGACCTCCCACCCCCGAATCATACCTTTTCCCAAAGCACCTGGGCTTTGGGAATAATGCTGTTACAAGCATGAGAGTACATGTATCTGACTCCCTGCTTTCAGTTCTTTTTTTTTTTAAGATTTTATTTGCCAGAGAGAGCACAAGCAGGAGGAGTGGCAGGCTCCCCACTGGGCAAGGTGCCCAGTGCGGGACTCGATCCCGGGACCCTGGGATCATGACCTGAGCCGAAGGCAGACGCTTCACCGACTGAGCCACCCAAGCGCCCCAGCTGCTTTCAGCTCTTTTGGGTGTAATCCTGGGAGAGTTATCTCCCTTCACATATGAAGAGATGGGGACGCAGTGATGACAAGGACTTCCCTGCAATGACATGGCTGTGTGGGAGTGGCGCTGAGTTTCCGGATTTACACCGCCCCTTCCCTTGACCCCCAAGGCCGAATGCGTGTGTACCTTAAAGAGAAAGCTGGGTGTTCTTCTTCCTTTCTAGAGTGGACAGCACAGCCTGGTGGGAAATGCTGGGTTTGGAGTCTTCGAGATCTGAGTTCAAATCCCAGCATTTTGCCCTTGCTAAAGCTTTGTGTTGGACCCATCACCTACCCAATTTCAAGTAGGTCCTGAGGTCCATTTTCTCATCTGTTAAATGAGATGATGATGACCATTGCAATTGCTAGGAGGATTAAATGAGGAAAAAAAAAATAATCCGAGTGCCTGGCTTATAAGTATTCAACATGCAGAACAATTTTGCTTGCTAATAGAAATAAGGAGCTTCCTCAAAAAAAAAAAAAATTCAACACAGAATTACCATCCTATGATCCAGCAACTTTAGTTCTGGGTATATACCCACAAGGATTGAAAGCAAGGGCTTGGACAGATCCCTGTACACAACTGTTCATAGCGGCATTATTCAGAATAGCCAAAAGGTGAAAACAGCCCAAACGTCCATTAAGGGAGGAATGGATAAATCGAAGGAGGTATAGACACACGGAGGAATGGTAGTGAGCCACGAGCAGGAGAGCGCCAGTGTGGAAGACCCAAGAAAACATTAGGCTAAGTCAAATCAGTCGGACACCAGAAGACATATATATATAGAGCTGACCCTTGAACAACGCAGGGGTTCGGAAAAATGATCGCCCTCCACGCAGTTGAAAATCCACTTGTGACTTCGACTCCCCTCAAACTTAACTACTGATAACCTCTCGTTGACTAGAAGCCCTACTGGTAATATAGAAAGTCAACGAACACACATTTTTATGTTGTATTATATACTATATTTATATTGTATTATACACTATATTCTTTTTTCCCCCAAGATTTTATTTATTTGACAAGAGAAAGAGAGAGAGTGCACAAGCAGGGAGAATGGCAGGCCAAGGGAGAGAGAGAAGCAGCCTCTCTGCTGAGCAGGGAGCCCAACGTGGGGCTCGATCCCAGGACTCTGGGATCATGACCTGAGCCGAAGGCAGACACTCAACGACGGAGCCACCCAGGCGTGCCTATATACTATATTCTTACAACAAACTAAGAGAAAAGAAAATATGGCAAAAATCACAAGAGAAAAACATTGACAATACTGTATAGTATTTATTGAAGAGAACTATCCATATGTAAGAGGGTCCACACAGTTCAAACCCATGTTGTTCAAAGGTCAGCTGTGCTGTATTCTTTTGTTCCTGTGAGATAACCAGCATGGTCAAGTCTGTAGAGGCAGAAAGGAGAATTTTGGATGCTTGGGGCAGGGGGCAGGGCAATGGGGAGTTAATGTTTCATGGGTACAGAGTTTCAGGTTGTTAAGATGGAAGGTTCTGGAGATGGATGGTGTCGCGTGATGGCTGGGCAACAACGTGAATGTGCTTCCTGCCCCCGGACTGCATACCTACAATCAGTCTGAACTGGGCATTTTTTGCTATGCATCTTTTACTACGATCAAAAAAAAGGAGAAAAAAGAAGGGAAGAATGACTTCTAGGTTTAGATTTTACACTGGCATGCACCCATCATCTTGCTTTCACATTAGCCATGTTTGGTTGGTGCCTGGGAAAATCCTGGTTCTTATTTCTTTTTTCTTTTGTAATAATAGAATGATAATCAAATCATTACCCGTCAATGATTGGTGTTGTTACTGGCCGCTGTCTGTGTGTCGGACACTGGGCAGAGCGCTTCCCATATATCACCCTGTTTTCGTCCACAGCTTGTTATTGGTGGAAGCAGGAATTTGGGGACTTGGGATGCACCATTCCACAGGCCACGCCGTGTTGCCTCCCAGGATGCCCACCCAAAGGCCGTTTACCAGGAGCCGTCTCCGATCTTAATCGTGCCTCTATGTCACAGGGACAGGGTAGGTGGTGAAGGCCACTGGGTCACTTCTGGCAAAAACAAGACCATCTGTGGCTTTCACCGCCAGTGGCTGAGTGATCTTTCTCCTCGGGGTTGGTGTAAACACAAGACGAGGAGATTGGATGTTCAGGGAAACTTCCTTGGTGCCGGAAAGTGCTCTTGGAAGTGCCTCCACTGGAGTCCCTTCTGGGACAGACCAACCAATTTCCTCCTTCTAAAGCATCCCTGACATATGCAAATCCAGCTCATAATTCATCTCCAAAGCAGCTGGCCTGCAGATTCCTAATTGAGAGATGCTAATGAGGAATTATGGACCATCCCGGCATCCTTCGGTGTGCTTTGCACGTGAGGTTCTGCGCTCATAGCCTCCCTGTCGACCAGTTATCAAGACTCTCGCCTTTGTTCCAGAAAATATAATGGGCTAGTGAAGCATTGCATTGTTCCCCCAGGAGCAAAATCAGGGCTAGGATGGGGAGAGCGCTGGTTTTTCTTCTTTTTCCTCTGTTGTTTGATTCCGCATGTACAGGAGAAAGATCAAAAGGTAGGCATTACTTTGAAAAAGCGATATTGGGCCACGTTCCATAAACACGAACTTGGGAATCAGTTCTGCATTCAAATCTTGGATTTGCTGTTTATTAGCTGTGTGTCTGTGAACAAGTCTGTGTCTTTGTTTTTCCATCTGTAGAATACAGATATTCACAGGACCTTCCTCTCCGGGTCAGGATTTCATGAGAGAACACATGTAAAATGCTCGGCCTTGTATCAGGCACACAGGAAGTGATCATATCAATAGCTTATGGAGGCTGCCCTTATTCTATAATTATGTAAAATACCACCACATGTTAAAATGATCAGCATGAACTCTTTTCCCCTTTAAGGAGTAAGGCCCATGGGAGACAGTGTATTTTTTTTTTTAAGATTTTATTTATTTATTTGGCAGAGAGAGAGAGATCACGAGTAGGCAGAGAGGCAGGCAGGGGAGGGGGGAATCAGGCTCCCCACTGAGCAGAGAGCCCGATGTGGGGCTCGATCCCAGGACCCTGAGACTGAGTTGAAGGCAGAGGCTTAACCCACTGAGCCACCCAGTCTCCCCAGTGTATTATTTTTGAAGTCCTTTTTAACAGAAAGTTTTAACATGAAAGAAAAAAATAGGAGAACGAGCTTTGTGTATGTTTCATCCAGACTTGGCACTTGGCAAATCTTGTTTCATTTGCCTTCATCTCACTGTGTGTGTGTATGTGTGTGTGTGTGTGAGAGAGAGAGAGAGAAATTTTGAAGCAAATCTGAAAGATTATAGACTTTTATCTGTAAATATCTCAGCACACATCTCAAACAGATGAGGACTTTTATACAAACACAAAGCTTTTACCCCGGCTTACAAAATTAAAAATAAACACACCCTAATTTCTCAATATAATTTAATACACAATCCATGTCCAAATTTCTCTGGAGGTTTTGAAAATACCTTTTTGCTGTTGATGGGTTTGAATGAGGATTTGTAAGAAAATGTCACTTTGCATTTAGTTTCTATGGCTCTTAAGTTCTGAATCTTCATTGTTCCCACTCCCTTGTCCCCACAGCACTTACTTTTAGAAGAAATGGAGTCATTTGTCTTGTAGAGTTTTGGGGCTTCCTTGGTGTATGGTTTACCTTGTTCGTGTCTATTTCCTCTCTGATGATAGTGATATCCAGAAGTGGTTGACTAGATCCAGGCTTGTTTACTTATGTTTCTTTTGCAAGAATACGTCACCTGTATTTGTCATGCTCACACCAGAAGCAGTATCTGGATATTGTACTCCTAGTGATGCTAAGATTGATCCAACAGGATCAGGTTTTGTCAGTCTGATCTACCCGTTGTAATGTGTCCCTACAGTCTTTTACCCAGCAACTGGCCTGCACTGACAAATGAATCTAGAGTTCTTATTCCATTAGGGGTTGCAGTATGAGGCTTTTCGAATTGTCATTCCTAATGCATTTGAAGCTAGGACTACCTATAAATAACTTTTATGTCTCACCTTTATGGTTACCCTGAAACACAGTTTCTATGGAAAGGCAGGATAAATGCCTGTTCTTTTTCCTTAACTTGCCAATTTTTCAAATATAGAGTTGGTATAGTAGCACATCCCAAGATGACCAGCGATTTTTAAGAATGCTGTTGTAAGTTAATGGATTAAGAATTTTTACTTGTTATGTTTCAACCTATTGCAGTCATTATTCTTTTTGAAGCTCCAACTCTCCCATTTTTGGCCAATGGGATCCACTTTAAGTTGCCTTCCAGGTCTTCTGGATATTATCTCAGTTGGCTTGAATGGTTTCCATGCCTTCTGGTACGATAAGTTGTTCCAGGATTATTTTGTTCCCTTTACCTTGGGAATCAGCTGTTTCTCAAAAGAAGCCCTGATTCCAGGGCACCTGGGTGGCTCAATGGCCTGAGTGTCCTACTTTTGATTTTGGCTCAGGTCATGGTCTCAAGGTTGTGGGATCAAGTCCCATGTCAGGCTCCACACTCAGTAGGGAGTCAGCTTGAGATTCTCTTTCTCTTTCCCTTCCCCGGCTTGTATGTTCTCTCTCCATCTCTCTAAAATAAATGAATGAATCTTAAAAAGAAATAAAATAAAATGAAAGGAAGAAGCCTTGATGCCTTTTAGAGAGAATGGTGTTTAGAAACCACAGTTCGGCACCAGTGGTGCTCATTGCTACTGGGTTATCATTTCAGTAGATAGAGTTGGAAAAAACACACTTTTTAGAAAGAGAAAAATGAATTCATAGTGATATTTTCAACTTAAATGTAAGATTATATGATTTTACTTAACTTTTGATTTTCTATTTGTATCTCATTTCTTTTAAACTAAGAATCTTGGTTTCTAATTACATTGACCTGAATACTTACTGTATATGTTTCAAAATAATGATACTTCTACTGTCATTCTTAGAGAACTTTCTTTTTTTATTTTTTTTAATTTTTATTTTATTTTTTTTAAAAGATTTTATTTATTTATTTGAGAGAGAGACAGTGAGAGAGAGCATGAGCGAGGAGAAGGTCAGAGGGAGAAGCAGACTCCCAGTGGAGCTGAGAGCCCGATGTGGGACTCGATCCCGGGACTCCGGGATCATGACCTGAGCCGAAGGCAGTCGTCCAACCAACTGAGCCACCCAGGCGTCCCTCTTTTTTTATTTTTAAGACAATAAACAAAACACATCCTCTTACACTGTTCTAATGGTGGAAATACAAAAAGTGCAGCATTTCCAAGGAACCTCAGACATTTTGTTATTATTTTATTAAATAAGAATACTTAATATAACTAAGATAATAGCATAATTGTATATGTTTCAAAATAATACTTATAGTGTTACTATTAAATAAAACATAATTAAGGTAATATTTAATATAATTAATTATTTTATAGTTCTTTTTGTCATTAGGATACATCCTGCTAGATACATATATACTCAAAACAGTGTAATTTTAAAAGAATTATCTGCATAGTTGTATCACCAAGTTGACATACAGATAAGCTCATTTGTTGAGTTTTTAAATTTAATTTTAGTTTTAGCCTTCATCAACAAAACAAATATACATGCATATGTTAAAACATATTAATTAATATTACCTCTTACACAAAATCTAGACTGCCATAAACACTCCATACTCTAATAATCTAAAGTAGGGCACCCCCTGTTTGGTTCTATTTCCACTCAGTTATTTGCTTCATTGCATTTATAGATTTGAATTACAGTCGATTCTCATTATTCACAGTAGTTATGTTCTATAAAGTCATCACTAAATTAATGAGCACTGAGCCATTGCTCTAGGGGATACAAGGTTGGGTTCCTGCAACTCTCTGGTCACGTTTTCACCAACAGATCGATACATAACCTTGTTATATGTGCATTTCTGTTCAAAGACACCTTACTTAATGTACATTAATTTTGAATTCATAGCCAACACTACTGCTACTCATGCTTGAATGAAGCTTCTCTAACACAAATTTTCTGTGTAAGGCACATCACAGCCTTCTTGTGCTTAGGAACACTAGACAACATGTCACCACTATGCTTGGGGACCATTTTAAACAGTGAAATAATTTTTTTAAAAAAAGGCACAGAAATGTGGTTCTAAATAGACCATAGGAAAAGAGCTGAAACAGGAGGCCAGAGCATCAACTTGTTTTGACCTTAGTGGGCAAATCAAATTGTTTATTGCTCAGCATTTGTCCCCAGATGACTGAAAACACCATGTGTATTGATTTTGGGGTTACAAATCCATTTTAGCAAGTAGGCAAATCTGCTCTAGGAAATCTGTGAAAAATGGGGATGGATTGTATCTGATTTGCTTATATTAATTTTCTTTTCCCTCCATCTCCACAAAGTTGGAAGCCCCATGACGGAAGAGACCATGCTTGTGCGTGTCTCGTACACAGGAGAAGCTTACTAATGACAGATGAATGAATCCCCAAGTGAGAATGGATATTTTCTACTCTGGGTCTTACAGCTCTAAGTTTTTGTGTTTGATTTGCATTAGATGTATTTCTGTTCTTCTGAAATAGTAGTTCTTTGTCAATAAGATGCGGTCCAGCACGTTACTCATCAAATCTATGAACTCTGTTAATTCTGAGTCTTTAGAAATGACTTAAACAAAGTCAAGCTCATGTAAAATTCCCTAAGTCCTTTATTTGTAACTATTATTGACCCTACCATATAATCTGCCTGGATTTTCTATAACTAGGGAACTCTACTAATATGCGCCAACTGTGCTTTCATTTGCCTGAAGTTGACCAATGTGTACTTTTTCAGCCATTCAGACCCAGATCAAGAAGCTCATTGTCCTGATAGCTGATATTCAAGTCATGAACTTTAGCCAGTTAGAATTTCTTACAGAATTTTCTCTGAGCGGAAGTGAAAGCATTTGCATTAGATTGGCTGATGAGATTTTGTAGGATGTTGCTAATTTGAGACTCGCTGGGTTTGCCCTGTCTTCAGATAGGTGGGAACATTTCTGGGTGTGATTAGCAGCCTAAATATACCACATCAACATGCCTGCAGAGGAGCTAAGCTTCCAAAGAGCTTGGGAAGGAGCCCTGGCTTCTGTTTCTATTAGAGTCTTCATCATACTTTGTTTACATTTAGTGCATCAAATTCTAGGCAAATAAAAGTATACAGCCTCCATAAATATCTGTCACACAAACATACATTTGCAGAAGTCTTTAGGGATTTGCATTCTTATATGTAAGAAGAACATCTACAATTTACTGATTGCTTCTTGTTATTTTCAAAGGTTCAAACTACATTACTAAGGGGCACCTGGGTGGCTCAGTGGGTAAAGCCTCTGCCTTCGGCTCAGGTCACGATCTCAGGGTCCTGGGATCAAGCCCCGCATCTGGATCTCTGCTCAGCGGGGGGCCTGCTCCCCCCCCACCCCCGCCACCGGCCTGCCTCTCTGCCTACTATGATCTCTCTCTCTGTCAAATAAATAAATAAAATGTTTTTTTTAGAAAAACAAACTACATTATTAGCTCTGCATTCTCTGTGGATGCCATTATCACATTATTTATTTATTATTATTTTTTAAAGTAGTCTTTTTTTTAAATAAAGATTTTTATTTGTTTATTTGAGAGAGAGACAGTGAGCGAGAGCATGAGAGGTGAGACGGTCAGAGGGAGAAGCAGACTCCCCATGGAGCTGGGAGCCCAATGCGGGACTCGATCCTACGACTCCGGGATCCTGACCTGAGCCTAAGACAGTTGCTTAACCAACTGAGCCACCCAGGTGCCCTATGACATTATTTATTATGCGAAGGTGTAGGGTTAAGCGAGTCCAGTGCATGGACTTAGTTGTTGATAAGAATTACTGTCACTTCATGAGTATATGTTATGAGCTAGGCATGGTGCAAAGAGCTTAATACTGATAGAATTTAATTCTTACAGCAGTTCTGAGTAGATAATACCAGCATCTCCATTTTACAGATGAGTAAGATGAGACTCAGAGAGGTAAAGTAATCCACCCAGAGTCACACAGCCTAGCAGAATCTAGGTCTTTCTGCCTCCAGAGCCAGTGTGCTAACCCTCTCCGTGACAAGTGTCTATAAAAGTTTCTTTAGGATAAGGGCTCACTGTGTGGTCTCAGTGACAGCCTTATTCAACTTGCTTCATATGTCCCGAACGTTTATTATGTGCCAGACCCCACAGGTGGCATTGGTGCCATTAAGAATAAGAGCATCAGCGACCAGCACTCACTTCGTGTTTTATGTGCCCAGTGCTGTTCTGCAGATTTTATGCATATTGGCTCATGGGATCATTGGAACAAGCTTTTGAGGTAGGTCTGATTATTACACTGATTTTACAGATGAGGAGACTGAGTCCCAGCGGCGTTACACAAGAAATCAAAGTCACACCGTGAGTGACTAGCAGCCAGGATTCATACGCGGGTACCAGAGTCCCTGCGCTAGAACTCCACTGTGAACCGCCTCTCAAAGGCCGATAAAGCTCGAGCCTCAGGAGTAAGAACAGGACCTAAGTCGATGTCATTCACGGAGGTGGGGGTTGTTGGGTGCCCATATATGGTGAGTCCACAGGTTCCTAGGTTTGCCCTCCTAGAACTTTGCCACCTGTTATTCCAAATCCGTTTTGAAGAAGGTGGGCCCCAAATTCAGAAACTCTGCATCTTTTTTTTTTTTTTTAAGATTTTATTTATTTATTTGACAGGCAGAGATCTCAAGGAGGCAGAGAGAGAGAGAGGGAAGCAGGCTCCCTGCTGAGCAGAGAACCCGATGTGGGGCTCGATCCCAGGACCCCGAGATCATGACCTGAGCCGAAGGCAGCAGCTTAACCACTGAGCCACCCAGGCACCCCAGAGACGCTGCATCTTTATGCTCCTGTCCTCCTCCCCTTCTACCCCGTTCTGGGCTATGGGCAGCCCCACGGGGAATCTGCCATCTCATACCCTAAGCACGAAGTTTACTTATTCAAGTTAAGAGACTGCATTAGAGAATGTAAACTCAGAAAAGGTGTTTCGCCTCCTCGAGTAGCCATGCCTTTATTTAAAAATCGCAGATCATAACTGCACCTCTCTCATGGGGCTCTTGGGTTTCAGGTGAATGCATGTGAAGCAGGATTAGTGCCTGGCCTCCAGTAGGTGCTCAATAAATGGCACCAATGCATTACTATTATTGATCTGTTTTATTTCATTATTTTTTATTTTTTAAAGATTTTATTTATTTATTTGACAGGCAGAGATCACAAGTAGGCAGAGAGGCAGGCAGAGAGAAAGGAGGAAGCAGGTTCTCCGATGAGCAGAGAGCCTGACACGGGGCTCAATCCCAGGACCCTGGGATCACGACCGGAGCTGAAGGCAGAGGCTTAACCCACTGAACCACCCAGGCGCCCCGTCATCTGTTTTATTTCAATATAGGCAGTGGTCTTCTTCTTCCTTTATTCCAGGTCAAAGCCACTATCACAGGACCTCCTTTATTTTTCATTCATCTAATTCATTAAAAAATTATTGATGGAATGCATGACTTATTCTCCTGGTCAACAATTAGAATATTATAAATAGTGCTAAAATATCCTTGACTGCTCTCCTAGTTATGGGGGCTTGTTCCCCATTCCCCTGGACTAATTCGTATCGCCTATTTCTGTTTCCTTCTAGACTGTTTTCTATGTATTTCTGTGTATACACAACCTTATTTTGCATGTAAATATATATTTTACACACTTATTATACACATCACTCCATAATCCTCTTTTTTTACTTAGTAACATTTCCTATTACTCCTTTTTCATGTCTTCTCTGTTCTTGCTGGTTTTGGCTAGTTCTTCTAACATTTCATTCTAACATTGAAAATAAATCAATAAATGATCCCAAGACCGCAGGACCCCGAGATCATGACCTGAGCCAAAGGCAGATGCTTAACCGACTGAGCCACTCAGGCACCCTCGTCACATTGGGTAAAGCTGATGATAATCTGAACTATTGCTTGTAATGCTCCTCTTACCTGTTATTCTGTTCAAGGCATTTAGTTGACAGCTGCAAAGAGACACAAGGTCTGCAAAGTAATCCTGTTCTTAGTACCAAGGTAGAAATTGTAACACTTTTGTGGGCCGGACATGGCCTGGGAGTAGCCCATTTTCATGCTGTGCTGCTGTGGGTGAGGGGCGGGGCAAGGGATCCCAGGCCACAAACACGAAGGACTCAGAGTATTGATTATCGTCTGATTCACCCTCGGGTCCATCCCTCCATAGGTGCCGCTCTCAAGTCAGCTAGCGTTTCTCAAACCTCTCGTAAAGGAAAAAAAAAAAGACCTTTAGATATGTTCTAGAGATTTCATTGTTGTAATGTGATTTACGTCTCTACCAGCACAAGACTAGTTCTTAGCCAGGGCTGATTTTCGTCCCCTCACAGAGGTCATTTGGCAATGTCTGGGGACATTTTTGGTTGGTGCGGTTTGGGGGAGCACAGTGTGATATCAGCATCTAGTGAGTAGAGGCAGGGAGACTGACCAGCATCCTATAATGCGTAGGGCGGCCCCCACAATAAAGAATTATCTGGCCCCAAATATCAATAGTGCCCATGTGGAGAATCCCGACAGAAGCCTAGATATAAAAGTCCTTGGCTTAGAGATGTTAAACAATTATGAAGACAAAGCAAATTTATAAAAGTGAAATCTAAACTATTTTACAAGCCCAGTACATTCCAACAGATAACATCACTGAGGCAAATGACATTTTACTGAAAGTCACTGAAACTTGGATGGGACTCTGCCTACTCTTATGCAGGTGGTTTTGTCTTTGGTGAGTTTCGTGTGTGTTCCCTTGGTGGCTTAGTTCTCCTATAATACAAAGGAGGGAAGAGTGGTAGGCGTGACTTCATTTGGCCTTCAGTAGTGGGGGAAGGTGTTGCTCATTATCTATTTTGATTAGCTTGTGATAATTAAAGCAAAACAACTTGGCACCAAAAGGCTCCTAAATTACAGGCATTAAATTTACCAGGGTGGACTAATTTATAAAGTGGGCATCCAGACCATCCAGCAGGTGTATATTCTTTTTTTTTTTTTTAAGATTTGATTTTATTTTTTTGACAGACAGAGATCACAAGTAGGCAGAGAGGCAGACGGGACGGAGGCGGGGAGAAGCAGGCTCCCCGTCAAGCAGGGAGCCAGATGCGGGGCTCGATCCCAGGACCCTGGGATCATGACCTGAGTCAAAGGCAGAGACTTTAACCCACTGAGCCTCCCAGGTGCCCCGGTGTATATTCTGTGTTCCATTTTTAAAAATTATCTTTGGCAGACCCCCGAGAATTCACCCCAGGACACTCTGGTTTCCATGCATCCTAACTTGGGGAGCACTAACATGGACAATATCAGAAGGCACTGGGTTGGGGAAAGAAAAAGGCAAGAAATGATAGTGGAGTTTTTGCTAATTGTTCAGTTGGCAGAGTGATAAATTGGCCATTTCCTCAAAGTCTGCTTAAGTAGTGGAGAAGGTTTTGGTAATTTTGAGTGTGGGGCAGATGGTGGGAGGGTGTTCTGGGTGTGTAGGTGAGAGAGCGTTAATCTTCTCTAAGTCTTGGAGAAGCTTCAAGTCAAGGAGAAGCTTGAGGAGCCCACTCTACTCCAGTATGCCCTCATCTTAACTAATTACACTTGCAATGACCCTATTTCCAAATAAGGTCACATTCTGAGATCGTAGGGATTAGGACTTCAACATATAAATGGGGCAGCCACAGTTTAACCCGTAACATGCATATTTTGAAACATAAATAAAATTTAAATTTTAAAAGGTAAAGATAAATAGAAATACTGTAATGTTTTCTTCCTGTACCCTCAATGGATTATTTTGGTTTTTTGTTTTGTTTTGTTTTAAAAAACAGCTTTCAGGGGCTCCTGGGTAGCTCAGTTAGTTGAGCGATCAACTCTTGATTTCATCTTGGGTCATGATCTCAAGATTATGAGAGCAAGCGCCGCATCAGGTTCCACGCACAGTACAGACATAGTCTACTTGAGATCCTCTCTCCCTCTCTCTCCCTATGTCCTTCTGCTTGTGTGTGCACACTATGAACAAATAAATAAGTAAATAAATAAATTCTTTGAAAAAACAAAACAGCTTTTTTTTTGTCTATATATAAACAAATATAACTCATTATATATATATATATAACTCATACACCATACAATATATGGTGATATATTGTAGAGATATAACTCATACACCATACAATTCACCCATTTAAAATGCACGATTCAATGGTTTTTAGTACATTCATAGGGTGGTACAATCATTGCTATAATCAACTTGGGGGCTTTCCACTGTCCCCGGAGGAAACCCCATACCATCAACAATGAGTCCTCATCTTCCCTCAACTCCCTGGCAACCACTAATTTACTTCCTATCCCTATAGATTTTCCTATTCTGGATATTTTATATAAATGGGATCGTATGGTATGTGGTCTTTTGTAACTGGCTTCTTCCTCTTAGCATCATGTTTTCAAGGTTCATCTCCACAACATCCATGAATACTTAGTTTCTTCTTTTTTAAAAAATATTTTGTTTATTTATTTGACAGAGAGACAGCGAGAGAGGAAACATAAGCAGGGGGAGTAGGAGATGGAGAAGTAGGCTCCCCACTTGGAGCCCGATCCAGGGCTACATCACAGGACCCCACGATCAGGACCTGAGCCAAAGGCAGAGGATTAACCACGGAGCCACCAGGCTCCCCTACTTTGCTTTCTTATTGCTGAATAATATACCATTGTATGAAACTGGCCACCTTTATTTATCTGTTACTCAGTTGGTGGGCATTTGAGTCGTTTTCACTTAAGATTATTACAGGGGTGCCTGGGTGGCTCAGTGGGTTAAAGCCGCTGCTTTCAGCTCAGGTTATGATCCCAGGGTCTTGGGATCGAGCCCCACATCGGCTTCTCTGCTCCACAGGGAGCCTGCTTCCTCCTCTCTCTCTGCCTGCCTCTCTGCCTACTTGTGATCTCTATCTGTCAAATAAATAAATAAAAATCTTAAAAAAAAGATTATTACAAATAATATTGTGCACAAGTTTTTGGGTCAGTGGATTTGGCTAAGTCACCAAAAGTGGAAGTGCTGAGTCATATGAGAAGTCTACATTTGACTTTTTGAGGAACTGGCCAACTATTTTCCAAAGTGGCTGCCCCATTTTACATTTCCACTGAAAGTGTACGAGGATACCAACATATTCCCATCCTCCTCAACCCTGGTTGGTATCTTGGTGAGATGCCAGTGTGTGTGAACTGGCATCTCACCATGGTTTGGATTTCCCTTTCCCTGATTATTAATGGTGTTGGGCAACTTTCCATGTGCTTGCTGGCCATTTGCCTGTCTTCTTTGGAAGATGTCTATTCAGTTCCTTTACCCACTTATAACTGGCTTTTGTCTATTCATTATTGACTCATGAGTGTTCCTCACATATCCTGGAGACCAGTCCCTTACCAGATGCATGATTTCAAATATTTTTCTCCCAGCCTGTGGGCCATTTTCTCAGCTTCTTGATGGCATCCTCTAAAGGGAAAAAAAAGGGCTTTAATTTTGATAAAATCTAGCTTATCCGCTTTTCTTTTCTTTTGTCATTTCTGCTTTTGGTAATAAGATCTAAGAAAGCTTTGCCTAATCTAAGGTCATGAAGATTTATTTATTCCTGTGGTTTCTTCTAATGGAGGATGAGCTGGGGCCTCTTCGAAGCTTGCTGTGTTATTTACCTGTCACTAGTAATGAGGAGGAGGAGGAGAGCTGAGCTCATGCTCTTCTCTTCACTGCTTTATCCTCAAAACATCCCTCTAAGGTAAGAATTATCATCCTTGTTTCGTAGATAGAAATTTTGAGGTTCAGAAAGACATACCTGTGGCAAGAGACAAATCACATATTTAAACCCAAATATCTCTAACAATAAGCACTGGCCACGTCCCAGCCACCCCACCCATGTCATCTCCCAGGTAAGCTCAGAGAATTTTAATGATAAGCTGTTCTTACGTTGACATTCATGTTGGCTGCTGACCCCATAATTCATGATGACAGTACTTATAAGTGGACCCAGATCGACCGCATCAGAAGAGCTGGTTAAGACCTACATCTGGGTCTCTCCTATGGGCCCTGGCTCTTTTCAGGTCATCCGGACTAACTTGATAACCTGATAACCTGGTGCTAATCATCTGGCTGGAATAAACACAAACTTTGCCATCAGACAAAACTGGATTTGACTCCAGCCCTTGCCGTTCACACTCAGTTGTGGTCACGAACACACTACTGAACTTCTCTGGATCCGTTTGCTCAACTATAAAGTAGGGATAATAAAATGACCATGAAAAAAAAAACCCAAAGTTATAGTCTTTTGTGGTTATTTTTCTCAAATAGGTGAGAGTGAGAATCAGAGAGGCCAAGCAACTTACCTAAGGTCACAGAGCTAGTCAAGTGGTAGAGCTGGGATTTGAACTCATGTCTGTTAGATTTGGGGGTATAATGTCTACCTGCCATGTTACACAGTTCTCCACAGAAAACTAGCCATGAACTTACCAGAATTTGTAAAAAGGATTTCAATCCAGTGAAGTCTTCACCCAACTGCTGAGCACCTTACACTGAGACTATATGAAATCTCCCCTGCGACCAAAAGAAAAAGGTCCAGAATACCCTAATTCCCACTGGCTCCCTATAGAACTAGCCTTCCCAAGTTTGCTTGCAGCACAGGAATTTGGAGAGCCCTTGGAGAGAGTTCATTTCTCTAATCTCGCTAGGCACAAGGAGAATTTGGGAGACATGAAAGGTAGCCATTATTTATTTCATGCATAGATAACAGCAAGCCATTTAGAGAGAGCAGTGGCAGGAAGATGAAAAAGCTATTAATACAGTTGGAAGCTCATCTCTTCTGGAGTGGTCAGTAGCAGCATGGGAGGACAAAAACGAGAAAATATTGCAGTGGGCGCTCCTGACAACACAAATTATTCAGGAGATATTAAAGTGCATTGTTCACCATCATAAACATTTTTTTTTTTATGTTTATGAGATCTGTTCAAAGGCATCTTGATGGATGAAACCCAATAGCATTTTGTGTGCATGTGCACATGCTCACAATTCTTTTGTCCTAGTATCCTTTGTAAATCCTCTCTTTGGGCCGACATACTCAACACTGGCTGGGCTGGGCCTACATAATGCAAAGCGAAGCCCATGCCCTTGTTCCTTGGGGAACTGTCCTAGTCTTGATGATCTGTGCTGCAGGTGGGACTCTGGGAAGCAGGGAGCTGATGTGAGGCAGTCCAATGGGGGCAAAGCAAATGCTGCAGTTCTAGGAGGAGAAAGACCATGAGGAGCCTGAGGAGAAGGATGTAGCAGGATTTCCCAGTATACAATGGGAACTGTATATTCCCCTCCTCAAAGAGGGGCCACAGAGAGTCGAATTTGGACTGCCATGGAGATTCACAAGGGGTCCTGTTCAAGGCTGCATGGTTCTTGAGGTCAAGCTACAGACCCCTTTGACATGGCTTGCTTCCGCTCACTTCCCTGTCCCTGACCATAGTGGGACACCTGCAAAATTCGGGTGCCTTAGAGAATGCTTTGAGAAATACAACTTGGAGGTGATAAAACCGAGCAAAGCTGTTAATCACTGTAACCAAGCCATGATTATCACCTATACATGATTGATAGTTTAATTACCTTAAACGAAATGACTTGCCATTTAGTTAATAATTGGCCAAATTAGACAACTTACTGGCTTGGTCCAAGTCCCGCCCCCCCTTGAACTGGCTTATTATTCAATTTAAGACCCATGCACACAACAAACTTAACTCTAAGCATCGAACTGAGTTTTGAATCCGTGTGACCTAGTTTTTGTAGACTAATGAAGAACGCTAGCCAGGGAGTCAATCACAGCAGAGTTGCATCCTGGCACCCTCACTTTCTAGAGGCGGGACTTTAGGAATGTCACTGGCCCTCTCTATTTACATTTTTGTTTTTTCCTCTGTAGGAGGGGAGCAAAAATGCTTGAACCTATTACATTGGCTTGTATGGATTAGCTGATATAATGCAGGTGAAAGGTGAACACGGTTGTCATGTAGTGAATTCTTTCTGCGTGTTGCTTACCACCATTGTCATTGCCATCACCATCATCAGAAGGAAGAGGAGGAGTCAGCAGAGGAACCACAAATCTGCCAGTCTCAGGGATGCTGGCCGGAAGGAAGCTGGACTCTTTGTGATATCAACAGAAGGAACATACCCCCTAGAGATAAATGAACATCTTGCTGGGGGGCTATATGCTGACCACTGACCCAATGGTGTCCTCAAGCTCACCATACTTGGTTGTCGGGTTTGTTTATGACATGACCTGTAGTTTGTGGAGTGAAGTTGCTGATGGATGACAGTGGGGCACCGGGTCCTTAGTGAGGTATTCACTCAGAGGGATCCAAAGCCCTGCGGCTTCCCTATGCTCCAGACCCACATTCACACCAATGCTCATCCTTGAGACCAAGATGGTTTCAACGTTGGAGTTTGGCTCCGGATATCCAAGCCATTCATTATGCTATTAGCCTCACATGTTGCTCTGATCCTTATTTTGTATCCTCTCTCTTTTTTTTTTTAAATTGTTTTTATTAACATATAATGTATTATTTGCCCCAGGACTACAGGTCTGTGAATCATTAGGCTTACACATTTCACAGTACTCACCATAGCACATACTCTCCTCGGTGTCCATAAGCCTACCACCATCTTCCTACCTCCACACCCCCCAGCAACCATCAGTTTGTTTCATGAGATTAAGACTCTCTTATGGTTTGTGTCCCTCCCGATCCCATCTTATTTCATTTTTTTTCTTCCCTCCGCCCAAACCCCCCACTCTGCCTCTCAAATTCCTCATATCAGGGAGATCATATGATAATTGTCTTTCTCTGATTGACTTATTTCACTCAGCATAATACCCTCTAGTTCCATCCACGTCGTTGCAAATGGCAAGATTTCGTGTTTTTAATGGCTGCATAGTATTGCATTGTCTATATACACCACATCTTTATCTATTCATCTATTGATGGACATCTACGTTCTTTCCATAGTTTGGCTATTGTAGATATTGCTTCTATAAACATTTGGGTGCACGTGTCCCTTTGGATCACTACATTTGTATCTTTTTAAATTTTTAAAAAAATTTTTTATTAACATATAATGTATTATTAGCCCCAGGGTTACAGGTCACTGAATCGTCAGGCTTACACACTTCACAGAACTCATCATAGCACATATCCTCGGGTAAATACCCAGTAGTGTGATTGCTGGGTCATAGGGAAGCTCTATTTTCAACTTTTTGAGGAACCTTATGCTGTTTCCCAGAGTGGCTGCACCAGCTTGATTTCCAACAACAGTATAGGAGGGTTCCCATTTCTCCGCATCCTCTCCAACATCTGTCGTTTCTTGACATATTAATTTTAGCCATTCTGACTGGTGTGAGGTTGTATCTCACTGTGGTTTCGATTTCTATTTCCCTTATGTGCAGTCATGATAAGCACTTTTTCATGTGTGTGTTGGCCATCTGGATGTCTTCTTTGCAGAAATGTCTATTCATGCCTTCTGCCCATTTCTTGATTGTATTATTTGTTCTTTGGGTGTTGAGTTTAATAAATTCTTTATAGATTTGGGATATTAGCCCTTTATCTGATATGTTGTTTGCAAATATCTTCTCCCATTCTGTCAGCTGACTTTTGGTTTTGTTGACTGTTTCCTTTGCTGTGCAAAAGTTTTTGACCTTGATGAATTCCCAATAGTTCATTTTTGCCCTTGCTTCCCTTGATTTTGATTTCTAGGAAGAAGTTTCAGTAGCTGAGGTTGAAGAGGTGCCTGCTTGTGTTCTCCTCAAGGATTTTGAGGGATTCTTGTCTCACATTGAGGTCTTTCATCCATTTTGAGTCTATTTTTGTGTGTGGTGTAAGGACATGGTCCAGTTTCATTCTTCTGCATGTGGCTTTCCAATTTTCCCAACACTATTTGTTGAAGAGACTGTCTTTTTTCCATTGGACATTCTTTCCTGCTTTGTCAAAGATTAGTTGACCATAGAACTGAGTGTCTATTTCTGGGCTCTTTATTCTGTTCCATTGATCTCTGTGTCTGTTTTTGTGCCAGTACCTTTTCTGTCTTGATGATTACAGCTTTGTAATAGAGCTTGAAGTCTAGAATTGGGAGGCCACCAACTTTGTTTTCTTTTTCAACATTCCTCTGGCTATTCAGGCTCTCTTCTGATTCCATATAAATTTTAGGATTATTTGTTCCATTTCTTTGCAAAAAATTGATGGTAGTTTGATAGGGATTAGATTAAATGTGTATATTGCATTAGGTAGCATAGATATTTTCACAATATTTGTTCTTCCAATCCATGAGCATGGAACGTTTTTCCATTTCTGTGTGTCTTCTACAATTTCTCACATGAGTACTTCATAGGTTTCTGAGTATAGATTCTTTGCCTCATTGGTTAGTTTTATTCCTAGGTATCTAATGGTTTTGGGTGCAGTTGTAAATGTGATCGATTCCTTAATTTCTCTTTCTTCTTTCTTGCTGTTGGTGTATAGAAATGCGACTGATTTCTAGGCACTGATTTCTATATCCTGACAATGTACTGAATTCCTGTATGAGTTCTAGTGGTTCTGGCTTGGAGTCTTTTGGGTTTTCCACAGAACATATCATATCATCTGCAAACAGTGAGTGTTTGACTTCTTCTTTGTCAATTCAGATGTCTTTTCTTTCTTTTTGTGGTCTGATTGCTGAGGCTAGGACTTCTAGTACTATGTTGAATAGTGGTGGTAATGGTGAACATCCCTGTTGTGTTCCTGACCTTAGGGGAAAAGCTCTCAGTTTTTCCCCATTGAGAATGGTATTCACTGTGGGATTTTCATAGATGGCTTTGATGATATTAAGGTATGTATCCTCTATCCCTACACTTTGAAGAGTTTTGATCAAGAAAGGATGCTGTACTTTGTCAAATGCATTTTCAGCATCTATTGAGAGTATCAAATGATTCTTGTTCTTTCTTTTATTAATGTATTGTATCACATTGATTGGCTTGTGGATGTTGAACCAACCTTGCAGACCAGGAATAAATACCACTGGGTCGTAATGAATAATCTTTTCCATGTCCTGTTGGATCCTACTGAGTAGTATTTTGGTAAGAATTTTCACATCCATGTTCATCAACGATATTGGTCTGTAATTCTCCTTTTTGATGGAGTCGTTGCTTTTAGGATCAAGGTCATGCTGGCCTCATAAAATGATTTTGGAAGATTTCCTTCTATTTCTATTTTTTGGAACAGTTTCAGGAGAATAGTTATTAATTCTTCTTGAGATGTTTGGTAGAATTCCGCTGAGAAGCCATCTGGCCTTGGGCTCTTGTTTGTCAGGAGATTTTGATGATTGTTTCAACATCATGGGTCTGTTTGGGTTTTCTATTTTTTCCTGGTTCAGTTTGGGTAGTTTATACATCTCTAGGAATGCATCCGTTTCTTCCAGATTGTCAAATGTACTGGAATATAGTTGCTCATAATATGTTCTTATACTTGTTTGCATTTCTTTGGTGTTGGTTGTGATCTCTCCTCTTTCATTCATGATTTTATTGATTTGTGTCCTTTCTCTTTTCTTTTTGGTAAGTCTGGCCAGAAGTTTCTCAGTCTTATTAATTCTTTCAAAGAACCAGCTCCTAATTTCATTGATTTGTTTTACTGTTCTTTTGGTTTCTATTTCATCGATTTCTGCTCTGATCTTTATGATTTCTCTTCTCCTGCTGGGTTTAGACTTTCTTTGTTGTTCTTCCTCCAGCTCATTTAGGTGTAGGGTTAGGCTGTGTACTTGAGACCTTTCTTGTTTCTTGAGAAAGGCTTTATTACTATATACTTTCCTCTCAGGGCTGCCTTTGCTGTGTCCCAAAGATTTGAGCAGTAGTTTTTCATTTTCCTTTGTTCCCAAGAATTTACTCAATTCTTCTTTAATTTCCTGGTTGACCCATTCATTCTTTAGTAGGATGCTCTTTAGTCTCCATGTATTTGAGTTCTTTCCAACATTCCTCTTGTGATTGAGTTCTAGCTTCAGAGCATTGTGGTCTGAAAATATGCAGGGAATGATCCCAGTCTTTTGGTACTGGTTGAGACCTGATTTGTGGCTCGGGATGTGATCTATTCTGGAGAATGTTCCATGTGCACTGGAGAAGAATGTGTATTCTGTTGCTTTGGGATGGAATGTTATGAATATACCTCTGATGTCCATCTGATCCAGTGAGTCATTTAAAGCCTTTATTTCCTTGTTGATTTTTTGCTTGTGTGATCTGTCCATTTCAGGGAAGGGGGTGGTAAATGCCCCTACTATTATTGTATATTATTGTCGATGTGTTTCATTGATCTTGTTATTTATTGGTTTATATAGTTGGCAGCTTCCATGTTAGGGGCATAGATATTTAAAATTTTTACATCTTCTTGTGGGGGAGGAGTCAAGATGGTGGAGAAGTAGCAGGCTAAGACAACATCAGGTAGGAGGAGATTAGCTAGATAGCTTATCAAGCCATTGTGAACACCTACAAATCCAACAGGAGATCGAAGAGAAGAAGAGCAATAATTTTAGAAACAGAAAATTGACCACTTTCTGAAAGGTAGGACCGGCAAAGAAGTGAATCCAAAGCGACGGGAAGATAGACCATGCAGGGAGGGGCCAGCTCCTGGCAAGCAGCGGAGCAACGGAGCACAAAATTAGAACTTTTAAATGTCTGCTCCACTGAGGGACATTGCTCCAGAGGCTAAACCAGGGTGAAGCCCACACGGGGTCAGCGTGGCTCCAGGTCCCGCAGGGTCACAAAAGGATCGGGGGTGTATGAGTGTCACAGAGTTCGCAGGTATTAGAGCAGGGAAGCTGGCTACAGAGACAGAGCCGAGGAGTGAGCTCTCAACTCGGGATTACCTTGAACCGTAATCCATGCCACAGGCCACTGCTCTGTGAGTGAGGTCCCCACAAGATCCAGGGAGACACCCCCTGGGGGAGCTCAGGAATCTGGGGGGTTTGGATACTCCAGGCAGAGCATTGTGCCAGAGAGAGAGGTGCTTGATCACAGGCTGGGTGAGCTCGGAGCATGGCTAGAGGCCAGGGAGATAGAAGTGATTGATCACTTTTCTCTGAGGGTGCACTGAGGAGTGGAACCCCAAGCTCTCGGCTCCTCTGGGCCACAGTTTGGGAAGCCGCCATCTTCATTCCCATCCTCCAGAACTCTACAGAAAGCGTTCAGGGAACAAAAGCTCCCGAAAGCAAACTGGAACGGATTACTTAGCCTGGCCCCTGGTAAGAATGGTGCAATTCCGCCTCAGGCAAAGAATCACTACAACAGGCCCCTCTCCCAGAAGATCAACAAGAAATCCAGCCAAGGCCAAGTTCACTTACCAAGGAGAACATCAAAATTCCAGAGGAGGAGAAAGAAAAACATGGAATTCATGGCTTTCTCCCCGTGATTCTTTAGTCTTGCAGTTAATTAAATTTTTTTTATTTTATTTTTTCTTTCATCTGCTAATTTTTTTTAACTTTTACCCTTTCCTCTTTTAATGCTTTTTAACTAGTTTATCTTAATGATACCTCATTTTTAAAAAAATAATCTTTTTTGAATCTTCATTATTATAGTCATATTTTATCCTTCATTGTATCTAACTTTATTTTTTGTATACACATAAGGTTTTTTCTTCTAAAAAACTTGGGGTACGACTTCTTCTAATAGATCAAAATATACCCTAAATCTAGCTCCAGGCTTGTTCTAGTCTCCAGTCCAAGCAAATTCTCTCTACTTTCTTTTTCTTTATTCTCCCAACGAACTTACTTTAGCAACTACTTTTTTAGAAATTAAAATTATTTTTTCATCTTTATAGGCATATTCCATCCCTTCATTGTGTTTAACCTTATATATGTTTTTCATTCTTTAAAATTTTGGGAGGTAGTTTCTTCTAAGAGACCAAAATCCTCCCAAAATTAAGTGGGTGACCCTGTTCTAGTCACCAGTGTTTTATTTTTTTTTTTTCGTTTTTATATTTTTTCTGTATTTGTTTTCTTTTCTAAACTTCTTTTTATCCCCTTTCTCTTCCCCATGATTTGGGGTCTCTTCTTATTTGGTTAAAATTTTTACATTTTCTTGTTGGAGACACCCTTTAAGTATGATATTGTGTCCTTCCTCATCTCTCATTAGAGTCGTTGGCCTAAAATCTAATTTATCTGATATAAGGATTGCCACCCCAGCTTTCTTTTGATGCCCATTAGCATAGTAAATTTTTTCCCACCCCTTCACTTTAAATCTGGAGGTGTCTTTGGGTCTAAAATAACTTTCTGTAGATAGCATATTGATGGGTCTTGCTTTTTTATCCATTCTGATACCGTGTGTCTTTTAATTGGGGCATTTAGCCCATTTACATTCAGGGGAACTATTGAAAGATATGTATTGAGTGCCATTGTATTGCCTGTAAGGTGACTGTTACTGTACATTGTCTCTGTTCCTTTCTGATCTACGACTTTTAGGCTCTCTCTTTGCCTAGAGGACCCCTTTCAGTATTTCCTGTAGGACTGGTTTGGTGTTTGCAAATTCTTTTAGCTTTTATTTGTTGTGGAAGCTTTTTATCTCTCCTTCTATTTTCAATGGTAGCCTAGCTGGATATAGTATTCTTGGCTGCATAGTTTTCTCCTTTGGTGCTCTGAATATATTATGCCAGTTCTTTCTGATCTACCAGGTCTCTGTGGATAAGTCTGCTGCCAATCTAATATCTCTAGCATTGTATGTTACAGATTTCTTGTCCCAAGCTGCTTTCAGGATTTTCCCTTTGTCACTAACACTTGTAGGTTTTACTATTAGGTGATGGGGTGTGGACCTATTTTTATTGATTTTGAGGGGAGTTCTCTGTGCCTCCTGGATTTTGGTGCCGTTCCCTTTGCCATATTAGGGAAATTCTGTACTATAATTTGTTCTAGTATATCTTCTACCCCCCTCTCTCTTTCATCTTCTTCTTGGATCCCAATTATTCTAATAATGTTTTTGTCTTATGGTATCACTTATCTCTTGAATTCTCCCTTCATGGTCCAGTAGTTGTTTGTCTCTCTTTTGCCCAGCTTCTGCATTCTCTATCATTTGGTCTTCTATATCACTAATTCTCTCTTGCCTCATTTTTCCTAGCAGTAGGAGCCTACTTTTTTTTTCAAGATTTTATTTATTTATTTGACAGACAGAGATCACAAGTAGGCAGAGAGGCAGGCAGAGAGAGAGGAAGGGAAGCAGGCTCCCTGCTGAGCAGAGAGCCCGATGCGGGGCTCGATCCCAGGACCCTGAGATCATGACCTGAGCCAAAGGCAGAGGTTTTAACCCACTGAGCAACCCAGGATCCCCAGGAGCCTACATAGTTTATTGCACCTCATTAGTAGCTTTTTTAAATTTCAACTTAATTAGATTTTAGTTCTTTTATTTCTCCAGAAAGGACTTTTATTTCTCCAGAAAGAGGCTCTCTAATATCTTCCCTGCCTTTTTCGAGCCCTGCTAGCACCTTGGTAATCATCATTCTGAACTCTAGTTATGACATATTACCAATGTCCACATTGATTAGGTCCCTAGCCATTGGTTCTGGCTTTTGTTCTTTTGTGTGTGTGTGTGTGTGTGTTGACTTTTTCTGCATTGTCACTTTATCCAGATAAGAATATAGGAACAAGAGAATAAAATACTAACTGGGTAGGAAAGACCCCAGAAAAATATATATACTAACCAACTCAGAAGAGACCCAAAATAAATCAGGGAGAGAATAAGGGGTTGGAGGGATATATATATATATATATATATATATATATATATATATATATTTAATTAGACTGGTGAATAGAACAGAGCCACCCACTTGATTTTGGGTGTATTCTTGTCTGTTAGAAGAAACTACCTCCCAAAGTTTTAAAAAAAGAAAAACTTATATATATACAAAAATAAGGGTAAACGTGATGAAGGGAAGGAATATGACTGTAAAGATGAAAATTTTAAAAAGATTTTAAAAAAGGAATTGATAAGATAAATTGGTTGGAAAAAGAAAAAAAATGAGGAGAGAATACAACCAGGCTGAAGTCTAGAATAAAGCCATGTGCTATATTTAAGGTATATTTTGATCTATTAGATGGAATTGTATCCCAATTAAAAAAAAACCTATATGTATAAAAAGTAAGTTTAAATACCATGGAGGGACAAAATATGACTATAAAAATGAAAAATTTATAAAGGTATTTTAAAGAAAAGTTATTGTTAAGATAAAACAGCTTTAAAACATTAAAAGAGGACAGAGGAAAAGTTTAAAAAAATAGAATAAGAAAAAATGGAATTAAAATAATTTAACTTTGCAATACTAAAGGATCATGTGAAAAAAAAAGCCATGAATTCTATGTGTTGCTTTCCCTAGCTCTGGAGTTTTGCAGTTCTCATTGAAGGGTGAACTCAGTCTTGGCTAGATGTTCTTGCTGATCTTCTGAGAGAGGGGCCTGTTACTGTGATTATCAATTGTCTTTCCCCGAGGTGGAATTGCACCACCCTTGCTAGGGGCCAGGCTAAATAATCTGCTCAGGTTCCCTCTCTGTAGCTTTTGTTCCCTGAATGCTTTCTGCAGAGCTCTGGAGGACAGAAATGAAGATGGTGGCCTCCCAATCTCTGGCCCTGGAGGAGCTGAGAGCTTAGGATCCCACTCCTCAGTGCACCCTCAAAGAAAAGCAGTCTCCCTGGCCTCCAGCCACAGTCCAAGCTCACCCAGCCTGTGACTGAGTATTTACGTCTCTGGCTCATAGCCCCATTTGGAGTCTCCAAACCCAGAATAGTCCTGCCACACACTCCCATGCCCCTCTTCCCAGAGGAGGAAGGTGAGTCTCCCTGGATCTGCCACTTGTGGTGTCCCTGCTCAAAGAGCAGTGGCCTAACTGTGCTGTGGATCACAGTTCAAGATAACCCTGAGCTGAGAGCTCAGTCCTTGAGCTCTGTCTCTGTAGCCAGCTTCACTGCTCTGATACTTGTTAGACACAAAGACATCCATGGTCTTTCTGTGACCCCGTGGATCCTGAGACCACACTGTCCCCACAAGGGCTCCATCCCTGCTTAGTCTCTGGAGTGACATCCCTCAGTGGAGCAGACTTCTAAAAGTTCTGATTAGTGCTCCACTGCTTCACCGCTTGCCAGGAGCCAAAACCTCCCCACAGCCTCTCTTCCTGTCACTTCAGATTCACTTGTCCCCAAGTCCTACCTTCCAGAAAGTGGTCGATTTTCTGTTCATAGAATTGCTGCTCTTCTCTTCTGTCTCCTGATGAGTTTGTAGGTGTTCAGAATGGTTTGATAGCTGTCCAGCTGATCTCCTGGGACGTAATCATATTTTAGCCTGCTACTCCCCGCCATCTTGCTCTCCAGCCTTCTGTATCCCTTCTTAAGACAGAGTAAACCTCATGCCCAGTGAGCCCACCACTTGTCTTGTGAATTTCAGTGACAAGCTGAATCTGAAAGCCACTCCAGTAGCTTCAAATTATTTGGACTTGGTTTGGCATTGACATTTATTCTTTGGGTAACTTTAGGCAAGAAACTGAACCTCACTGAGCCTCAGATTCCTTTCCTGAAGAATGGAGATGAAATCACACACTTCATAGAGTTGTGACTCATTAAATGAGATAATACATGCCAAGTGCCTAGAACAGTGCCTGGCCCTAACTGAATGATGATTAGGTAAAATGCCCAGTATAATGCCCTATGCTGGGTCTAGGCAAGGGGAATTTCCATAGACTTCTCTCCTGCCCATCAGGGAATATCCCCACTGGAGCATTCTCTAAACTAAATGCCCAGGTAGTTAAAAAGTTGGCCCTTGGCCCATATTTAGCTCTCTCTAGACTCTCACTCGGGTGTCTTAATTTGCAAGCAGAGCACATAATGAGGCCTGAGAATGTCTAATTTGGGTCTAATTCCCTTCCCTATTTTTCAGCAAAATGTCATAAATACTGTCATGATTTATGGTTAAATGTAGAACACATGTTAGAGAGTTGAAGAGACCAAATCTGGATGGGTATGATGATGTCATGTGGTGATATCTAGGCTGAGTGTGGAGCCTCTCCTTTGTGTGGTGGGGGGCCATGGGAGTGTAGTCATGGGGGAAAATCTGAGCTCTTCCTTTGTATCAAAAAAACTCCTGCTAAATCCTCACCATGACCCTCTGAGTTTAGAATCTGTGTGCCAGATGGATTGAGGGACAGAACGATTGCGTGTATTGAGACTTGATACAGGTCAATTCAGGAGCACAACGAAGATGGAATTGACAAGCCTCAAGCACTAATTTGTCATATTTGTCAATGTTACTGGTCAACCAAATGCCTCCTTAGTTCAGTAAAATGTTCAGCCAAATCAATCTAATCCCTTAAGTCCCAACAGCCAAAGTAGTCAGGTTGGTACAGGAAGAGACCTATCAGGTTTAAAGGGGATGGCATGACTCCTTTGTAGCTTGGTGGTGATGTCCCCAGAGAGGACATGCTAAGAGTCACCTGTGGCTGGAACTTTGCCCAGTGTAATGCATGAAGTAGCTGACTTGCGGCACTTTTCTCCTAGCTAACGGCTGTGCTCTCCTGACTCCATCCAGTTCTCCCTTGCTTTTCCGTGAAAACCTCCTCTGGGTATTAAGGAGGGCACGTATTGCATGGAGCACTGGATGTGGTGCAAAAACAATGAATTCTTTTATGCTGAAAAAGAAATTAAAAAAAAAAAAAAACCTCCCCTCCTCCGGGACCATTCTGAGACCTCTGGTTGGCTATTGGCTGTTATTTCTTAATCATGATTCCATCTGTATGTGCCACCACCATTCTCCCACTTGAGTTAGAAACCAGTATCATCTGCGCAGCCTTCCCATTCTCCTCCAGTCAGTCACCAAGATTGCCAGAATGAAATCTCCCAAGACTTCCCACATTCCTGCTGTCCCAGCAGGCCACCACCACCCAGAGTGCTGCTGAGTTCACACAACATCTCCACACAACTCTTGCCTGGTGTCCCAGTCTTGCCTCTCCATCCTGTTCTATCCATGCTGCAGCCAGAGGCTCTTTTGAAGACTCAAAGCTGATAACGCTGTTCTCTAGCTTCCAGACCAAACCCCTACATTCTGGCATTCAGAGCTTGTTGCAACCTGGCCTCTCCCCTAGCAACCCGTTCTTTTGGCTGCTGGTCCTTCCTTGCCCCAGCCATGCCACACCTCCATCCGAAGGCTTTTCTGGGGAATGGAGTCCTCAGCATGACACCATAAAGCCCTAGTACATGCCCCATTTCTCCTGCCTCCCATTCCCTCGTGCAGGCCCCATCAACACGTGGGGCTGGGACGAGAGGGCCCTATTTCCCTGGGAGGTACCTCGAGGGCCATATCTGCAGTTCCCACCTAGATTGATGAATTTTGCAATGATGAGGTTTCTGGGGGCATCTATTGACATATAAATCAAAATCCAATTTATGTGAAGGAAAATCCCAGCTGGTTTACATGGCAGAATTATGAAACAGTTTCCACCTGTGTGCAGCCTCTCATATGATGTAAAATGATTTTACCCTCCACAAAGGAAACTCAGCTCGGAACTTCTTCTGGGATTTTCCTCAGGCGACCCTCGCACTGGGTTCAGTTTGAACACTTCCAGTAGATATGGCATTCTGAGGTTGCCAACTTATGAGCCTAGTCTAACTGAGGAGGGGAAGGGAAGTGCAATGTATTGAGTGCCTGCTGTGTACCAAGCACATCCCTACAATATACTACTTTAAGCCTCCCGATGGTCATCAGGGCACTTGACATCATATTGATGGCTTTACTCTCCACCTTGATTCTGTCTTTCTATTCCCTTCCTGAGAGAGTCTGTCTATTATGTATTCTGTATAATAAATTACCATGCACTTAACACCTCACAGCAACTCACATTTATTTCCTCACCTTTTCTCTGGGTCAGAAGTCTGGATGTAGCTTAACTGAATCCTTCACTCAGAGTGTTACAAGGTTGTAGTTACAGTGTTGGCCAGAGCTGTGGTCTCATCTGGGGCACAACCAGGGAAGGATCTGCTTCTGAGCTCAGTTGATTGTTGACAGTGGCCCTTCACTCGTAGGTTGTAGGAACAAGGACCTCAGTTTCTAGTTGTCTTTTGGCTAGAGACCACCTTCACTTCTTTGACACATGGGCTTCCCAAACACAGGCACTTACTTCTTCCAAGCTAGCAAAAGAGAGTCTTAAGCAAGAAAGATGTTACAGTCTTATGTAGCTTACATAAGTGACCATTCGGTTATCTTTTTTTTTTTTTTTTAAGGTTTTATTTACTTGTTTGTCAGAGACAGAAAGCACAAGCAGGGGGAGAGGCAGACAGAAGAAGAAGCAGTCTCCCCACGGAGCAGGAAGCCAATGCAAAACTCAATCCCAGGACACTGGAATCATGACTTGAAGTGAAGGCAAATGCTTAACCGACTGAGCCACCCAGGCATCCCCATCCTGCTACCTTCATGGCAGTGATTCACTAGAAGTGAGACACGGGTCCTGCCCACACTTAAGGAAAGGGGGCCACACAAAGCATGAGTATCAGGAGATGGAGTTCCTGGGGCCACCTCAAAGCTTCTCTGATCCTGAAGGGTTAAGATGCTCAAGATCATTCAGCTAGTTGTTTGTGGAGTTGGGATCTTACTTCAAAGGCCACAATCTTGCTATCATGCTGTCCCATCAGCTGACTCCACAGTCTGTGAAATCCAAAGCATAGCTTTTTCCTGGAAGATTTATCTTAATGGTTGAATCTGGGTCATTTGCTCATCTCTGGAGCTGCTGTGGGTTATTAGTACCCGAATCATTAAAACTGGAATAGAAGGAAACAATTCTTCAAAGGTCAACTGAGGTACTAGTATCTGAAATGTGGAGGTGATCTTACTGTGTCCACTACCACTGTGTCCACTCAGAGAACACGTTTTCTCAGATGGAGCCCAAGTGATCCACTGTGGCCTTTGGAAGAAACTCATGTGGTTGCTCAGGGGTAAATGTCACCTCAGGTCTCTGTGTGGTCACCTTTTATGAAGAGGGCTTCACCATCTGCCTTACTGAATAGACTATTGTGGTGTGCCTTTATTTTTCCACCATCACTCACAGCCTCCAATTTGATATTTGGAGCTCTTCCAGTTCTTCAGTTCTGAACCAAACTTGTATTAACTCTTACATGGCTGTCATATGCAGTTGTATGGGTCGTGCACTGCATAAGGGATATCTGGCTAAGAGGGTGAGCGGATATATATAAAGTCCACATACTGAGCTCTCTTTTCCAAGGGCAGTGAACACAGTCATTATCCCTTCCCCTTTCAGTAACAACGGCCCAGTATTATTTTGTTTAAGGAGCCACCATCTGTTAGCCTTTACACCACCCATTAAAGCCAGGGAAGGTTTGTTTCTGACTGAAGGAAGAGGCACCTTTTTCCAATTCACACACAGAGACCCATTTAGGCTTGCAGTAGCCTTGATGACTACTTTCAGGATAGAGAACCTTCTTCTTGACTGGGGTCATGACTTAATCTGCCCAAGCTGACTTTGACACCAACCAGCTCACACTGTTGTTGTTTTTTAAAAGATTTTATTTATTTGTTTATTATTTATTTGTGAGTGTATGTGTGTATGTAAGCATGGGGATGGGCAGAGGGAAAGAGAGAATTCTAAGTGGGCTCCATGCTGAGCATAGAGTGGGACTTGGGGCTCAATCCCACCACCCCAAGATCATGACCTGAGCTTAAATCAAGAGTTGGATGCTCAACAAACTGAGCTACCCAGTCAAACCCCTCGCAGTTTTTAAAAACCAACCATGATGGCTGCCCAGTTATGGTGGAAATTGCACTTTCAGCTCGCTGCCCCTAAACTCCCAAGTCCATATGTGGCATCATTTGCTAAAGAATGAACAGCTTTGGCTGTCATGTGCCTTTAAATAAACCTTAAAATCGACAGCCAGGGCTGGGCTCAGTGCTGATTTTCAGTCATAAAGGCTGTGCTAGGGGAGTGAGTATTGAAAACCCACATTAAAAAATATGCAATCAACATCAGCTGTGGTGCAATTAAACTCAACTGATCACAGGTGTTCATACAGATTCCACGCATATACGCTTCCTTTAAGATGTGGAGTTTGGAAAACACAACAAGATGAGGTCTGTGGACCATTCATACCAGAATCTCCTGAAATCCTTCCTAAAAAGGTAGACTCTCTATCCTCCCCCTAGGCCCATGAATCCAAACATCTGGAGAATAGGAACCCAAGAATCTGACTTCAAGCAAGCACTCAAAGCTGTTTCCACATACAGTGCCACTGAAGACCACTCCTAGGCTGGACAGGCAGCATTCTAAGGGCTCCTGGAAACTGTGAGGTGCTCCTCTGGTAAAGTATCTATCTATATATACCTATATCTATATCTATATCTATATGCACTTTTTTTGTTTAAACAAAGTCAACAAAGTCCAGGTGATTCTCATGTGCAACTGCATGTGACCCATGACGAATGTGGAGGTGGGCTTCAATCTGTTCCGATCACAAGCCATTCTACCAAATGAGCTTCTCCAGGGCCAATACCATGTTGGATTCATGTTGTTCCTCTGATGTTCACTAAATGTTGAGTCCAAAGATGAATCAGTGGCTTAAGTAATGAAATGGCAGTCAGTGCTAGATCAAAGATGTGTACAAACTCTCCATCATGTCTCCCTGGACAGATGGCCTCTCATCCTCTTCCCATTTAGTCCAGACAGTCCTGTTATTGCTTGACTCATAGAGTATGGGGGCAGGGGGACGCTGTGTGGTTTCTGAGACCAGGTCATGAGAAGCTCATAGGTTCTGTCTCACTCTCTTGGCATGTTTACTCTTAGACAAATACACCTGTGCTCCCAGCTGACTTCCAGCATGTTCTCCAGCTACCTTGGACGGTCCAGCTTACCTGAGCCTACCCATGAGTGCAGCCTTCCCAACTCCCAGCCCCGACCGGCTGACACCACATGAAGCAGAGGAACTGCCCAGGTAACCCATAGAATAGTGAGAGATAATATAGTGTTTTAAGCCACTATATTTGGGAGTGATTATTTTGCATCACTAGACCACAAACAGACCACCAGGATGTCGGTACTCTGAAATCTTTAGATTGTGAGGGAGTTTCTTGAAGTCATTGGTTGAGAGCTGCCCTCAGAGGGAGGTGAGGAGGTATTTATTGCCTGGTACTTCCTGTCCTGCAATGAGACAGAGCAGGCTCCATGGGCAGAGGGGACACCTGACACAAAGAACCCGATCAGCATGTGGTTGGAAATCAGCTGGCCAGCTAGGCACACAGAATTGGCAGGTGGTGATGGAGTCAGGGCTGCAGGGGGCACCCCAGTATCTACTCTCCTGTCTCAGAAAACAGCTACTCAATTCTGGATAATTGCAGTCACAGAAGAATATGGCTATGCAGTTATTAGTTTTTATGGCTTCCCAAGGAAAACCAGAAGGCTGGAATTGTAGGAACCCACTGAGGCTCCTAGGCACCCCAGGACATGGAATTGTAGGAAAGCCAGCTGGAAATGTAGAATTTCAGGATTTTTTAAAGTTGGCAAGTAACACAGATTTAAAAAATAAATTCTGGGGGCACCTGGGTGGCTCATTTGGTTAAGTGTCTGCCTTCAGTTCAGGTCATGGGATTTGGGATGGAGTCCCAAATCAGGCTCCTTGCACAGCGGGGAGTCTGCTTCTCCATTTACTCCTCCCCTGCTCATGCTCTCTTGCTCTCCCTCAAATAAATAAATAAAACTAAAAAAAAAAAATTCTGTAATGCCAAATCATGCAGGCCAAGCAAAAACATGTGTGTAGGCAGATATTGTGTTGATCAGCACAAGACAGAGCAGAGAGGTCACTGAGCTCCATGTAATGTTTCTTAGAATGAGAAGATGTGGCAAGACAGCAGGAGGTGAGTCATGAACTTGACCTTAAGTGACAGATTTACATGGGGGTGGCTTTCAGGAAAGGGAAGCCACACAGGTGAAGGCCAGGGAGCTGACAGTTTGTAGGATGCTGGGGAAGTGACTAGTTTTATAGTAAAGCCAAGTTAATATGAGGGAAAACAACACTAATCTTCCAATAGAAACAAATAGAGAATGATGCTAGTTGGCCCCATTAAATGCATATATAATTTTCACTTCTTCACTCTTGGTAACAAATGTGCCCTGAAGATTCTTATCTCAGGAAGAAGGTGGAAGAAAAAACAAACAAACAAACCCTGTGTTTATTGACCATGATCCTGTTGACTCTTAAATGCACTAGGCACGGAGATGAAAGAACTAGCCCCCTGTCTCACAGAACTCATGGTTCTCCTGCTGGGGATGAAGGGAGAGATAAAAAGGGCATTGACACCTCAGTGAGATCCTAGAAATACACAGGAAGCTGAAGGGCCTCAAAGGAGATGCTCTCCATCCTGCCCGGCCTGGGGATTAGGGAAGGAAACTGAAATCTCAAGTAAGTCCTGGAAAGAAGAAAGGAAACCACTGGGAAATGGAGCAGGAAACAGGAAGGCCATCTCCGCTCAAAAATATCCCAGGCCTGGAAAACTACAAATAGTTCAGCATTGCAGGAAAACCATGTGTTTTGGTGACAAAACAGGGAGAAAAGTGAGGGAGGAAAGCCAGCAGGAGCACACACAAAGAAAGGCTGTTGGGGTGATGGGGAGCCATTGAAGCCTAGAAGGGGAAGGTGATCAGAGTGGCAGTTTGTAAAGATCACACTTGCTGCTCGGCAGAGAATGAGTTGAAGGTCATAAGATTAACTAAGAGACTAATTTAAGAGGCTGCTATGGCCACTCGGGTCTAAATGAAGATGGTGGCAAGATGGAAATAGATTGAGATATATTTAAGAGACATTGGCAACAGGACATGGAGGCTCAGTGGAGAAGAGGACATGAGATGTCAGGACTGACTCCAGGTTTAGGAACAAGGTGGATGGTGGAGCCATCTTGTGAGGCTGGGAGTGTGTAGGGTAGAGATGTTTAACTATTCGTTGGCTCTTCTTAACCAGGCAACACACCTCTTTAGATTAAATTCAAGAAGCTCAGTTGGTCTTGCCGGCCATTCTTACCAAAGTTTGAATCAGGGTAATAATTGTTCCAGAAAAGCAAGTTGCATACATTCTCCTGAAAGCATCCTCTAAAGGCGCCTAATTTTCTGCATAGTCTTCACATTCAACCCAGCAAGATTCATTCATTACCACCTTACCTGTGTCTCTTGTGGTGCCCATTTGGTTCCTTCCCTTATAGGACTTACATTCTACCTCAGAGCTCTAGTATCTTCTAAAGTGCTAAATCCTCATGGGGTGCCTAGGAGCCTCAGTGGGTTAAGCCTCTGTCTTCAGCTCAGGTCATGATCCCAGGGGCCTGTCTGTCAAATAAATAAATAAAAATCTTTTAAAATAAATAAACAAATAAGTCCCCCTGTCCTCTACCAGTGCTTGAACAAGATCAGGAGTGTATCCATTAGCTATTGCTGTATTTTAAAAAATATCTTCAAAACCCAGCAGCCTAAAATTGAAACCATTTATTTAGCTTGAAATTCTGCCACTGGCAACTTGGGCTTAGCTCAGCTGGGTGGTCTTTCTCATCTCAGCTAAACACATTCTTACATCTGTGTTCAGACACACGTTAGGTAGACAGCTTTACTGACCCTGGCTGGCTGCAAACTTGAGGCCTCAACAGGGATTATTACTCTGAACTGAGTCTGACTCCCATGGTTATAGCCCGTGGTGTTGATGGGACGGCCAGGAATGTACTCCAGGGACAATGGAAGTGGGTACATTTTCTTGAGGCTCAGGTTTGGAATTGGCAGAATAGCACTTCTGCTGGTGTTCTATTGGCCAAAGCAAGTCACAGGGTCCAGGCAGGTACTGCAAGTGGAGGATAGGTCCCGCCCCTTGGTGGGAGCTGTCACAGAGTCTCATTGCAAAGGGCCTGGGCAGGGTTGAGAAGAAGATTTGAGGCAATTTGGTAACCTACTCCAAGGGCTCAAGAACTTCTAATTCTTCTGGAGTGTAAAAGTAACCACAAAAGAGAGCTCTAATCAGTAGATGATAGCAATAGTCACATTTCTTATCTCTCCCACCCAAACAGGAGACTTATGGAGACCAGCCCTTTTCTAAGAGGGGATTCACTCTTCCCCTTCTGGCTGCTTGGGTCAGTCCACTTTTTTCAATTTTAATTTTCTGATTATTCCCATTCTTTTCTTTTCATCCCCCAGGACAACAGCCTGGGATCCTCTGCACAGATGTCACAGAGATGAAATGTCAGCAGAGTTCACTGTGACTCTGGAGCCGAGCGCTCCCCTCCTCACTGCCCACCTCCTCCTCACGATTGCCTTTGGCAGAGCTGGTCTGCACTATTAATAAACCTTCTCCTCAGCATTTTCCCTCGAGGAAATAGTATCAGATAGTCTTCCTCTATCTCCCCAGCCCTATTCCTGCCTGGCTGGGGAGAAGGTCTCCTGACATGAAGATAAGAAATCCCAGACACTGCTGCCATGTAGGGGAAACTCGAGGTTCCATTTTCCTTGTGAAAGGTCAAATTGCTTCTTTTTGCAGTGCTGGGAAAGAAAAGAGCCAACATAATGTGCTTTCTAAATGCCAGTGATCTTGACGTCCCTGATAAGGAGAAGTCAGTGAAGGAAGAGAATGGCTCAGGAGGAGAGCTGACTTCTAAGTGCCAGTGGGAGATGTGAAGCATTTTTAATCACTCATGTTAAAGGCTGTGTTTAATTCAATCCTGGGTTAGGGTAATGCAATTATTGAGGCTTAAGGAAAGTTCCTGCCTTGTTGCATTGAATAGAAGGAATAGTAATAGTTTCCCTCAAGAGGCTTGGGAGCCAAGACAGGCCAGTTACAAACTAACCTTACTACCCTTTTCATTAATTACTCTTTTATTCTTTCTTTGCATATGTCTTGAGTAGCCACTATGTGCCAGAACTGTGCTGAGCATAAGGGATACAGGATAGGTCAACAGCTTTCTGCTCTTAAGGAATGCATGTCTTAGTTAGAGACCATGACAAATCCCCTGATGACAGCTACAAAGAGTAATGGGTGCTACCTCAAGATGTGCAGGGTGTTACAGAAGTATGTCCTTGGAAGGATCTAAGGGTCATCATTCCCTGAAATTTCTCGCTTAAGCAGTAGAGGCTCCAGGAAGTTGCAAGTCAGGCCTGGCATATTCACCACTATATCCTTAGTGCTTGGCCCTTAGCAGGGTTCATTCCTCTTTGTTGGTCAACTTAGCAGTGTGAATCCAACCCTCTTTCCCCATGGGGCCATCAGTCCTTCCCCAGACAGTGCATGGATTCTTAGACCTGCATGCCTTGGCAAATACCTTCTGGAATCTTATTCTCATCCTAAAGCACCTGGAAAACCCCTCTGTACCTTTCAAGACCCAGACCAAATGCCTTCTCTTCTGCAAAGTTGTTGTTGTTGTTGTTGTTGTTTTTAATCTACTGAATAAGACCTAGCCTCTCTACATCATGACTCCAAACACCTTGTTTATATGTCATTTGGTCCTTATCTCAAAGGACTATTTTATTGTACTCATTTGTCTTTTATATGTTTCCGTTTCCTTCACCGGGTCAGGGGCTTCTCTGGAGCTGGGTGTGGATGTTAAAATCCTTTCTATCTTCTGTGAGCAGCACACAAAAGCAGATCAACAAATTTCCACTGTCTGGATAAGAGACTGTGTGTTATCATTGGGGCCACAGTTCCGTGGACACCATCAAGATAGTTGTATTTTCTATTTCATGGGGATGACAGGTTAGATTATGAGATGCAATGAAGACTGAGAGGAAGGGCATCATTCTCTTCTCCTCTCTTCTGTGGGGACAGCATCACCTTTCTCAACTAACCTTAGGGAGACAGGGCAGGCCAGGGTACATGCCTTGGTGCCATGGCCCACATCCAGGAACATTTAAAGTATTGCTCTCTGAAGACAATGGGGATCCTGGACCCAAACACACCAGATCTGCTTTATGGGTATAGTTCTCACAATGCCATTAGAAAAACCTATGAACCCTACAAAACCCTTCAAAATATTTCCAGAATCCTACCACTTCATACCACCTCTGCTGATACTACCCTGTTCCACCTCTTCTTGCCTAGAGGACTATAATAACCCCATAAATGATTTTCTGCCTATATTCATGCTCCAACATCCACCTCTCTCCCTTCCAGTCTAATTTAGACCCAGAAGTCAGGATGATCTATGAACATGTAATTCAAGTCACATCCCTCTTCTGTCAAAACCTTCCTATGCCTTCCATCTCACTCAAAGGAAAAAGCAAAGTCTTTATGACAGCTCTCAGGGCCCTATAGGATTGACCTTCTCCTCACCTCCTGACTCATCTCTGACCTTCCCTTCCCTCCTTCACTCTGTTCTAACCACATGGCCTTTGTGCTCTTCTTGCATTATGCCAAACATGTTCCTGTCTCGGGGCCTTTGCACTTACTATTCCCTCTGCAAGGATAAATCTTCCCTAGATCTTCACATGTCTCATTTCTTCATCTCCTCATGTCTTTACTCAAATTCTGTCTTCTCAAAAAAGCCTTCTCTAGTCACCCTATGTAAAATAGCATATACCACAACCCCAGGAATTTCCTGTCCTCTCATCCTGCCTGATTTTTCTCCATAACACTTATCACCACAGACATATATTTTTAAATGTGTTCTTGTCTGTCTCCTCCTGCTAAGTGTCATGTTTGTAAGAAAACATATTGGACTGTGTCTGTCCACTCTTGTATCTCAGCACTTGGAATGGAGCAGGCACTCAGTATTTGGTAAATTAATAAATGCATGGACTCTCAAACAACTCTGTAAAGGAGATACTTGGGGTTATTTTCTCATTTCATAGATCAGACAGTGGAATCCCTGAGCAGGGAGAGGTATGTTAGGCTGCTGGGCTGCCAGGATTCTAAAAAATAGTCCTGTCAGATGGTTGAGGCAAACAGAGGAATTTACAGGGAGGCACTGCGCCCCTTATAGAGACCAGGGTCTCCAGAAGGACTGGAAGAAGGAAATGGAAGCTATCAGGACTTGCAGGGTAGAGCTGTCATTAAGGTGTGTAGGTCCCAGGGCAAATGTTTTCTGCAGATCTCTTGACTACATAAACACTATGAGTCAACCCAAATCAGCATGTTGGCAAATAAACAAATAAATAAATAAATAAATATCAGCGGGTTGGCATATTTTTGTGGACCAATTTAATGGCACACAGTGCCATTAAAGAAATATCATACTAGCTAGTGTGAACCATTAGCTCATGAGGATCCAGGGCCAGGGACAACCACAATCTTTGGGGCATCTTGTCAACCCCATACATGTGATAAAGGATCCTTGCAGGGGAAAAGCAGAGACTGGAGCTTCTATGGGTGCTTGTCTGAGTTCAAGGTGCCCTGTCTGGATGCTACAGCCATACCCAGCAGGTCCAGGCTCTAGAGAGGGTCCTTAGAAGGTTTCAAGGAAAACATGAAGGCATTCCAAATGGCAAGTTCTCTTGAGTTGTGGGGCCCTGCTTGTCTGAGTCTAAGGGAAGTCTACATTTCCCTGTCTCTATCTTGGCTACATGCTTCCTGGGCCCAGCTTTGGCCTCTATTTCATTGTTTTCTCTTATTTGGTCTGCAGATTGGCTTCCCTTCTCTTCACTGCAGCCACAGCTGCCCAGCTCATACCATTGTCAATGTGCAGCACAGTCTGATGAGCAGCTCTCAGTCCTAATTCCAACCTTCTAGAATAAGCTTTTTATCTCCTCTATCTGGTGCGCATGCCTGGTCCAGTCAGCAGGGTCAGGAGGAGGGGTGAGGAGAGCAGGATAACAGTACAAACCTGGCTACAATTCTCAGAGCAAAGTGAAGACAGGTGAGGCAACAAGTGGCCTCCAAGTGTTTACTACAGCTCCTGGGGAAAAGCACCATGATATTTCACCCTGGATATTCCAACCTCCAAGCCCATAGTCTAGAACAGCAACCATGCAAGAGAACACCACCATTCTTAGACCTCCCTGAGGGACTGATGGGGCCACAGGATCCTGGCAACAGCAGTAGACTTTATGAAGTAAGACCCACACACTAGATTTCAAATCTTTCTAGTTTATTCCTTGTGAATTGGGAGGCAGGCTTAGAGAAAGTAGGAGCATTCTGCCTGCAGACAAGCTGACATGAACAGCAGGCTACCCTCCCAGGTTGTGTATACGTGCACACACACATTCATCAAAACTGGCATATTATACCAGAATGGAAGCAGGTTAATTGGGTTATTTGATCCCGGGGGCCTATTCAGGGAACCTTCCTACAGCCTGTAATCAGGCAGGACTTGGGATGGCTCAGAACTGAGCAACCAGATGCTGTCATTAGCCCAGACTCCCACCTCAGCAGTTTCGCCTCAGTCTCTATGGGCCACCTGATGCTGGGCCAGGATGTGCTGAGGCAGCATAGCAGGAGTCCCAGGGTCAACTGGGGAGGGGCTGAGCAAGCTGGTAGAGAAGGGATAACCTGGAGGGAGGCAAGAGCAGATTTTAATCATCTGAAGGGCTGTCTTATGGAAGAGGATGATGGTCACAAGTGAGCGGACTGAGTTTGGCATAAGAAATGTTTCCAAAAAACAGAACTTCCAATACCAATGTGTTTAGGCTATATTACAAAGCAGAGAGCTCCCTGACACTCCTAAGTATGACATAGAATGGAACAGGATTGGTAATTATATTTATCCTACAACTGTGAAAAATACAAAATTTGTTCATTGGTATAGAAAATTAAAGAGCCATGACAGCAAAATGAACAGGAGTCCATTAGAATAGACTCTCCAAGGGTCCTGCTTAGTTCCTGTCACTGCACGTGGACTGTAGCCCTGAATGTCTGCCTGTCATAGCCTTTTTCTCTCACCCTTCCTTTTTTAGCTTCTCCACACTCTTTCAAAATCTGATAAAGATGTCCTGGGCCAGTTTGGATGAGGCATCTAAGATCCCAGTGCCAGGGGAAAAAAATATTTGTACACAATGGTTGGTTAGAACCACGGACAGCAACATGCATTGGCACCTCCCTTGGCTACTAAGATTAGACTACATCATCAGGTTACATTCATTAATGGCCCTAGGTTGTCAGGGAGCCATATTTAAACAGAATTCATGGGGCCATCTGGCATAATTGATGCACTTGTGTTCCTATATATCCATTCATGCCATTCATTCATTTATTCCGTCATATGGCTTCAGAGAGAAAGAGAGGAAAGGATAGGAACTGTAGTTATCTGATTGATGACTCCTCATTCTTACAAAGCCCAGTGGCTTCTTCTACCATTGGGATCCCCCCAAAATCCCCTTTATCCATTCAATCAACCTCTTTTTACCTGAGTCAGTCTAGGGAGGTTCCATTCCTTGCAACCAAATGATTCCTGATAAAGACAGCATCACTGGATTAGGAACCCTCATCCAGTAAATGATGAGTCTTGTTGTTCTTCCCCCTGTAGAACTCTGAGCACAGAAGACTCCAGTATCTACATTCCAGTAGCATGGATGAAGGACAGAGCTTGGAGCATGCCCTCATGAGACATGCATCCTTGGTCACAGCCAGAAATGGGCTTACTCCTTGTGGACAGAGGCAGCACCCATCATTTTGGGGAAGCAGTCAAGTAACACCAATAAATTAGACCCCAGTGATGCTTGCTTTACTGAAGCACTCAGCTTAATAAATCTTTCTTTGACACACAAAATTCTACTTGTACCATCAGCAAATGTGACGTATTTGGTGTGAATAATTCAGTGTTTTGCAGGGGTTCTGACTTCCAGTGAGAATGCTGCACTGTCCAAGATTGTTAACTAATCCTATGGAGCAGAACTGAGCTCTGGTTCACCTTTAGTTTGAAAACACTTGGGGAAACAGTAAAAAGAGGATAAAAAAGAAAAATACTTCCCTCCTAACTAATAACAGAAATCATTTTCCCCAAACTCTTCCAATATATGCATCAGTGTGCAGCTCTTCTCTCCTTCAGAACTTAAACTTAGTCTCTGGGGATTTTTGGTACAAAGAAATTTCTGAAGATGCTTTTCTAAATGAGGAATTTTATTTTATTTTATTTTTTAAAAAGATTTTATTTATTTATTTGACAGACAGAGATCACCAGTATGCAAAGAAGCAGGCAGAGAGAGGGGGGAAAGCAGGCTCCCTGCTGAGCAGAGAGCCTGAAGTGGGGCTTGATCCCAGGACCCCAAGATCATGACCTGAGCTGAAGGCAGAGACTTAACCCACTGAGCCACCCAGGTGCCCCTAAATGAGGAATTTTAAATGGAAAATCTAGCTCTGAATAAATGAGCTGGCTGTCTCTACCCAGAGAAAACAGGGGATCAGAAATGATGAGGAAGTCCTGACCACTCACAGCTCAAAGAAGGGATTTTCCCCCACTTCTTTCTGTCCAGCTGTGTGATGCGGGGCAAGTCACTTACCCTCTCTGGGCACATTTGCAAAACTAAAACCTCAGATTAGAGATCAGAAATCTTTAACCAAGAATTCAAGTTGGTCCATGTGTGGTCAGTGTAATCTCTGAAATACTGTGCTAAATATCCATTTTGGGGAATGGATATTTGGGGAAGGGGATGTGCATTTGGGAAAGGGGAGAGGCTCTATACCTTTCTTCAGATTCTCAAAAGTGTCCAGGACCTTCAAAGCTGGAAAACTCCTGGGCTGGACAATTGATAAATCTCAGTTCAGTCCTAAATTAGGCCATGATTCCAATGTCCTCTGTGAGTCTGGAGAGTTATGTTTCTCTACCTGGACTGCTCATGCTGGGGGCTTAAAGGGATTGTGAGTGCTTTCACCTTCCAAGCTTCACAGCCAAATTAGGGGGCCCAACCCCTGGATGCAACAAGTTTATGTTCATGTGTAAGTGTCTATCAGGGGGAGAGGATATTCCTTCATTTATTCATTCCACAAATATTTATTGGGTCCTCTTGTGTGCTAAGCCCTCTGCCACCCACTGCCCTTCTGTAGCTCACAGTCTAGGAGACAGACAATGGAAAAACAATCACAAATACCTCTGATCCCAAAGTATGACAAAGCCTCTGAAGGGTCACTAAGAATTTTGGTGAGAGATGATAAGGGGTGACCTGTTTTCTCTTCACTGTCACATTCCACACATCCAATGAGCGGTGGACTCCAAAAATAGTTTACCTCTTCTGATCCCCACTGTCACCTCCTTTGTCTAAATCCCCATCATCTTGCACCTGAACCCCCACAACCCTTTTCTCTTCACTTATGTTCTTGCTCATCAACTGAAATGGGGAGGCCCATGAAGGAGAGTGTAGGGGTGAGTAGGTCCCAGTCATGTGCTACCCATAAGGATATAAAAACAAACTGCCACTCTTTGTACTGAAAGAAGCCTTGGGTTCCCAGTGAAGGGTGTGGGAGAAGTGACGCTGCAGGGGTGTTCCAGGTGCTCTCAAAGTGAGAACTCTGAACAACAATGCTCACTTGAATGTACAGCCTTATAGCATTGGAAACAAAATAACATCATTCATTTGGCATCACACCTGGTGTTGCACAAAACAAGACATAACAGAGCTGGCTCACTTATGGCTGAATCTGTTGATTCTCAGCCCACAACAGGATTCGCAGCAGTCTAAATAAAGTAAGGAAGCAAATCCAAACCCACGAACCAGGCAAATTAAGGGGTGATTACATCCATTTGTGTTTCAGAACCACTCTGATTTATAAAGTGCTGTCTTAAAATAGCACCCTTGAAGTATTTACAGATATATAACTTGCTTGCTGGAAGGGCTGTAGATTGGGAGGCAAACCTTAAAAAAAAAATTGCAGAATTCCTGATTCATTGAAGGACATTCTAAGGAATGTGTGACCTGACTTAAAGCTATATATGTGGAGGGATCTACCCATGAGGCAAAGAGAAACATGCCAACTAACACCAGGGTGCAATCTGGGTTCTTGTCTGAGAAAATCCACATGAAAGCATTTGTATACATGTGGCACTTAATAAGTGGCCAATAAATGTCAGCCATCATCATCATTCCTTAGGTTCCAACAATTCTCTAGCACCAGCTGGATGTCCTAGAGTTCAGTTCAATTCAATTCTGACACTACCTGAATTCATGCATACCCCATAGGTAAAAGGCTCAGTCCCACAAGACTGTCTCTACTTCAGACACCAACCACAAGCACCAAAGGTCCCCTAGATCCCCATGCTTCTGCTACAAATCTGGGGGCTCCAACAACTCCCTTTCAAGTTCAGTAGTTCACAAAAACAACTTATGGAACTTGCTGAACACATTATACTCGCAATTACAATTTTATTATAAAAGATACAACTTAAGAACAGCCAAATGGAAGAAATGTGTAAGGTGAGGTGTGTGGGGCGGGGAAGCACAGCTTCCATGCTGTCTCCCCATACAATCAGGGTTTGTCGCCCTCCAGATACATTGATGTGTTCTCCAACCTGGAAACTTCCCCACACTTTGGCACCCAAGAGCTTTTGTCAAGGTTTCATTATGTAGGTACGATTAATTAAATCATTGATTTAGTTTAAACCATGTGGTTGAACTCAATCTCTAGCCCCTGTCCCCTATCCAGAGGTGGGGTGTGGAGATGAAAGGTTCAACCCTCCAATCACTTGGGTGGTTCCTCTGGCAGCCAGTCCCTCCACCTCCTGAAGCCATGTAGCTCTCCCCTCCTTGCACTTTCTGCCTCACAAAAAGAGCTCATTATAAATAACAAAAGATATTCCTATAGCTCAGGAAATTCCAAGAGTTTTTGAAGCACTGAGCCAGGAACCTGGACCAAAGCAGATATATTCTTTATTATATCACATTCCCTCTACCATGCTGTCTCCTGCAATAAAAAGCTGAAGGAAGGTCTTAAGAGGTCAAATTAGCCACCTGCCACCAGGTGAGCCTGTATTTTAATCATTGAAGACAGCTAATTATCACTTTCAGGAGAAAAAAGACAAGGAGGGGCATCTGGGTGAGTCAGTTGGTTAGGCATCCAACTCTTGATTTTAGTTCAAGTCATGATCTCAGGATTGTGAGATTGAGCCCCATGTTGGGCTCTGTGTTGGACTCCGCACTGGGCATCGAGCCAGCTTAGGATTCTCTCTCTCCCTCTCCCTGTGCCCCTCCCCCTCTTTCCCTCTCCTTAAAAAAAAAAAAGGCAAGGATATATCATAGGGCAGAAGAGCCCCCAGTCAGTACATTCTGGTCATGCATTTCCATTGTCCCAGGAGACAGGGCAGTAGGGACATGCTTTCTATGAGGACTGGACATCTTTCTCCTCCAGCTCTTCCCATTTGTTTTGATTAAACCTCTCCAGTCTCCCTGGTAGCCTGAAGGAGGACCAGCCACTAAGAGTTAACTCTTTGGAAAGATCCAGAATGAGCGAGAGGTAGTTCCTAAGTTCCACCACATTAAGATGCACTGATTCAATGTACCTGATTTTGACTGTTCCCAAGATACTTCATACCCATTATGGTCTGTGTTTGGAAGGGCTTGCAGATTTATTACTTCTGCTCAATGTGTTTTCCTATACCTGAAAGTACTTCATTCTCCTTCCCTGCAATTACTCTTTGAAGTTACACAGTCAGTAGTGCATATAATTGTAGATACAACAACCCACAGGCTCCTCTCAATATTCTCGAAGGCCTTTCCAAGGCTGACACTACTCTCTCTTTTTCTTTGAGAAATCTTCTCACGCTGTCTTTTCCATTAATTCTTTCATTGGTTCATTCATTTCTGCCTTTCCCTCAACTGCTTTTTCCATATTGTCCAACTGGTGAACTCCTCCCCAGCCTTTAAAGCCCAGCTCAAATGTCACCTTCTCTGCGAAGCCTTCCTTAATTGCCTTCAAGTCTCTCCTCCACATTATCTTCCATATATATCTTAGACATTAATCTGTGTATTTATCATAATCTGTTATGATTACTTAATTACATGTCTGACCAATTTTCCTGGATTGAAGGTAGGGGCTGTGTCTAGTTCCTCTCTGATTCCAGAATGCTCATTTTGACTCTTGACACTAGGTAGAAACATCTGTAGAATGAATATATAGATGAAACCTGGCCTACAAGAAGCATTGCCTATTCCATCCATAGAAAACTATTGATTTCCCACTCAACAACCTCTTCTTGCTTCTTTCTTATTAATAGAACCACCAATTCCGTCTAGATACATGGCCCCTTTCCCAACTCCGGGGGGATGGATGTTAGTTATTTCAATATAATCATAGTGATTCCACAATTCTGGCCAGCGATTAGCTTAAGTGTGTGCATGTGTGTGTGTGTGGCCTTGGCCAATGTAAGTCAAGTGTGCTGGGTGTAAAGATTGTGGGAAAAGGTGTCCTCTTTTTTTAAGATTTTATTTATTTATTTGACACACAGAGATCACAAGTAGGCAGAGAGGCAGGCAGGTGGGTCGGTGGAGGTGGCAAGCAGGCTCCCTGCTGAGCAGAGAACCTGATGCAAGGCTCGATCCCAGGACCCTGAGATGATGACCTGAGCCAACCGCAGAGGCTTAACCCACTGAGCCACCCAGGTACCCAAAAGGTGTCCTTTCTTGATGAAAGTCATTGCACTAGAGAAATGCCTCATTCTGCCTTTGGATGAAATTCCAGGAGTCCCATGTCTCAAGCAGAGGCAGCTATCCTGAGACCGTATGGAGGGTGGCCATGGGGTCAAGGTGATACTATTGTGTTTCAGGGCTCACCCAGCCTGCACCCATCCTATAATACAGGGGTGGGTGCCCTGAATTTGGTTTCTTCATGTTTAGGTATCTGTGGGAGGGTGCTGGCAAATTACTGAGAGCTTCCCAGGACCTGGAAAATTTCCTTCATAGGTTAATTGTTCCTTCATAGGTTAAATGATGATTTCCTTCATAGATTAATTCTAATGTGACAATATCCCTCACCCTGGTGAATGTGTTTAAAATACTATTCATTAGAGGCTCCTGGGTGGCTCAGTGGGTTAAGCCTCTGCCGTTGGCTCAGGTCATGATCTCAGGGTCCTGGGATTGAGCCCTACATCTTGTCTGGCTCCTTGCTCAGCAGGAAGCCCACTTCTCCCTCTCCTCTGTTCTCATGCTCTCACTTGCTGTGTCTCTCTCTCAAATAAATAAATAAAATCTTAAACAACAAATGAAGAACATACTTCCCAGTGCCTTGCCATGTGATTAATACAGCCAAAGAAGGGTAGGCTGAAATGACACTTGTATTTTCTGTCCTTAAGTATTTAGGGACAGGTGTGATAACTTTATGCCTTCTCTTCCCCTGCTGCCTCAACCTTCAGAGCCATGTATCCTAAATGCATTAGTTACAAGATGGCAACAGGACTTTAGTTTAGGGGAAAAAAAGTTATTCGGCCAAGCTACTGTTTTAGGGGTTATTTTGTTACCATAGAGCTTGTCGTGACTAATTCATAGAGTAACATATTTGGAAAATATAAACAAAGAAGGACAGGAAAAAATCTATAGTCATATGGACACCATTGGGCCTCAGGTGGCTGTGGTATTCTGTGGAATGTTCTTGAAGATTCCATCTCTTAATCCAGCCCTTCCGTGAACTACCAGGAATGTGCTGGGCTCTTTTAAATCAGTGACTATTACCTGATTTCAAGCAGACAGGTAGCCAGAGTCTCTAGAATGGGCAGATGAGAGGAGACGCTTGGAAAAATGCACAGGGAAAGACATCACACTGTCATCACTGTCATCCTCATGGAGAATTCAGGAAAACTGAAACTCTCTCTCTGCTTCAGGTAACATCTCCAAAGTTTCTGTGACTTTTCCCATTAAAGGCATTTTTTTATTTTTTAGCTGGGCCAGTGGTGTCTTTCCATCAAAAACATAATGTATTACCACTCAAAAATAATCCTGTTTGTGACTTCTATTTCCAGTATTATATCTATTTTTCATAATATGAGTTTCCACAATTAAATATTAAACCACAGTATTTATCTTGTATTTATAAAAATGGAATTTGTATTGCCCATGCAATCACAACAAAAACCTGCCTTTTTACTTATAATGTTATGAACATCTTTCTATGTCATTCAACATTCTTCTATAGTTTCCATTTTAATGCCTGCCTAGAAACCCAACATCTGGTTATATCCTCATATATTTGACAAATCTTTTGCTGCTGGACATATAAAAATGTTTCCAGTTTTTCAGCACTGAAAGGGGGAAAAAAAGATCCTTAGAGCTAATCTTTGCTCATATCCATCATTATTTGTTTAGAACAAATTCCTAAAAGTGAATGTCTCCAAAGTGAATGCAAAAAAACTGGTAACTTGCCATTTTCTGGAAAGGCTATAACAGCCTGCATGGGTAGGAGTGTCCTTGTCTCACTCACCTGCCACACCTCCTTGAAGCCAGCAGGCAGAGATAGAACAGGAGCCCATCTAATGCTTACCACATAAATCTCCTTTATGCAACTTTGTGTCTTATGACTAATGAATGATCTGTAGCCCCTGCTGACTCTAATTCTTCTCTTATGTTATTGAGCATATCCTCACATACCATCAAAGAGGCTTTTAAACAGTCTCATGCATGTAGTTTCTATGGTTTGAATTCCTTAATTAATTGTATCTTCTGACTCTCCTGGGGACTTGGTTACCTACATGCTTTACAATTTCTAACTGTGAACTCATCTTTGGTGGGAAATTTTTCTCTGGGATTCCTGGGGGCAAAGATTGAAGACGCTCTTGGCACAGGCTTGATATTTAAATTGCTCCCCATGACTCTTTTGCCACCTGTGGTCTGGGGTGGCCAACTTACCTACAGGCCATGTGCTCAAGCCAGTGGGTAGAGCTTTTTAGTGTTCCTTTCATGGATGGAAAGCCCTTTATGATTTCCTGCTATGGACTTTGCTAGCTCCTATCCTGTGGATGCAATTCTGTTCTCCAGGCATTGGTATTATGACTGTCTAAGTGTATGCTCTGATACCACATGGACTGTATGGCTCATTTAGTCTGCTCATCCTTTCTGGCACCTGGGATTCTCTTTCCCTTTATGTTTATTTTTTGATCCAACCTATGCATTTGAAGCTTTAGATATTGTATTTTATCCTGCATGCCTATGTGCTCAGAGTGTTGAGAGGGTTCTGATGTCAACTCACCTACTATGTTGGTTAGCAGACTCTGAACTGTTCCTCCACCGTTTGGGCTGACTTGACACCCTTTGATGATGGCCAGAAGCTGGAGAACAGCTGAAGCAACAATCATTACACTTGTTAAGAAGTCAACACAGGTAGAACACTTGAGACCACATGTATTCACTAACCCTGGCTTGTTTGCAAGAGTCAGAGCCACGCTATTGGGGGAAGACAAGAAGCGTGTCCCAAGCCACAAATCCTCAAGCTCCTGGTTCAGTGCAACCCTTTTGATCCACAATCCTCTAAACAAAAACAACAATTAATACAGCAACTACTGTTGAGTACCAGGTTCCGCCATAAACACACTGCATGGATTAACCCATTTAATCATCATAAAAAGCCCATGAGATAGAAGTTATTATTAGCCCCATTTTACAAACAAACAGACTGAAATAGATGGGTAGAGCAACATGCCCAGGGTCACATAGCTATGAAAGGGGAGGGATGACGTTTGAACCCCAGATCTCAGAGTCCTGACCTCTACAACACACGTTTGACCTTTCCTTGTCTTCTGCATCACATCCTCCCAAATTCGACTCAACACCCTTTCTCTTGGGATGTCCTTGGTGTTCAGTCTATTCTTTATCATTAAGACTTTTCATCCAATTCTACCAATCCAATACATTCTATTTCTAACATCAAGAGATAACTTATACAACCACATGATTATACCTCAACTCTCCTCCTAAGCCCTCTCCTTCTCTCTCTCACACAGAACTACTTATGAGGTGCATTTACCACACTTAATTAACTCAACGCATCCTCCCTTTTGAAATACATTAATTCCCCGTCCCGAGCCAGTACCACCATCAACCTCTCTGCCTCTCTGTGGCAGGTCAAGGAACCCCAGGAGGTTAATTATCACACAGAATTTTCAGGTGTACTGAGTCCTGGCTACCCTGGCTACCAGCTCTGCAGAAAAGAGTACAGATGCCATGCTTCTCAACCATAGCTGAACAGTGGAATTGCAAGGGGAGGTTTAAAGTGACACGGAAGCCTTGGTCCTCTCCCTAGTTTAATTGCTCTTCATGGAGCCTGGGGAATTAAGCATTTGAAAATCCTTCCAGGTGATTGTAATAGGCAGCCAAGGCTGAGAAAATTAAGATGAAGCAAGTTATCCTCCAGGATTGTGTCATGATTGCTCTGTAGCTGGATTTGGGAAGACTTGTCACCCTTCTTGCCTTACCCTGATGACCTTGGGACTTGAGGAACATCAAATCTACCAGAGGACTTACTGAAATACAGATTTCTGGGCCCCACTGCCCGGAGTTTCTGGTTGAGTAGATCTGGGGTGGAGTCTGAGAATTTGCATTTCTAACAAGCTCCAGGTGAGGCCGATGCTGCTGATCTAGGAACCATCCTTCGAAACCATGGTCTTAGAACTATTTTTGCTTGTTTAATGGCTGGCCCTTCTACATGCTGTTCACTGCCATGGTTCGGAACACCATGCCTGCCGATTCCGGTTTTCTCAACTTGTCCTTCAAGGTCTGATTCAAGTCCTTCCTTGGTCAGGTCATCCTGATGGCCCAGCCCGGTGGCACCTGCCTCCTCTCCCACATGCTGGGGCTCCTTCTCCGTGACTCCATAGTGGCTGAGAGTACAGGTCATAGACTTTAGAGTTAGAAAGATGCTTATTATCCAACTGTTTAAAACTCTACCTTTGAGCTGAGGAATTATTTTTCATTCCAATGAAATCCTATTGCAAGTGGTAATATTTAAAATACATAGATGGGGTATGTCTCCTCGTCTAGGAGACTAGGAACATCACTATATATACCTTTCTTTTCCCTTCTATGGGGTCTTGAGGCACTTGGGGGAGGCATATGAGAACTGGAGAGCATAATTTGGAAGCCACCCATAGTATAAGCCTTCATTTTATGTGTGATAAAACTGAGACTCAGAGGGGGTAAGCGACATGCCCGTTCATTTATTTGATATCATTGGTTACTGACTCTGGGCCAGGCACTGTAGCAGGTCCTGCAGATGGAGAACAGGTTGGGCAAGCCCAGGACCCAGGAGCTTACTTCTAGCTAGGGAGACAAGGAGTAAGTAACCACACAGACAAAATGATCATGGACTCGGACTGTGACAGGAACTAAAAGGGATGCCAACATATGCTAGAATCACATGAGTTTAAGGAGGGTCTCTGTGAAGTGACCTTCATTCTGCATCTGGAAGGATGAGAAGAAACCAGCTATGAACTTTGTTTGTGGGTCACAGTGAAAAGTCTGGATTCTCTTCTTAGTGGGCTGGAAAACCAGTGGAGGGCTTTAAGCAGGGAAGTGACCAGACTTCACCTTGTTCCTCCCGTTATTTGCCTCCTTGGACAAATGGATCTCAGTCTTTGTATCTTCCATGGCATCCATGCGGACTCAGTACTGAAACTATGTGTGCTGGTGGCTGGTTGCCTGAGTCAACAAGGACTTAAAGTCCTGTTCTGGGGGCACCTGGCTGACTCTGTTGGTGCAACTCTTGATCTCAGGTTTGGGCAGCCCCATGTTGGGTGTGGAGATTAATTACTTAAAAATAAAAATAAATAAAAATAAAGCTGTATTCCACATAGCTTCCCATCTTCTAGACCAGTTATCTCTTATTTTGGGTTTGAACCCTGTCAAGTGTCTGATCAGAGTTATGCTATTAAGAGTTATTTCCTTAAGAAATATTCCCATGCACCCATGCACATAGTAAGACTTGTGAGAGCCCTGAAGCCCATCTCAGGACCTGGCCTTCTGCTACAGAGATACCTTTCCTTCAAAGACCCCTTATTTGACTGGATATCATTGCTATCCTAGATTTAGAATCAGATTATCTTCAGATTTTTAAGCCCCAGTTTTCCTTCCTGTAAAATGGATTAATGCATATGTCATGGGGGACTTTAAGAATAAAACAAGATAATACAGATCAGTGCCTAGCACAGAGGTGCCCAGTAGATATCAATTACTTGCCCTTCCCCTTGGCAAGAAAGGAAGCAGCTCTGGCACCTGGGTGGCTCAGTCTGTTAAGCGTCTGTCTTCGGCTTCAGTCATGGTCCCAGGATCCTGGGATCGAGCCCCACATGGGGCTCCCTGATCAGTGGGGAGTCTGCTATTCCCTCTTTTAGCCCCTCCCCCATTCATGCTCACTCCCTCTCAAATTAATTAATTAATTAATTATTCTTTAAAAAAAAAAAAAAAAAGGAAACAGCTCTTCATGAGCCCAGATCCTACAGTTGTTTAAAACCTGGCGAAGGTGGGAGGTAGATGAGAATTAAATGCTAGTTGTCTTTGTTTGGTTTTCTCATCTATAGAATGGGGATAGATCTGTAAAAACCCTTAATAATGTGTCTGGCACCTGGCCAGAACTTTGATAATCAGTTTCTGATAATTCTGATAATGATGATGATACTGATATTGTCTGTTCTATGCAACTCCACACCTGCTTGGGTGAGGAAGAGCTGGGCCTATGGGATGAATTGGGAAAACACAGACTTGATTCTAAGGAGACTAGAATTGGGGGAGCTCAGTCTATGGCAAACCATCCTAGAGTACTGCCCCATGGGAACAAACTTGGTTGAAGACAATCAGATGCTTGTGAAATCCATGTCCCTTGGACATCTCTACCATCTTTCTGAACCCAAATCAGAGTGGAGATGGACAGTCCTCAGTCACTGGAGATGGGCTCTGCCTCCCTCAGGGAACGCTGGGTAACATGAAAATACTGCAGTCCCAAGAGAGAACATAAAGACCAATGAAATGAGGCCAATGCATAATGCAGGAGCCCGCTTTCTCCCCAACTTAATTCTATTTTGTTAAGTAATGATGGAATAAAAATTCAGGATGGTGGAAGATGAGATTTGCAGGTCTATTTGATCAAATGCCTATTGCTGTCGCTTCAAGCCAAACGGGTCGCTTCATAAACAGATAAATAAATCAGACATCAGTGGGAAATGAAAAGTCATGGCCGAGGATAGAACAAGACAGAAAATCATTCCTATTCCGTGATGCTCATTTGGGGCGTCACACCCAGGCTGCAGTGGGGGCCCTGAAGGGGCTGATGGAAGATTATTACAGAGAGGGGATTCAACCCAGGATTTGGAGGACACAAACCTTTCTTAGGGTATGCCATCTGCCTGAGCCAAGGTCATGCCAGGCAACTCTGAAAAGCCAGCAACTGACCTCCACCATTAATGCTCCATCTGTGGGATTAACTATGCTGCCTGGGTAATAATTTATGGGGAATCATTAACCTAATGATATTGGTTTTCTATAAACTGCTTAGTCCGTCTCAGGGAAAATGGATTTTATAAATCTAGGTGGAAAATTCTGGGTGACTCATGAAGGCCCATCAGCAAGTGGGGACGGGTCTGAAGGACCTCGAAGATCACTCCTTTGTTTTCTTTTATCTGCCAGCCCAGGCAGTCATTCCAGTTGATGGAGGAAGTGCCCAGGGTTGAAAAGTACACACTGGAAAAAGGGGTGTTGGTTCTTCTTGCCTTGAGTTTTGGATCACACATGTGACCTGTCATGAAGATTGTGGGAAAGAGGATAAGGTAGCATTCCCAGTGCAGGAAACACCTGGGCTGCAAAAATCCAAATTTTCCTCATCCAAACAAGAATCAATGTTCCTTAAACAAGTCAACTTCTGTACCTGCTATGTGTCTGCCTGGGAGATTCACTGCTTTGTGCAGGGGGTGCCAGGGAAGCCTCCAAGAGGGTGAATTAAGAGACTCAGTGATGAAATGGAGCCAGCATGCAATTGCTGGAAGGAGGGGCACTCAGGGGTAGAAAGGCTACCGAGGCAAGTGCAAAGGCCCTAAGGCCAGAACAAGTTTTGCCTGTCTGGGGGAGAAGAGACTTTATTACAATGATTACAGGTGACAGGTCTTTTTATTCCTATTTGAGAGATGAGAAAACTAAAACCCAAGAAGATTAGGCAGACAATTCCCATGCACCCCAGAAAACGAGATTTGCAGGAGGTATTGAAGGATACCAATCTGTGCATGTATCCATTAGACCACAGGTTAGCAAACACTGGCCCATGATTAAAACAAGGCCTTCCCCTGATTTTGTAGAGAGAGTTTTATCAGAACACAGTCCTTCGTGGACATATTATCTATGGTTGTTTCATGCTGCAATGGCAGAGTCGAGTAGTCTTTGTGGCCCAGAAAACCTCAGATATCTTTGATCAGATTTTTTACGGACAACATTTGCATAGCCCTGTGCTAGACGATGCCTGTCTTCTTGTGGAAGGAGGTGACAAGTCAAATGCCCTGGGAATATGGGTCAATATGGGTCATACAGTCCACTGTATGGAGAAGGAGGAGGGAGAGGTGAAGGAGAAAAGATGAAAATGTCTTTCATAAGCCAGCACCCAGGGTTGTCTGAGGGAAGGAATGTCCCTTGTAAGGAAGCAGAATGTCTTGATATCCATGGAGAAGCATTCGATTTGGGCGGGGGAGGGGGGTTATCTCTGTCACAGACAATACAGGGACAGCCACTTCAGAGTATGAAAAATTGATGTGACTGGAGCCCTTTTTGGAAAGGGAGACCAAGAGGCCACTGTAGAGAGCCTGCCTTACCTGCCTTTTCTGAACAGCGCCAGAAGCTCTGGATGGGGCAAAATGACAAAATGACAAATGTTCGTAAAAGTCAACAGGACAGGGGCGCCTGGGTGGCTCCAATGGTTAACCATCTCAGTCTTGATTTCGGTTTAGGCCATGGTGTTGGGGTCCTGAGACAGAGCCCCACATCAGGCTTTGCACTCATCGGGGACTCAGCTTCTCCCTCCGCTCTCCCCACTGCACATGTTCTTTCTCTCAAATAAATAAATAACATCTTAAAAAAAAAAAGCAAACAGGACCGTGGATATCCTGATCATAACACTGTTGGCTGCAGACTCTGAAAAGACAGAACAGTTCACTAATGCACGCAGGAATCTTTTTTGCTTGCTAACACCAGAAGAGGAGTGGATCAATGCGTGTTATATGAACTCCTATGATCACAGACCCTCTTCCTTTTCCTCATAAAAACTTCCCACCTCCACCCTCCAAGTGGAAGCACTATTCAGGGATCTACCCGAATCTGAGCTCCCTAAATTAAAATAAATGCTCATTAGCTTCTCATTTCGGCTCCTTATTTTCAGGTTGATGAGATCATACCGCAAGAGCAGTAGCCCTGGGTGTGGGGGAGGGGCGGAGAAAGGCAGAGGGTACCTCTGACCACAGCTGCCAAGCCTTTGTGTCCAGGGGGCTGTGGGGGGAGGAGGGAGACGGGGGGCACAACACCTGGCATTTTGGCGTTCCCCCGGTTCTTGCCAGGCGTTGGTTCCCATTGCAGACTAACCTGCTTCCTTGACCTTCTGAGCCCAGGTGATAGGGAAGCCGTGACCTTTTCCCCCAGATGCACCTATGGAAGAAGCTGTCTTCTTCCCCTTGGGGAAGTCTCGCCTGAACACGGGTTCCCCTGCTGCCTTCTTCTGGTGTTACAGTGTCACCTCTGGAAGGAAAAGTTATAGAATTTAGAGTCCGCCCATCCAAGTTTAAACCCTAATTCTGCCATGGGGAAGCTTGGAACAAGCTACTAACTCTTCTGAGTATCAGTTCCTTCGTGGCCAAAGCTGGGATGATAGCTGCCTCCTTGAGGGTTATTAAGATTAAGATGAGAAATCCAAAACACCAGCCATTCAGTAGTTGAAATTCCTACTCTCTATTTTGAAATGGGGAATAAGAACCATATTTCCCAATCTCTTGTAGCTGGACAGGGCCATGTGAGTATGGTTATGGCTACCAGATGTAAGAGCCACTGGTGCCTTATTTAAACTTCTAGGAAACACCTTATTTTTTGGTATCATGTTCACATTTTATTTTATTTTTTAATCAGGTTATAAAACAGTAGATATTGTATGATCCCATGATTGCATCAAAAAAACGTTTTCATGTATAACATACATCAGTATAAATAATGAAATGGATAAAAGATCAAAACAGGGTCATTATTGTAGGATGTGGATGATAGATGAAGATCTGTTTCCTTCTTAGTGCCCGATGATATGTTAAAGTTTTCCTATAATGAACATACATGTCTTTTGAAAAGGCCATAAAAACCTAAAATGCTATTTTGCATATTAAATGACTAAATCCCAAAATAAATACTTGTCTATAAAAATGACTCTTTATAGAAGGCTTACAGAACAAAACAAGCCATGCCCTGCTTTTCCATCAATTTCCTAACCTCATCCTGTACCCTTTCCCACCTACCCACATGTGATAAGCAACTGAAGCTCCTCAGTGGAAACTAACTTCCTTTTCCTTCTTCCTGGAAGCTAGAAAGTGGGTGTGATGACTGGAGCTAGAGCAACTATTATGAACCTTGAGGAGGAAGCTTTGTGTTGTGGTGGCAGAGCAACAAGCTAGAAGAAACCCAGGCCTCTGAACTCCTTCACGGCAATTTTTGATTCTGTGAATGAGAAAGACACTTCCATTGTGTTTATGCTATCTTTAAATTTTTAGTTCTCTCTTCCTCAGGGTATAAAGAATCCTGATATACTAATTGTGTGGCCTTGAACAAATTTGCTGCCTCTCCAAGTCTCAGTACCTCATCAACAAAATAGGTTTATAAATCCCAAACCCTTAGAAACACTGTGGGAATTCAAGGACACAATGTGGTGGTTTTCTGCTATTTCAGAAATGTTTTGTGATGATGCCCTGGAAATATTGATCTTCAGACCCTGTACTAAAGCATTTGAATCACTAGATCTGATGATGGTGCCAATGTCCATTTTTGTCAAGTCTCCAGGTGATATGATACACACCCAGCTTTGGGAAACATGGAGCTGAGAGAATGATCTTTTTTTTCCCCTGCTTTCAAAGTCAGATAGAACATTAAGAGATGTTGTTTGCAGGGGAGGAGTCAAGATGGCGGAGAAGTAGCAGGCTGAGACTACTTCAGCTAGCCGGAGATCAGCTAGATAGCTTATCTAAAGATTGTAAACACGTGAAAATCCACCGGCAGATCGAAGAGAAGAAGAACAGCAATTCTGGAAACAGAAAAACAACCACTTTCTGAAAGGTAGGACCGGCGGAGAAGTGAATCCAAAGCGACGGGAAGATAGACCCCCGGGGGGAGGGGCCGGCTCCCGACAAGCGGCGGAGCAACAGTGCACAAAATCAGGACTTTTAAAAGTCTGTTCCGCTGAGGGACATCGCTCCAGAGGCTAAACCGGAGTGAAGCCCACGCGGGGTCAGCATGGCCTCAGGTCCCGCAGGGTCACAGAAGGATCGGGGGTGTCTGAGTGTCACAGAGCTTGCGGGTATTGGAACGGGAAAGCCGGCTACAGAGACAGAGCCGACAGTAAGCTCGCAGCTCGGGGTGACCTTGAACCGGTCGCAGGCTCGGTGAGCTCGGAGCAGGGCCGGAGGTCAGGGAGAAGGGAGTAACTGGACGCTGTTCTCTGAGGGGGCACTGAGGAGTGGGGCCCTGGGCTCTCGGCTCCTCCGGGCCGGAGACCAGGAGGCCGCCATTTGTATTTCCGTCCTCCGGAACTCTACGGAAAGCGCTCAGGGAACAAAAGCTACTGAAAGCAAACCCGAGCGGATTATTCACCCCGGCCCCTGGTAAGGGCGGCGCAATTCCGCCTGGGGCAAAGACACTTGAGAATCACTACAACAGGCCCCTCCCCCAGAAGATCAACAAGAAATCCAGCCGAGACCAAGTTCACCTACCAAGGAGTGCAGTTTCAATACCAAGGAGAGCAGCAGAATTCCAGAGGAGGAGAAAGCAAAGCAAGGAACTCATGGCTTTTTCCCTGTGATTTTTTTGGGTCTTGCAGTTAATTTATTTTTTTTCTTTTTCATTTTTTAGTTTTTTTCTCGCCTTCTGGAAAATTTTTTTTTAACTTTTACCTTTTTCTTTTTTAACGTTTTTAACTGGTTTATCTAATATATATATTTTTTCTTTTTTATATTTTTCTTATTTGTTTTCTTTTTTTTAATTCTTTCCTTTTCTTTTTTCTTTTTTTTTTTTCTTTCTTCCTTTTTGAACCTCTTTTTATCCCCTTTCTCCTCCCTCACGATTTGGGATCTCTTCTAATTTGGTTAAAGCATATATTCCTGGGCTTGTTGCCACCCTTTTAGTATTTTACTTGCTCCTTCATATACTCTTATCTGGACAAAATGACAAGATGGAAAAATTCAACACAAAAAAAAAGAACAAGAGGCAGTACCGAAGGCTAGGGACCACATCAATACAGACATTGGTAATATGTCAGATCTAGAGTTCAGAATGACAATTCTCAAGGTTCTAGCCGGGCTCGAAAAAGGCATGGAAGATATTAGAGAAACCCTCTCGAGAGATATAAAAGCCCTTTCTGGAGAAATAAAGAACTAAAATCTAACCAAGTTGAAATCAAAAAAGCTATTAATGAGGTGCAATCCAAAATGGAGGCTCTCAATGCTAGGATAAATGAGGCAGAAGAAAGAATTAGTTATATAAAAGACCAAATGACAGAGAATAAAGAAGCTTAGCAAAAGAGGGACAAACAGCTACTGGACCACGAGGGGAGAATTCGAGAGATAAGTGACACCATAAGACGAAACAACATTAGAATAATTGGGATTCCAGAAGAAGAAGAAAGAGAGAGGGGAACAGAAGGTATACTGGAGAGAATTATTGGGGAGAATTTCCCCAATATGGCAAAGGGAACGAGCATCAAAATTCAGGAGGTTCAGAGAATGCCCCTCAAAATCAATAAGAATAGGCCCACACCCCGTCACCTAATAGTACAATTTACAAGTCTCGGTGACAAAGAGAAAATCCTGAAAGCAGCCCGGGAAAAGAAGTCTGTAACATACAATGGTAAAAATATTAGATTGGCAGCTGACTTATACACAGAGACCTGGCAGGCCAGAAAGAGCTGGCATGATATTTTCAGAGCACTAAATGAGAAAAACATGCAGCCAAGAACACTATATCCAGCTAGGCTATCATTGAAAATAGAAGGAGAGATTAAAATCTTCCAGGACAAACAAAAACTGAAAGAATTTCCAAACACCAAACCAGTTCTACAGGAAATATTGAAAGGGGTCCTCTAAGCAAAGAGAGAGCCTACAAGTGGTAGATCAGAAAGGAACAGAGACCATATATAGTAACAGTCACCTTACAGACAATACAATGGCACTAAATTCATATCTCTCAATAGTTACCCTGAATGTTAATGGGTGAAATGCCCCTGTCAAAAGACACAGGGTATCAGAATGGATAAAAAAACAAAACCCATCTATATGTTGCCTCCACGAAACACATTTTAAGCCCGAAGACACCTCCAGATTTAAAGTGAGGGGGTGGAAAAGAATTTACCATGCTAATGGACATCAGAAGAAAGCAGGAGTGGCAAACCTTATATCAGATCAATTAGATTTTAAGCCAAAGACTATAATAAGAGATGAGGAAGGACACTATATCATACTCAAAGGGTCTGTCCAACAAGAAGATTTAACAATTTTAAATATCTATGCCCCCAACGTGGGAGCAGCCAACTATATAAACCAATTAATAACAAAATCAAAGAAGAAACACATAAACAACAATACAATAATAGTAGGGGACGTTAACACTCCCCTCACTGAATTGGACAGATCTTCCAAGCAAAAGATCAACAAGGAAATAAAGGCCTTAAATGACACACTGGACCAGATGGACATCACAGATATATTCAGAAAATTTCATCCCAAAGCAACAGAATACACATTCTTCTCTAGAGCACATGGAACATTCTCCAGAATAGATCACATCCTCGGTCCTAAATCAGGACTCAACCGGTATCAAAAGATTGGGATCATTCCCTGCATATTTTCAGACCACAATGCTCTAAAGCTAGAACTCAACCACAAAAGGAAGTTTGGAAAGAACCCAAATACATGGAGACTAAACAGCATCCTTCTAAAGAATGAATGGGTCAACCGGGAAATTACAGAAGAATTGAAAAAAATCATGGAAACAAATGATAATGAAAATGCAACGGTTCAAAATCTGTGGGACACAACAAAGGCAGTCCTGTGAGGAAAATATATAGTGGTACAAACCTTTCTCAAGAAACAAGAAAGGTCTCAGGTACACAACCTAACCCTACACCTAAAGGAGCTGGAGAAAGAACAAGAAAGAAACCCTAAGCCCAGCAGGAGAAGAGAAATCATAAATATCAGAGCAGAAATCAATGAAACAGAAACCAAAAAGAAAAAAAAAAAAACAATAGAACAAATAAACGAAACTAGTAGCTGGTTCTTTGAAAGAATTAATAAAATTGATAAACCCCTGGCCCGACTTATCAAAAAGAAAAGAGAAAGGACCCAAATAAATAAAATCATGAATGAAAGAGGAGAGATCACAACAAACACCAAAGAAATACAAACTATTATAAGAACATACTTTGAGCAAATCTATGCCAATATATTTGACAATCTGGAAGAAATGGATGCATTCCTAGAAACATATAAACTACCACAACTGAACCAAGAAGAAATAGAAAGCCTGAACAGACCCATAACCAGTAAGGAGATTGAAACAGTCATTAAAAATCTCCAAACAAACAAAATCCCAGGGCCAGACGGCTTCCCGGGGGAATTCTACCAAACATTTAAAGAAGAACTAATTCCTATTCTCCTGAAACTGTTCCAAAAAATAGAAATGGAAGAAAAACTTCCAAACTCATTTTATGAGGCCAGCATCACCTTGATCCCAAAACCAGACAAGGATCCCATCAAAAATAGAGCTATAGACCAATATCCTTGATGAACACAGATGGGAAAATACTCATCAAAATACTAGCCAATAGGATTCAACAGTACATTAAAAGGATTATTCACCACGACCAAGTGGGATTTATTCCAGGGATGCAAGGTTGGTTCAACATCCGCAAATCAGTCAATGTGATACAACACATCAATAAAAGAAAGAACAAGAACCATATGATACTCTCAATAGATGCTGAAAAAGCATTTGACAAAGTTCAGCATCCCTTCCTGATCAAAACTCTTCAAAGTGTAGGGATAGAGGGCACATACCTCAATATCATCAAAGCCATCTATGAAAAACCCACCGCAAATATCATTCTCAATGGAGAAAAACTGAAAGCTTTTCCACTAAGGTCAGGAACATGGCAGGGATGTCCATTATCACCACTGCTATTCAACATAGTACTAGAGGTCCTAGCCTCAGCAATCAGACAACAAAAGGAAATTAAAGGCATCCACATCGGCAAAGAAGAAGTCAAATTATCACTCTTCGCAGATGATATGATACTAAATGTGGAAAACCCAAAAGACTCCACTCCAAAACTGCTAGAACTTATACAGGAATTCAGTAAAGTGTCAGGATATAAAATCAATGCACAGAAATCAATTGCATTTCTCTACACCAACAGCAAGACAGAAGAAAGAGAAATGAAGGAGTCAAGCCCATTTACAATTGCACCCCAAACCATAAGATACCTAGGAATAAACCTAACCAAAGAGGCACAGAATCTATACTCAGAAAACTATAAAGTACTCATGAAAGAAATTGAGGAAGACACAAAGAAATGGATAAATGCTCCATGCTCCTGGATTGGAAGAATAAATATTGTGAAAATGTCTATGCTACCTAAAGCAATCTACACATTTAACGCAATTCCTATCAAAGTACCATCCATCTTTTTCAAAGAAATGGAACAAATAATGCTAAAATTTATATGGAACCAGAAAAGACCTCGAATAGCCAAAGGGATATTGAAAAAGAAAGCCGACGTTGGTGGCATCACAATTCCGGACTTCAAGCTCTTAATTACAAAGCTGTCATTATCAAGACAGCATGGTACTGGCACAAAAACAGACACATAGATCAATGGAACAGAATAGAGAGCCCAGAAATAGAGCCTCAATTCTACAGTCAACTAATCTTCGACAAAGCAGGAAAGAATGTCCAATGGAAAAAAGACAGCCTCTTCAATAAATGGTGCTGGGAATACTGGACAGCCATATGCAGAAAAATGAAATTGGACCATTTCCTTACACCACACACAAAAATAGACTCAAAATGGATGAAGGACCTCAATGTGAGAAAGGAACCCATCAAAATCCGTGAGGAGAACACAGGCAGCAACCTCTTTGACCTCAGCTGCAGCAACATCTTCCTAGGAACAACGCTAAAGGCAAGGGAAGCAAGGGCAAAAATGAACTATTGGGATTTCATCAAGATCTAAAGCTTTTGCACAGCAAAGGAAACAGTTAACAAAATCAAAAGACAACTGACAGAATGGGAGAAGATATTTGCAAACGACCTATCAGATAAAGGACTAGTGTCCAGAATCTATAAAGAACTTAGCAAACTCAACACCCAAAGAACAAATAATCCAATCAAGAAATGGGCAGAGGACATGAACAGACATTTCTGCAAAGAAGACATCCAGATGGCCAACAGACACATGAAAAAGTGCTCCATATCACTCGGCATCAGGGAAATACAAATCAAAACCACAATGAGATATCACCTCACACCAGTCAGAATAGCTAAAATCAACAAGTCAGAAAATGACAGATGCTGGCGAGGATGCGGAGAAAGGGGAACCCGCCTACACTGTTGGTGGGAATGCAAGCTGGTGCAGCCACTCTGGAAAACAGCATGGAGGTTCCTCAAAATGTTGAAAATATAATTGCCCTATGACCCAGCAATTGCACTATTGGGTATTTACCCTAAAGATACAAACGTAGTGATCCAAAGGGGCACGTGCACCTGAATGTTTATAGCAGCATAGTCCACAATAGCCAAACTATGGAAAGAACCTAGATGTCCATCAACAGATGAATGGATCAAGAAGATGTGGTATATATACACAATGGAATACTATGCAGCCATCAAAAGAAATGAAATCTTGCCATTTGCGACAACATGTATGGAACTAGAGCGAATCATGCTTAGCGAAATAAGTCAAGCAGAGAAAGACAATTATCATATGATCTCCCTGATATGAGGAAGTGGTGATGCAACATGGGGGCTTAAGTGGGTAGGAGAAGAATAAATGATGTAAGATGGGATTGGGAGGGAGACAAACCATAAGTGACTCTTGATCTCACAAAACAAACTGAGGGTTGCTGGGGGAGGGGGTTTGGGAGAAGGGGGTGGGATTATGGACATTGGGGAGGGTATGTGCTTTGGTGAGTGCTGTGAAGTATGTAAACCTGGTGATTCACAGACCTTTACCCCTGGGGATAAAAATATATGTTTATAAAAAATAAAAAATTATATAAAAAGAAAAAGAAAAAAAAGAGATGTTGTTTGCACATAACACACAAAGGGGCTCACCAGCTTGGAGGGGGTTCTTACTAAGCCTCCAGCCCAGACCTGACCAACCTGCTGCAAATGCCCATCAGCCCTCACTCTCCCAAGAGGAAGGAATGATTTGCTGTTTAACCACACAGTGTGTGCCATCAGCAGCCACCAGCTGCTCAGTCCCATCTGAACCACTTGCTCTGAATTTCTGTTTAAAATGCAACAGCGTCCATGGATTATGGCTCGTTGGTTTACATGCTCATGATGGATCTTTTAATCTAATTAAGGGAAGGCAAAGATTTTCCCCTGGTGCTTTCAGCGGCAGAGAGCTCTGATTTTTTAGGATAGCACACTAACTGAGAGCACTTGTTTTAAGAGCAGGAAAACCAGGGTCCTAATGCTGGCTCTGTGTCCCTGAACATGTCACTTAACCTCTCTGAAAAGCCAGCTTCTACCTCCATGAGCCAGGCTTTGGGCCAAGCCCTTTGCATGTATGGGAAAATCCCCCAACAGCCCGTGAGGCCAGTGTCTTCATGATTCCCATTTTGCAGATGGGGAAACTGAGGCTCAGAGGGGCTAGCTAAGTTGCCCAGATCACACAGTGAGTAAATGGTGTGAATTTGATAAAGCAATAATATCTGGCTGATGGATTGTTCAGAGGATGAAGTAGTTGAGTGTCTCTGGAGAGTTTAGCATGGCTGTTACCCATCAGGGGTACCGCTCACAGTTGTAACACTAGCTGATACGTTATTGTCATGATTATGTGGTTGTCACCAATGGAGGTGGCGTGGGAGCCAGGGAGCATGGAATCATGCATGGAAAGCAGCCTTCCTATCCAAGTGGAGGAGCACAGGAGACAGAATAAGATCAGTGGTTGGGTCCTACAAACTCACAAAGCTGTCTGTCCTGGTCCAGATATGAGCTAATGGTTCAAGGGATGGATATCTCATTGGACACTGTCTCTTGACCCTAAGAGGTCTTGGTGGTAGAAATTCTGGGTTTTTTTGTGACCACTTTAGTCATTGTGTTTGTTTGCATTCCAGCCACACTTGGATCCCCCAATGTGCCTAAAGCCAGATGCATCCTTTTTGTTATTTCTCTCTGAGTCAGGAGTCTCAGGAAAGGAGAAGAGAAATCAATGAACCATCAGGCATAAACCCACCACCTAGAATCTACCATTAGCACCGTACTGTGCTTGCATTATCATATCTCAGATTTATGATGTATTTCAAAGGAAATTGCAGACATCAGTACTAAACACCTCAGCATTTTTGTAAAGTTTTAGAATCATTTGTGCCATGGAAACCTGTCCTGGCAGTCCCACATATGCGCTTCAGATGGATACAGGGTCCCTGAGGAGGAAGCAGAAGTGGGGATGTGGACTCCTGGGCCCCAGAACCATCCTCTCATCTGAACAGATACCCAGAAGCTTGGGGCTATGAAAAGTAGCATTTGAAAGTCATTACTGCTAATTTACAGAAGAGGAAGCTGAGCCATGGTTGGGGTAAGGTCACTTATTCCAAGTCACTCATTAATTCATCAAAGTCTGTTAAACCTTACTGTAGGTTTCTTCCATGGTCTCCTTTGGTAAATTGAGAAATGTTAATGGGTCTTTCCCTGGAAAAATATATGTATTATATAGGGGGACGGGATTCACGGATTCCCCCGTCTATTTGTGATTGTCTATGGGACACAGTGGACTGAGACTGGACCCTTTAGTGAGGTGGCCTCCCCAAGATGCTTGGGCAGAACGTCCTCTGACCTGGAGGTTTCTCAGATTGTCGGGCCACACAGTACCACCTTGTGGAAGACAACGTGAGACGGTAAAGACATGGGAGGACAAGGGACAGTAAAGGAGAGAGATCAGAGATAATAAGAGATGAGAGAGGCAAATGAGAAAGCCTGATCAGAGCAGAGAGATACTTGGAAAGAATGTGGAGGAGGAACCATAATTTTCCCTCTACCCTTCTAGGTTCTTGGCTGAGATGCCCACTGTAATGAAAGACAGATTACGAAGAGAAAAACAAAACCCAATGTTTATAGTAGCAATATCCACAACAGCCAAAACATGGAAAGAGACCAGATGTCCACCAATGGATGAATGGATAAAGATGTGGGGTGTGTGTGTGTGTGTGTGTGTGTGTGATAGAATATTACTCAGTCATCAAAAAGAATGAAATCTTGCCATTTACAACAATATGGATGAAACTAGAGGTATTATGCTAAGTGAATTCAGTCAGTCAGAGAAAGGCAAATATGATATAATTTAACTCAAATGTGGAATTTAAGAAACAAAACAGATGAACATAGGGGGAGGAAAGGAAAAATGAAATAAGATGAAAACAGAGTTGAAGACAAACCATAAGAGACTCTTAACTATAGAAAATAAGCTGAGGGTGACCAAAGGGGAGGTGGGCAGAAGGATGGGGTAACTGGGTGACAGGCGTGAAGGAGGGCACGTGATATAATGAGCACTGGGTGTTACATGCAACTGATGAATCACTGAACTCTACCCTTGAAACTAATGATACACTATATGTTAACTAAATTGAATTTAAATTTTTAAAATTTAAAAACACAGAAGTTTAATAACATACATACCTCCTATATACAAGGGAGAGACCTAGGAGAGCTAAGCAACTCCCCCAAGTGGCCCCAGCCACCACCTTAAATAACATCTCCCGCTAAGCACAAAATGGTGAGGGGAGGAAGGCTGGTTATGGAAGGTGACCAGAAAAGACACAGTAAACAAGGGTGAGGTGTTTGTGAAGATTTAAATCTCTGCTTTCTCACTGATAGGAGTTTCTAGAGATTCTGAGTCACCTTTCTTCTTCTAGTACTGAGAGGGAGACACCCTTACAGAGATTTCCCTTGTCAATGTTGATGTCACCCATGGAAGAATAACTTCTACTCTATTCGGTTTTCAGAACTTTTCCTATGTCCACTGTTTTTTAAAAAAACAATCAAGTGTTAAATAACAAAAATTCAACTGAGTACATTCGAAGATCTAATGGGCTTTCCTGATTCAGGCAGCATCCCATTCAGCAAACAGAAAGGAGCTCTGCTGAGCTGTAGGAAAGGACAGGTTTGTAAAGACTGATAGGAAAATAGTAGCAAAGAATGAACGATTTTAGGTAAGGTTGCCCTTCTAAGGGGAACAGAAGGGGAACAGTACTGGTATGATCCCAGTACTGACCAGGAAATTCCAGGTGGACTTGTCAAAGGTCGCATTCCTATAAAACTGAAACTGTGGGTCAGGTATTAAATCTTGGTTTGCTAATGTGGGGCCTTAATGTTAAGTGATGCCATTTTGGGCCTATGCCTTTCTTTTTAACACAACCTGAAATACACTGCATTTTGGGAGGCAGTTACAGTCTACTCCCCTTTAAGAGCAAGAGAGACCCTCCTTCAGGTGACTCTGGGCTCGCAGGGAGGAGCTGGACTCACTTGGAAAGTAGCTGCCTATTGGCCCTGTCCTTCGGGAGCCTTCTGTGGCCCTTTCTTGCTGCCAGCTTCCTGCAGATGGCAAAACCAATATTCCTAGAAGAGTCCTTGGAGTCTAGAAGGAGGAAAGAGAATGCCATATCCAGTAGCAGCCCAGCCATTGCTGAGGTCTCAAAAGCATCCTCAATTTCACTATCCTTCCCCTCTGCCTCCCACATCTCTGAATCTAGAGGCCCTCATGGTGAGGGGTGAGGGGGCTTCTCAGTGGGAGAGGTACTGGCCTGACTCTTAAAGTTTCTGTTCCAGGGGGCAGGGACTGGAGCAGCAGAGGCTGCTGGGCAGCCCCAAGAGGACACATGGAGTGAGAAGGTCGGGCAGATTGGCCCATGATCTGAGAAACTGGAACCAGACCTCAAACTCAGAATAGCAGTGAAGACAGGGGCAGTATACAGGTCTCTGGTCTGAACTCTTTTGCCCAATTAACCTGCAGAGCATGGAAAGGGTGGGACAAGAAGATGGATTGTGAAAGACAATAAGAGAGCAAGAGAAAAGGAAATATGAAGGTCAGGGAGGTAGTTAAGAACTTGGTCTGGGAAGTTCTTCCCTCCCTCCACCCCTCCCTCCCTTCCTCCATCCATCCATCCCTCCATCTTTGCATTTCTCCATAACCACACCTCATCCTTCTCTCCATCTCTCCATCCCTCCATATCCCTCCCTCCCTCCCTCCCTCCCTCCATCCATCCTTCCATATCCTTCCATCCATCCCTCCATCCATCTGTCCATCTCTCCAACCCTCCATCCATCCCTCCATCCCTCTCTCCATCCATCTCTCCATACACTGCTCTCTCAATCCCTCTCTCTCTGCACATACATCAACAAACATTTATGGGACATGTGCCAGGTGTGTGCCAGGGCCCTGGGGACATGGCAGAGAATATGACTAAACAAGTGCCTGCTCTCTGAGACCTGACAAAATTCTAGAGTGAAGATAAAAAATCAACTAAATAAAAATTTTAAAAAAAGAAACAGTGACAAGGGCTTTAATGAAAATAAAACAGGAGAATTTGGTGGAGATTGAGAAGGTGCCTGATATTTTTTAGATTAATTTTTTAATAGAGAATGCAAATACATGATGCAGACTTTAAAATACACATTGCATTTCTATTTTCGTCAAGACAATTTGCGAACATAGTTTGAGCATCCAAATAATGCAGGGAAGTGGGGAGAAGAGATGTTTGTGCCTGTAGCCTGTTTCAGATTCCCAAAGCAATTTTTACATGTTATCTTATTTGTTCCTCACAGCAGCCCTGAAACTGAGGAATTAACAGTCCCATTTCCCAGATAAGGAAACTGAGGCTCAGGTTAAATTGATTTCATAAAGTCACCTTCTTAGGATATGCTGCGCTGAATCCCTCAGGCCTCAGGTTTTTATATGATTTAGGCCATGACTCAGGACTCAATGAGTAATCCCAAGGAAATTATCTTGGATGTGTACAGAGACTTAGTTACAAGGATGTTCATGGTGTTATTTATAATATCAAAAAATGGAAAAGAACCCAAATTTCCACCAATGGAGAACTGGTTAGATAAACAGATGTATAGGGGAATAGTATATATAATCCTGAAATCAACCAATCAATCTATCTATCTATCTACCTATCGATCTACCTATCTATCTATATCTTTCTATATATGCTGGAAGCAATATAAATCTTTATTGGAGGGGCACCTGGGTGGCTCAGTGGGTTAAAGCCTCTGCCTTCGGCTCAGGTCATGATCTCGGGTCCTGGGATCCAGCCCTGCATCGGGCTTTCTGCTCAGCAGGAAGCCTGTTTCCCCTCTCTCTGTGCCTGCCTCTCTACCTACTTGTGATCTCATTCTCTGTCAACTAACTAAATAAATAAATAATCTTTTTAAAAAAATCTTTATTGGAGCTTCTCAGAGAACATCAAAGAAGACTTGATTTCACAATCCTTAGCAACCCTCAGAAAGTCCTATTTCCCCATTTTTATTTTCTTGCATCCTCATGGTTTTCCTGACATTTACCTCTGAATCACTCCCTTTCCACTGACACTCAGCCACCTTAGGATCCTGCCTCTCCTCCTCCTCTCCATTTCCTTCCACCTTTATTTTTTTCTCTAACAAGCTGAGAATCCCCTGTTCTCATTCATCCAGTTATTTTTATACCCAATTTTGTACCATAAAAGCTCAGGAACCCAGATGGTTAATGCAGAATTCTTTCTACTGGTGTAGGGTAAAAGAGGGAATGCTAAATAGGCAACCACATAATTATCCCTAGCAGGTGGAAGAGGGTTAAAAGATGTAAACAATCGAATATTAACATATTTTTCCTCCATCACACTTAAATTTTTAAAGCTTTGTTATTTTTGGACAGAGCCCCTTTCAGAGAATTCGTGTCCACCAGCAGGCCCACAGTTGTGTATGAGTGTGTCAGGAACCCTCACTGATTGTGAAGTTTCTCAGAATGAATGTTTGTGAACTAGGGAAAGAATTCTGGAAAAATCCAAAGGCAGTTTCCCAACAAGGGCCACTGGCTTCCAGAGAGGCATAAAGAAACACACCCCTCCTTTATTCCCTCCTCTGAAGAATTGGAACTGAGACAATGTCCTGATTTGGGCCTCTAGATGAATGAAAATAAATCACTTTCCTTTGGCACCTGCTCTGGGTGGGAGGGGCTTCACAGCTCTGTCTCTATTTAGAGTCAGTTTAACACAGTCATGGCATCCCTAGATAGAAGAAAGTGACCGAAGACAGATGCACTTAGCAAGCCCCAGGAAAGGTGGGGTCTGTATTTCAAGTAGGTGCTGGAAAAGGGGTGTTCAGTGGAGTCCCCTACATCTGTGGGAAAAGTCTGAAAAGTGAAATTCCGAGATGTGTTCCTGCTGGAAGCTTCCAAGCTTTCTTCTCCTGGAGTCTAAACTCCTCTTTCTGGGGTGGTGGGGAGTGGATTTCATGTGGCTTGGCTGGGCTGACCCCAACTCTGGCCAGCCACAACTGTGGACATGTATACTTAATCAGACTACCTCCTCCTTCTGACTGCAGTAATTGGTTCGATGGTGAGTTCAGGAGCCAGGCTGGCCAACCAGAGCCCTTCTGAGGATTTTTCTAATGGAGTTCTTGGGAAAGATAGGTTTCCCACTGAGACAGCTTAACAGGACAGTGTGAATCCAGTGTTGCCAATGGTTGTCTCTCATTGTATTGTGAGAGCCAAACATAGAAGAGAGACAAAGACTCAGAGTTCCCTGGATCCAACTACATCTGAGCCCCAAAGGTCAGTCTGGAATTTCCAATTTCATGAGCCAGTACATTCCAATTTTTGTTGAAGTCATTTTGGGTTGGCTCTCTACCACTTGCAACTCAAAAGAATCCTGGCTGATTATAGGTCCAATATGCAAAAGGCTGTAGCATTTTCTTAGGCTTCTCTGCTCTGTGATCTCAGTCTCCACCTACTTGGCAAGAGTTCGATTCAATGCAATTCAATTCAATTTCGTTCCATTCAATCCCATTTGATTCCATTGGCTCCATTCAGTTAGATTAAATCCAACTTAATTCATTTCACTTCTTTTGGGTTTCGGTGGTTTTTTTTTTAGATTTTTTTTTTTTTAAGTAATCCCAACACCAAATATGATGCTCGAACTCACAACCCTGAGATCAAGATCCACATGTTCCACCAGCTGATAGTCAGGTGCCCCTCATCCAACTTGGTTGAAGCACCTACTATGTCCTGGACTTTTTACTGAGTTCTAGGGATTCATCGATGACTAAGTGCCCATTTTTCACTTAAGGAGTTGAAAGTGATTTATAAACAGTCTGTGTGAGGGGTACCTGGCTGACTCAGTCAGTAGAGTGTGCAACTATGGATCTTGGGTTTATGAGTTCAAGCCCTATAATGGGTGTAGAGATTACTCTAAAAAAAAAATGAACGGTCAATGTCATAAATATTCTTCTGTTCCAAGCACGGTGGAACCAGAGAGAAACAATGATTCTTACCATTCTGATATTAGGTAGTTAGTTCATTTACTATAATGGAAGCCAGTGCCATTTATTGCCCAAGAGCAAGGACCTTGGAGACAGACTCATTTCCTACTGTTTGGTAGCAAAGTGACATTCAGTTAAAAGGCTTCACCTCCCTGAGCCTTACTTTCCTTATCTGCAAAATGGGGATGGTAATGCATCTATGTTGATCTATTATGGAAAGTCGATGGAAGAATGAACCAGTCAAGCACACAGCATGCACCAAGTACTCCATACGTGATCCTCTCCGTATGGATTACCTCCGTCCTCTCCTCTGCCTATGGGGAGTGCTGGGTGGGTGGGAGTGGCAGAACGCAGAGTTGGGGGTGGGGTCCGTCAGCAACAGAATTCTCTCTACACTCTCCTTAGACACCAAAACCCTAGGACCTGGCACAGAAAAGGCACTGAAAACACATGTAGTACAAGTGTGTGGCATGAAAAGTGAAGAATTGTTTGTAGACAGGGAGGGTGAAGGTCAGAAAAAGCCTTCAGCAGGTGGTCAGTGTTAATGCCAGGATTTCTCTTTGGGAGGGGCTTAGGGGCAGATTTCCTGGGGCTTGACTTGAAGCTGCATGATAAGCCAAGCTCTTTCCCTAAGATTTAGAAATGGAAGCAGGTGATGGAGACGATGGGGAGGAGAAGTGTTTAAATCCACTGGGAAGGGTCATTCTGACCCTCCCCAAGGCTCAGAGACCCTCTGGTTACTCAACCTCCATCTTGGGACAAATAACAAGGAGCTGGGCAGGAAGCTCAGAGGTCAGTAACCCAAGACAATGACTTCATTTTCTAGAAGTGGAAACCAAAGCCCTGATGGTGAGTGACCCATCAGGTTCATGACAGATCCCGGCAGGACCCATTTATCCCATCACTCATCCAGGTGTGCATTCTACCCTATCCCCACTCTTGGAGATTCTCACCAGGTCTGAGCTGGAGGGAGAGAGAGGTGGGGGTGACACAGGGTCAGGGGACAACTTGAGCATGTCCCGTCCCTCTGCCAGGCTTTTCCTTCATATCCCAAGAGACTTTTCTCACCCCATCTTCATCCTCCTCCTCTTCTCAAGGAGCAACCCTTTGGGTCTTACTTTGGAAAGGTCTAGGGGCCACTGATAATTTCCTGCCTCTCCCTTCAATACCTCTTGTAACCAGTCCCGCCTCCTTCAATTCAGCCCATATAAGAAGTGACAAAAACTCCAGCTTTCACAGGGGCCAGGGACATAGCAGTGGGACAGCCAGGCATGGGACAGTAGGCACTGGTGGGGACTGTGACACATTGGAGAGTCCCTGCCCATCCAAAGACGGCCAGCTGGGTGTGGCCTCATCTTGGAGAAGCCAGAAATGGAGACTTTTGTGTACATTATTTTTTTCTTTTTGGTCTAGATGAACACATCTGCTAGGGGAGTCGGCCCTCCATTTACAACTCAAAGTTGTAGGCACTTCCAGGCCTCGGAGGGGGCAGATCAGCCCCACAGATGGAACGGGGTAAAATGGAGTTGATCAGGGCCATTGGCACGAAATCAGCAGTGGAGGGAAGAAGCCTTGGCGAAGTTGCTGTTTCTGAAATCCCAGGCACTCCGTGGTGGGATTTTTTTTCTGCCGCACGGAACAACCTTCTGCCAGGCTCCTGGATGCTGACAGCCCAAGATGTGGAATTTACTTTGAAATGCAAATCACGGGGAAAAAGTGATATTGATGTTGCCGACTAATTAAGAGCTGGCCTGGTTTAAACTTTGGAGGGCTCCTGACAGTCTCCGGCCTTGGAGGGAGCCCGGGAGGACGCGATTTTTATTAAATCGAAGTCCAAGTGGATGGGGAGGCAGAGGGGGGACTCACAGTGGCGTTGGGACTCCTGAGTTCTTCACAACTCACTTACAGAGACAGCAGGGCCACGGGTCTTAGAACATTAGCCCCAGAGCCATTTCCCTTCCAGGGTCACTGATCACGGAGAGGGGATGGAGGCGTGGGTCCGGCGACAGGGCCTGGCTTTATTGGAACTGAAAGCAACACAAGGCAGCTGATTGGATGGTCAGCTGTGATTTACGGGAGGCCTCATTTGCAGATTCTCTCTGCGAGGTCTGAGTTATGCTTGGAGACCTTCCAGAATTAGTAGCTGCCAAGACAGGGACATTCACAGCCTCTCAAGGCCAGTGCCCTGGGGGCAGGGAAACAGGAGCTCAGGGCTGCCTCCCCACTGCCAGGGTTCTCCAAGGACAGCTGATGCATACAGCAGGCTGAGAAGCTAGTGCTCTCATAGTTTTCATTTTACCAAGGAAGAAACAGAGCTGGAGAGGGTCATGCAGCAAGCGAGTGGCAGAGCTGGGGTTTAGACCTGTATAGTCTGACTCTTGGTGTCAAGGTCTTACCCCTTGACTCTGTAACCCCTGGCTCTCTGCCCAGTGCTTGGCCCATGGGCGATCCCGGATATATTCCATTAATATTTTATTTTCTAGAATGGGATGTGGAGCTTACAGCCTGTTAACTGACCTGTACCCCTGGGGGCGGGACTCACAACTCGGTCTCCGGACCCAGTAGTATTTCTACTACTCTAGTAGTAGTAATATTTCTACTACTCTAGAGCTCTACTACTGTAGAGCTCCTCAAGGAAACTGAGCTTCCTTGAGGGCAAGCAAGGGACAATACATTGAGCTTTCCCTGCTCAGGCTGCCCAGTGCAAAGCTAAGCACACTCCTTCGCTCATTCCTTCAGCAGGTGTGTACCTGGAATGCCTTTCGTAGCTATGCTGGGCGCTGGGGCCCCAATAGACATGGTCTTCTCCTTGGGAACCCATGTCCTTGTGGGACCAGTGGCAGGTAAAGCAACAATAACCACAGCAAGGGATGGAGGTGGGAGGGGGCTCTGAGACCCCAGAGAAGGGGCCTTTAAATTAATGTTTAAATTTAAATTAATGTTTCTGCCTCTTGCACCCAACGAGAACTGAATCAGGCCAATGGGAACCCGAGGTGGAGGGGTGGGCTCTGAAATTCAAAGAAATCCCCCTGGTGTATTAGGGTATTTACAGATTCAGCCTTTGGATCCAGACAAGCTTGAGTCGGGATGCATCTACATGATTTAATCGCCCCATGTCCTCAGGAGACCCACCTCACCCCAGTGACCTGGTTTCCTCCTCTGAAGAACACCTGTCTCCCAGGACTAAATGAGAAAAGGCAGATCATACACCAGGGATGGAGGCTGGAGTGTCAGAAGAACTCTAGAACCCTAGCTGTTCTTACTGTCACTGTCACCACCAGGACCACGAAGCTCTCTGTAGACTCGGAAGGCTGCCGGCCCACATGTGCGGGGCTCAGCCCCTCTCCCTTCCTTCCCCCGACTTTCTTCCCTCCACCGAAGAGCCCTGAGCCCAGAGATACAGCTCTGTGTCTGGTTCCAGGCAGGGGCCAGTGCGGACTGGACAGAGCAAGCCGAGGGTCTCGATCTTGGCAACCTTCTATTAGATCGTGCCTCAATGATTTCTGGGTCCAGCACAAAGTCATCCTGAGCCAATGTGTATTGCTGAAAGGAAAATGTGAAACACATGAAACATCATTTTTTAAAATGCCAAAGGGGTTCTCTGACCCTACTGGGTAGAGTGAGAGATTCAGACTCTAGAATACAGCCAGTGTGCACCTCTTGGCAGCCCCCAGGGAACCACACTCCCAATATTTACACCCTAGTGTTGTTCTCTCCCATTCAATGTGGCTAGCCCTGGGGCTCCTTTGACCACTCGCCTGTGGCAGAGGTGAGGCTATACCATTTCCCCAAGAAAGTTCCTGAACCCTGGCTGAAGACCACTGCTGGCCTAAAGGTCTCCCCCTTGGGGCTTGGTGGCCCTTTGTGTCATCAGGACAGATTAGCAGGTGTTAGAAGTTAGAAACAAGTTATCACCAAAGAGAGACTTCCTACGTGACTGAATCAGGAGGATGGGATGGAATTAATTGAAAAGGAAATGATTTGCTCACCACGATTTAGACTCAAAAGGGAATGGATTTTCTCAGCTTTTGTTCCTGCCCTGATGCCAAGCCTCCTGGCTGTGAGCGCTGCTTTCTGAGAAATGCCAGCTTGGGTGACCCATGGTTTCTGTAAATTCTGTCCACTCCTTCCATCGTGCTCCCACACATGTCCCTGACCCCCGGGGCCCTGAGAAGGGCAGACAGTCTGTCCATCATCCGAGCTTTCCATCTGGAATTCCGTGCCCTCCACGGGGACGTCTGGTCAGGAAGAGAGGACAGTATTTACAGCCCAGCAGCCAGATGGAGCTGGAATGTTCTGTAACAGAACGTAGTGATGAGTGAAAAGTCAGTGGTTCTCAGATTGGAGTTAGTCAAGTACAGTGCAATTGCAGGTTTTGCTTTTATCTCAGAAGGGATATTTTTTCAGTTTTGTGCTAATCACCTCGGTTTCCTGTGAACACACCCCCTGGCTTCTGCAGGCAGGAAGCCAATGGTCCTAGAGAGGGGGCGCCCTCGGGACGCTTTCAATCCAGGGATGTCACCAACTATAGCCCCGGGGGGTGGGGGGAAGGATAGGGGCATTCTGATTTGTGTGGCCCCTCCTTCCTCACCACCAATTTCTGACCATTTTCTCTTGAAATTACATACAGGGTATTAATAATGATGCTGACGGCTCCCTATCTTCCCGCTGCTTGGGCCAGAAGCCGTTTTAGATTTCAGCAGTTTGAAAGATGTTAACCCCAAATGGAAATCTAATCACGAATCATGGGGCCATCGGGGACGTGCTAGGGGTCTGGCCCAGGCTGAAGCGTGTCTGTTTCCAGTTCTGATTCCCTGACATCCCCTCCCCTCAGTCATACCTGGGATCGATTGGTGGCTTATTTTCCTATAAACAAAATGATATCCTGTAAACATGGATTTGAACATGATTGACAAGAAAGGGTTGGGTCTGACCCTAGAATATGACCCCTGTCATCACTCCGGGAGAGAACTCGCCCTAAGGGAAGAGATGGCCCAGTGCGAGGACATGAGTCCAACAGCAGAGGCTGAGTCATCCTAGGGACAAAGGGATTCGAGTGGAAAGATGATGATGTTATGAGCGTTGCTCAAATGCACCCTTGGACCAGGCCAGCTCTCTGGATGCGTGCATCACAGGGCAAAGCAAGGGAGAAGCTTCTCAAAGCTTGAGAGCCAAGCAGCAGTGCTGAGATCCCTCTGATGGGTTGTACAGCAAGGGGAAGAAAGCCCCTCACACCACGCCCTTCTCTTCATCCTGGATTAACGGGTAACACCTGCAGAGGAATTTCAGCTCATGGAAATGGGCTCCCAGTGGGGCAGTGGGGGAGAGGATGACACCTGGGAAATAGTGCCTGGTCCCTGCTATGCCATCTAGGGGAAGTGCCCTGTCCAGAGGGAAACGCTGGGGCACAGGACTGTCCCACACAGTCACTCTGGATTCCCGAGAGAGGCTGCACAAAAGCACAGTGACCTGAATATTTGAACTAACCTCAAAGGAGAACAGAAAAGGAAAATGAAGAAGCTCTTTGAAGAACGCATACCTGCTTGCAGATCAGGAAACAGGGTTGGTTGCTCATTGTCAGGAGACAGCTGAAGAGAAGAACATCAAAGGACCCCAGAGAAGGCAAGAGGAGGCACTTACCTGCAGGGAGTAGCCAATTAAGAGGGATTTTTTTAAGCCAGCAAGTTAAGCCCTGGTGAGCAATCCACCTCCGGTCGGCCTGGAGCTGTCCCAGACCACAGGCTGGCCTAGAGGGATTATTGGTGGGCAGGCTCCAGGTTTGACAGGCCCATCAGTCAGTGTCATGGTTGGGCACAACTACCTGGCCCTCAGGTAGTTAAGCTGGTGAGCAGCCTAGAGAGCATTGCTTCCCCAAGAGTGAGGACTCCTTAGTAAGAAAGGAGCTTCCCATTTAGAGATCTAGAATTCAGAGGAGGAACTCCACTTACAGCTAGAGACAATTGAAATGGGAGAGAGCTTGCACCAGTAATTGGGGGCCCTGACCTGGTCCGTGCTGGGGGAATGGTTTCTGCCCTCTAAACGGCTGGATGATTGATCATATGGTACTCATAAGGAGGAAATCCCACAAGGAGGATGTAGCCTGTTAGATGGTCGTTCAGCAAATATTTGTTCCCTCGCCCACCTGCAAGGAGCACCAGGCATCCCACGCCTTGCCTTGGGTTCAGTTGTGCAGTCTCCTGCGACCAATAGGATGTTAGAAGAGGTCACTCAAAGGAGACTTGAAATGCATTCATGCCGAGGAGGAACAGATGTGGATGGAAGCTGACCTGAGCCCATCCCTGCTGAGCCCAGCCTTGGTCACCCAAACCCCAGGTGACCCCCAGACAACGGGAGTGGAAAAGCAATCCCGGGGTGGGGGGTGTAGACGGAGAATCTTGTCCTCTTCAGGCCCCAAATGCTCAGAACTCTTTCAAAACCCTGCCTTGCTGCTAAGTGTGTAGACAGTGCTCTTATCCCAACCCTCTCCTGGGGCTTTACGGGTAAGAGTCATCTGCCTGGCTTCACTTCCTCATTCCAGCTCTTTCTAGCTTTGCGTCTTTGAGCTTTGATTCCTTTATAGAATGGAACAGATGATTCGCTACTTAAAGGGGTAGGAGTTCGGTTTTGTTTTGTTTTGTTTTTTAGATTGATTTATTTATTTTTGAGAGAGAGAGAGCACATGAGAGCATGTGCAGTGGGGACGGGCAGAGAGAGAGAAGGAGAGAATGTCAAGCAGACTCTCCACTGAGCATGGAGCCCAGCTTGGGGCTCGACCTCAGGACCCTAGATCATGACCTAAGCCAAAGCAGAGGCTTAACCCCACTGAGCCACCCAGGTGCCCCAAGGGGTATGAGTTTTAAATGAGGTAGTGCAAGGGCGCCTGGGTGACTCAGTGGGTTAAGCCTCTGCCTTCAACTCAGGTCATGATCTCAGGGTCCTGGGATTGAGTTCCACATCAGGTTCTCTGCTCAGCGGGGAGCCTGCTTCCCTCTCTCTCTCTCTGCCTGCCTCTCTGCCTACTTGTGATCTCTGTCAGTCAAATAATAAAATAAAATCTTTAAAATAAATAAAAATAAATGAGGTAATGCTTATAAAATAGGTTGGACATTATCTGTCACATAATCCATCAGTCTTTCCACAGGTAGGGTTGATAACTATACTTGGTCATGGTTGGAATTTGACACTCCAGACCCATTATGTTTGGAATTCACCTTTCAAGCCCAGTCAGACTTGGGAGCTAGAACGCCTCCATTCATGCCTGCCTCCTCGCTGGTGAGCCCGGCCTACAGCATCAGCCTGTTTCTGGCAGAAGGGCACAGTTCTGAAAAGCACACACTCTTAGATTTCCCACCGGAGAGGCCTCAGCAGATTCTGGAAGGTTGATGTCACGCGTTGAGAAGGAGGGCATGAATCATGTCTTTCCAGGGAGGTTAAAACTCCAGACCCTGGGCAGTTGCCAAAGATCACAGAGAGTGGGGTCAGGTTCCGAGTGTCTTGTAAGGCTGGATTCTTTCCTGAATGCGACAAGTCTGAATCCTGTAGGATGAATACCAAAAACTCAGTGAGCCAGCCATGTTTGTAAACACAGTCTGTGTGGCTAGAAGATGAGGGGTTCAGTCCGGGTCAGAGGAGAAAGTGTGCCCATTCCGCTTCTCCAGCTTCAGCCTCTGAGGGAACCCAGGGCCCTCGGCTCTCTCTACAGTGAGAAGGAGCTAGAGGTTCTATTGGGATCCTCACTCTGTAGTTGAGGGGTGTTTAAGAAGGACTCTGCCGGAAGGGCACCTGGGGGGCTGGGGGGATTCCGTTGGTTAAGCATCTGACTTCTGATTTCAGCTTGGGTCATGATCTTGGGGTTATGAGATCGAGTCCCGTGTTGGGCTCCGTGTTCATTAGGGAGTCTGCCTGAGGTTCTCTCTCTCCCTCTACCCCTTCCCCTCCCTGTGCTCACACACACTCTCTCTCTCCCAAGTATTAAATAAATAAATCTTAAAAAAAAAAAGCCTGCCAGAGCCACAGAACTGTCCCAGAGAGCATAACTGAGAAAGAGATGAATTTTATCTTTATATTCGCTGGGTCTAACATGCCCATTTTCTCACACATTTTAACGTCTCTGAAATCAGGATGTTTCTTACCAGTGACGGACGTGAAATGTCATGTCACAGGGTAGCTGGCCCCACGGTCTCCCTGCTATAGTGGTTCATGAAATAACATGCGTTGTACCCAGTGGGGCTGTCGATGAGATGAAACGCAGTCCTTCCTCCGGCCACTCATGTTCATGTATGGAGTTGCACTGTGCTAAACTCTGATCAGTGCTTTGCATGCGTGAGCTCCTGAGTAAGACTCTGAAGTCATTCTCGTTCTGCAGCTGAGCACACCGAGGTCCACGAGGTGAAGTCCCTTGCCTCATGCCTCACTACCATGGAAAGCTCCCCACCTCGTTCTTCAATCTCTCGCCTGAATCCATTTCTCTTTGATCAACCCTCTCAGAAACACTCCGTCTGTTGATAAATCAGACCAGGGTTTCTTTTTAAGACCTGCCTCCCTGTCTATCTGCCTATTTATCTGTTGAATCTATCTTCCTCTCTCTCTCCCTCTCGCTCTTTCTCATCCTCGGTCCCTCCACCTTCCACCCCCCTCCCCCAACCATCCCTCCCTCCAGCTTTCCTCCCCCCATTCTCTCTCCTCCCACAAATGTATGCACATCTCCGGCATCCTTGAGTACCTGCTCCCCAAGTCTTTCTCTTAATCTAGAACACCCCTGAGAAATGGACTTCATTCCCTCAATCAGAATGTATTTATTGGGTATCCACTATTACCAAGGCTCTGGGGAAATTATTCTGTGCAAATGAGAGATGAACAAATCTGTCTCCTGATCTCATGGTGTTTACAAAATGGTGTTATGTAAAACTTTTGCTTTTTGTAGGCCAATTAAAACCCCATTTTAAGGCACTAGGAAAATCTATTGATCGAAAAGTGGTGGATTACACCCTTCTACCTTCATGGATATAACAGAGTGTGCCCTGCCTGATATGCAGGAAGGTTAAAAACAAAAACAAAAACAAAAACAAAACAAAAACCACTGGGACTAGCAAAGGTTGGAAAAACTCTCATTTCATAGCTGGAAAAAGCCTTCTGCTTGGCAAATACTGGGGATTTAAATGCCCTTTGGGGCAAGCTGTTCCTCTGTTCTGGAAAAACCACCTGAACGGGCCCTTGAGCTACACGAGAGCAAAGCAAGTGGATGCCAATTTTATCAGGGAAAGCTGTGAATTAGCTGTTATCCTGAACACAGATGGTTAGGCCAAGGTCCTCCTAACTCTCTGGAGACTTTGTTTCCTTTAGGGCGGTTAGGGGGATTTTTTTTTTTTTTTTCTGGGTGCTGTTCAGCCAGCAGGTGCGGGAGGCCTGGATCATGCTATAGGCCTTCGGGGCTTAGTGTGTGCTGGTGATGAGCATTGCAGATGCGGAGCTGGGGCAGAAGTCCTGGGAAGAAGCCATGGGAAGGAAGAGAAGGTCCAGCTTCCAAAAGAACCTGGTCCTGCTCAGGGGAGTCTAACTCTATAGTGGAGGGCATACAGATGGTGTCATCAAAAATATAGAAATGTGGGGGCCTGGGTGGCTCAGTCAGTTAAACGTCTGACTCTTGACCTCAGCTCAGGTCTTGATATCAGCATCGTGCATTCAAGCACTGCACTGGGCTCCACACCGGGCATGGAGCCTCCTTAAAAAAAAAAAAAAAATTCTTTTTAAAAGTACAAATGCAAGAATTTACCAAAAACCACAAAACTGAGTCTGTTAACCTATCATGCGAAAGAATGTCGGTGAGGAATTTCGCTGAGCAGATTATGCACAGAGGGGCTGAAGTCAGGAGTGTGAGGTGCTAGAAAGGGACTTCTAGAAAGAGATGGTGCTCTGCTAATTGTGGGTTGGAAGCTGATGAATGCATCCCGAGGTCTGTACACAGATCCAGTGGGCAGGAAAGAGTCTCCAAGTACTTCCAGTGAGGACTGGAGCTGAGGGTCACTAAAAGCTTGTGGCCCCTTATCAGCTGCAGCTGGTTGTAACCATTTGCCATGGGATACAACAAGCTGTTGGGCTAGGTAATACCAGTTTAAGTAAGGGCTGATGTAAGGAGAAACTGTCTTTCTCACAGTGCTATTGAAGACTGAGTTACTCAGACTTTGGGAAAGGTACAAAGATGCCGAGTGATTTTATTCTGATGCCATTGCCTTGCATTGGGACCAAAGGCCAGGCTTCCCCTTTTTGGTCCCCAGTGGGGCTTCTCATAGAGGGACAATTTGAGACCAAATTTGCTGACGGATAATGGCCAGAGCATATACAAAAGCAAAACTGTGGCCAGAGCATATACAAAAGCAAAACTGTGACTCACAAGCTCACCAGCCCCAGGACACAACCTTGGCTGCAATGAGCCCCATGTGGTAAGGACTTGATCGAGAACTACCAGCTTTTAAAAAAAAATAAAAGAAAAGAGAAAGAACAACCAGCTTCCCTAATTTTTCTGCTACATGCAAATGAAAACCAGAGAAAGGAAAATAAACTCCCTAACCAATCAGGTAGAATGCCCTCTTCTAGTTCACCAGCCTCCAGCTTCCTGGGCCAATAGCCTCTACTCAGGGCACACCTGAGGCTGTCCCTTGTTTCCATGATAAAGCTTTCTCATTCATCTGCCTGCCAAAGGCAAGTGATTGTGGCCAACTCCTTTGTTTTATGGCCAACTCTCAATAAATAGCTTTTGTTTATTCTTATTTGGGTGGTCCTCCTTTCTTGCCATGATTCCCATTGTTGGATTGCAGACAGGAAAGGAGGCCAGTTGAAGTGGCATTTTAGACAAGGAGAGATGGACCCAGGAATGTAGGCGTGGTCTCGGGTGCCCCTGGTGGGTGGGATCAGCTGCTCCACTCCCCATCCTTGGAGGAAGGACAGCAGCCAGGCAAGGGGCAGCTTGTGAAGGGCCCATAGGATGGGCTTGGAGCCTGAGAGAAGCCACCTCTAGCAGCAGAAATAAATTGCATCTTTGGTTGTAAATCCCTCTTGGAAGATCAGCAACTTCTTGGCAAACTCGACAGTCTAGTCTTGGCTGTGCCATGAGACTTAAAGTAAGGGTTTACTCCCAGATGCAGAAAGATCAGTAAAGGGGAAGGTAGAAGTCATGGTGGGAATTGCAAAAGCCCAAAACACCAGGAGGCATCAGGGCAGTGGCAAAGCCCCAGATCCCCTGACACCACAGCCTCTACCCTCAGCAGGTTTAAAGGAAAAGCATCCTATAGTCTTTTGTGATGATGAATGATGCTTTCTCTCTTCCTTCACAGGCACCAACTATGGTGTGGTCACCCTTGAGAAACCTCAGAAATGTTTGGGGGAACAGAAAGCTCTTAAAAACACTAATTCTTGCTAGCAGTGCATTTGATAATAAAAGGGGGCAATGTATGAGTGCCTGGGTGGCTAGTCAGTTGAGAATCTGATCCTTGATTTTGGCTCAGGTCATGATCTTGGGGTCCTGGGATTGAGCCCCATGTCAGGCTTCGTGCTTGGCGAGAAGTCCGCTTGAGGACTCTCTCTCTCTGGCATTATTGGACAATGCCAATAACCAACAGGAGGTGGCTAAATCAGCCATCCAATGGACTATTACACAGTGGTTAAAAATATTTGAAACTATGCATCAAGCAGAAAAAAAGTAAGCCAAAATTTTGGCACAATTCCATGCCATTTTCATGATGAAAACCAGCTACAAGGATAGAAAAAGGAGCATGAAATTATTGACCAAAATCTTAACAGTTGTAACCTCTGTATGAGGGCCTGGATGACTTTTACTTTCTTCTATTTGTTTATTGGCATTTTCTGAAGTTGCCATCATAAATATGAATTTTAGATTTACACTGGAAAAAGTGAATGTTATCTTGCATGCTATTTTACCAATGGAGCTGCTCTGGATCTGAGTTTGCGACTCTACTCTCTTCCTGATGCTCCCACGTGCTCCTCCCTGGGGTCTGCCTGGCTGACAAAAATTCCAGGAAAATAAACCCAAAATGCAGCTTAAGGAGATCTGTTCAGGAACTAGCAGGGAGGGGAGCCAAATGCTCCATCCAATCCCTTGCCAGCCATGGTCCTTGGAAGAACAAAGAAGCAACACTTTCAGAAAGGAAGGATTTGGCGCTCTGGTGAGAGAATGTTGATCAGGGAAGCAGGGTGGGGTGTGGGGGTGGGCTGACACAGACTGAGAGTGGGGCTGGGCTTTACCTTCCCATCATCTCAAGGCCACACCCTGAATTACAGCATTCTATAATTCTTTTGGCTATAAACCATCAACATTTTCTCCATCCTCTGTAGGGTATGGGTAAAAGCATCTTTACACAATTTGGCTATTTTAGTGGATCATAATTTTTTATTGTTATTTATTTATTTATTTTTATTTATTTTTTAAGATTTTATTTATTTATTTGACAGAGAGAAATCACAAGTAGACGAAGAGGCAGGCAGAGAGAGAGAGAGAGGGAAGCAGGCTCCCTGCTGAGCAGAGAGCCCGATGCGGGACTCGATCCCAGGACCTTGAGATCATGACCTGAGCTGAAGGCAACGGCTTAACCCACTGAGCCACCCAGGTGCCCCAATTATTATTATTTATTTGAGAGAGAGAGAGAGAGTACGAGGAGAGACGGGAGAGAAACTCAAGCAGATTCCGTGCTGAACGTGGAGTCTGATGTGGGGCTCGATCTTAAGACCCTGAGATTATGACCTGAGCCAAAACCAAGAGTCAGTCACTAAGCCAACTGTACCACTAGATCTATAATTTTAAAACTTATGTAAGAACAGTGTACTTGGAGCCCCCCTATTGAGGTTCTGAAGCTGCCACTGCAGACTTCAGAGTGGGGGGCAGCTCTGTTTTCATAAACAAGCAGTCAAGCAGCTGACAACTGGCCAGTCCCATAAGTCTCAGGAACCTGAGCTGCTCTGGCTTATGCTAACACAGCCATGTGAGCGCCCTGCCTCCAGCCAAGCATGGCTGAATTTTTTCCTACCACTCTCAGAGAGCATGAAAGGTGCTATGAAAGTATATAATAATGCAAAGCCAGTATAATTAATTCTGAATTCTTGTTTATTGTTTTTAGGGTAATCCATCTACTCCTCCATCCATCCATCCATCTATCCATCCAGTTGTCTACCCACCCACCCACCCATCTATTCATCTATCCATCCAGACTTCCGAACTTCCTTCCTTCCACTCATCCATCCACCCACCAGTCCATTCATGCACCCCAACCACTCACCCTTCCACTCATCCAAATATATATGGAGCCAAGCGTTCTCCAAAATGGTTGCTGCCCCAAGTAGCCCAAAGTATAGAGGGAAAGGAAGACAAGTAAGTTGCTAATCATCACAGAACATCTCATTCATTGATGCGGAGTTTAATAGATATGACCCCTCTGTGCAAGGTTAGTAGAATTATAACTGCAAATTCCCTTGGAGCCCTCAATTCCACGTTTAGACAGGTAACCTGCAGGTGTAATCATCCATGTAGAAAACGACTTGTGTACTGAGCTATTCACTTCAACATCACTGGAAATAGCAAAAGTTTGGAAATCACCCAAATGACCAAGTGGAGGGGACCGATTGGACAAATGATAGCATATTTACACAAGAATATTGTGGAACTCTTTATATACTGATGATGGGAAGATCACTGAGATTTAGGGTTAAGTTAAAGAAGAATACAAAACAGTGTGTGTGTGTGTGTGTGTGTGTGTGTGTGTGTGTGTTTTACCACCTGTACTGAGACAATAACACTTATGTACATTACATTTTTCTGCAGACTGCTCCAATGCACACAGAGGCTTTTTCTAGAGGTCTGACACTTTCAAGTGACCCTCAATGAATAAAGGAGGGGCACTGGTGGATAAATACCTCAGCTCCCTCACCCCTCAGTGGCGACAACTGAGAGATATGGATTGAGCCTCAGTTACCCACAGTCATGACCTGCTCATTCACACATGCTTAGATTTCCTCCCTTCTCTATCTCCTTTCCCCACTTTTTCACTATGTTGCCTGGGATAAGCTCCCAAATGAACTACTTGCACTGAATATTTACCTTGAAGTCTGTTTTAGAGGAAACTTAAATTAAGACATTGTCACTGCTTGTCGTTAGATTGAATGTACAATCACTGGCAGCCTCTGGGGAGGAGAGCTGGGTAGTTGAGGGTGGGGGTGACAAGGGGGCTTTTTCTCATAGAACCTCCGGTATCTTTTGAAAGGTGTACTGTAGGAAATATTATATTACCAACTGAAAAATAATTTCCCAGTGATACCAATTGATAAATGATGCAATTGGAGCAACACAAAGTGTTCTGGGAGCACAAATGGGGCATGCTGGAAAGCCCAAACTCAGCCAGTGAACACAGTAAACTGTGTTCCAAGGAGTAAACTCCCTGGGCTCCAGGAGCTAGCCATATAGGTTCAAATCCTGGCTCTACCTACCACTTAAAATTTGCATGACAGGCCAAGTTATTTGAATGCTCTGTGCTTCAGTTTCCTTGTCTGTATAAGTGAAGATTATAACCATGGTACCTACTTCATAGGGTTGTTGTGAGGGGTATTACACATTAAGTCTCTTAGTCCATTCAGACTTCTACAACAAAGTACCACAGACCAAGAGGCTTATAAACAGCAGAAATGTATTGCCCACAGTCCCGGAGGGTGGAAGTTCAAGATCAAGGGGCCAACATGGTCAGGTGAGGGCCCTCTTCTGGATCACAGGCTTCTGGCCATGTCCTCACATGATGAAGGAGCAAGGGAGCTCTCTGGATGGAGTTTCTCTTATAACAGCACTAATCCCATTCATAAGGTTTCCACCCTCATGACTTAATCATGGCTCTAAAGGCCCCACCTCTTGGCACCATCACCTTGGTGATGCATCTGGGAGGACATAAACAGACAGACCATAGCAATATGCAAAGGTCTAAGAGAGCTCGCTGACAACATTCCACCTGTGTTAACTGGGGTTACACAGCTTGATCAGTTTGATCTTGATCGAATCCATGTTTGTCCAAGGGAAGTGTTCATATTAGGTACCCCTCTCCCAGGAACCTTCCAAATGTCTCCACTCTGTGCATTTGCTACTTCCAGGAGGAGAGCACAAACATCTCTTAAGAAACTTCTGGATGGGTTTGCACCATCATCAGATTCACGCGATGGTCCGGCAGAGCCTCACAGAGCTATCAAGGACAGTAAAATCCCCAGGAACCAATCAGCAGCCCAGGCAAGTTGGGAAAAATCCACATTTTGGGCCCAAAACTGCACCAGGCAGCAGTTTTGACAAGAAGCTAAGGATGGGCGGTGGAGAGAGGAATGCAATTGGCTTTGGTTTATGTCGTCTTACAGTTTTTATGTCTGCTCTGGAATGAGCTTCCTTTCCTCTCTCACTTAAAGAGACCTGCATTCTGGTAATTAAGCTCCAAGTGAGCCAACAGTATCCACCATGTCAGTAAGTACATTTTCAGTTCTTGGTCCTGTTATTTAGAGTGACGCCATTATTTATCGTACAAGGTAATATGTATCTCTGTTCTCTGGTGTCTCCTAGACCCTAAAGCAGAAAAATGCTTTAATAAAAATTCATATATTGCCTCCTTGAAGCTGAGAGGCTGTATTATTAAAGATTGCAGAATGGTCTGGGTTTGGGATGTTTTAATGAATTACTGCCTAATATTTCTTTTCTTGTGACACATATATGATTAGTAAATGTTGTCTGCTCACTGATTAACTTTGTTTATTTCCTAATTAGGTTTAGGATCAGCTGTCTAGTGGTTATAGAAATAATTGTTTGATTAATGTGTGGGAATTTACATTTTCATTACACTCCTGAATAAGTTCCGTCCCAATTAGCTCAATGCCCTATGCCGATCTGGGGCACTGGAATTACAATTTTCACCCATTAAGTAATAACTGTTATATTGATTGGTGATAATTGGGTGTAGATAGTAAATACACATTAGCAGAATTTAAATTATATACCAACCGGTTCTTTTCATTTGCCTCTAGATTAGCAAAGTTCTAGAGATGGTTACCTGGGGTTTGGATAGAGTAGGACCTGACATACTTGCACACGTTTTTTGCTCAGTGAATTCCATGAAGTTTCCAGAAGAGCTGTGGAAATCAGCCATCTACTACAATTTGATCTCTGAACTTGTCAAATGAGTATACCCTTCAATTTCTCCCTAGGCGCCTCAGCTGGCTCACCCTAGTACCTCCTTGTTTCTCTCTCAAGAACCCTCAATAGCTCCCCATTGCCTGCCATTGTAGATTTAAATGTGCTGGCTGGTGCCCAAGAATCTTCAAAATACAATTCCTTCCTATCCATCCACTTATGTTAGGCTTTCTGCTGTGCATAGAGACCCACTCAAGGCATCTCAGGGAAATAAGAAGAACTCCCTGGAAGGACATGTGTGGAGTGGAGGTAGACCCACAGAGTCCTCAGAGGAAGGTAACAGGGCATTTCTGCCTCTCTAGGTTTTTCTCTGTGTGCAGCGGTCTTTCTGTCTCTGTCTCTCCATCTCTACCTTTGTCGCCATTATTTCTCTGTCTCTTGGTCTCTGTCTCTCAACTCCTTTACGCACACTTATTCAAGTCTCCTAGTTTCCTACCCAACTGATTTTTCTCTCTCTCACAGCTGCAGCCTGCACCTGGCTTGGCTGTGCTGCGGTCCTGACTCAACCCCAGGGAAATGTATCACCAACTACCACCCTGCCTCTCATTTCCAATTACTGAGGGAGACATGTGATCTTGGGATCTCACCACGTGTCAATCCTTTGCCTTCTGCTTTTGAATTATTTGCCACAGACTTCTACCAGCTAGATAAAATTCACTTCATATATAAAGAAAAAAGAAGAAAAGAAGAGGCGAGGGGAGGGAAGGGAAGGGGAAGAGGAAAGGAAGAGAAAGAAAAGGAAAGGAAAGGAGAAAGGAAAAGAAAAGAAAAAGAAGAGAGGAAAGGAGGCAAGAAGGGAGAGAGAGAGAGAAAAAGAAAACCAGTTCCTTGTGAATTTAATATTATGTATCATAACGGGAGTTTTTAATCCATACCATAAATGGGAGCCAGCCTTTTCCTAATTAAAATAAAAGCATAACAATTTACAATTTTAAAAATCTTATCTGTACCAACTTAGACTGTTCTCTGTGCCCTCAGCGGGTACACCCTACCCGGTGGAAAGCGTCGGACTCACCCTTTGATGCCACCACGCACAGCGGGGCCAGCAGCGTTGGGATTGGGCGCCCCGGGTCATGTGACCATCACTGTCCAATTCACTGTGGCCAAGGTGCGGGCGTGAGTACCAAACTCCCTCAGAGAGCCAGTGGACTGTGTTAAGTGATGCTCTACACGCAGGATCACACTTCGTCCCACGGCAAGGCCACCGGGAGGGCATTAGTAGTCCTGTTGCTCTGCCCTTTGAAGCCTAACAGAACAGGATAACCCGCAGGGGTCCAGGGGAAGTTTGGCTTGAGGCCGCGGGAAGGAAGACGCGGCTCCGTTTAGCAGCGCTCACAGTTCCATCAGGAGCTGCACCTCTGCCCCAGAATTCAAGGTCAGTTCCAGTGGCCTCCGGAAAAGGAACTCCTCCCCTCCAAACTCCTGAAAGGTGGAGCTGCGGTCAGCCAGGCCCTGTCTGTCTGCCAGCGAGGCGTTTCGCGGGAGCCCGGAGGAGGAAAAGCATTTGGACTGCGCTGGGAGCGCTGGGAGACCAGGCCGGCGCAGAGACAAGCCTGGTTCCTCATTGCTGATGCCCACGCTCTCGGGACCCCAGCAGACCTGGGTCCTGCCCAGGTGGCGGAGACAGGAGGCAGGAAGACGGCCCTGGAACTTTCTATGCTGCTTCCATCTACAGCTGGGCTGACCCCACTGCTGCTCTCCTTGCACTGCATTTAACCCACCCGTGCTCCGAGGGTTACTCTGAGGGTACGCCAGCCCTCCCCTAGTGCCCCCTCCTTCAGCACAGCCTCCAAATTTAAAAACAAACAAACAAAAAAATCCATGATGCTTTGTAAACAGAGCTGAAAGTACTGCAGCCACCTTCTCAATTGTACACTCTGGGGAGGAGACCTGTACCTACCATGTTGGCTGTGGTGTCGCCAGCACCTGACACATGGGAAGGTCCTCCGTAATCATTTGCGAATGGTGAGGGAGAATAGTCACTACGGTGAAGGGAGTGCAGCTTCAAGAGTAAAGAGCCAAGGAGGAAGAGCAGAGCCTTCCTTTTTAGTAAGGATATGACCAGAATAGAGGGAGTCCAAAATGGAACAGAGAACCACACGGAGTATCTTTTGTGATGAGATCAAAAACACTGGCTTCCCCCGGAAGGAAGCTAGAATCATTTTTAGTTTCCGCAGAATTCGAAAATCATTTTTAGTTCCCGCAGAATTCTTTTTTGGAGGCTCGGCCAAGAAACACACTGTGTAAAACAGTTTCCCAAAAGGAAGACACTCCTGCCTTCCCGAGTGTAGCTCACAGTGGCTCCAAAAGGACAGACGCTGGGCCCACCCACAGTGGAGTACAGGTTGACCGGGTGAGTTTTGAAGTCAGACTGCTTGGGGTTGAATCCTGGCTCTGACATTAGCTGGCTGTGTGATCCTAGACTGTATGACTTAAACTTTATGATCATCCATTTTCCCCAGCTGTGAAGTGGGGATTATAATCACAAGTACCTTGTAGAAATATCCTGAGGGATAAATGAGATAAGCCATGTGAGACATCTAGCCCACTGCCTAGCCCTATAAGGGCCCAATAGCGGGGTGTGATAAATCCCCACCTCTTCTGGGCCTGGTGGAACTTCTGGATTTAATAGACTCACTCCTCTAAGGGTGGAGAGGTGATATATTGTAACTTGGAACTGCAAGGTCACTGGCATACATGGGGGAGATGGTTGGACAGGGAACAGTGCAGGGGTAAGAGAAGATGTTCTATCCTGGCTTGATTCTAGCCCTAGTCCAATGCAGGCCGTGCTGGTGAATATGGGCCATAAATGGAGCTCAGTGTTGGGTAAACAGAGCTGAATATATCATCCCTGTCCTCCAGGAGCGCACAGGCCTCTAGAAGCTGGGATGCATGTACGTCACCAAAATGGCAGCCTTGCATTGTTCCCGCACGCTGGACTACTTTGTAATTCAAGGTTAGAGTGGTTTAGAAATGCATCCACCAGATCCAGAAGCATTAGAATCAGCCTTTTGGCTAATCCTTGGGTGGAGGGTGACTTTCTAGGAAGAATAAAAATACCATTTCTCCTTTTCAGGGAAGGGAAACTTGTTCTAATCACAGGGCCTTCCCTGGGGTGTCCCGGCTTGCCAAAGCCATGGGATCCTTTTCCACACTGTCTTTCTGATATGCCACTAAATACTGTTACCTGAAAGAATTTTGAGGATGAGCTTAAAGGTGCATGGGGGAGGAGCCAGGGCCGGGGTGGGGGAGGAGCTCGAGGTTGGAGACTTGAAGGGTTGAGCTCCATTCCCAAGACTGTCACTCCAGTGGTCTCAGGGCAGGTCAGTACCTGGGAGGGACAGCATTTGAGCCCTAAGAGGACCAGCCTATGGACCTGAGGATGGCTCACCCAGCCTGGATTTCCACCCAGGGACCCAGCCCCTCCCTGGAGCTCCAGAACTTTCCTGCTGACAGTCCTGCCACCAGGTAAGTGGCATCAATGCCTTTCCTCGGCTTTGTGCCCCATTCATCCATCTTGTAAGAATGTTGTGCTAAAGACACTCACTAAGCCTCAGAAGACTCCTAGAAACCCCAGAAATGTGTGGGTGTGCTCAAGGGAGACGCCAAACCAGCCATTTGGGACTCAACGGAGCAATCAGGCCACCTCAAAGTGAGAACAATGAGCAGGTCACACCCCCATTGCAGATAAAAATTTACTTCAGAAAATTGGGGTGCCTGGGTGGCTCAGTGGGTTAAGCCTCTGCCTTTGGCTCAGGTCCTGATCTCAGGGTCCTGGGATGGAGCCCCACATTGAGCTCTCTGCTCAGCAGGGAGCCTGCTTCCCTCTCTCTCTGCCTGACTCTCTACCTACTTGTGATCTCTCTGTCAAATAAATAAAATCTTTTTTAAAAATTAAATTAAAAAAAAATTACTTCAGAAAATCAAAGAAATGCATGGGTGACTATAACCAGAACATCAGGAGGTAGGTAGGGGACCAGGTAAAGCTGTATCCAGGAGCTCTGCCTTGTCACCAATGATCCAATCCCCTAGTTCCTCCTCTCTCTGACTTCCATGTGTTGGCTTAATCTGAACGCTGACTTCTCTTGAGTTGGAAAGAGATCTGTCATAGACACCTTGGTCATTCAGTTGGTTAAGCGTCTGCCTTTGGCTCTGGTCATGATCCCAGGGTCCTGGGTTTGAGTCCCACATCAGACTTCTTGCTCAGCGGAGAGCCTGCTTCTTCCACTCCCCCTGCTTGTGCCTGCTCGCTCTCTGTCAAATAAATAAATAAAATATTTTTCAAAAGAGAGAGAGAGATCATGGGCTTCCTTATTCATACAGAAGGCAGCTGGAACTTCATCCCAGGGAAAGATGCAGGGCAATGGGGTAAAACACCAACACAGAATGATTCCACAGAGAGACAACAGAACTGGGGTATCTTTTCTAGATCTGCCTTTCTCCATTGGTCCTGGGCTGCTCCTGCAAGGGGTGTGTTCCCAGCACTTCTGGCAGTAGGCAGAGCAGCCTTCTGGAGTCAGGAAAGCCCTTAGGCAGGGAGCCTCGGGCAGCGGCATCCCCAGCTGTGTGCAGCATGCCAGTCGGAAGGCCGGCCGTGGGTGACTCCAGTGTGGGACTGACCTTGTCTGCAACAAGAGGCAGCCTGCAGGCTTCGGTAGAGTCCCTCTTCTGGGCATGGCTCAGCTGAAGAGCATAAACTTCACTCGGGGGGCAATGGGGAGCCATCAAGGAGGTTTTAAGAGGGTGGATCGCAGAGTCAGGTTTGCGTTTCTAGACCGTTAACTCTAGAGGCCAGATCTCATCTCGGAGTGTCCAACCACCTCGGTTCGTGTGGGAAGCACGGTTGTTGCTGGCCATGGGGTGCTGTGCTAGAAAGGCGGCTTGTCACGAGCCGGAAGGTAAGGACCTGGCAGGCAGGATGGGGACTTGCTGTGACTCCAGGCTGTCCGCGCCCGCCGGAGCCACAGCTAACTGCAGAGTCTCTGGGGTGTAGTCAATCTTCCCATCGCCCTGGACTCCCCAAGCCTGAGAGAAGGCTGCTGCGTCTGGGATCACACCTGCTGGGAGCACACGGGGAGGCAGCTGCCGGGTTCTCTGGGAACCTCCAGGGGAAGGCAGTGGAGCCTTCATGAGTCAGCTTCATCGAACAGTTTTCTTGTGTTCCATCAGACATCGGATTGGGGGGAAAAATGGCTTTTTTCCTGTTTGGTCTAAATTCATTTCTCCCTTCCCCCTCCCCTCCCTGTGAAAGTTTGTCTGAAAGGAAAACAAAAGGTTTCCAGCCAGCTGCCCTTCCTCTAAAGAACAAAGGGCATAGGCCATAGGGACAAGCAAGCTAAGATGTGGTCTTTATCTCTTGCCCAAAGTGACGGGAGAGAGCCCCATGTCTGCCTCTCTGGCCTCTTCTGATCTCAGAAGCAGTGCTGTCCAGGAGAAATATTTCATGAGCCACATATGCAAGCCACGTGTTTAATTTTCAAGTTTTTCATAGCCACATTTAAGAAAAAAGAGAGAGCCTGGCTCAGTTGGTGGAGCCTGTGATTCTTGATCTCAGGGTTGTGAGTTTGAGCCCCATGTTAGGTGTAGAGATGACTTAAAAATAAAATCTTTAGAGGGCACCTGGGTGGCTCAGTAGGTAAAGCATCTGCCTTTGGCTCAGGCCATGGTCCCAGGATCCTGGGATCAAGTTCCCCGGGGTGGATCCTGGATCAGGCTCCCTGCTCAGCAGGGAGTCTGCTTCTCTGTCTGCCCCTCCCCCCTGCTCATGATTGTGTGTGCTCTCTCTCTCTCTCTCTCTCTCACAAAAATAAATAAATAAAATATTTTTAAAAAATCCTTAGAGAGAGAAAAAAACAAGGGAGATTAATTCTGATATATTTTATGTAACCCAATATATCAAAAATATTATAATTTTCATGTGTAATCAACATAAAATATTATTAGTATGATCTTTCACATTCTTCTTTTTCTACTGAGTCTTCAAAATCAGGTGTGCATACATTACAGTACATCTCAGTTTGGACTGGCCACATGGCAAGCATCATTAGCCGCTTATGGCCAGTGATCTCCATATTGGGCAGCAAACACCAGGGAGGCTGAGATCTTGAATTTAGATTGTGGGATTCTAAGATAGACTGTGCTATTATGGCAGCAAGAGGAATGGAGGTTAAAAATAGGAGAGAGCTTCATGTGTAGGTGTATATGTATGTGTGTGCATGTACATATACTGTGTGTGCTCATATGTGTATAGGTATGCACATGTATAGATATTACATGTGTATATGTGTGTGTGCGTGTGCATGTCCATATGTATGTGTATGGTACTTATGTGTGTGAGTGGGGGTGGGGCTAAAATTTAGATACCTGCTGCCGAGAGAAGCTGTAGAGTCTTTATTCCAGAGGTGGGTTCAAATCCTGGTTCTGCCACTTCCTGGCTGAGAGTCTTGGACACATCACTTAACTCTCCGAGCCTGAATTTCTTTATGTGTCAGATAGTTATGACAGAACCTTAGGGTAGTAATGCCGAGAAAATAATAAATGTAAAGCACAGAGCCTTGTGTCTGGCACATTTTATGTAATTAGGGCAGAAATTATTCCATTGAGGTAAAATTAAAACCAAAATTTCATGCCCTGGAGAAGATATTCCCTGCTTTTGCTTTTTGTGGGACAAGATACTTTAGAACAAGGATGGAAAATGTGTGGTACTAGACTCTTATACCCTCATCTTATGTCCTGACAGACATCACTAATCAATCAGAGCTTCCCTCCATCTGAGCTCAGATGGAACCTCAGAAGCCTTCTTAACACAGGCAGCCACTACCCTCGATCTGAACTGGCAAGACATGAAACATATTTGCTATCCCTGCCTGAGATCATTAGCATCGTTAGTAACATCTAAGTGAAGGAAGATTTCAGATCTGGGTGTGTCTTTAGTCCCAGAGCTGGGGTGACCCAACCTGCACCTGGTTTCCTGCATTGATGGACCTCGGGAACCAGCTGTCTCTGTGGAATGCCTTCCAGGACCACACATCTGGGTTCGGGTGGAACCCTGGCTATTTGATCCAAGGAGACAGGTTCGTTTAGAATTCCAAGGGCCCTAGTTCTCTTGTGCCAAGTTGCCAGCAGGTAACGAATGACCAGCCATTTCACCAACCGCCCTGCTTCCCCATCATCATTCTCGCTCAGTCCCCCAGTCATGGTCACGGAGAGTCTCACCAGGGAGTGTTGCGGAGCCAGCCCATCCATCCCGGCTGACAGAGGGAAAATCTCCCTGCATGAACCCCTGGGGCTTCTCTCACAAAGATGAGAGCACGAGAGCCAAGTTGACACTCCCTCCCCTAGGAGACAAGGCAGCAGAACCAAGAGAAGGTTTAAGACAAATGCAAAGAAAACAGGCCCATCCATCTTTGTTTCTCTTTTCATTCAACAAATATTTGCAGGGACCCACGGCAGTTTCTTAGGACCTGAAGGAAGGGGATTGTAAAGACGGATGGAGCTTGATTTCCACCCTCAGAGTCTGCAGGACACAGGGGAGGCTACAGCAAGTCGATCAATAACTGAGATACTGACAAATGTGATGAAACCGAAGGGAGGTCACATCCCATCCCCCCTGCTGCAAATCCCACAATGGCTTCAGAGGCCTCTGAATAAAATACGATGCCCTGACCTTGGCTCATGAAGCCTGATATATGAGACCCCAGCTTCCTCTCGGACCTCTGACCCACTACCCTGTCCAGTAACAATGACCAGGGGGTCCCCAGCCACTTCCCCTGCTTTTGATGTCATCCCGCGACCTCCTCTCTGTTGGCTCCTTCTCTTCATTCAAGTCATTACTCCAGCCCCTTTCCAGAGTAGCTCCCTCTAACCCCACTGACAGTTGACAGTCGCCGCTCCTCGGCTTCTAGGACCTTGTCCTATATCAACTGTCTCAGGGTGCTTCTGCCCAGGTGCTAGTTCCTGTTGATTACCGCCTATCTCTCCTCCAAAATGGGAATCCCAGGAGAGCAGGGACTTTTCCTTTTTGTTTTTCACTACCTCATGTGCCTCTGGAGCCCTGCCTGGTAGAAGGTCAGTAAATAATAGGCACTTGGTAAATGGTCAGTAGATATTTGTTTATGTAATGAATGAAAGAGCTACTAGTGGATATTTTTGAGCATGTACCAGGCAACGTGAAGAACCCTCAGTGGGAATGATCTCATTGTCCTTATCTCTATGCTAAAAGATAGGGGGTATTAACTACCTCCATTTTCGAAGTGAGGAAAGTCCTCATTGGTGAGAGATGGGCCCGCTTATTTGAGCCCTCAGCTGGTAAGTGGTGAAGCTGGGATTTGAACTTAGGTTTGGGTGACTTGAGACCCCAAGCTTGTGAGTGTCTTCCCGGCACTTCATTCCTGTAGACATTTATCCAGCTCAGTCCTTCATCACTGGCATGTCGTGTCCCACTTTGAGGTAGCCTGAGGTGTTCAGTCAAGTCCCAAATGGCTGGTTTGGGATTTCCCCCCCACGGCACCCACACGTTTCTGGGGTTTCCAAGGGTCTGTTGAGGATTGGGGAGTGTCTTTAGGGCAACATTCTTGCAAGGTAAAGGAATAGGGCCCCAAGCACAGGACGCTGCTATAGGCCCGTGGCCTCAGCTAATTGGAGACAGAAGGAGTAAGGGGGCTATGATCTGACCAATGAGACTGATTGAGTCCTTTGCCCTCCTTAGTCTGGGGGCAGTGGAAGTGTGGACACTGGGATTCTGGTGCAGGCTGATCTCTAGGGAGCCACTGACCCCAGGAGGGACCCCGCAAGACAAGCTGCTCACACTCCCCTCTCGGCAGCACGTGTCACTGCTTCCTCCTCAAAGCGGGCAACAGGAAACAGAAATGTCACTCGCAGGCAAGCAAACTGCATCCCAGAGGCAAACATGTTCAGGAGCCAAGAATTTCTAAGTATTTGGGGAAAAAACAAACACACACACACTCCTGAAAGGGAAAAATACTGTCCAAGTGAGCAGAGATAACAGAGCCAACAGAAGATGGCAAACCAAATGTGATCGGCCAATTTAGAAGGGCAATATAGTGTGCTGAATTCCTCAAACAAGAGCGGGGGATTCTGTCATCAATTAGAGTATGTCAAAATTAAAAAAAAAATAGAATGGTAATCACATGGGGGGTTTTCCTCTTGTTATAAAGAATATCTGCTAACCGTGGAAAATATGGGAAAAAATACATAATAATCCAAATCATTCCTATCACAGCACTGAGAGAAAACATTTTTATTTTAGTGTCTTTCTTTTTAGTTTCCAAATATGTATGTAGAGATATGTGAATATATACAAATATGCACATATATTATTTTTCAAATCATTTTCATACTTTTATATATGCTGTTGGTAACATGCTTTAAAAGAACTCCCACACCTAACAATATATTCCAAATATCTTCCCATGCCATTAACCATTTATCTACATATGATTTTTTTTAAGATTATGTTTGTTTATTTGTCAGAGAGAGCAAGTACAAGCAGGTAGAGTGGCAGGCAGAAGCAGAGAGAGAAGCAGGCTCCCCACTGAGCAAGGAGCCCGAGGTGGGACTCCGACCCAGGACCCTGGGATTATGACCTAAACCAAAGGCAGCCGCTTAACCAACTGAGCCATCCAGGTGTCCCACTACATATGATTTTTAACACATACATGCTATGACATGTAGGGATCCCTCATAACTAATTACCTCAATCCCCTATTGTTGTACATCTAGATTGGTTCCAACCAATCTAGAACTGGTTCTAGTTCCAACCAGTTTTCACATCTGGGAATAAATGATGGTGGGAGAAGCATCCTTGAATGTGAATCTTGGCCCATCTCTCTGCATGGTTGAGGTAGTAGTCTTCTGAAGCCCATTTAAAGTATGGGGATCATCATGAAGATAGTAATAGCTAGCATTCACAGAGCAAGGGAGACAAAACTAGTTTGTTTATCCCCAGGCTCCATGTTTGGGCTTGTTCTTGGAACCCACCATTTGGAACCTGGATGGCTGTCTTAGCCACTCGCTGACCGTGTGACCTTCAGCAAACACAACTCTCTGAGCCTCAGTTATATCATCTGTAAAATGGGGCTACTAATCCTACCCAATCTGCAGACTAATTGTAAGGATTGAGTGAGAGAATACAGGCAAAGAGCACAATGCCTGGTTCATGGAAAGAACTCCATATATATCCATTTGTCCATGGAGCTAATCAGGAAAGAATATCACTTCTTCATTCACACAGTGGGGAGTTCTCAACCAGCCTGTCTTGATCATCTCTTTGTCAACCCCTGACAGAGCAGGAGTTTTCTCTTTTGCTCTTCAAATGCATCTAACCTGAGGGGAGGAAAGAGGGGGAATGAAAAAGGCCCCAGGATTCCCTCCAGCTTCCTGCTGGCTGCAAAACTCCAACAGGAATCTGCTTCTGGAGGGGCTGGCTTCCCATCTGGCTGCAATCACCCGCCTGCCACCCGAAGTGTGAGCACCTCACAAATTAGGGAAATCAGAGGCAGCCACTTCCGACAGAGCTCGGGCAGCAGGATGCCGAGAGGCGACAGAACCACTTGCCGAAGCTAAAATTAACAAGCTTCTTGGGTTGAAGGTTTTAATTAAAAAATGCTAGAGAATTATTTCCTTAATTCAGATACTTCTTCTTAGTAATCACTTTCCTCTGTGCTACCCCGAAACTCTATGCGTCTAATGGATGTTCTCAGCAGCCTGAGCTGCATAGGACCAGGGGCAGACGCATGCCCTGAGCATAGCTCTCATCCTGACCCTTCCGAGTACACCAAACAGACTTCATCTGCTGACACCTGCAGTCTGTGGCATGAGGGCTTCTCTGTCATCTATATGGGGGCTCAGATGAGCTGGAGAATGAGCCCACCGTCCAGAAGCAGTCCTCAGCTGATCCTGGCAGGAGCTGGTGTATAAATACTCCAGCTCCCTTGCAGCCTGAGTGGGCAAGGGAGTGGGCGGTCACGGTCCACACTATCCCTAGAGCTCCCCAGCAGGACTAAGTGGCTTTTGTCTTCAGTGGTAGCTAACTGGATCCTTACTGGCTGCTTCCTCTCCCATTCTTATCTCCCGACTCCTCCATCTTCACTTCCTAAATGAGATTGTCACTCTTGAATCTTTGTCTCAGGGTCTACGACTGGGCACCAAGTTAAGGATTCTCCTCTCCCCATTGGAATTTCCATATCCCTCCATCTGCCGTGCCTGTCTCTTTCAAGATCTTTCCAAACTGCCCTCTTCACTTCCTTTCTGTTCCTATTCCCTTAGTCCAAGCCACCATCTGGACTGTCTCTGATGTGGACCACTGCTTAGTCGCTCAACCCGTCATCCAGCCCCCCATCTTGCCCCTGAAATCCATCATACGGATGCTTTCAAGGTGATCTTTGCAGGATGAAATCTGACTGTGCCTTGATTACAGCTTAATCTCACCAACTAGAGCAGTGTGGTGAATATGTCTAGCAGTGCCCACGAATACCACTGCCATGATTCATCAGGCCCTCACTAGCCATAACCATCCTAGACAGATCAATATGAGTCCCTTTCACAGTGGGTGCAAAGAAAGGGACAGTTCATCCTGTCCAGGGCACGTCACCCTGCTTTAATGGTTTGGGTAGAGATGCAGACATCTAAATCGTTTCATAGCCAAGGTTGGCAAATCAAGTGATATTTTTGTAATGACTCCCTGTGAACATTTCAGAGTTGACTTCTTTTTTTTATTGATCCTTTTGCCAGCTGTCCTCACCCTTTAATTGTGTCTCCTCTCCCCTCCTCCCTCCTAGCCTCTCTGACAGATAGATAATAATGATCTGTAAATAAACATGAACATGCACCAGGGGACCAACTCTTGAAAAGCACTCTGCATGGCAGGAGGCAGGCAGACAAGCAAAGCGCTGGAGCCATGCAGACTCCACTTAGAATCACAGCTCTGCCTTCTAAACCAGGACAACCCGAGAGAACATTCTGTGTCAATGGAGTCTTCTACACCCGTGCTGTCCAAAGTAGCCATCAGTCACCTGTGGCTCTTGAGGGCTTGAAGTGTGCTTCATACCACCAAGGAACTGGATTTTTAACTTATCTTGATTTTAATTAATTTAAACTTAATAGCAACATGTGGCTAGTGGCTGCTATCCTGGACAGTGCAATTGTACATGTCCATTCATGTCACCCCCCCAAGCCTCCATTTCTTCCCCTGTCAAATGGAAATAATAATTTCTCTGTCACTAGGCCAACACCAGCTGCCAACAAGCAAGGCCAACAAGCAGCTTCTGTGGCACAGTGGCTCCAAGCCAGAAGTTTCTTTCTTGCTTGTGTAACAATCCACGGCCATGTCTCTGCCGAGTGACATTCAAGAATTCAAGATGGCGGGCTCTGCTTCCTCTCACACAGGGTCGCTCTAGTTATCCCCAGTCCAGCCAGCAGGAAGGGGATAAGAGCAGATTTCTAAGGCTAAAGATTTTATCTCCAGCAATTGAGGTAGCACTTACAACATCATTTCTACTCTTCCAATTCTTGGCAAGAACTCACATTACCACTCACACCTGCTAGAGGAGCTGAGGAATTAGACCCAGCTGGGCAGCTCTGTTCTAGCTAAATCTTTTGCTTTGGGATAAGGAGAGAATGCATTTTGGAAGACAGATAACTATCCATCGTGCCTACTTCAGAGGATTATTGTAAGAGCTAGAGGATATTCTGTGCATAATACAGTTTTGAATATCATTCAGCTTTTGCTGTGAGAACAACAACTGTAACACTTAGTGTCTTAGAATAACACTTAGATCATAGAACAATGACTAGTTTAGCTCCAGGTTTGGGCTGGGTTCACTTGCATGGTTCTAATCTCAGATGATCTTGGCTTCCTCGGGCCATTCATTGCAGGAGGTTGCTGGGTTGTGTTGTGTTGACGGGGGAGCTGGCTGATCTAGGACAGTCCCAGCTGGCCCATCTTGTCTCTGCTCTATTTAATTTCTAATCCTCCAGCTGGTCAGGGACAGGGTTCCAAGAGAGTGGCGGAACATGCACAAGGCCTTTTGGGGCTTAGGATCGGAACTAGCACCCCAAATCACTTTTACACCATTCTTTTGACCCAGACAAGTCACAAGGCCAATCAAGATGCAGGAACAGGAAAAGAAACTCCCTCTTCTTGATGGGAAAAGATGCAAAGACACATCACCATGAAGTATAGCTATAAGGAGG